>NC_046673.1:7125217-8375217 GCF_003369915.1 Drosophila miranda
CTCCTCTCCTACGGCCAAAAGGCCGTAACAGCAACTGGCATAGTCCCTGACCCACGCGACGTATGTTCTCAAAGCGGTGTTTCTTGCGTATCGTGCCCGTTTGCGTCGCCAGGTCCACTTCTGGGACAACTAGAGTACGGCCAGGACATTACACTCCACACCCACAGATTAGATGACTAGTTTTAAAATATTTTGTTTGTTTGTTTTGTCGAGTTTGTTGTCGTCTCCTCTGGGCTGATGACCGACAGCATAGCAAGGCGTACTCTTAAACAGTCTTCAAAGTTATTTAGTTCTACGACACACACATTGCGGTCCGCCTCAGCAGATGGATCCCTGTGCCTGTGCCCAGAATGTCGCGGCTCCGCGCGTACTGGAGTCCGATTCCACACGAGGGCGAGGCATGAGTTCAATATCTTCTTGTTGCTGCAGAGCGCCTTCCGGCTGCTGGGTTTTTGCAATGATTAAAATGACCTTCATTCCCTGATGACAGACAGTCACTGGAAAACGGTAAAACTGGTCAAAAGACCAGTCCAACGCCTTCCTCTTCGAGGAGGACGTGCGGCAGCTGGCCGTCGGCTGGACCCACAAAGCGGCGCTGCTCCGCAACAACGAGATCCTCATGTGGGGCCGCAAGTGCTACGGACAGCTGGGCACGGGCTCGATCAGCGAGCAGCAGGCGGTGCCCCAGCCACTGAGCCTCCGACTGCCCGACGGCCAGACGCCTGCTCGCGTGCACATGGGGGCAGAGCACGGCCTGCTGCGGACTACAGCCGGCGAGATCTACACCTGGGGCTGGAACGAGCACGGAAACTGTGGCAACAACAGTACAGAGAATGTGTAAGAATCTCCCTTCTGCCAGTGGATTGGCTTTAAATTCAATTTTCGATCAATTTCCAGATGCAGCGCGTGAAGTTGGCCGGAGCTGGCTCGGGCTTCTGTTACGCCATTTCCGAGTCGTCTGTTAATTAATTTTATAATAAATGTTAAAAATGCTTAAAAATACTAAACGGAATATCGAAATTAAGGTATTTGATGTCGGATCATGAGCAAAATTGTACGAATAATCAAACCCAAGCAGTTGGCGCTCTTTCTTCCATCGATAGTTGAAGAAACATCGATGTATCGATAGTAACAATGAAGTTTTTCAACCTTCAGCAGCTTTACTTGAACTGAGCGGAATTTTCGTTGCAAATACTATTTGCCATTTTTACAGTGAAAATAAAGTGCTTTGTTTTTCAAAAACTGAATCTTTTCCACAGAAAAAAGAAGGTTAATATGGTAAATGGTAGATTTTTATATATTTTATTCGAAATGTGCGGCTTGCCAGGCAATTAGTGGATGAATTTGAGGGCGCTTATGGTTTTTGAAGCCAACAAGTGCAAATGGCGATGGAGAATCATCAAAGTGCAATGAAATATTCGAAATATTTGCGGCACCGGCCTCTACACACTCGTGTTCCATGATAGATGCCTCAGAGCAGAGAACTATCTCCCTTAAATATTTGGCAGCACAGAAAAAGTCGCCCAAAGTGAGACATCGCTTTTTCTGCGCAAAATGCAATGGATTGGATTGATATTTCTTCGATCCGCAGAAGTCTCACTTTAAGACTTCTGTGGGCATGTGTATGCCGGCATTTTTCGTTCACCAATACACAAAAAGATTAACCAGTGCTGCCAATAGTTCATCCACTGATACACACACGCACACACAGCACTCAAGCCTCCACGACCTCTGACTGGGCAGCACTGTCGTGGTAGGCGTCTGTGTCGGGCAGTAATTCCGAGAAACTTCAGCGTGTATTAGTAGACCACTCCGCATAAATAAAATAAATTTCCCATAAATCAATTTTTTTTGTGCAACCGATCGCCATAAACAAACGAACAGACGACTGGGAGCCGATTACTTCCATTTCGCTCGAAGCAGTGAAGGTTCTCGTTCAGCGGTGTTTCTTTACAATAAACATTTTTATTTCTTTCTCGCACAAAAAGATGTCGGAGAATAGCTTCAACTCAAAGTATTTGGACGATGACGATGAGGACGATGCGATTGCTGCCTCTGAGGGTGTGTACCCATGAATCCTCTAAACTAAATATAATCCACGCGTTTGTCTCGCGCTTTAGGCAAAGTTTCGAGCCAGGTGGCCAAGCGCATCTGGCAGCCAACCATCGATGACACTACCCCTGGGGTCTGGGAGCCGCCCGAGAAGCCCCTGCCCCACGTGGAGGAGGATGCTCCGATGAGTGCCGAGGCCCTGGCGGAGGCTCTAGCGGTGAGCGAGACCGCCTCGGACTTTATACACGAAGTGGAGCGCTCTCTCTACGGCGACAACAGCAAGGAGAACGGCTCCGCCCAGTACTTCAAGGCGGCCGAGAATTATTCGCTGTTTGGCGCCAACTACATGGGCTTGGAGGAGGACAAGAACAAAAAACCGCCGCCGGGCTTCGACCAAAGCTCCAGTCAGATTGCGGCTGGATCGGCCGGAGTATCCGGCCAAAGCTACTCGGGGGTAAGTGGTGCTCTAGGCTTTCAATGAATTAGGAATCGATGATTCGTTGGCTAGAATATGCCCAATATGCCCTCCTTCTTAGCTGTTCTGAGGAAAACCCCAACTCTATCCGTATTTCAGGGACCCTCTTCATCCGGAATGGGCGGCATGGCAATGTCCCAGCAGCCGCAGCACAAGGCCGTGAATCAGCCAGGACCTGCAGCGCTGCTTCCACAGCAGCAGCAGCATCCGCGTCATCCTTCGCCAGCGACAGTGCCCAGGGTCATAGCCGAGGCAGCAGCTCTGGCTGGAGCTGGGGCTGGCATCGACATTGGCCTGCACGCCCATGGACATCTGCCCAGTGCCACGGAAATGGCCATCGGACACATTTACCAGGAGCTCATGGGCATGAATTTCAATCAGGCCAATATACAGCAGCAGCAGCAGCAACACCACCACCAGCAGCAGCAGCAGCACCACCACCAGCAGCAGCAGCAGCACCACCACCAGCAGCAGCAGCAGCAGGCGGCTCTCCAGCAGCAGCAGCAGGCGGCTCTGAAGCAGCAGGCGGCTCTCCTCTCCTACGGCCAAAAGGCCGTAACAGCAACTGGCATAGTCCCTGACCCACGCGACGTATGTTCTCAAAGCGGTGTTTCTTGCGTATCGTGCCCGTTTGCGTCGCCAGGTCCACTTCTGGGACAACTAGAGTACGGCCAGGACATTACACTCCACACCCACAGATTAGATGACTAGTTTTAAAATATTTTGTTTGTTTGTTTTGTCGAGTTTGTTGTCGTCTCCTCTGGGCTGATGACCGACAGCATAGCAAGGCGTACTCTTAAACAGTCTTCAAAGTTATTTAGTTCTACGACACACACATTGCGGTCCGCCTCAGCAGATGGATCCCTGTGCCTGTGCCCAGAATGTCGCGGCTCCGCGCGTACTGGAGTCCGATTCCACACGAGTGTAGCATATCACATACAACGATTGTTGTGTGTGGCGGTGCCACTCGAGCTGGTCGGGGGTGTATCGGGCAGGACTGGTGCACGCGCTGGCTCCGGCTGTATGATCGGTAGTATGGGGGGGTTCCTATACTGGTCCTTTCCTATACGTGCTCGCGTCGATACCTTATCTTATTATTATTTTTTTCGCGTGCGATACCCTGCGTATGACCGTATGACTAGTGTTAGGGGGTTGGGGAAGGAGGATGAGGAGGCTGGGGGAATTAGAAGGGACAAAGGAATTAAGGGGACAGGGAAGTGGGCTTCCGCGTTGCATATCCGAACCGACGGGTAGCTGTGCTGGTGTTGGATGCAACAGCCATGGCCCTCCCAACCTTGATCATCCTAATTCCGAAGAAAATATGGCTTATGGATGATCCCTTTTCTCGCCGGGGGTCATACCTCACTCTCCCTCATCGATCCCTGCATGGCTCCTAAACAAAAATCTTCTAACAATTCATTTCCAAATCTTTAACAATATTTATTTTTATCGATAGTGCCTAAAGCTAAATACATGGGTAGAAGGAAAATGATATATAGTTATGGGGTGAGTATAAGCTAGGGCAATAAGAGAATTAAAACTATAGGAATAATAATTTTAAATAATAGGAATAAAATATATGATCTCGAAAACAGGTGGTAGGGTACTGGGAATAATTTAACGAATAATACCAATAATAATGAATATTTAAGTAGGAACTTTTGTAATTTAAGATTTCTTCATTTTCGGTATTTTTGTATTAATGCAGAAGTAAGGGTAACTAATCACCGTCGCATAGGTGTGAAGCACCTGCTGCCGCTGATCTGCGCTTACAGCTTCCAAAGCTCTTGAGCTTTGCGTGGGCTTAAGGCCTCTTTACAACAAAAAAAAAGCTCCAACATAATTTAGGGAAAAATCAAAGACTACGGGCGACCGGGCTCATGTATGGTTTTTTCTTTTGTCTCTTTATGTTAAAAGTTTATAAACGTTAACTGGGAGTTTGTTCACTTACGTACTTTCATGTTCCGGCCACGTCCAAAAGATCTTTCGGCGAGGGGAATACCTGTAAGTTTTAGAGAGAGAGCACACACACATGCACACGCATGACCACGGCTAACACCAGATTATCTTGATCTTCTTTTTCTTTTTGTTTAGGGCTTTTTTTTTTTTGAGCATATATAGTTCATAAATCAAATTATTCCATCTTTAACTTCTATATTTTATACTTTATTCAATATTTATTCGTTTATTTAGATTCGTTGGGGTAGGTCTTGATCCATAGACCAAGGTGTGGGCGCACGGAAAAAGCTCCAAGCAGCTGGTTTCGTTTTATATGCACAAAGGGGTCAACGGCCTAACAAGCGCACATAAGTTCTTTGGGAATAAACGCACAATGGGCCACAAGAGCATCATACGAGTTCTGCCCGTTCCGTTGGGGTTTATTTAATACATTTAACCTTCACATGTCATGATCTGGCTTTTAGGTTAGGGCGAAGCACGGTGACAAAAAAAATTCGGGTCAGGGTCTCTTTTTCCTTGGACGGGTCTGGTTATTCCTGGCAAGGAAGATCACTTGGCACTTTTTGTTTAAGGCTCTTGGCCCGGTGGCTGGATGGCTCACTCTCGGTCGCGACGGCTCGCGTTGGGGCGGCGAAGAGCTCGCTGCTGCCGGCGCTAAAGCTCGGAAACGGCTGAGGGGCCGCTCTCTGTCGGCGCTGAAGCTCGGGAACTGCTGAAGGGCTCGCTGTGGTGGATGGCGTTGGGGCTTTAGGTGGAGCTTCCCAACTCTACGGTGGACCGCGTTGGCGGAGGGCGTTGGGGCGTTGGGTGGAGCTTCCCAACTCTACGGTGGCCCGCTTTGGGGCGATCGTCAGAAAATTCGCACCATCCTCTGCACCGTGGATCGGGGATTGGTTTCTCGTCTGGGTGGATGGGGTCTTTCTTCCGAAAGGCCGGCGGATCGTGCTGGTCTCCCAAGAACTTTTATTTGATTTTTACCTTTTATTAATTTTTTTTTTTTTTTTGAGCTGGATAAGTACGTCCGTACTGTTCGGATACCACGAGGAGAGAGACAGCTGCTTCTCCCGGAAATCAAGGCCTCATCCCCTCGTTCTTCCCTTTTTCTTTATCGATTTGTCAAAATGACAGTGGGAGGAGGAGGCCGATTAAAACGTCAGCCAAACAAAATAATATGGGCAGCCCACGGTGACGAAGCGCACCCAGTAGATGGCGTGTTAAAAGCTTAGCTTTCTTGGACCCAACAGAAGACTTAGCCTATTCGCGTAGCATAATTTTAGGGAAAATTAAGACGTCGATGCAAACAATTTTTTCTTACAACAAGCGCACTACATAATCCCCCCACTTAAATCTCGCTTGGGGTGGGACACCCAAAGTGGGATCCGCGCTTGTAACAATTCATGTCAAGGTTTTATATCCTTGGTATGAAATTTGCCTACAAGGCGGCCTTGAAGATCTTCAAGTTCGTAATAGCAGTTTCCTAGCTTCCTGCGCACTCGGGACTTTATAAAGGTTGGTGCTAACTTTGCGCTAAAGCCCTTAGCGAAATTGCTTTGCTGAAAGTTACGTCTATATACTTCCTGTCCATCCCTATAGGAAATTTGTCTCGTTCGTAAGTTATAGGATCTGGCATTTCGGAAGTGCTGGGCCTGTATAGAGCCTTTTGCTTTGCTGCGAATTATGTCGAAGGAATCTTCTCGCGAAAATTGGACACCGCGATCTTCTAACATGTCTAGGTTACGCATCAGTTTATAGCTACTGGCATCGGTTACCATATGCTGTCCAAAAGCAAGCCGATACGGGGTAGTGCTTATGGCTAAATGATGGCTAGACCGAAGTGCACAGCAAATGCTGCTTAATTTCTCATCCCAATTACGTTGATCCGGGTCAACATAACTTTTTATGGCCGCCAGAACGGATCTATTTACTCTCTCCGAAGCATTGGCTTGAGGAGAATAAAAGCCAGTATAGACATGAGAGATATTATATTTGTCAAGCAAGGAGTTAAAAGTGTGAGATTTAAATTGGACCCCATTATCGCTTACGATGGTTTCGGGGACCCCGAAACAGTGAAAGAGGTCTTCTTCCAGGAAGCGTTTTATGGAATCTGCTGTAAATTTTCGTACGGGCTTCAAAAATGGAAATTTTGACAGATGGTCTAACACGACAAAGATGCCAATATTTCCTGACTTGCTTCTCGGATAAGGTCCTAAAAAGTCTACAAATAATTTTTGAAAGAATCGAGAAGGTAAGCCCGTATTTCCCATTGGTGGCTTTAAGGGTTGATTTGGATGCTTCGTGGTTTTACAGATATGGCAATTATTTATGAGTTCTTTGACATCCACCGCTAAGTTTGGCCAATAATAAGATCGCCTGAGTCTTTCAAGGGTTTTATTTATCCCACTGTGGGCACACAAGGGATCCTCATGGGCAGCTTTGAGGACGGGTTTTACAAGGGATGGGGGTATCCAAAGTTTCCAGCAGGAATCGTCTGTGATCTTGGTTCCATCGGCATGTTCCGCACGCCGAAAGATGCGTTCATCTTTGATTTTCAGATCAGGCAATCGGGAACTGTTCAACCTAATCTTCTCTTTAATTGACTGATATTCTGGTGATTTGAACTCAGGAGAATCAGGGTCGACCAACATGCTATCAATTGCCAAGAAGGACAAGTCTTCTGAGTGCGTACGGGACAAGGCATCGGGGACTATGTTATCACTCCCTTTTCGGTGTAAGATTTTAAATTCAAATCCCTGCAACTTTAAGGACCAGCGAGCCAATCGGGAGCTAAGATCAGCCTGCGACATTAGCCACTTTAAGGAGGCATGATCTGTAATGATTGTGAATTCTTGGCCCTCAATGTATGCCCTGAACTTTTTTACGGCTAAAACCGCAGCGTAACACTCTTTTTCAGTTACAGTGTACTGCCTCTGGCATTTGTTAAGCTTTTTCGACATAAAAGCAATTGGTACGTCTGCGCCCTCGTTGTTTTCTTGCATTAGAACTGCCCCTACGCCGGTATGACTGGCGTCACAGTGTATTGAGAATGGTATGGAGAAATTTGGGCTATGTAGAACTGGCGCGGAACACATTTGGGACTTTAATGACTCGAAAGCAAGCTGAGCCTCGTCAGTCCAAATAAACTTGCGCTTAGATTTCAGAGTATCTGATATGGGTGAACTAATAGCTTCATAATTGTGGATGAACTTGTGGTACCAGCCTGTCATTCCAAGAAATCGACGAACTTGTTTGATCGACTGGGGAGCTGGAAAGTCCTTAACGGCGGCTATTTTGTCAGGATCAGTGCGAATATTCCCACCACCAATCACGTGGCCTAAATATTTAACTTCTTTCCGGCAAAATTTGCTTTTCTCCACATTTATAGTAAGATTGGCTTTGGAAAGTTGGGATGCGACCAGGGACAACACCTCCAGATGGTGCTCAAAATTATCGGATATAACTAAGAGGTCGTCAAGATATATGAATATTTCATTCCGTAGATGGGCTGGTATGACTTTATCCATAAGTCGCGACAAGGTACAGGGTGCGTTGGTTAAGCCGAATGGCATGACGACAAACTCGTATAAGGGACGGCCAGGCACGGTAAACGCTGTCTTATCACGAGATTTTTGATCGAGAGGGATTTGCCAAAACGCGTCCTTTAGATCGATGCTTGTGATGAACTCTGCTTTCGGTAGTCTACTCAGGATTCCGTCTATAAGGGGCATGGGATATGCATCCTTTACCGTGACCGAGTTTACTTTCCTACAATCGATACACAATCTAACCTTGCCAGGCTTTTTAACCAGCACTACGGGCGAAGACCACGAACTAACCGATTCTTGTATAACCCCAAGCTTCAGCATTCGGTCTAATTCCTCGTACATTAGCTTCTCCGTTGCCGGTGACACCGCATAGTGGCGTTGTTTAATGGGCCTTGCGTCGGCTACCTCTATCGTGTGAGTGATTACAGAGGTCTTTCCTAGACCTTGCTTTGAGTAAGATGGGAAGAGAGCTATTACCTCCTGTAGTAATACTTGCTGTGAAGGCAGAAGCGCCCTCATTGTGGGGTCTTCTAAGGTTTCAATACGCAAATTTTGTGTCATCAAGTGCAACGGTAAAAGTTCAAAAGCCGTCCAAAAATCGATTCCTAAATAGAGATTACCCGTCAAGGAAGGTACAATATAAAAACAAAGTTCCTTGGATTCCCCTCTATACGTGACTTTTGCGGAAATTTTGCCGACTATACTTTGGCTCTTTCCGTCGGCAGTTCTAACTTTAAGGGACAGCGGCTTATATTGGACTTTATTCCGAATAACGTCGGACGCGCAACTTCCCCCTATGCAGCTAACTGAAGCTCCAGTATCCATTAGTCCTATGACTGGTTTACCAAAAAGCATAATCTGAGCATGGGGTCGTAAATCATTTGGTTTTCCAACTACAGAAGCTAAGAGCAGTCTTTTCTCAAGTTTGCAATGTTTCTTAAAATCGCTTCTTCGGCGCTGGGATCGATTTGGAGGGCTAGCAAGGTGGTCAGCGTATACGCTGTTTGACACGTCTGGTATAATAAGGTCAGTGGAAGGAGAAGAATTGATCACTCGGTATTGGTCGCTTGGTTGACCAGTTGTTTGCGTGCACTTTTCGGCGGTGCACGCGACAACGAGTTTTTTGCCGTGTGGGGGTTGCACTTCCTGCAACTAGGCTTATAAGTATCGGCCCTGCCACAACCATAGCAAAATACCCTACGTTCGGCCATGCACTCTTGGTATCGATGGCCTTTGCCACCGCAATTCCAACAGACGAACTCTACGGCTGATACTTCCAGATCTTCTTCTTCACCTACTTCTTCACTATCTGGGGCAATAGATTCGTCTAATATAGCATTGACTTGGCGGCGTGGTAAAGTTCGGGGGGCCGCCAGGGGAGGCTTGGTTT
Organism: Drosophila miranda; assembly: GCF_003369915.1. Classification (NCBI taxonomy): domain Eukaryota; kingdom Metazoa; phylum Arthropoda; class Insecta; order Diptera; family Drosophilidae; genus Drosophila; species Drosophila miranda. Next base: position 7,134,636 of record NC_046673.1, read on the forward strand.
TAGCTACGGACTGCATGAATATTTCTCGCGTTCGGACCAGGTGACGTAAGGATTTCACCGTCGCAGCCGACTCATATAAAATTTCATGCTGTATCTCAGCCAAAAGGTTTGCTCGCAGTGTCTCAACTAAGGCTGCCTCAGACATGGGCTCAGACAGTTTATCTGCCAATGCGGCAATTACGCCATAAAAATCATCAAAGGACTCGTTTGTTTGCTGTTTCCTTAATTCGATCTCTGTTCTGATATTCCTATCTGTTCTATCGTCTTTAAATTGGCCACGCAAGGCTAGGCATAGATCTGCCCAACGGACTTCAGGGACACTTTTATGATACCGCCAAAACCACTCGCTGGCGCTTCCATCAAAGAGGTTACTGGCGTATCGAGCTGTTATTTCAAAGTTACCGTCAAAAGTTTGCTTTGTAAGTGCTTCAATACGGTAAATGAAGTCCTCAATCGACATACCAGCCTTTCCCGTAAACCGCAGTTTCCAATTAGACATTATCTGGCTAACACGATCTGCCCGAAGGGATGAAGCGGAGGAACCTGTGGAAACTCCTGAGCCAACATTACGGGTTTGCCCCAAATTCGAGGGTGACGAACTATTTCCCGATTGATTAATCCCCGGCACTGGTACCTGTTCACTAGTGGACAGCCGAAAAAGTTGCTCGATCGTTTGCTGTTCTAGTTCTGCTACCGGTTGCATCCGAGCTGCATTTATGTTCGGGGAGGGTACAGATGCCGTACTTTGAAGTCCATCGGAAATGGCTCGAACTAGCCGGTTAGTTTGATCAGCCATGCTGGTCGCCAAAATTCGGGTTTGCTCTACCATAGCTACTCTAATCGCGTCCACTATGGACTGCTGTATAGTTTCCGCCATAGTGGCCTGATTCTGTTGAGGGTCGACGGAGATTGGAGACCTGTTGGCATTCTCTGAGTTAGCCATCTCAAGAGGGCTTAACGCTTCAACTCTTTTGCTTGGACTTCTAGTCTGAAGGGACTGAGTAACAGATGGCATTCGTGCTCTAGACGTAGACGGACCAATGGGACTAAGATTCTCAGCTGAGGCCGATGTGATGTTCAGGTCTTGCTGACAAGTGGGACACTTCCGTTTGTTACCACTTTTAGCGGTGAAGCACACTCTGTGGAAGGTGTGCCCACAACTGGCCGACAATAGTTGTATCTGGTAAACGATTACTTCGGAGCAAATTTGGCAATGTTTCCCCGTGTCTTCTGAGAGGGCTAAATTCTCCGTACTACGAGACACCACCATTTCGGTTTGGGCACCACCAAGTATGAATATATTAGATATATATAGCAAATGCAAAAAAAATAATACAAAAAAAAGTCACAGTCAATAGATATGTAGATATTAAAACAGTTTAGGAGCCATGCAATCGTTTTTTGGGTAGGAATAGAGTAAAGCGGATTGCATTGTTTTCGGGTAGGGAAGGGACAGGAATAGGGTAATCTACTTATAACTGAAATCTGCCTCACAAGTTAATCCGTGGCAGGATAAATAATCCCTCATCCAGCGAAATCTAAAAGGTCAGATCAGAAGTATTGGGGCTGAGAAAGGTGCTGGATTAGTTCCACTAATCATCAGGTAGTATGGGAGTCCGATGTCACCTAGGCTTACCGAGGCTTGCAACCTCAGTAATCTTCTCAGGGGTTCCTCGGGACAGCCAAAACCCAGTTAATTAGGGGCAATCTTCGTAGAATTTCATCATAAACGATTTGGAATGCGCTCTCCTTTCCTGCAGTAGTGTTCTCGCTTAGCTCCTATAACAATCTTCAACTAGTTGATAGGCTAAGCTCGACCCACGGAGTTATACCCAATATAAGTTATAACACTTCCAGTGTATCGGACCTACTGCACGCCAATATACCCTGCACGATACTAGGCCCTGTAGGCCATGATGAGCTTACACGGATCCACAGTATCCACTGGATAAGTTGCAGAGGAAAGACGAGCAAAAAACCACAAAAAAAACGGTCTGGCAAGGATAAAAGTCAGGTGTTACTTTTGACCAAGTTATTTCTTTAAATGGGGCAAGCCGGATCGGCCCCACGTTGGGCGCCAAAATAAGATAAATGTAGCATATCACATACAACGATTGTTGTGTGTGGCGGTGCCACTCGAGCTGGTCGGGGGTGTATCGGGCAGGACTGGTGCACGCGCTGGCTCCGGCTGTATGATCGGTAGTATGGGGGGTTCCTATACTGGTCCTTTCCTATACGTGCTCGCGTCGATACCTTATCTTATTATTATTTTTTTCGCGTGCGATACCCTGCGTATGACCGTATGACTAGTGTTAGGGGGTTGGGGAAGGAGGATGAGGAGGCTGGGGGAATTAGAAGGGACAAAGGAATTAAGGGGACAGGGAAGTGGGCTTCCGCGTTGCATATCCGAACCGACGGGTAGCTGTGCTGGTGTTGGATGCAACAGCCATGGCCCTCCCAACCTTGATCATCCTAATTCCGAAGAAAATATGGCTTATGGATGATCCCTTTTCTCGCCGGGGGTCATACCTCACTCTCCCTCATCGATCCCTGCATGGCTCCTAAACAAAAATCTTCTAACAATTCATTTCCAAATCTTTAACAATATTTATTTTTATCGATAGTGCCTAAAGCTAAATACATGGGTAGAAGGAAAATGATATATAGTTATGGGGTGAGTATAAGCTAGGGCAATAAGAGAATTAAAACTATAGGAATAATAATTTTAAATAATAGGAATAAAATATATGATCTCAAAAACAGGTGGTAGGGTACTGGGAATAATTTAACGAATAATAACAATAATAATGAATATTTAAGTAGGAACTTTTGTAATTTAAGATTTCTTCATTTTCGGTATTTTTGTATTAATGCAGAAGTAAGGGTAACTAATCACCGTCGCATAGGTGTGAAGCACCTGCTGCCGCTGATCTGCGCTTACAGCTTCCAAAGCTCTTGAGCTTTGCGTGGGCTTAAGGCCTCTTTACAACAAAAAAAAAACTCCAACATAATTTAGGGAAAAATCAAAGACTACGGGCGACCGGGCTCATGTATGGTTTTTTCTTTTGTCTCTTTATGTTAAAAGTTTATAAACGTTAACTGGGAGTTTGTTCACTTACGTACTTTCATGTTCCGGCCACGTCCAAAAGATCTTTCGGCGAGGGGAATACCTGTAAGTTTTAGAGAGAGAGCACACACACATGCACACGCATGACCACGGCTAACACCAGATTATCTTGATCTTCTTTTTCTTTTTGTTTAGGGCTTTTTTTTTTTTGAGCATATATAGTTCATAAATCAAATTATTCCATCTTTAACTTCTATATTTTATACTTTATTCAATATTTATTCGTTTATTTAGATTCGTTGGGGTAGGTCTTGATCCATAGACCAAGGTGTGGGCGCACGGAAAAAGCTCCAAGCAGCTGGTTTCGTTTTATATGCACAAAGGGGTCAACGGCCTAACAAGCGCACATAAGTTCTTTGGGAATAAACGCACAATGGGCCACAAGAGCATCATACGAGTTCTGCCCGTTCCGTTGGGGTTTATTTAATACATTTAACCTTCACATGTCATGATCTGGCTTTTAGGTTAGGGCGAAGCACGGTGACAAAAAAAATTCGGGTCAGGGTCTCTTTTTCCTTGGACGGGTCTGGTTATTCCTGGCAAGGAAGATCACTTGGCACTTTTTGTTTAAGGCTCTTGGCCCGGTGGCTGGATGGCTCACTCTCGGTCGCGACGGCTCGCGTTGGGGCGGCGAAGAGCTCGCTGCTGCCGGCGCTAAAGCTCGGAAACGGCTGAGGGGCCGCTCTCTGTCGGCGCTGAAGCTCGGGAACTGCTGAAGGGCTCGCTGTGGTGGATGGCGTTGGGGCTTTAGGTGGAGCTTCCCAACTCTACGGTGGACCGCGTTGGCGGAGGGCGTTGGGGCGTTGGGTGGAGCTTCCCAACTCTACGGTGGCCCGCTTTGGGGCGATCGTCAGAAAATTCGCACCATCCTCTGCACCGTGGATCGGGGATTGGTTTCTCGTCTGGGTGGATGGGGTCTTTCTTCCGAAAGGCCGGCGGATCGTGCTGGTCTCCCAAGAACTTTTATTTGATTTTTACCTTTTATAAATTTTTTTTTTTTTTTTGAGCTGGATAAGTACGTCCGTACTGTTCGGATACCACGAGGAGAGAGACAGCTGCTTCTCCCGGAAATCAAGGCCTCATCCCCTCGTTCTTCCCTTTTTCTTTATCGATTTGTCAAAATGACAGTGGGAGGAGGAGGCCGATTAAAACGTCAGCCAAACAAAATAATATGGGCAGCCCACGGTGACGAAGCGCACCCAGTAGATGGCGTGTTAAAAGCTTAGCTTTCTTGGACCCAACAGAAGACTTAGCCTATTCGCGTAGCATAATTTTAGGGAAAATTAAGACGTCGATGCAAACAATTTTTTCTTACAACAAGCGCACTACACGAGGGCGAGGCATGAGTTCAATATCTTCTTGTTGCTGCAGAGCGCCTCCTGGCTGCTGGGTTTTTGCAATGATTAAAATGACCTTCATTCCCTGATGACAGACAGTCACTGGAAAACGGTCAAACTGGTCAAAAGACCAGTCCAACGCCTTCCTCTTCGAGGAGGACGTGCGGCAGCTGGCCGTCGGCTGGACCCACAATGCGGCGCTGCTCCGCAACAACGAGATCCTCATGTGGGGCCGCAAGTGCTACGGACAGCTGGGCACGGGCTCGATCAGCGAGCAGCAGGCGGTGCCCCAGCCACTGAGCCTCCGACTGCCCGACGGCCAGACGCCTGCTCGCGTGCACATGGGGGCAGAGCACGGCCTGCTGCGGACTACAGCCGGCGAGATCTACACCTGGGGCTGGAACGAGCACGGAAACTGTGGCAACAACAGTACAGAGAATGTGTAAGAATCTCCCTTCTGCCAGTGGATTGGCTTTAAATTCAATTTTCGATCAATTTCCAGATGCAGCGCGTGAAGTTGGCCGGAGCTGGCTCGGGCTTCTGTTACGCCATTTCCGAGTCGTCTGTTAATTAATTTTATAATAAATGTTAAAAATGCTTAAAAATACTAAACGGAATATCGAAATTAAGGTATTTGATGTCGGATCATGAGCAAAATTGTACGAATAATCAAACCCAAGCAGTTGGCGCTCTTTCTTCCATCGATAGTTGAAGAAACATCGATGTATCGATAGTAACAATGAAGTTTTTCAACCTTCAGCAGCTTTACTTGAACTCCGCGGAGTTTTCGTTGCAAATACTATTTGCCATTTTTACAGTGAAAATAAAGTGCTTTGTTTTTCAAAAACTTAATCTTTTCCACAGAAAAAAGAAGGTAAATATGGTAAATGGTAGATTTTTATATATTTTATTCGAAATGTGCGGCTTGCCAGGCAATTAGTGGATGAATTTGAGGGCGCTTATGGTTTTTGAAGCCAACAAGTGCAAATGGCGATGGAGAATCATCAAAGTGCAATGAAATATTCGAAATATTTGCGGCACCGGCCTCTACACACTCGTGTTCCATGATAGATGCCTCAGAGCAGAGAACTATCTCCCTTAAATAATTGGCAGCACAGAAAAAGTCGCCCAAAGTGAGACATCGCTTCTTCTGCGCAAAATGCAATGGATTTGTGTGGACGTTGACATGCAATGACTGCATCTTTCAAGAGGCGATGCAGTTACTGCACCGTCAAGTGGCCCGTGTGACACCAGCAGAAGGCTGTTACGCGCGGATCCCAGGCAAAACGCAGCCCTCCTCCCGCCCAACCGACCGAGGGGCGCTGCCGCATGACGCGCGGTGCGTAGCCGAACCAAACGCGAACATGCAAGAAAGATAGCTATTAGACTAACATTCGAGGAAAATTAGTACTAAACTTACTAAGAAACTAAGCATGCAATCAAAGTACAAATACCACTACAGTTACTAATTAATAGAAAGGTGTGTAAGGATTAATAATTTAATAAGAGGAAGAGAATTAGTGGTGGATATAATATGGTAGAGGGAATTATAATCCGAGCATAAGACCCTAAACGGTTCATGCAAGGAATAATTCGATCTACAAAGTGGAAGGAACAACGGTATAAAATTTCTAGTCAGTCTAATAGGAATCGTGAAGTTTATGCGGCTCAACAGATCAGGGCTGTCTATGTCACCCCTGATCAAGTTGTGCATAAATATGGATTGGATTGATATTTCTTCGATCCGCAGAAGTCTCACTTTAAGACTTCTGTGGGCATGTGTATGCCGGCATTTTTCGTTCACCAATACACAAAAAGATTAACCAGTGCTGCCAATAGTTCATCCACTGATACACACACGCACACACAGCACTCAAGCCTCCACGACCTCTGACTGGGCAGCACTGTCGTGGTAGGCGTCTGTGTCGGGCAGTAATTCCGAGAAACTTCAGCGTGTATTAGTAGACCACTCCGCATAAATAAAATAAATTTCCCATAAATCAATTTTTTTTGTGCAACCGATCGCCATAAACAAACGAACAGACGACTGGGAGCCGATTACTTCCATTTCGCTCGAAGCAGTGAAGGTTCTCGTTCAGCGGTGTTTCTTTACAATAAACATTTTTATTTCTTTCTCGCACAAAAAGATGTCGGAGAATAGCTTCAACTCAAAGTATTTGGACGATGACGATGAGGACGATGCGATTGCTGCCTCTGAGGGTGTGTACCCATGAATCCTCTAAACTAAATATAATCCACGCGTTTGTCTCGCGCTTTAGGCAAAGTTTCGAGCCAGGTGGCCAAGCGCATCTGGCAGCCAACCATCGATGACACTACCCCTGGGTCTGGGAGCCGCCCGAGAAGCCCCTGCCCCACGTGGAGGAGGATGCTCCGATGAGTGCCGAGGCCCTGGCGGAGGCTCTAGCGGTGAGCGAGACCGCCTCGGACTTTATACACGAAGTGGAGCGCTCTCTCTACGGCGACAACAGCAAGGAGAACGGCTCCGCCCAGTACTTCAAGGCGGCCGAGAATTATTCGCTGTTTGGCGCCAACTACATGGGCTTGGAGGAGGACAAGAACAAAAAACCGCCGCCGGGCTTCGACCAAAGCTCCAGTCAGATTGCGGCTGGATCGGCCGGAGTATCCGGCCAAAGCTACTCGGGGGTAAGTGGTGCTCTAGGCTTTCAATGAATTAGGAATCGATGATTCGTTGGCTAGAATATGCCCAATATGCCCTCCTTCTTAGCTGTTCTGAGGAAAACCCCAACTCTATCCGTATTTCAGGGACCCTCTTCATCCGGAATGGGCGGCATGGCAATGTCCCAGCAGCCGCAGCACAAGGCCGTGAATCAGCCAGGACCTGCAGCGCTGCTTCCACAGCAGCAGCAGCATCCGCGTCATCCTTCGCCAGCGACAGTGCCCAGGGTCATAGCCGAGGCAGCAGCTCTGGCTGGAGCTGGGGCTGGCATCGACATTGGCCTGCACGCCCATGGACATCTGCCCAGTGCCACGGAAATGGCCATCGGACACATTTACCAGGAGCTCATGGGCATGAATTTCAATCAGGCCAATATACAGCAGCAGCAGCAGCAACACCACCACCAGCAGCAGCAGCAGCACCACCAGCAGCAGCAGCAGCAGCAGCAGCACCACCAGCAGCAGCAGCAGGCGGCTCTGAAGCAGCAGCAGCAGGCGGCTCTGAAGCAGCAGGCGGCTCTGAAGCAGCAGGCGGCTCTGAAGCAGCAGGCGGCTCTCCTCTCCTACGGCCAAAAGGCCGTAACAGCAACTGGCATAGTCCCTGACCCACGCGACGTATGTTCTCAAAGCGGTGTTTCTTGCGTATCGTGCCCGTTTGCGTCGCCAGGTCCACTTCTGGGACAACTAGAGGACGGCCAGGACATTACACTCCACACCCACAGATTAGATGACATGGAGCGATCGAGTATTTGAACTAGTTTTAAAATATTTTGTTTGTTTGTTTTGTCGAGTTTGTTGTCGTCTCCTCTGGGCTGATGACCGACAGCATAGCAAGGCGTACTCTTAAACAGTCTTCAAAGTTATTTAGTTCTACGACACACACATTGCGGTCCGCCTCAGCAGATGGATCCCTGTGCCTGTGCCCAGAATGTCGCGGCTCCGCGCGTACTGGAGTCCGATTCCACACGAGGGCGAGGCATGAGTTCAATATCTTCTTGTTGCTGCAGAGCGCCTCCTGGCTGCTGGGTTTTTGCAATGATTAAAATGACCTTCATTCCCTGATGACAGACAGTCACTGGAAAACGGTCAAACTGGTCAAAAGACCAGTCCAACGCCTTCCTCTTCGAGGAGGACGTGCGGCAGCTGGCCGTCGGCTGGACCCACAATGCGGCGCTGCTCCGCAACAACGAGATCCTCATGTGGGGCCGCAAGTGCTACGGACAGCTGGGCACGGGCTCGATCAGCGAGCAGCAGGCGGTGCCCCAGCCACTGAGCCTCCGACTGCCCGACGGCCAGACGCCTGCTCGCGTGCACATGGGGGCAGAGCACGGCCTGCTGCGGACTACAGCCGGCGAGATCTACACCTGGGGCTGGAACGAGCACGGAAACTGTGGCAACAACAGTACAGAGAATGTGTAAGAATCTCCCTTCTGCCAGTGGATTGGCTTTAAATTCAATTTTCGATCAATTTCCAGATGCAGCGCGTGAAGTTGGCCGGAGCTGGCTCGGGCTTCTGTTACGCCATTTCCGAGTCGTCTGTTAATTAATTTTATAATAAATGTTAAAAATGCTTAAAAATACTAAACGGAATATCGAAATTAAGGTATTTGATGTCGGATCATGAGCAAAATTGTACGAATAATCAAACCCAAGCAGTTGGCGCTCTTTCTTCCATCGATAGTTGAAGAAACATCGATGTATCGATAGTAACAATGAAGTTTTTCAACCTTCAGCAGCTTTACTTGAACTCCGCGGAGTTTTCGTTGCAAATACTATTTGCCATTTTTACAGTGAAAATAAAGTGCTTTGTTTTTCAAAAACTTAATCTTTTCCACAGAAAAAAGAAGGTAAATATGGTAAATGGTAGATTTTTATATATTTTATTCGAAATGTGCGGCTTGCCAGGCAATTAGTGGATGAATTTGAGGGCGCTTATGGTTTTTGAAGCCAACAAGTGCAAATGGCGATGGAGAATCATCAAAGTGCAATGAAATATTCGAAATATTTGCGGCACCGGCCTCTACACACTCGTGTTCCATGATAGATGCCTCAGAGCAGAGAACTATCTCCCTTAAATAATTGGCAGCACAGAAAAAGTCGCCCAAAGTGAGACATCGCTTCTTCTGCGCAAAATGCAATGGATTTGTGTGGACGTTGACATGCAATGACTGCATCTTTCAAGAGGCGATGCAGTTACTGCACCGTCAAGTGGCCCGTGTGACACCAGCAGAAGGCTGTTACGCGCGGATCCCAGGCAAAACGCAGCCCTCCTCCCGCCCAACCGACCGAGGGGCGCTGCCGCATGACGCGCGGTGCGTAGCCGAACCAAACGCGAACATGCAAGAAAGATAGCTATTAGACTAACATTCGAGGAAAATTAGTACTAAACTTACTAAGAAACTAAGCATGCAATCAAAGTACAAATACCACTACAGTTACTAATTAATAGAAAGGTGTGTAAGGATTAATAATTTAATAAGAGGAAGAGAATTAGTGGTGGATATAATATGGTAGAGGGAATTATAATCCGAGCATAAGACCCTAAACGGTTCATGCAAGGAATAATTCGATCTACAAAGTGGAAGGAACAACGGTATAAAATTTCTAGTCAGTCTAATAGGAATCGTGAAGTTTATGCGGCTCAACAGATCAGGGCTGTCTATGTCACCCCTGATCAAGTTGTGCATAAATATGGATTGGATTGATATTTCTTCGATCCGCAGAAGTCTCACTTTAAGACTTCTGTGGGCATGTGTATGCCGGCATTTTTCGTTCACCAATACACAAAAAGATTAACCAGTGCTGCCAATAGTTCATCCACTGATACACACACGCACACACAGCACTCAAGCCTCCACGACCTCTGACTGGGCAGCACTGTCGTGGTAGGCGTCTGTGTCGGGCAGTAATTCCGAGAAACTTCAGCGTGTATTAGTAGACCACTCCGCATAAATAAAATAAATTTCCCATAAATCAATTTTTTTTGTGCAACCGATCGCCATAAACAAACGAACAGACGACTGGGAGCCGATTACTTCCATTTCGCTCGAAGCAGTGAACGTTCTCGTTCAGCGGTGTTTCTTTCCAATAAACATTTTCATTTCTTTCTCGCACAAAAAGATGTCGGAGAATAGCTTCAACTCAAAGTATTTGGACGATGACGATGAGGACGATGCGATTGCTGCCTCTGAGGGTGTGTACCAATGAATCCTCTAAACTAAATATAATCCACGCGTTTGTCTCGCGCTTTAGGCAAAGTTTCGAGCCAGGTGGCCAAGCGCATCTGGCAGCCAACCATCGATGATACTACCCCTGGGGTCTGGGAGCCGCCCGAGAAGCCCCTGCCCCACGTGGAGGAGGATGCTCCGATGAGTGCCGAGGCCCTGGCGGAGGCTCTAGCGGTGAGCGAGACCGCCTCGGACTTTATACACGAAGTGGAGCGCTCTCTCTACGGCGACAACAGCAAGGAGAACGGCTCCGCCCAGTACTTCAAGGCGGCCGAGAATTATTCGCTGTTTGGCGCCAACTACATGGGCTTGGAGGAGGACAAGAACAAAAAACCGCCGCCGGGCTTCGACCAAAGCTCCAGTCAGATTGCGGCTGGATCGGCCGGAGTATCCGGCCAAAGCTACTCGGGGGTAAGTGGTGCTCTAGGCTTTCAATGAATTAGGAATCGATGATTCGTTGGCTAGAATATGCCCAATATGCCCTCCTTCTTAGCTGTTCTGAGGAAAACCCCAACTCTACCCTTATTTCAGGGACCCTCTTCATCCGGAATGGGCGGCATGGCAATGTCCCAGCAGCCGCAGCACAAGGCCGCGAATCAGCCAGGACCTGCAGCGCTGCTTCCACAGCAGCAGCAGCATCCGCGTCATCCTTCGCCAGCGACAGTGCCCAGGGTCATAGCCGAGGCAGCAGCTCTGGCTGGAGCTGGGGCTGGCATCGACATTGGCCTGCACGCCCATGGACATCTGCCCAGTGCCACGGAAATGACCATCGGACACATTTACCAGGAGCTCATGGGCATGAATTTCAATCAGGCCAATATACAGCAGCAGCAGCAGCCACACCACCACCAGCAGCAGCAGCAGCACCACCACCAGCAGCAGCACCACCACCAGCAGCAGCAGCAGGCGGCTCTGAAGCAGCAGCAGCAGGCGGCTCTCCTCTCCTACGGCCAAAAGGCCGTAACAGCAACTGGCATAGTCTCTGACCCACGCGACGTATGTTCTCAAAGCGGTGTTTCTTGCGTATCGTGCCCGTTTGCGTCGCCAGGTCCACTTCTGGGACAACTAGAGTACGGCCAGGACATTACACTCCACACCCACAGATTAGATGACTAGTTTTAAAATATTTTGTTTGTTTGTTTTGTCGAGTTTGTTGTCGTCTCCTCTGGGCTGATGACCGACAGCATAGCAAGGCGTACTCTTAAACAGTCTTCAAAGTTATTTAGTTCTACGACACGGCAGCTGGCCGTCGGCTGGACCCACAATGCGGCGCTGCTCCGCAACAACGAGATCCTCATGTGGGGCCGCAAGTGCTACGGACAGCTGGGCACGTCCTCCTCGAAGAGGAAGGCGTTGGACTGGTCTTTTGACCAGTTTGACCGTTTTCCAGTGACTGTCTGTCATCAGGGAATGAAGGTCATTTTAATCATTGCAAAAACCCAGCAGCCGGGAGGCGCTCTGCAGCAACAAGAAGATATTGAACTCATGCCTCGCCCTCCTGTGGAATCGGACTCCAGTACGCGCGGAGCCGCGACATTCTGGGCACAGGCACAGGGATCCATCTGCTGAGGCGGACCGCAATGTGTGTGTCGTAGAACTAAATAATTTTGAAGACTGTTTAAGAGTACGCCTTGCTATGCTGTCGGTCATCAGCCCAGAGGAGACGACAACAAACTCGACAAAACAAACAAACAAAATATTTTAAAACTAGTTCAAATACTCGATCGCTCCATGTCATCTAATCTGTGGGTGTGGAGTGTAATGTCCTGGCCGTACTCTAGTTGTCCCAGAAGTGGACCTGGCGACGCAAACGGGCACGATACGCAAGAAACACCGCTTTGAGAACATACGTCGCGTGGGTCAGGGACTATGCCAGTTGCTGTTACGGCCTTTTGGCCGTAGGAGAGGAGAGCCGCCTGCTGCTTCAGAGCCGCCTGCTGCTGCTGCTTCAGAGCCGCCTGCTGCTGCTGCTGGTGGTGGTGCTGCTGCTGCTGCTGCTGGTGGTGGTGCTGCTGCTGCTGGTGGTGGTGGTGTTGCTGCTGCTGCTGCTGTATATTGGCCTGATTGAAATTCATGCCCATGAGCTCCTGGTAAATGTGTCCGATGGTCATTTCCGTGGCACTGAGCAGATATCCATGGGCGTGCAGGCCAATGTCGATGCCAGCCCCAGCTCCAGCCAGAGCTGCTGCCTCGGCTATGACCCTGGGCACTGTCGCTGGCGAAGGATGACGCGGATGCTGCTGCTGCTGTGGAAGCAGCGCTGCAGGTCCTGGCTGATTCGCGGCCTTGTGCTGCGGCTGCTGGGACATTGCCATGCCGCCCATTCCGGATGAAGAGGGTCCCTGAAATACGGATAGAGTTGGGGTTTTCCTCAGAACAGCTAAGAAGGAGGGCATATTGGGCATATTCTAGCCAACGAATCATCGATTCCTAATTCATTGAAAGCCTAGAGCACCACTTACCCCCGAGTAGCTTTGGCCGGATACTCCGGCCGATCCAGCCGCAATCTGACGTGGACGCTATCGACTTCCTGGAGTTCGACACCACAGCCTTCGAGGATGAAGAATACCGAAGAAAAATTGAGTCGGTCCAGAGCGATGAGGATGAATTCCCAGACCTGAAGGTGGAGGAATGACTGCTGTTTAAGCGCACACAATTTGGCCGGCCGGAATTAGAGGAGTTTTCGTGGAAGCTATGGATCCCGGAAGCCCTGACGAGCACACTGATCCAACAGGCTCACGACAGCGATGTGGCAATGCATGGAGGAATCGCGAGGACACTGGGACGGCTGCGACAGTTCTATTATTGGCCCCGGATGACCGTGCAGGTGAAGGCATATGTGGCTGATTGTAACACCTGCAAAGAAACAAAACATTCAACACAGGTTCACCGTCCACTCATGGGGGCCGAAACCAGAACCGAGAGGCCGATTCAAAAACTGTACCTGGATTTCCTGGGTCCATATCCGAGGACTCGAAGTGGCAATGTGGTCATACTAATAGTCCTCGATCACATGTCCAGATATGTCTGGCTGAAGGCTTTGCGTAAGGCGACGTCTTCGGCCGTGATCCGATTCTTGCACGCCGAGGTCTTCGCGCAGTTTGGCGTGCCTGAAATAGTGCATACCGATAATGGAAAGCAATTTGTGTCAGCTGAATTTTCTCAATTCCTGGATAGGAGAAGCATAACGCACCTGAAGTCGGGGAACTATGCACCGCAGGCGAACGCGGCCGAACGAGTGAACCAGACTGTACTGGCAGCAATAAGGACATACGCTAGTGAGGATCACACGCGCTGGGACGAGAAGCTGACGGAGATCCAGTGTGTGGCTAGGAGCGCTATACACACGGGTATCGGGACGTCGCCATACTTTGTGTTGTTTGGGCAGCACATGTTTACTAGCGGCCGAGATTATAAATTGGCACGCAGACTGGGCGCCCTAAATGATGCACAAATGTCACCCTTGGCGAGGAGTGACAAGATGGAGATAGTCCGAGATGAGGTCCGAGGAAACTCTCATGAAGCCTACAACAGAGCGAAGAACAGGTATAATCGAAAAGCTCGAGAAATTAGGTACTCACCGGGTCAGGAGATATATAAGCGGAATTTCGTGTTGAGCAAATTTAAAAACAACATCAACGCGAAGTTCAGCCCAAAATACGTCAAGTGCCGAGTGATCCGGAGTATGGGCAACAGTCTGTACGGACGTTGCAAGGCTCACGTATTGGGGTGTTTCACGCAAAGGATCTGAAGCAGTAGCCCAGGCATCTCAGTCGATGGAGCCAGAGACTCTCAATCTCAGGGTGTGGGCGATGGCCTACGTTTGGGGCCCCTTAATTGAAAAAGCCCGCCAGCTTGGCACTCCCGTTTCGGCGGAGTAATCCTGGAAACGGTAGTGTGGTGTTATGGGCGGTTTTGGACAGAGCCGATAGGTATCAGGGCTGGAGAAGAAAGAGACAGCGGCATCTATAGTGGATCCTGGGAAGCAGTGGCAGAGTTGCGTAGGAGAAAAGGAAACGGGGCGAGGAGGAAGAAAAGGGAGAGTTTCCGGTGGAGAATAGTGGAGGCCGCACGTGCCCTAAAAGAAAAAAAGGAAACAAAATTGGTGATCGTGGAGACGACGATCCCACCAAGACATCAGCGGCAGGCATCAACATCAGCAGAAGCGGCGGACATCGGCAGCAGCATCCCGGTACTGGCCAGGCCGGGAAACTGATGCGAGAACCGTCAGCGGAGCACCGGCACCAAGGGACCGTCAGCGGAGCACCGACTGGAGACACGTTTCTGTCCCCACACACCAGCCCCCCCGGGGAAAGAATCCGGACTTCAAAGCAGCAATACACACACACGATTCACACACACCCACCTTCATCCACCCACATCACACACAACCCACGCATGTATACCCTCATTCATAACACATCACATAACATCACCACATTTCACACATCTACACCCGTCCGACCCACAATTAAACAAAATATCACGATCATACAAAAAACACCACGATTAAACGTAAACATCAGCAAGCATCAGGAAGCAACAACCTCTATCAAAGGGGGCTGCCAACTCGGCCGAAATAGGGTTTATTTTTTTTTGTTAGTATTTTTGTGTTAGTATTTGTTTCCTTTATATAAACCTAGATTATTAATTATTATTAATTAATAATGTACAAGATAAATAAGAAAATATAATGGATATAAAAGGAATATTTGAAAAGAGTCATGAGTGAATAGAAAACGGTAGTTGGGTGGGACGAGAGCGAGAAGAAGAGCGGGACCCTGAATATGAAAAGGGAGCGAATTCAAAAGGTGGCGCTCATGGAAGGGTGGGACCCTGCTAGGGATAACGAAACCAACTATCCCCGCTGACGAAAGTGCCAACGAGGACAAGTCTGTCCTATAAATTAGATTTGTTTTTTTTGTATGTTTTTTTGTTTTGTTCAATCCGTCCCCTGGCTTATCGGGTCGGAAACACCCCTGACTTCCCCGTGAGCTAGCTGGGAACGATAGGCCAGGGTGGCAAAGAGGCGGATCATAACATCTGTTACGCCATTTCCGAGTCGTCTGTTAATTAATTTTATAATAAATGTTAAAAATGCTTAAAAATACTAAACGGAATATCGAAATTAAGGTATTTGATGTCGGATCATGAGCAAAATTGTACGAATAATCAAACCCAAGCAGTTGGCGCTCTTTCTTCCATCGATAGTTGAAGAAACATCGATGTATCGATAGTAACAATGAAGTTTTTCAACCTTCAGCAGCTTTACTTGAACTCCGCGGAATTTTCGTTGCAAATACTATTTGCCATTTTTACAGTGAAAATAAAGTGCTTTGGTTTTCAAAAACTTAATCTTTTCCACAGAAAAAAGAAGGTAAATATGGTAAATGGTAGATTTTTATATATTTTATTCGAAATGTGCGGCTTGCCAGGCAATTAGTGGATGAATTTGAGGGCGCTTATGGTTTTTGAAGCCAACAAGTGCAAATGGCGATGGAGAATCATCAAAGTGCAATGAAATATTCGAAATATTTGCGGCACCGGCCTCTACACACTCGTGTTCCATGATAGATGCCTCAGAGCAGAGAACTATCTCCCTTAAATATTTGGCAGCACAGAAAAAGTCGCCCAAAGTGAGACATCGCTTCTTCTGCGCAAAATGCAATGGATTGGATTGATATTTCTTCGATCCGCAGAAGTCTCACTTTAAGACTTCTGTGGGCATGTGAATGCCGGCATTTTTCGTTCACCAATACACAAAAAGATTAACCAGTGCTGCCAATAGTTCATCCACTGATACACACACGCACACACAGCACTCAAGCCTCCACGACCTCTGACTGGGCAGCACTGTCGTGGTAGGCGTCTGCGTCGGGCAGTAATTCCGAGAAACTTCAGCGTGTATTAGTAGACCACTCCGCATAAATAAAATAAATTTCCCATAAATCAATTTTTTTTGTGCAACCGATCGCCATAAACAAACGAACAGACGACTGGGAGCCGATTACTTCCATTTCGCTCGAAGCAGTGAAGGTTCTCGTTCAGCGGTGTTTCTTTCCAATAAACATTTTCATTTCTTTCTCGCACAAAAAGATGTCGGAGAATAGCTTCAACTCAAAGTATTTGGACGATGACGATGAGGACGATGCGATTGCTGCCTCTGAGGGTGTGTACCAATGAATCCTCTAAACTAAATATAATCCACGCGTTTGTCTCGCGCTTTAGGCAAAGTTTCGAGCCAGGTGGCCAAGCGCATCTGGCAGCCAACCATCGATGATACTACCCCTGGGGTCTGGGAGCCGCCCGAGAAGCCCCTGCCCCACGTGGAGGAGGATGCTCCGATGAGTGCCGAGGCCCTGGCGGAGGCTCTAGCGGTGAGCGAGACCGCCTCGGACTTTATACACGAAGTGGAGCGCTCTCTCTACGGCGACAACAGCAAGGAGAACGGCTCCGCCCAGTACTTCAAGGCGACCGAGAATTATTCGCTGTTTGGCGCCAACTACATGGGCTTGGAGGAGGACAAGAACAAAAAACCGCCGCCGGGCTTCGACCAAAGCTCCAGTCAGATTGCGGCTGGATCGGCCGGAGTATCCGGCCAAAGCTACTCGGGGGTAAGTGGTGCTCTAGGCTTTCAATGAATTAGGAATCGATGATTCGTTGGCTAGAATATGCCCAATATGCCCTCCTTCTTAGCTGTTCTGAGGAAAACCCCAACTCTATCCGTATTTCAGGGACCCTCTTCATCCGGAATGGGCGGCATGGCAATGTCCCAGCAGCCGCAGCACAAGGCCGCGAATCAGCCAGGACCTGCAGCGCTGCTTCCACAGCAGCAGCAGCATCCGCGTCATCCTTCGCCAGCGACAGTGCCCAGGGTCATAGCCGAGGCAGCAGCTCTGGCTGGAGCTGGGGCTGGCATCGACATTGGCCTGCACGCCCATGGACATCTGCCCAGTGCCACGGAAATGGCCATCGGACACATTTACCAGGAGCTCATGGGCATGAATTTCAATCAGGCCAATATACAGCAGCAGCAGCAGCAACACCACCACCAGCAGCAGCAGCAGCACCACCACCACCAGCAGCAGCAGCAGGCGGCTCTGAAGCAGCAGCAGCAGGCGGCTCTGAAGCAGCAGGCGGCTCTGAAGCAGCAGGCGGCTCTCCTCTCCTACGGCCAAAAGGCCGTAACAGCAACTGGCATAGTCCCTGACCCACGCGACGTATGTTCTCAAAGCGGTGTTTCTTGCGTATCGTGCCCGTTTGCGTCGCCAGGTCCACTTCTGGGACAACTAGAGTACGGCCAGGACATTACACTCCACACCCACAGATTAGATGACATGGAGCGATCGAGTATTTGAACTACTTTTAAAATATTTTGTTTGTTTGTTTTGTCGAGTTTGTTGTCGTCTCCTCTGGGCTGATGACCGACAGCATAGCAAGGCGTACTCTTAAACAGTCTTCAAAGTTATTTAGTTCTACGACACACACATTGCGGTCCGCCTCAGCAGATGGATCCCTGTGCCTGTGCCCAGAATGTCGCGGCTCCGCGCGTACTGGAGTCCGATTCCACACGAGGGCGAGGCATGAGTTCAATATCTTCTTGTTGCTGCAGAGCGCCTCCCGGCTGCTGGGTTTTTGCAATGATTAAAATGACCTTCATTCCCTGATGACAGACAGTCACTGGAAAACGGTCAAACTGGTCAAAAGACCAGTCCAACGCCTTCCTCTTCGAGGAGGACGTGCGGCAGCTGGCCGTCGGCTGGACCCACAATGCGGCGCTGCTCCGCAACAACGAGATCCTCATGTGGGGCCGCAAGTGCTACGGACAGCTGGGCACGGGCTCGATCAGCGAGCAGCAGGCGGTGCCCCAGCCACTGAGCCTCCGACTGCCCGACGGCCAGACGCCTGCTCGCGTGCACATGGGGGCAGAGCACGGCCTGCTGCGGACTACAGCCGGCGAGATCTACACCTGGGGCTGGAACGAGCACGGAAACTGTGGCAACAACAGTACAGAGAATGTGTAAGAATCTCCCTTCTGCCAGTGGATTGGCTTTAAATTCAATTTTCGATCAATTTCCAGATGCAGCGCGTGAAGTTGGCCGGAGCTGGCTCGGGCTTCTGTTACGCCATTTCCGAGTCGTCTGTTAATTAATTTTATAATAAATGTTAAAAATGCTTAAAAATACTAAACGGAATATCGAAATTAAGGTATTTGATGTCGGATCATGAGCAAAATTGTACGAATAATCAAACCCAAGCAGTTGGCGCTCTTTCTTCCATCGATAGTTGAAGAAACATCGATGTATCGATAGTAACAATGAAGTTTTTCAACCTTCAGCAGCTTTACTTGAACTCCGCGGAGTTTTCGTTGCAAATACTATTTGCCATTTTTACAGTGAAAATAAAGTGCTTTGTTTTTCAAAAACTTAATCTTTTCCACAGAAAAAAGAAGGTAAATATGGTAAATGGTAGATTTTTATATATTTTATTCGAAATGTGCGGCTTGCCAGGCAATTAGTGGATGAATTTGAGGGCGCTTATGGTTTTTGAAGCCAACAAGTGCAAATGGCGATGGAGAATCATCAAAGTGCAATGAAATATTCGAAATATTTGCGGCACCGGCCTCTACACACTCGTGTTCCATGATAGATGCCTCAGAGCAGAGAACTATCTCCCTTAAATAATTGGCAGCACAGAAAAAGTCGCCCAAAGTGAGACATCGCTTCTTCTGCGCAAAATGCAATGGATTTGTGTGGACGTTGACATGCAATGACTGCATCTTTCAAGAGGCGATGCAGTTACTGCACCGTCAAGTGGCCCGTGTGACACCAGCAGAAGGCTGTTACGCGCGGATCCCAGGCAAAACGCAGCCCTCCTCCCGCCCAACCGACCGAGGGGCGCTGCCGCATGACGCGCGGTGCGTAGCCGAACCAAACGCGAACATGCAAGAAAGATAGCTATTAGACTAACATTCGAGGAAAATTAGTACCATACTTACTAAGAAACTAAGCATGCAATCAAAGTACAAATACCACTACAGTTACTAATTAATAGAAAGGTGTGTAAGGATTAATAATTTAATAAGAGGAAGAGAATTAGTGGTGGATATAATATGGTAGAGGGAATTATAATCCGAGCATAAGACCCTAAACGGTTCATGCAAGGAATAATTCGATCTACAAAGTGGAAGGAACAACGGTATAAAATTTCTAGTCAGTCTAATAGGAATCGTGAAGTTTATGCGGCTCAACAGATCAGGGCTGTCTATGTCACCCCTGATCAAGTTGTGCATAAATATGGATTGGATTGATATTTCTTCGATCCGCAGAAGTCTCACTTTAAGACTTCTGTGGGCATGTGTATGCCGGCATTTTTCGTTCACCAATACACAAAAAGATTAACCAGTGCTGCCAATAGTTCATCCACTGATACACACACGCACACACAGCACTCAAGCCTCCACGACCTCTGACTGGGCAGCACTGTCGTGGTAGGCGTCTGTGTCGGGCAGTAATTCCGAGAAACTTCAGCGTGTATTAGTAGACCACTCCGCATAAATAAAATAAATTTCCCATAAATCAATTTTTTTTGTGCAACCGATCGCCATAAACAAACGAACAGACGACTGGGAGCCGATTACTTCCATTTCGCTCGAAGCAGTGAACGTTCTCGTTCAGCGGTGTTTCTTTCCAATAAACATTTTCATTTCTTTCTCGCACAAAAAGATGTCGGAGAATAGCTTCAACTCAAAGTATTTGGACGATGACGATGAGGACGATGCGATTGCTGCCTCTGAGGGTGTGTACCAATGAATCCTCTAAACTAAATATAATCCACGCGTTTGTCTCGCGCTTTAGGCAAAGTTTCGAGCCAGGTGGCCAAGCGCATCTGGCAGCCAACCATCGATGATACTACCCCTGGGGTCTGGGAGCCGCCCGAGAAGCCCCTGCCCCACGTGGAGGAGGATGCTCCGATGAGTGCCGAGGACCTGGCGGAGGCTCTAGCGGTGAGCGAGACCGCCTCGGACTTTATACACGAAGTGGAGCGCTCTCTCTACGGCGACAACAGCAAGGAGAACGGCTCCGCCCAGTACTTCAAGGCGGCCGAGAATTATTCGCTGTTTGGCGCCAACTACATGGGCTTGGAGGAGGACAAGAACAAAAAACCGCCGCCGGGCTTCGACCAAAGCTCCAGTCAGATTGCGGCTGGATCGGCCGGAGTATCCGGCCAAAGCTACTCGGGGGTAAGTGGTGCTCTAGGCTTTCAATGAATTAGGAATCGATGATTCGTTGGCTAGAATATGCCCAATATGCCCTCCTTCTTAGCTGTTCTGAGGAAAACCCCAACTCTACCCTTATTTCAGGGACCCTCTTCATCCGGAATGGGCGGCATGGCAATGTCCCAGCAGCCGCAGCACAAGGCCGCGAATCAGCCAGGACCTGCAGCGCTGCTTCCACAGCAGCAGCAGCATCCGCGTCATCCTTCGCCAGCGACAGTGCCCAGGGTCATAGCCGAGGCAGCAGCTCTGGCTGGAGCTGGGGCTGGCATCGACATTGGCCTGCACGCCCATGGACATCTGCCCAGTGCCACGGAAATGACCATCGGACACATTTACCAGGAGCTCATGGGCATGAATTTCAATCAGGCCAATATACAGCAGCAGCAGCAGCCACACCACCACCAGCAGCAGCAGCAGCACCACCACCAGCAGCAGCACCACCACCAGCAGCAGCAGCAGGCGGCTCTGAAGCAGCAGCAGCAGGCGGCTCTGAAGCAGCAGGCGGCTCTCCTCTCCTACGGCCAAAAGGCCGTAACAGCAACTGGCATAGTCTCTGACCCACGCGACGTATGTTCTCAAAGCGGTGTTTCTTGCGTATCGTGCCCGTTTGCGTCGCCAGGTCCACTTCTGGGACAACTAGAGTACGGCCAGGACATTACACTCCACACCCACAGATTAGATGACTAGTTTTAAAATATTTTGTTTGTTTGTTTTGTCGAGTTTGTTGTCGTCTCCTCTGGGCTGATGACCGACAGCATAGCAAGGCGTACTCTTAAACAGTCTTCAAAGTTATTTAGTTCTACGACACACACATTGCGGTCCGCCTCAGCAGATGGATCCCTGTGCCTGTGCCCAGAATGTCGCGGCTCCGCGCGTACTGGAGTCCGATTCCACAGGAGGGCGAGGCATGAGTTCAATATCTTCTTGTTGCTACAGAGCGCCTCCTGGCTGCTGGGTTTTTGCAATGATTAAAATGACCTTCATTCCCTGATGACAGACAGTCACTGGAAAACGGTCAAACTGGTCAAAAGACCAGTCCAACGCCTTCCTCTTCGAGGAGGACGTGCGGCAGCTGGCCGTCGGCTGGACCCACAATGCGGCGCTGCTCCGCAACAACGAGATCCTCATGTGGGGCCGCAAGTGCTACGGACAGCTGGGCACGTCCTCCTCGAAGAGGAAGGCGTTGGACTGGTCTTTTGACCAGTTTGACCGTTTTCCAGTGACTGTCTGTCATCAGGGAATGAAGGTCATTTTAATCATTGCAAAAACCCAGCAGCCGGGAGGCGCTCTGCAGCAACAAGAAGATATTGAACTCATGCCTCGCCCTCCTGTGGAATCGGACTCCAGTACGCGCGGAGCCGCGACATTCTGGGCACAGGCACAGGGATCCATCTGCTGAGGCGGACCGCAATGTGTGTGTCGTAGAACTAAATAATTTTGAAGACTGTTTAAGAGTACGCCTTGCTATGCTGTCGGTCATCAGCCCAGAGGAGACGACAACAAACTCGACAAAACAAACAAACAAAATATTTTAAAACTAGTCATCTAATCTGTGGGTGTGGAGTGTAATGTCCTGGCCGTACTCTAGTTGTCCCAGAAGTGGACCTGGCGACGCAAACGGGCACGATACGCAAGAAACACCGCTTTGAGAACATACGTCGCGTGGGTCAGGGACTATGCCAGTTGCTGTTACGGCCTTTTGGCCGTAGGAGAGGAGAGCCGCCTGCTGCTTCAGAGCCGCCTGCTGCTGCTGCTTCAGAGCCGCCTGCTGCTGCTGCTGGTGGTGGTGCTGCTGCTGCTGCTGCTGGTGGTGGTGCTGCTGCTGCTGGTGGTGGTGGTGTTGCTGCTGCTGCTGCTGTATATTGGCCTGATTGAAATTCATGCCCATGAGCTCCTGGTAAATGTGTCCGATGGTCATTTCCGTGGCACTGGGCAGATATCCATGGGCGTGCAGGCCAATGTCGATGCCAGCCCCAGCTCCAGCCAGAGCTGCTGCCTCGGCTATGACCCTGGGCACTGTCGCTGGCGAAGGATGACGCGGATGCTGCTGCTGCTGTGGAAGCAGCGCTGCAGGTCCTGGCTGATTCGCGGCCTTGTGCTGCGGCTGCTGGGACATTGCCATGCCGCCCATTCCGGATGAAGAGGGTCCCTGAAATACGGATAGAGTTGGGGTTTTCCTCAGAACAGCTAAGAAGGAGGGCATATTGGGCATATTCTAGCCAACGAATCATCGATTCCTAATTCATTGAAAGCCTAGAGCACCACTTACCCCCGAGTAGCTTTGGCCGGATACTCCGGCCGATCCAGCCGCAATCTGACGTGGACGCTATCGACTTCCTGGAGTTCGACACCACAGCCTTCGAGGATGAAGAATACCGAAGAAAAATTGAGTCGGTCCAGAGCGATGAGGATGAATTCCCAGACCTGAAGGTGGAGGAATGACTGCTGTTTAAGCGCACACAATTTGGCCGGCCGGAATTAGAGGAGTTTTCGTGGAAGCTATGGATCCCGGAAGCCCTGACGAGCACACTGATCCAACAGGCTCACGACAGCGATGTGGCAATGCATGGAGGAATCGCGAGGACACTGGGACGGCTGCGACAGTTCTATTATTGGCCCCGGATGACCGTGCAGGTGAAGGCATATGTGGCTGATTGTAACACCTGCAAAGAAACAAAACATTCAACACAGGTTCACCGTCCACTCATGGGGCCGAAACCAGAACCGAGAGGCCGATTCAAAAACTGTACCTGGATTTCCTGGGTCCATATCCGAGGACTCGAAGTGGCAATGTGGTCATACTAATAGTCCTCGATCACATGTCCAGATATGTCTGGCTGAAGGCTTTGCGTAAGGCGACGTCTTCGGCCGTGATCCGATTCTTGCACGCCGAGGTCTTCGCGCAGTTTGGCGTGCCTGAAATAGTGCATACCGATAATGGAAAGCAATTTGTGTCAGCTGAATTTTCTCAATTCCTGGATAGGAGAAGCATAACGCACCTGAAGTCGGGGAACTATGCACCGCAGGCGAACGCGGCCGAACGAGTGAACCAGACTGTACTGGCAGCAATAAGGACATACGCTAGTGAGGATCACACGCGCTGGGACGAGAAGCTGACGGAGATCCAGTGTGTGGCTAGGAGCGCTATACACACGGGTATCGGGACGTCGCCATACTTTGTGTTGTTTGGGCAGCACATGTTTACTAGCGGCCGAGATTATAAATTGGCACGCAGACTGGGCGCCCTAAATGATGCACAAATGTCACCCTTGGCGAGGAGTGACAAGATGGAGATAGTCCGAGATGAGGTCCGAGGAAACTCTCATGAAGCCTACAACAGAGCGAAGAACAGGTATAATCGAAAAGCTCGAGAAATTAGGTACTCACCGGGTCAGGAGATATATAAGCGGAATTTCGTGTTGAGCAAATTTAAAAACAACATCAACGCGAAGTTCAGCCCAAAATACGTCAAGTGCCGAGTGATCCGGAGTATGGGCAACAGTCTGTACGAGCTGGAGACGTTGCAAGGCTCACGTATTGGGGTGTTTCACGCAAAGGATCTGAAGCAGTAGCCCAGGCATCTCAGTCGATGGAGCCAGAGACTCTCAATCTCAGGGTGTGGGCGATGGCCTACGTTTGGGGCCCCTTAATTGAAAAAGCCCGCCAGCTTGGCACTCCCGTTTCGGCGGAGTAATCCTGGAAACGGTAGTGTGGTGTTATGGGCGGTTTTGGACAGAGCCGATAGGTATCAGGGCTGTAGAAGAAAGAGACAGCGGCATCTATAGTGGATCCTGGGAAGCAGTGGCAGAGTTGCGTAGGAGAAAAGGAAACGGGGCGAGGAGGAAGAAAAGGGAGAGTTTCCGGTGGAGAATAGTGGAGGCCGCACGTGCCCTAAAAGAAAAAAAGGAAACAAAATTGGTGATCGTGGAGACGACGATCCCACCAAGACATCAGCGGCAGGCATCAACATCAGCAGAAGCGGCGGACATCGGCAGCAGCATCCCGGTACTGGCCAGGCCGGGAAACTGATGCGAGAACCGTCAGCGGAGCACCGGCACCAAGGGACCGTCAGCGGAGCACCGACTGGAGACACGTTTCTGTCCCCACACACCAGCCCCCCGGGGAAAGAATCCGGACTTCAAAGCAGCAATACACACACACGATTCACACACACCCACCTTCATCCACCCACATCACACACAACCCACGCATGTATACCCTCATTCATAACACATCACATAACATCACCACATTTCACACATCTACACCCGTCCGACCCACAATTAAACAAAATATCACGATCATACAAAAAACACCACGATTAAACGTAAACATCAGCAAGCATCAGGAAGCAACAACCTCTATCAAAGGGGGCTGCCAACTCGGCCGAAATAGGGTTTATTTTTTTTTGTTAGTATTTTTGTGTTAGTATTTGTTTCCTTTATATAAACCTAGATTATTAATTAATAATGTACAAGATAAATAAGAAAATATAATGGATATAAAAGGAATATTTGAAAAGAGTCATGAGTGAATAGAAAACGGTAGTTGGGTGGGACGAGAGCGAGAAGAAGAGCGGGACCCTGAATATGAAAAGGGAGCGAATTCAAAAGGTGGCGCTCATGGAAGGGTGGGACCCTGCTAGGGATAACGAAACCAACTATCCCCGCTGACGAAAGTGCCAACGAGGACAAGTCTGTCCTATAAATTAGATTTGTTTTTTTTTGTATGTTTTTTTGTTTTGTTCAATCCGTCCCCTGGCTTATCGGGTCGGAAACACCCCTGACTTCCCCGTGAGCTAGCTGGGAACGATAGGCCAGGGTGGCAAAGAGGCGGATCATAACATCTGTTACGCCATTTCCGAGTCGTCTGTTAATTAATTTTATAATAAATGTTAAAAATGCTTAAAAATACTAAACGGAATATCGAAATTAAGGTATTTGATGTCGGATCATGAGCAAAATTGTACGAATAATCAAACCCAAGCAGTTGGCGCTCTTTCTTCCATCGATAGTTGAAGAAACATCGATGTATCGATAGTAACAATGAAGTTTTTCAACCTTCAGCAGCTTTACTTGAACTCCGCGGAATTTTCGTTGCAAATACTATTTGCCATTTTTACAGTGAAAATAAAGTGCTTTGTTTTTCAAAAACTTAATCTTTTCCACAGAAAAAAGAAGGTAAATATGGTAAATGGTAGATTTTTATATATTTTATTCGAAATGTGCGGCTTGCCAGGCAATTAGTGGATGAATTTGAGGGCGCTTATGGTTTTTTAAGCCAACAAGTGCAAATGGCGATGGAGAATCATCAAAGTGCAATGAAATATTCGAAATATTTGCGGCACCGGCCTCTACACACTCGTGTTCCATGAGAGATGCCTCAGAGCAGAGAACTATCTCCCTTAAATATTTGGCAGCACAGAAAAAGTCGCCCAAAGTGAGACATCGCTTCTTCTGCGCAAAATGCAATGGATTGGATTGATATTTCTTCGATCCGCAGAAGTCTCACTTTAAGACTTCTGTGGGCATGTGTATGCCGGCATTTTTCGTTCACCAATACACAAAAAGATTAACCAGTGCTGCCAATAGTTCATCCACTGATACACACACGCACACACAGCACTCAAGCCTCCACGACCTCTGACTGGGCAGCACTGTCGTGGTAGGCGTCTGCGTCGGGCAGTAATTCCGAGAAACTTCAGCGTGTATTAGTAGACCACTCCGCATAAATAAAATAAATTTCCCATAAATCAATTTTTTTTGTGCAACCGATCGCCATAAACAAACGAACAGACGACTGGGAGCCGATTACTTCCATTTCGCTCGAAGCAGTGAAGGTTCTCGTTCAGCGGTGTTTCTTTCCAATAAACATTTTCATTTCTTTCTCGCACAAAAAGATGTCGGAGAATAGCTTCAACTCAAAGTATTTGGACGATGACGATGAGGACGATGCGATTGCTGCCTCTGAGGGTGTGTACCAATGAATCCTCTAAACTAAATATAATCCACGCGTTTGTCTCGCGCTTTAGGCAAAGTTTCGAGCCAGGTGGCCAAGCGCATCTGGCAGCCAACCATCGATGATACTACCCCTGGGGTCTGGGAGCCGCCCGAGAAGCCCCTGCCCCACGTGGAGGAGGATGCTCCGATGAGTGCCGAGGCCCTGGCGGAGGCTCTAGCGGTGAGCGAGACCGCCTCGGACTTTATACACGAAGTGGAGCGCTCTCTCTACGGCGACAACAGCAAGGAGAACGGCTCCGCCCAGTACTTCAAGGCGACCGAGAATTATTCGCTGTTTGGCGCCAACTACATGGGCTTGGAGGAGGACAAGAACAAAAAACCGCCGCCGGGCTTCGACCAAAGCTCCAGTCAGATTGCGGCTGGATCGGCCGGAGTATCCGGCCAAAGCTACTCGGGGGTAAGTGGTGCTCTAGGCTTTCAATGAATTAGGAATCGATGATTCGTTGGCTAGAATATGCCCAATATGCCCTCCTTCTTAGCTGTTCTGAGGAAAACCCCAACTCTATCCGTATTTCAGGGACCCTCTTCATCCGGAATGGGCGGCATGGCAATGTCCCAGCAGCCGCAGCACAAGGCCGCGAATCAGCCAGGACCTGCAGCGCTGCTTCCACAGCAGCAGCAGCATCCGCGTCATCCTTCGCCAGCGACAGTGCCCAGGGTCATAGCCGAGGCAGCAGCTCTGGCTGGAGCTGGGGCTGGCATCGACATTGGCCTGCACGCCCATGGACATCTGCCCAGTGCCACGGAAATGGCCATCGGACACATTTACCAGGAGCTCATGGGCATGAATTTCAATCAGGCCAATATACAGCAGCAGCAGCAGCAACACCACCACCAGCAGCAGCAGCACCACCACCAGCAGCAGCAGCAGCAGCACCACCACCAGCAGCAGCAGCAGGCGGCTCTGAAGCAGCAGCAGCAGGCGGCTCTGAAGCAGCAGGCGGCTCTCCTCTCCTACGGCCAAAAGGCCGTAACAGCAACTGGCATAGTCCCTGACCCACGCGACGTATGTTCTCAAAGCGGTGTTTCTTGCGTATCGTGCCCGTTTGCGTCGCCAGGTCCACTTCTGGGACAACTAGAGTACGGCCAGGACATTACACTCCACACCCACAGATTAGATGACTAGTTTTAAAATATTTTGTTTGTTTGTTTTGTCGAGTTTGTTGTCGTCTCCTTTGGGCTGATGACCGACAGCATAGCAAGGCGTACTCTTAAACAGTCTTCAAAGTTATTTAGTTCTACGACACACACATTGCGGTCCGCCTCAGCAGATGGATCCCTGTGCCTGTGCCCAGAATGTCGCGGCTCCGCGCGTACTGGAGTCCGATTCCACACGAGGGCGAGGCATGAGTTCAATATCTTCTTGTTGCTGCAGAGCGCCTCCCGGCTGCTGGGTTTTTGCAATGATTAAAATGACCTTCATTCCCTGATGACAGACAGTCACTGGAAAACGGTCAAACTGGTCAAAAGACCAGTCCAACGCCTTCCTCTTCGAGGAGGACGTGCCCAGCTGTCCGTAGCACTTGCGGCCCCACATGAGGATCTCGTTGTTGCGGAGCAGCGCCGCATTGTGGGTCCAGCCGACGGCCAGCTGCCGCACGTCCTCCTCGAAGAGGAAGGCGTTGGACTGGTCTTTTGACCAGTTTGACCGTTTTCCAGTGACTGTCTGTCATCAGGGAATGAAGGTCATTTTAATCATTGCAAAAACCCAGCAGCCGGGAGGCGCTCTGCAGCAACAAGAAGATATTGAACTCATGCCTCGCCCTCGTGTGGAATCGGACTCCAGTACGCGCGGAGCCGCGACATTCTGGGCACAGGCACAGGGATCCATCTGCTGAGGCGGACCGCAATGTGTGTGTCGTAGAACTAAATAACTTTGAAGACTGTTTAAGAGTACGCCTTGCTATGCTGTCGGTCATCAGCCCAGAGGAGACGACAACAAACTCGACAAAACAAACAAACAAAATATTTTAAAACTAGTCATCTAATCTGTGGGTGTGGAGTGTAATGTCCTGGCCGTACTCTAGTTGTCCCAGAAGTGGACCTGGCGACGCAAACGGGCACGATACGCAAGAAACACCGCTTTGAGAACATACGTCGCGTGGGTCAGGGACTATGCCAGTTGCTGTTACGGCCTTTTGGCCGTAGGAGAGGAGAGTCGCCTGCTGCTTCAGAGCCGCCTGCTGCTGCTGCTTCAGAGCCGCCTGCTGCTGCTGCTGGTGGTGGTGCTGCTGCTGCTGCTGCTGGTGGTGCTGCTGCTGCTGCTGGTGGTGGTGTTGCTGCTGCTGCTGCTGTATATTGGCCTGATTGAAATTCATGCCCATGAGCTCCTGGTAAATGTGTCCGATGGTCATTTCCGTGGCACTGGGCAGATGTCCATGGGCGTGCAGGCCAATGTCGATGCCAGCCCCAGCTCCAGCCAGAGCTGCTGCCTCGGCTATGACCCTGGGCACTGTCGCTGGCGAAGGATGACGCGGATGCTGCTGCTGCTGTGGAAGCAGCGCTGCAGGTCCTGGCTGATTCGCGGCCTTGTGCTGCGGCTGCTGGGACATTGCCATGCCGCCCATTCCGGATGAAGAGGGTCCCTGAAATACGGATAGAGTTGGGGTTTTCCTCAGAACAGCTAAGAAGGAGGGCATATTGGGCATATTCTAGCCAACGAATCATCGATTCCTAATTCATTGAAAGCCTAGAGCACCACTTACCCCCGAGTAGCTTTGGCCGGATACTCCGGCCGATCCAGCCGCAATCTGACTGGAGCTTTGGTCGAAGCCCGGCGGCGGTTTTTTGTTCTTGTCCTCCTCCAAGCCCATGTAGTTGGCGCCAAACAGCGAATAATTCTCGGCCGCCTTGAAGTACTGGGCGGAGCCGTTCTCCTTGCTGTTGTCGCCGTAGAGAGAGCGCTCCACTTCGTGTATAAAGTCCGAGGCGGTCTCGCTCACCGCTAGAGCCTCCGCCAGGGCCTCGGCACTCATCGGAGCATCCTCCTCCACGTGGGGCAGGGGCTTCTCGGGCGGCTCCCAGACCCCAGGGGTAGTATCATCGATGGTTGGCTGCCAGATGCGCTTGGCCACCTGGCTCGAAACTTTGCCTAAAGCGCGAGACAAACGCGTGGATTATATTTAGTTTAGAGGATTCATTGGTACACACCCTCAGAGGCAGCAATCGCATCGTCCTCATCGTCATCGTCCAAATACTTTGAGTTGAAGCTATTCTCCGACATCTTTTTGTGCGAGAAAGAAATGAAAATGTTTATTGGAAAGAAACACCGCTGAACGAGAACCTTCACTGCTTCGAGCGAAATGGAAGTAATCGGCTCCCAGTCGTCTTTTCGTTTGTTTATGGCGATCGGTTGCACAAAAAAAATTGATTTATGGGAAATTTATTTTATTTATGCGGAGTGGTCTACTAATACACGCTGAAGTTTCTCGGAATTACTGCCCGACACAGACGCCTACCACGACAGTGCTGCCCAGTCAGAGGTCGTGGAGGCTTGAGTGCTGTGTGTGCGTGTGTGTATCAGTGGATGAACTATTGGCAGCACTGGTTAATCTTTTTGTGTATTGGTGAACGAAAAATGCCGGCATACACATGCCCACAGAAGTCTTAAAGTGAGACTTCTGCGGATCGAAGAAATATCAATCCAATCCATTGCATTTTGCGCAGAAGAAGCGATGTCTCACTTTGGGCGACTTTTTCTGTGCTGCCAAATATTTAAGGGAGATAGTTCTCTGCTCTGAGGCATCTATCATGGAACACGAGTGTGTAGAGGCCGGTGCCGCAAATATTTCGAATATTTCATTGCACTTTGATGATTCTCCATCGCCATTTGCACTTGTTGGCTTCAAAAACCATAAGCGCCCTCAAATTCATCCACTAATTGCCTGGCAAGCCGCACATTTCGAATAAAATATATAAAAATCTACCATTTACCATATTTACCTTCTTTTTTCTGTGGAAAAGATTAAGTTTTTGAAAAACAAAGCACTTTATTTTCACTGTAAAAATGGCAAATAGTATTTGCAACG
Source organism: Drosophila miranda (assembly GCF_003369915.1). Classification (NCBI taxonomy): domain Eukaryota; kingdom Metazoa; phylum Arthropoda; class Insecta; order Diptera; family Drosophilidae; genus Drosophila; species Drosophila miranda. The sequence goes on from NC_046673.1 coordinate 7,165,351, forward strand.
AAAATTCTGCGGAGTTCAAGTAAAGCTGCTGAAGGTTGAAAAACTTCATTGTTACTATCGATATATCGATGTTTCTTCAACTATCGATGGAAGAAAGAGCGCCAACTGCTTGGGTTTGATTATTCGTACAATTTTGCTCATGATCCGACATCAAATACCTTAATTTCGATATTCCGTTTAGTATTTTTAAGCATTTTTAACATTTATTATAAAATTAATTAACAGACGACTCGGAAATGGCGTAACAGATGTTATGATCCGCCTCTTTGCCACCCTGGCCTATCGTTCCCAGCTAGCTCACGGGGAAGTCAGGGGTGTTTCCGACCCGATAAGCCAGGGGACGGATTGAACAAAACAAAAAAACATACAAAAAAAATCAAATCTAATTTATAGGACAGACTTGTCCTCGTTGGCACTTTCGTCAGCGGGGATAGTTGGTTTCGTTATCCCTAGCAGGGTCCCACCCTTCCATGAGCGCCACCTTTTGAATTCGCTCCCTTTTCATATTCAGGGTCCCGCTCTTCTTCTCGCTCTCGCCCACCCAACTACCGTTTTCTATTCACTCATGACTCTTTTCAAATATTCCTTTTATATCCATTATATTTTCTTATTTATCTTGTACATTATTAATTAATAATAATTAATAATCTAGGTTTATATAAAGGAAACAAATACTAACACAAAAATACTAACAAAAAAAAATAAACCCTATTTCGGCCGAGTTGGCAGCCCCCTTTGATAGAGGTTGTTGCTTCCTGATGCTTGCTGATGTTTACGTTTAATCGTGGTGTTTTTTGTATGATCGTGATATTTTGTTTAATTGTGGGTCGGACGGGTGTAGATGTGTGAAATGTGGTGATGTTATGTGATGTGTTATGAATGAGGGTATACATTGGTGGGTTGTGTGTGATGTGGGTGGATGAAGGTGGGTGTGTGTGAATCGTGTGTGTGTATTGCTGCTTTGAAGTCCGGATTCTTTCCCCGGGGGGGCTGGTGTGTGGGGACAGAAACGTGTCTCCAGTCGGTGCTCCGCTGACGGTCCCTTGGTGCCGGTGCTCCGCTGACGGTTCTCGCATCAGTTTCCCGGCCTGGCCAGTACCGGGATGCTGCTGCCGATGTCCGCCGCTTCTGCTGATGTTGATGCCTGCCGCTGATGTCTTGGTGGGATCGTCGTCTCCACGATCACCAATTTTGTTTCCTTTTTTTCTTTTAGGGCACGTGCGGCCTCCACTATTCTCCACCGGAAACTCTCCCTTTTCTTCCTCCTCGCCCCGTTTCCTTTTCTCCTACGCAACTCTGCCACTGCTTCCCAGGATCCACTATAGATGCCGCTGTCTCTTTCTTCTCCAGCCCTGATACCTATCGGCTCTGTCCAAAACCGCCCATAACACCACACTACCGTTTCCAGGATTACTCCGCCGAAACGGGAGTGCCAAGCTGGCGGGCTTTTTGAATTAAGGGGCCCCAAACGTAGGCCATCGCCCACACCCTGAGATTGAGAGTCTCTGGCTCCATCGACTGAGATGCCTGGGCTACTGCTTCAGATCCTTTGCGTGAAACACCCCAATACGTGAGCCTTGCAACGTCTCCAGCTCGTACAGACTGTTGCCCATACTCCGGATCACTCGGCACTTGACGTATTTTGGGCTGAACTTCGCGTTGATGTTGTTTTTAAATTTGCTCAACACGAAATTCCGCTTATATATCTCCTGACCCGGTGAGTACCTAATTTCTCGAGCTTTTCGATTATACCTGTTCTTCGCTCTGTTGTAGGCTTCATGAGAGTTTCCTCGGACCTCATCTCGGACTATCTCCATCTTGTCACTCCTCGCCAAGGGTGACATTTGTGCATCATTTAGGGCGCCCAGTCTGCGTGCCAATTTATAATCTCGGCCGCTAGTAAACATGTGCTGCCCAAACAACACAAAGTATGGCGACGTCCCGATACCCGTGTGTATAGCGCTCCTAGCCACACACTGGATCTCCGTCAGCTTCTCGTCCCAGCGCGTGTGATCCTCACTAGCGTATGTCCTTATTGCTGCCAGTACAGTCTGGTTCACTCGTTCGGCCGCGTTCGCCTGCGGTGCATAGTTCCCCGACTTCAGGTGCGTTATGCTTCTCCTATCCAGGAATTGAGAAAATTCAGCTGACACAAATTGCTTTCCATTATCGGTATGCACTATTTCAGGCACGCCAAACTGCGCGAAGACCTCGGCGTGCAAGAATCGGATCACGGCCGAAGACGTCGCCTTAGGCAAAGCCTTCAACCAGACATATCTGGACATGTGATCGAGGACTATTAGTATGACCACATTGCCACTTCGAGTCCTCGGATATGGACCCAGGAAATCCAGGTACAGTTTTTGAATCGGCCTCTCGGTTCTGGTTTCGGCCCCCATGAGTGGACGGTGAACCTGTGTTGAATGTTTTGTTTCTTTGCAGGTGTTACAATCAGCCACATATGCCTTCACCTGCACGGTCATCCGGGGCCAATAATAGAACTGTCGCAGCCGTCCCAGTGTCCTCGCGATCCCAGACGACTGGGAGCCGATTACTTCCATTTCGCTCGAAGCAGTGAAGGTTCTCGTTCAGCGGTGTTTCTTTCCAATAAACATTTTCATTTCTTTCTCGCACAAAAAGATGTCGGAGAATAGCTTCAACTCAAAGTATTTGGACGATGACGATGAGGACGATGCGACTGCTGCCTCTGAGGGTGTGTACCAATGAATCCTCTAAACTAAATATAATCCACGCGTTTGTCTCGCGCTTTAGGCAAAGTTTCGAGCCAGGTGGCCAAGCGCATCTGGCAGCCAACCATCGATGATACTACCCCTGGGGTCTGGGAGCCGCCCGAGAAGCCCCTGCCCCACGTGGAGGAGGATGCTCCGATGAGTGCCGAGGCCCTGGCGGAGGCTCTAGCGGTGAGCGAGACCGCCTCGGACTTTATACACGAAGTGGAGCGCTCTCTCTACGGCGACAACAGCAAGGAGAACGGCTCCGCCCAGTACTTCAAGGCGGCCGAGAATTATTCGCTGTTTGGCGCCAACTACATGGGCTTGGAGGAGGACAAGAACAAAAAACCGCCGCCGGGCTTCGACCAAAGCTCCAGTCAGATTGCGGCTGGATCGGCCGGAGTATCCGGCCAAAGCTACTCGGGGGTAAGTGGTGCTCTAGGCTTTCAATGAATTAGGAATCGATGATTCGTTGGCTAGAATATGCCCAATATGCCCTCCTTCTTAGCTGTTCTGAGGAAAACCCCAACTCTATCCGTATTTCAGGGACCCTCTTCATCCGGAATGGGCGGCATGGCAATGTCCCAGCAGCCGCAGCACAAGGCCGCGAATCAGCCAGGACCTGCAGCGCTGCTTCCACAGCAGCAGCAGCATCCGCGTCATCCTTCGCCAGCGACAGTGCCCAGGGTCATAGCCGAGGCAGCAGCTCTGGCTGGAGCTGGGGCTGGCATCGACATTGGCCTGCACGCCCATGGACATCTGCCCAGTGCCACGGAAATGACCATCGGACACATTTACCAGGAGCTCATGGGCATGAATTTCAATCAGGCCAATATACAGCAGCAGCAGCAGCAACACCACCACCACAGCAGCAGCAGCACCACCAGCAGCAGCAGCAGCAGCACCACCACCAGCAGCAGCAGCAGGCGGCTCTGAAGCAGCAGCAGCAGGCGGCTCTGAAGCAGCAGCAGCAGGCGGCTCTGAAGCAGCAGGCGGCTCTGAAGCAGCAGGCGGCTCTCCTCTCCTACGGCCAAAAGGCCGTAACAGCAACTGGCATAGTCCCTGACCCACGCGACGTATGTTCTCAAAGCGGTGTTTCTTGCGTATCGTGCCCGTTTGCATCGCCAGGTCCACTTCTGGGACAACTAGAGTACGGCCAGGACATTACACTCCACACCCACAGATTAGATGACTAGTTTTAAAATATTTTGTTTGTTTGTTTTGTCGAGTTTGTTGTCGTCTCCTCTGGGCTGATGACCGACAGCATAGCAAGGCGTACTCTTAAACAGTCTTCAAAGTTATTTAGTTCTACGACACACACATTGCGGTCCGCCTCAGCAGATGAATCCCTGTGCCTGTGCCCAGAATGTCGCGGCTCCGCGCGTACTGGAGTCCGATTCCACACGAGGGCGAGGCATGAGTTCAATATCTTCTTGTTGCTGCAGAGCGCCTCCCGGCTGCTGGGTTTTTGCAATGATTAAAATGACCTTCATTCCCTGATGACAGACAGTCACTGGAAAACGGTCAAACTGGTCAAAAGACCAGTCCAACGCCTTCCTCTTCGAGGAGGACGTGCCCAGCTGTCCGTAGCACTTGCGGCCCCACATGAGGATCTCGTTGTTGCGGAGCAGCGCCGCATTGTGGGTCCAGCCGACGGCCAGCTGCCGCACGTCCTCCTCGAAGAGGAAGGCGTTGGACTGGTCTTTTGACCAGTTTGACCGTTTTCCAGTGACTGTCTGTCATCAGGGAATGAAGGTCATTTTAATCATTGCAAAAACCCAGCAGCCGGGAGGCGCTCTGCAGCAACAAGAAGATATTGAACTCATGCCTCGCCCTCGTGTGGAATCGGACTCCAGTACGCGCGGAGCCGCGACATTCTGGGCACAGGCACAGGGATCCATCTGCTGAGGCGGACCGCAATGTGTGTGTCGTAGAACTAAATAACTTTGAAGACTGTTTAAGAGTACGCCTTGCTATGCTGTCGGTCATCAGCCCAGAGGAGACGACAACAAACTCGACAAAACAAACAAACAAAATATTTTAAAACTAGTCATCTAATCTGTGGGTGTGGAGTGTAATGTCCTGGCCGTACTCTAGTTGTCCCAGAAGTGGACCTGGCGACGCAAACGGGCACGATACGCAAGAAACACCGCTTTGAGAACATACGTCGCGTGGGTCAGGCACTATGCCAGTTGCTGTTACGGCCTTTTGGCCGTAGGAGAGGAGAGCCGCCTGCTGCTTCAGAGCCGCCTGCTGCTTCAGAGCCGCCTGCTGCTTCAGAGCCGCCTGCTGCTGCTGCTGCTGGTGGTGGTGCTGCTGCTGCTGCTGGTGGTGGTGTTGCTGCTGCTGCTGCTGTATATTGGCCTGATTGAAATTCATGCCCATGAGCTCCTGGTAAATGTGTCCGATGGTCATTTCCGTGGCACTGGGCAGATGTCCATGGGCGTGCAGGCCAATGTCGATGCCAGCCCCAGCTCCAGCCAGAGCTGCTGCCTCGGCTATGACCCTGGGCACTGTCGCTGGCGAAGGATGACGCGGATGCTGCTGCTGCTGTGGAAGCAGCGCTGCAGGTCCTGGCTGATTCGCGGCCTTGTGCTGCGGCTGCTGGGACATTGCCATGCCGCCCATTCCGGATGAAGAGGGTCCCTGAAACACGGATAGAGTTGGGGTTTTCCTCAGAACAGCTAAGAAGGAGGGCATATTGGGCATATTCTAGCCAACGAATCATCGATTCCTAATTCATTGAAAGCCTAGAGCACCACTTACCCCCGAGTAGCTTTGGCCGGATACTCCGGCCGATCCAGCCGCAATCTGACTGGAGCTTTGGTCGAAGCCCGGCGGCGGTTTTTTGTTCTTGTCCTCCTCCAAGCCCATGTAGTTGGCGCCAAACAGCGAATAATTCTCGGCCGCCTTGAAGTACTGGGCGGAGCCGTTCTCCTTGCTGTTGTCGCCGTAGAGAGAGCGCTCCACTTCGTGTATAAAGTCCGAGGCGGTCTCGCTCACCGCTAGAGCCTCCGCCAGGGCCTCGGCACTCATCGGAGCATCCTCCTCCACGTGGGGCAGGGGCTTCTCGGGCGGCTCCCAGACCCCAGGGGTAGTATCATCGATGGTTGGCTGCCAGATGCGCTTGGCCACCTGGCTCGAAACTTTGCCTAAAGCGCGAGACAAACGCGTGGATTATATTTAGTTTAGAGGATTCATTGGTACACACCCTCAGAGGCAGCAATCGCATCGTCCTCATCGTCATCGTCCAAATACTTTGAGTTGAAGCTATTCTCCGACATCTTTTTGTGCGAGAAAGAAATGAAAATGTTTATTGGAAAGAAACACCGCTGAACGAGAACCTTCACTGCTTCGAGCGAAATGGAAGTAATCGGCTCCCAGTCGTCTGTTCGTTTGTTTATGGCGATCGGTTGCACAAAAAAAATTGATTTATGGGAAATTTATTTTATTTATGCGGAGTGGTCTACTAATACACGCTGAAGTTTCTCGGAATTACTGCCCGACGCAGACGCCTACCACGACAGTGCTGCCCAGTCAGAGGTCGTGGAGGCTTGAGTGCTGTGTGTGCGTGTGTGTATCAGTGGATGAACTATTGGCAGCACTGGTTAATCTTTTTGTGTATTGGTGAACGAAAAATGCCGGCATACACATGCCCACAGAAGTCTTAAAGTGAGACTTCTGCGGATCGAAGAAATATCAATCCAATCCATTGCATTTTGCGCAGAAGAAGCGATGTCTCACTTTGGGCGACTTTTTCTGTGCTGCCAAATATTTAAGGGAGATAGTTCTCTGCTCTGAGGCATCTATCATGGAACACGAGTGTGTAGAGGCCGGTGCCGCAAATATTTCGAATATTTCATTGCACTTTGATGATTCTCCATCGCCATTTGCACTTGTTGGCTTCAAAAACCATAAGCGCCCTCAAATTCATCCACTAATTGCCTGGCAAGCCGCACATTTCGAATAAAATATATAAAAATCTACCATTTACCATATTTACCTTCTTTTTTCTGTGGAAAAGATTAAGTTTTTGAAAAACAAAGCACTTTATTTTCACTGTAAAAATGGCAAATAGTATTTGCAACGAAAATTCCGCGGAGTTCAAGTAAGGCTGCTGAAGGTTGAAAAACTTCATTGTTACTATCGATACATCGATGTTTCTTCAACTATCGATGGAAGAAAGAGCGCCAACTGCTTGGGTTTGATTATTCGTACAATTTTGCTCATGATCCGACATCAAATACCTTAATTTCGATATTCCGTTTAGTATTTTTAAGCATTTTTAACATTTATTATAAAATTAATTAACAGACGACTCGGAAATGGCGTAACAGATGTTATGATCCGCCTCTTTGCCACCCTGGCCTATCGTTCCCAGCTAGCTCACGGGGAAGTCAGGGGTGTTTCCGACCCGATAAGCCAGGGGACGGATTGAACAAAACAAAAAAACATACAAAAAAAAACAAATCTAATTTATAGGACAGACTTGTCCTCGTTGGCACTTTCGTCAGCGGGGATAGTTGGTTTCGTTATCCCTAGCAGGGTCCCACCCTTCCATGAGCGCCACCTTTTGAATTCGCTCCCTTTTCATATTCAGGGTCCCGCTCTTCTTCTCGCTCTCGTCCCACCCAACTACCGTTTTCTATTCACTCATGACTCTTTTCAAATATTCCTTTTATATCCATTATATTTTCTTATTTATCTTGTACATTATTAATTAATAATAATTAATAATCTAGGTTTATATAAAGGAAACAAATACTAACACAAAAATACTAACAAAAAAAAATAAACCCTATTTCGGCCGAGTTGGCAGCCCCCTTTGATAGAGGTTGTTGCTTCCTGATGCTTGCTGATGTTTACGTTTAATCGTGGTGTTTTTTGTATGATCGTGATATTTTGTTTAATTGTGGGTCGGACGGGTGTAGATGTGTGAAATGTGGTGATGTTATGTGATGTGTTATGAATGAGGGTATACATGCGTGGGTTGTGTGTGATGTGGGTGGATGAAGGTGGGTGTGTGTGAATCGTGTGTGTGTATTGCTGCTTTGAAGTCCGGATTCTTTCCCCGGGGGGGCTGGTGTGTGGGGACAGAAACGTGTCTCCAGTCGGTGCTCCGCTGACGGTCCCTTGGTGCCGGTGCTCCGCTGACGGTTCTCGCATCAGTTTCCCGGCCTGGCCAGTACCGGGATGCTGCTGCCGATGTCCGCCGCTTCTGCTGATGTTGATGCCTGCCGCTGATGTCTTGGTGGGATCGTCGTCTCCACGATCACCAATTTTGTTTCCTTTTTTTCTTTTAGGGCACGTGCGGCCTCCACTATTCTCCACCGGAAACTCTCCCTTTTCTTCCTCCTCGCCCCGTTTCCTTTTCTCCTACGCAACTCTGCCACTGCTTCCCAGGATCCACTATAGATGCCGCTGTCTCTTTCTTCTCCAGCCCTGATACCTATTGGCTCTGTCCAAAACCGCCCATAACACCACACTACCGTTTCCAGGATTACTCCGCCGAAACGGGAGTGCCAAGCTGGCGGGCTTTTTCAATTAAGGGGCCCCAAACGTAGGCCATCGCCCACACCCTGAGATTGAGAGTCTCTGGCTCCATCGACTGAGATGCCTGGGCTACTGCTTCAGATCCTTTGCGTGAAACACCCCAATACGTGAGCCTTGCAACGTCTCCAGCTCGTACAGACTGTTGCCCATACTCCGGATCACTCGGCACTTGACGTATTTTGGGCTGAACTTCGCGTTGATGTTGTTTTTAAATTTGCTCAACACGAAATTCCGCTTATATATCTCCTGACCCGGTGAGTACCTAATTTCTCGAGCTTTTCGATTATACCTGTTCTTCGCTCTGTTGTAGGCTTCATGAGAGTTTCCTCGGACCTCATCTCGGACTATCTCCATCTTGTCACTCCTCGCCAAGGGTGACATTTGTGCATCATTTAGGGCGCCCAGTCTGCGTGCCAATTTATAATCTCGGCCGCTAGTAAACATGTGCTGCCCAAACAACACAAAGTATGGCGACGTCCCGATACCCGTGTGTATAGCGCTCCTAGCCACACACTGGATCTCCGTCAGCTTCTCGTCCCAGCGCGTGTGATCCTCACTAGCGTATGTCCTTATTGCTGCCAGTACAGTCTGGTTCACTCGTTCGGCCGCGTTCGCCTGCGGTGCATAGTTCCCCGACTTCAGGTGCGTTATGCTTCTCCTATCCAGGAATTGAGAAAATTCAGCTGACACAAATTGCTTTCCATTATCGGTATGCACTATTTCAGGCACGCCAAACTGCGCGAAGACCTCGGCGTGCAAGAATCGGATCACGGCCGAAGACGTCGCCTTAGGCAAAGCCTTCAACCAGACATATCTGGACATGTGATCGAGGACTATTAGTATGACCACATTGCCACTTCGAGTCCTCGGATATGGACCCAGGAAATCCAGGTACAGTTTTTGAATCGGCCTCTCGGTTCTGGTTTCGGCCCCCATGAGTGGACGGTGAACCTGTGTTGAATGTTTTGTTTCTTTGCAGGTGTTACAATCAGCCACATATGCCTTCACCTGCACGGTCATCCGGGGCCAATAATAGAACTGTCGCAGCCGTCCCAGTGTCCTCGCGATCCCAGACGACTGGGAGCCGATTACTTCCATTTCGCTCGAAGCAGTGAAGGTTCTCGTTCAGCGGTGTTTCTTTCCAATAAACATTTTCATTTCTTTCTCGCACAAAAAGATGTCGGAGAATAGCTTCAACTCAAAGTATTTGGACGATGACGATGAGGACGATGCGATTGCTGCCTCTGAGGGTGTGTACCAATGAATCCTCTAAACTAAATATAATCCACGCGTTTGTCTCGCGCTTTAGGCAAAGTTTCGAGCCAGGTGGCCAAGCGCATCTGGCAGCCAACCATCGATGATACTACCCCTGGGGTCTGGGAGCCGCCCGAGAAGCCCCTGCCCCACGTGGAGGAGGATGCTCCGATGAGTGCCGAGGCCCTGGCGGAGGCTCTAGCGGTGAGCGAGACCGCCTCGGACTTTATACACGAAGTGGAGCGCTCTCTCTACGGCGACAACAGCAAGGAGAACGGCTCCGCCCAGTACTTCAAGGCGGCCGAGAATTATTCGCTGTTTGGCGCCAACTACATGGGCTTGGAGGAGGACAAGAACAAAAAACCGCCGCCGGGCTTCGACCAAAGCTCCAGTCAGATTGCGGCTGGATCGGCCGGAGTATCCGGCCAAAGCTACTCGGGGGTAAGTGGTGCTCTAGGCTTTCAATGAATTAGGAATCGATGATTCGTTGGCTAGAATATGCCCAATATGCCCTCCTTCTTAGCTGTTCTGAGGAAAACCCCAACTCTACCCTTATTTCAGGGACCCTCTTCATCCGGAATGGGCGGCATGGCAATGTCCCAGCAGCCGCAGCACAAGGCCGCGAATCAGCCAGGACCTGCAGCGCTGCTTCCACAGCAGCAGCAGCATCCGCGTCATCCTTCGCCAGCGACAGTGCCCAGGGTCATAGCCGAGGCAGCAGCTCTGGCTGGAGCTGGAGCTGGCATCGACATTGGCCTGCACGCCCATGGACATCTGCCCAGTGCCACGGAAATGACCATCGGACACATTTACCAGGAGCTCATGGGCATGAATTTCAATCAGGCCAATATACAGCAGCAGCAGCAGCAACACCACCACCACCAGCAGCAGCAGCACCACCACCAGCAGCAGCAGCAGCAGCACCACCACCAGCAGCAGCAGCAGGCGGCTCTGAAGCAGCAGGCGGCTCTCCTCTCCTACGGCCAAAAGGCCGTAACAGCAACTGGCACAGCTAAGAAGGAGGGCATATTGGGCATATTCTAGCCAACGAATCATCGATTGCTAATTCATTGAAAGCCTAGAGCACCACTTACCCCCGAGTAGCTTTGGCGGGATACTCCGGCCGATCCAGCCGCAATCTGACTGGAGCTTTGGTCGAAGCCCGGCGGCGGTTTTTTGTTCTTGTCCTCCTCCAAGCCCATGTAGTTGGCGCCAAACAGCGAATAATTCTCGGCCGCCTTGAAGTACTGGGCGGAGCCGTTCTCCTTGCTGTTGTCGCCGTAGAGAGAGCGCTCCACTTCGTGTATAAAGTCCGAGGCGGTCTCGCTCACCGCTAGAGCCTCCGCCAGGGCCTCGGCACTCATCGGAGCATCCTCCTCCACGTGGGGCAGGGGCTTCTCGGGCGGCTCCCAGACCCCAGGGGTAGTATCATCGATGGTTGGCTGCCAGATGCGCTTGGCCACCTGGCTCGAAACTTTGCCTAAAGCGCGAGACAAACGCGTGGATTATATTTAGTTTAGAGGATTCATTGGTACACACCCTCAGAGGCAGCAATCGCATCGTCCTCATCGTCATCGTCCAAATACTTTGAGTTGAAGCTATTCTCCGACATCTTTTTGTGCGAGAAAGAAATGAAAATGTTTATTGGAAAGAAACACCGCTGAACGAGAACCTTCACTGCTTCGAGCGAAATGGAAGTAATCGGCTCCCAGTCGTCTGGGATCGCGAGGACACTGGGACGGCTGCGACAGTTCTATTATTGGCCCCGGATGACCGTGCAGGTGAAGGCATATGTGGCTGATTGTAACACCTGCAAAGAAACAAAACATTCAACACAGGTTCACCGTCCACTCATGGGGGCCGAAACCAGAACCGAGAGGCCGATTCAAAAACTGTACCTGGATTTCCTGGGTCCATATCCGAGGACTCGAAGTGGCAATGTGGTCATACTAATAGTCCTCGATCACATGTCCAGATATGTCTGGTTGAAGGCTTTGCCTAAGGCGACGTCTTCGGCCGTGATCCGATTCTTGCACGCCGAGGTCTTCGCGCAGTTTGGCGTGCCTGAAATAGTGCATACCGATAATGGAAAGCAATTTGTGTCAGCTGAATTTTCTCAATTCCTGGATAGGAGAAGCATAACGCACCTGAAGTCGGGGAACTATGCACCGCAGGCGAACGCGGCCGAACGAGTGAACCAGACTGTACTGGCAGCAATAAGGATATACGCTAGTGAGGATCACACGCGCTGGGACGAGAAGCTGACGGAGATCCAGTGTGTGGCTAGGAGCGCTATACACACGGGTATCGGGACGTCGCCATACTTTGTGTTGTTTGGGCAGCACATGTTTACTAACGGCCGAGATTATAAATTGGCACGCAGACTGGGCGCCCTAAATGATGCACAAATGTCACCCTTGGCGAGGAGTGACAAGATGGAGATAGTCCGAGATGAGGTCCCGGGAAACTCTCATGAAGCCTACAACAGAGCGAAGAACAGGTATAATCGAAAAGCTCGAGAAATTAGGTACTCACCGGGTCAGGAGATATATAAGTGGAATTTCGTGTTGAGCAAATTTAAAAACAACATCAACGCGAAGTTCAGCCCAAAATACGTCAAGTGCCGAGTGATCCGGAGTATGGGCAACAGTCTGTACGAGCTGGAGACGTTGCAAGGCTCACGTATTGGGGTGTTTCACGCAAAGGATCTGAAGCAGTAGCCCAGGCATCTCAGTCGATGGAGCCAGAGACTCTCAATCTCAGGGTGTGGGCGATGGCCTACGTTTGGGGCCCCTTAATTGAAAAAGCCCGCCAGCTTGGCACTCCCGTTTCGGCGGAGTAATCCTGGAAACGGTAGTGTGGTGTTATGGGCGGTTTTGGACAGAGCCAATAGGTATCAGGGCTGGAGAAGAAAGAGACAGCGGCATCTATAGTGGATCCTGGGAAGCAGTGGCAGAGTTGCGTAGGAGAAAAGGAAACGGGGCGAGGAGGAAGAAAAGGGAGAGTTTCCGGTGGAGAATAGTGGAGGCCGCACGTGCCCTAAAAGAAAAAAAGGAAACAAAATTGGTGATCGTGGAGACGACGATCCCACCAAGACATCAGCGGCAGGCATCAACATCAGCAGAAGCGGCGGACATCGGCAGCAGCATCCCGGTACTGGCCAGGCCGGGAAACTGATGCGAGAACCGTCAGCGGAGCACCGGCACCAAGGGACCGTCAGCGGAGCACCGACTGGAGATACGTTTCTGTCCCCACACACAATAGAAAGTGAGTGAATAGAAAACGGTAGTTGGGTGGGACGAGAGCGAGAAGAAGAGCGGGACCCTGAATATGAAAAGGGAGCGAATTCAAAAGGTGGCGCTCATGGAAGGGTGGGACCATGCTAGGGATAACGAAACCAACTATCCCCGCTGACGAAAGTGCCAACGAGGACAAGTCTGTCCCATAAATTAGATTTGTTTTTTTTGTATGTTTTTTTGTTTTGTTCAATCCGTCCCCTGGCTTATCGGGTCGGAAACACCCCTGACTTCCCCGTGAGCTAGCTGGGAACGATAGGCCAGGGTGGCAAAGAGGCGGATCATAACATCTGTTACGCCATTTCCGAGTCGTCTGTTAATTAATTTTATAATAAATGTTAAAAATGCTTAAAAATACTAAACGGAATATCGAAATTAAGGTATTTGATGTCGGATCATGAGCAAAATTGTACGAATAATCAAACCCAAGCAGTTGGCGCTCTTTCTTCCATCGATAGTTGAAGAAACATCGATGTATCGATAGTAACAATGAAGTTTTTCAACCTTCAGCAGCTTTACTTGAACTCCGCGGAATTTTCGTTGCAAATACTATTTGCCATTTTTACAGTGAAAATAAAGTGCTTTGTTTTTCAAAAACTTAATCTTTTCCACAGAAAAAAGAAGGTAAATATGGTAAATGGTAGATTTTTATATATTTTATTCGAAATGTGCGGCTTGCCAGGCAATTAGTGGATGAATTTGAGGGCGCTTATGGTTTTTGAAGCCAACAAGTGCAAATGGCGATGGAGAATCATCAAAGTGCAATGAAATATTCGAAATATTTGCGGCACCGGCCTCTACACACTCGTGTTCCATGATAGATGCCTCAGAGCAGAGAACTATCTCCCTTAAATATTTGGCAGCACAGAAAAAGTCGCCCAAAGTGAGACATCGCTTCTTCTGCGCAAAATGCAATGGATTGGATTGATATTTCTTCGATCCGCAGAAGTCTCACTTTAAGACTTCTGTGGGCATGTGTATGCCGGCATTTTTCGTTCACCAATACACAAAAAGATTAACCAGTGCTGCCAATAGTTCATCCACTGATACACACACGCACACACAGCACTCAAGCCTCCACGACCTCTGACTGGGCAGCACTGTCGTGGTAGGCGTCTGTGTCGGGCAGTAATTCCGAGAAACTTCAGCGTGTATTAGTAGACCACTCCGCATAAATAAAATAAATTTCCCATAAATCAATTTTTTTTGTGCAACCGATCGCCATAAACAAACGAACAGACGACTGGGAGCCGATTACTTCCATTTCGCTCGAAGCAGTGAAGGTTCTCGTTCAGCGGTGTTTCTTTCCAATAAACATTTTCATTTCTTTCTCGCACAAAAAGATGTCGGAGAATAGCTTCAACTCAAAGTATTTGGACGATGACGATGAGGACGATGCGATTGCTGCCTCTGAGGGTGTGTACCAATGAATCCTCTAAACTAAATATAATCCACGCGTTTGTCTCGCGCTTTAGGCAAAGTTTCGAGCCAGGTGGCCAAGCGCATCTGGCAGCCAACCATCGATGATACTACCCCTGGGGTCTGGGAGCCGCCCGAGAAGCCCCTGCCCCACGTGGAGGAGGATGCTCCGATGAGTGCCGAGGCCCTGGCGGAGGCTCTAGCGGTGAGCGAGACCGCCTCGGACTTTATACACGAAGTGGAGCGCTCTCTCTTAGGCGACAACAGCAAGGAGAACGGCTCCGCCCAGTACTTCAAGGCGGCCGAGAATTATTCGCTGTTTGGCGCCAACTACATGGGCTTGGAGGAGGACAAGAACAAAAAACCGCCGCCGGGCTTCGACCAAAGCTCCAGTCAGATTGCGGCTGGATCGGCCGGAGTATCCGGCCAAAGCTACTCGGGGGTAAGTGGTGCTCTAGGCTTTCAATGAATTAGGAATCGATGATTCGTTGGCTAGAATATGCCCAATATGCCCTCCTTCTTAGCTGTTCTGAGGAAAACCCCAACTCTATCCGTATTTCAGGGACCCTCTTCATCCGGAATGGGCGGCATGGCAATGTCCCAGCAGCCGCAGCACAAGGCCGCGAATCAGCCAGGACCTGCAGCGCTGCTTCCACAGCAGCAGCAGCATCCGCGTCATCCTTCGCCAGCGACAGTGCCCAGGGTCATAGCCGAGGCAGCAGCTCTGGCTGGAGCTGGGGCTGGCATCGACATTGGCCTGCACGCCCATGGACATCTGCCCAGTGCCACGGAAATGACCATCGGACACATTTACCAGGAGCTCATGGGCATGAATTTCAATCAGGCCAATATACAGCAGCAGCAGCAGCAACACCACCACCAGCAGCAGCAGCAGCACCACCAGCAGCAGCAGCAGCAGCACCACCACCAGCAGCAGCAGCAGGCGGCTCTGAAGCAGCAGCAGCAGGCGGCTCTGAAGCAGCAGGCGGCTCTCCTCTCCTACGGCCAAAAGGCCGTAACAGCAACTGGCATAGTCCCTGACCCACGCGACGTATGTTCTCAAAGCGGTGTTTCTTGCGTATCGTGCCCGTTTGCGTCGCCAGGTCCACTTCTGGGACAACTAGAGTACGGCCAGGACATTACACTCCACACCCACAGATTAGATGACTAGTTTTAAAATATTTTGTTTGTTTGTTTTGTCGAGTTTGTTGTCGTCTCCTCTGGGCTGATGACCGACAGCATAGCAAGGCGTACTCTTAAACAGTCTTCAAAGTTATTTAGTTCTACGACACACACATTGCGGTCCGCCACAGCAGATGGATCCCTGTGCCTGTGCCCAGAATGTCGCGGCTCCGCGCGTACTGGAGTCCGATTCCACACGAGGGCGAGGCATGAGTTCAATATCTTCTTGTTGCTGCAGAGCGCCTCCCGGCTGCTGCGTTTTTGCAATGATTAAAATGACCTTCATTCCCTGATGACAGACAGTCACTGGAAAACGGTCAAACTGGTCAAAAGACCAGTCCAACGCCTTCCTCTTCGAGGAGGACGTGCCCAGCTGTCCGTAGCACTTGCGGCCCCACATGAGGATCTCGTTGTTGCGGAGCAGCGCCGCATTGTGGGTCCAGCCGACGGCCAGCTGCCGCACGTCCTCCTCGAAGAGGAAGGCGTTGGACTGGTCTTTTGACCAGTTTGACCGTTTTCCAGTGACTGTCTGTCATCAGGGAATGAAGGTCATTTTAATCATTGCAAAAACCCAGCAGCCGGGAGGCGCTCTGCAGCAACAAGAAGATATTGAACTCATGCCTCGCCCTCGTGTGGAATCGGACTCCAGTACGCGCGGAGCCGTGACATTCTGGGTACAGGCACAGGGATCCATCTGCTGAGGCGGACCGCAATGTGTGTGTCGTAGAACTAAATAACTTTGAAGACTGTTTAAGAGTACGCCTTGCTATGCTGTCGGTCATCAGCCCAGAGGAGACGACAACAAACTCGACAAAACAAACAAACAAAATATTTTAAAACTAGTCATCTAATCTGTGGGTGTGGATTGTAATGTCCTGGCCGTACTCTAGTTGTCCCAGAAGTGGACCTGGCGACGCAAACGGGCACGATACGCAAGAAACACCGCTTTGAGAACATACGTCGCGTGGGTCAGGGACTATGCCAGTTGCTGTTACGGCCTTTTGGCCGTAGGAGAGGAGAGCCGCCTGCTGCTTCAGAGCCGCCTGCTGCTTCAGAGCCGCCTGCTGCTGCTGCTGGTGGTGGTGCTGCTGCTGCTGCTGCTGGTGGTGCTGCTGCTGCTGCTGGTGGTGGTGTTGCTGCTGCTGCTGTATATTGGCCTGATTGAAATTCATGCCCATGAGCTCCTGGTAAATGTGTCCGATGGTCATTTCCGTGGCACTGGGCAGATGTCCATGGGCGTGCAGGCCAATGTCGATGCCAGCCCCAGCTCCAGCCAGAGCTGCTGCCTCGGCTATGACCCTGGGCACTGTCGCTGGCAAAGGATGACGCGGATGCTGCTGCTGCTGTGGAAGCAGCGCTGCAGGTCCTGGCTGATTCGCGGCCTTGTGCTGCGGCTGCTGGGACATTGCCATGCCGCCCATTCCGGATGAAGAGGGTCCCTGAAATACGGATAGAGTTGGGGTTTTCCTCAGAACAGCTAAGAAGGAGGGCATATTGGGCATATTCTAGCCAACGAATCATCGATTGCTAATTCATTGAAAGCCTAGAGCACCACTTACCCCCGAGTAGCTTTGGCGGGATACTCCGGCCGATCCAGCCGCAATCTGACTGGAGCTTTGGTCGAAGCCCGGCGGCGGTTTTTTGTTCTTGTCCTCCTCCAAGCCCATGTAGTTGGCGCCAAACAGCGAATAATTCTCGGCCGCCTTGAAGTACTGGGCGGAGCCGTTCTCCTTGCTGTTGTCGCCGTAGAGAGAGCGCTCCACTTCGTGTATAAAGTCCGAGGCGGTCTCGCTCACCGCTAGAGCCTCCGCCAGGGCCTCGGCACTCATCGGAGCATCCTCCTCCACGTGGGGCAGGGGCTTCTCGGGCGGCTCCCAGACCCCAGGGGTAGTATCATCGATGGTTGGCTGCCAGATGCGCTTGGCCACCTGGCTCGAAACTTTGCCTAAAGCGCGAGACAAACGCGTGGATTATATTTAGTTTAGAGGATTCATTGGTACACACCCTCAGAGGCAGCAATCGCATCGTCCTCATCGTCATCGTCCAAATACTTTGAGTTGAAGCTATTCTCCGACATCTTTTTGTGCGAGAAAGAAATGAAAATGTTTATTGGAAAGAAACACCGCTGAACGAGAACCTTCACTGCTTCGAGCGAAATGGAAGTAATCGGCTCCCAGTCGTCTGGGATCGCGAGGACACTGGGACGGCTGCGACAGTTCTATTATTGGCCCCGGATGACCGTGCAGGTGAAGGCATATGTGGCTGATTGTAACACCTGCAAAGAAACAAAACATTCAACACAGGTTCACCGTCCACTCATGGGGCCGAAACCAGAACCGAGAGGCCGATTCAAAAACTGTACCTGGATTTCCTGGGTCCATATCCGAGGACTCGAAGTGGCAATGTGGTCATACTAATAGTCCTCGATCACATGTCCAGATATGTCTGGTTGAAGGCTTTGCCTAAGGCGACGTCTTCGGCCGTGATCCGATTCTTGCACGCCGAGGTCTTCGCGCAGTTTGGCGTGCCTGAAATAGTGCATACCGATAATGGAAAGCAATTTGTGTCAGCTGAATTTTCTCAATTCCTGGATAGGAGAAGCATAACGCACCTGAAGTCGGGGAACTATGCACCGCAGGCGAACGCGGCCGAACGAGTGAACCAGACTGTACTGGCAGCAATAAGGACATACGCTAGTGAGGATCACACGCGCTGGGACGAGAAGCTGACGGAGATCCAGTGTGTGGCTAGGAGCGCTATACACACGGGTATCGGGACGTCGCCATACTTTGTGTTGTTTGGGCAGCACATGTTTACTAACGGCCGAGATTATAAATTGGCACGCAGACTGGGCGCCCTAAATGATGCACAAATGTCACCCTTGGCGAGGAGTGACAAGATGGAGATAGTCCGAGATGAGGTCCGAGGAAACTCTCATGAAGCCTACAACAGAGCGAAGAACAGGTATAATCGAAAAGCTCGAGAAATTAGGTACTCACCGGGTCAGGAGATATATAAGTGGAATTTCGTGTTGAGCAAATTTAAAAACAACATCAACGCGAAGTTCAGCCCAAAATACGTCAAGTGCCGAGTGATCCGGAGTATGGGCAACAGTCTGTACGAGCTGGAGACGTTGCAAGGCTCACGTATTGGGGTGTTTCACGCAAAGGATCTGAAGCAGTAGCCCAGGCATCTCAGTCGATGGAGCCAGAGACTCTCAATCTCAGGGTGTGGGCGATGGCCTACGTTTGGGGCCCCTTAATTGAAAAAGCCCGCCAGCTTGGCACTCCCGTTTCGGCGGAGTAATCCTGGAAACGGTAGTGTGGTGTTATGGGCGGTTTTGGACAGAGCCAATAGGTATCAGGGCTGGAGAAGAAAGAGACAGCGGCATCTATAGTGGATCCTGGGAAGCAGTGGCAGAGTTGCGTAGGAGAAAAGGAAACGGGGCGAGGAGGAAGAAAAGGGAGAGTTTCCGGTGGAGAATAGTGGAGGCCGCACGTGCCCTAAAAGAAAAAAAGGAAACAAAATTGGTGATCGTGGAGACGACGATCCCACCAAGACATCAGCGGCAGGCATCAACATCAGCAGAAGCGGCGGACATCGGCAGCAGCATCCCGGTACTGGCCAGGCCGGGAAACTGATGCGAGAACCGTCAGCGGAGCACCGGCACCAAGGGACCGTCAGCGGAGCACCGACTGGAGATACGTTTCTGTCCCCACACACAATAGAAAGTGAGTGAATAGAAAACGGTAGTTGGGTGGGACGAGAGCGAGAAGAAGAGCGGGACCCTGAATATGAAAAGGGAGCGAATTCAAAAGGTGGCGCTCATGGAAGGGTGGGACCATGCTAGGGATAACGAAACCAACTATCCCGCTGACGAAAGTGCCAACGAGGACAAGTCTGTCCCATAAATTAGATTTGTTTTTTTTGTATGTTTTTTTGTTTTGTTCAATCCGTCCCCTGGCTTATCGGGTCGGAAACACCCCTGACTTCCCCGTGAGCTAGCTGGGAACGATAGGCCAGGGTGGCAAAGAGGCGGATCATAACATCTGTTACGCCATTTCCGAGTCGTCTGTTAATTAATTTTATAATAAATGTTAAAAATGCTTAAAAATACTAAACGGAATATCGAAATTAAGGTATTTGATGTCGGATCATGAGCAAAATTGTACGAATAATCAAACCCAAGCAGTTGGCGCTCTTTCTTCCATCGATAGTTGAAGAAACATCGATGTATCGATAGTAACAATGAAGTTTTTCAACCTTCAGCAGCTTTACTTGAACTCCGCGGAATTTTCGTTGCAAATACTATTTGCCATTTTTACAGTGAAAATAAAGTGCTTTGTTTTTCAAAAACTTAATCTTTTCCACAGAAAAAAGAAGGTAAATATGGTAAATGGTAGATTTTTATATATTTTATTCGAAATGTGCGGCTTGCCAGGCAATTAGTGGAGGAATTTGAGGGCGCTTATGGTTTTTGAAGCCAACAAGTGCAAATGGCGATGGAGAATCATCAAAGTGCAATGAAATATTCGAAATATTTGCGGCACCGGCCTCTACACACTCGTGTTCCATGATAGATGCCTCAGAGCAGAGAACTATCTCCCTTAAATATTTGGCAGCACAGAAAAAGTCGCCCAAAGTGAGACATCGCTTCTTCTGCGCAAAATGCAATGGATTGGATTGATATTTCTTCGATCCGCAGAAGTCTCACTTTAAGACTTCTGTGGGCATGTGTATGCCGGCATTTTTCGTTCACCAATACACAAAAAGATTAACCAGTGCTGCCAATAGTTCATCCACTGATACACACACGCACACACAGCACTCAAGCCTCCACGACCTCTGACTGGGCAGCACTGTCGTGGTAGGCGTCTGTGTCGGGCAGTAATTCCGAGAAACTTCAGCGTGTATTAGTAGACCACTCCGCATAAATAAAATAAATTTCCCATAAATCAATTTTTTTTGTGCAACCGATCGCCATAAACAAACGAAAAGACGACTGGGAGCCGATTACTTCCATTTCGCTCGAAGCAGTGAAGGTTCTCGTTCAGCGGTGTTTCTTTCCAATAAACATTTTCATTTCTTTCTCGCACAAAAAGATGTCGGAGAATAGCTTCAACTCAAAGTATTTGGACGATGACGATGAGGACGATGCGATTGCTGCCTCTGAGGGTGTGTACCAATGAATCCTCTAAACTAAATATAATCCACGCGTTTGTCTCGCGCTTTAGGCAAAGTTTCGAGCCAGGTGGCCAAGCGCATCTGGCAGCCAACCATCGATGATACTACCCCTGGGGTCTGGGAGCCGCCCGAGAAGCCCCTGCCCCACGTGGAGGAGGATGCTCCGATGAGTGCCGAGGCCCTGGCGGAGGCTCTAGCGGTGAGCGAGACCGCCTCGGACTTTATACACGAAGTGGAGCGCTCTCTCTACGGCGACAACAGCAAGGAGAACGGCTCCGCCCAGTACTTCAAGGCGGCCGAGAATTATTCGCTGTTTGGCGCCAACTACATGGGCTTGGAGGAGGACAAGAACAAAAAACCGCCGCCGGGCTTCGACCAAAGCTCCAGTCAGATTGCGGCTGGATCGGCCGGAGTATCCGGCCAAAGCTACTCGGGGTAAGTGGTGCTCTAGGCTTTCAATGAATTAGGAATCGATGATTCGTTGGCTAGAATATGCCCAATATGCCCTCCTTCTTAGCTGTTCTGAGGAAAACCCCAACTCTATCCGTATTTCAGGGACCCTCTTCATCCGGAATGGGCGGCATGGCAATGTCCCAGCAGCCGCAGCACAAGGCCGCGAATCAGCCAGGACCTGCAGCGCTGCTTCCACAGCAGCAGCAGCATCCGCGTCATCCTTCGCCAGCGACAGTGCCCAGGGTCATAGCCGAGGCAGCAGCTCTGGCTGGAGCTGGGGCTGGCATCGACATTGGCCTGCACGCCCATGGACATCTGCCCAGTGCCACGGAAATGACCATCGGACACATTTACCAGGAGCTCATGGGCATGAATTTCAATCAGGCCAATATACAGCAGCAGCAGCAGCAACACCACCACCACCAGCAGCAGCAGCACCACCACCAGCAGCAGCAGCAGCAGCACCACCACCAGCAGCAGCAGCAGGCGGCTCTGAAGCAGCAGCAGCAGGCGGCTCTGAAGCAGCAGGCGGCTCTCCTCTCCTACGGCCAAAAGGCCGTAACAGCAACTGGCATAGTCCCTGACCCACGCGACGTATGTTCTCAAAGCGGTGTTTCTTGCGTATCGTGCCCGTTTGCGTCGCCAGGTCCACTTCTGGGACAACTAGAGTACGGCCAGGACATTACACTCCACACCCACAGATTAGATGACTAGTTTTAAAATATTTTGTTTGTTTGTTTTGTCGAGTTTGTTGTCGTCTCCTCTGGGCTGATGACCGACAGCATAGCAAGGCGTACTCTTAAACAGTCTTCAAAGTTATTTAGTTCTACGACACACACATTGCGGTCCGCCACAGCAGATGGATCCCTGTGCCTGTGCCCAGAATGTCGCGGCTCCGCGCGTACTGGAGTCCGATTCCACACGAGGGCGAGGCATGAGTTCAATATCTTCTTGTTGCTGCAGAGCGCCTCCCGGCTGCTGCGTTTTTGCAATGATTAAAATGACCTTCATTCCCTGATGACAGACAGTCACTGGAAAACGGTCAAACTGGTCAAAAGACCAGTCCAACGCCTTCCTCTTCGAGGAGGACGTGCCCAGCTGTCCGTAGCACTTGCGGCCCCACATGAGGATCTCGTTGTTGCGGAGCAGCGCCGCATTGTGGGTCCAGCCGACGGCCAGCTGCCGTACGTCCTCCTCGAAGAGGAAGGCGTTGGACTGGTCTTTTGACCAGTTTGACCGTTTTCCAGTGACTGTCTGTCATCAGGGAATGAAGGTCATTTTAATCATTGCAAAAACCCAGCAGCCGGGAGGCGCTCTGCAGCAACAAGAAGATATTGAACTCATGCCTCGCCCTCCTGTGGAATCGGACTCCAGTACGCGCGGAGCCGCGACATTCTGGGCACAGGCACAGGGATCCATCTGCTGAGGCGGACCGCAATGTGTGTGTCGTAGAACTAAATAACTTTGAAGACTGTTTAAGAGTACGCCTTGCTATGCTGTCGGTCATCAGCCCAGAGGAGACGACAACAAACTCGACAAAACAAACAAACAAAATATTTTAAAACTAGTCATCTAATCTGTGGGTGTGGAGTGTAATGTCCTGGCCGTACTCTAGTTGTCCCAGAAGTGGACCTGGCGACGCAAACGGGCACGATACGCAAGAAACACCGCTTTGAGAACATACGTCGCGTGGGTCAGGGACTATGCCAGTTGCTGTTACGGCCTTTTGGCCGTAGGAGAGGAGAGCCGCCTGCTGCTTCAGAGCCGCCTGCTGCTGCTGCTTCAGAGCCGCCTGCTGCTGCTGCTGGTGGTGGTGGTGCTGCTGCTGCTGGTGGTGCTGCTGCTGCTGCTGGTTGTGGTGTTGCTGCTGCTGCTGCTGTATATTGGCCTGATTGAAATTCATGCCCATGAGCTCCTGGTAAATGTGTCCGATGGTCATTTCCGTGGCACTGGGCAGATGTCCATGGGCGTGCAGGCCAATGTCGATGCCAGCCCCAGCTCCAGCCAGAGCTGCTGCCTCGGCTATGACCCTGGGCACTGTCGCTGGCGAAGGATGACGCGGATGCTGCTGCTGCTGTGGAAGCAGCGCTGCAGGTCCTGGCTGATTCGCGGCCTTGTGCTGCGGCTGCTGGGACATTGCCATGCCGCCCATTCCGGATGAAGAGGGTCCCTGAATTACGGATAGAGTTGGGGTTTTCCTCAGAACAGCTAAGAAGGAGGGCATATTGGGCATATTCTAGCCAACGAATCATCGATTCCTAATTCATTGAAAGCCTAGAGCACCACTTACCCCCGAGTAGCTTTGGCCGGATACTCCGGCCGATCCAGCCGCAATCTGACTGGAGCTTTGGTCGAAGCCCGGCGGCGGTTTTTTGTTCTTGTCCTCCTCCAAGCCCATGTAGTTGGCGCCAAACAGCGAATAATTCTCGGCCGCCTTGAAGTACTGGGCGGAGCCGTACTCCTTGCTGTTGTCGCCGTAGAGAGAGCGCTCCACTTCGTGTATAAAGTCCGAGGCGGTCTCGCTCACCGCTAGAGCCTCCGCCAGGGCCTCGGCACTCATCGGAGCATCCTCCTCCACGTGGGGCAGGGGCTTCTCGGCGGCTCCCAGACCCCAGGGGTAGTATCATCGATGGTTGGCTGCCAGATGCGCTTGGCCACCTGGCTCGAAACTTTGCCTAAAGCGCGAGACAAACGCGTGGATTATATTTAGTTTAGAGGATTCATTGGTACACACCCTCAGAGGCAGCAATCGCATCGTCCTCATCGTCATCGTCCAAATACTTTGAGTTGAAGCTATTCTCCGACATCTTTTTGTGCGAGAAAGAAATGAAAATGTTTATTGGAAAGAAACACCGCTGAACGAGAACCTTCACTGCTTCGAGCGAAATGGAAGTAATCGGCTCCCAGTCGTCTGTTCGTTTGTTTATGGCGATCGGTTGCACAAAAAAAATTGATTTATGGGAAATTTATTTTATTTATGCGGAGTGGTCTACTAATACACGCTGAAGTTTCTCGGAATTACTGCCCGACACAGACGCCTACCACGACAGTGCTGCCCAGTCAGAGGTCGTGGAGGCTTGAGTGCTGTGTGTGCGTGTGTGTATCAGTGGATGAACTATTGACAGCACTGGTTAATCTTTTTGTGTATTGGTGAACGAAAAATGCCGGCATACACATGCCCACAGAAGTCTTAAAGTGAGACTTCTGCGGATCGAAGAAATATCAATCCAATCCATTGCATTTTGCGCAGAAGAAGCGATGTCTCACTTTGGGCGACTTTTTCTGTGCTGCCAAATATTTAAGGGAGATAGTTCTCTGCTCTGAGGCATCTATCATGGAACACGAGTGTGTAGAGGCCGGTGCCGCAAATATTTCGAATATTTCATTGCACTTTGATGATTCTCCATCGCCATTTGCACTTGTTGGCTTCAAAAACCATAAGCGCCCTCAAATTCATCCACTAATTGCCTGGCAAGCCGCACATTTCGAATAAAATATATAAAAATCTACCATTTACCATATTTACCTTCTTTTTTCTGTGGAAAAGATTAAGTTTTTGAAAAACAAAGCACTTTATTTTCACTGTAAAAATGGCAAATAGTATTTGCAACGAAAATTCCGCGGAGTTCAAGTAAAGCTGCTGAAGGTTGAAAAACTTCATTGTTACTATCGATACATCGATGTTTCTTCAACTATCGATGGAAGAAAGAGCGCCAACTGCTTGGGTTTGATTATTCGTACAATTTTGCTCATGATCCGACATCAAATACCTTAATTTCGATATTCCGTTTAGTATTTTTAAGCATTTTTAACATTTATTATAAAATTAATTAACAGACGACTCGGAAATGGCGTAACAGATGTTATGATCCGCCTCTTTGCCACCCTGGCCTATCGTTCCCAGCTAGCTCACGGGGAAGTCAGGGGTGTTTCCGACCCGATAAGCCAGGGGACGGATTGAACAAAACAAAAAAACATACAAAAAAACAAATCTAATTTATAGGACAGACTTGTCCTCGTTGGCACTTTCGTCAGCGGGGATAGTTGGTTTCGTTATCCCTAGCAGGGTCCCACCCTTCCATGAGCGCCACCTTTTGAATTCGCTCCCTTTTCATATTCAGGGTCCCGCTCTTCTTCTCGCTCTCGTCCCACCCAACTACCGTTTTCTATTCACTCATGACTCTTTTCAAATATTCCTTTTATATCCATTATATTTTCTTATTTATCTTGTACATTATTAATTAATAATAATTAATAATCTAGGTTTATATAAAGGAAACAAATACTAACACAAAAATACTAACAACAAAAAATAAACCCTATTTCGGCCGAGTTGGCAGCCCCCTTTGATAGAGGTTGTTGCTTCCTGATGCTTGCTGATGTTTACGTTTAATCGAGGTGTTTTTTGTATGATCGTGATATTTTGTTTAATTGTGGGTCGGACGGGTGTAGATGTGTGAAATGTGGTGATGTTATGTGATGTGTTATGAATGAGGGTATACATGCGTGGGTTGTGTGTGATGTGGGTGGATGAAGGTGGGTGTGTGTGAATCGTGTGTGTGTATTGCTGCTTTGAAGTCCGGATTCTTTCTCCGGGGGGGCTGGTGTGTGGGGACAGAAACGTGTCTCCAGTCGGTGCTCCGCTGACGGTCCCTTGGTGCCGGTGCTCCGCTGACGGTTCTCGCATCAGTTTCCCGGCCTGGCCAGTACCGGGATGCTGCTGCCGATGTCCGCCGCTTCTGCTGATGTTGATGCCTGCCGCTGATGTCTTGGTGGGATCGTCGTCTCCACGATCACCAATTTTGTTTCCTTTTTTTCTTTTAGGGCACGTGCGGCCTCCACTATTCTCCACCGGAAACTCTCCCTTTTCTTCCTCCTCGCCCCGTTTCCTTTTCTCCTACGCAACTCTGCCACTGCTTCCCAGGATCCACTATAGATGCCGCTGTCTCTTTCTTCTCCAGCCCTGATACCTATCGGCTCTGTCCAAAACCGCCCATAACACCACACTACCGTTTCCAGGATTACTCCGCCGAAACGGGAGTGCCAAGCTGGCGGGCTTTTTCAATTAAGGGGCCCCAAACGTAGGCCATCGCCCACACCCTGAGATTGAGAGTCTCTGGCTCCATCGACTGAGATGCCTGGGCTACTGCTTCAGATCCTTTGCGTGAAACACCCCAATACGTGAGCCTTGCAACGTCTCCAGCTCGTACAGACTGTTGCCCATACTCCGGATCACTCGGCACTTGACGTATTTTGGGCTGAACTTCGCGTTGATGTTGTTTTTAAATTTGCTCAACACGAAATTCCGCTTATATATCTCCTGACCCGGTGAGTACCTAATTTCTCGAGCTTTTCGATTATACCTGTTCTTCGCTCTGTTGTAGGCTTCATGAGAGTTTCCTCGGACCTCATCTCGGACTATCTCCATCTTGTCACTCCTCGCCAAGGGTGACATTTGTGCATCATTTAGGGCGCCCAGTCTGCGTGCCAATTTATAATCTCGGCCGCTAGTAAACATGTGCTGCCCAAACAACACAAAGTATGGCGACGTCCCGATACCCGTGTGTATAGCGCTCCTAGCCACACACTGGATCTCCGTCAGCTTCTCGTCCCAGCGCGTGTGATCCTCACTAGCGTATGTCCTTATTGCTGCCAGTACAGTCTGGTTCACTCGTTCGGCCGCGTTCGCCTGCGGTGCATAGTTCCCCGACTTCAGGTGCGTTATGCTTCTCCTATCCAGGAATTGAGAGAATTCAGCTGACACAAATTGCTTTCCATTATCGGTATGCACTATTTCAGGCACGCCAAACTGCGCGAAGACCTCGGCGTGCAAGAATCGGATCACGGCCGAAGACGTCGCCTTAGGCAAAGCCTTCAACCAGACATATCTGGACATGTGATCGAGGACTATTAGTATGACCACATTGCCACTTCGAGTCCTCGGATATGGACCCAGGAAATCCAGGTACAGTTTTTGAATCGGCCTCTCGGTTCTGGTTTCGGCCCCCATGAGTGGACGGTGAACCTGTGTTGAATGTTTTGTTTCTTTGCAGGTGTTACAATCAGCCACATATGCCTTCACCTGCACGGTCATCCGGGGCCAATAATAGAACTGTCGCAGCCGTCCCAGTGTCCTCGCGATCCCAGACGACTGGGAGCCGATTACTTCCATTTCGCTCGAAGCAGTGAAGGTTCTCGTTCAGCGGTGTTTCTTTCCAATAAACATTTTCATTTCTTTCTCGCACAAAAAGATGTCGGAGAATAGCTTCAACTCAAAGTATTTGGACGATGACGATGAGGACGATGCGATTGCTGCCTCTGAGGGTGTGTACCAATGAATCCTCTAAACTAAATATAATCCACGCGTTTGTCTCGCGCTTTAGGCAAAGTTTCGAGCCAGGTGGCCAAGCGCATCTGGCAGCCAACCATCGATGATACTACCCCTGGGGTCTGGGAGCCGCCCGAGAAGCCCCTGCCCCACGTGGAGGAGGATGCTCCGATGAGTGCCGAGGCCCTGGCGGAGGCTCTAGCGGTGAGCGAGACCGCCTCGGACTTTATACACGAAGTGGAGCACTCTCTCTACGGCGACAACAGCAAGGAGAACGGCTCCGCCCAGTACTTCAAGGCGGCCGAGAATTATTCGCTGTTTGGCGCCAACTACATGGGCTTGGAGGAGGACAAGAACAAAAAACCGCCGCCGGGCTTCGACCAAAGCTCCAGTCAGATTGCGGCTGGATCGGCCGGAGTATCCGGCCAAAGCTACTCGGGGGTAAGTGGTGCTCTAGGCTTTCAATGAATTAGGAATCGATGATTCGTTGGCTAGAATATGCCCAATATGCCCTCCTTCTTAGCTGTTCTGAGGAAAACCCCAACTCTATCCGTATTTCAGGGACCCTCTTCATCCGGAATGGGCGGCATGGCAATGTCCCAGCAGCCGCAGCACAAGGCCGCGAATCAGCCAGGACCTGCAGCGCTGCTTCCACAGCAGCAGCAGCATCCGCGTCATCCTTCGCCAGCGACAGTGCCCAGGGTCATAGCCGAGGCAGCAGCTCTGGCTGGAGCTGGGGCTGGCATCGACATTGGCCTGCACGCCCATGGACATCTGCCCAGTGCCACGGAAATGACCATCGGACACATTTACCAGGAGCTCATGGGCATGAATTTCAATCAGGCCAATATACAGCAGCAGCAGCAGCAACACCACCACCAGCAGCAGCAGCAGCACCACCAGCAGCAGCAGCAGCAGCACCACCACCAGCAGCAGCAGCAGGCGGCTCTGAAGCAGCAGCAGCAGGCGGCTCTGAAGCAGCAGGCGGCTCTGAAGCAGCAGGCGGCTCTGAAGCAGCAGGCGGCTCTCCTCTCCTACGGCCAAAAGGCCGTAACAGCAACTGGCATAGTCCCTGACCCACGCGACGTATGTTCTCAAAGCGGTGTTTCTTGCGTATCGTGCCCGTTTGCGTCGCCAGGTCCACTTCTGGGACAACTAGAGTACGGCCAGGACATTACACTCCACACCCACAGATTAGATGACTAGTTTTAAAATATTTTGTTTGTTTGTTTTGTCGAGTTTGTTGTCGTCTCCTCTGGGCTGATGACCGACAGCATAGCAAGGCGTACTCTTAAACAGTCTTCAAAGTTATTTAGTTCTACGACACACACATTGCGGTCCGCCTCAGCAGATGGATCCCTGTGCCTGTGCCCAGAATGTCGCGGCTCCGCGCGTACTGGAGTCCGATTCCACACGAGGGCGAGGCATGAGTTCAATATCTTCTTGTTGCTGCAGAGCGCCTCCCGGCTGCTGGGTTTTTGCAATGATTAAAATGACCTTCATTCCCTGATGACAGACAGTCACTGGATAACGGTCAAACTGGTCAAAAGACCAGTCCAACGCCTTCCTCTTCGAGGAGGACGTGCCCAGCTGTCCGTAGCAATTGCGGCCCCACATGAGGATCTCGTTGTTGCGGAGCAGCGCCGCATTGTGGGTCCAGCCGACGGCCAGCTGCCGCACGTCCTCCTCGAAGAGGAAGGCGTTGGACTGGTCTTTTGACCAGTTTGACCGTTTTCCAGTGACTGTCTGTCATCAGGGAATGAAGGTCATTTTAATCATTGCAAAAACCCAGCAGCCGGGAGGCGCTCTGCAGCAACAAGAAGATATTGAACTCATGCCTCGCCCTCGTGTGGAATCGGACTCCAGTACGCGCGGAGCCGTGACATTCTGGGTACAGGCACAGGGATCCATCTGCTGAGGCGGACCGCAATGTGTGTGTCGTAGAACTAAATAACTTTGAAGACTGTTTAAGAGTACGCCTTGCTATGCTGTCGGTCATCAGCCCAGAGGAGACGACAACAAACTCGACAAAACAAACAAACAAAATATTTTAAAACTAGTCATCTAATCTGTGGGTGTGGAGTGTAATGTCCTGGCCGTACTCTAGTTGTCCCAGAAGTGGACCTGGCGACGCAAACGGGCACGATACGCAAGAAACACCGCTTTGAGAACATACGTCGCGTGGGTCAGGGACTATGCCAGTTGCTGTTACGGCCTTTTGGCCGTAGGAGAGGAGAGCCGCCTGCTGCTTCAGAGCCGCCTGCTGCTTCAGAGCCGCCTGCTGCTGCTGCTGGTGGTGGTGCTGCTGCTGCTGCTGCTGGTGGTGCTGCTGCT
Source organism: Drosophila miranda (assembly GCF_003369915.1). NCBI lineage: Eukaryota > Metazoa > Arthropoda > Insecta > Diptera > Drosophilidae > Drosophila > Drosophila miranda. The sequence goes on from NC_046673.1 coordinate 7,195,086, forward strand.
GCTGCTGGTGGTGGTGTTGCTGCTGCTGCTGTATATTGGCCTGATTGAAATTCATGCCCATGAGCTCCTGGTAAATGTGTCCGATGGTCATTTCCGTGGCACTGGGCAGATGTCCATGGGCGTGCAGGCCAATGTCGATGCCAGCCCCAGCTCCAGCCAGAGCTGCTGCCTCGGCTATGACCCTGGGCACTGTCGCTGGCGAAGGATGACGCGGATGCTGCTGCTGCTGTGGAAGCAGCGCTGCAGGTCCTGGCTGATTCGCGGCCTTGTGCTGCGGCTGCTGGGACATTGCCATGCCGCCCATTCCGGATGAAGAGGGTCCCTGAAATACGGATAGAGTTGGGGTTTTCCTCAGAACAGCTAAGAAGGAGGGCATATTGGGCATATTCTAGCCAACGAATCATCGATTCCTAATTCATTGAAAGCCTAGAGCACCACTTACCCCCGAGTAGCTTTGGCCGGATACTCCGGCCGATCCAGCCGCAATCTGACTGGAGCTTTGGTCGAAGCCCGGCGGCGGTTTTTTGTTCTTGTCCTCCTCCAAGCCCATGTAGTTGGCGCCAAACAGCGAATAATTCTCGGCCGCCTTGAAGTACTGGGCGGAGCCGTACTCCTTGCTGTTGTCGCCGTAGAGAGAGTGCTCCACTTCGTGTATAAAGTCCGAGGCGGTCTCGCTCACCGCTAGAGCCTCCGCCAGGGCCTCGGCACTCATCGGAGCATCCTCCTCCACGTGGGGCAGGGGCTTCTCGGGCGGCTCCCAGACCCCAGGGGTAGTATCATCGATGGTTGGCTGCCAGATGCGCTTGGCCACCTGGCTCGAAACTTTGCCTAAAGCGCGAGACAAACGCGTGGATTATATTTAGTTTAGAGGATTCATTGGTACACACCCTCAGAGGCAGCAATCGCATCGTCCTCATCGTCATCGTCCAAATACTTTGAGTTGAAGCTATTCTCCGACATCTTTTTGTGCGAGAAAGAAATGAAAATGTTTATTGGAAAGAAACACCGCTGAACGAGAACCTTCACTGCTTCGAGCGAAATGGAAGTAATCGGCTCCCAGTCGTCTTTTCGTTTGTTTATGGCGATCGGTTGCACAAAAAAAATTGATTTATGGGAAATTTATTTTATTTATGCGGAGTGGTCTACTAATACACGCTGAAGTTTCTCGGAATTACTGCCCGACACAGACGCCTACCACGACAGTGCTGCCCAGTCAGAGGTCGTGGAGGCTTGAGTGCTGTGTGTGCGTGTGTGTATCAGTGGATGAACTATTGGCAGCACTGGTTAATCTTTTTGTGTATTGGTGAACGAAAAATGCCGGCATACACATGCCCACAGAAGTCTTAAAGTGAGACTTCTGCGGATCGAAGAAATATCAATCCAATCCATTGCATTTTGCGCAGAAGAAGCGATGTCTCACTTTGGGCGACTTTTTCTGTGCTGCCAAATATTTAAGGGAGATAGTTCTCTGCTCTGAGGCATCTATCATGGAACACGAGTGTGTAGAGGCCGGTGCCGCAAATATTTCGAATATTTCATTGCACTTTGATGATTCTCCATCGCCATTTGCACTTGTTGGCTTCAAAAACCATAAGCGCCCTCAAATTCATCCACTAATTGCCTGGCAAGCCGCACATTTCGAATAAAATATATAAAAATCTACCATTTACCATATTTACCTTCTTTTTTCTGTGGAAAAGATTAAGTTTTTGAAAAACAAAGCACTTTATTTTCACTGTAAAAATGGCAAATAGTATTTGCAACGAAAATTCCGCGGAGTTCAAGTAAAGCTACTGAAGGTTGAAAAACTTCATTGTTACTATCGATACATCGATGTTTCTTCAACTATCGATGGAAGAAAGAGCGCCAACTGCTTGGGTTTGATTATTCGTACAATTTTGCTCATGATCCGACATCAAATACCTTAATTTCGATATTCCGTTTAGTATTTTTAAGCATTTTTAACATTTATTATAAAATTAATTAACAGACGACTCGGAAATGGCGTAACAGATGTTATGATCCGCCTCTTTGCCACCCTGGCCTATCGTTCCCAGCTAGCTCACGGGGAAGTCAGGGGTGTTTCCGACCCGATAAGCCAGGGGACGGATTGAACAAAACAAAAAAACATACAAAAAAAACAAATCTAATTTATAGGACAGACTTGTCCTCGTTGGCACTTTCGTCAGCGGGGATAGTTGGTTTCGTTATCCCTAGCAGGATCCCACCCTTCCTTGAGCGCCACCTTTTGAATCCGCTCCCTTTTCATATTCAGGGTCCCGCTCTTCTTCTCGCTCTCGTCCCACCCAACTACCGTTTTCTATTCACTCATGACTCTTTTCAAATATTCCTTTTATATCCATTATATTTTCTTATTTATCTTGTACATTATTAATTAATAATCTAGGTTTATATAAAGGAAACAAATACTAACACAAAAATACTAACAAAAAAAAATAAACCCTATTTCGGCCGAGTTGGCAGCCCCCTTTGATAGAGGTTGTTGCTTCCTGATGCTTGCTGATGTTTACGTTTAATCGTGGTGTTTTTTGTATGATCGTGATATTTTGTTTAATTGTGGGTCGGACGGGTGTAGATGTGTGAAATGTGGTGATGTTATGTGATGTGTTATGAATGAGGGTATACATGCGTGGGTTGTGTGTGATGTGGGTGGATGAAGGTGGGTGTGTGTGAATCGTGTGTGTGTATTGCTGCTTTGAAGTCCGGATTCTTTCCCCGGGGGGGCTGGTGTGTGGGGACAGAAACGTGTCTCCAGTCGGTGCTCCGCTGACGGTCCCTTGGTGCCGGTGCTCCGCTGACGGTTCTCGCATCAGTTTCCCGGCCTGGCCAGTACCGGGATGCTGCTGCCGATGTCCGCCGCTTCTGCTGATGTTGATGCCTGCCGCTGATGTCTTGGTGGGATCGTCGTCTCCACGATCACCAATTTTGTTTCCTTTTTTTCTTTTAGGGCACGTGCGGCCTCCACTATTCTCCACCGGAAACTCTCCCTTTTCTTCCTCCTCGCCCCGTTTCCTTTTCTCCTACGCAACTCTGCCACTGCTTCCCAGGATCCACTATAGATGCCGCTGTCTCTTTCTTCTCCAGCCCTGATACCTATCGGCTCTGTCCAAAACCGCCCATAACACCACACTACCGTTTCCAGGATTACTCCGCCGAAACGGGAGTGCCAAGCTGGCGGGCTTTTTCAATTAAGGGGCCCCAAACGTAGGCCATCGCCCACACCCTGAGATTGAGAGTCTCTGAGATGCCTGGGCTACTGCTTCAGATCCTTTGCGTGAAACACCCCAATACGTGAGCCTTGCAACGTCTCCAGCTCGTACAGACTGTTGCCCATACTCCGGATCACTCGGCACTTGACGTATTTTGGGCTGAACTTCGCGTTGATGTTGTTTTTAAATTTGCTCAACACGAAATTCCGCTTATATATCTCCTGACCCGGTGAGTACCTAATTTCTCGAGCTTTTCGATTATACCTGTTCTTCGCTCTGTTGTAGGCTTCATGAGAGTTTCCTCGGACCTCATCTCGGACTATCTCCATCTTGTCACTCCTCGCCAAGGGTGACATTTGTGCATCATTTAGGGCGCCCAGTCTGCGTGCCAATTTATAATCTCGGCCGCTAGTAAACATGTGCTGCCCAAACAACACAAAGTATGGCGACGTCCCGATACCCGTGTGTATAGCGCTCCTAGCCACACACTGGATCTCCGTCAGCTTCTCGTCCCAGCGCGTGTGATCCTCACTAGCGTATGTCCTTATTGCTGCCAGTACAGTCTGGTTCACTCGTTCGGCCGCGTTCGCCTGCGGTGCATAGTTTCCCGACTTCAGGTGCGTTATGCTTCTCCTATCCAGGAATTGAGAAAATTCAGCTGACACAAATTGCTTTCCATTATCGGTATGCACTATTTCAGGCACGCCAAACTGCGCGAAGACCTCGGCGTGCAAGAATCGGATCACGGCCGAAGACGTCTCCTTAGGCAAAGCCTTCAACCAGACATATCTGGACATGTGATCGAGGACTATTAGTATGACCACATTGCCACTTCGAGTCCTCGGATATGGACCCAGGAAATCCAGGTACAGTTTTTGAATCGGCCTCTCGGTTCTGGTTTCGGCCCCCATGAGTGGACGGTGAACCTGTGTTGAATGTTTTGTTTCTTTGCAGGTGTTACAATCAGCCACATATGCCTTCACCTGCACGGTCATCCGGGGCCAATAATAGAACTGTCGCAGCCGTCCCAGTGTCCTCGCGATTCCTCCATGCATTGCCACATCGCTGTCGTGAGCCTGTTGGATCAGTGTGCTCGTCAGGGCTTCCGGGATCCATAGCTTCCACGAAAACTCCTCTAATTCCGGCCGGCCAAATTGTGTGCGCTTAAACAGCAGTCCTTCCTCCACCTTCAGGTCTGGGAATTCATCCTCATCGCTCTGGGCCGACTCAATTTTTCTTCGGTATTCTTCATCCTCGAAGGCTGTGGTGTCGAACTCCAGGAAGTCGATAGCGTCCACGTCAAAGGGACGTGACAGCATATCGGCGACGATATTTTCCTTTCCTTTGCGGTGCTCGATTTCGAAGTCATAAGCCTGGAGAGCCAACGACCGCCTGGCTAGCCTCCCATCCAGTGCTTTGAATCGCATGAGCCACTGCAAACTCGCGTGATCTGTTATCACCGTGAATGGCATCAGTTCTACGTATGCACGGAACTTATCTATGGCTCTTACCGCCGCCAGACACTCCTTCTCTGGCACGCTATAGTTGAGCTGTGCCCCTCTTAGCTTCGCCGAAAAGAATGCGATCGGGTGCTCTGCTCCTTCATCATCCCTCTGGAAGAGAACTGCTCCAATCCCCACGTGGCTCGCATCACACTGGATGAAGAAGTGCTACTTAAAGTCTGGATGATGTAGCACGGGGGCACTGGTAAGTGCTTTTTTGAGCTCCTCGAACGATTTTCCTGCCTCCTCCGTCAGCTTAAATTGCCCTTTTCCTTTCAGACAGTCTGTCAGAGGAGCCGAGAGTGCCGAGAAATTTCGGATAAACCGCCGATACCAGCCAGCTGTCCCCAAAAATCTCCGGATTTGTCTCACGTTCCTTGGCATTGGTATTTGGGTGATCGCCTGTACTTTCTCCGGATCTGTCCTAAGTGCGCCGTCGCCTACGATGTACCCTAAATACTTTAAATATTTATAGCCGAATTTCGATTTTTTTCTTCCAATTGTCAGGTTTGCCTCCTTGAGACACTTGGCCACTTCCTCTAACAGGTGTATATGCTCCTCAAACGTCCGGGAAATAACTAGTAGATCGTCTAAGTATACAAAGACATGGCTTCGGAGTCGTTGTGGAATTACTCGATCCATCAACCGACACAGCCGTTGGGCTGCATTGCACAACCCGAAGGGCATCGATTTAAATTGATAGAGTGGTCTGCCCGGCACCGTGAACGCTGTGTACGTCCGACTTTCAGGCTCCAGCTCTATCTGCCAAAATGCGTGCCTTAAATCGATGCTGCTGATGTACACCGTATCCTCTACGCGGCTCAGAATTGACTCGATGCTCTGCAGCGGGTAAGCATCCTTCACGGTTAATTTGTTTAGTTTCCGCGCATCCAGACACAATCGGTTTTTTCCCGGCTTACGTACCAGCGTCACGCGGTTGCTCCACGGGCTCTCGCTGGTTTCGATGACTCCGAGGCGCAACATTTCGTCCACCTCGGCAAACAACAGCTCTTGCACCGCGGGAGACACCGGGTAGAATCGCTCCTTTACGGGTACGGCTCCCTCGATTAATTGAATTTCGTGCCTTTCGAGCGTCGTTCTTCCCAAACCATGTGTGTCGAATGCCCTGAAGTTCACCTGGTCCAGACGTGTCTACTGCGTGTGCGTCAATTCGTGCGGTTCCGTTGGTCTACTCCTAGTCAGCACCTCAGCATCAATTTCGGCTAATTCCTTGTGTCGTTCTAGGCCTACTATATGCGGAGCCAGACCAAACTTCCGCCAGAAATCGACCCCTAGGTACAGCGGTTGTTTCAGCGAGGGACACAGGAACAACTCCATAGTCTGCTTCTGGCCTCCATACGTCATTACTGTCGACACATGTCCCAGTATTTTATGAGGAGTGCCGCCCGCTGTTTGTACTGAGAATTTCTTTATGCCTTGAAGTTTCAGCTCCAATTCTCCTATCAGTTCCAGGCCACCTTTCCCCAGAAGGCTCACCGATGCCCCTGTATCCAGTAGTCCCATCAGCGTCCTCGGGCCCAACTTCACTCGTGCGAATGGCCTGTCATCCTGACGAATTGCCGAGTGGACTGCAGCACACACCTGGAGCCGCCTTCTCTTTCGCCCCTGAAACCTGTCCCGAGCCCGCTGTGCTCTGACTGCTCCCGTTCGGATACTCTCATCGAGTTCGTCCCCCATTATCCGATTCCTGGCCTGTTCGTACTGCCGCTGTCTTTCCTTTATCGGCTTGCGCTCGGACCATCTAGCTTCGGGTAATACCGCTTGGTTAACCTTATATATGGTAGTGTAAATATTCTTATTGCTACTTCTTTCCTTAGGGGTATCTAATTTAACGTTGGAGGGCCTATCTATTGGCTGCTTCGCGGCGACGTGGAACTCGACTCCTCCAATTGCGTCGTGCTCCTTTTCGCGTTTCCCGGCCGACATTTAGGACATTTAGGGAGAATGACCCCGGCCAGCCCGCACTTGTAGCAGAACAGGTTACGTACGGCCGACTCACACTCAAAATAGGTGTGACCCGGCTGAGCGCAATTCCAGCACTTCAGCTGGGTGCGGTCGCCTCCGGATTCCCTCGTCCTATGGACAGCATCCAATGCCTCGGTTTGTTCCTCCGGGTCGTGAGTGTTCGCATCCAATTCATGTACTTTGTGATCTTCCCTGCGCCTACTACCCCCATGGTCTGGACCGCTCCTTGTCCATCGCGTCGCCAGCAGTTTCTCGGCGTCCGCACACTCTTCTCGCAGCTTCTGGAGATTTGGTATCTGCATTGGATAAATCACCCTCGAAATTGCATCCCTAATATTGATCTTTATGATCTTTATTAGATCATAATCCGAGAACGGATTCAGCAATCTCGTCCTCAACACCAACATCTCCTGGATGTACTGGTCCGCCGACTCCCCGTGGCGTTGTCGGCGTTCCCTGAGCTCTTGCTCTCGCTCGAACTCTGTCCGACGAACTTGAAACTGCTGCTGGAGACCATATCTCAGATTCGGCCAGTCTGGCATTCCTACCGTCCGCACATGCATCCAGTACCAATCCCTTGCGTGGCCACTGACCAATGTGTGAAAGGCTTTCAAAACCTCCGCCCACGGTACCTGGTACGACGTCTGTAGATGCTCCACCCGGAATATGAATTCCGCCACGGGCATCCCCTTTGGATCGCCGTCGAAGCTAAGTCCCCATCTTCGTATCTGCACTTGCTCCTGCCTAGCCTCTCCGAAACTCGGTCGATTCCTGTTAGGGTTTGCTCCTGCGCCCATCCCGTTGAACAGCCACTCCTCCACGGGTCTCTGATCGGCTTGGGTCCTCTGATCGGCCTCCAATGTTCGGTTGTCCACGAACAAGTGCGTTGGATGTGCTTGCTGGTTCCCGGGTGCTTCCTGTTGACCTCCTCCCAGACTGGTTGCATTTGATCCCCGATTCCTTCCATTCGCATCACTCGCCGTTCGCTCCGCTTTTAACGAACCCACCACAGCGTTGATCTCTCGCATGAACTCTAGCATGTCTGCTTGCATTGACGATCTCAGCGCTTCCATTTGCTGCCCGAGCGACGCTCGGTAGGTCTCCTGTGCTTGGGCTAAGGCTGCGTTCACGGCTGAGCTTAACTCGGACGGTAACACCAGGTCCTTACGGGCTCGCTGTTGACCTCCTACCGCTCCGGCCTCTGGGTCCTCCTGGTGCAACCCCGCATGTACGTTTTCCGCCACTTGCGACGGCCCTTCCGGCCTACTGCCGGCTTTACCGTCCTGGGACCGAGTCGTCGGCATGTTGTACGGCTGGTACCTGCGCTGTGCCTCTGGGCTACGCCTTGTCTTTCCCGACCCTTTAAAAATCTCCGGGTCACTCATCAACCAATTTTCCTAACGTACTCCTTTCCTTCGTCTATTCCCTATTTACTTAACTATCTTGGTGATAAATAAATTGGATTGTTTATTATCTGTTTATTATTATTAGTTCCAGGCTAATTAATCCTCAATACCTTCAATCGTAACGAGAAAACAAATAAATAAATAGTGCAATAAATAAATAAGCGAATAATTAATTCAATGTTTAGATAACCAAATAAATAAATTTAAATACATAAATCGGTTAATTTAAATCAATAAATTGATAAATCTAAATATCCAAACTGATTCAATCAAATAAATAAACACCTACATCTACAATTAATCGCCTAATTAAATGCAACACTAAATAACTAAATACTTCCTCTCCCAAACAAAAACTCTTTTTCCGATGACTTGCCTAATGCCTACTTCTAAAATTGCTTCCAAACAATGCTAGCGAGGATCGTCAGTCCTCAAAAAAAAATGATTTCCCTTTGGGTTTTCTTGCTTCGGCTTTCCAATAGTCTGCTAAATCACTAACAAAAAAACATATAATTCCCAAACTGCTTCAGACAAAAATGCACCTTTAATTTGTTTGGTGGGACGAGAGACAACTGCATTAATTGTTTTGCAGGTGAGCGGACCCCCTTCTTTTCCCCTTGCTATTTACCTTCGCTTACTTTTTCTGAGTGCCAACTCCCTTTGCTGTTTCCTCCCTCAGATCACCGTGGATCCCCCAGAATCGGACAACGACGTTAATGCCTCTGGACATAACCCGGACCACGACTCGACAGATCCTCCGGCACCTCTTCCTCTTTTCAGATCCAGACAGCGAGCTCCACGAGTCGGACAACGAGGCTACTACCACCTGGTAATACCTGGACCACAACTCGGGACACACACTTCCTTCCCTTCTACCTCCGATACATAACTACCATGTCCCTTTTCCTCTCTTCTACTCCTCTCAGCGGCTACGACGGCTAGGATTTATTCCCGGCTCGCGGACCGGCTGAGTTTCGTTCTACCAGGGTTACATTTTACACCGGGTCTTTAAGACTCGCGTTTAAAATCGATCCCTTCTATTACCGTTGGGCGCCATTTGTTATGATCCGCCTCTTTGCCACCCTGGCCTATCGTTCCCAGCTAGCTCACGGGGAAGTCAGGGGTGTTTCCGACCCGATAAGCCAGGGGACGGATTGAACAAAACAAAAAAACATACAAAAAAAACAAATCTAATTTATAGGACAGACTTGTCCTCGTTGGCACTTTCGTCAGCGGGGATAGTTGGTTTCGTTATCCCTAGCAGGGTCCCACCCTTCCATGAGCGCCACCTTTTGAATTCGCTCCCTTTTCATATTCAGGGTCCCGCTCTTCTTCTCGCTCTCGTCCCACCCAACTACCGTTTTCTATTCACTCATGACTCTTTTCAAATATTCCTTTTATATCCATTATATTTTCTTATTTATCTTGTACATTATTAATTAATAATAATTAATAATCTAGGTTTATATAAAGGAAACAAATACTAACACAAAAATACTAACAAAAAAAAATAAACCCTATGGGTGTGTGTGAATCGTGTGTGTGTATTGCTGCTTTGAAGTCCGGATTCTTTCCCCGGGGGGGCTGGTGTGTGGGGACAGAAACGTGTCTCCAGTCGGTGCTCCGCTGACGGTCCCTTGGTGCCGGTGCTCCGCTGACGGTTCTCGCATCAGTTTCCCGGCCTGGCCAGTACCGGGATGCTGCTGCCGATGTCCGCCGCTTCTGCTGATGTTGATGCCTGCCGCTGATGTCTTGGTGGGATCGTCGTCTCCACGATCACCAATTTTGTTTCCTTTTTTTCTTTTAGGGCACGTGCGGCCTCCACTATTCTCCACCGGAAACTCTCCCTTTTCTTCCTCCTCGCCCCGTTTCCTTTTCTCCTACGCAACTCTGCCACTGCTTCCCAGGATCCACTATAGATGCCGCTGTCTCTTTCTTCTCCAGCCCTGATACCTATCGGCTCTGTCCAAAACCGCCCATAACACCACACTACCGTTTCCAGGATTACTCCGCCGAAACGGGAGTGCCAAGCAGGCGGGCTTTTTCAATTAAGGGGCCCCAAACGTAGGCCATCGCCCACACCCTGAGATTGAGAGTCTCTGGCTCCATCGACTGAGATGCCTGGGCTACTGCTTCAGATCCTTTGCGTGAAACACCCCAATACGTGAGCCTTGCAACGTCTCCAGCTCGTACAGACTGTTGCCCATACTCCGGATCACTCGGCACTTGACGTATTTTGGGCTGAACTTCGCGTTGATGTTGTTTTTAAATTTGCTCAACACGAAATTCCGCTTATATATCTCCTGACCCGGTGAGTACCTAATTTCTCGAGCTTTTCGATTATACCTGTTCTTCGCTCTGTTGTAGGCTTCATGAGAGTTTCCTCGGACCTCATCTCGGACTATCTCCATCTTGTCACTCCTCGCCAAGGGTGACATTTGTGCATCATTTAGGGCGCCCAGTCTGCGTGCCAATTTATAATCTCGGCCGCTAGTAAACATGTGCTGCCCAAACAACACAAAGTATGGCGACGTCCCGATACCCGTGTGTATAGCGCTCCTAGCCACACACTGGATCTCCGTCAGCTTCTCGTCCCAGCGCGTGTGATCCTCACTAGCGTATGTCCTTATTGCTGCCAGTACAGTCTGGTTCACTCGTTCGGCCGCGTTCGCCTGCGGTGCATAGTTCCCCGACTTCAGGTGCGTTATGCTTCTCCTATCCAGGAATTGAGAAAATTCAGCTGACACAAATTGCTTTCCATTATCGGTATGCACTATTTCAGGCACGCCAAACTGCGCGAAGACCTCGGCGTGCAAGAATCGGATCACGGCCGAAGACGTCGCCTTAGGCAAAGCCTTCAACCAGACATATCTGGACATGTGATCGAGGACTATTAGTATGACCACATTGCCACTTCGAGTCCTCGGATATGGACCCAGGAAATCCAGGTACAGTTTTTGAATCGGCCTCTCGGTTCTGGTTTCGGCCCCCATGAGTGGACGGTGAACCTGTGTTGAATGTTTTGTTTCTTTGCAGGTGTTACAATCAGCCACATATGCCTTCACCTGCACGGTCATCCGGGGCCAATAATAGAACTGTCGCAGCCGTCCCAGTGTCCTCGCGATTCCTCCATGCATTGCCACATCGCTGTCGTGAGCCTGTTGGATCAGTGTGCTCGTCAGGGCTTCCGGGATCCATAGCTTCCACGAAAACTCCTCTAATTCCGGCCGGCCAAATTGTGTGCGCTTAAACAGCAGTCCTTCCTCCACCTTCAGGTCTGGGAATTCATCCTCATCGCTCTGGGCCGACTCAATTTTTCTTCGGTATTCTTCATCCTCGAAGGCTGTGGTGTCGAACTCCAGGAAGTCGATAGCGTCCACGTCAAAGGGACGTGACAGCATATCGGCGACGATATTTTCCTTTCCTTTGCGGTGCTCGATTTCGAAGTCATAAGCCTGGAGAGCCAACGACCGCCTGGCTAGCCTCCCATCCAGTGCTTTGAATCGCATGAGCCACTGCAAACTCGCGTGATCTGTTATCACCGTGAATGGCATCAGTTCTACGTATGCACGGAACTTATCTATGGCTCTTACCGCCGCCAGACACTCCTTCTCTGGCACGCTATAGTTGAGCTGTGCCCCTCTTAGCTTCGCCGAAAAGAATGCGATCGGGTGCTCTGCTCCTTCATCATCCCTCTGGAAGAGAACTGCTCCAATCCCCACGTGGCTCGCATCACACTGGATGAAGAAGTGCTACTTAAAGTCTGGATGATGTAGCACGGGGGCACTGGTAAGTGCTTTTTTGAGCTCCTCGAACGATTTTCCTGCCTCCTCCGTCAGCTTAAATTGCCCTTTTCCTTTCAGACAGTCTGTCAGAGGAGCCGAGAGTGCCGAGAAATTTCGGATAAACCGCCGATACCAGCCAGCTGTCCCCAAAAATCTCCGGATTTGTCTCACGTTCCTTGGCATTGGTATTTGGGTGATCGCCTGTACTTTCTCCGGATCTGTCCTAAGTGCGCCGTCGCCTACGATGTACCCTAAATACTTTAAATATTTATAGCCGAATTTCGATTTTTTTCTTCCAATTGTCAGGTTTGCCTCCTTGAGACACTTGGCCACTTCCTCTAACAGGTGTATATGCTCCTCAAACGTCCGGGAAATAACTAGTAGATCGTCTAAGTATACAAAGACATGGCTTCGGAGTCGTTGTGGAATTACTCGATCCATCAACCGACACAGCCGTTGGGCTGCATTGCACAACCCGAAGGGCATCGATTTAAATTGATAGAGTGGTCTGCCCGGCACCGTGAACGCTGTGTACGTCCGACTTTCAGGCTCCAGCTCTATCTGCCAAAATGCGTGCCTTAAATCGATGCTGCTGATGTACACCGTATCCTCTACGTGGCTCAGAACTGACTCGATGCTCTGCAGCGGGTAAGCATCCTTCACGGTTAATTTGTTTAGTTTCCGCGCATCCAGACACAATCGGTTTTTTCCCGGCTTACGTACCAGCGTCACGCGGTTGCTCCACGGGCTCTCGCTGGTTTCGATGACTCCGAGGCGCAACATTTCGTCCACCTCGGCAAACAACAGCTCTTGCACCGCGGGAGACACCGGGTAGAATCGCTCCTTTACGGGTACGGCTCCCTCGATTAATTGAATTTCGTGCCTTTCGAGCGTCGTTCTTCCCAAACCATGTGTGTCGAATGCCCACCTTTCCCCAGAAGGCTCACCGATGCCCCTGTATCCAGTAGTCCCATCAGCGTCCTCGGGCCCAACTTCACTCGTGCGAATGGCCTGTCATCCTGACGAATTGCCGAGTGGACTGCAGCACACACCTGGAGCCGCCTTCTCTTTCGCCCCTGAAACCTGTCCCGAGCCCGCTGTGCTCTGACTGCTCCCGTTCGGATACTCTCATCGAGTTCGTCCCCCATTATCCGATTCCTGGCCTGTTCGTACTGCCGCTGTCTTTCCTTTATCGGCTTGCGCTCGGACCATCTAGCTTCGGGTAATACCGCTTGGTTAACCTTATATATGGTAGTGTAAATATTCTTATTGCTACTTCTTTCCTTAGGGGTATCTAATTTAACGTTGGAGGGCCTATCTATTGGCTGCTTCGCGGCGACGTGGAACTCGACTCCTCCAATTGCGTCGTGCTCCTTTTCGCGTTTCCCGGCCGACATTTAGGACATTTAGGGAGAATGACCCCGGCCAGCCCGCACTTGTAGCAGAACAGGTTACGTACGGCCGACTCACACTCAAAATAGGTGTGACCCGGCTGAGCGCAATTCCAGCACTTCAGCTGGGTGCGGTCGCCTCCGGATTCCCTCGTCCTATGGACAGCATCCAATGCCTCGGTCTGTTCCTCCGGGTCGTGAGTGTTCGCATCCAATTCATGTACTTTGTGATCTTCCCTGCGCCTACTACCCCCATGGTCTGGACCGCTCCTTGTCCATCGCGTCGCCAGCAGTTTCTCGGCGTCCGCACACTCTTCTCGCAGCTTCTGGAGATTTGGTATCTGCATTGGATAAATCACCCTCGAAATTGCATCCCTAATATTGATCTTTATGATCTTTATTAGATCATAATCCGAGAACGGATTCAGCAATCTCGTCCTCAACACCAACATCTCCTGGATGTACTGGTCCGCCGACTCCCCGTGGCGTTGTCGGCGTTCCCTGAGCTCTTGCTCTCGCTCGAACTCTGTCCGACGAACTTGAAACTGCTGCTGGAGACCATATCTCAGATTCGGCCAGTCCGGCATTCCTACCGTCCGCACATGCATCCAGTACCAATCCCTTGCGTGGCCACTGACCAATGTGTGAAAGGCTTTCAAAACCTCCGCCCACGGTACCTGGTACGACGTCTGTAGATGCTCCACCCGGAATATGAATTCCGCCACGGGCATCCCCTTTGGATCGCCGTCGAAGCTAAGTCCCCATCTTCGTATCTGCACTTGCTCCTGCCTAGCCTCTCCGAAACTCGGTCGATTCCTGTTAGGGTTTGCTCCTGCGCCCATCCCGTTGAACAGCCACTCCTCCACGGGTCTCTGATCGGCTTGGGTCCTCTGATCGGCCTCCAATGTTCGGTTGTCCACGAACAAGTGCGTTGGATGTGCTTGCTGGTTCCCGGGTGCTTCCTGTTGACCTCCTCCCAGACTGGTTGCATTTGATCCCCGATTCCTTCCATTCGCATCACTCGCCGTTCGCTCCGCTTTTAACGAACCCACCACAGCGTTGATCTCTCGCATGAACTCTAGCATGTCTGCTTGCATTGACGATCTCAGCGCTTCCATTTGCTGCCCGAGCGACGCTCGGTAGGTCTCCTGTGCTTGGGCTAAGGCTGCGTTCACGGCTGAGCTTAACTCGGACGGTAACACCAGGTCCTTACGGGCTCGCTGTTGACCTCCTACCGCTCCGGCCTCTGGGTCCTCCTGGTGCAACCCCGCATGTACGTTTTCCGCCACTTGCGACGGCCCTTCCGGCCTACTGCCGGCTTTACCGTCCTGGGACCGAGTCGTCGGCATGTTGTACGGCTGGTACCTGCGCTGTGCCTCTGGGCTACGCCTTGTCTTTCCCGACCCTTTAAAAATCTCCGGGTCACTCATCAACCAATTTTCCTAACGTACTCCTTTCCTTCGTCTATTCCCTATTTACTTAACTATCTTGGTGATAAATAAATTGGATTGTTTATTATCTGTTTATTATTATTAGTTCCAGGCTAATTAATCCTCAATACCTTCAATCGTAACGAGAAAACAAATAAATAAATAGTGCAATAAATAAATAAGCGAATAATTAATTCAATGTTTAGATAACCAAATAAATAAATTTAAATACATAAATCGGTTAATTTAAATCAATAAATTGATAAATCTAAATATCCAAACTGATTCAATCAAATAAATAAACACCTACATCTACAATTAATCGCCTAATTAAATGCAACACTAAATAACTAAATACTTCCTCTCCCAAACAAAAACTCTTTTTCCGATGACTTGCCTAATGCCTACTTCTAAAATTGCTTCCAAACAATGCTAGCGAGGATCGTCAGTCCTCAAAAAAAAATGATTTCCCTTTGGGTTTTCTTGCTTCGGCTTTCCAATAGTCTGCTAAATCACTAACAAAAAAACATATAATTCCCAAACTGCTTCAGACAAAAATGCACCTTTAATTTGTTTGGTGGGACGAGAGACAACTGCATTAATTGTTTTGCAGGTGAGCGGACCCCCTTCTTTTCCCCTTGCTATTTACCTTCGCTTACTTTTTCTGAGTGCCAACTCCCTTTGCTGTTTCCTCCCTCAGATCACCGTGGATCCCCCAGAATCGGACAACGACGTTAATGCCTCTGGACATAACCCGGACCACGACTCGACAGATCCTCCGGCACCTCTTCCTCTTTTCAGATCCAGACAGCGAGCTCCACGAGTCGGACAACGAGGCTACTACCACCTGGTAATACCTGGACCACAACTCGGGACACACACTTCCTTCCCTTCTACCTCCGATACATAACTACCATGTCCCTTTTCCTCTCTTCTACTCCTCTCAGCGGCTACGACGGCTAGGATTTATTCCCGGCTCGCGGACCGGCTGAGTTTCGTTCTACCAGGGTTACATTTTACACCGGGTCTTTAAGACTCGCGTTTAAAATCGATCCCTTCTATTACCGTTGGGCGCCATTTGTTATGATCCGCCTCTTTGCCACCCTGGCCTATCGTTCCCAGCTAGCTCACGGGGAAGTCAGGGGTGTTTCCGACCCGATAAGCCAGGGGACGGATTGAACAAAACAAAAAAACATACAAAAAAAACAAATCTAATTTATAGGACAGACTTGTCCTCGTTGGCACTTTCGTCAGCGGGGATAGTTGGTTTCGTTATCCCTAGCAGGGTCCCACCCTTCCATGAGCGCCACCTTTTGAATTCGCTCCCTTTTCATATTCAGGGTCCCGCTCTTCTTCTCGCTCTCGTCCCACCCAACTACCGTTTTCTATTCACTCATGACTCTTTTCAAATATTCCTTTTATATCCATTATATTTTCTTATTTATCTTGTACATTATTAATTAATAATAATTAATAATCTAGGTTTATATAAAGGAAACAAATACTAACACAAAAATACTAACAAAAAAAAATAAACCCTATGGGTGTGTGTGAATCGTGTGTGTGTATTGCTGCTTTGAAGTCCGGATTCTTTCCCCGGGGGGCTGGTGTGTGGGGACAGAAACGTGTCTCCAGTCGGTGCTCCGCTGACGGTCCCTTGGTGCCGGTGCTCCGCTGACGGTTCTCGCATCAGTTTCCCGGCCTGGCCAGTACAGGGATGCTGCTGCCGATGTCCGCCGCTTCTGCTGATGTTGATGCCTGCCGCTGATGTCTTGGTGGGATCGTCGTCTCCACGATCACCAATTTTGTTTCCTTTTTTTCTTTTAGGGCACGTGCGGCCTCCACTATTCTCCACCGGAAACTCTCCCTTTTCTTCCTCCTCGCCCCGTTTCCTTTTCTCCTACGCAACTCTGCCACTGCTTCCCAGGATCCACTATAGATGCCGCTGTCTCTTTCTTCTCCAGCCCTGATACCTATCGGCTCTGTCCAAAACCGCCCATAACACAGAAGCCCGAGCCAGCTCCGGCCAACTTCACGCGCTGCATCTGGAAATTGATCGAAAATTGAATTTAAAGCCAATCCACTGGCAGAAGGGAGATTCTTACAAACAGCGAATAATTCTCGGCCGCCTTGAAGTACTGGGCGGAGCCGTTCTCCTTGCTGTTGTCGCCGTAGAGAGAGCGCTCCACTTCGTGTATAAAGTCCGAGGCGGTCTCGCTCACCGCTAGAGCCTCCGCCAGGGCCTCGGCACTCATCGGAGCATCCTCCTCCACGTGGGGCAGGGGCTTCTCGGGCGGCTCCCAGACCCCAGGGGTAGTATCATCGATGGTTGGCTGCCAGATGCGCTTGGCCACCTGGCTCGAAACTTTGCCTAAAGCGCGAGACAAACGCGTGGATTATATTTAGTTTAGAGGATTCATTGGTACACACCCTCAGAGGCAGCAATCGCATCGTCCTCATCGTCATCGTCCAAATACTTTGAGTTGAAGCTATTCTCCGACATCTTTTTGTGCGAGAAAGAAATGAAAATGTTTATTGGAAAGAAACACCGCTGAACGAGAACCTTCACTGCTTCGAGCGAAATGGAAGTAATCGGCTCCCAGTCGTCTGTTCGTTTGTTTATGGCGATCGGTTGCACAAAAAAAATTGATTTATGGGAAATTTATTTTATTTATGCGGAGTGGTCTACTAATACACGCTGAAGTTTCTCGGAATTACTGCCCGACACAGACGCCTACCACGACAGTGCTGCCCAGTCAGAGGTCGTGGAGGCTTGAGTGCTGTGTGTGCGTGTGTGTATCAGTGGATGAACCAGTGGCAGCACTGGTTAATCTTTTTGTGTATTGGTGAACGAAAAATGCCGGCATACACATGCCCACAGAAGTCTTAAAGTGAGACTTCTGCGGATCGAAGAAATATCAATCCAATCCATTGCATTTTGCGCAGAAGAAGCGATGTCTCACTTTGGGCGACTTTTTCTGTGCTGCCAATTATTTAAGGGAGATAGTTCTCTGCTCTGAGGCATCTATCATGGAACACGAGTGTGTAGAGGCCGGTGCCGCAAATATTTCGAATATTTCATTGCACTTTGATGATTCTCCATCGCCATTTGCACTTGTTGGCTTCAAAAACCATAAGCGCCCTCAAATTCATCCACTAATTGCCTGGCAAGCCGCACATTTCGAATAAAATATATAAAAATCTACCATTTACCATATTTACCTTCTTTTTTCTGTAGAAAAGATTAAGTTTTTGAAAAACAAAGCACTTTGTTTTCACTGTAAAAATGGCAAATAGTATTTGCAACGAAAATTCCGCGGAGTTCAAGTAAAGCTGCTGAAGGTTGAAAAACTTCATTGTTACTATCGATACATCGATGTTTCTTCAACTATCGATGGAAGAAAGAGCGCCAACTGCTTGGGTTTGATTATTCGTACAATTTTGCTCATGATCCGACATCAAATACCTTAATTTCGATATTCCGTTTAGTATTTTTAAGCATTTTTAACATTTATTATAAAATTAATTAACAGACGACTCGGAAATGGCGTAACAGAAGCCCGAGCCAGCTCCGGCCAACTTCACGCGCTGCATCTGGAAATTGATCGAAAATTTAATTTAAAGCCAATCCACTGGCAGAAGGGAGATTCTTACACATTCTCTGTACTGTTGTTGCCACAGTTTCCGTGCTCGTTCCAGCCCCAGGTGTAGATCTCGCCGGCTGTAGTCCGCAGCAGGCCGTGCTCTGCCCCCATGTGCACGCGAGCAGGCGTCTGGCCGTCGGGCAGTCGGAGGCTCAGTGGCTGGGGCACCGCCTGCTGCTCGCTGATCGAGCCCGTGCCCAGCTGTCCGTAGCACTTGCGGCCCCACATGAGGATCTCGTTGTTGCGGAGCAGCGCCGCATTGTGGGTCCAGCCGACGGCCAGCTGCCGTACGTCCTCCTCGAAGAGGAAGGCGTTGGACTGGTCTTTTGACCAGTTTGACCGTTTTCCAGTGACTGTCTGTCATCAGGGAATGAAGGTCATTTTAATCATTGCAAAAACCCAGCAGCCGGGAGGCGCTCTGCAGCAACAAGAAGATATTGAACTCATGCCTCGCCCTCCTGTGGAATCGGACTCCAGTACGCGCGGAGCCGCGCCATTCTGGGCACAGGCACAGGGATCCATCTGCTGAGGCGGACCGCAATGTGTGTGTCGTAGAACTAAATAACTTTGAAGACTGTTTAAGAGTACGCCTTTCTATGCTGTCGGTCATCAGCCCAGAGGAGACGACAACAAACTCGACAAAACAAACAAACAAAATATTTTAAAACTAGTCATCTAATCTGTGGGTGTGGAGTGTAATGTCCTGGCCGTACTCTAGTTGTCCCAGAAGTGGACCTGGCGACGCAAACGGGCACGATACGCAAGAAACACCGCTTTGAGAACATACGTCGCGTGGGTCAGGGACTATGCCAGTTGCTGTTACGGCCTTTTGGCCGTAGGAGAGGAGAGCGGCCTGCTGCTTCAGAGCCGCCTGCTGCTTCAGAGCCGCCTGCTGCTTCAGAGCCGCCTGCTGCTGCTGCTGGTGGTGGTGCTGCTGCTGCTGCTGCTGGTGGTGCTGCTGCTGCTGCTGGTGGTGGTGTTGCTGCTGCTGCTGCTGTTTATTGGCCTGATTGAAATTCATGCCCATGAGCTCCTGGTAAATGTGTCCGATGGCCATTTCCGTGGCACTGGGCAGATGTCCATGGGCGTGCAGGCCAATGTCGATGCCAGCTCCAGCTCCAGCCAGAGCTGCTGCCTCGGCTATGACCCTGGGCACTGTCGCTGGCGAAGGATGACGCGGATGCTGCTGCTGCTGTGGAAGCAGCGCTGCAGGTCCTGGCTGATTCGCGGCCTTGTGCTGCGGCTGCTGGGACATTGCCATGCCGCCCATTCCGGATGAAGAGGGTCCCTGAAATACGGATAGAGTTGGGGTTTTCCTCAGAACAGCTAAGAAGGAGGGCATATTGGGCATATTCTAGCCAACGAATCATCGATTCCTAATTCATTGAAAGCCTAGAGCACCACTTACCCCCGAGTAGCTTTGGCCGGATACTCCGGCCGATCCAGCCGCAATCTGACTGGAGCTTTGGTCGAAGCCCGGCGGCGGTTTTTTGTTTTTGTCCTCCTCCAAGCCCATGTAGTTGGCGCCAAACAGCGAATAATTCTCGGCCGCCTTGAAGTACTGGGCGGAGCCGTTCTCCTTGCTGTTGTCGCCGTAGAGAGAGCGCTCCACTTCGTGTATAAAGTCCGAGGCGGTCTCGCTCACCGCTAGAGCCTCCGCCAGGGCCTCGGCACTCATCGGAGCATCCTCCTCCACGTGGGGCAGGGGCTTCTCGGGCGGCTCCCAGACCCCAGGGGTAGTATCATCGATGGTTGGCTGCCAGATGCGCTTGGCCACCTGGCTCGAAACTTTGCCTAAAGCGCGAGACAAACGCGTGGATTATATTTAGTTTAGAGGATTCATTGGTACACACCCTCAGAGGCAGCAATCGCATCGTCCTCATCGTCATCGTCCAAATACTTTGAGTTGAAGCTATTCTCCGACACCTTTTTGTGCGAGAAAGAAATGAAAATGTTTATTGGAAAGAAACACCGCTGAACGAGAACCTTCACTGCTTCGAGCGAAATGGAAGTAATCGGCTCCCAGTCGTCTGTTCGTTTGCTTATGGCGATCGGTTGCACAAAAAAAATTGATTTATGGGAAATTTATTTTATTTATGCGGAGTGGTCTACTAATACACGCTGAAGTTTCTCGGAATTACTGCCCGACACAGACGCCTACCACGACAGTGCTGCCCAGTCAGAGGTCGTGGAGGCTTGAGTGCTGTGTGTGCGTGTGTGTATCAGTGGATGAACTATTGGCAGCACTGGTTAATCTTTTTGTGTATTGGTGAACGAAAAATGCCGGCATACACATGCCCACAGAAGTCTTAAAGTGAGACTTCTGCGGATCGAAGAAATATCAATCCAATCCATTGCATTTTGCGCAGAAGAAGCGATGTCTCACTTTGGGCGACTTTTTCTGTGCTGCCAAATATTTAAGGGAGATAGTTCTCTGCTCTGAGGCATCTATCATGGAACACGAGTGTGTAGAGGCCGGTGCCGCAAATATTTCGAATATTTCATTGCACTTTGATGATTCTCCATCGCCATTTGCACTTGTTGGCTTCAAAAACCATAAGCGCCCTCAAATTCATCCACTAATTGCCTGGCAAGCCGCACATTTCGAATAAAATATATAAAAATCTACCATTTACCATATTTACCTTCTTTTTTCTGTGGAAAAGATTAAGTTTTTGAAAACAAAGCACTTTATTTTCACTGTAAAAATGGCAAATAGTATTTGCAACAAAAATTCCGCGGAGTTCAAGTAAAGCTGCTGAAGGTTGAAAAACTTCATTGTTACTATCGATACATCGATGTTTCTTCAACTATCGATGGAAGAAAGAGCGCCAACTGCTTGGGTTTGATTATTCGTACAATTTTGCCCATGATCCGACATCAAATACCTTAATTTCGATATTCCGTTTAGTATTTTTAAGCATTTTTAACATTTATTATAAAATTAATTAACAGACGACTCGGAAATGGCGTAACAGAAGCCCGAGCCAGCTCCGGCCAACTTCACGCGCTGCATCTGGAAATTGATCGAAAATTGAATTTAAAGCCAATCCACTGGCAGAAGGGAGATTCTTACACATTCTCTGTACTGTTGTTGCCACAGTTTCCGTGCTCGTTCCAGCCCCAGGTGTAGATCTCGCCGGCTGTAGTCCGCAGCAGGCCGTGCTCTGCCCCCATGTGCACGCGAGCAGGCGTCTGGCCGTCGGGCAGTCGGAGGCTCAGTGGCTGGGGCACCGCCTGCTGCTCGCTGATCGAGCCCGTGCCCAGCTGTCCGTAGCAGTTGCGGCCCCACATGAGGATCTCGTTGTTGCGGAGCAGCGCCGCATTGTGGGTCCTGCCGACGGCCAGCTGCCGCACGTCCTCCTCGAAGAGGAAGGCGTTGGACTGGTCTTTTGACCAGTTTGACCGTTTTCCAGTGACTGTCTGTCATCAGGGAATGAAGGTCATTTTAATCATTGCAAAAACCCAGCAGCCGGGAGGCGCTCTGCAGCAACAAGAAGATATTGAACTCATGCCTCGCCCTCCTGTGGAATCGGACTCCAGTACGCGCGGAGCCGCGACATTCTGGGCACAGGCACAGGGATCCATCTGCTGAGGCGGACCGCAATGTGTGTGTCGTAGAACTAAATAACTTTGAAGACTGTTTAAGAGTACGCCTTGCTATGCTGTCGGTCATCAGCCCAGAGGAGACGACAACAAACTCGACAAAACAAACAAACAAAATATTTTAAAACTAGTTCAAATACTCGATCGCTCCATGTCATCTAATCTGTGGGTGTGGAGTGTAATGTCCTGGCCGTCCTCTAGTTGTCCCAGAAGTGGACCTGGCGACGCAAACGGGCACGATACGCAAGAAACACCGCTTTGAGAACATACGTCGCGTGGGTCAGGGACTATGCCAGTTGCTGTTACGGCCTTTCGGCCGTAGGAGAGGAGAGCCGCCTGCTGCTTCAGAGCCGCCTGCTGCTGCTGCTGGAGAGCCGCCTGCTGCTGCTGCTGCTGGTGGTGGTGCTGCTGCTGCTGCTGGTGGTGGTGTTGCTGCTGCTGCTGCTGCTGCTGTATATTGGCCTGATTGAAATTCATGCCCATGAGCTCCTGGTAAATGTGTCCGATGGCCATTTCCGTGGCACTGGGCAGATGTCCATGGGCGTGCAGGCCAATGTCGATGCCAGCCCCAGCTCCAGCTACGTAAAAATTATTACGCAACCACTTACGTTTTCTTACGTGTTATGTTGCTGGCAGCATTCAATTTGTATGAGGCAGACTCATGTGCCGTGAAATCAAGCAGCATTGTTCCCCAACATTGCGCGGATTGAGCAACATTTTGCATACCCTGGGAAATGGATTTTATGGAACTGAGAAAATTTTTGTCATCTAATGCACCAATATAGGCCAAAACTATTCAGTCTCTGTTCAAAAGGTATTTCAACGATATTTTGAAGATTTTGGTCTTCTTACAGAAACCAAGAATGGGTATCGGGATCGAGATATATTTACAAGACCCTAATCATTAGCATTAATATGTCTAAAACATAACAATCTGAGATAGTTTTTTAACTAATTACGTTTTAAAACAGTTTCTTCATATATTAACCAAATAGGGTATACCTATGCCCAAACTCCGATTGACGTGACATTCCATACTCACGTTACCATTGTTTTTTGTTGATTTTTTTTGTTTAAACCTTGTTTTCAACACTATACAATAAAAGGGAGTACTTAAAAGTAGTCAATCAGGTAAAAAATGTATTCATTAATGGCCTAAAATTATGTTGGTAGAGCTAAAGGTTTTAGTTAGTCAGAATTATTCCACGGAATAAAGAAATTGAGCAATGGGAACGATTTTTCTCTTACGTTTTATTACGTTTCATTTGTTTGACCATTCTCGCTAAAACCTTTTTTTACGCAAAATCCAACAAAAGCAAGTATTAAAAATAAGCCAGTTAAGTAGAAAATTGATTCATTAATCGTATTAAATTATGTGGGGATAGATAAAGGCCCGGTTGACAACATTTAAATCCTTGTCGCTCACATTCAAAAAAGTTCGATTTGGCGCGCACCACTCGGTATATTTTTCAAATGAGACCATATATTTCGGTGCTGTTCTGAGGGTCATACTGTAGAAATACTGGTTTTCGCCGCGCTCCCATGTGGTGTTTTTTAGTGCTAAATGGTATTTTTGTCATTTATTAATTTCATTTTCAATGCTATATAGAAATCCAATAAATGCAAGTATTTCGAATACGCCAATCATGTATAGAATGGATTCATCAATCGTACAAAATTGAGTGGGCATGGGTAAATGTTCTATATAGATATTATTATTCAACGGAACAAAGAATTGGTCGTTTTTTGAATCGAATTTGAGTTCGCCGCAGTTCGCTTTAGCAACAATGAGTCCCATTCCATACACAATGTTGCGGCATTATTTCCTTGAAAACCGTATTTTAGTCAAAATAAAATACATAAAGGTAATTAAAAAGAGCAATCTTGTAAAAAATGTATTTATCTATGCGATAAAGCTAAGTGGGAAAATCTATATAGCTTGGCAATACCCGATTCGCCGCAGTTTCGCTTTAGCAACAATGAGTCCCATTCCATACACAAACATGTTGCTAATTCCATGCACACATACCCTGGGGGAAATGAATGTTATAGAATTGTGAATACGTTTGTCTTCCAAGGCTCAGTAGGTATCAGGATCGACATAAATATATGCAAGATACTAATAAGGTACTTGAATATGTCTAAAGAATAAATAAATTACGTTTGATCTTCATACAAAATTAGCGAAATAGGGTGTACAAAGGCTATACACGCATCACGTCTTCAAATACCAGCAACATTGCGACTCTTTTTTTTGTTGAACTTTTTCGTTTAACCCTGTTTTTACAATAAATACAATAAAAGCAAGGATTAAAAACTATCCAATCTTGTAGAAAATTTATTCATCAATGGGATAAAACTATGTGGGCATTGCTGAGAGATTTAGTTAGTCAGCATTATTCAATGGAATATCAAAATTGAGCAATTTCCTTTTTCGTTTGTTTTGATTGACCTATTTCGCTACTTGTTTTTTGTTCGACTTATTTCGCTAAAACCTCTTTTTACGCAAAATTCAATAAAAGCAAGTGTTTAAAATAAACCAGTCAAGTTGAGAATAGTTTAATTAATCGGATAAAATGATTCGGGCATAGATAAATGTGCTGTATAGCTAGTAATATTCCACGGAATTTTAAAAACGAGGAATATGTAAAATAGAACATGAATTCGTCAGTACATTTACGGTATATTTTTCAAATGAGACGGTATATTTTGGTATATTTCTGAGGGTCGGACGGTATATTTTATCGAAAAGTCCAGTAAAGAACGGTACTGCTGTTTGAAAAATTTCAGCTGTATATCTTATAAATAAAGAGATTAGCAGACGTACATGGTTATATTTTAATATATATATTTAATTTTGTTTTTAAAACGTTTATCATATTTCAGCTCTTTCTGCTGCACCTTGACGACATCCTGCCGCAGGCGTTGAAGCTACAGCCGCGCAACACTAACCAGCCGACTGGCTGCTACACAATCATTGTCAACCAAAAGAATTGCGTAGGTAAAGCCTAGAGGAGCCCCAGAAGATTGCTTTAATACAGTGCAACGTCTCGTTTATAGCGACTGTTGGGTCACACCGAGGATGCCCTGACGGAATCCCTCAATCATTACTATTTTGTTGACGCGCACATCATCAGCGACAAGCCGCAGGGCAAATACAATGTCAAGGAGGAGCACTTTATGTCCCTGTGCTATGCCGGACACTTGCCCGGCTACACCATGAATCAGAATTATCATGGCCTGGTCTTCAGCATCAATACGATCAGTGCGGAGCTGTTGCGCAGTGGCAAGACACGTGAGTGTACTTCCCATTTCCCTTTCGATGGGATAAGAGACCTTTAATGAGGGTTGGCTTTAATGCTTTTTAGCGAGACACTTCTTGACACGAGCCCTGCTGGCCACCAGCAATGTGGACGATGCTTTTAGGGTGCTCAAGGACGCAGGTGTGGGAGCAGCCGATGCCTGCTCCATTAACTTTACCTTCTTGGCGTGAGTATCAAAGGGACTTTGGTCAACGGTCAACAGTCTGCAGTTTTCTTGTTCCTTGATTTCACAGCGATCCCCGCCAGATGTTCTATAATGTGGAGATGGCGCCTTCGCCAGACCGTAAGAATGAGTCGCTTTTGAACATCAAGGAGATACCCTTGGGCAATCATAACTACCATGTGAATCAGTGAGTACCAGAGATCTACCAGTAGTCATTAGCGCAGCTTGAGTAATTCTCGATTCGATCCTAGATTCGATCGCATACGCCAGGATCAGGCCAACGCTCTGATGGTCGACTCCAGCGTATCGCGAATGCAGGCGTTCGGCACCTACAAGCCGCCATCGAGCGAGCAGGATGTGCGCCATATGCTGGGCGATGTCTCTGGGGGAATGTATTGCGTGTGGCGCGAGAATGGCAGCTGTGATGAGGTGGTCAAAACCATTGCCGTTGGCATTTTCGATCTCACCGCTAGGACCATGTCGCTCTATTCGGACAATCCCAGTCAGACGGAGCCTCACTGCAGGTTGCCTCTGCTCTTCAAGTAGCTTTAATGCACACCCCCGCCTCCCCCTTTGTTGGACGCAGATTTTACTCGTATGTTTAATAAACATAATCAAATGGCAGTTTGAGCTTGATCCAAAATTTTGTTGGGTCGTTAGCCAATCTAAAACCTCTCACTCTTCAAAATAAAACTGTGAAATTTGAGTGAGCCAAGATGTTAGTACAGAGGGGCATGTGCATGTGGATAATTTCCCCACACATCCTTTGTGTGGTGTGATTCCAGGTGCCCATCTACCTGGGGGCCATGGAGCCCCTGGTTAGCTGCAGCGAAGATGACAAAATGGGAATGTGCGGATCGTCGAGCTGGTCGACGCTGAGTTCTTCAAACGGATTGTCGAGTGGGTTGCGGGGCTGGATGGTGGGGAATTTCTGTTGAATAAATAATAATACGAGTAGTACCTAAAACAAATCCTTAAAGTGCACCAATATCGTTGCCTAGATTCTTCGTTTATTTGGCTCGTGTGTTAGGCTCGTGTGTTAATGTCGTGTTATTGAATATGCTATGTTTTGTTTACCGAGAGTTTGATATGTATTACGTATCGTGTCCGAACAGGGGCAGTGCAGTGATCAAACTGCATAGCCAGGGCCCTTCTATGCTATGTCACTTGCATAGCTCGGCGAAGAAGCTCTCCAGGCCGCGCGCCTTCTCCCACTTGCCATCGATGAGTGCCTTCTGGTGGACCACCATCAGGGCGCGGATGCAGTCGACCATCAGGAGATCAAAGTCGTTGCAGAGGAGACTCACAATTTGGGCGTAGCTAGCTGTGGCCGGGCTGGGGGGCCGGGTCACACAGCCTATGAGAATGCGTAGCAGCTGCTCCTTGTGGTCGGGCAGGCAGTCGGTGATCAGCAGTTTCAGTCGACGGATGTGGAAAAAGTCGGCGACGAAATTGACTCCGTCTAGTTTAGCCATCAACTCGGCAATTAACTCACTACGGTCGTCGGGGGTGAGATCCTCACCGCGCCCAGCTTGCCACTTTCTCTTGCGATGATGACCGTTCATTCTGATAGAACATTGGGATTCTCACTGATTCTGATTTTCAGACAATAAATACGTACGTATGTGCACTAATTGAAGAAAGTAATTCGAATTACTGTGCTATTTGT
Organism: Drosophila miranda; assembly: GCF_003369915.1. Classification (NCBI taxonomy): domain Eukaryota; kingdom Metazoa; phylum Arthropoda; class Insecta; order Diptera; family Drosophilidae; genus Drosophila; species Drosophila miranda. Next base: position 7,222,221 of record NC_046673.1, read on the forward strand.
TCACTTTTCACTTCTTTTTGGATTGGTCTTCGGCAGAATCCACGCACGCGTTGCTTTTTTCAGGGAGGCTGCGAACCATGCAGTTCGAAATTACTACTGAAAATACAGGTGAACTTAGGCGTTTTATTGTAACTTATTTCTAGCTTCACAATTTTTACACAGAACACTCACTGAACTGACTATTAATTGCCAGATTTGTTGACAATATCTGAACAAATGTTTGGCCTATTCCGATTGACAAAGCCGGCGAAAACGATACATTTTCTGTCCCCGCATTGGCAGCACTGGCTTTGTAAAGGTAACCTTTGCGGCTTCCTAGCTTCATTTTTTAGCACCAGGAGTTTCGTTACTTTTGTCGCTTCCTGTGTAGTTGGAATCAAACACATGTTCTTCAGGGAAAAAGAAAAGATCGCTGATGATGAACAGTGGTTAAGTTGAGTGGTTACTATTTGAATAAATACAATTTTATGGGCGGCTTGTTATTTTCAAAATAAAGGCATGTAACCGCCGGATTTTATCAGACTATCGCACAAAAGTACCGATGTTCGCAGCTTCCTGTACATCGATAAGTAGAATCAAAAGTCGCGGATATATTTGATCTTACGTCCTGAGCCAACAGAAAAATAGTATCGACTCGGCCAAATCTGAGAAAAATATTCATGTTAATATGTTCGCCCAGCCAAAAAATATCAGACATATAAGTCGATATATATCAAAAAATGTATATATCAATACATATTTAACAACCATCCCTAGAATACTGAACTCTACCTGCGGTGACCGCTCTCAAATCATTTATTCCAATGGATTGGATCTAAATCCTTTTCGCTCATTCACTTTCAAACAATTTCTATTTGGCGCACACCACTTGCATCCATTCGATAGTATTGATGGTCGAATTGCTTTCTTCGAAACGGTTGTTGGCTCTTTTTGCGCTCTCATTAAATCAGTTAAGGTTCTCTTTTTCGCTCTATTTGAATCGAGTATGAATCGGTAGCAACCGGTCCCAACCATTGAAAATTCAAATTCAAGAGCTGAAGCTGCTTTAAAATGAACCAGTCTTGTGGGAAAATGATTCGTCAATCGGATTAAAGTTTCTGGGCAAGGCTGAGGGTTCTAGTTAGCTAGTAACATTACCCGAAATATCAAAAACGAGAAATATTTATGAGGGACCTATCGATAAGTCCACGTTCCGCCATTTTGACGCGTCCATCGCTACTGCGCAGCTGCAGCGCCGACTGCAGGCTGCTTTTCCTATAAAAAGGCCGACAAGAGCTGTTTTCTCATACATATATGTATGTATATATTTTTTTCCTAATACTGGCACTGTTTCTATTGACTAAACTGAATCTTCTTCAGATGTCTTTCAATTAAAAATTTATTAAATTTACATGGGAAAAAAAAAACATGAATTGCAAATGGCATGTTTTTTCGATGAAAAAAAAAAATGTTCTACCGATTTTTCGTTCAACATATTTTCACAAAAAGTTGCGGAGGTGCTGCGGAGGAGTTGCCTCCGTCGCAGATACGGTCGTGGCGGACGTCTATAATCAGGACGTCTTTGTTTTTATATTGAGAAAATGCATGTGTAATCCTTAAGCTAGAAAGTTGTACATTGCGAATCTCGTGGATGAAACAAACGGTTTATTCTTCTGCGTACATATTCATAATTTGTTTGTTTTTCCTGATTTCTGGAGGATTCGACTCATTCAACTTTAACAGTTGAGGCACGTCCACCGCGCCTTCATATAGATTTTAAAAAATGTATTTACGTTTTTTTTTTACTTTAACTTATTCAACTTTGACAGCTCTTTGAGTTTGGTGGGGCAGCATTTCTGGTCAAAAGACCAGTCCAACGCCTTCCTCTTCGAGGAGGACGTGCGGCAGCTGGCCGTCGGCTGGACCCACAATGCGGCGCTGCTCCGCAACAACGAGATCCTCATGTGGGGCCGCAACTGCTACGGACAGCTGGGCACGGGCTCGATCAGCGAGCAGCAGGCGGTGCCCCAGCCACTGAGCCTCCGACTGCCCGACGGCCAGACGCCTGCTCACGTGCACATGGGGGCAGAGCACGGCCTGCTGCGGACTACAGCCGGCGAGATCTACACCTGGGGCTGGAACGAGCACGGAAACTGTGGCAACAACAGTACAGAGAATGTGTAAGAATCTCCCTTCTGCCAGTGGATTGGCTTTAAATTCAATTTTCGATCAATTTCCAGATGCAGCGCGTGAAGTTGGCCGGAGCTGGCTCGGGCTTCTGTTACGCCATTTCCGAGTCGTCTGTTAATTAATTTTATAATAAATGTTAAAAATGCTTAAAAATACTAAACGGAATATCGAAATTAAGGTATTTGATGTCGGATCATGGGCAAAATTGTACGAATAATCAAACCCAAGCAGTTGGCGCTCTTTCTTCCATCGATAGTTGAAGAAACATCGATGTATCGATAGTAACAATGAAGTTTTTCAACCTTCAGCAGCTTTACTTGAACTCCGCGGAATTTTTGTTGCAAATACTATTTGCCATTTTTACAGTGAAAATAAAGTGCTTTGTTTTCAAAAACTTAATCTTTTCCACAGAAAAAAGAAGGTAAATATGGTAAATGGTAGATTTTTATATATTTTATTCGAAATGTGCGGCTTGCCAGGCAATTAGTGGATGAATTTGAGGGCGCTTATGGTTTTTGAAGCCAACAAGTGCAAATGGCGATGGAGAATCATCAAAGTGCAATGAAATATTCGAAATATTTGCGGCACCGGCCTCTACACACTCGTGTTCCATGATAGATGCCTCAGAGCAGAGAACTATCTCCCTTAAATATTTGGCAGCACAGAAAAAGTCGCCCAAAGTGAGACATCGCTTCTTCTGCGCAAAATGCAATGGATTGGATTGATATTTCTTCGATCCGCAGAAGTCTCACTTTAAGACTTCTGTGGGCATGTGTATGCCGGCATTTTTCGTTCACCAATACACAAAAAGATTAACCAGTGCTGCCAATAGTTCATCCACTGATACACACACGCACACACAGCACTCAAGCCTCCACGACCTCTGACTGGGCAGCACTGTCGTGGTAGGCGTCTGTGTCGGGCAGTAATTCCGAGAAACTTCAGCGTGTATTAGTAGACCACTCCGCATAAATAAAATAAATTTCCCATAAATCAATTTTTTTTGTGCAACCGATCGCCATAAACAAACGAACAGACGACTGGGAGCCGATTACTTCCATTTCGCTCGAAGCAGTGAAGGTTCTCGTTCAGCGGTGTTTCTTTCCAATAAACATTTTCATTTCTTTCTCGCACAAAAAGATGTCGGAGAATAGCTTCAACTCAAAGTATTTGGACGATGACGATGAGGACGATGCGACTGCTGCCTCTGAGGGTGTGTACCAATGAATCCTCTAAACTAAATATAATCCACGCGTTTGTCTCGCGCTTTAGGCAAAGTTTCGAGCCAGGTGGCCAAGCGCATCTGGCAGCCAACCATCGATGATACTACCCCTGGGGTCTGGGAGCCGCCCGAGAAGCCCCTGCCCCACGTGGAGGAGGATGCTCCGATGAGTGCCGAGGCCCTGGCGGAGGCTCTAGCGGTGAGCGAGACCGCCTCGGACTTTATACACGAAGTGGAGCGCTCTCTCTACGGCGACAACAGCAAGGAGAACGGCTCCGCCCAGTACTTCAAGGCGGCCGAGAATTATTCGCTGTTTGGCGCCAACTACATGGGCTTGGAGGAGGACAAGAACAAAAAACCGCCGCCGGGCTTCGACCAAAGCTCCAGTCAGATTGCGGCTGGATCGGCCGGAGTATCCGGCCAAAGCTACTCGGGGGTAAGTGGTGCTCTAGGCTTTCAATCAGGCCAATATACAGCAGCAGCAGCAGCAGCAACACCACCACCAGCAGCAGCAGCAGCAGCAACACCACCACCAGCAGCAGCAGCAGCAGCACCACCAGCAGCAGCACCACCACCAGCAGCAGCAGCAGCACCACCACCAGCAGCAGCAGCAGCAGGCGGCTCTCCAGCAGCAGCAGCAGGCGGCTCTCCTCTCCTACGGCCAAAAGGCCGTAACAGCAACTGGCATAGTCCCTGACCCACGCGACGTATGTTCTAGAAGCGGTGTTTCTTGCGTATCGTGCCCGTTTGCGTCGCCAGGTCCACTTCTGGGACAACTAGAGGACGGCCAGGACATTACACTCCACACCCACAGATTAGATGACATGGAGCGATCGAGTATTTGAACTAGTTTTAAAATATTTTGTTTGTTTGTTTTGTCGAGTTTGTTGTCGTCTCCTCTGGGCTGATGACCGACAGCATAGAAAGGCGTACTCTTAAACAGTCTTCAAAGTTATTTAGTTCTACGACACACACATTGCGGTCCGCCTCAGCAGATGGATCCCTGTGCCTGTGCCCAGAATGTCGCGGCTCCGCGCGTACTGGAGTCCGATTCCACACGAGGGCGAGGCATGAGTTCAATATCTTCTTGTTGCTGCAGAGCGCCTCCCGGCTGCTGGGTTTTTGCAATGATTAAAATGACCTTCATTCCCTGATGACAGACAGTCACTGGAAAACGTTTCTCCAGCATCACTGCCGTGGTCTGTTGTACCTCAACCGTCGACATCTTCTGTTGAAGTGTTCTCCGCTTCTGAATTTTAGTGTATAGTTTCTGAAGGGCTGGGCTGGACTGGAACACCTATATCATGTTCGGCCTTGTCAGCCGATCCGTGCCAACGTCTTTGAAATCGTTGAGCGGTGAGAGCGGTGCTGTGTTGCAGATCCGCTTCGGACAGCCCCCCCACATCCACACCACCCACATCATGCTGTGTGGAGTGCCCTGAGGCCTGCGTTTCATTGACAAGAAGCGACCAGAGTGTGGGACACGCCCGCAGATTCTGCAAGTGAAGATCAACTACAAAGGATTACTTACTTTGTCATTGCCATGAGAGGCGGAGGGAACAGCCACCGTTGTGTTGATGTGATGTTCCACCAGTTCCACGGGTTGTTTTATGGGCAACGAGCCCAAGCAGATTGTGCGCTACAAGCGAGGATACCCTTTGGATAAAAAACACAGCCGCAACTGTGGCGGATCAGCTGAAATCGCTGCCAAGCTGCAGCCAATGCGGTGGGATTCGTCAATTCGAGTATGTGGGAACGGGAGTTTAAAGTGTGACGGTGGTACTGTCCACCCGAAGTCGCTCCAGTCGTTTTCCGTACAAGTCCATGTTAAAAAATGTTATGATCCGCCTCTTTGCCACCCTGGCCTATCGTTCCCAGCTAGCTCACGGGGAAGTCAGGGGTGTTTCCGACCCGATAAGCCAGGGGACGGATTGAACAAAACAAAAAAACATACAAAAAAAACAAATCTAATTTATAGGATAGACTTGTCGTCGTTGGCACTTTCGTCAGCGGGGATAGTTGGTTTCGTTATCCCTAGCAGGGTCCCACCCTTCCTTGAGCGCCACCTTTTGAATTCGCTCCCTTTTCATATTCAGGGTCCCGCTCTTCTTCTCGCTCTCGCCCCACCCAACTACCGTTTTCTATTCACTCATGACTCTTTTCAAATATTCCTTTTATATCCATTATATTTTCTTATTTATCTTGTACATTATTAATTAATAATAATTAATAATCTAGGTTTATATAAAGGAAACAAATACTAACACAAAAATACTAACAAAAAAAAATAAACCCTATGGGTGTGTGTGAATCGTGTGTGTGTATTGCTGCTTTGAAGTCCGGATTCTTTCCCCGGGGGGGCTGGTGTGTGGGGACAGAAACGTGTCTCCAGTCGGTGCTCCGCTGACGGTCCCTTGGTGCCGGTGCTCCGCTGACGGTTCTCGCATCAGTTTCCCGGCCTGGCCAGTACCGGGATGCTGCTGCCGATGTCCGCCGCTTCTGCTGATGTTGATGCCTGCCGCTGATGTCTTGGTGGGATCGTCGTCTCAACGATCACCAATTTTGTTTCCTTTTTTTCTTTTAGGGCACGTGCGGCCTCTACTATTCTCCACCGGAAACTCTCTTTTTTTTCTTCCTCGCCCCGTTTCCTTTTCTCCCACGCAACTCTGCCACTGCTTCCCAGGATCCACTATAGATGCCGCTGTCTCTTTCTTCTCCAGCCCTGATACCTATCGGCTCTGTCCAAAACCGCCCATAACACCACCGATCAGAGACCCGTGGAGGAGTGGCTATTCAACGGGATGGGCGCAGGAGCAAACCCTAACAGGAATCGACCGAGTTTCGGAGAGGCTAGGCAGGAGCAAGTGCAGATACGAAGATGGGGACTTAGCTTCGACGGCGATCCAAAGGGGATGCCCGTGGCGGAATTCATATTCCGGGTGGAGCATCTACAGACGTCGTACCAGGTACCGTGGGCGGAGGTGTTGAAAGCCTTTCACACATTGGTCAGTGGCCACGCAAGGGATTGGTACTGGATGCATGTGCGCACGGTAGGAATGCCGGACTGGCCGAATCTGAGATATGGTCTCCAGCAGCAGTTTCAAGTTCGTCGGACAGAGTTCGAGCGAGAGCAAGAGCTCAAGGAACGCCGACAACGCCACGGGGAGTCGGCGGACCAGTACATCCAGGAGATGTTGGTGTTGAGGTCGAGATTGCTGAATCCGTTCTCGGATTATGATCTAATAAAGATCATAAAGATCAATATTAGGGATGCAATTTCGAGGGTGATTTATCCAATGCAGATACCAAATCTCCAGAAGCTGCGAGAAGAGTGTGCGGACGCCGAGAAACTGCTGGCGACGCGATGGACAAGGAGCGGTCCAGACCATGGGGGTAGTAGGCGCAGGGAAGATCACAAAGTACATGAATTGGATGCGAACACTCACGACCCGGAGGAACAGACCGAGGCATTGGATGCTGTCCATAGGACGAGGGAATCCGGAGGCGACCGCACCCAGCTGAAGTGCTGGAATTGCGCTCAGCCGGGTCACACCTATTTTGAGTGTGAGTCGGCCGTACGTAACCTGTTCTGCTACAAGTGCGGGCTGGCCGGGGTCATCCTCCCTAAATGTCCTAAATGTCGGCCGGGAAACGCGAAAAGGAGCACGACGCAATTGGAGGAGTCGAGTTCCACGTCGCCGCGAAGCAGCCAATAGATAGGCCCTCCAACGTTAAATTAGATACCCCTAAGGAAAGAAGTAGCAATAAGAATATTTACACTACCATATATAAGGTTAACCAAGCGGTATTACCCGAAGCTAGATGGTCCGAGCGCAAGCCGATAAAGGAAAGACAGCGGCAGTACGAACAGGCCAGGAATCGGATAATGGGGGACGAACTCGATGAGAGTATCCGAACGGGAGCAGTCAGAGCACAGCGGGCTCGGGACAGGTTTCAGGGGCGAAAGAGAAGGCGGCTCCAGGTGTGTGCTGCAGTCCACTCGGCAATTCGTCAGGATGACAGGCCATTCGCACGAGTGAAGTTGGGCCCGAGGACGCTGATGGGACTACTGGATACAGGGGCATCGGTGAGCCTTCGGGGAAAGGTGGCCTGGAACTGATAGGAGAATTGGAGCTGAAACTTCAAGACATAAAGAAATTCTCAGTACAAACAGCGGGCGGCACTCCTCATAAAATACTGGGACATGTGTCGACAGTAATGACGTATGGAGGCCAGAAGCAGACTATGGAGTTGTTCCTGTTTCCCTCGCTGAAACAACCGCTGTACCTAGGGGTCGATTTCTGGCGGAAGTTTGGTCTGGCTCCGCATATAGTAGGCCTAGAACGACACAAGGAATTAGCCGAAATTGATGCTGAGGTGCTGACTAGGAGTAGACCAACGGAACCGCACGAATTGACGCACACGCAGCAGACACGTCTGGACCAGGTGAAGAACAACTTCAGGGCATTCGACACACATGGTTTGGGAAGAACGACGCTCGAAAGGCACGAAATTCAATTAATCGAGGGAGCCGTACCCGTAAAGGAGCGATTCTACCCGGTGTCTCCCGCGGTGCAAGAGCTGTTGTTTGCCGAGGTGGACGAAATGTTGCGCCTCGGAGTCATCGAAACCAGCGAGAGCCCGTGGAGCAACCGCGTGACGCTGGTACGTAAGCCGGGAAAAAACCGATTGTGTCTGGATGCGCGGAAACTAAACAAATTAACCGTGAAGGATGCTTACCCGCTGCAGAGCATCGAGTCAATTCTGAGCCGCGTAGAGGATACGGTGTACATCAGCAGCATCGATTTAAGGCACGCATTTTGGCAGATAGAGCTGGAGCCTGAAAGTCGGACGTACACAGCGTTCACGGTGCCGGGCAGACCACTCTATCAATTTAAATCGATGCCCTTCGGGTTGTGCAATGCAGCCCAACGGCTGTGTCGGTTGATGGATCGAGTAATTCCACAACGACTCCGAAGCCATGTCTTTGTATACTTAGACGATCTACTAGTTATTTCCCGGACGTTTGAGGAGCATATACACCTGTTAGAGGAAGTGGCCAAGTGTCTCAAGGAGGAAAACCTGACAATTGGAAGAAAAAAATCGAAATTCGGCTATAAATATTTAAAGTATTTAGGGTACATCGTAGGCGACGGCGCACTTAGGACAGATCCGGAGAAAGTACAGGCGATCACCCAAATACCAATGCCAAGGAACGTGAGACAAATCCGGAGATTTTTGGGGACAGCTGGCTGGTATCGGCGGTTTATCCGAAATTTCTCGGCACTCTCGGCTCCTCTGACAGACTGTCTGAAAGGAAAAGGGCAATTTAAGCTGACGGAGGAGGCAGGAAAATCGTTCGAGGAGCTCAAAAAAGCACTTACCAGTGCCCCCGTGCTACATCATCCAGACTTTAAGAAGCACTTCTTCATCCAGTGTGATGCGAGCCACGTGGGGATTGGAGCAGTTCTCTTCCAGAGGGATGATGAAGGAGCAGAGCACCCGATCGCATTCTTTTCGGCGAAGCTAAGAGGGGCACAGCTCAACTATAGCGTGCCAGAGAAGGAGTGTCTGGCGGCGGTAAGAGCCATAGAGAAGTTCCGTGCATACGTAGAACTGATGCCATTCACGGTGATAACAGATCACGCGAGTTTGCAGTGGCTCATGCGATTCAAAGCACTGGATGGGAGGCTAGCCAGGCGGTCGTTGGCTCTCCAGGCTTATGACTTCGAAATCGAGCACCGCAAAGGAAAGGAAAATATCGTCGCCGATATGCTGTCACGTCCCTTTGACGTGGACGCTATCGACTTCCTGGAGTTCGACACCACAGCCTTCGAGGATGAAGAATACCGAAGAAAAATTGAGTCGGTCCAGAGCGATGAGGATGAATTCCCAGACCTGAAGGTGGAGGAAGGACTGCTGTTTAAGCGCACACAATTTGGCCGGCCGGAATTAGAGGAGTTTACGTGGAAGCTATGGATCCCGGAAGCCCTGACGAGCACACTGATCCAACAGGCTCACGACAGCGATGTGGCAATGCATGGAGGAATCGCGAGGACACTGGGACAGCTGCGACAGTTCTATTATTGGCCCCGGATGACCGTGCAGGTGAAGGCATATGTGGCTGATTGTAACACCTGCAAAGAAACAAAACATTCAACACAGGTTCACCGTCCACTCATGGGGGCCGAAACCAGAACCGAGAGGCCGATTCAAAAACTGTACCTGGATTTCCTGGGTCCATATCCGAGGACTCGAAGTGGCAATGTGGTCATACTAATAGTCCTCGATCACATGTCCAGATATGTCTGGTTGAAGGCTTTGCCTAAGGCGACGTCTTCGGCCGTGATCCGATTCTTGCACGCCGAGGTCTTCGCGCAGTTTGGCGTGCCTGAAATAGTGCATACCGATAATGGAAAGCAATTTGTGTCAGCTGAATTTTCTCAATTCCTGGATAGGAGAAGCATAACGCACCTGAAGTCGGGGAACTATGCACCGCAGGCGAACGCGGCCGAACGAGTGAACCAGACTGTACTGGCAGCAATAAGGACATACGCTAGTGAGGATCACACGCGCTGGGACGAGAAGCTGACGGAGATCCAGTGTGTGGCTAGGAGCGCTATACACACGGGTATCGGGACGTCGCCATACTTTGTGTTGTTTGGGCAGCACATGTTTACTAGCGGCCGAGATTATAAATTGGCACGCAGACTGGGCGCCCTAAATGATGCACAAATGTCACCCTTGGCGAGGAGTGACAAGATGGAGATAGTCCGAGATGAGGTCCGAGGAAACTCTCATGAAGCCTACAACAGAGCGAAGAACAGGTATAATCGAAAAGCTCGAGAAATTAGGTACTCACCGGGTCAGGAGATATATAAGCGGAATTTCGTGTTGAGCAAATTTAAAAACAACATCAACGCGAAGTTCAGCTCAAAATACGTCAAGTGCCGAGTGATCCGGAGTATGGGCAACAGTCTGTACGAGCTGGAGACGTTGCAAGGCTCACGTATTGGGGTGTTTCACGCAGCTTCTGAAGCAGTAGCCCAGGCATCTCAGTCGATGGAGCCAGAGACTCTCAATCTCAGGGTGTGGGCGATGGCCTACGTTTGGGGCCCCTTAATTGAAAAAGCCCGCTAGCTTGGCACTCCCGTTTCGGCGGAGTAATCCTGGAAACGGTAGTGTGGTGTTATGGGCGGTTTTGGAGAGAGCCGATAGGTATCAGGGCTGGAGAAGAAAGAGACAGCGGCATCTATAGTGGATCCTGGGAAGCAGTGGCAGAGTTGCGTAGGAGAAAAGGAAACGGGGCGAGGAGGAAGAAAAGGGAGAGTTTCCGGTGGAGAATAGTGGAGGCCGCACGTGCCCTAAAAGAAAAAAAGGAAACAAAATTGGTGATCGTGGAGACGACGATCCCACCAAGACATCAGCGGCAGGCATCAACCTCAGCAGAAGCGGCGGACATCGGCAGCAGCATCCCGGTACTGGCCAGGCCGGGAAACTGATGCGAGAACCGTCAGCGGAGCACCGGCACCAAGGGACCGTCAGCGGAGCACCGACTGGAGACACGTTTCTGTCCCCACACACCAGCCCCCCCGGGGAAAGAATCCGGACTTCAAAGCAGCAATACACACACACGATTCACACACACCCACCTTCATCCACCCACATCACACACAACCCACGCATGTATACCCTCATTCATAACACATCACATAACATCACCACATTTCACACATCTACACCCGTCCGACCCACAATTAAACAAAATATCACGATCATACAAAAAACACCACGATTAAACGTAAACATCAGCAAGCATCAGGAAGCAACAACCTCTATCAAAGGGGGCTGCCAACTCGGCCGAAATAGGGTTTATTTTTTTTGTTAGTATTTTTGTGTTAGTATTTGTTTCCTTTATATAAACCTAGATTATTAATTATTATTAATTAATAATGTTCAAGATAAATAAGAAAATATAATGGATATAAAAGGAATATTTGAAAAGAGTCATGAGTGAATAGAAAACGGTAGTTGGGTGGGACGAGAGCGAGAAGAAGAGCGGGACCCTGAATATGAAAAGGGAGCGGATTCAAAAGGTGGCGCTCAAGGAAGGGTGGGATCCTGCTGGGATAACGAAACCAACTATCCCCGCTGACGAAAGTGCCAACGAGGACAAGTCTGTCCTATAAATTAGATTTGTTTTTTTTGTATGTTTTTTTTTGTTTTTTGTTTTGTTCAATCCGTCCCCTGGCTTATCGGGTCGGAAACACCCCTGACTTCCCCGTGAGCTAGCTGGGAACGATAGGCCAGGGTGGCAAAGAGGCGGATCATAACAAAGGGAAGGAAGTGTGTGTCCCGAGTTGTGGTCCAGGTATTACCAGGTGGTAGTAGCCTCGTTGTCCGACTCGTGGAGCTCGCTGTCTGGATCTGAAAAGAGGAAGAGGTGCCGGAGGATCTGTCGAGTCGTGGTCCGGGTTATGTCCAGAGGCATTAACGTCGTTGTCCGATTCTGGGGGATCCACGGTGATCTGAGGGAGGAAACAGCAAAGGGAGTTGGCACTTAGAAAAAGTAAGCGAAGGTAAATAGCAAAGGGAAAAGAAGGGAGTCCGCTCACCTGCAAAACAATTAATGCCAGCATCGGCCATATGCTGGGCGATGTCTCTGGGGGAATGTATTGCGTGTGGCGCGAGAATGGCAGCTGTGATGAGGTGGTCAAAACCATTGCCGTTGGCATTTTCGATCTCACCGCTAGGACCATGTCGCTCTATTCGGACAATCCCAGTCAGACGGAGCCTCACTGCAGGTTGCCTCTGCTCTTCAAGTAGCTTTAATGCACATTTAATGGATATTTAGATTTATCAATTTATTGATTTAAATTAACCGATTTATGTATTTAAATTTATTTATTTGGCTATCTAAACATTGAATTAATTATTCGCTTATTTATTTATTGCACTATTTATTTATTTGTTTTCTCGTTACGATTGAAGGTATTGAGGATTAATTAGCCTGGAACTAATAATAATAAACAGATAATAAACAATCCAATTTATTTATCACCAAGATAGTTAAGTAAATAGGGAATAGACGAAGGAAAGGAGTACGTTAGGAAAATTGGTTGATGAGTGACCCGGAGATTTTTAAAGGGTCGGGAAAGACAAGGCGTAGCCCAGAGGCACAGCGCAGGTACCAGCCGTACAACATGCCGACGACTCGGTCCCAGGACGGTAAAGCCGGCAGTAGGCCGGAAGGGCCGTCGCAAGTGGCGGAAAACGTACATGCGGGGCTGCACCTGGAGGACCCAGAGGCCGGAGCGGTAGGAGGTCAACAGCGAACCCGTAAGGACCTGGTGTTACCGTCCGAGTTAAGCTCAGCCGTGAACGCAGCCTTAGCCCAAGCACAGGAGACCTACCGAGCGTCGCTCGGGCAGCAAATGGAAGCGCTGAGATCGTCAATGCAAGCAGACATGCTAGAGTTCATGCGAGAGATCAACGCTGTGGTGGGTTCGTTAAAAGCGGAGCGAACGGCGAGTGATGCGAATGGAAGGAATCGGGGATCAAATGCAACCAGTCTGGGAGGAGGTCAACAGGAAGCACCCGGGAACCAGCAAGCACATCCAACGCACTTGTTCGTGGACAACCGAACATTGGAGGCCGATCAGAGGACCCAAGCCGATCAGAGACCCGTGGAGGAGTGGCTGTTCAACGGGATGGGCGCAGGAACAAACCCTAACAGGAATCGACCGAGTTTCGGAGAGGCTAGGCAGGAGCAAGTGCAGATACGAAGATGGGGACTTAGCTTCGACGGCGATCCAAAGGGGATGCCCGTGGCCGAATTCATATTCCGGGTGGAGCATCTACAGACGTCGTACCAGGTACCGTGGGCGGAGGTGTTGAAAGCCTTTCACACATTGGTCAGTGGCCACGCAAGGGATTGGTACTGGATGCATGTGCGGACGGTAGGAATGCCGGACTGGCCGAATCTGAGATATGGTCTCCAGCAGCAGTTTCAAGTTCGTCGGACAGAGTTCGAGCGAGAGCAAGAGCTCAGGGAACGCCGACAACGCCACGGGGAGTCGGCGGACCAGTACATCCAGGAGATGTTGGTGTTGAGGACGAGATTGCTGAATCCGTTCTCGGATTATGATCTAATAAAGATCATAAAGATCAATATTAGGGATGCAATTTCGAGGGTGATTTATACAATGCAGATACCAAATCTCCAGAAGCTGCGAGAAGAGTGTGCGGACGCCGAGAAACTGCTGGCGACGCGATGGACAAGGAGCGGTCCAGACCATGGGGGTAGTAGGCGCAGGGAAGATCACAAAGTACATGAATTGGATGCGAACACTCACGACCCGGAGGAACAGACCGAGGCATTGGATGCTGTCCATAGGACGAGGGAATCCGGGGGCGACCGCACCCAGCTGAAGTGCTGGAATTGCGCTCAGCCGGGTCACACCTATTTTGAGTGTGAGTCGGCCGTACGTAACCTGTTCTGCTACAAGTGCGGGCTGGCCGGGGTCATCCTCCCTAAATGTCCTAAATGTCGGCCGGGAAACGCGAAAAGGAGCACGACGCAATTGGAGGAGTCGAGTTCCACGTCGCCGCGAAGCAGCCAATAGATAGGCCCTCCAACGTTAAATTAGATACCCCTAAGGAAAGAAGTAGCAATAAGAATATTTACACTACCATATATAAGGTTAACCAAGCGGTATTACCCGAAGCTAGATGGTCCGAGCGCAAGCCGATAAAGGAAAGACAGCGGCAGTACGAACAGGCCAGGAATCGGATAATGGGGGACGAACTCGATGAGAGTATCCGAACGGGAGCAGTCAGAGCACAGCGGGCTCGGGACAGGTTTCAGGGGCGAAAGAGAAGGCGGCTCCAGGTGTGTGCTGCAGTCCACTCGGCAATTCGTCAGGATGACAGGCCATTCGCACGAGTGAAGTTGGGCCCGAGGACGCTGATGGGACTACTGGATACAGGGGCATCGGTGAGCCTTCTGGGATAGGAGAATTGGAGCTGAAACTTCAAGGCATAAAGAAATTCTCAGTACAAACAGCGGGCGGCACTCCTCATAAAATACTGGGACATGTGTCGACAGTAATGACGTATGGAGGCCAGAAGCAGACTATGGAGTTGTTCCTGTGTCCCTCGCTGAAACAACCGCTGTACCTAGGGGTCGATTTCTGGCGGAAGTTTGGTCTGGCTCCGCATATAGTAGGCCTAGAACGACACAAGGAATTAGCCGAAATTGATGCTGAGGTGCTGACTAGGAGTAGACCAACGGAACCGCACGAATTGACGCACACGCAGCAGACACGTCTGGACCAGGTGAAGAACAACTTCAGGGCATTCGACACACATGGTTTGGGAAGAACGACGCTCGAAAGGCACGAAATTCAATTAATCGAGGGAGCCGTACCCGTAAAGGAGCGATTCTACCCGGTGTCTCCCGCGGTGCAAGAGCTGTTGTTTGCCGAGGTGGACGAAATGTTGCGCCTCGGAGTCATCGAAACCAGCGAGAGCCCGTGGAGCAACCGCGTGACGCTGGTACGTAAGCCGGGAAAAAACCGATTGTGTCTGGATGCGCGGAAACTAAACAAATTAACCGTGAAGGATCTTACCCGCTGCAGAGCATCGAGTCAATTCTGAGCCGCGTAGAGGATACGGTGTACATCAGCAGCATCGATTTAAGGCACGCATTTTGGCAGATAGAGCTGGAGCCTGAAAGTCGGACGTACACAGCGTTCACGGTGCCGGGCAGACCACGCTATCAATTTAAATCGATGCCCTTCGGGTTGTGCAATGCAGCCCAACGGCTGTGTCGGTTGATGGATCGAGTAATTCCACAACGACTCCGAAGCCATGTCTTTGTATACTTAGACGATCTACTAGTTATTTCCCGGACGTTTGAGGAGCATATACACCTGTTAGAGGAAGTGGCCAAGTGTCTCAAGGAGGCAAACCTGACAATTGGAAGAAAAAAATCGAAATTCGGCTATAAATATTTAAAGTATTTAGGGTACATCGTAGGCGACGGCGCACTTAGGACAGATCCGGAGAAAGTACAGGCGATCACCCAAATACCAATGCCAAGGAACGTGAGACAAATCCGGAGATTTTTGGGGACAGCTGGCTGGTATCGGCGGTTTATCCGAAATTTCTCGGCACTCTCGGCTCCTCTGACAGACTGTCTGAAAGGAAAAGGGCAATTTAAGCTGACGGAGGAGGCAGGAAAATCGTTCGAGGAGCTCAAAAAAGCACTTACCAGTGCCCCCGTGCTACATCATCCAGACTTTAAGAAGCACTTCTTCATCCAGTGTGATGCGAGCCACGTGGGGATTGGAGCAGTTCTCTTCCAGAGGGATGATGAAGGAGCAGAGCACCCGATCGCATTCTTTTCGGCGAAGCTAAGAGGGGCACAGCTCAACTATAGCGTGCCAGAGAAGGAGTGTCTGGCGGCGGTAAGAGCCATAGAGAAGTTCCGTGCATACGTAGAACTGATGCCATTCACGGTGATAACAGATCACGCGAGTTTGCAGTGGCTCATGCGATTCAAAGCACTGGATGGGAGGCTAGCCAGGCGGTCGTTGGCTCTCCAGGCTTATGACTTCGAAATCGAGCACCGCAAAGGAAAGGAAAATATCGTCGCCGATATGCTGTCACGACTTCCTGGAGTTCGACACCACAGCCTTCGAGGATGAAGAATACCGAAGAAAAATTGAGTCGGTCCAGAGCGATGAGGATGAATTCCCAGACCTGAAGGTGGAGGAAGGACTGCTGTTTAAGCGCACACAATTTGGCCGGCCGGAATTAGAGGAGTTTTCGTGGAAGCTATGGATCCCGGAAGCCCTGACGAGCACACTGATCCAACAGGCTCACGACAGCGATGTGGCAATGCATGGAGGAATCGCGAGGACACTGGGACGGCTGCGACAGTTCTATTATTGGCCCCGGATGACCGTGCAGGTGAAGGCATATGTGGCTGATTGTAACACCTGCAAAGAAACAAAACATTCAACACAGGTTCACCGTCCACTCATGGGGGCCGAAACCAGAACCGAGAGGCCGATTCAAAAACTGTACCTGGATTTCCTGGGTCCATATCCGAGGACTCGAAGTGGCAATGTGGTCATACTAATAGTCCTCGATCACATGTCCAGATATGTCTGGTTGAAGGCTTTGCCTAAGGCGACGTCTTCGGCCGTGATCCGATTCTTGCACGCCGAGGTCTTCGCGCAGTTTGGCGTGCCTGAAATAGTGCATACCGATAATGGAAAGCAATTTGTGTCAGCTGAATTTTCTCAATTCCTGGATAGGAGAAGCATAACGCACCTGAAGTCGGGGAACTATGCACCGCAGGCGAACGCGGCCGAACGAGTGAACCAGACTGTACTGGCAGCAATAAGGACATACGCTAGTGAGGATCACACGCGCTGGGACGAGAAGCTGACGGAGATCCAGTGTGTGGCTAGGAGCGCTATACACACGGGTATCGGGACGTCGCCATACTTTGTGTTGTTTGGGCAGCACATGTTTACTAGCGGCCGAGATTATAAATTGGCACGCAGACTGGGCGCCCTAAATGATGCACAAATGTCACCCTTGGCGAGGAGTGACAAGATGGAGATAGTCCGAGATGAGGTCCGAGGAAACTCTCATGAAGCCTACAACAGAGCGAAGAACAGGTATAATCGAAAAGCTCGAGAAATTAGGTACTCACCGGGTCAGGAGATATATAAGCGGAATTTCGTGTTGAGCAAATTTAAAAACAACATCAACGCGAAGTTCAGCCCAAAATACGTCAAGTGCCGAGTGATCCGGAGTATGGGCAACAGTCTGTACGAGCTGGAGACGTTGCAAGGCTCACGTATTGGGGTGTTTCACGCAAAGGATCTGAAGCAGTAGCCCAGGCATCTCAGTCGATGGAGCCAGAGACTCTCAATCTCAGGGTGTGGGCGATGGCCTACGTTTGGGGCCCCTTAATTGAAAAAGCCCGCCAGCTTGGCACTCCCGTTTCGGCGGAGTAATCCTGGAAACGGTAGTGTGGTGTTATGGGCGGTTTTGGACAGAGCCAATAGGTATCAGGGCTGGAGAAGAAAGAGACAGCGGCATCTATAGTGGATCCTGGGAAGCAGTGGCAGAGTTGCGTAGGAGAAAAGGAAACGGGGCGAGGAGGAAGAAAAGGGAGAGTTTCCGGTGGAGAATAGTGGAGGCCGCACGTGCCCTAAAAGAAAAAAAGGAAACAAAATTGGTGATCGTGGAGACGACGATCCCACCAAGACATCAGCGGCAGGCATCAACATCAGCAGAAGCGGCGGACATCGGCAGCAGCATCCCGGTACTGGCCAGGCCGGGAAACTGATGCGAGAACCGTCAGCGGAGCACCGGCACCAAGGGACCGTCAGCGGAGCACCGACTGGAGACACGTTTCTGTCCCCACACACCAGCCCCCCGGGGAAAGAATCCGGACTTCAAAGCAGCAATACACACACACGATTCACACACACCCACCTTCATCCACCCACATCACACACAACCCACGCATGTATACCCTCATTCATAACACATCACATAACATCACCACATTTCACACATCTACACCCGTCCGACCCACAATTAAACAAAATATCACGATCATACAAAAAACACCACGATTAAACGTAAACATCAGCAAGCATCAGGAAGCAACAACCTCTATCAAAGGGGGCTGCCAACTCGGCCGAAATAGGGTTTATTTTTTTTTGTTAGTATTTTTGTGTTAGTATTTGTTTCCTTTATATAAACCTAGATTATTAATTAATAATGTACAAGATAAATAAGAAAATATAATGGATATAAAAGGAATATTTGAAAAGAGTCATGAGTGAATAGAAAACGGTAGTTGGGTGGGACGAGAGCGAGAAGAAGAGCGGGACCCTGAATATGAAAAGGGAGCGAATTCAAAAGGTGGCGCTCATGGAAGGGTGGGACCCTGCTAGGGATAACGAAACCAACTATCCCCGCTGACGAAAGTGCCAACGAGGACAAGTCTGTCCTATAAATTAGATTTGTTTTTTTTTGTATGTTTTTTTGTTTTGTTCAATCCGTCCCCTGGCTTATCGGGTCGGAAACACCCCTGACTTCCCCGTGAGCTAGCTGGGAACGATAGGCCAGGGTGGCAAAGAGGCGGATCATAACATCTGTTACGCCATTTCCGAGTCGTCTGTTAATTAATTTTATAATAAATGTTAAAAATGCTTAAAAATACTAAACGGAATATCGAAATTAAGGTATTTGATGTCGGATCATGAGCAAAATTGTTCGAATAATCAAACCCAAGCAGTTGGCGCTCTTTCTTCCATCGATAGTTGAAGAAACATCGATGTATCGATAGTAACAATGAAGTTTTTCAACCTTCAGCAGCTTTACTTGAACTCCGCGGAATTTTCGTTGCAAATACTATTTGCCATTTTTACAGTGAAAATAAAGTGCTTTGTTTTTTAAAAACTTAATCTTTTCCACAGAAAAAAGAAGGTAAATATGGTAAATGGTAGATTTTTATATATTTTATTCGAAATGTGCGGCTTGCCAGGCAATTAGTGGATGAATTTGAGGGCGCTTATGGTTTTTGAAGCCAACAAGTGCAAATGGCGATGGAGAATCATCAAAGTGCAATGAAATATTCGAAATATTTGCGGCACCGGCCTCTACACACTCGTGTTCCATGATAGATGCCTCAGAGCATAGAACTATCTCCCTTAAATATTTGGCAGCACAGAAAAAGTCGCCCAAAGTGAGACATCGCTTCTTCTGCGCAAAATGCAATGGATTGGATTGATATTTCTTCGATCCGCAGAAGTCTCACTTTAAGACTTCTGTGGGCATGTGTATGCCGGCATTTTTCGTTCACCAATACACAAAAAGATTAACCAGTGCTGCCAATAGTTCATCCACTGATACACACACGCACACACAGCACTCAAGCCTCCACGACCTCTGACTGGGCAGCACTGTCGTGGTAGGCGTCTGTGTCGGGCAGTAATTCCGAGAAACTTCAGCGTGTATTAGTAGACCACTCCGCATAAATAAAATAAATTTCCCATAAATCAATTTTTTTTGTGCAACCGATCGCCATAAACAAACGAACAGACGACTGGGAGCCGATTACTTCCATTTCGCTCGAAGCAGTGAAGGTTCTCGTTCAGCGGTGTTTCTTTCCAATAAACATTTTCATTTCTTTCTCGCACAAAAAGATGTCGGAGAATAGCTTCAACTCAAAGTATTTGGACGATGACGATGAGGACGATGCGATTGCTGCCTCTGAGGGTGTGTACCAATGAATCCTCTAAACTAAATATAATCCACGCGTTTGTCTCGCGCTTTAGGCAAAGTTTCGAGCCAGGTGGCCAAGCGCATCTGGCAGCCAACCATCGATGATACTACCCCTGGGGTCTGGGAGCCGCCCGCTCTAGCGGTGAGCGGGACCGCCTCGGACTTTATACACGAAGTGATGCGCTCTCTCTACGGCGACAACAGCAAGGATCCGGAGAACGGCTCCGCCCAGTACTTCAAGGCGGCCGAGAATTATGCGCTGTTTGGCGCCAACTACATGGGCTTGGAGGAGGACAAGAACAAAAAACCGCCGCCGGGCTTCGACCAAAGCTCCAGTCAGATTGCGGCTGGATCGGCCGGAGTATCCGGCCAAAGCTACTCGGGGGTAAGTGGTGCTCTAGGCTTTCAATGAATTAGGAATCGATGATTCGTTGGCTAGAATATGCCCAATATGCCCTCCTTCTTAGCTGTTCTGAGGAAAACCCCAACTCTATCCGTATTTCAGGGACCCTCTTCATCCGGAATGGGCGGCATGGCAATGTCCCAGCAGCCGCAGCACAAGGCCGCGAATCAGCCAGGACCTGCAGCGCTGCTTCCACAGCAGCAGCAGCATCCGCGTCATCCTTCGCCAGCGACAGTGCCCAGGGTCATAGCCGAGGCAGCAGCTCTGGCTGGAGCTGGGGCTGGCATCGACATTGGCCTGCACGCCCATGGACATCTGCCCAGTGCCACGGAAATGGCCATCGGACACATTTACCAGGAGCTCATGGGCATGAATTTCAATCAGGCCAATATACAGCAGCAGCAGCAGCAACACCACCACCAGCAGCAGCAGCAGCACCACCACCAGCAGCAGCAGCAGCACCACCACCAGCAGCAGCAGCACCACCAGCAGCAGCAGCAGCACCACCACCAGCACCAGCAGCAGCAGCACCACCAGCAGCAGCAGCAGCACCACCACCAGCACCAGCAGCAGCACCACCACCAGCAGCAGCAGCAGGCGGCTCTGAAGCAGCAGGCGGCTCTGAAGCAGCAGGCGGCTCTCCTCTCCTACGGCCAAAAGGCCGTAACAGCAACTGGCATAGTCCCTGACCCACGCGACGTATGTTCTCAAAGCGGTGTTTCTTGCGTATCGTGCCCGTTTGCGTCGCCAGGTCCACTTCTGGGACAACTAGAGTACGGCCAGGACATTACACTCCACACCCACAGATTAGATGACTAGTTTTCAAATATTTTGTTTGTTTGTTTTGTCGAGTTTGTTGTCGTCTCCTCTGGGCTGATGACCGACAGCATAGCAAGGCGTACTCTTAAACAGTCTTCAAAGTTATTTAGTTCTACGACACACACATTGCGGTCCGCCTCAGCAGATGGATCCCTGTGCCTGTGCCCAGAATGTTGCGGCTCCGCGCGTACTGGAGTCCGATTCCACAGGAGGGCGAGGCATGAGTTCAATATCTTCTTGTTGCTGCAGAGCGCCTCCCGGCTGCTGGGTTTTTGCAATGATTAAAATGACCTTCATTCCCTGATGACAGACAGTCACTGGAAAACGGTCAAACTGGTCAAAAGACCAGTCCAACGCCTTCCTCTTCGAGGAGGACGTGCGGCAGCTGGCCGTCGGCTGGACCCACAATGCGGCGCTGCTCCGCAACAACGAGATCCTCATGTGGGGCCGCAAGTGCTACGGACAGCTGGGCACGGGCTCGATCAGCGAGCAGCAGGCGGTGCCCCAGCCACTGAGCCTCCGACTGCCCGACGGCCAGACGCCTGCTCGCGTGCACATGGGGGCAGAGCACGGCCTGCTGCGGACTACAGCCGGCGAGATCTACACCTGGGGCTGGAACGAGCACGGAAACTGTGGCAACAACAGTACAGAGAATGTGTAAGAATCTCCCTTCTGCCAGTGGATTGGCTTTAAATTCAATTTTCGATCAATTTCCAGATGCAGCGCGTGAAGTTGGCCGGAGCTGGCTCGGGCTTCTGTTACGCCATTTCCGAGTCGTCTGTTAATTAATTTTATAATAAATGTTAAAAATGCTTAAAAATACTAAACGGAATATCGAAATTAAGGTATTTGATGTCGGATCATGAGCAAAATTGTACGAATAATCAAACCCAAGCAGTTGGCGCTCTTTCTTCCATCGATAGTTGAAGAAACATCGATGTATCGATAGTAACAATGAAGTTTTTCAACCTTCAGCAGCTTTACTTGAACTCCGCGGAATTTTTGTTGCAAATACTATTTGCCATTTTTACAGTGAAAATAAAGTGCTTTGTTTTCAAAAACTTAATCTTTTCCACAGAAAAAAGAAGGTAAATATGGTAAATGGTAGATTTTTATATATTTTATTCGAAATGTGCGGCTTGCCAGGCAATTAGTGGATGAATTTGAGGGCGCTTATGGTTTTTGAAGCCAACAAGTGCAAATGGCGATGGAGAATCATCAAAGTGCAATGAAATATTCGAAATATTTGCGGCACCGGCCTCTACACACTCGTGTTCCATGATAGATGCCTCAGAGCAGAGAACTATCTCCCTTAAATAATTGGCAGCACAGAAAAAGTCGCCCAAAGTGAGACATCGCTTCTTCTGCGCAAAATGCAATGGATTGGATTGATATTTCTTCGATCCGCAGAAGTCTCACTTTAAGACTTCTGTGGGCATGTGTATGCCGGCATTTTTCGTTCACCAATACACAAAAAGATTAACCAGTGCTGCCAATAGTTCATCCACTGATACACACACGAACACACAGCACTCAAGCCTCCACGACCTCTGACTGGGCAGCACTGTCGTGGTAGGCGTCTGTGTCGGGCAGTAATTCCGAGAAACTTCAGCGTGTATTAGTAGACCACTCCGCATAAATAAAATAAATTTCCCATAAATCAATTTTTTTGTGCAACCGATCGCCATAAACAAACGAACAGACGACTGGGAGCCGATTACTTCCATTTCGCTCGAAGCAGTGAAGGTTCTCGTTCAGCGGTGTTTCTTTCCAATAAACATTTTCATTTCTTTCTCGCACAAAAAGATGTCGGAGAATAACTTCAACTCAAAGTATTTGGACGATGACGATGAGGACGATGCGATTGCTGCCTCTGAGGGTGTGTACCAATGAATCCTCTAAACTAAATATAATCCACGCGTTTGTCTCGCGCTTTAGGCAAAGTTTCGAGCCAGGTGGCCAAGCGCATCTGGCAGCCAACCATCGATGATACTACCCCTGGGGTCTGGGAGCCGCCCGAGAAGCCCCTGCCCCACGTGGAGGAGGATGCTCCGATGAGTGCCGAGGCCCTGGCGGAGGCTCTAGCGGTGAGCGAGACCGCCTCGGACTTTATACACGAAGTGGAGCGCTCTCTCTACGGCGACAACAGCAAGGAGAACGGCTCCGCCCAGTACTTCAAGGCGGCCGAGAATTATTCGCTGTTTGGCGCCAACTACATGGGCTTGGAGGAGGACAAGAACAAAAAACCGCCGCCGGGCTTCGACCAAAGCTCCAGTCAGATTGCGGCTGGATCGGCCGGAGTATCCGGCCAAAGCTACTCGGGGGTAAGTGGTGCTCTAGGCTTTCAATGAATTAGGAATCGATGATTCGTTGGCTAGAATATGCCCAATATGCCCTCGTTCTTAGCTGTTCTGAGGAAAACCCCAACTCTATCCGTATTTCAGGGACCCTCTTCATCCGGAATGGGCGGCATGGCAATGTCCCAGCAGCCGCAGCACAAGGCCGCGAATCAGCCAGGACCTGCAGCGCTGCTTCCACAGCAGCAGCAGCATCCGCGTCATCCTTCGCCAGCGACAGTGCCCAGGGTCATAGCCGAGGCAGCAGCTCTGGCTGGAGCTGGGGCTGGCATCGACATTGGCCTGCACGCCCATGGACATCTGCCCAGTGCCACGGAAATGGCCTTCGGACACATTTACCAGGAGCTCATGGGCATGAATTTCAATCAGGCCAATATACAGCAGCAGCAACACCACCACCAGCAGCAGCAGCAGCACCACCACCAGCAGCAGCAGCAGCAGGCGGCTCTCCAGCAGCAGCAGCAGGCGGCTCTGAAGCAGCAGCAGCAGGCGGCTCTGAAGCAGCAGGCGGCTCTCCTCTCCTACGGCCAAAAGGCCGTAACAGCAACTGGCATAGTCCCTGACCCACGCGACGTATGTTCTCAAAGCGGTGTTTCTTGCGTATCGTGCCCGTTTGCGTCGCCAGGTCCACTTCTGGGACAACTAGAGGACGGCCAGGACATTACACTCCACACCCACAGATTAGATGACATGGAGCGATCGAGTATTTGAACTAGTTTTAAAATATTTTGTTTGTTTGTTTTGTTGAGTTTGTTGTCTCCTCTGGGCTGATGACCGACAGCATAGCAAGGCGTACTCTTAAACAGTCTTCAAAGTTATTTAGTTCTACGACACACACATTGCGGTCCGCCTCAGCAGATGGATCCCTGTGCCTGTGCCCAGAATGTCGCGGCTCCGCGCGTACTGGAGTCCGATTCCACAGGAGGGCGAGGCATGAGTTCAATATCTTCTTGTTGCTGCAGAGCGCCTCCCGGCTGCTGGGTTTTTGCAATGATTAAAATGACCTTCATTCCCTGATGACAGACAGTCACTGGAAAACGTTTCTCCAGCATCACTGCCGTGGTCTGTTGTACCTCAACCGTCGACATCTTCTGTTGAAGTGTTCTCCGCTTCTGAATTTTAGTGTATAGTTTCTGAAGGGCTGGGCTGGACTGGAACACCTATATCATGTTCGGCCTTGTCAGCCGATCCGTGCCAACGTCTTTGAAATCGTTGAGCGGTGAGAGCGGTGCTGTGTTGCAGATCCGCTTCGGACAGCCCCCCACATCCACACCACCCACATCATGCTGTGTGGAGTGCCCTGAGGCCTGCGTTTCATTGACAAGAAGCGACCAGAGTGTGGGACACGCCCGCAGATTCTGCAAGTGAAGATCAACTACAAAGGATTACTTACTTTGTCATTGCCATGAGAGGCGGAGGGAACAGCCACCGTTGTGTTGATGTGATGTTCCACCAGTTCCACGGGTTGTTTTATGGGCAACGAGCCCAAGCAGATTGTGCGCTACAAGCGAGGATACCCTTTGGATAAAAAACACAGCCGCAACTGTGGCGGATCAGCTGAAATCGCTGCCAAGCTGCAGCCAATGCGGTGGGATTCGTCAATTCGAGTATGTGGGAACGGGAGTTTAAAGTGTGACGGTGGTACTGTCCACCCGAAGTCGCTCCAGTCGTTTTCCGTACAAGTCCATGTTAAAAAAAAAAATAAAAACTGTTTTTTTTTTATAATAAATGAGCTTATATCATTTCTTTTCTTTTGTTCTTCATTCAAACGTAAGAAAATGCCGCCTTATTTCGTTTATTTTCAATGTACGCTCAACCCATATGTGCATGCATAAGTGAGCGAGTAGGTACGAACAAAGTAGAAAACAAAACTTAAAAAGTACAAGAAATTTAAAATTTTTTTGTCGATTAATTTTTTACGATTTCAGCAGAGCAAATCAGTTATTTTTTTTGCCTGTTATCGATTTCAGCTGAGAAAATCAGAAATATACCAAAATACCACTGTCGATAAATCCGATAGCAACTGCCTAGCATAATCAATCAGGGTGACCGGTTTACTATTTTCAACGGTATATAAAATCCAAAAAAAGCAAGTATTTAGAATAGGCCAGTTAAGTAGAAAATTGATTCATCGATCGTTTAAAACTTGGTGGGCATGGCTAAATGTTCTATATAGCTAGTAATATTCCACGGAATATCAAAAACAAGGAATATGCAAAACAGAACTTGAATTCGTCTGTATATTTACGGTATATTTTTGAAATGAGACGGTATCTTTCGGTATATTTCTGACGGTCGGACGGCATATTTTATCGATAAGGCCGCGGTCACACTCTTGCTGCGCGCGTCGAATAAAACAATGAAAATAGTGACGAATTTTTTTCCGTTGATGTATTGTTGAAGAAAAGCTCGCGGCGCGATGTTTAACTGGCAGCTCGTGTATTTTTGTTAATTTTTTTAAGTTTAAAAAATACGTTAAGAAGGCAATAAGTGTGAGTGAGCAGGGAGAAATAACCCACTACGAAACACGACGACAGCGACGCTGACAACGAAAAATGATCAAGCCGAATCTATGCGCCAAATCTTGGTTGTAGTTTTAGCCCAAACAACGACTAAAAACCACGGCTTAAAACGCACAAAGGAGAACTGCAGCTCTGGCTGGCGCTGCGGCGGCGGCAATCGACTACAAAAGCAGATTATTGCAGATATATACGTATATTTGTGTATATAGTTTTTTTTTTTTGCTGGTGTGACGCTCGTTTTGTTACGACGTTTCCGATGATCTTGGCCCGTTGTTGTTTGCCTTTCGTGTTGTTGTAACTCGTTTTGTGCGCGCGTGTGATGTGTGATTCATGCAACCCAACAGCACCAGCAACAACAACGAAAACGACAAAAAGAGTGAAATATGCTAAGTAAATAAGTGGCAGGCCAAAGAGAGTAGTAGAAGCCACAAAATACTTCTTTGACGCGTGCATCCTCGATTGAGAGCGCAAGATAAAAAGCCATACACAAAAACACACCACGATCGCGCTCAGTGAGAGTGAGCAAGAAAGAGAGAGATACAGACAGACAGACAGAGAGAGAGAGAGAGAGAGAGAGAGAGAACAGAGGTGTGTTGTAGTTGTACAGCTGTCAAGTGCGCCGAAGCAGCGGCAGCGACAGCGACTGCGACGTCCAAGTCCTTTTTCGTTCGACTAGCAGGCCATCTCGCTCGCACGCTAGATCACTATTCTCCTCCACTGCAGCTGCCTCTCTAACAACTGAAAACCGAAAAACCACGAACAAGAAGAAGAGAGAGGATGCCAACAACAAACTGCAGCAGCAGCAGCAGCGGCAGCGGGCAGACAAGCATAAAGAAGAGCATTCCATTGGAAAAAACGTGTGCATTATTATTAATATAATTAATAATTACTAAAACAACAACGAAATACATGTGCGTGCGTGTGAGTGAAATAGAAAGTGCATTAACAGCAACAAAAACAACAACAACAAACAGTAAAGTGTAAAAATACCAATACAACAAGAGCAATACAAACGAAATGAAGGTTACCGTTTGCTTCGGCGATGTGCGCATTCTGGTGCCCTGCGGCTCCGGAGAACTTCTCGTCAGCGAATTGGTCAAGGAGGCAACGCGGCGCTACATCAAGGCAGCCGGAAAGGTAAGAAGCAGCCCCCTATTCCCCCCCCCCCCCCCCATTCTATTCGACAGCGGAAATGCTGCACTTGAGAAAGAGAGTAATTACATAAGAATAAAATAGCTGAAGTGAAGCCCAAAACGAAAGACCCGACCCGAAAAACACACAAAAAAAGGTTCTTCTTGGGAGGAAGGGGAGCCGCCAGCCCCTCGGCGCTCTGCGGCAAGACAGAGACAAGAAACAATGAACAGTAACAGTGACAGTGACAGAAGAAGAGTGCATAAGTGTGTGTGTGTGTAGGTAAAATATTTGAATAATGATAAGACAGTGATGGAAAGAGAGGGTGAGGGAGCAGAGGCAGAGGCAGAGTGAGTGAGCCATAAAAACAAACACCGAAAAAAACGAGGAATTTCGTAGAGATGATAACAACAACAAACAAATCGAAAAGAAAGAAGAAAGAAAGAGCCAAAATAAGCATGAGAATTATAATAATGTAAGAGAAAAAGGCAAGCTGGCAATCAAAAGAACATTTTTGATATCTCTCTGAACCCATTTGAACCCATCCCGGGTTACAACCACAGTAACCAGCGGTGTGTGTGTGCGAGGCAGCGACAGGTAAACAAAAAAAACGCCACAGTGAGAGTGGGAGACGAGATGCACCGCGCTACCCTATGGGGATCCAGATCTGGAGATGTGGAACCCTAATTAATGGGAAATTTGTGTGTGTTTTGGGATTCGGTTGGGTTGGGATCCTACGAGTAGTATAATTAATCAAAAAAGGTCTGGCTTTTCCACTGAAATCAATTTTCGAATAGTGGGGAGTGGAGCTGTAGCTTTTCCATTTTCATTAAGTCATTATATGAATTATTTGGATATGTGCTCCAGTAGGGGGCCGCGGGCCGCGGGCCTGGCTCCATTTCCGGTGCAACCTGTGTGAATTTTTCCGTTCATTTCGGTTCGGTTCGGTTCGGTTTGCTTCCATTGTCTGGCCGCAAAAGATGTGAAAACTGTGTCAGCTGTGCAGCGAAGAACGAGATGAGACTGTGAGACCTGGAGACGCTCTCCATTTCGCGATCACGTGTGCAGCCGATTCCAGACCAAACCAAATCAAAAAAAAAGAAAAAACTCCCCACAAAATCTACAACTTGCTAATTATGCAATTAAATTATACCACACCCCGTAACCGTACCCCGTGCCCCGTGCCCCCGCTCTGAATAACTTTTTCTGCAAACTCGACAAAAATCAAATGTCTTCCCAGCTTTGCATTTTGGAATTCTTTACGGCAGTCGGTGGGTCTCCTCTCCCGATATATTCGTACTGCTTGGAAATATTTTCACTCCGATTCCGATTCCATTTTGTGCTTTGCAGCTGCTTTGGCTCTATTTTGTGTTTTCTTTTTATTATTTATCTCTCCATTCGTCATGGTTTTTTTGTGTGGATTTTCGCTATTCTTTCTTTTGTTTCGAGCATGTGTCAGAGACAGAGCCAGAAACAGAAACAGATTGAAACCAATTGCAGTTGCATATTCTAGCCACAAGATACAAGATAAGTCTCATTATGGCATTTAAATATGTTTTATTCGGCATGTGGGTGGCATTTGTGGACTTTATTCCACTACTAGTATCTGTGGAATGCAACCCCCGGGGGGCTATGGAGCAATGGATAAACGATACATGTTCCCTTGTTGTTTGGTTTGTTTTTTAAAGAATTATTAACTGAATCCCGGAAATGTTTCGATTGCATTTGATATTTTAATTTGTTCATTCTGAGAGAGAAAAATAATATAGTACCACAACAACATATTTTCCAGTATTGTTTAAATCATTAATTAATCAATTAAAATTTTAATGTAAGATATACATAATATATAATATATATTTCATTTAATATGTTTCATATTTCAATTAAATATATTTCCTTATTTTTATTTTCTTTTTTAATTCAAAAAATTTAAATTTTTTAATATTGAATTGCCTAAAACGTATGTTCATGAAAAATCCTTATTTTTCTCTTTCTATATTTATATTTATTTTTCTCAGAGATATGTAAATATTTAAATGAAATATTCGATTTTTCAAAGTTATTATTCAAATTTAAATATAAAATATATATAGATAATTTAATATATTTCATATTTGAATAAAATATATCCTACAAATGTAATACATATATTTTTTTTTACTTTAAAGAGTTTTTTATATTTTTATATATATTTCATATATTAAATATTAGTAATTAAATAATAAAAAATAGTTAATTAATTCAACAAATATATTTATTTTAAATTAATTAATTATTTTACATATTGAATTGTCGAAAACGTACATAAAACAATCCTTCTTTTACAATTTCCACTGGCATAATATTTATATATTTATTTTTCTCAGAGAAAAAAAATATTTAAATGGAATATTCGATTTTCCATATTTGAATTAAATATACATATTTCCTACAAATGTTATATATTTGTATATATGTATATTTTATATATTAAATTTTAATAATTAAAAATAATTAATTAATTAAAAAAATATATTTATTTTATATTTTTTTAATTAATAATTTTTAATATTGAATTGTCGAAAATGTATGTGAAACAATCCTTCTTTATTTATTTTTTATTATTTTTATTTTTAAGATTTTTTAAAAAATATTTTTAATCCGTTCCCTTGATTCCACGATCTCCCCCTTAGAGCTCCTTTGTTCGAGCGCCGCTTTAGTGGGCGTTTCGACGTTTCTTATCAAAAAAAAAATAAAAGCCCGCTCTGTTTTGGGGGCAAGGGGCAAGGGGGAAGGGGTAGGGACTGTCCTCCCCGTGCCATCTCGTCGTGCAATTTGCAATTTGCCGACTAGCAGATACCCTTTTTCCACGGGTGAGGAGGAGGGGGGACATCAAACGCAAAGCTTAGCAACAAAAAAAAAATTCATTGAGCATTTTTCGCTTGTCTCTGTCGCTGTCGCTGTCTCTTTCTCTGTCTCTTTCGCTGTTTCTGTGTGGGGCTGCTGCTGCCGCTGCTGCTGAAATTCTTGGCATTAAGTGGCAACAGCAGCAGACGGCAGCAGAAAACCAGTTTTTGAACAATTTGTACATTTTTTTTTGTTCAGTCATAACGAGAAATATCCAACGCTCTCTCTCTCTCTCTTTCTCTCTGTCTCTGTCTCTGTCTCTTTCATAGATGTATTTTTTGCACTAAAAATTTGTAGATTTTTCTACAACCGCTCCCCCCTCCCCCCCCACTAATTGTTAGTGTATTTTGAGTGCGCTCTAATTGGTTTAAGACCCCCCCCCCCTCCAATAATTAGAATGAAAATATGGTAGCAGCCAGCACCTCCCATATGGAGAATGAAGGCGTTGCGCGGAGGGAGGGGTGGGGGGGACTGGGCACTGTGTGGAATGTGGAACGACAATGAGTACAGGCGGAGCGGAGCGGGGTGGGGGGGGGGGGGGGGTGGGGGGGGGAGTGGGGGCAACGAAACAATCAATAAAACCAAGCAGCAAACACCTTGAGAAGTTTTCATGGAATTTCGCATGGAATTCCTTTTCGAGGGGGGCTCGGAGGGGGGGTTGGATCGGATCTGAATGGATTCTACACCCAAACTGGGGGATAGATTACGGCATATATAGGGAAGCAGGTTCCCATTGCCTTCCTTTGCCTCCCTTTTGCTCTCCTTCATTCTTTTTCTTTGATTCTCTAACGAGGCAAAAATATTTAAAGTATTTAAAAAGCAAAAGCAAAAACCATGGACAAATGAAAGCCAATTATGAGGCTCAAAAGGGGGGGAGACACCGGAACCAAAAACAAAAACAAAACCAAAACCAAAACCAAAACCATGGCAGATGTTTTACGACCTGCCTCAAACTACCTCTAATTCTAGTTCTATTCCATTCTATTATATTTTCCTGCCTGCTAGGTATATCTATTTTTTTTGTTATCTAATCTCTTTTCCTTCCCCTCCCCCTCTTCCCTCTCTGTTTCTTCTTCCTTTCCTTCTAGAAGAAAATCAATTTTTTTGCTTTACAGTGCAGGGCATTGCTATAAAGCCAAAAAAGGTCTAGCGGAAAATAAATAAATATATATAATAAAAAAATGAATAATAATAATAAAATTAAAATAATAATAAAATAAATATAATATATAAAATATTATATTATATATATTATTATTATAATATTATATAATAAAATATATAATAAATAATTAAATAAATAAATAAACAAAAAATAATATTTATTTTGTATTTAAATACTTTTTTTTTAACTATAAAAATGAGACAAAAATTAGGCTGGATGAGTGGAGAGTACTTTGAATTGTTCATATTTTTTTAAATTTTCAATTCAATTTCAAATTTTTAAATTTAAAAGTGGCATTTTATCGTTTTCCATGGGCTCTAAAGATAAATATATATTTGAATTATTTATTATTTTTATTATTATTAATTGTTATTATTTATTTATTATTATTATTATTTATTATCATTATTTATTATTATTATTATTTATTATCATTATTTATTATTAATATTATTTATTTTTATTATTATTTATTTTTATTATTTATTATTATAATTTATTATCATTATTTAATATTATTTTATTATTTTTATTATGGGTATACATCTTTAAAATATAGAGTAAATCACCCTCCACCCTTGTGGCTTCCAATAATAATATTCTCAGTCTCTAAAAAATTCCACAAATATTCTTTGATGGCAAAACGAGCCTTGCCTGCAGGTCATAGGTCAGGCAAGAACCGTTCTAGAAGAAATGTAAACAAAACCAGAAAAGTGTTATAAGAAAATGAGTCTATTTTTCAAGTGGCAGACACGCAGCGTCAGGGGACATTCCTCCTCCTCCAGCCATCAGCCATCAACCGTCAGGTAGCACTGTACTACAGAACAGGGCAACCCCCAGCGATTGCAGTGGCCTATACTCGTAATAATAATCGTTTTTGTTTCTGTTTCTGTTTTGTCGGTTGTCATGACAGCCACCTGAAGGTATACACATATAAATATACATATATGTATATACCATTCCACGTACAAATATATGTATGTCTGTACATGCATGTAATGACTGGCCCGAACGTACTTATAGCGTCACTTTTTTTCTTTCTACTAGTAGATACATATCTGTAGATACTATTATTATTATTATTATTGGCAGTGCATTGTGGGCCTTGCTGATTCACTGTCTGGCTCTCTCGTCTCTCTCTGTCTGTGGCAATCCAGATACCAAATTAGGAGCGAAAAATTCAATTGAATTACGGTTTTGATGTGTGTTTTTGTTTTTGTTTTTGTCTCTCTTTATATCTTCTGGTAATTGAAAATAATTTCCACAGCGACACCCACTCGCCACAGAAAAGAAATATTCATTGGGGCTATCGCCCACATTCGCTCTATCGATCGATTAGAACTCAACAAAATATATACAATATCCATCGATTGGCAGACAAAAACCTCAATTGAATTGTGAAATTCTAAGAAATGGAAGAGGAAAAATCGTCCAAAATAAGAGTAATTTACGTGCAGTGCCACTCGGTCTAGGTCTCGGTTCTGACTGGAAACCTAATGGAAATCCTCCTCTTTCAAACTGTGGAAAACTCTTTTCTCAATGGCCGCTGGGGGTGGGCAAGGGGAGGGGTGGGGACAAAAGAAGGAGGAGGTGAAAAAGTCAAGGGATAAAGATGGAATTGAGGTATGTTTCTATTTGACTTCCATTTGGCTGCCGCCTCGCACGATTGCACGATTTTTTTTTTTTTGTGGATGCCTGCAGGAGGGGCGTTTGGAGGGGGGCGGGGGATATACGTTCCATTCTAGAATTACAAAACGTTTTATTGCCACACTAATTGAGTATCTATTTTCGGACACGCGCACGCACGTGTGTGGGTGTCTGTCCCGTTCCCCTTTCCATGCCCTATTCCCGGCCCTGCAGGGTATGCCGTGTCTCATCTGGGATTTGTGGGCTCTCGACTGGTATTATCAGCATTTTCTGCTTCGATCTGAGGAGATCTAAGACCTGCTACGACCGAAGGGCGCTGTCGTATGACGCGTGACGCGTGTAGCATTAAGGATTCGATAAATCTAAGCATATAAAAAGGTATTTTTAAAAAGAATAAGCGAAGGAGTAGTATATTTTTCGTATAATCCTAGTTCCTGGCGGGATCTCTAATGGGAATATTTCCTGACAGTCCCCCTCGCATCCGTTTAGATCGGAATACCTCTGACGGGGTATATTCTAGTCGTAAGAGTAGGTCGTATAGCATATTCCTGTGGCGTGGTGTTTGGGTGCGGTGCGGTGCGGTGCGGTGGTGTGTGTGCTCCAGATGGCTTTTGGTTGCGTTTTATGCTTCCGCTTTTGGGATGCAGTCGTTGACTACCTTTCGGTAGCGCCTAAGGATCCCCGGATACCCGGGCGCCTGCGATTGAAATTAGGGTGGGATTAGAGGGAGGGGTTTGTTGGTGGTGGGACAGCTGCTGTTTTTGTGGCATGCAACTGCTTGGCAACAGCAATGCAAACAGCAAATTAATTTGTTCAACTATTGACGTTACGTTTGCCCAAAAAGCGGAAGCATGGAACCCGGAAACACGCACACTCCCCCGCCCCCTCGTTGCAGCCATAATTCGAGAGGGCTTTCCAGGGGGGCAATGGAGCGAGCTCCATTGAAGTGGAACCACGGGTCAAGTGCACGAGGGTTTCTTCACCTTCAACCTTCATTTATTTCTTGAGCTTATCATCGGATGAATGGAGGCGGAATGGAGGCGGTACCTTGACCTTTACCTCTTTTACGGTATATGATTATCATTATCTGAAATGTTTTTGTTTTATAACAAATTTTTACTATAAATTCACTTTACTTTTGAAAGATTTTCATTAATTTTCCTCAATTATCGACTAGATTTTTCGTGTTTCCAAAAAAAAATGTCTTGGAAATTGAGACTTTAAAAACTTTAAAATTAAATTGTATTCTTGTTGTTGTTTCGTTTCGCCTGTTGACTAGTTTTATTAGTATATATATTAATTTGTTTTTTTTTTTGTTTGTTTGGGGCTTTGAACAAACGGAATTAACAACAAAACAAACAAAGGCCCAACAATGCAGCGATCTGTGGCGGTCCGTTGTCCAAAGTGGGCGTGGTCCTGATCTCCCAGTCCCAGAGTCCCACAGTCCACAGTCCCAGTTGCATCTCACGCCCCACTTGGCTCCACATTCTGGTGTGCAACAACGTGACGTTTTTGGGAAATGAGTAAGCGCAAAATAGGCACGGTTTGCAGCATATAAACAGAGAAGCTTTGGGCCATTACGGGTAGTACATATATGCATGGGGCATGGGGCATGTGGCATGTTGTGTAAACCCCATAAAAGCGTTCAACCGATCGCACATGAATGATATATGCCCTCTCGTATGTCCAGTGTTTGCCAAAAGGGTTGGCTCTTGGGTCAACATACCATATAGCCATATAGCCCAGCCCCATGGCCAGTCATCGTCATAAAGCACGCACTCTCTCTCTCTCTCTCCGCATTCGATTCTTTCGTTGAAAGAAAACCTCTGCTAAAAAAGATTTTTATTTCTTTTCTCGTAACAAAAATCGCAAAAATCTCAAACCCAGAACGTCGCTCACGTTTCGGTGATAAAAAATAATGACAAATATATTTTGTTCTGCCTGTTATGCCCTCTAATGAGCTGGCTTCAGTATCGAGTGCATTGAATTAACGGTTATTAAAGCAGAGCTTTCCAAGCAGTACAGGCAGCGGCAGAGAGAGAGAGAGCGCTCGAGAGAGCTTTGTGTAAGGTCAGGCACCCAGACACACAGGAGCAAAATCTAGGAGCAAAATCGTGTACAGTAATTCTTGAAATCAAGGGGAACAATCGGCTGTCATTAATATTAACAAATTATGTACACAAACAATTTGTGGGGCCGCATGCGAGAGTCGTATGTGCGTTGACTCACATTAGCACCTAAAAAATGAGTCGGATCGTATGTATTTCCTATGTATTTATCCAGGTGTTTCCCTCTAACAAAAACTCAGGCGAAACTTTAATAACAAAAAAAAAAAATGAATCATCCGAAAGAGAGTTAGGAGCACGGCAAGACAGGAGAGAGAGAGCGAGGGAGAGGGAGAGCGAGCGCAAGAATGCTGATGAAGGCCATCGGCAAAGGTTGCCCGATTCCGAAGAGTGCCGAAGATGCCGCTCAGGGAGGGAGGGAGGCGGTGGCGCGGCTTTGGCGGCTTTGGTTTTGTTTTTGCTTTTTTTACATTCTTGTTGCTTGTGCTTTATACCGTGTAATTGTGGCTTGTAAGAGAGTATATCTGTGCCATGGCTTGTGTTCGATTATAAATGCAAGAACTCGATGAATGGGTATCCCTTGAGACGTATTCTCGGACTGTGAACGATTTTCGTAGGCGCTGCACGTGCAAGCAAAAAGGCAAAGCGAGAACCGCAACGTTAATCCCCTCTCTCGCTCTGTCGCACCCGCATGGGATAGGTGTGCCACGCCTAAGAAAAAAAAATTGCGCATTTTGCCGTGTGGCCGCCCCCCTCCCCCATACCCCTGCTGCGCGCTTAATTAATTAAATAATTTGCGGCGGGGGCGATGATCTCGCCATCTCTCTCTCTCTCTCTCTCTCTCTCTCTCTCTTTGCATTCCATGTTGTCGCTCTCTTGTCGCGCTGTCTCTCTTTTGTGCTTACAAAAGACTGAGGCGACAAACTCGGCAAATGGCGGACAGCGACGACGACGCGGCGGTGTTCCAATTGAGCGCGTGTTCGACTTGTGGGCACCCACATGCCGCAACAACAACAAAAAGAGCTTTGGCCTTGAAATTTCATAGCAAAAAAAAAACTACAAATAAATGCCCTTTTCCAAGGGGACATTTCTTGGGAAATTTCTTTGAATCTTGAATCCGCCATGCAATTGGCGAGAGCGAGCAAGGAACGGGTACATCTGTGGTTAAACGGTAAACGGAAACCAGAGAGAGAGACGCGCTTTCGGTTCGGTTCCGTTCGGTTTCTGATTAGTCAACAAATACATATGGTCGGTACACCCGGACAAACAATTTCCATAGTCCACTTTTCTTCTATCTCTTTTGATGTCTCTTTGCGTGCAACAATTATTTATTGTTTAAAAGTCACCAAAGACTTTCCATTTATTTCATTTCCTTTACTCGGCTTCTCTGTTGTAACCATTTTTGGGCTTTTAATTTCACTTCCATGAACAAAAAGCTACAACAACAACAACAAAAAATACAAAACAATTTATTTCTATAAAGAAAACAGTTTGAGAAAAAAAGGTTTGTCATAGTTGAGGCTTTTTTTTTTGTATTATATGTACATATATATTTTTATTTATTTTTATTGGGGCTTGAGGTGTTCAGAGCCTTTTCAGGGCCTTTTTAGAAAATATTCTTAGGCGATTTCCTGCTTCCTGACTTTGCGGTTCTCAGGCGGGCCGTAATCCACCTCATAGACGGCGTAGACCACCGACAGGCACTCATTTCTCCCTGCCGCTGCCATAAACTGCGTGTAATCTCTTTTTAATGTGCCTGTCGCCTGTCGCCTAGATCATTGATGGAATTTCCTAGAACTGGAATAGAGGGCCTGCGTCAGCGTTTGGGCTTTCAAAGGGAAGATGATATGGTGGTATAGATGGCATAGAAAGGCTTGTTTGTTGTGTGATTGTTTTTGGCCCGGGAGTACTGTACTCCTCAGCATCAAGTGTCGTTTAGCATGAAATCGCGATCCCTTTGTTTGTTGCCCCCGTGCCGGGGCCGGGGCCCGTCTCAACGTTTTGTGCGGATGAAAGGAGGCTTTCATTTAAC
Organism: Drosophila miranda; assembly: GCF_003369915.1. Classification (NCBI taxonomy): domain Eukaryota; kingdom Metazoa; phylum Arthropoda; class Insecta; order Diptera; family Drosophilidae; genus Drosophila; species Drosophila miranda. The sequence goes on from NC_046673.1 coordinate 7,258,963, forward strand.
GCTTTCTACCGAACTACAGTGGGACAAACATTTGCGATGCTCTCTCCCCCTACCTTTCTTTATCAGTGTTCACTGTACCCCCTCCTCCCTTCTCTGTGTGTGTGTGTGTCATGCGACATCCCCCCACCCTGCGCGCTCGCGTTCTGGATGTCGTTTCGCCCTTTCAATTCCGCAAACAATAAATTATATTGTTTTGGATACCTGTGGCTGTCACACACACACACACGCACACGCAGGCAGGCAGGCACGCCCATATGCCCGTCTTCGTCTTCTGCTTCTTCATCTCATTCTTGGATCTGTGCTTTTGTTCTCTCCCACCAACAGCAGCAGCAGCAAAAAAAAAAAGGGATCAGCGAGAGAGCGAGAGCGCGCGAGAGAGGAATTCCCAATGCACCGTTTATTGTTCGGGTTTTATCTCTTTGTTTGCTTGACGGGTGCTGGAGCGAGAGCGAGTGGGAGAGCACAGCACACTTACTCGCTTGATTGATTGATTGATTGATTGAGTGATGCTGCGACTCCAGCCTCAGCTTCCGTCTCAGCTGTGGCCTGTTCGCCTTGAAAAGCACTTCGCAATGCGTTTCCGTCGTATTGTCATCTCTCTCTCTCTCTCTCTCTCGCTCTCGAGCGATGCTTTTGCATAACTCAATAATTGGACAGAGGAAAACGAAGACGAAGCTTTTGTAATGAACTTTTGTTGACCTGCCGCGGCCTGACCCGCACTCTAACCCCTCTAGCCCCCCACCCCCCTGGGGACACGGCATTGCGGAAATTCACACACATTAAAACAAAACACAAAAAAGAAATAAAAAAAGAAACAAGAAAATGGCGCTTGCGCAATATCCGATACGATTTTCGTTTATCGTTTGTCTTTTTATTCGTGATTTTGGGACACCCTAGGAGGAAGGGGTAGATGGGGCAGGCAGTCGTCTGCGTTCCTTCCCCAAAAAGAGTAAAAAATAGTGTATTTGCTGTTCAACAGTGCCCCCGTCTTTTAGATTCAATACCAAAGCGTTTCTCCACTGTTCTTAAGCAGAAAGGTCATACCACTCAATATTAAAGTAAATTTATTAAAAATACAAGGAATACTGGGCAAATTTTAGCTTTTTAAACCAGCTTTCATAACTTTTTTATTGTTGTATTAAAACACTAACATATAGAACTAATTTGAAACAAAAAAATTGGAGCTGTAAAATAAAAACTTTTCTTGATTTTCCTTTAAATTCGTGGTGTAGTTTCTGTTGGCTTAAGTCTATGGGCACCACTGTACTAGTCGATTCCACTTAGTGGAAGATGGGAATCAGCAGAGGGGAGTAGAGGGGAGGGGAATGGAGTGCCGGGGAGTCGAGTGTGGCACGAGAGCTGTCTCTGGGTCACCTTTTGGTCGGATTTGTTACGTTGGCGCTAAATGACTTGCCCAAAAAACAACGAAAAGCGAATGACGAATGACGAATGAATGAATGAATGAATGAATGAATGGACCAAATAGTGCCGAATCATTAGACCAGGACATGATCTAACGTTTTTTTATGTTTTTTTGTTTTCCACTTTATGTGACACCCTTTAAGATTATAAGTATTCGAGAACCACCCATGAAATTGTTAGGCCAACCATAGACATGCTATGAGGCGATGCAATCGAGGGGCACTGCTGCATGACGCGCCGAACCGAACGCAAACGTTTATTTATTAATTATTGTGACTATTCTATAAGCCGCTATGAAACAGTATCTGTGATAATATTTTATATTCAATTAAAAAATAAAAAAATTAAAAATCCCTAATTATTTGTTTTTAATAAAGCTTAAACCCTTATAAAAGAAGGGAGATCCTTTTCTACTTCAGAGTCAATGTCAGGCACACTTCAAGTTTTGCATTCCAATTAATTTGAACTCCACTTAATTAATTAATTAATTAATTTTTTATTTTTTTTTATATATATGTATTCCTAACGCGAAAGTATTTCTACTTTGTGTTAAGGCGCTAGTCACATGGAGTTCACATAGTTAGGCTTTTAAATATAATGATTTTCCTACCCTAACCATAACAAAAAATTCCTTTTTAACAGCTTAAATATTTTATTTTTTTTTTTTAAAGCTAAATTAGTAATTTCTAGCTATTATACAGTGTAACCACCTCTATTTCTGGTCACATATAAAATTCTTTTTGGCTTTTAATACTTTTAATAGGCGTCTGGCAGGTTTCTATAGGTGTCTCAATATTTGAAAAATGTTCCCTTAATTTTTGCTTAACCAATTTCGTTTCTTGAATCTTCCCACAAGTTTTCGATTGGATCTAAGATTGGGAGATTGTAATTATTTCTTTTATGAAAAGTTCTGATAACTCATGTGCCCTCGATATAGAGGGTTACCGAACAGTCGAAGGAGGTGCTGAATCCCTTTGGGTACTCGAAAGTAGCATGTTTTGGAATATCGTCATACCCCCGACCGATCTGTAACAGATTTCTAGCATGAAGCGCGCTTGGGGCACCAGGATCTAAGCTAATCTTCTCCCCCCACCCGCACCGCTCCACGATATTAATATTCAGAGCAAGTCGATCCATAAATAAAGCCAGACGGCAGACGACAGACGTTCCCTAAAAAATGTCTAGGGAGGGGTTTGGCTTTGGCTTTGGGTTGGGCTCTCCGCCTCCTCCACCCTTAACCTCCCTCTAAACCAGATCCTCCCTCTGCCGCTTTCCCGCCCTCTCCTCCCACGCTGACACTGGCGATTCCTCTCACGTTTCCTGCGCGGACTGCGTGTCAAATCAGAGTGCCGTGCAGCAACGGGAGGGAGTTGCAACTCCCATCATTACTGGGGAGCGGGGGGGAGGGAGGAGCCCCACCCGCAACACACGACAGCAACAAAAGCAACAGCAAAAACGAGTCACGAGCCACCGACTTAAGCCGCTTGTAATTGATCGTGTCTTTGACATTAGAAAAACATTTTTTTTCTCTCTCTCTGTGTCGCACACGACCCCCCCCCCCCTCTCTCTCTCTCTTTCTCTCTCTTTTTGCTGCTGCCACAAAAGACGAGACCCCAGACAAGACGCCAACTGGTGCACGGCGGCTAATAAAGCGCACGCAGTGGCAGTGGCAGCAACAGCAAATCCACTTAAGAGGGGGGGTGGGGGGGGGGGGGGGAGTGGAGGGGTGAGAGAGTGGGGGGGAAGCCACACAAGGGGAGAGATTCAGCGAGTGTCAAATGAAATGAGACGTGGAAGAAGTCAGATTGTGTGGCATGTGGCGGGGGGGAGGGAGGGAGGGAGGAAGAGAATTAAGGGGCAAAAGCAGCAGGGTAGAGGCAGGGAGGCAGGGAGGAAGGTAGGGTAATGCAACAAGTTGGTGGCAGCGGAGGGCGAGGGGTGTCGTGTGGTGCGGTGTGGTGTGGTGTGGGGCAATGCTCTCAATGCATGCTCTTCCCCCCTTCTGCGTGGCTTTCATTTGAAGTCACAGAAATGTTTTCCAACCAATGGGGGACAGGGGAGGAGTGGGCTGAGGGGGAGGGGGAGGGTAGAGGAGGAGTGGGGGAGGGGGAAAATATTTCAGGGCCCAAGACCCTTCGATTACCAAGGGGAATATATTTTTTATTATTTGTATGCCTAAATAAATATATAATAAATTTGTATATATAGTATAGGCATAAATATGTATTTATATATAATTTATTTGCTATATTTATTTACAGGAATGTACTTCTATTATTAAATTAAGGGATCTAAGGGGTCGAGCACCTGAAATGAAGGGTATAAAGACTCTAATACTATTTACAGGGTGACCCATACAAAATTAGCAAAAGATAGACAGATAGATAGAGAGAGAGAGAATAAATTGTATGTGTCACAGGGAAAAAATAAAGTTGATAAGATGTCCGGCGGCGAACGCCAATAATCCATCCATGTTGTCCATCAAAAGAAAGCGATAGAGAAACAGATAGAAATAAAGAGAGGGAGAGACAGAGTTGGGGATAAAGATAAAGACAAAGAGTTTCCTTTCTGAAAAACAGGATGTAATATAGCCTAAAACAGTTGGCAAAAGGCGGGGAGATGCCTTTCAACCCAGCCACAGAAAAAGATACACGAGGAGGAGGATGCTCCGATGAGTGCCGAGGCCCTGGCGGAGGCTCTAGCGGTGAGCGAGACCGCCTCGGACTTTATACACGAAGTGGAGCGCTCTCTCTACGGCGACAACAGCAAGGAGAACGGCTCCGCCCAGTACTTCAAGGCGGCCGAGAATTATTCGCTGTTTGGCGCCAACTACATGGGCTTGGAGGAGGACAAGAACAAAAAACCGCCGCCGGGCTTCGACCAAAGCTCCAGTCAGATTGCGGCTGGATCGGCCGGAGTATCCGGCCAAAGCTACTCGGGGGTAAGTGGTGCTCTAGGCTTTCAATGAATTAGGAATCGATGATTCGTTGGCTAGAATATGCCCAATATGCCCTCGTTCTTAGCTGTTCTGAGGAAAACCCCAACTCTATCCGTATTTCAGGGACCCTCTTCATCCGGAATGGGCGGCATGGCAATGTCCCAGCAGCCGCAGCACAAGGCCGCGAATCAGCCAGGACCTGCAGCGCTGCTTCCACAGCAGCAGCAGCATCCGCGTCATCCTTCGCCAGCGACAGTGCCCAGGGTCATAGCCGAGGCAGCAGCTCTGGCTGGAGCTGGGGCTGGCATCGACATTGGCCTGCACGCCCATGGACATCTGCCCAGTGCCACGGAAATGGCCATCGGACACATTTACCAGGAGCTCATGGGCATGAATTTCAATCAGGCCAATATACAGCAGCAGCAGCAGCAACACCACCACCAGCAGCAGCAGCACCACCACCAGCAGCAGCAGCAGCACCACCAGCAGCAGCAGCAGCAGCAGGCGGCTCTCCAGCAGCAGCAGCAGGCGGCTCTGAAGCAGCAGGCGGCTCTCCTCTCCTACGGCCAAAAGGCCGTAACAGCAACTGGCATAGTCCCTGACCCACGCGACGTATGTTCTCAAAGCGGTGTTTCTTGCGTATCGTGCCCGTTTGCGTCGCCAGGTCCACTTCTGGGACAACTAGAGTACGGCCAGGACATTACACTCCACACCCACAGATTAGATGACTAGTTTTAAAATATTTTGTTTGTTTGTTTTGTCGAGTTTGTCGTCGTCTCCTCTGGGCTGATGACCGACAGCATAGCAAGGCGTACTCTTAAACAGTCTTCAAAGTTATTTAGTTCTACGACACACACATTGCGGTCCGCCTCAGCAGATGGATCCCTGTGCCTGTGCCCAGAATGTCGCGGCTCCGCGCGTACTGGAGTCCGATTCCACACGAGGGCGAGGCATGAGTTCAATATCTTCTTGTTGCTGCAGAGCGCCTCCCGGCTGCTGGGTTTTTGCAATGATTAAAATGACCTTCATTCCCTGATGACAGACAGTCACTGGAAAACGGTCAAACTGGTCAAAAGACCAGTCCAACGCCTTCCTCTTCGAGGAGGACGTGCGGCAGCTGGCCGTCGGCTGGACCCACAATGCGGCGCTGCTCCGCAACAACGAGATCCTCATGTGGGGCCGCAAGTGCTACGGACAGCTGGGCACGGGCTCGATCAGCGAGCAGCAGGCGGTGCCCCAGCCACTGAGGCTCCGACGGCCAGACGCCTGCTCGCGTGCACATGGGGGCAGAGCACGGCCTGCTGCGGACTACAGCCGGCGAGATCTACACCTGGGGCTGGAACGAGCACGGAAACTGTGGCAACAACAGTACAGAGAATGTGTAAGAATCTCCCTTCTGCCAGTGGATTGGCTTTAAATTCAATTTTCGATCAATTTCCAGATGCAGCGCGTGAAGTTGGCCGGAGCTGGCTCGGGCTTCTGTTACGCCATTTCCGAGTCGTCTGTTAATTAATTTTATAATAAATGTTAAAAATGCTTAAAAATACTAAACGGAATATCGAAATTAAGGTATTTGATGTCGGATCATGAGCAAAATTGTACGAATAATCAAACCCAAGCAGTTGGCGCTCTTTCTTCCATCGATAGTTGAAGAAACATCGATGTATCGATAGTAACAATGAAGTTTTTCAACCTTCAGCAGCTTTACTTGAACTCCGCGGAATTTTCGTTGCAAATACTATTTGCCATTTTTACAGTGAAAATAAAGTGCTTTGTTTTTCAAAAACTTAATCTTTTCCACAGAAAAAAGAAGGTAAATATGGTAAATGGTAGATTTTTATATATTTTATTCGAAATGTGCGGCTTGCCAGGCAATTAGTGGATGAATTTGAGGGCGCTTATGGTTTTTGAAGCCAACAAGTGCAAATGGCGATGGAGAATCATCAAAGTGCAATGAAATATTCGAAATATTTGCGGCACCGGCCTCTACACGCTCGTGTTCCATGATAGATGCCTCAGAGCAGAGAACTATCTCCCTTAAATAATTGGCAGCACAGAAAAAGTCGCCCAAAGTGAGACATCGCTTCTTCTGCGCAAAATGCAATGGATTGGATTGATATTTCTTCGATCCGCAGAAGTCTCACTTTAAGACTTCTGTGGGCATGTGTATGCCGGCATTTTCGTTCACCAATACACAAAAAGATTAACCAGTGCTGCCAATAGTTCATCCACTGATACACACACGCACACACAGCACTCAAGCCTCCACGACCTCTGACTGGGCAGCACTGTCGTGGTAGGCGTCTGTGTCGGGCAGTAATTCCGAGAAACTTCAGCGTGTATTAGTAGACCACTCCGCATAAATAAAATAAATTTCCCATAAATCAATTTTTTTTGTGCAACCGATCGCCATAAACAAACGAACAGACGACTGGGAGCCGATTACTTCCATTTCGCTCGAAGCAGTGAAGGTTCTCGTTCAGCGGTGTTTCTTTCCACTAAACATTTTCATTTCTTTCTCGCACAAAAAGATGTCGGAGAATAGCTTCAACTCAAAGTATTTGGACGATGACGATGAGGACGATGTGATTGCTGCCTCTGAGGGTGTGTACCAATGAATCCTCTAAACTAAATATAATCCACGCGTTTGTCTCGCGCTTTAGGCAAAGTTTCGAGCCAGGTGGCCAAGCGCATCTGGCAGCCAACCATCGATGATACTACCCCTGGGGTCTGGGAGCCGCCCGAGAAGCCCCTGCCCCACGTGGAGGAGAATGCTCCGATGAGTGCCGAGGCCCTGGCGGAGGCTCTACCGGTGAGCGGGACCGCCTCGGACTTTATACACGAAGTGATGCGCTCTCTCTACGGCGACAGCAGCAAGGATCCGGAGAACGGCTCCGCCCAGTACTTCAAGGCGGCCGAGAATTATTCGCTGTTTGGCGCCAACTACATGGGCTTGGAGAAGGACAAGAACAAAAAACCGCCGCCGGGCTTCGACCAAAGCTCCAGTCAGATTGCGGCTGGATCGGCCGGAGTATCCGGCCAAAGCTACTCGGGGGTAAGTGGTGCTCTAGGCTTTCAATGAATTAGGAATCGATGATTCGTTGGCTAGAATATGCCCAATATGCCCTCCTTCTTAGCTGTTCTGAGGAAAACCCCAACTCAATCCGTATTTCAGGGACCCTCTTCATCCGGAATGGGCGGCAAGGCAATGTCCCAGCAGCCGCAGCACAAGGCCGCGAATCAGCCAGGACCTGCAGCGCTGCTTCCACAGCAGCAGCAGCATCCGCGTCATCCTTCGCCAGCGACAGTGCCCAGGGTCATAGCCGAGGCAGCAGCTCTGGCTGGAGCTGGGGCTGGCATCGACATTGGCCTGCACGCCCATGGACATCTGCCCAGTGCCACGGAAATGGCCATCGGACACATTTACCAGGAGCTCATGGGCATGAATTTCAATCAGGCCAATATACAGCAGCAGCAGCAGCAACACCACCACCAGCAGCAGCAGCAGCACCACCACCAGCAGCAGCAGCAGCACCACCACCACCAGCAGCAGCAGCACCACCACCACCAGCACCAGCAGCAGGCGGCTCTGAAGCAGCAGGCGGCTCTCCTCTCCTACGGCCAAAAGGCCGTAACAGCAACTGGCATAGTCCCTGACCCACGCGACGTATGTTCTCAAAGCGGTGTTTCTTGCGTATCGTGCCCGTTTGCGTCGCCAGGTCCACTTCTGGGACAACTAGAGTACGGCCAGGACATTACACTCCACACCCACAGATTAGATGACTAGTTTTAAAATATTTTGTTTGTTTGTTTTGTCGAGTTTGTTGTCGTCTCCTCTGGGCTGATGACCGACAGCATAGCAAGGCACTCTTAAACAGTCTTCAAAGTTATTTAGTTCTACGACACACACATTGCGGTCCGCCTCAGCAGATGGATCCCTGTGCCTGTGCCCAGAATGTCGCGGCTCCGCGCGTACTGGAGTCCGATTCCACACGAGGGCGAGGCATGAGTTCAATATCTTCTTGTTGCTGCAGAGCGCCTCCCGGCTGCTGGGTTTTTGCAATGATTAAAATGACCTTCATTCCCTGATGACAGACAGTCACTGGAAAACGGTCAAACTGGTCAAAAGACCAGTCCAACGCCTTCCTCTTCGAGGAGGACGTGCGGCAGCTGGCCGTCGGCTGGACCCACAATGCGGCGCTGCTCCGCAACAACGAGATCCTCATGTGGGGCCGCAAGTGCTACGGACAGCTGGGCACGGGCTCGATCAGCGAGCAGCAGGCGGTGCCCCAGCCACTGAGGCTCCGACGGCCAGACGCCTGCTCGCGTGCACATGGGGGCAGAGCACGGCCTGCTGCGGACTACAGCCGGCGAGATCTACACCTGGGGCTGGAACGAGCACGGAAACTGTGGCAACAACAGTACAGAGAATGTGTAAGAATCTCCTTTCTGCCAGTGGATTGGCTTTAAATTCAATTTTCGATCAATTTCCAGATGCAGCGCGTGAAGTTGGCCGGAGCTGGCTCGGGCTTCTGTGTTATGGGCGGTTTTGGACAGAGCCGATAGGTATCAGGGCTGGAGAAGAAAGAGACAGCGGCATCTATAGTGGATCCTGGGAAGCAGTGGCAGAGTTGCGTAGGAGAAAAGGAAACGGGGCGAGGAGGAAGAAAAGGGAGAGTTTCCGGTGGAGAATAGTGGAGGCCGCACGTGCACTAAAAGAAAAAAAGGAAACAAAATTGGTGATCGTGGAGACTACGATCCCACCAAGACATCAGCGGCAGGCATCAACATCAGCAGAAGCGGCGGACATCGGCAGCAGCATCCCGGTACTGGCCAGGCCGGGAAACTGATGCGAGAACCGTCAGCGGAGCACCGGCACCAAGGGACCGTCAGCGGAGCACCGACTGGAGACACGTTTCTGTCCCCACACACCAGCCCCCCCGGGGAAAGAATCCGGACTTCAAAGCAGCAATACACACACACGATTCACACACACCCATAGGGTTTATTTTTTTTTGTTAGTATTTGTGTGTTAGTATTTGTTTCCTTTATATAAACCTAGATTATTAATTATTATTAATTAATAATGTACAAGATAAATAAGAAAATATAATGGATATAAAAGGAATATTTGAAAAGAGTCATGAGTGAATAGAAAACGGTAGTTGGGTGGGACGAGAGCGAGAAGAAGAGCGGGACCCTGAATATGAAAAGGGAGCAAATTCAAAAGGTGGCGCTCATGGAAGGGTGGGACCCTGCTAGGGATAACGAAACCAACTATCCCCGCTGACGAAAGTGCCAACGAGGACAAGTCTGTCCTATAAATAAGATTTGTTTTTTTTGTATGTTTTTTTGTTTTGTTCAATCCGTCCCCTGGCTTATCGGGTCGGAAACACCCCTGACTTCTCCGTGAGCTAGCTGGGAACGATAGGCCAGGGTGGCAAAGAGGCGGATCATAACAAATGGCGCCCAAAGGTAATAGAAGGGATCGATTTTAAACGCGAGTCTTAAAGACCCGGTGTAAAATGGAACCCGGGTAGAACGAAACTCAGCCGGTCCGCGAGCCGGGAATAAATCCTAGCCGTCGTAGCCGCTGAGATGAGTAGAAGAGAGGAAAATGGACATGGTAGTTTTGTATCGGAGGTAGAAGGGAAGGAAGTGTGTGTCCCGAGTTGTGGTCCAGGTATTACCAGGTGGTAGTAGCCTCGTTGTCCGACTCGTGGAGCTCGCTGTCTGGATCTGAAAAGAGGAAGAGGTGCCGGAGGATCTGTCGAGTCGTGGTCCGGGTTATGTCCAGAGGCATTAACGTCGTTGTCCGATTCTGGGGGATCCACGGTGATCTGAGGGAGGAAACAGCGAAGGGAGTTGGCACTTAGAAAAAGTAAGCGAAGGTAAATAGCAAGGGGAAAAGAAGGGAGTCCGCTCACCTGCAAAACAATTAATGCAGTTGTCTCTCGTCCCACCAAACAAATTAAAGGTGAATTTTTGTCTGAAGCAGTTTGGGAATTATATGTTTTTTTTTGTTAGTGATTTAGCAGACTATTGGAAAGCCGAAGCAAGAAAACCCAAAGGGAAATCATTTTTTTTTGAGGACTGACGATTCTCGCTAGCATTGTTTAAAAGCAATTTTAGAAGTAGGCATTAGGCAAGTCATCGGAAAAAGAGTTTTTGTTTGGGAGAGGAAGTATTTAGTTATTTAGTGTTGCATTTAATTAGGCGATTAATTGTAGATGTAGGTGTTTATTTATTTGATTGAATCAGTTTGGATATTTAGATTTATCAATTTATTGATTTAAATTAACCGATTTATGTATTTAAATTTATTTATTTGGTTATCTAAACATTGAATTAATTATTCGCTTATTTATTTATTGCACTATTTATTTATTTGTTTTCTCGTTACGATTGAAGGTATTGAGGATTAATTAGCCTGGAACTAATAATAATAAACAGATAATTGTGGACGTTGACATGCAATGACTGCATCTTTCAAGAGGCGATGCAGTTACTGCACCGTCAAGTGGCCCGTGTGACACCAGCAGAAGGCTGTTACGCGCGGATCCCAGGCAAAACGCAGCCCTCCTCCCGCCCAACCGACCGAGGGGCGCTGCCGCATGACGCGCGGTGCGTAGCCGAACCAAACGCGAACATGCAAGAAAGATAGCTATTAGACTAACATTCGAGGAAAATTAGTACTAAACTTACTAAGAAACTAAGCATGCAATCAAAGTACAAATACCACTACAGTTACTAATTAATAGAAAGGTGTGTAAGGATTAATAATTTAATAAGAGGAAGAGAATTAGTGGTGGATATAATATGGTAGAGGGAATTATAATCCGAGCATAAGACCCTAAACGGTTCATGCAAGGAATAACTCGATCTACAAAGTGGAAGGAACAACGGTATAAAATTTCTAGTCAGTCTAATAGGAATCGTGAAGTTTATGCGGCTCAACAGATCAGGGCTGTCTATGTCACCCCTGATCAAGTTGTGCATAAATATCACACCAAGCATTTTTCTACGGTTAACCAAGGATGGGAGGTTTACTAATAGTAGTCTACTAGAGTAAGATGGGAGTCTTACACCCGCATCCCAGTTAAGGCCCCGCAGAGCAAAGAGTAACAAGTTTTTCTGTACTGATTCTATACGGTCCTGGTGTACTTTGTACTGAGGGCACCATACACAGGAGCCGTATTCTAAGATCGGACGAACAAGCGAGGTATAGAGAGTCTTTGTTATATAGGGGTCGTCAAATTCCTTTGACCACCTCTTTATAAACCCAAGCACGCTCATGGCCTTATTTACCATGGTAGAAATGTGTTCGGAAAACTTTAACTTGGGGTCTAACATAACACCCAGATCATCCACCAGGGTAATTCTCTCAAGAGAACCACCAAATAGGGTGTAAGGAGCCAACAAAGGGCTAGAACGATGAAATGTCATAACTTTGCATTTCGAGGCATTAAGGTGTAACAAGTTTGCACAACACCATGACTGAAAGTTATTGAGATCGGATTGCAAGCGAGAATGAAATGAAATGTCCTTGTACTGGACACAGAGTTTAACATCATCCGCATACATAAGTACTCGAGAGTATGTTAATACTGAAGGTAAGTCATTAATAAAGAGTGTGAAGAGTAAGGGGCCTAGATGGCTGCCTTGTGGTACTCCCGAAGAAACCTTTACTGGGAAAGAGAGGGAGTTTTTGAAGAGGACTCTTTGAGACCTAGAACAAAGATAGCTAGAAATCCATCTCAGGAGGTTGGGCGGAAACCCTAAAAGGTCAAGTTTATGCGCTAAAAGGGAATGGTTTACAGAGTCGAATGCTTTACTAAAGTCGGTGTAAATAACATCCGTCTGTAAGTTACCTTGAAAGCCTTTAATAATGAAAGAGGTAAACTCTAACAAGTTCGTGGTGGTTGATCGCCGCCTTATAAATCCATGCTGAGTTGGAGATATAAGTGACTTGCAGAGATGTTGCAAGTGCGGAGTTAAAACCTTCTCAAACATTTTAGGAATAGCGGATAACTTTGCTATACCTCTATAATTTTTTGCATCAGACTTGCTACCTTTTTTATGGAGAGGAATTATAAACGATTCCTTCCAGATCGGGGGGAAGCAAGAAGAATCAATGGATAGGGTGAATAGTTTAAGCAAAGGTCCACACAGAGCCTCGGCGCAGTACCTGAGTACACAACCTGGAACCCCGTCTGGACCCGGTGAAAACACCGGCTTAACTAGTCGAAGATCATGAAGTAGGGAACATTCATTTAACAAGGGACTGAAAATGCCGTTCGACCTCGGTAAACCGTATGGGTACGGATGACCAGAGTAGCTTTCCTCAGAATAGGTGGTTTGGAAGAATTGGGCAAAAAGATCGGCAATTGCCTGATCATTATTTGCCGACGTATTACAAAATGATAGCGAGGATGGGTGTGCGGACGTTCTACGCTTACTGTTTACGAAGCTGTAAAACTGTTTAGGGTCCTGAGAAAAACGTATCCTGCATCGAGATAGGTAGTTCTTATAGCATTGAGCATTAAGAACTGAAAAGTTTGACCGAGCTAATACATAGCGAGAGTGAGAAGTAGGAGAACCCACTTCTTGAAATTTTTTATAAAGTCTTGATTTTAAGTTTTTTAGACTGGATAACTCTTTGGTAAACCAAGGGGGTTTTCCAGATCTAGTCGGACAAGAAAGCGGGACACAAGAATCGAAAAATGTGCCAAGAGCATTGTAAAAAATGTTTGTGCCTTTTATGATATCAGTGCACAAGTACAAAGCGGACCAATCAAAATCCCTAATGAGGTTATTAAGCTTCGCAAACTCGGCTTTACGAAAGCAGCGGACACGTTCGGGCAGCCTACTCGACCGATCCAATACAGTTGGTCCTATATCTAGCGACACCTCGAAAGTAGGGTGGTAGGCGTCTTCAGGTATAGTGAGCGGAAGGGCTCGGGTTAACAACACTATGGTCGGATCCGATACAAAGCACAGATCAAGCAATCGACCCAAGGAATTATTCACATGGTTGACTTGAGACAGGGATAGGTCAAGCAAGCCGTCAACAAAGTCATGTCGTGACATGGGCACTAGGTTACTAGACTCGTTTACCGAAGACCAAACAGTTCCTGGCAAGTTGAAGTCACCAAGAACTATCATACGATCTTTATCAGATAGCGAGGAAGAAACAGCGGTTAAAGCGGACAAGTGCAGCTCATAAATTGAAATATCCGAAGAAGGTGGGATATACGAGCAAGTAATGAATATAGCGAAAGCGGGAAGAATCAGTTTTACACACAGGAATTCCAGTTCCTGTTGAACTTGGACTGTGAAGTGTTCCGACGTGAAGTAAGAGTCCACTGCAATTAGAACCCCCCCTGCCCGTCGAGACGAACGGTCCTTTCTAAAAGTTGTGTACCGACCTGCCAAAACCTCGGAACTAAGAATGTCCGGCTTTAACCAGGTTTCAGTAAACACAATAACGTGGGAAGCAAATGCAACACTATCCCGGAAAAGAATGCTGAGCTTACTACGCAAGCCTCTTACATTCTGATAGGTTACTAAAAGAGAAGTTAGTTTTTTGGAAAGGTGGAAGCAAGACGGGAAGTTGAGGAAGAGGAAGTTGAGGTTGAGGTTGAGGGTGGCACACTGGAAAGGTTTGGAAGGAATATGGGGGGCCTATTCTTCTTCTTAGCCTTAAACTCCTTCACCACCAAATGCTCCGGCCAAAATTTGGCGGAGCAAATGGTGTCAAATTGAGTTGGGGAGATGCTTATCTTAAACGAGGCTATCTCCCTGGCATAAGAGAAGTTAAATTTCTCCACCTTTAAACCCACGGCTTTTATTTTGCTTTGAATAAAAGCAATTACATCATTAGATGTGAGGTCAGGGGCCAGCCGTGAAACAAAAAACTGTCGTTTTGGTGGGACTCCCACCAGTGGTTTAGTCACCACAGGCCTAGTACCTGTGGTGGCAATATCCGGAGGTCCGGAACGTCTATTTACTGGTGGGATCGGTATAGACGGGACAACTAGCGAACTTGCGGACACCACGGACACGGACGCTGCAGACGTACTTGGCTGCACATTCTCCGAGGCGATGAATTCGGCTACCGAATCTGCGTCGCCAGCAGCTGTCGTTGCCCTTGGAGTGGCAAACGAGATCAACTGCTGCACACTTGGAGTGGTCGGAGTCAGTTTTTCGGCGGCGCACGGCTGAGTGACGGTTGGCAATTGCAGATCCCGCGGAGTGACCTTTTTGCGCCTCGGAGACTCATTCAGCAGTTTTAAACCGCTAAACTGAGCCTCCATGGCTAGGAGCCGATCGTATTGGTTTTTAAAACCAACGGTCAGCTCCTTAAAGCCACTCCGCGTCTGCCTCATGAAAGCCACCATGTCTTTCTCCACCGCACGGCATGCCTCGCAACTGTAATGCAAGCCATTACGTTTGGCTATAGCATCACTCACGAGGCCAGAAAATCCAGCGCATTTTGCGTGCACTACGCTGTCGCAGAGCCAGCAGGGGACATTCGGCTGATCGTGGGTGATCTGCTTCTTACAGCTTTTTTTGGCACAGACCACAGCGTATTCCATTTTATTTTATTATTTATTTATATATATACTTTTATTTGCAAAACAAATTGGTATCAGACCAATGTGCCAGACAACGCTCAAAGCGGAATTGGTAAAAAAAAAGAGAGCAGAGTGGAGAGCGGTTATAGCGAGAGCTACTAAGCAGAGAGCGCTATTGCTCAGAAAGTTTAAAGAGCGAGAGAGAAAGAACAGTTATTGAAGTTGAGGTGATAGCGAGAGAGTGATAAAACAACAAAAGCTACCAGACGAGAGCGGACTGCAATGCAATGTAATGCGTACTCACTCACTGCAACAACACAAACACAAGCACAAGCACAAGCCGACGCCGAAAAATAAAAAGTTAAATAATGTTTTAACACAAATCAAAAGGCATGCACTCGCGTAATAGAATAGGTTTCCAGATTGTTGTCTGGTTAGGAAGTAAATTTAGAATTTAGTTAGGATAATAAACAATCCAATTTATTTATCACCAAGATAGTTAAGTAAATAGGGAATAGACGAAGGAAAGGAGTACGTTAGGAAAATTGGTTGATGAGTGACCCGGAGATTTTTAAAGGGTCGGGAAAGACAAAGCGTAGCCCAGAGGCACAGCGCAGGTACCAGCCGT
This sequence comes from Drosophila miranda, assembly GCF_003369915.1. Classification (NCBI taxonomy): domain Eukaryota; kingdom Metazoa; phylum Arthropoda; class Insecta; order Diptera; family Drosophilidae; genus Drosophila; species Drosophila miranda. Next base: position 7,274,528 of record NC_046673.1, read on the forward strand.
ACAACATGCCGACGACTCGGTCCCAGGACGGTAAAGCCGGCAGTAGGCCGGAAGGGCCGTCGCAAGTGGCGGAAAACGTACATGCGGGGTTGCACCAGGAGGACCCAGAGGCCGGAGCGGTAGGAGGTCAACAGCGAACCCGTAAGGACCTGGTTTTACCGTCCGAGTTAAGCTCAGCCGTGAACGCAGCCTTAGCCCAAGCACAGGAGACCTACCGAGCGTCGCTCGGGCAGCAAATGGAAGCGCTGAGATCGTCAATGCAAGCAGACATGCTAGAGTTCATGCGAGAGATCAACGCTGTGGTGGGTTCGTTAAAAGCGGAGCGAACGGCGAGTGATGCGAATGGAAGGAATCGGGGATCAAATGCAACCAGTCTGGGAGGAGGTCAACAGGAAGCACCCGGGAACCAGCAAGCACATCCAACGCACTTGTTCGTGGACAACCGAACATTGGAGGCCGATCAGAGGACCCAAGCCGATCAGAGACCCGTGGAGGAGTGGCTGTTTAACGGGATGGGCGCAGGAGCAAACCCTAACAGGAATCGACCGAGTTTCGGAGAGGCTAGGCAGGAGCAAGTGCAGATACGAAGATGGGGACTTAGCTTCGACGGCGATCCAAAGGGGATGCCCGTGGCGGAATTCATATTCCGGGTGGAGCATCTACAGACGTCGTACCAGGTACCGTGGGCGGAGGTGTTGAAAGCCTTTCACACATTGGTCAGTGGCCACGCAAGGGATTGGTACTGGATGCATGTGCGGACGGTAGGAATGCCGGACTGGCCGAATCTGAGATATGGTCTCCAGCAGCAGTTTCAAGTTCGTCGGACAGAGTTCGAGCGAGAGCAAGAGCTCAGGGAACGCCGACAACGCCACGGGGAGTCGGCGGACCAGTACATCCAGGAGATGTTGGTGTTGAGGACGAGATTGCTGAATCCGTTCTCGGATTATGATCTAATAAAGATCATAAAGATCAATATTAGGGATGCAATTTCGAGGGTGATTTATCCAATGCAGATACCAAATCTCCAGAAGCTGCGAGAAGAGTGTGCGGACGCCGAGAAACTGCTGGCGACGCGATGGACAAGGAGCGGTCCAGACCATGGGGGTAGTAGGCGCAGGGAAGATCACAAAGTACATGAATTGGATGCGAACACTCACGACCCGGAGGAACAGACCGAGGCATTGGATGCTGTCCATAGGACGAGGGAATCCGGAGGCGACCGCACCCAGCTGAAGTGCTGGAATTGCGCTCAGCCGGGTCACACCTATTTTGAGTGTGAGTCGGCCGTACGTAACCTGTTCTGCTACAAGTGCGGGCTGGCCGGGGTCATCCTCCCTAAATGTCCTAAATGTCGGCCGGGAAACGCGAAAAGGAGCACGACGCAATTGGAGGAGTCGAGTTCCACGTCGCCGCGAAGCAGCCAATAGATAGGCCCTCCAACGTTAAATTAGATACCCCTAAGGAAAGAAGTAGCAATAAGAATATTTACACTACCATATATAAGGTTAACCAAGCGGTATTACCCGAAGCTAGATGGTCCGAGCGCAAGCCGATAAAGGAAAGACAGCGGCAGTACGAACAGGCCAGGAATCGGATAATGGGGGACGAACTCGATGAGAGTATCCGAACGGGAGCAGTCAGAGCACAGCGGGCTCGGGACAGGTTTCAGGGGCGAAAGAGAAGGCGGCTCCAGGTGTGTGCTGCAGTCCACTCGGCAATTCGTCAGGATGACAGGCCATTCGCACGAGTGAAGTTGGGCCCGAGGACGCTGATGGGACTACTGGATACAGGGGCATCGGTGAGCCTTCTGGGATAGGAGAATTGGAGCTGAAACTTCAAGGCATAAAGAAATTCTCAGTACAAACAGCGGGCGGCACTCCTCATAAAATACTGGGACATGTGTCGACAGTAATGACGTATGGAGGCCAGAAGCAGACTATGGAGTTGTTCCTGTGTCCCTCGCTGAAACAACCGCTGTACCTAGGGGTCGATTTCTGGCGGAAGTTTGGTCTGGCTCCGCATATAGTAGGCCTAGAACGACACAAGGAATTAGCCGAAATTGATGCTGAGGTGCTGACTAGGAGTAGACCAACGGAACCGCACGAATTGACGCACACGCAGCAGACACGTCTGGACCAGGTGAAGAACAACTTCAGGGCATTCGACACACATGGTTTGGGAAGAACGACGCTCGAAAGGCACGAAATTCAATTAATCGAGGGAGCCGTACCCGTAAAGGAGCGATTCTACCCGGTGTCTCCCGCGGTGCAAGAGCTGTTGTTTGCCGAGGTGGACGAAATGTTGCGCCTCGGAGTCATCGAAACCAGCGAGAGCCCGTGGAGCAACCGCGTGACGCTGGTACGTAAGCCGGGAAAAAACCGATTGTGTCTGGATGCGCGGAAACTAAACAAATTAACCGTGAAGGATGCTTACCCGCTGCAGAGCATCGAGTCAATTCTGAGCCGCGTAGATGATACGGTGTACATCAGCAGCATCGATTTAAAGCACGCATTTTGGCAGATAGAGCTGGAGCCTGAAAGTCGGATGTACACAGCATTCACGGTGCCGGGCAGACCACTCTATCAATTTAAATCGATGCCCTTCGGGTTGTGCAATGCAGCCCAACGGCTGTGTCGGTTGATGGATCGAGTAATTCCACAACGACTCCGAAGCCATGTCTTTGTATACTTAGACGATCTACTAGTTATTTCCCGGACGTTTGAGGAGCATATACACCTGTTAGAGGAAGTGGCCAAGTGTCTCAAGGAGGCAAACCTGACAATTGGAAGAAAAAAATCGAAATTCGGCTATAAATATTTAAAGTATTTAGGGTACATCGTAGGCGACGGCGCACTTAGGACAGATCCGGAGAAAGTACAGGCGATCACCCAAATACCAATGCCAAGGAACGTGAGACAAATCCGGAGATTTTTGGGGACAGCTGGCTGGTATCGGCGGTTTATCCGAAATTTCTCGGCACTCTCGGCTCCTCTGACAGACTGTCTGAAAGGAAAAGGGCAATTTAAGCTGACGGAGGAGGCAGGAAAATCGTTCGAGGAGCTCAAAAAAGCACTTACCAGTGCCCTCGTGCTACATCATCCAGACTTTAAGAAGCACTTCTTCATCCAGTGTGATGCGAGCCACGTGGGGATCGGAGCAGTTCTCTTCCAGAGGGATGATGAAGGAGCAGAGCACCCGATCGCATTCTTTTCGGCGAAGCTAAGAGGGGCACAGCTCAACTATAGCGTGCCAGAGAAGGAGTGTCTGGCGGCGGTAAGAGCCATAGAGAAGTTCCGTGCATACGTAGAACTGATGCCATTCACGGTGATAACAGATCACGCGAGTTTGCAGTGGCTCATGCGATTCAAAGCACTGGATGGGAGGCTAGCCAGGCGGTCGTTGGCTCTCCAGGCTTATGACTTCGAAATCGAGCACCGCAAAGGAAAGGAAAATATCGTCGCCGATATGCTGTCACGTCCCTTTGACGTGGACGCTATCGACTTCCTGGAGTTCGACACCACAGCCTTCGAGGATGAAGAATACCGAAGAAAAATTGAGTCGGTCCAGAGCGATGAGGATGAATTCCCAGACCTGAAGGTGGAGGAAGGACTGCTGTTTAAGCGCACACAATTTGGCCGGCCGGAATTAGAGGAGTTTACGTGGAAGCTATGGATCCCGGAAGCCCTGACGAGCACACTGATCCAACAGGCTCACGACAGCGATGTGGCAATGCATGGAGGAATCGCGAGGACACTGGGACAGCTGCGACAGTTCTATTATTGGCCCCGGATGACCGTGCAGGTGAAGGCATATGTGGCTGATTGTAACACCTGCAAAGAAACAAAACATTCAACACAGGTTCACCGTCCACTCATGGGGGCCGAAACCAGAACCGAGAGGCCGATTCAAAAACTGTACCTGGATTTCCTGGGTCCATATCCGAGGACTCGAAGTGGCAATGTGGTCATACTAATAGTCCTCGATCACATGTCCAGATATGTCTGGTTGAAGGCTTTGCCTAAGGCGACGTCTTCGGCCGTGATCCGATTCTTGCACGCCGAGGTCTTCGCGCAGTTTGGCGTGCCTGAAATAGTGCATACCGATAATGGAAAGCAATTTGTGTCAGCTGAATTCTCTCAATTCCTGGATAGAAGCATAACGCACCTGAAGTCGGGGAACTATGCACCGCAGGCGAACGCGGCCGAACGAGTGAACCAGACTGTACTGGCAGCAATAAGGACATACGCTAGTGAGGATCACACGCGCTGGGACGAGAAGCTGACGGAGATCCAGTGTGTGGCTAGGAGCGCTATACACACGGGTATCGGGACGTCGCCATACTTTGTGTTGTTTGGGCAGCACATGTTTACTAGCGGCCGAGATTATAAATTGGCACGCAGACTGGGCGCCCTAACTGATGCACAAATGTCACCCTTGGCGAGGAGTGACAAGATGGAGATAGTCCGAGATGAGGTCCGAGGAAACTCTCATGAAGCCTACAACAGAGCGAAGAACAGGTATAATCGAAAAGCTCGAGAAATTAGGTACTCACCGGGTCAGGAGATATATAAGCGGAATTTCGTGTTGAGCAAATTTAAAAACAACATCAACGCGAAGTTCAGCCCAAAATACGTCAAGTGCCGAGTGATCCGGAGTATGGGCAACAGTCTGTACGAGCTGGAGACGTTGCAAGGCTCACGTATTGGGGTGTTTCACGCAAAGGATCTGAAGCAGTAGCCCAGGCATCTCAGAGACTCTCAATCTCAGGGTGTGGGCGATGGCCTACGTTTGGGGCCCCTTAATTGAAAAAGCCCGCCAGCTTGGCACTCCCGTTTCGGCGGAGTAATCCTGGAAACGGTAGTGTGGTGTTATGGGCGGTTTTGGACAGAGCCGATAGGTATCAGGGCTGGAGAAGAAAGAGACAGCGGCATCTATAGTGGATCCTGGGAAGCAGTGGCAGAGTTGCGTAGGAGAAAAGGAAACGGGGCGAGGAGGAAGAAAAGGGAGAGTTTCCGGTGGAGAATAGTGGAGGCCGCACGTGCCCTAAAAGAAAAAAAGGAAACAAAATTGGTGATCGTGGAGACGACGATCCCACCAAGACATCAGCGGCAGGCATCAACATCAGCAGAAGCGGCGGACATCGGCAGCAGCATCCCGGTACTGGCCAGGCCGGGAAACTGATGCGAGAACCGTCAGCGGAGCACCGGCACCAAGGGACCGTCAGCGGAGCACCGACTGGAGACACGTTTCTGTCCCCACACACCAGCCCCCCCGGGGAAAGAATCCGGACTTCAAAGCAGCAATACACACACACGATTCACACACACCCACCTTCATCCACCCACATCACACACAACCCACGCATGTATACCCTCATTCATAACACATCACATAACATCACCACATTTCACACATCTACACCCGTCCGACCCACAATTAAACAAAATATCACGATCATACAAAAAACACCACGATTAAACGTAAACATCAGCAAGCATCAGGAAGCAACAACCTCTATCAAAGGGGGCTGCCAACTCGGCCGAAATAGGGTTTATTTTTTTTTGTTAGTATTTTTGTGTTAGTATTTGTTTCCTTTATATAAACCTAGATTATTAATTAATAATGTACAAGATAAATAAGAAAATATAATGGATATAAAAGGAATATTTGAAAAGAGTCATGAGTGAATAGAAAACGGTAGTTGGGTGGGACGAGAGCGAGAAGAAGAGCGGGACCCTGAATATGAAAAGGGAGCGAATTCAAAAGGTGGCGCTCATGGAAGGGTGGGACCCTGCTAGGGATAACGAAACCAACTATCCCCGCTGACGAAAGTGCCAACGAGGACAAGTCTGTCCTATAAATTAGATTTGTTTTTTTTTGTATGTTTTTTTGTTTTGTTCAATCCGTCCCCTGGCTTATCGGGTCGGAAACACCCCTGACTTCCCCGTGAGCTAGCTGGGAACGATAGGCCAGGGTGGCAAAGAGGCGGATCATAACATCTGTTACGCCATTTCCGAGTCGTCTGTTAATTAATTTTATAATAAATGTTAAAAATGCTTAAAAATACTAAACGGAATATCGAAATTAAGGTATTTGATGTCGGATCATGAGCAAAATTGTTCGAATAATCAAACCCAAGCAGTTGGCGCTCTTTCTTCCATCGATAGTTGAAGAAACATCGATGTATCGATAGTAACAATGAAGTTTTTCAACCTTCAGCAGCTTTACTTGAACTCCGCGGAATTTTCGTTGCAAATACTATTTGCCATTTTTACAGTGAAAATAAAGTGCTTTGTTTTTTAAAAACTTAATCTTTTCCACAGAAAAAAGAAGGTAAATATGGTAAATGGTAGATTTTTATATATTTTATTCGAAATGTGCGGCTTGCCAGGCAATTAGTGGATGAATTTGAGGGCGCTTATGGTTTTTGAAGCCAACAAGTGCAAATGGCGATGGAGAATCATCAAAGTGCAATGAAATATTCGAAATATTTGCGGCACCGGCCTCTACACACTCGTGTTCCATGATAGATGCCTCAGAGCATAGAACTATCTCCCTTAAATATTTGGCAGCACAGAAAAAGTCGCCCAAAGTGAGACATCGCTTCTTCTGCGCAAAATGCAATGGATTGGATTGATATTTCTTCGATCCGCAGAAGTCTCACTTTAAGACTTCTGTGGGCATGTGTATGCCGGCATTTTTCGTTCACCAATACACAAAAAGATTAACCAGTGCTGCCAATAGTTCATCCACTGATACACACACGCACACACAGCACTCAAGCCTCCACGACCTCTGACTGGGCAGCACTGTCGTGGTAGGCGTCTGTGTCGGGCAGTAATTCCGAGAAACTTCAGCGTGTATTAGTAGACCACTCCGCATAAATAAAATAAATTTCCCATAAATCAATTTTTTTGTGCAACCGATCGCCATAAACAAACGAACAGACGACTGGGAGCCGATTACTTCCATTTCGCTCGAAGCAGTGAAGGTTCTCGTTCAGCGGTGTTTCTTTCCAATAAACATTTTCATTTCTTTCTCGCACAAAAAGGTGTCGGAGAATAGCTTCAACTCAAAGTATTTGGACGATGACGATGAGGACGATGCGATTGCTGCCTCTGAGGGTGTGTACCAATGAATCCTCTAAACTAAATATAATCCACGCGTTTGTCTCGCGCTTTAGGCAAAGTTTCGAGCCAGGTGGCCAAGCGCATCTGGCAGCCAACCATCGATGATACTACCCCTGGGGTCTGGGAGCCGCCCGAGAAGCCCCTGCCCCACGTGGAGGAGGATGCTCCGATGAGTGCCGAGGCCCTGGCGGAGGCTCTAGCGGTGAGCGAGACCGCCTCGGACTTTATACACGAAGTGGAGCGCTCTCTCTACGGCGACAACAGCAAGGAGAACGGCTCCGCCCAGTACTTCAAGGCGGCCGAGAATTATTCGCTGTTTGGCGCCAACTACATGGGCTTGGAGGAGGACAAGAACAAAAAACCGCCGCCGGGCTTCGACCAAAGCTCCAGTCAGATTGCGGCTGGATCGGCCGGAGTATCCGGCCAAAGCTACTCGGGGGTAAGTGGTGCTCTAGGCTTTCAATGAATTAGGAATCGATGATTCGTTGGCTAGAATATGCCCAATATGCCCTCCTTCTTAGCTGTTCTGAGGAAAACCCCAACTCTATCCGTATTTCAGGGACCCTCTTCATCCGGAATGGGCGGCATGGCAATGTCCCAGCAGCCGCAGCACAAGGCCGCGAATCAGCCAGGACCTGCAGCGCTGCTTCCACAGCAGCAGCAGCATCCGCGTCATCCTTTGCCAGCGACAGTGCCCAGGGTCATAGCCGAGGCAGCAGCTCTGGCTGGAGCTGGGGCTGGCATCGACATTGGCCTGCACGCCCATGGACATCTGCCCAGTGCCACGGAAATGACCATCGGACACATTTACCAGGAGCTCATGGGCATGAATTTCAATCAGGCCAATATACAGCAGCAGCAGCAACACCACCACCAGCAGCAGCAGCAGCACCACCAGCAGCAGCAGCAGCAGCACCACCACCAGCAGCAGCAGCAGGCGGCTCTGAAGCAGCAGGCGGCTCTGAAGCAGCAGGCGGCTCTCCTCTCCTACGGCCAAAAGGCCGTAACAGCAACTGGCATAGTCCCTGACCCACGCGACGTATGTTCTCAAAGCGGTGTTTCTTGCGTATCGTGCCCGTTTGCGTCGCCAGGTCCACTTCTGGGACAACTAGAGTACGGCCAGGACATTACACTCCACACCCACAGATTAGATGACTAGTTTTAAAATATTTTGTTTGTTTGTTTTGTCGAGTTTGTTGTCGTCTCCTCTGGGCTGATGACCGACAGCATAGCAAGGCGTACTCTTAAACAGTCTTCAAAGTTATTTAGTTCTACGACACACACATTGCGGTCCGCCTCAGCAGATGGATCCCTGTGCCTGTACCCAGAATGTCACGGCTCCGCGCGTACTGGAGTCCGATTCCACACGAGGGCGAGGCATGAGTTCAATATCTTCTTGTTGCTGCAGAGCGCCTCCCGGCTGCTGGGTTTTTGCAATGATTAAAATGACCTTCATTCCCTGATGACAGACAGTCACTGGAAAACGGTCAAACTGGTCAAAAGACCAGTCCAACGCCTTCCTCTTCGAGGAGGACGTACGGCAGCTGGCCGTCGGCTGGACCCACAATGCGGCGCTGCTCCGCAACAACGAGATCCTCATGTGGGGCCGCAAGTGCTACGGACAGCTGGGCACGGGCTCGATCAGCGAGCAGCAGGCGGTGCCCCAGCCACTGAGCCTCCGACTGCCCGACGGCCAGACGCCTGCTCGCGTGCACATGGGGGCAGAGCACGGCCTGCTGCGGACTACAGCCGGCGAGATCTACACCTGGGGCTGGAACGAGCACGGAAACTGTGGCAACAACAGTACAGAGAATGTGTAAGAATCTCCCTTCTGCCAGTGGATTGGCTTTAAATTCAATTTTCGATCAATTTCCAGATGCAGCGCGTGAAGTTGGCCGGAGCTGGCTCGGGCTTCTGTTACGCCATTTCCGAGTCGTCTGTTAATTAATTTTATAATAAATGTTAAAAATGCTTAAAAATACTAAACGGAATATCGAAATTAAGGTATTTGATGTCGGATCATGAGCAAAATTGTACGAATAATCAAACCCAAGCAGTTGGCGCTCTTTCTTCCATCGATAGTTGAAGAAACATCGATGTATCGATAGTAACAATGAAGTTTTTCAACCTTCAGCAGCTTTACTTGAACTCCGCGGAATTTTCGTTGCAAATACTATTTGCCATTTTTACAGTGAAAATAAAGTGCTTTGTTTTTCAAAAACTTAATCTTTTCCACAGAAAAAAGAAGGTAAATATGGTAAATGGTAGATTTTTATATATTTTATTCGAAATGTGCGGCTTGCCAGGCAATTAGTGGATGAATTTGAGGGCGCTTATGGTTTTTGAAGCCAACAAGTGCAAATGGCGATGGAGAATCATCAAAGTGCAATGAAATATTCGAAATATTTGCGGCACCGGCCTCTACACGCTCGTGTTCCATGATAGATGCCTCAGAGCAGAGAACTATCTCCCTTAAATAATTGGCAGCACAGAAAAAGTCGCCCAAAGTGAGACATCGCTTCTTCTGCGCAAAATGCAATGGATTGGATTGATATTTCTTCGATCCGCAGAAGTCTCACTTTAAGACTTCTGTGGGCATGTGTATGCCGGCATTTTCGTTCACCAATACACAAAAAGATTAACCAGTGCTGCCAATAGTTCATCCACTGATACACACACGCACACACAGCACTCAAGCCTCCACGACCTCAGACTGGGCAGCACTGTCGTGGTAGGCGTCTGTGTCGGGCAGTAATTCCGAGAAACTTCAGCGTGTATTAGTAGACCACTCCGCATAAATAAAATAAATTTCCCATAAATCAATTTTTTTGTGCAACCGATCGCCATAAACAAACGAACAGACGACTGGGAGCCGATTACTTCCATTTCGCTCGAAGCAGTGAAGGTTCTCGTTCAGCGGTGTTTCTTTCCAATAAACATTTTCATTTCTTTCTCGCACAAAAAGATGTCGGAGAATAGCTTCAACTCAAAGTATTTGGACGATGACGATGAGGACGATGCGATTGCTGCCTCTGAGGGTGTGTACCAATGAATCCTCTAAACTAAATATAATCCACGCGTTTGTCTCGCGCTTTAGGCAAAGTTTCGAGCCAGGTGGCCAAGCGCATCTGGCAGCCAACCATCGATGATACTACCCCTGGGGTCTGGGAGCCGCCCGCTCTAGCGGTGAGCGGGACCGCCTCGGACTTTATACACGAAGTGATGCGCTCTCTCTACGGCGACAACAGCAAGGATCCGGAGAACGGCTCCGCCCAGTACTTCAAGGCGGCCGAGAATTATGCGCTGTTTGGCGCCAACTACATGGGCTTGGAGGAGGACAAGAACAAAAAACCGCCGCCGGGCTTCGACCAAAGCTCCAGTCAGATTGCGGCTGGATCGGCCGGAGTATCCGGCCAAAGCTACTCGGGGGTAAGTGGTGCTCTAGGCTTTCAATGAATTAGGAATCGATGATTCGTTGGCTAGAATATGCCCAATATGCCCTCCTTCTTAGCTGTTCTGAGGAAAACCCCAACTCTATCCGTATTTCAGGGACCCTCTTCATCCGGAATGGGCGGCATGGCAATGTCCCAGCAGCCGCAGCACAAGGCCGCGAATCAGCCAGGACCTGCAGCGCTGCTTCCACAGCAGCAGCAGCATCCGCGTCATCCTTCGCCAGCGACAGTGCCCAGGGTCATAGCCGAGGCAGCAGCTCTGGCTGGAGCTGGGGCTGGCATCGACATTGGCCTGCACGCCCATGGACATCTGCCCAGTGCCACGGAAATGGCCATCGGACACATTTACCAGGAGCTCATGGGCATGAATTTCAATCAGGCCAATATACAGCAGCAGCAGCAGCAACACCACCACCAGCAGCAGCAGCAGCAGCACCACCACCAGCAGCAGCAGCACCACCACCACCAGCAGCAGCAGCAGCACCACCACCAGCAGCAGCAGGCGGCTCTGAAGCAGCAGCAGCAGGCGGCTCTGAAGCAGCAGGCGGCTCTGAAGCAGCAGGCGGCTCTCCTCTCCTATGGCCAAAAGGCCGTAACAGCAACTGGCATAGTCCCTGACCCACGCGACGTATGTTCTCAAAGCGGTGTTTCTTGCGTATCGTGCCCGTTTGCGTCGCCAGGTCCACTTCTGGGACAACTAGAGTACGGCCAGGACATTACACTCCACACCCACAGATTAGATGACTAGTTTTAAAATATTTTGTTTGTTTGTTTTGTCGAGTTTGTTGTCGTCTCCTCTGGGCTGATGACCGACAGCATAGCAAGGCACTCTTAAACAGTCTTCAAAGTTATTTAGTTCTACGACACACACATTGCGGTCCGCCTCAGCAGATGGATCCCTGTGCCTGTACCCAGAATGTCGCGGCTCCGCGCGTACTGGAGTCCGATTCCACAGGAGGGCGAGGCATGAGTTCAATATCTTCTTGTTGCTGCAGAGCGCCTCCCGGCTGCTGGGTTTTTGCAATGATTAAAATGACCTTCATTCCCTGATGACAGTCACTGGAAAACGGTCAAACTGGTCAAAAGACCAGTCCAACGCCTTCCTCTTCGAGGAGGACGTGCGGCAGCTGGCCGTCGGCTGGACCCACAATGCGGCGCTGCTCCGCAACAACGAGATCCTCATGTGGGGCCGCAAGTGCTACGGACAGCTGGGCACGGGCTCGATCAGCGAACAGCAGGCGGTGCCCCAGCCACTGAGCCTCCGACTGCCCGACGGCCAGACGCCTGCTCGCGTGCACATGGGGGCAGAGCACGGCCTGCTGCGGACTACAGCCGGCGAGATCTACACCTGGGGCTGGAACGAGCACGGAAACTGTGGCAACAACAGTACAGAGAATGTGTAAGAATCTCCCTTCTGCCAGTGGATTGGCTTTAAATTCAATTTTCGATCAATTTCCAGATGCAGCGCGTGATGTTGGCCGGAGCTGGCTCGGGCTTCTGTTACGCCATTTCCGAGTCGTCTGTTAATTAATTTTATAATAAATGTTAAAAATGCTTAAAAATACTAAACGGAATATCGAAATTAAGGTATTTGATGTCGGATCATGAGCAAAATTGTACGAATAATCAAACCCAAGCAGTTGGCGCTCTTTCTTCCATCGATAGTTGAAGAAACATCGATGTATCGATAGTAACAATGAAGTTTTTCAACCTTCAGCAGCTTTACTTGAACTCCGCGGAATTTTTGTTGCAAATACTATTTGCAATTTTTACAGTGAAAATAAAGTGCTTTGTTTTTCAAAAACTTAATCTTTTCCACAGAAAAAAGAAGGTAAATATGGTAAATGATAGATTTTTATATATTTTATTCGAAATGTGCGGCTTGCCAGGCAATTAGTGGATGAATTTGAGGGCGCTCATGGTTTTTGAAGCCAACAAGTGCAAATGGCGATGGAGAATCATCAAAGTGCAATGAAATATTCGAAATATTTGCGGCACCGGCCTCTACACACTCGTGTTCCATGATAGATGCCTCAGAGCAGAGAACTATCTCCCTTAAATAATTGGCAGCACAGAAAAAGTCGCCCAAAGTGAGACATCGCTTCTTCTGCGCAAAATGCAATGGATTGGATTGATATTTCTTCGATCCGCAGAAGTCTCACTTTAAGACTTCTGTGGGCATGTGTATGCCGGCATTTTTCGTTCACCAATACACAAAAAGATTAACCAGTGCTGCCAATAGTTCATCCACTGATACACACACGCACACACAGCACTCAAGCCTCCACGACCTCTGACTGGGCAGCACTGTCGTGGTAGGCGTCTGTGTCGGGCAGTAATTCCGAGAAACTTCAGCGTGTATTAGTAGACCACTCCGCATAAATAAAATAAATTTCCCATAAATCAATTTTTTTGTGCAACCGATCGCCATAAACAAACGAACAGACGACTGGGAGCCGATTACTTCCATTTCGCTCGAAGCAGTGAAGGTTCTCGTTCAGCGGTGTTTCTTTCCAATAAACATTTTCATTTCTTTCTCGCACAAAAAGATGTCGGAGAATAGCTTCAACTCAAAGTATTTGGACGATGACGATGAGGACGATGCGATTGCTGCCTCTGAGGGTGTGTACCAATGAATCCTCTAAACTAAATATAATCCACGCGTTTGTCTCGCGCTTTAGGCAAAGTTTCGAGCCAGGTGGCCAAGCGCATCTGGCAGCCAACCATCGATGATACTACCCCTGGGGTCTGGGAGCCGCCCGAGAAGCCCCTGCCCCACGTGGAGGAGGATGCTCCGATGAGTGCCGAGGCCCTGGCGGAGGCTCTAGCGGTGAGCGAGACCGCCTCGGACTTTATACACGAAGTGGAGCGCTCTCTCTACGGCGACAACAGCAAGGAGAACGGCTCCGCCCAGTACTTCAAGGCGGCCGAGAATTATTCGCTGTTTGGCGCCAACTACATGGGCTTGGAGGAGGACAAGAACAAAAAACCGCCGCCGGGCTTCGACCAAAGCTCCAGTCAGATTGCGGCTGGATCGGCCGGAGTATCCGGCCAAAGCTACTCGGGGGTAAGTGGTGCTCTAGGCTTTCAATGAATTAGGAATCGATGATTCGTTGGCTAGAATATGCCCAATATGCCCTCCTTCTTAGCTGTTCTGAGGAAAACCCCAACTCTATCCGTATTTCAGGGACCCTCTTCATCCGGAATGGGCGGCATGGCAATGTCCCAGCAGCCGCAGCACAAGGCCGCGAATCAGCCAGGACCTGCAGCGCTGCTTCCACAGCAGCAGCAGCATCCGCGTCATCCTTCGCCAGCGACAGTGCCCAGGGTCATAGCCGAGGCAGCAGCTCTGGCTGGAGCTGGGGCTGGCATCGACATTGGCCTGCACGCCCATGGACATCTGCCCAGTGCCACGGAAATGGCCATCGGACACATTTACCAGGAGCTCATGGGCATGAATTTCAATCAGGCCAATATACAGCAGCAGCAGCAGCAGCAACACCACCACCAGCAGCAGCAGCAGCAGCACCACCAGCAGCAGCAGCAGCAAGCGGCTCTCCAGCAGCAGCAGCAGGCGGCTCTGAAGCAGCAGCAGCAGGCGGCTCTGAAGCAGCAGGCGGCTCTCCTCTCCTACGGCCAAAAGGCCGTAACAGCAACTGGCATAGTCCCTGACCCACGCGACGTATGTTCTCAAAGCGGTGTTTCTTGCGTATCGTGCCCGTTTGCGTCGCCAGGTCCACTTCTGGGACAACTAGAGGACGGCCAGGACATTACACTCCACACCCACAGATTAGATGACATGGAGCGATCGAGTATTTGAACTAGTTTTAAAATATTTTGTTTGTTTGTTTTGTCGAGTTTGTTGTCGTCTCCTCTGGGCTGATGACCGACAGCATAGCAAGGCGTACTCTTAAACAGTCTTCAAAGTTATTTAGTTCTACGACACACACATTGCGGTCCGCCTCAGCAGATGGATCCCTGTGCCTGTGCCCAGAATGTCGCGGCTCCGCGCGTACTGGAGTCCGATTCCACAGGAGGGCGAGGCATGAGTTCAATATCTTCTTGTTGCTGCAGAGCGCCTCCCGGCTGCTGGGTTTTTGCAATGATTAGGTTAGGTTAGGTTAAGGCGGTAGCCGGGAGGGGGGGATAAGAGCCTCCCGCCCCCAAGCTCACTTGGACCTATAAAAGGTCCGTTGTGTTGCCGCATGGGCATGTGCCCCTTCGCGTTGCCCGAACCGTGAGAGCATACTACTGCAGGTTAAGGGCAGTCCCATCCGGTGGCTTGGATGTATTTGGACAAGGTCCCTGGTTTGATTACGGACAGGTCCGAAATGTCCGTGAGGAAAGCGGCCCCGAGAATTCGAAGACGACGATTTCCAAGGGCTGGGCAGTGGCAGAAGAAGTGGGGGACCGATTCCTCCTCCTCCTCGTCGCGACAACTCCTGCAGAAGTCGTTATGAGGGATTGACAGTCTAGAGGCGTGAGTGCCGATCTGCCAGTGTCCCGTGATGGCTCTAGTAACTGCAGAGCACTGTGCTCTGCTGAGTTTATACAGCTCTGCTGAGCGCTTCTTCGATCGATATGGCCATATCAATCTTGAGACTTTACAGGAAACGGTTTGCTGCCATCTCCTATTGGCATTTTGCTCGAACAATTCGTGCGTTAGGAGCCTGCACGTAGCCAAGGGCATCGCTACTTGCTCCCTCTCCGGTAGGAGAGGAATCGTAGTACCCTGCCTGGCTAGCTCGTCGGCGGCGTCATTCCCCTCGATGTCCCTGTGGCCGGGGACCCATATAAGGAAGAGATCTAACTGCTCTGCGATCTCGTGCAGAGACCTGCGGCAGTCATTTACAGTCGCTGAGTTCGACGATATTGAGCCTAGAGCTTTGATAGCTGCTTGGCTGTCCGAGAAGACGCACACTAAGTGCGTATCTAGAAGTAATTTGGAGACGATCGAAATGGCCTCCTTGATGGCTTCAACCTCCGCTTGGAACACACTACAGTGATCCGGGAGCCTGAAGCAATGACTGATGTTCAGCTCGCTGCAGTAGACTCCGCCTCCCACGCGGCCGTCTAGCTTTGAGCCATCAGTGTAGAAGTGGACCGCATTTGCAGGTCCTGGTTCGCCCATCTCCCAGTCCTCCCTAGATGGGATTGATACCTGGAAGGGCGTCGAGAGGTGATCACTGGGGATACAGTAATCTGTCCTCTCTGGTAATTGCGGGAGTCTCATCAGGATTTCCGAGTGCCCAACCGCGGATGCTTTCCACAGTCTGGCTTCTCTCATTCTGAGGGCGGAAAGTGTTGCCACCTTCTTTCCCATGAGATCCACAGGGAGGAGATCCAGCACAGTATCCAGGGCTTCCCCTGGAGTAGTGCGTAGCCCGCCAGTTATGCATAGCTCTGCCATGCGTTGAACTCTGCTGAGTTTATTGAGGCATGTCCTTCTGTCCAAGGCTGGCCACCATACCACCACTCCATAGAGCATGATTGGTCGTATGATGGCGGTGTAGAGCCACCGAACTATATAGGGGGTCATTCCCCATTTTAGTCCGATGGCTTTCCTGCAAGTATAGAGGGCCACTGTGGCCTTCTTTACTCTATCCTCTATGCTCAATTTCAAATCGAGCTTTCTATCGAGGATTAGGCCAAGATACTTGGCGTTGTTGCTGAAGACTAGCGTTTCCCCACATAGTCTTGGGGGAATCAGTACCGGAACTTTGTACTTCCTAGTGAAAAGCACCAGTTCCGTTTTAGACGGGTTGACGCCTAACCCGCATTTGTCTGCCCATTTCGACATTTTCGTGAGAGTACTTGTCATGCACTCACACAATGTCTGCGGAAATTTTCCGGAGAATGCTATGGCAACATCGTCCGCGTACGCCACCACACGGCAGCCACCCCCCTCTATCTCCCGCAGCAGTGTGTTCACTGCCACGTTCCATAGGAGGGGCGAGAGGACTCCGCCCTGCGGTGTGCCTCTGCTGACAAATCTGGTACACGTTGACGTCCCCAGTGATGCCTCAACCGTCCTGCATTGTAGCATCTGATCGATCAGGCTCACCGTCCTGGAGTCAACGCCCAGATCCGTCAGTGCGCCCGTGATGGCGGTCGGAAGGATGTTGTTAAAGGCGCCTTCTATGTCGAGGAAGGCTACTAGGGTGTACTCCTTAAAATTAAGGGATGCTTCGATGATCGATGTGATCGAGTGTAGGGCCGTTTCGGTGGATCTTCCCTTCCGATAGGCATGCTGGGAGTCTGAGATCAGACTGGACGGAATGCACGCCGTTAGATGCAGCCCCAGGAGCCGCTCCATCGCCTTTAGAAGAAAAGACGATAGACTTATGGGTCTGAAATCTTTTGGGGCAGTGTGCGAGGGCTTGCCTGTCTTGGGTATGAATACGACTTTGGTCTGAAGCCAGGTGTCAGGAATGCACCCGTGGGAGAAGATTCCCTCGTAAATTATTTTGAGCCAGTTAATGGCTTTATGTCCCGCGTGAATCAGTTGGGCAGGGAAAATGCCGTCTGGCCCCGCGGACTTGTAGGGTTTAAAGCTTCTGATCGCCCAGGAAATGTTCTCCTGGCTTAGCAGTCCCAAGATGGCATTTGAGGCGACAAAAGGAGGCGCGAGGTAGTTGGGTCTGTTTTCATCGCAGCCAGGGAAGTGGGTATTTAGGAGAAGATTTAGCGACTCCTCGCTGGACGTAGTCCACGACTGGTCGGTGTTCTTCAAGTAGCCCAGGGTGGGTGTTGTCTTCGAGAGAACTCTGCGCAAGCGTGAGGCTTCTGAGTTACTCTCGATTTCGCTGCAGAACTTACGCCAGGAGGCGCGTTTGGCTTTTCTAAGTTCTTTGTTGTAGGTTGACAGACTGGCCTTGTATTCGGCCCAGTTTTGCTCAACGTTTTCAGCCTTAGCTTTATTGAAGAGTCTCCGGGAGGCTTTCCGGAGTTCACCCAGTTTCGGATTCCACCATTCAGGTTTCTTCCGGCCTCTGTTCTTGCCAGAGGGGCATGCTTTGTCGAGCGCCTTATTGCAGGCGTCGGTAAAGATCTTAAGAAGACGAGTCGTGGCCTCCGTGGAGAACTCCTCCTCAAATGGGGGCTCAGGGAGAACACGACAGAGGTAATCAGAGTACCGAGTCCAGTTTTTCCGCCTGATGTTTCGGAATCGGACTGGCTTCGGTACTGAGAAGGAGAAGACAGTTTCCACGTACCTGTGGTCCGAGAAGGAGTGCTCTTCCAGGACCCTCCAGGATACAATGTTACGCTGTATCTCATGAGAGGCAAGCGTGAGGTCCAGGACCTCCTTGCGGTTTTTAATGATAAAGGTGGGATCACTACCCCGGTTTAGTAAGACCATCTGAGTGGTCAGTAAGTAACTGAAAAGGTACTCACCCCTTTCGTTTGTGTCAGTGCTTCCCCACTGACAGTGATGTGCATTGGCATCGCACCCCACAATTAGGCCGATGTCCTTGGCCGAGCAGTCTGCGATTAGAGCCCGGAGAGGCGCGTGTGGAGGGGGGTCTGGTTGTTCATGCCCCATGTATGCGGAGCAGATCCTCAGTGAGCGCTGCTGGCCTTCGAGGCTCACTGCGGTGTGGTCTTCATTGCTGAAATTTGGGAGCAAAAATAGGTGCAACTCTCTTTTTGCAAGAATGCAGGTACGAATTTTACCTGCGGTTTCAGCTACATATAGCTTGTAGTCAGAAGTCCTCAGACCGGAGACCCTGTTTCCGAGGATCCAGGGCTCCTGAATGAGGACTATGTCGGCTCCACCCTTGGCCAGGTGGAGCAGTAGAGCAGCGCATGCTGCCTTACAATGGTGGAGGTTTATCTGCAGGAGCGTCAACGACATTCCTGAGGCTCGCCTCCACCATTGTTACTTCTAGATCGCTGTCAGGGGACTCCGGCTCCTCCCCGACAACGATGTGGCTGAGACCTCTGGCTAGGTCGCTCTCGTCGAACGCGTAGTCGTCCAAGATATCGTCCGACATCATGGACGCCGCATCCGACGCCGGGTTGTCTTCCTCGCACGAGGCCCCCTCTTTTGGGATCTCCGGCAGCTCCGGGTCTGGCTCGACCTCCGCTTGCCTGCCCTTGCGATCGGACTTGTAAGTGGATATGGTGACCTTCTTGTAGCCATAATCCACTACACCGTCCGACTTTGCGAGGAGATCAATGGATTCCTCATTTAGGACGAGGATAATCTGGCGCCTCTGCCCTTGGATATCCTCCACCTTTGCCACCTTCCAATCGGCTGTAGGAATGTGGGGGTTGCAGACCTGCAGTAACCTGAGGATCTTCTCAGGCTCTGCAGGCTTAGCCGAGACCCACGCTCTGGCTCTCGGGCGACTAGGGACATCTTCCCACTTCACGGCCTCCAGTTTCGCCCCTGGATAGACCTCTTTTAGGGCCGCCACCGCCTTCATGTAGAGAGCCGCAGAGCGAGCGTCTTGGCAGGCGATGGCTTTCACCTTGCCTTGATGCCACCCTGCGTCCTCACACTTTGGCGGTGGTCCGCCGTTCTCCTCCAGTTCCAGTAGGAACCGGTCCTGGAGCTCGTTCTCCACCAGGTGCCACTTATCGCGAGGGACATGGCCGTCCTCGGCGCCCCTGTCCAGGACACCGATCAGGGTCCTGCCCCTCGCCACCTCAGCGAACGACCGGTTCGTGAGGTGGGTCTTCACCCGCTTGGCTTGCTGGGCTTGGCCTGGCTGATTTGCGGGGTCCTCCGCTGAGCGTTGCCGCTTGTTGGCGGCCTTGGCTGCGCCCTTTCCGGCTTTGGCTGGCTGGAACAGTGGAAGGATTGAGCAGGCCCACAGCCTCTGCTCCTTTCCTTCGGCTGACGCCTTGAAGTTCGGGTCTTCGTTGGACAGGATGAAAGCCGCTCGTCTCCTGTCCTGGTACGACGGCTTTCCACCCCGTGGTGCAGAGACGCTGCCCGCCGGGGCTTCCATGGGTTCTTCGGTCCCGGTGCGCTTACCAGCCGCGATTACGCTCTGCTTGGCAGCCACCCCGGTATCCGCTTCGCCCTTGGAGCCACCCGACTTGGAAGGACCCGATTGGCTTTTCGGGCCCCCCCTCGCTGCGGCTGCTGCCTGAAGACGGTGGACCGACTCAGTCTCCTTCCCCGTCTTCTTTGGACCCGGTTTCCCAGGCGCTGGTGCAGAGGGATTGGCTTGTCCCTCCGGTACTTTAAGAGGAGTACCGAGCTCCTTTGCGGGGTTTTTATTTGGTATTTTTGATATGTTTGGCATTTTTGTTCCCACGAGTAGGCGGGAAGGGGTTGGTCACCCGAGGCATAGCCCGCTTGCCCCGGGAAGCCTGATTTAAACTGGAGGTCGGCAGGTATCCAGAGTCCGCATATTAGCGACCGGGCACCCCCCCGGCCATGCATCCCTCGGCATATAACAGTGTCACCTTGGATTGGGGTAATTTCACTGAGAGTTTTCTTCTCTCCGCCCGACTACCATTCGCCAGCATCCTAGCAGAGACATGACCGTGCTAGGACCTGTTTCCAGCCGCCCTCACGGGGAGAGTATAGTCGCACTTCCACCGGTGTGCACAGTTACGGCGGGTGACGGTTCGCTCGCAACCCTCTGTGTCCTAGGGGGGGTGTGAGACGCAGACCGCACCGGGTATTACTAACCGGAGCGGCTGCGCCTGCGCCGAGTTCACAGTTGTGCGAGCCGACCCGTCATCCGTTTGTCCCCCTGTAGCACCCAATGGCTGACGGCCTTTTGCAATGATTAAAATGACCTTCATTCCCTGATGACAGACAGTCACTGGAAAACGTTTCTCCAGCATCACTGCCGTGGTCTGTTGTACCTCAACCGTCGACATCTTCTGTTGAAGTGTTCTCCGCTTCTGATTTTTAGTGTATAGTTTCTGAAGGGCTGGGCTGGACTGGAACACCTATATCATGTTCGGCCTTGTCAGCCGATCCGTGCCAACGTCTTTGAAATCGTTGAGCGGTGAGTGCTGTGTTGCAGATCCGCTTCGGACAGCCCCCCCACATCCACACCACCCACATCATGCTGTGTGGAGTGCCCTGAGGCCTGCGTTTCATGGACAAGAAGCGACCAGAGTGTGGGACACGCCCGCAGATTCTGCAAGTGAAGATCAACTACAAAGGATTACTTACTTTGTCATTGCCATGAGAGGCGGAGGGAACAGCCACCGTTGTGTTGATGTGATGTTCCACCAGTTCCACGGGTTGTTTTATGGGCAACGAGCCCAAGCAGATTGTGCGCTACAAGCGAGGATACCCTTTGGATAAAAAACACAGCCGCAACTGTGGCGGATCAGCTGAAATCGCTGCCAAGCTGCAGCCAATGCGGTGGGATTCGTCAATTCGAGTATGTGGGAACGGGAGTTTAAAGTGTGACGGTGGTACTGTCCACCCGAAGTCGCTCCAGTCGTTTTCCGTACAAGTCCATGTTAAAAAAAAAAATAAAAACTGTTTTTTTTTTTTATAATAAATGAGCTTATATCATTTCTTTTCTTTTGTTCTTCATTCAAACGTAAGAAAATGCCGCCTTATTTCGTTTATTTTCAATGTACGCTCAACCCATATGTGCATGCATAAGTGAGCGAGTAGGTACGAACAAAGTAGAAAACAAAACGTGAAAAGTA
Source organism: Drosophila miranda (assembly GCF_003369915.1). Classification (NCBI taxonomy): domain Eukaryota; kingdom Metazoa; phylum Arthropoda; class Insecta; order Diptera; family Drosophilidae; genus Drosophila; species Drosophila miranda. The sequence goes on from NC_046673.1 coordinate 7,295,745, forward strand.
CAAGAAATTTAAAATTTTTTTTGTCGATTAATTTTTTACGATTTCAGCAGAGAAAATCAGTTATTTTTTTTGCCTTTTATCGATTTCAGCTGAGAAAATCAGAAATATACCAAAATACCACTGTCGATAAATCCGATAGCAACTGCCTAGCATAATCAATCAGGGTGACCGGTTTACCATTTTCAACGGTATATAAAAATCAAAAAAAAGCAAGTATTTAGAATAGGCCAGTTAAGTAGAAAATTGATTCATCGATCGTTTAAAACTATGTGGGCATGGCTAAATGTTCTATATAGCTAGTAATATTCCACGGAATATCAAAAACAAGGAATATGCAAAACAGAACTTGAATTCGTCAGTATATTTACGGTATATTTTTGAAATGAGACGGTATCTTTCGGTATATTTCTGACGGTCGGACGGCATATTTTATCGATAAGGCCGCGGTCACACTCTTGCTGCGCGCGTCGAATAAAACAATGAAAATAGTGACGAATTTTTTTCCGTTGATGTATTGTTGAAGAAAAGCTCGCGGCGCGATGTTTAACTGGCAGCTCGTGTATTTTTGTTAATTTTTTTAAGTTTAAAAAATACGTTAAGGCAATAAATGTGAGTGAGCAGGGAGAAATAACCCACTACGAAACACGACGACAGCGACGCTGACAACGAAAAATGATCAAGCCGAATCTATGCGCCAAATCTTGGTTGTAGTTTTAGGCCAAACAACGACTAAAAACCACGGCTTAAAACGCACAAAGGAGAACTGCAGCTCTGGCTGGCGCTGCGGCGGCGGCAATCGACTACAAAAGCAGATTATTGCAGATATATACGTATATTTGTGTATATAGTTTTTTTTTTTTGCTGGTGTGACGCTCGTTTTGTTACGACGTTTCCGATGATCTTGGCCCGTTGTTGTTTGCCTTTCGTGTTGTTGTAACTCGTTTTGTGCGCGCGTGTGATGTGTGATTCATGCAACCCAACAGCACCAGCAACAACAACGAAAACGACAAAAAGAGTGAAATATGCTAAGTAAATAAGTGGCAGGCCAAAGAGAGTAGTAGAAGCCACAAAATACTTCTTTGACGCGTGCATCCTCGATTGAGAGCGCAAGATAAAAAGCCATACACAAAAACACACCACGATCGCGCTCAGTGAGAGTGAGCAAGAAAGAGAGAGATACAGACAGACAGACAGAGAGAGAGAGAGAGAGAGAACAGAGGTGTGTTGTAGTTGTACAGCTGTCAAGTGCGCCGAAGCAGCGGCAGCGACAGCGACTGCGACGTCCAAGTCCTTTTTCGTTCGACTAGCAGGCCATCTCGCTCGCACGCTAGATCACTATTCTCCTCCACTGCAGCTGCCTCTCTAACAACTGAAAACCGAAAAACCACGAACAAGAAGAAGAGAGAGGATGCCAACAACAAACTGCAGCAGCAGCAGCAGCAGCAGCGGCAGCGGGCAGACAAGCATAAAGAAGAGCATTCCATTGGAAAAAACGTGTGCATTATTATTAATATAATTAATAATTACTAAAACAACAACGAAATACATGTGCGTGCGTGTGAGTGAAATAGAAAGTGCATTAACAGCAACAGAAACAACAACAACAAACAGTAAAGTGTAAAAATACCAATACAACAAGAGCAATACAAACGAAATGAAGGTTACCGTTTGCTTCGGCGATGTGCGCATTCTGGTGCCCTGCGGCTCCGGAGAACTTCTCGTCAGCGAATTGGTCAAGGAGGCAACGCGCCGCTACATCAAGGCAGCCGGAAAGGTAAGAAGCAGCCCCCTATTCCCCCCCCCCCATTCTATTCGACAGCGGAAATGCTGCACTTGAGAAAGAGAGTAATTACATAAGAATAAAATAGCTGAAGTGAAGCCCAAAACGAAAGACCCGACCCGAAAAACACACAAAAAAAGGTTCTTCTTGGGAGGAAGGGGAGCCGCCAGCCCCTCGGCGCTCTGCGGCAAGACAGAGACAAGAAACAATGAACAGTAACAGTGACAGTGACAGAAGAAGAGTGCATAAGTGTGTGTGTGTGTAGGTAAAATATTTGAATAATGATAAGACAGTGATGGAAAGAGAGGGTGAGGGAGCAGAGGCAGAGGCAGAGTGAGTGAGCCATAAAAACAAACACCGAAAAAAACGAGGAATTTCGTAGAGATGATAACAACAACAAACAAATCGAAAAGAAAGAAGAAAGAAAGAGCCAAAATAAGCATGAGAATTATAATAATGTAAGAGAAAAAGGCAAGCCGGCAATCAAAAGAACATTTTTGATATCTCTCTGAACCCATTTGAACCCATCCCGGGTTACAACCACAGTAACCAGCGGTGTGTGTGTGCGAGGCAGCGACAGGTAAACAAAAAAAACGCCACAGTGAGAGTGGGAGACGAGATGCACCGCGCTACCCTATGGGGATCCAGATCTGGAGATGTGGAACCCTAATTAATGGGAAATTTGTGTGTGTTTTGGGATTCGGTTGGGTTGGGATCCTACGAGTAGTATAATTAATCAAAAAAGGTCTGGCTTTTCCACTGAAATCAATTTTCGAATAGTGGGGAGTGGAGCTGTAGCTTTTCCATTTTCATTAAGTCATTATATGAATTATTTGGATATGTGCTCCAGTAGGGGGCCGCGGGCCGCGGGCCTGGCTCCATTTCCGGTGCAACCTGTGTGAATTTTTCCGTTCATTTCGGTTCGGTTCGGTTCGGTTTGCTTCCATTGTCTGGCCGCAAAAGATGTGAAAACTGTGTCAGCTGTGCAGCGAAGAACGAGATGAGACTGTGAGACCTGGAGACGCTCTCCATTTCGCGATCACGTGTGCAGCCGATTCCAGACCAAACCAAATCAAAAAAAAAGAAAAAACTCCCCACAAAATCTACAACTTGCTAATTATGCAATTAAATTATACCACACCCCGTAACCGTACCCCGTGCCCCGTGCCCCCGCTCTGAATAACTTTTTCTGCAAACTCGACAAAAATCAAATGTCTTCCCAGCTTTGCATTTTGGAATTCTTTACGGCAGTCGGTGGGTCTCCTCTCCCGATATATTCGTACTGCTTGGAAATATTTTCACTCCGATTCCGATTCCATTTTGTGCTTTGCAGCTGCTTTGGCTCTATTTTGTGTTTTCTTTTTATTATTTATCTCTCCATTCGTCATGGTTTTTTTGTGTGGATTTTCGCTATTCTTTCTTTTGTTTCGAGCATGTGTCAGAGACAGAGCCAGAAACAGAAACAGATTGAAACCAATTGCAGTTGCATATTCTAGCCACAAGATACAAGATAAGTCTCATTATGGCATTTAAATATGTTTTATTCGGCATGTGGGTGGCATTTGTGGACTTTATTCCACTACTAGTATCTGTGGAATGCAACCCCCGGGGGCTATGGAGCAATGGATAAACGATACATGTTCCCTTGTTGTTTGGTTTGTTTTTTAAAGAATTATTAACTGAATCCCGGAAATGTTTCGATTGCATTTGATATTTTAATTTGTTCATTCTGAGAGAGAAAAATAATATAGTACCACAACAACATATTTTCCAGTATTGTTTAAATCATTAATTAATCAATTAAAATTTTAATGTAAGATATACATAATATATAATATATATTTCATTTAATATGTTTCATATTTCAATTAAATATATTTCCTTATTTTTATTTTCTTTTTTAATTCAAAAAATTTAAATTTTTTAATATTGAATTGCCTAAAACGTATGTTCATGAAAAATCCTTATTTTTCTTTTTCTATATTTATATTTATTTTTCTCAGAGATATGTAAATATTTAAATGAAATATTCGATTTTTCAAAGTTATTATTCAAATTTAAATATAAAATATATATAGATAATTTAATATATTTCATATTTGAATAAAATATATCCTACAAATGTAATACATATATTTTTTTTTACTTTAAAGAGTTTTTTATATTTTTATATATATTTCATATATTAAATATTAGTAATTAAAAAATAAAAAATAGGTAATTAATTCAACAAATATATTTATTTTAAATTTTTTGAATTAATTATTTTACATATTGAATTGTCGAAAACGTACATAAAACAATCCTTCTTTTACAATTTCCACTGGCATAATATTTATATATTTATTTTTCTCAGAGAGAAATATTTAAATGGAATATTCGATTTTCCATATTTGAATTAAATATACATATTTCCTACAAATGTTATATATTTGTATATATGTATATTTTAAATATTAAATTTTAATAATTAAAAATAATTAATTAAAAAAATATATTTATTTTATATTTTTTTAATTAATAATTTTTAATATTGAATTGTCGAAAATGTAAATGAAACAATCCTTCTTTATTTATTTTTTATTATTTTTATTTTTAAGATTTTTTTAAAAAATATTTTTAATCCGTTCCCTTGATTCCACGATCTCCCCCTTAGAGCTCCTTTGTTCGAGCGCCGCTTTAGTGGGCGTTTCGACGTTTCTTATCAAAAAAAAAATAAAAGCCCGCTCTGTTTTGGGGGCAAGGGGCAAGGGGGAAGGGGTAGGGACTGTCCTCCCCGTGCCATCTCGTCGTGCAATTTGCAATTTGCCGACTAGCAGATACCCTTTTTCCACGGGTGAGGCGGAGGGGGGACATCAAACGCAAAGCTTAGCAACAACAAAAAAATTCATTGAGCATTTTTCGCTTGTCTCTGTCGCTGTCTCTTTCTCTGTCTCTTTCTCTGTTTCTGTGTGGGGCTGCTGCTGCCGCTGCTGCTGAAATTCTTGGCATTAAGTGGCAACAGCAGCAGACGGCAGCAGAAAACCAGTTTTTGAAGAATTTGTACATTTTTTTTTGTTCAGTCATAACGAGAAATATCCAACGCTCTCTCTCTCTCTCTTTCTCTCTGTCTCTGTCTCTTTCATAGATGTATTTTTTGCACTAAAAATTTGTAGATTTTTCTACAACCGCTCCCCCCTCCCCCCCCCCACTAATTGTTAGTGTATTTTGAGTGCGCTCTAATTGGTTTAAGACCCCCCCCCCCCCCTCCAATAATTAGAATGAAAATATGGTAGCAGCCAGCACCTCCCATATGGAGAATGAAGGCGTTGCGCGGAGGGAGGGGTGGGGGGGACTGGGCACTGTGTGGAATGTGGAACGACAATGAGTACAGGCGGAGCGGAGCGGGGTGGGGGGGGGGGGGGGAGTGGGGGCAACGAAACAATCAATAAAACCAAGCAGCAAACACCTTGAGAAGTTTTCATGGAATTTCGCATGGAATTCCTTTTCGAGGGGGGCTCGGAGGGGGGTTGGATCGGATCTGAATGGATTCTACACCCAAACTGGGGGATAGATTACGGCATATATAGGGAAGCAGGTTCCCATTGCCTTTCTTTGCCTCCCTTTTGCTCTCCTTCATTCTTTTTCTTTGATTCTCTAACGAGGCAAAAATATTTAAAGTATTTAAAAAGCAAAAGCAAAAACCATGGACAAATGAAAGCCAATTATGAGGCTCAAAAGGGGGGGAGACACCGGAACCAAAAACAAAAACAAAACCAAAACCAAAACCAAAACCATGGCAGATGTTTTACGACCTGCCTCAAACTACCTCTAATTCTAGTTCTATTCCATTATATTATATTTTCCTGCCTGCTAGGTATATCTATTTTTTTGTTATCTAATCTCTTTTCCTTCCCCTCCCCCTCTTCCCTCTCTGTTTCTTCTTCCTTTCCTTCTAGAAGAAAATCAATTTTTTTGCTTTACCAAAATAAAAGTACAGTGCAGGGCATTGCTATAAAGCCAAAAAAGGTCTAGCGGAAAATAAATAAATAAATATAATATATAAATATATATAATAAAAAGATGAATAATAATAATAAAAACAAAATAATAATAAAATAAATATAATATATAAAATATTATATTATATATATTATTATTATAATATTATATAATAAAATATATAATAAATAATTAAATAAATAAATAAACAAAAAATAATATTTATTTTGTATTTAAATACTTATTTTTTAACTATAAAAATGAGACAAAAATTAGGCTGGATGAGTGGAGAGTACTTTGAATTGTTCATATTTTTTTAAATTTTCAATTCAATTTCAAATTTTTAAATTTAAAAGTGGCATTTTATCGTTTTCCATGGGCTCTAAAGATAAATATATATTTGAATTATTTATTATTTTTATTATTATTAATTGTTATTATTTATTTATTATTATTATTTATTATTATTATTATTTATTATCATTATTTATTATTATTATTATTTATTATCATTATTTATTATTAATATTATTTATTTTTATTATTATTTATTTTTATTATTTATTATTATAATTTATTATCATTATTTATTATTATTTTATTATTTTTATTATGGGTATACATTTTTAAAATATAGAGTAAATCACCCTCCACCCTTGTGGCTTCCAATAATAATATTCTCACATACTAAAGTCTCTAAAAAATTCCACAAATATTCTTTGATGGCAAAACGAGCCTTGCCTGCAGGTCATAGGTCAGGCAAGAACCGTTCTAGAAGAAATGTAAACAAAACCAGAAAAGTGTTATAAGAAAATGAGTCTATTTTTCAAGTGGCAGACACGCAGCGTCAGGGGACATTCCTCCTCCTCCAGCCATCAGCCATCAACCGTCAGGTAGCACTGTACTACAGAACAGGGCAACCCCCAGCGATTGCAGTGGCCTATACTCGTAATAATAATCGTTTTTGTTTCTGTTTCTGTTTTGTCGGTTGTCATGACAGCCACCTGAAGGTATACACATATAAATATACATATATGTATATACCATTCCACGTACAAATATATGTATGTCTGTACATGCATGTAATGACTGGCCCGAACGTACTTATAGCGTCACTTTTTTTCTTTCTACTAGTAGATACATATCTGTAGATACTATTATTATTATTATTATTGGCAGTGCATTGTGGGCTTTGCTGATTCACTGTCTGGCTCTCTCGTCTCTCTCTGTCTGTGGCAATCCAGATACCAAATTAGGAGCGAAAAATTCAATTGAATTACGGTTTTGATGTGTGTTTTTGTTTTTGTTTTTGTCTCTCTTTATATCTTCTGGTAATTGAAAATAATTTCCACAGCGACACCCACTCGCCACAGAAAAGAAATATTCATTGGGGCTATCGCCCACATTCGCTCTATCGATCGATTAGAACTCAACAAAATATATACAATATCCATCGATTGGCAGACAAAAACCTCAATTGAATTGTGAAATTCTAAGAAATGGAAGAGGAAAAATCCTCCAAAATAAGAGTAATTTACGTGCGGCAGTGCCACTCGGTCTAGGTCTCGGTTCTGACTGGAAACCTAATGGAAATCCTCCTCTTTCAAACTGTGGAAAACTCTTTTCTCAATGGCCGCTGGGGGTGGGCAAGGGGAGGGGTGGGGACAAAAGAAGGAGGAGGTGAAAAAGTCAAGGGATAAAGATGGAATTGAGGTATGTTTCTATTTGACTTCCATTTGGCTGCCGCCTCGCACGATTGCACGATTTTTTTTTTTTGTGGATGCCTGCAGGAGGGGCATTTGGAGGGGGGCGGGGGATATACGTTCCATTCTAGAATTACAAAACGTTTTATTGCCACACTAATTGAGTATCTATTTTCGGACACGCGCACGCACGTGTGTGGGTGTCTGTCCCGTTCCCCTTCCCGTTCCCCTTTCCATGCCCTATTCCCGGCCCTGCAGGGTATGCCGTGTCTCATCTGGGATTTGTGGGCTCTCGACTGGTATTATCAGCATTTTCTGCTTCGATCTGAGGAGATCTAAGACCTGCTACGACCGAAGGGCGCTGTCGTATGACGCGTGACGCGTGTAGCATTAAAGATTCGATAAATCTAAGCATATAAAAAGGTATTTTTAAAAAGAATAAGCGAAGGAGTAGTATATTTTTCGTATAATCCTAGTTCCTGGCGGGATCTCTAATGGGAATATTTCCTGACGGTCCCCCTCGCATCCGTTTAGATCGGAATACCTCTGACGGGGTATATTCTAGTCGTAAGAGTAGGTCGTATAGCATATTCCTGTGGCGTGGTGTTTGGGTGCGGTGCGGTGCGGTGCGGTGGTGTGTGTGCTCCAGATGGCTTTTGGTTGCGTTTTATGCTTCCGCTTTTGGGATGCAGTCGATGTCTACCTTTCGGTAGCGCCTAAGGATCCCCGGATACCCGGGCGCCTGCCATTGAAATTAGGGTGGGATTAGGGGGAGGGGTTTGTTGGTGGTGGGACAGCTGCTGTTTTTGTGGCATGCAACTGCTTGGCAACAGCAATGCAAACAGCAAATTAATTTGTTCAACTATTGACGTTACGTTTGCCCAAAAAGCGGAAGCATGGAACCCGGAAACACGCTCCCCCGCCCCCTCGTTGCAGCCATAATTCGAGAGGGCTTTCCAGGGGGGCAATGGAGCGAGCTCCATTGAAGTGGAACCACGGGTCAAGTGCACGAGGGTTTCTTCACCTTCAACCTTCATTTATTTCTTGAGCTTATCATCGGATGAATGGAGGCGGAATGGAGGCGGTACCTTGACCTTTACCTCTTTTACGGTATATGATTATCATTATCTGAAATGTTTTTGTTTTATAACAAATTTTTACTATAAATTCACTTTACTTTTGAAAGATTTTCATTAATTTTCCTCAATTATCGACTAGATTTTTCGTGTTTCCAAAAAAAATTTCTTGGAAATTGAGACTTTAAAAACTTTAAAATTAAATTGTATTCTTGTTGTTGTTTCGTTTCGCCTGTTGACTAGTTTTATTAGTATATATATTAATTTGTTTTTTTTTTTTTGTTTGTTTGGGGCTTTGAACAAACGGAATTAACAACAAAACAAACAAAGGCCCAACAATGCAGCGATCTGTGGCGGTCCGTTGTCCAAAGTGGGCGTGGTCCTGATCTCCCAGTCCCAGAGTCCCACAGTCCACAGTCCCAGTTGCATCTCACGCCCCACTTGGCTCCACATTCTGGTGTGCAACAACGTGACGTTTTTGGGAAATGAGTAAGCGCAAAATAGGCACGGTTTGCAGCATATAAACAGAGAAGCTTTGGGCCATTACGGGTAGTACATATATGCATGGGGCATGGGGCATGTGGCATGTTGTGTAAACCCCATAAAAGCGTTCAACCGATCGCACATGTCTGATATATGCCCTCTCGTATGTCCAGTGTTTGCCAAAAGGGTTGGCTCTTGGGTCAACATACCATATAGCCATATAGCCCAGCCCCATGACCAGTCATCGTCATAAAGCACGCACTCTCTCTCCCTCTCTCCGCATTCGATTCTTTCGTTGAAAGAAAACCTCTGCTAAAAAAGATTTTTATTTCTTTTTTTGTAACAAAAATCGCAAAAATCTCAAACCCAGAACGTCGCTCACGTTTCGGTGATAAAAAATAATGACAAATATATTTCGTTCTGCCTGTTATGCCCTCTAATGAGCTGGCTTCAGTATCGAGTGCATTGAATTAACGGTTATTAAAGCAGAGCTTTCCAAGCAGTACAGGCAGCGGCAGAGAGAGAGAGAGCGCTCGAGAGAGCTTTGTGTAAGGTCAGGCACCCAGACACACAGGAGCAAAATCTAGGAGCAAAATCGTGTACAGTAATTCTTGAAATCAAGGGGAACAATCGGCTGTCATTAATATTAACAAATTATGTACACAAACAATTTGTGGGGCCGCATGCGAGAGTCGTATGTGCGTTGACTCACATTAGCACCTAAAAAATGAGTCGGATCGTATGTATTTCCTATGTATTTATCCAGGTGTTTCCCTCTAACAAAAACTCAGGCGAAACTTTAATAACAAAAAAAAAAAATGAATCATCCGAAAGAGAGTTAGGAGCACGGCAAGACAGGAGAGAGAGAGCGAGGGAGAGGGAGAGCGAGCGCAAGAATGCTGATGAAGGCCATCGGCAAAGGTTGCCCGATTCCGAAGAGTGCCGAAGATGCCGCTCAGGGAGGGAGGGAGGCGGTGGCGCGGCTTTGGCGGCTTTGGTTTTGTTTTTGCTTTTTTTACATTCTTGTTGCTTGTGGTTTATACCGTGTAATTGTGGCTTGTAAGAGAGTATATCTGTGCCATGGCTTGTGTTCGATTATAAATGCAAGAACTCGAGACGTATTCTCGGACTGTGAACGATTTTCGTAGGCGCTGCACGTGCAAGCAAAAAGGCAAAGCGAGAACCGCAACGTTAAACCCCCTCTCTCTCTCTTTCGCACCCGCATGGGATAGGTGTGCCACGCCTAAGAAAAAAAAATTGCGCATTTTGCCGTGTGGCCGCCCCCCTCCCCCATACCCCTGCTGCGCGCTTAATTAATTAAATAATTTGCGGCGGGGGCGATGATCTCGCCATCTCTCTCTCTCTCTCTCTCTCTCTCTCTTTCTCTCTCTTTGCATTCCATGTTGTCGCTCTCTTGTCGCGCTGTCTCTCTTTTGTGCTTACAAAAGACTGAGGCGACAAACTCGGCAAATGGCGGACAGCGACGACGACGCGGCGGTGTTCCAATTGAGCGCGTGTTCGACTTGTGGGCACCCACATGCCGCAACAACAACAACAAGAGCTTTGGCCTTGAAATTTCATAGCAAAAAAAAAAAACTACAAATAAATGCCCTTTTCCAAGGGGAAATTTCTTTGAATCTTGAATCCGCCATGCAATTGGCGAGAGCGAGCAAGGAACGGGTACATCTGTGGTTAAACGGTAAACGGAAACCAGAGAGAGAGACGCGCTTTCGGTTCGGTTCCGTTCGGTTTCTGATTAGTCAACAAATACATATGGTCGGTACACCCGGACAAACAATTTCCATAGTCCACTTTTCTTCTATCTCTTTTGGTGTCTCTTTGCGTGCAACAATTATTTATTGTTTAAAAGTCACCAAAGACTTTCCATTTATTTCATTTCCTTTGCTCGGCTTCTCTGTTGTAACCATTTTTGGGCTTTTAATTTCACTTCCATGAACAAAAAGCCACAACAACAACAACAAAAAATACAAAACAATTTATTTCTATAAAGAAAACAGTTTGAGAAAAAAAGGTTTGTCATAGTTGAGGCTTTTTTTTTTGTATTATATGTACATATATATTTTTATTTATTTTTATTGGGGCTTGAGGGGTTCAGAGCCTTTTCAGGGCCTTTTTAGAAAATATTCTTAGGCGATTTCCTGCTTCCTGACTTTGCGGTTCTCTGGCGGGCCGTAATCCACCTCATAGACGTCGCACACCACCGACAGGCACTCATTTCTCCCTGCCGCTGCCATAAACTGCGTGTAATCTCTTTTTAATGTGCCTGTCGCCTGTCGCCTGGATCATTGATGGAATTTCCTAGAACTGGAATAGAGGGCCTGCGTCAGCGTTTGGGCTTTCAAAGGGAAGATGATATGGTGGTATAGATGGCATAGAAAGGCTTGTTTGTTGTGTGATTGTTCTTTGGCCCGGGAGTACTGTACTCCTCAGCATCAAGTGTCGTTTAGCATGAAATCGCGATCCCTTTGTTTGTTGCCCCCGTGCCGGGGCCGGGGCCCGTCTCAACGTTTTGTGCGGATGAAAGGAGGCTTTCATTTAACGCTTTCTACCGAACTACAGTGGGACAAACATTTGCGATGCTCTCTCCCCCTACCTTTCTTTATCAGTGTTCACTGCACCCCCTCCTCCCTTCTCTGTGTGTGTGTGTGTCATGCGACATCCCCCCACCCTGCGCGCTCGCGTTCTGGATGTCGTTTCGCCCTTTCAATTCCGCAAACAATAAATTATATTGTTTTGGATACCTGTGGCTGTCACACACACACACACGCACACGCAGGCAGGCAGGCACGCCCATATGCCCGTCTTCGTCTTCTGCTTCTTCATCTCATTCTTGGATCTGTGCTTTTGTTCTCTCCCACCAACAGCAGCAGCAGCAAAAAAAAAAGGGATCAGCGAGAGAGCGAGAGCGCGCGAGAGAGGAATTCCCAATGCACCGTTTATTGTTTGGGTTTTATCTCTTTGTTTGCTTGACGGGTGCTGGAGCGAGAGCGAGAGGGAGAGCACAGCACACTTACTCGCTTGATTGATTGATTGATTGATTGAGTGATGCTGCGACTCCAGCCTCAGCCTCCGCCTCAGCTGTGGCCTGTTCGCCTTGAAAAGCACATCGCAATGCGTTTCCGTCGTATTGTCTTCTCTCTCTCTCTCGCTCTCTCTTCGCTCTCGAGCGATGCTTTTGCATAACTCAATAATTGGACAGAGGAAAACGAAAACGAAGACGAAGCTTTTGTAATGAACTTTTGTTGACCTGCCGCGGCCTGACCCGCACTCTAACCCCTCTAGCCCCCCACCCCCCTGGGGACATGGCATTGCGGAAATTCACACACATTAAAACAAAACACAAAAAAGAAATAAAAAAAGAAACAAGAAAATGGCGCTTGCGCAATATCCGATACGATTTTCGTTTATCGTTTGTCTTTTTATTCGTGATTTTGGGACACCCTAGGAGGAAGGGGTAGATGGGGCAGGCAGTCGTCTGCGTTCCTTCCCCAAAAAGAGTAAAAAATAGTGTATTTGCTGTACAACAGTGCCCCCGTCTTTTAGATTCAATACCAAAGCGTTTCTCCACTGTTCTTAAGCAGAAAGGTCATACCACTCAATATTAAAGTAAATTTATTAAAAATACAAGGAATACTGGGCAAATTTTAGCTTTTTAAACCAGCTTTCATAACTTTTTTATTGTTGTATTAAAACACTAACATATAGAACTAATTTGAAACAAAAAAATTGGAGCTGTAAAATAAAAACTTTTCTTGATTTTCCTTTAAATTCGTGGTGTAGTTTCTGTTGGCTTAAGTCTATGGGCACCACTGTACTAGTCGATTCCACTTAGTGGAAGATGGGAATCAGCAGAGGGGAGTAGAGGGGAGGGGAATGGAGTGCCGGGGAGTCGAGTGTGGCACGAGAGCTGTCTCTGGGTCACCTTTTGGTCGGATTTGTTACGTTGGCGCTAAATGACTTGCCCAAAAAACATCGAAAAGCGAATGACGAATGACGAATGAATGAATGAATGAATGGACCAAATAGTGCCGAATCATTAGACCAGGACATGATCTAACGTTTTTTTATGTTCTTTTGTTTTCCACTTTATGTGACACCCTTTAAGATTATAAGTATTCGAGAACCACCCATGAAATTGTTAGACGTTGACTGCTTCTTTCAAGAGGCGATGCAATAAACGCAGCCTCCCGATCGAGGGGCACTGCTGCATGACGCGCCGAACCGAACGCAAACTTTTATTCCCTAATTATTGTGACTGTTGTTTAAGCCGCTATTAAACAGTATCTGTGATAATATTTTATATTCAAATAAAAAATAAAAAAATTAAAAATCCTTAACTATTTGTTTTTAATAAAACTTAAACCCTTATAAAAGAAGGTAGATCCTTTTGTACTTCAGAGTCAATGTCAGGCACACTTCAAGTTTTGCATTCCAATTAATTTGAACTCCACTTAATTAATTAATTAACTAATTATTTTTTTTTTATATATGTATTCCTAACGCGAAAGTATTTCTACTTTCTGTTAAGGCGCTAGTCACATGGAGTTCACATAGTTAGGCTTTTAAATATAATGATTTTCCTACCCTACAATTTTTAGTAGTTTTGTTATGAAAAAAAAAAAAATACTTTTTAACAGCTTAAATATTTTATTTTATTTTTTTTTGGTAAATTAGTCATTTCTAGTATTATTTCTGGGCACCTTTATAATTCTTTTTGGCTTTTAATACTTTTAATAAGTATCTGGCAGGTTTCTTTAGGTGTCTCAATATTTGTATTATTTTCCCTTAATTTTTGGCTTATCCAATTTCGTTTCTTGAATCTTCCCACAAGTTTTCGATCTAAGATAGGGAGATTGTATTTATTTCTTTTATGGAAAGTTCTGATAACTCATGTGCCCTCGAGGGGGTGTAATGCCAATAAAGAGGGTTACCGAACAGTCGAAGGAGGTGCTGAATCCCTTTGGGGACTCAAAAGTCGCATGTTTTGGAATATCGTCATACCCCCGACCGATCTGTAACAGATTTCTAGCATGAAACGCGCTTGGGGCACCAGGATCTAAGCTAATCTTCTCCCCCCACCCGCACCGCTCCTCGATATTAATATTCAGAGCAAGTCGATCCATAAATAAAGCCAGACGGCAGACGACAGACGTTCCCTAAAAAATGTCTAGGGAGGGGTTTGGCTTTGGCTTTGGGTTGGGCTCTCCGCCTCCTCCACCCTTAACCTCCCTCTAAACCAGATCCTCCCTCTGCCGCTTTCCCGCCCTCTCCTCCCACGCTGACACTGGCGATTCCTCTCACGTTTCCTGCGCGGACTGCGTGTCAAATCAGAGTGCCGTGCAGCAACGGGAGGGAGTTGCAACTCCCATCATTACTGGGGAGCGGGGGGGAGGGAGGAGCCCCACCCGCAACACACGACAGCAACAAAAGCAACAGCAAAAACGAGTCACGAGCCACCGACTTAAGCCGCTTGTAATTGATCGTGTCTTTGACATTAGAAAAACATTTTTTTTCTCTCTCTCTGTGTCGCACACGACCCCCCCACCCCTCTCTCTCTCTCTTTCTCTCTCTTTTTGCTGCTGCCACAAAAGACGAGACCCCAGACAAGACGCCAACTGGTGCACGGCGGCTAATAAAGCGCACGCAGTGGCAGTGGCAGCAACAGCAAATCCACTTAAGAGGGGGGGAGGAGTGGAGGGGTGAGAGAGTGGGGGGGAAGCCACACAAGGGGAGAGATTCAGCGAGTGTCAAATGAAATGAGACGTGGAAGAAGTCAGATTGTGTGGCATGTGGCGGGAGGGAGGGAGGGAGGGAGGAAGAGAATTAAGGGGCAAAAGCAGCAGGGTAGAGGCAGGGAGGCAGGGAGGCAGGTAGGGTAATGCAACAAGTTGGTGGCAGCGGAGGGCGAGGGGTGTCGTGTGGTGCGGTGTGGTGTGGTGTGGGGCAATGCTCTCAATGCATGCCCTTCCCCCCTTCTGCGTGGCTTTCATTTGAAGTCACAGAAATGTTTTCCAACCAATGGGGGACAGGGGAGGAGTGGGCTGAGGGGGAGGGGGAGGGTAGAGGAGGAGTGGGGGAGGGGGAAAATATTTCAGGGCCCAAGACACTTCGATTACCAAGGGGAATATATTTTTTATTATTTGTATGCCTAAATAAATATATAATAAATTTGTATATATAGTATAGGCATAAATATGTATTTATATATAATTTATTTGCTATATTTATTTACAGGAATGTACTTCTATTATCAAATTAAGGGATCTAAGGGGTCGAGCACCTGAAATGAAGGGTAGAAAGACTCTAATACTATTTACAGGGTGACCCATACAAAATTAGCAAAAGATAGACAGATAGATAGATAGATAGAGAGAGAGAGAATAAATTGTATGTGTCACAGGGAAAAAATAAAGTTGATAAGATGTCCGGCGGCGAACGCCAATAATCCATCCATGTTGTCCATCAAAAGAAAGCGATAGAGAAACAGATAGAAATAAAGAGAGGGAGAGACAGAGTTGGGGATAAAGATAAAGACAAAGAGTTTCCTTTCTGAAAAACAGGATGTAATATAGCCTAAAACAGTTGGCAAAAGGCGGGGAGATGCCTTTCAACCCAGCCACAGAAAAAGATACACGAGGAGGAGGAGGAGGCGCAGGAGGCGCAGGAGGCGCAGGGGGATCTTTAATATTTATCTAAAACTTAAACACGAGTATTTCTACAAATATAAGTATGTTTTTGTGTATAAAGATTAAATGAATTGGTTTATTTAATGAAATCAATGGGAATTGGCCAAAACTTCATTAAAATCAACAACAAAAAATTAATAAAAAACATACAAAATAAATAATAAATAGTAATAATAATAAATAAAAATAATAAATAAAAATAATATATAAAAATAATAAATAAAAATAATAAATAATAATAATAATAATAAATAATAATTATAATAAATAAAAATAATAATACAACATAAATATAAAAATATTAAATGAACAAATTTAATACAAATATTTAAATAATATATTAAATAAATTAGTTTCGGGGTAACTAATTTATTTAATATATTATTTAAAACAACTTTTTTATACGCGTGGAACTCGAAAAAAAAAGCATAATACATAAATAAATTAACAAATTTAATACAAATATTTACAAAATTTATTAAATATATTATTTAACCCGAACATAACTTTTTTATACGCGTAGCACTCGAAATAAAAATACAACAAAAATATATATTTACAAAATTAAGCAGAACAAACATTTTTGTTATCACTTAACCTGGTTATAATTATTATTATTATTTATTTGGTATCTTTTTATTGGAGAAAATTGGGTTACGCGCCGCGATATGTGTCCCACTTTGCCCCAAGCCTACCCCAAAAAACAAAAAAAAAAACCAAAAATACTAATATGCTTTGTTTTTGTTTCGTTTTTATTTACTTTTAGGTAAGAGCGAAAAAAAACCCCAGAACAGCGCGCCAGAGATAAGAGCTAATTGAATGGAATGAAGGAAAAGAGAGTGAGAGAAGCGATACTAGAGCAAGTGGAGAGGGAGAGGCAGGAACGGCAGGAGAATTGGTGGTAAGGTAAGGCATGCCGCAGATGACCCAGTTGAACGGCCAGGAGAGGGGACATCGGCAACGACAACCGACAAGCGACAACCGACAACAATTGACAAATGAAATGCAAGCCCATGGCCGACACATGCCATGGGTGCAGTGGATCGTGATGTGGCACTGTGGCAAGCTGCTCAGAATGCAGAGATTCCAGTTTGAACCTCCCATAGAAAGGGGGTGGCAGAGGCAGTGGGTGAGGGCGAGGGAGAGGCGGCATATCTTATCAATCGATGTTGCAAGCCACAAAAATAGGGCGACCGTAGGGCCCCAAATGCTACCAACTAATCAATTATTTATGTCGAGCGATGGGGCGGCCCCGCCCCTCGCACGCCGCCACCAAAAACCAAAACGCAAACAAAACAAAAGATAAGCCGGGAAATTGTGTCTAAACAATGTATCTCAACAAGTGCCGCCATCTAGACAGATCCGAAGTCGTACATTGGCGGCAGATGGCGCACTCGAAGTTTAGTGACTAGGCTGTGTAGGTGGCGCCAGCAGCTGGTTGGAGGAGAATCTCAGTTCGAGCTTGAAACAAATTCAAAAATATGAATTTTTGTTTCACAAATTAATTTTTTATTTCATAATTTCTGTTATAAAAATTAAAAGTAAGAGTTTTTTGTTGTTTCCAATCAAAACTATGAATTTTAATAATAATCAAATAAATAACTCTTATTTTTAGTTTTTATAATACAAATTAATTTCGAAATTAATTTTTTGATTAATATTTAGAACAGGTTCCAGGACTTGAGAAATCCTCCAATTACAGTTTTAGATTGACTGGAAAACAAATCATAGTAGTTGCTTGTATTGCCAACAGAAGGCTCTACTGTGTGATTGCACGCTTACACGCTAGGTGGCGCCAGATAAATTGTGGTTTTTAAAAGGAGATAAAAAGGTTGAACTCAATTATAGAGAAAAAGAGACAAAGAGAGTTTTCTAGTTATTGCCGGGAAGAGAAAGAGTGAGCTGGGGAGGGAGTGTGTTGTGACCTTGAGGTCAACGGAGCGGAAACGAGCGTGGCCCACGTGGTGGGTAATGCCAATCGAAGCGGAGCAAGTGCATCCTCCACCTGGCACGCCCCTTCTGTTGAATCAAACAAAGAAAATTGTTTCAATCGAGATAAAGAGAGTGAGAGAGAGAGAGAGAGAGAGAGCAGCAGAGAGCAGACAGATCACAAAATGGAACCGAACACACAAATCAAAACAAAAACCCATCGAAAATTAGGTGAAATGGTGAACGAACTTCACACCGATTTGTGTACACACATACATATGTACATATGTGTGCAAAGGTGTATCTATGTGTGTCTTCTATTGTTTTAAGCACAGTCGAAACATGAAGAGGGAGAGCGAGAGAGAGAGAAGCGGAAACAATGGACCAGTCAAGCAGCTCTTGGACTTGAACACGCAAGACTCTCGAAACGAGCCAAACAGAATGAATGGCATTCGAATGCAATAGAAGATACAGATACACCCTACTCCAGAGATTTTAGGCTCCCATCCTGCCCCCCCATACGCCATCCAGAATATCGTGTCACATATGCCCGCACGAATGGGACATTGAAGGGTATTCAAAACGAGACCAGCTGAAGATCGTTCGGGAGAGCACAAGATATGTACTTTAGATAATGAAGCGACGACGAGAGACGAGAGGAATCCAGGGGGGGGGGAACGGGTAATGGGTAATGGGTGATGGTTGATGGGAATCGGTGGCTCTGTCTGTCCACCCCATCCCATCCCATCCCATCATGCATGCCTCCCATGAGCGGAGCTGCTGCTGCTGCCAATTGCTCATTAGTGGCGTGCTCTCCTTTCGGCCGATGACAAAGCGATTTTCGGCTTTTGTTGCTAATGCCCCTACAGTTGGAGAGCCATAGAACGAAACGCACGAGTGAACGAATGAACGGAGAGAGAGAATGAATAGAGAGAAGAGAAGGTGGAGATTTAATTACGAATGGAAAATGGAAGCCATTGATGGCTCAATTCAGTTAAGCTTTTGATTGATGTAAGGTGCGATTGAGTGATTGATTAAATGCAATTAGAGCTCCCCAAGAAGCCCCAACACGAGACTTATAAACAGACAATAAACAAACAAACCCAAAAAGCAATCGAAACGCAACGCTGCACAGGAAATCGAGTAACGTTTGCCCACCGATACCTACACATACATACATATATATATGTGTGTGTGTGTGTGTAAGCACGAGTATGATCATTTCCATGGAAAGAAGCACCGAAACCAAAAAATTCAAAAATCAATAAAAACACACACATTTCCGTATTATCGATTTATTATCGATATTACCATTTCGATATGATTTTCGGAATTTATTGAAACTTAACTATAATATTGTTATAATATATAATTGTTTTTATTTTTTTTTGGTATTTTTTTTTTATTTGATTTTATTCTATTTTTTAATTTTTTAGTTCTATTTTTTTCTATTTTATTTATTTTTATTCTATGTATATTTTTTTGTGTTCTATTTTTTACATTCTATTTTGTTTTATTTGATTTGATTCTATTTTTAAAATTTTTTTTATTCCATTTTTTTCTATTCTATTTTTGTTTACTCTAAATTATTTGTATTATATTTTTTTCATTCTATATTTATATATTCTATTTTTTGTATTCTATTTTTTTTTGTGTTCTATTGTTGATTCTTTTTGATTCTATTTTGTTCTATATTTTTTTATATATTTATATATTCTATATTTTTAATTTAATTTTTCATATTCTATTTTTTTTTTATTATATTTTCTTTTTTTTTCTATTTTTGTTACTATTTATTTTTAAGAAATATAATTCATGATACAATTTTTCCCTTGCTAAAATATGGACTTGTCCTAAAAAAACCCAAATAATGGTCAAAAATCGTTAAAAAAAAGGAAAGGTTTTTACATTCATTAATTTGGAAAATGAATAGGTACTCCATATATCATATATTAGTAGAAAAAATGTTTTACAGATAGTCTTGACTAATAAGCAAGTCAAAAATGGACATTTTTTTAAATTTATTAATTTAATATTTTTTTAATGTAACTTTTTTTAATACCAGATAAATACCAGGTACTCCTGGTATCCTGAAGTATCTCCCTATAAATCCCATGCAAAATCCAGAAACAAAACATTTACGAGACTCTAGAGACTGCTGTGTGCTCACTCTCTCTCTCTCTCCTTCTCTCTGTTGCTCTCTCTCTCCCCTTCTATGAGCAATCAGCAATACAATAAATAGTGTGCCACAACTACAGCCCACAAATAGTTCCATACTCTATTGCCGAGGCTTTTGTTGTTGCTGTTGGTTTTCTCTCATTAATTATGCTGCCAGCATTGTGGAGTAGTTTTTTGTTGTTATTTTTTTATTTTTTGCTTTGCTGCTGGAAAAGGAAGCGCTTTCCAGTTCGTTTAATTTCATTGCGGAGAGAATTTTTCAGCGAGCAGAAAAAAAAGGTGACCAATAAGCAGGAAAAGCAACAACAACAACAAAAACAATTGCAGAATACATACAGAAGAAGGCCAATCCAATCCCATTGTTGGGGAAAAGGAAACTGTTAATGATGATGATTACCATTCATCATTATCATTATCAGGCGCGGTCTCCGCTTTGCGCTGTCGTCAATCGTTCTTGGCATTTTCTTCTTTTTTACTCCCCTCCACCCTAGAAAAACCAACAACAAAAGAAATACTTGCAACAATGGCAGGCGACGTCCTGTCGTCGATTTTGCCATGTATTCTTCTTCCTTCTTCAGCTCCACCTCCACCTCCTTCTCCTCTTCCACTCAATGCAAAATTTGCATTCCACGGTATATTAGCGGAATGTGCAGGGCATGCACAGTCTTTGGAAGGGGTTTGTGGACAGAGTTTCATTTAAAAATATAAGACTTATCTCTAGTTTTATTTTGGCTAAATATTTTCAATTATATAGAGATAAAGTTTGGTACAAAAAATACTTTTATTCTGAATGAAAACTTTTTGGGAAAATCACAGGAAAATTGATCGAATCGATGCCAAATAGGTTTAAAATGGTTAAAATATTAATTTTTAGTTTAAAAGTCAATTAAAAACAAAACAAAACAAATAAGTTGTGAGGCGATAGGCAGTATTTTTGTTGTTAACTCTTAAAACTGTGCTAAAAAAATATTTAAAAATCCATGAGTTTTTCTTAGATTAAGGTTAAACATATGTCTATCATTACACATTTGATTTTTAGTGGTAGCCTAGATGGTTTAGAAGTTATACAACTTTAAAGTCTGGAAAGGTGCTCTGAAAATACACAAAAAAAAAAAATGGGAAATATTAAACCTCGGGGGAAACAGCAGATTTCATGGGTATTAAAAAGGAGAATATGGATTGCAAATGTAATCGGAGTTTTTTCTGTTTTCCTTCGCATACACATTCCATTCCATAAACATTTCATGAAATGTGTAGAAAGGTTTCAATTGCAGTCTCAAAAAATATATTTCTATAAACACAGCTGTGGCAGAAAAAGTGGCAGTCGCAAAACGTGGTTTTCTTTTTAAAGGGGATTTTATGCGCTTAATCGGAATATTTGACGTATTTTAATAAATATGCATTTGAGGATCTGGGTGGGGTAGAGGGTATCAGTGTAGCGTGGCTCTTCATCGCTGTCAGCTGTTGTTATTTGCCATTGCTTTTGCATTGCTTGCAGCCCCTTTTCCTGCTTCTGCTGCTGCTTTGCGTTCCGCTTGAAAAAGTTCTGCTGCTGCGCTGCGCTGCCTGGGCCTGCCTGTTGGGCCAGTTTGAGAGGCACTTGTCAGAGCCAGTCAGAGAGTATATGCTTCTCTGCGACTCTCTGCTGCTTGCTGGCTGTCTCTCTCTCTCTTTCACCCACCTGTCGACTGCGATCGGCGCTCTCTGCCTGTGTGGGATTTACAGTTCATTTCTGAAGCGCCATGCGACGTCGTCGGTCGGCCGCAGCGTCGCTTGTCCGTGTTCGTGGCCCGTTGCACGTTTATGCAATTCTTTGGTTTTAACGGTTGGATTTTTTTTTTAAATACGAAACGAACAAGAAAATATGTGCACAAATTGTATCAAAACTTAATGGTTAAGCCAAGAAAAGTGCGCGTTTGTTGTTGTCATTGTTTTGCGATACTCGTTGTTGTTGCTTTAGTTTTAGTGCCAAGAATTTGAGTTTTTTTTTTGTGTTGCTGTTTTTGGCTGTCAAGGCTGCTGCTGGTGCCGCAGTCAAGGAAATGCAACTCTTAGACAGTTTTATGGTCACTCTTCGAGAGTGAGAGAGAGAGAGGTGTGCTTGTGTTCTATGCAGATTAAATTGCAGATAACGCCAGGGCCACTCTGTTTGTTTGTGTGTGTGTGTGTGCATGTGAGAGGTAAACACTTGTTGCTATTCTTTCGCTGTCTCTGTCTCTGTCTGGCTTTTTCATTGTTTTTGTTAGGGGTGATTCTTTGCTCTGTTGTTGTTGCCTTTTGGTTTTGCTGCGTTTGCTGCTTAGTTTCCCATGACGACGCCGATGCCGACGCGGACCTGCTGCTGCTGCAGGAAATGTCTTGACAGCCAGACAGGGAGTGAGGGAGAGTCACCGACTTATTCCCACAGTTCACGCAAACAGCCGACGCCGAAGGCGAAGCCGAAGAAGGAGTACCGAAATGGAAGAAGATTAGAATTGACTTCTTTTTGGGCCCCTGTCCCTTCTAATTAAGAGACAGAGACGCGCCCCGCCCTGCGGCTAATAAATCCATTTGGGTTTCCTGTTACAATGCCTCGTAGGGAGGGCGGGGGGACCCCTAGATAAGGGGGATTGTGTAATTGAGGGATCTTCACCGGTATTTCGTAGAGATCTTTGTACCTGTATTCCATTCCCATACATGGGACCCAATTCTTAGGCCTTGATTTCGCTGTCAACATCTGCGACTTTCACTTGAAAGGAATGCCACATGCAACACGCACCCCCTGAACCAGAAACCGAAACAGAACCAGAAACAGAACCACAACCAGAACCACAACCAGAACCAGGGGCTGTTCTACCAGTTGCTGCTGCAGCTTTAACTGAAGTTGCAGTCGCAGTCGCAGCCTCTCGCTCTCTCGCTCTCTCCGTTGCTCTCTGTGGAGTTCTTGCTCTGCCGACTGCTCACTTTTTCGTTCTCTGTGGCTTGGCCTTCGCTCGCACTCGGATCTGTTCGGCTCTCTCTCTCTGTGTGACCCAGTGGCTGGGATTTCTCTGTTTATTTTCGGGTTGTTGTCGCCCGTCCCATCCCGTCCCGTTCCGTCGTTGGCTTTAATCTTATCGTCCTTTGCAGATAAAATAGCTTTCTGGTTACGGTTATGGTTACGGTTTGTTTGCGTCTAAATTTTGATAAAATATTTGCGCAAGCAGTCAGCCAGCCAGGCAGGAGAGTGTTTTTGTTAGTTATGGTTTTTGTTTGTGGGTGGGGCCGTGCGTTTTGTGGTTTTCCCTGGGGCCCACTATCTGAAGGCCGCCATCGAAAGGCCTAAAGAGGCGGCTAAAGCTGTTGGCGATTCAAAACGAAAGCGAAAACATCCAGAAAACAAAAACAGTAAAATGGATTCCTTGATATTTCCCATTTTCCAATCGATTCAAAAGCCGCTATAAATACCAATAAATCGAATAACAAAACAAAGCAAACACAAGAAAAACGAGGTGGAACGTTGTGAGTTGCTGCGGACACCGCAACTCTACAGTTATACCCGATACTAAGTCAGTATAACTCTCCTCCGGCAGACGCCGCTAATATTAAACGACACGACAAAGAGTGCGTGCGAGAGAGACAGAAAATCAGTCTGAGCGTGACGTCGGGCGCTGCGTAGCCACTGCAAATTGATTTGTTCCTATTGGCTATAAAAATGATCTGATCTGATCCAGATTCAGCAATCTGATAGATATGGTCGTTATCTATGATTCTGCGTTTTTAGTTTTCTCGAATCTGCAATATTGTGGATGCAACAGATTTTCGTCTTTTGTGGGGGCGGAAGGGGGTGGGGCGAAATTCTGAGATATACGTTTTATAGTGAGATCTAACAGAAGTGCGGATACCAAATTTGGTTACTCTAGCCTTAATAGTCTCTGAGATTTGTGGATGCCCCAGATTTTCGTCCTTTGCGGGGGCGGAAGGGGGTGTGGCGAAATTTGGACACGAAACGGTCAAGGTCCGATATCACAGGAGTGTGGATACCAAATTTGGTTGCTCTGGCTCTTATAGGTTCTGAGATCCTTGAACTCATATTTTCCAATTGACAAAACCGACCATGAAACCTGTGTGTTAGAGAGAGACAGAGCGAGAAAGAATGAAATTGTTTTCTTGATTCTGGCTATAATCATTATACGATCTGGTTCAGATTTTGCACTGTAGAAGATATGGTCATCCTCACCGATTCTGCGTCTTTGGTTTTATCGTATCTTTAAAAATGTGGAAGCCACAGATTTTCGTCCTTTGTGGGGGCGGAAGTGGGCGGGGCGAAGTTTTGAAATATTTTTGTAGCAGTGACATATCACAGAAGTCTGGATCCAAAACATCGTTGCTCTAGCTCTTATAGTCTTTGAGCACAAGGCGCTGAAGGGGACGGACGGACGGACGGACGGACGGACGGACGGACGGACAGACGGACAGACAGACAGGGCTCAATCGACTCGGCTATTGATGCTGATCAAGAATATATATACTTTATGGGGTCGGAAACGATTCCTTCTGGACGTTACACACATCCACTTTTACCACAAATCGAATATACCCCAATACTCATTTTGAGTATCGGGTATAAAAACAAACGAAATGAACAGTTAAATGCCGGCTTGTCGCCATCGACGATTCTTCCTCCCTTTCTGTCTCTCTCTTTGTCCCTCTCTTAAGTCTTTGGTTAAACAACCGCTATCTTGTGTACATCAAAGTGTCACCAAAGCAGTGCTCCTTCATTGCCACCCAAAGCCCTCCTCCCCCCCTCACCCACGGAGCACCTGTGGCTACTGAAAACTTGTTTTCCGCAAAGTCTGCCCGAAAGACAGAGCGGGACAGAGCGGCGGGACAACGGACAGTGAGTGAAAGTGACAGTGAACTCAATTGACCTGAAACGAATGCGAAACGAATGCGAGTGCGTTGCGCGGAGGCAGCGCGCACGTGTTGCAAGCTCTCCCCCCCTCTCTCTCTGCCGCGCTCTATCGGGATCTCTTTGCAACCAGCTTGCTTTCCCGCTTCCCCTCAAAGTACCCCTCGACCATGGAAGTACCCCTGTACTGTACCGGGTACCGCGGGGAGGGGAGGGGTGGTACTCCCCGCATAAACATTGAATAATGAGTGTTTTTTTTTCCAAAACATTAACCCACAAGCAGCCTCTGTCTCTGTCTTTGGCTTTTACTTTTCCCCCCAAAAAAAAACTTCCGCTACGCATCTCCCTCTCTCGCTCTCTCCCTCTCTCCCTCTCTCCCTCTCCCGCTCTCTCGCATTTCACGTGCAATTAAGCTGAATGGCTGTTTAAATCAATTAAAAATCTGTGTTACTCAATCGCACAACTCATTCATCGGCAAAGACCGCCACGCCGCCCCGACGCCTCCCCTACCCTCCCCTCCCATCGCGGCTTTGATTGAGGTTCAATCAACTTTTTGGCTGTCAAGAAGCAAACCGGTTCGGTTTTTTGGGCTTTCCGGCTCCCCCTTCCCTTCTCAGAAACAAGAAACGGAAACGAAAGCTCTGCCAGCAGAGATCCCTGCAGAGATCTACAAAAGGATTTGCAGAAAAATGTTTTTTTTATGTTTGTGCCGCTTTGCCTTTGGCAAGGGTATTGTATGTACATAATAATCAGCTTGTAACTACTCGAGTATTCAGAGTGTATTCATGGCTCGATTCATGTTATACATTGTATTCGTCTTGCGTGCGGCACTTCACCACTCCACCACTCCAGCGGGTCTGTAAGTGCAGTTTATGAGGCTCCACATTATATGCGATGGTCGGATGAAAGTTCCCCCCCCCCCCCCCCCCCCTCCCCCCTGTACAGTGGGGGGAACAATTAATTTTGTGGAATACGTAACAAACGCAAGAAAGAAAAGCAAAAGCCAACAAACATTAAGTAAACAATTGCAAGGAGAGAAAGAGGGGGGGCGGAAGGGGAGGGGGGCTAGACCAAATGTCAGCGAAAAGTTTTCCCCTCACCCCATTAAACGAATAATTTGTCAAGAAGCTGTCAAATTTTGTTTAGAGCTCGCCCAGACACTGAGATACAAATGTATCTCGTGTGACTGTGACTCATCAGAGGGGTGGAAGGTGGGTTGGGGGGTGGGGGGGGGGGGGGGGGGAGAGGGTGTCAGACAAGCGCGTGTTTCGTGGCGGAGGGGCTTTGTAGTGATCTCCCGGGCACGACTTCCACTATTTGCATATTACGAGTATTACAGTAAGATACAGTATCTTTCCGATACCTAAACTTGTGGAAATTGTATCTTTGTGCTCCTGAAGCCTCTGCAGTACACCTCGTGTGCCTCCAATGCTCCCCAAACTGTTCCTTCAGGAATAAAACCACTTCCCGCTTACACTCAGAGAAAAAATAGCGTATAAACATTTGTATATGCATTCAAAAAGAATTATTTAATTAAAATATCAAAAACTTCAAATAATTTAAATAAATTACATTTTTAGGAATAAAATATATTTGTGACTTGCTAAAAAAAAACACTAAAAGTCATTTACCCACAAATATTGTATTATTATTAAATAATATTTAATATGGAGGGGATTATGACATTGGTGGAAAGTATAACACGTGTGGTTTATAAGAATGTTGCAACAGAACAGAACAGAACCGACCAGAACAGATTATTAATTGTATTGTAAAAGGTCCGCATAACACAGGGTGTTCATGGCAAGTTTGGGGTATATGTGGTACATTTGCATCAGGGGTATTCCTTATTGTCATATTCAACATAATATTTATAATATTATTTTTGTATTATAATATTTTCTAAATTGAATGCAACTTAATTCATTTACCAAATTTGATCTGAAAATCTATTAAGATAAGCAAAAGCTGACTTTTGCGGTATTTTTATGGTATTTTTCGGTATTTTTTCACACAAGAGTTTACATGGATTCTTGATGAAAGTTTCTCCTCAAAGTCTCGCTTAAAAGCCAACAAAGTTTTTTGTTAGAAAAATATGAAGGGTTTTATGCGAAAATGTGAGGTGATAATATATCAAATGTACCGGCGTAGGCTGGCCAGAAATCTCAGTGATATTATTTATTAAATTTAAAAAAAAATTTACAAAAAACATGCAAAAAATTCAATTAAAAAAAAAACATGGAAAAAATGCAATTAAAAAAAAACATGGAAAAAATTCAATTAAAAAAAAACATGGAAAAAATTCAATTAAACAAAAAAAACCAACAGAGATTATTTATTACGTAAAAACTCGATAGAAACCCACATTAATTCACTTTTAAAATTTAGAAATGAGCTAAAAATTCATTAATTTTTTTATTTTTAATGAAAACTAAAACTCGTTAAACCTTATATTTTGGGCTAACGAAATGCCAGAAAAACCTTGGCAAAAGTTTGATTTTCTTTCTTTTTTCGGGAATCAAAAGCATGCGAACTTCTAGATGGAACTCGTTTTTAAATACTAAATGCAATTTAGCAAGTGTGTGGCATATGGGTATAAAAATATCTTTATATCTGTGACTTCGATTCTCAGGGCGTTTTTTCGCTGGTTGTAATTACTGGAGTGCGAGTGCTCCTCGAACAGATCCAAGTTCTCCAAAGAACAAGAAGAAAGAAGACACCTGATTGCAGGCAGAACAGAAAAAACAAAAGCAAAAGTTGATGTGCCGCAAGGTGGCAAGGTGTGTGGGTTGGGTGGCAAGTTCGTTTCATTAGCTTCTTCTGGGGTCGCTTGATGGGTTTTAAAGGTCTGGCACGAAAGCGGTGTGTTTTGTGTAATTATGGGAGGGCTTTCTTTGGCCATAAACTGGGAATGGAGCAACTGGATTATTCCCGCACCAGGCAGGGGCAGGGGCAGGTGGCAGGGGCAGGTGGCAGATAGTCGCCTAGGCGCTTTTGTTGGATTTTCTCTTTTTTTTTTGCTCGACTTTGGACAGGCAGCGAGTACATTGTTCAGTAGGTGGGAAAATTCTCTAATCACATTTTCCCCGCACTACAAACAGAGCTCTAGCTGTTATCTGTGTATCTACGATACACATATCGATGGCATATCACATCGATTGATAATAATTAAAGTGCTTAATGCGCTGCCAAAGGCCCACCGATGCCACACACTCGAAACACACTCATTTATTGGACATTAGAAAGCGTTGCGATTGACATTAATAGCCTTAAATGGCTCTGGTCTGGACTGCATTTTCACTTGGTTTTCCACAGTCATTCTGCTGCCGCTGCTCTCTCTCCCTCTCTCTTGTTGGCCAGCTGTTGCCCTTTGGTGTCCCCCGAACAGTGGCTTTTGTTTTGCAGCTGATTCCACAGCCAAAGATCAACATTTCATTGGCCAGAAACAGACATATTCCCGATGCTTGTGGCTGTTGCTGTTGTTGGTTCAATTAGTTGCTAATTGTTTGTGTAAACTGTTAGCATGCTCTTATTTTCCACCTTCTTAACGTTAACGCTAATCACATGCAAAAAATAATGAAATAGGAAAACAGCTGCCACAAAGGAAGGGTGGAAGAGCGGGGAGCGGGGAGGCGGGAATGGGAATTTCGAATGCCGAATGCCGAATGCCGAATGCCGCCTCTCTCCTTTCACTTCTCTCTCAGAGCTTCCAAGAGAGAGTTAGATAGAGAGAGAGAGAGAGAGAGAGAGAGAGATAGCGCTTGTGGCCCCATATTTGATTAACCTTTTTAAGTGGCTTTTTTTTTATTTAGTAAAAAAAAAAAATTTCGATTCTTCAAATGTGCCACTTTTTTTTAATTTTTTTTTTATTAAGTTTAAAGGAAAATATTCTCAGAACCTTGGGAGCTTCAGGGTGATGTTTTGCGATGTTTTTAATATTTCGAATATTTTTAATAATTTTCAATTTAATTTTGAGAAAATAAAGCGAGTCGAACATTGATTATCCTACACGCCACTTGCCTGTCTCGCCTGCCTCCCAACAAATATGCATCGTCATGCACACGACATGTATGTTGTTTTGAGCGCAAACACAGCTCCACCCACTCGCGCAATGTATGGGCAGTCTTTTTTACAATATTCTGCAGCTTTTCTAGCGGTTTTCGAAAGAATAACGGTCCTATATCCACGTTTTCTGCCTTTTTCTCCGTCAAAAAGAGTCCCAAATTCGCGAGTCCACTCGATTATGGGAACTTTGTAGAGAAAATCTCCACGAACTAGTTCCGTGAACAGAGTTTTCCTGCCACGCACATTTTCCACGGCCACGGCCATTTGGAATTTTTCTTGTTTTTTTCAACAATGGGCCACGCCCACGCTCACGCCCCACTGGCCCTCCTCCATGCAGTGTTTCCCCCTTTTGCCACACTCCGCGGCATGCAGCACATAATGACAACGTGCAATTTGGCCTTTCTTTCCTTGCAGCATTCCCCGTCCGCAGGCAGGCACACACGGCACAGTATGTACATTTCTGTGGCACGTTTGTGGCACTAGCATTCCTCGCCCTCGCTCCCTCCCTCTCCCTCACTCCCTCTCCCTCACTCCCTCTCCCTCACTCCCTCTCTATCTTCCCCTGTGATTGCGAACCTCACGGCATCTCGTGGGTTGTTAAAGGTCGCCTGATTGCAAATTATGGCCGGCCTTCTTCTCTGTGGCGGTAAGCGGGAAAGCAGCTCCCAGGGCACCCACACACAAAGGAATCTCCAACTCCTCCAACGCCTCCTACTCCCAAATCTACTCCTAAATCTACTCCTCTTTCTTGAAAACTCTTTTCATATGAGATCGCATTTTACGAGCACTTTTCTTCTGTGTATTTTTTAATTTATTTTCCTTAAAAAGTTGCGAAATGAATACGATTAATATGCAAGCGATATGCGATAGTTTTGTGGGTTTTTGGAGGGTAATTTCAATGGCGAGACCCAGAATGGATTTATGGATCTATGAATGCGATGAATGCAAATTTGAATACCAAAAATCACCCGCAAAATCTTTGAATAATAATCATCTCAGTAAACGAATGAATGACCTATGAATAATGGTATTCAAATGGATAAGTGATTTGTAGAACATTTTACCGAAATATTTGAATGGTGAATGGCAAAGTTCAAGCCAAATGATTCACAAAGTATTCACATACTCTCTCTGCTTGTTGGTGGATACAAATGAATGAATCAATGAGTGAATGAATGCTGTGGCACTTGAATGCACAATCCACACTCTGAAGGCACTCCTCTCTCACCTCCCCCTCTCTCTCTGGAGGCACTCCTCTCTCCTCTACTCCCCCTCTCTCTCTCTGAAGGCACTCCTCTCTCTGCTCCCCTCCCTCTCTCTCTCTGAAGGCACTCCTCTCTCTGCTCCCCTCTTTTCTCTTTGGTTGACCTTCAGTTTCATTCGATTATTCGTGAATAGAACGTCTGGAGCTTCCCAGTAATCGAGCAGCTTCGATGCCCCCGCCTAGAACTGTATTTCGCTCAAGTGTGGATTTTATTTTCGACTTGAACAAATATTGGATTGCCCTTAAAAATTGTTTACTTGTTTGGGCCTTCTCTGGGGTGCTCAATGCCTTCATTCGCCATTTTGAGAGGCTCTGGCTCTGCGTTCGGGATGGTCGATGGTCGGTGGTCGATGGTCGGTCGCTTCTTTCGTTATGCCTCAGCGGCTGCCTGCCCATTGTTGTTGCCTCCTCCACCTGCCCCCGCACGCTGTACACATACATATTTGTTGCAGGTGCTCTCACGGGCCGGCTCTGGCTCGGGTGCATAATGAAATCAAATGAAATGCTTTTGTGCGAAATGAGTTCAGCTTTGTTGCTGCCTTTCTGCCTGTGTTGTGTGTTGATTTATCTGTGCACCACACTGTCGCTCTATGGAGCATATTTAATTTTACAATAAAAATCCCCTCGAGAGGCAACGAAGTGGCGTATACCCTGCCTCGGCAGCGCCCCACTTCTATCTCGGAATCCATGGCACCCTTCTCGGCCAGGGTGCATGCCTCCGACCTGCCTATCTCATGGATACACTCGTTCGGGTAATTTTATGCAGAAAAATGAATGAAATATTGTGGGTACACGTCGGCTTGTGGGCCATGCACCGCACCGAACGTGAAGCAAGCCGGAAAATCGCATGCGAGAGTCCCCAGCAGAGCTGCTTGGTGGAGTGTTAAAGGTTCTAGAACCGAAGCACACACACCGAACCGGTTCATGACGAGATTATGAAAATAGCGAACCAAATTGCAAAAGGCATTTCCAGTATTTTCCCTCCTCAATGATCTGTCGAAGTGGATCGGAGTATTCCTTTAATCTTTGAACTATTTCTAGGGAATCCTAGAATCCTGTAAAGATAGTTCTGGCACGTTTAGGACTATAATCGACTGTGTATATATTTTGTTATGCTTAAAGTACTTTCTTTTTCCCCCAAGAGTCTTCTGTTAGTGGCCGGTAACTCTTTTCTCACTCAGAGATTCCAATTTTGGGTTAGAAAGAGTGCGCTAGTCTCTTGCTAATCAAGAACCGCCCTCAAAAGTGAGGGGGAAAAGTACAGGTTGAAAGATACATCATCTATAGATCAGCGGGCATCTTCCAAAGAAAGGGCAATATGCGGAGGAGGTCTCTCGTGTGAGCGCGCGAAAAGCCAAGCTCGAGCTGAGCTTTCCATGGGCCGCTTCGGGCAGCATTCGCTTGTGCGTTCGTTTGCTCGCTTGTCGTTCGGCAAATGTACTCGAAAGCGAATCTCAAAGCTCGGACGCACAAAATTTAAAGGAGGAGGCACAAATTGATTGTGTGTGAATGAGGGATGAGGAGTCCTCGATGGAATGGTACTCGATGGCAAGAAGTTATTGAAAGTTATAGAACTCAAGAGATAGTGATAGAGATGATAGAGATGATAGAGATGATAGAGATGATAGAGAGAGAGAGAGATAGAGAGATAGAGAGATAGAGAGATAGAGAGATAGAGTGATAGAGAGATAGAGAGATAGAGAGATAGAGATAGAGATAGAGAGAGAGATAGAAATAGAGATTTAGAGAGATAGAGAGATAGAGAGATAGAGATAGAGAGATTTAGAGAGATAGAAATAGAGATTTAGAGAGATAGAAATAGAGATTTAGAGAGATAGAAATAGAGATTTAGAGAGATAGAGATAGAGAGAGATATAGATATAGAGAGAGCGATAGAGATATATAGAGAGTGATATATAGAGAGAGATATAGAGAGAGATATATAGAGAGATATATATATAGAAAGAGAGAGAGAGAGAGAGAGAGAGAGATCTCTCGATATCTAATCCCCCACCAGCTGCGAGTGGAATTTAAACAATCCGTACGTAATACATACGAAAAGAGAACTGGAGATACACACACACACAGATACACACACACAGATGCACACTTAAAACTGCTTCTGTGTTGATGTGCTTTTGCTGCCATTTCAATGCCGTGTTCTTGGTGGCAGATATATGTACATAGTTCCGTATGGCTGATAAGAATGTGCGACTGCATCTACTAGGGGGACAGGGGCGGGGCGGGACGGGACTATGGAAGAGTACCGTTACTTGATAAGGGGCCCAAAGTGGCAGGGCATTGCATAATCGATAAGAAAATGTCAACAACAAACGATTTGCGACACAAAAGAGTGACTAAAACCAAAATACGAGTGAATCACAATGGAGTCCGTTCGAAACCTTTCCAGGGAAACCCAGTGGCTGGCCCTCAATACCCCCCATGATATCCATGGAAATGAATTGTGATTTGTGAATACCGAATGTCGCGACAAAACCAAATTTAAACGAACAAAAATTACGAAAAAAAATCAAACGTGTGCTAAAACCAAAAAACTGCAACTAAAAAGTGAATAAAAAACCAAAGATCGATCCGAATCGCATCGGAGTGGAGTGTAAGAAATTTTTGGAAGAGTTTGAAGAATGTTCGACGTTCCGCCCAAGTGCCCGGCGCTGGCCAACAAATTGGGCGGTCTCTTTGGCTGGCGACACACCTACAAGGTGGCGGCCAAGCACGAGGGCATACCGCACGGCCACCTCCACAAGTCCTACTCCCTCACCCTGCCCAAGCGACCGCCGTCGCCGTCGGACTATTCGTGTGTGAAGGTAAAGATACTCTCGTCTGTGTGTGAGATGCAGATACTCCTCTACACGCCCACATTTCTGGGCCAATCATTCATATCAGATGATATGATGATATATGAGAACGTGATCGTTGTCGTCTGTCTGTCCGCATAATTTCCAGTGACAAATGACCATCAAGAAATATAATCAGCGTCGCGGATGGACACAGTGGGACCCATTAGATGGAAAAGTGAACAAAAAAAAAGAGGAGGAATGATTAAGAGAGAATCAAGAGGCAACGAAGTCCAAAAACGAACAGAATGAGAGCTTCGTAAGCCGCTCGTGCGTTCGTTTGTTGCTCTTTCGCCTCTTTAGATGGATTTTACCCACCGTAAGGCAGGCATTAGAAACTGCATTCCCGTCGCTGTCGCGAATCGACTCGAGTTTGGAATCCAAAAAAGAAAAAAATCACCGATAGAATGCCTGAGCGGGCTCTTTGACCCACAAAACGAGCAACCAAGCAAAAACCAACTAGGGGAAACAAAAAACTCATCAGAAACAAGCCAAAATTCAAGTGAAAAGAGTGAAACAATAAAAACAGAAATAGCCAAAAATTATTGCGCCAAGTTGACGTTCCAGTTCTTTAGTTTCACGCAGGGGGAGGCGCTCTACCACTGCTCCGCCTCTGCCGCTACCTCTACCTCTGCTCTGCCAGTGCACTGCTCTGCCTTTGCTCTTGCGCTACCTGTGCTTTTGCTCTGCATTACCACTGCTTTACGTATGTTCTAGCTCTGCTTTACCACTGCCTTACCTCTGCCTCTGTTATAGCTCTGCTCTGGCTTTGGTCTAGCTCTGCTTTTGCGCTGCATTACCACTGCTTTACCTCTGCTCTAGCTCTGCTTTACCACTGCCTTACCTCTGCCTCTGTTATAGCTCTGCTCTGGCTTTGGTCTAGCTCTGCTTTTGCTCTGCATTACCACTGTTTTACCTCTGCTCTAGCTCTGCTTTACCTCTGCCTCTGTTGTAGCTCTGCTAGAGCTCTGCTTTACCATTGCTTTACCTCTGCTTCTACCTCTGCCTATGCTCTAGCTCTCCTTGAGCTCTGTTCTAGCTCTGTTCTAGCTCTGCTCTAGCTCTGCTCTGCCTTTGCTCTAGCTCTGCTTTACCTCTGTTCTAGCTCTGCTCTAGCTCTGCTCTGCCTTTGCTCTACCTCTGCTCTACCTCTGCTCTACCTCTGCTTTACCGCTGCTCTAGCTCTACCTCTGCTTTACCTATGCTCTGGCTCTAGCTTTGCTTTGGTTCTGCTCTGGCTCTGGCTCTGGCGCTTGCTCTGCCTCTGCTCTGCTCTTGCTCTGCTTTACCTTTGCATTAGCTCTGCGCTGCTCTAGCACTGCTTTGCTTTGCTTTGCTGCCAGAGAGGCCACCTCAGAGCCGCAGTCTCTCTTTGTTTCTCTCTCTCTCCTTGAATGCTTTTGACTGGTTTCATGGCGTGATGCAATTGTTATACCCGATACTCAAAATGAGTATTGGGGTATATTAGATTTGTGGTAAAAGTGGATGTGTGTAACGTCCAGAAGGAATCGTTTCCGACCCCATAAAGTATATATATTCTTGATCAGCATCAATAGCCGAGTCGATTGAGCCCTGTCTGTCTGTCCGTCTGTCCGTCCGTCCGTCCGTCCGTCCGTCCGTCCCCTTCAGCGCCTTGTGCTCAAAGACTATAAGAGCTAGAGCAACGATGTTTTGGATCCAGACTTCTGTGATATGTCACTGCTACAAAAATATTTCAAAACTTCGCCCCGCCCACTTCCGCCCCCACAAAAGACGAAAATCTGTGGCATCCACATTTTTAAAGATACGATAAAACCAAAAACGCAGAATCGGTGAGGATGACCATATCTTCTACAGTGCAAAATCTGAACCAGATCGAATAATGATTATAGCCAGAATCAAGAAAACAATTTCATTCTTTCTCGCTCTGTCTCTCTCTAACACACAGGTTTCATGGTCGGTTTTGTCAATTGCAAAATATGAGTTCAAGGATCTCAGAACCTATAAGAGCCAGAGCAACCAAATTTGGTATCCACACTCCTGTGATATCGGACCTTGACCGTTTCGTGTCCAAATTTCGCCACACCCCCTTCCGCCCCCGCAAAGGACGAAAATCTGGGGCATCCACAAATCTCAGAGACTATTAAGGCTAGAGTAACCAAATTTGGTATCCGCACTTCTGTTAGATCTCACTATAAAACGTGTATCTTAAAATTTCGCCCCACCCCCTTCCGCCCACACAAAAAACGAAAATCTGTTGCATCCACAATATTGCACATTCGAGAAAACTAAAAACGCAGAATCATAGATAACGACCATATCTATCAGACTGCTGAATCTGGATCAGATCAGATCATTTTTATAGCCAATAGGAACAAATCAATTTGCAGTGGCTACGCAGCGCCCGACGTCACGCTCAGACTGATTTTCTGTCTCTCTCGCACGCACTCTTTGTCGTGTCGTTTAATATTAGCGGCGTCTGCCGGAGGAGAGTTATACTGACTTAGTATCGGGTATAACCGTAGAGTTGCGGTGTCCGCAGCAACTCACAACGTTCCCCCTCGCTTTTGTTTTTGTTTCTGTTCCTGTTTTTCGGCATTCGGCATTTGGCATTTGGTTGTGGAATCCATTGGAATGCCAAAAGCTGCACACACGAACGGGCACCAGATTGCAATTTGGGCCGTGGAGGTTGTCGCGTCTCGAGCGTCGCTTTATTTGGCGTCTAGTCAGGGAGTTCAAGTTGAGCCCACGTGTGCCCGAGAGAGAGAGCGAGAGATGCGGAAGCACAGATGCGAAGAGACTGGAATGAATGAATGAATGAATGAATGAATGAATGAATGAAAGATGGAGCTTGTCTGTCTGTCTGTCTGTCTGGATGTTGGGCAACCGCAACTTGATCTCCGATCTTCATGGGATGTGGTGGGTGCTTA
This sequence comes from Drosophila miranda, assembly GCF_003369915.1. NCBI lineage: Eukaryota > Metazoa > Arthropoda > Insecta > Diptera > Drosophilidae > Drosophila > Drosophila miranda. The sequence continues at coordinate 7,331,545 of NC_046673.1, forward strand.
CAACACCTGACGCGAACCGAACCGAAGCGAACCGAAGCGAAGCACCTCTGGCCTGACACCCGACTGGGGGCCATGGATAATATATAGATATAGTGGAATTCCTTCATTCCTATTGCACATCGTATAATTTTGTTCTAGGTTTTCCTTGAAAATTGCAAAATTTCTAATTGAAAATGTCGTTTTTTTTTTTGTTTTTGCAGCCGGACTCGTGGGTGACGGTGACGCATCTACAGACACAGTCGGGCATCCTCGATCCCGACGACTGTGTGCGGGATGTGGCCGACGATCGGGAACAGATCCTCGCACACTTTGAGGATCCCGGACCGGATCCGGGCGTGGCGCAGGGCGGCGGCGACGGAGCCTCCGGCAGCTCCTCGGTGGGCACCGGGTCGCCGGACATCTTCCGCGACCCCACGAACACGGAGGCCCCCACCCGGGACCTGTCCACGCCGCACATCGAGGTGACGAGCACCACCTCGGGCCCGATGGCCGGCCTGGGCGTGGGCCTGATGGTGCGCCGCAGCAGCGACCCCAATCTGCTGGCCTCGCTCAAGGCGGAGGGCAGCAACAAGCGTTGGTCGGCGGCGGCGCCACACTACGCCGGCGGCGATTCGCCCGAGCGTCTGCTGATCGACAAGGCCGGCGGCCAGCTGTCGCCCCAATGGGAGGAGGAGGATGACGTCGCCAGCCAGCAGCAGCTCAAGGAACAGCTGCTGCTCCAACAGCAGCAGCAGCAGCAGCCCCCAGCTGCCGCCCATCAGCCATTCGCCCGCTCGGGGCGCCTGTCCATGCAGTTCCTGGGCGACGGCAACGGCTACAAGTGGATGGAGGCGGCCGAGAAGCTGCAGCATCAGAACCAGAACCCGAACCCGAGCCAGAACCCGGGCCAGAATCAGAACCACCATTCGGGACACCGGGAAGCACATTCCGGACAGTCGTCGCTGCCGAACAGCGCCTACTCGAGCAAGTCCCTGCCGCGGGAGAGCAAGCGGAAGGAGCCGCTGGGGCAGGCGTACGAGTCGATCCGCGAGAAGGACGGCGAGATGCTGCTGATCATCAACGAGTACGGCAGTCCGCTGGGCCTCACGGCCATGCCGGACAAGGAGCACGGCGGCGGACTCCTTGTCCAGCACGTGGAGCCCGGCAGTCGGGCCGAGCGCGGGCGGCTGCGGCGCGAGGACCGCATCCTCGAGATCAACGGCATCAAGCTGATCGGCCTCAGCGAGTCGCAGGTCCAGGAGCACCTCCGACGGGCCCTCGAGTGCTCCGAGCTGCGGGTGCGCGTCCTGCGCGGCGACCAGCAGCAGCGCCAGCAGCGGCGCGACTCCAAGGTGGCCGAAATGGTCGAGGTGGCCACCGTCTCGCCCACGCGAAAGCCGCACGCCGCCCCCGTGGGCACCTCCCTGCAGGTGGCCAACACCCGGAAGCTGGGCCGCAAGATCGAGATCCTGCTCAAGAAGGGCCCCAACGGCCTGGGCTTCTCGGTGACGACGCGCGACAATCCCGCCGGCGGCCACTGCCCCATCTACATCAAGAACATACTGCCCCGCGGCGCGGCCATCGAGGACGGACGCCTCAAGCCCGGCGATCGGCTGCTCGAGGTCGACGGCACTCCCATGACGGGCAAAACCCAAACCGATGTGGTGGCCATCCTCCGGGGCATGCAGGCGGGCGCCACAGTCCGCATAGTCGTCTCCCGTCAGCAGGAGCTGGCCGAGCAGACCGATCAGGCGGCAGCAGCAGCGGCAGCACAGGCAGAAAAAGCCGCTTCCGCAGCCGCTCCTGCTGCGGCTTCCATCCAGGTGCAGAAATCGAGCAGCGCCCGTTCGCTCTTCCAGCAGCAGCAGCAGCAGCTCCTTAACGAATCTCAGCATTTCATCGATGCGGGCAGCGAGTCGGCAGCCTCAAATGTAAGTTGCAAGAAGGTGGGGGCAGGGGAAGGGCTGGGAACAGCCACTCAGGACACGTCTGAGAGGATTCGATGCGAATGTTCAAGTATTTCCAGGGGATGGATGCCTTAAAGCCTTAAAGCAGGCTCCATGGCCCATCTGAAGAGGGAATCTGAGGTTTTCTGTTCAGTGGGCGGAAGGACATATTTTCCAGGATAGAAACCATATTGTAGGGTCTTCGTGCTTTATGCAATCCGTGCTTACATGCCAATTGATACATTGCAGCCAGGGTTGCAATGGTTATTCAGCACTCGATATGGGCTCTAATCGGACTCGTTATTTCTATTCAGCGACTCGCTGACTCTTGCCTCACAAGGGAACCGGCGAGAATAGGATGAAAGAGTGCCATTGGGCGCCAAAGAAGGGATGGCAATCCACGAGATGGAATTACTCCAGCCAGTGATGGATAGAGTACTCTGTAGGCTCATTCGTTCAATGCAGGGGAATGTCTTTTGGGGTCTTATGGCTGTTCCTTGCAGACCAGACCCCTTGCTTACTCTTTCCGCAGTCAACGGCCTTTCTGTGGCTCTCAAACTGTCGCTCAGCATCGAACCATTTAGGGGTTCTTTGGAATCTAGAACCAGAGGCTTTAGGCCAGGATTTGTAGACTCATTGCTCATTCTTCTGCTTGTGCACCCACAGGATAGCCTGCCGCCGAGCAGCAACAGCTGGAATACCCGCGAGGAGCTGACGCTGCACATACCAGTGCACGACACGGAGAAGGCCGGACTGGGGGTGAGCGTCAAGGGAAAGACCTGCTCGAACCTGAATGCCTCCAGCTCGAGTGGCAGTGGCGGTGGCAGCGGCAGCGGCCAGATGAAGCACGACGGCGATCTGGGGATATTCGTGAAGAGCGTTATCCATGGCGGAGCCGCCTCCCGGGACGGACGACTGCGGATGAACGACCAGCTGCTGAGCGTGAACGGGGTGTCGCTGCGCGGCCAGAACAATGCCGAGGCCATGGAGACACTGCGTCGGGCGATGGTCAATACGCCGGGCAAGCATCCGGGCACCATAACGCTCCTCGTGGGCCGCAAGATCCAGCGCTCGGCCAGCTCCAGCGACATCCTGGACCAGGGTCTGAATCAGAGTCACAATCACAGCCATAGCAACGGCAGCGGCAGCGGCAGCGGCAGCAGCAACAGCAACAGCGGCCACAACAACAGCAGCTCTAATGCGAGCGACAATTCGGGGGCCACCGTCATTTACTTGAGTCCCGAGAAGCGGGAACAGCGCGGCGGCGGCAACGAAAGAGGAGCCGGCGGCAGCAGCGAGATGAACAGGTGAGTGGAGTGGAGCGAAGGAGGAGAGCCTGGAACTAAACCTCCCCTTTTTTTAGATGGAGCAACCCCGTTTTGGATCGTCTAACCGGTGGCATTTGCTCCACAAACACACAGGCCCAGCAGCAGCTCTCGCAGCAACATCCGCAGCAGCAACAGCATCAGCAGCCGCAGCAGCCACGTCGCCTGCCCCCAACCCCGATCTGCAGCAGTGCGGCACTCCGCAACGAGAGCTACTACATGGCCACCAACGACAACTGGTCGCCGGCGCAGCTCCATCTGCTGACGGGCCATGGAAATACGGCGCTGCTGATCGAGGACGATGCCGAGCCAATGTCCCCGTAAGGCTAGCCCTTAAGATCCTTGAGGGAACTCCTTTTTTACATATTTTCGTGCATTGCAGGGTCCTGCCGGCGCGTCCCCACGATGGGCAGCACTGCAACCCGAGCAGCGCCAACCCATCGTCGCAGACGAAGGCAGTGGCAGCGGGAGTGCCAGCGGGAGTGGCCGTCACTGTGCCGGGCACACCGTCGAGCAGCAGCACCTTCGACGCCACCTACTCGTCGCAGCTCAGCCTGGAGACGAACTCGGGCGTGGAGCACTTCTCGCGCGATGCTCTGGGCCGGCGCAGCATCTCGGAGAAGCACCATGCGGCGCTGGATGCCCGCGAGACGGGCACCTACCAGCGCAACAAGAAGCTGCGCGAGGAGCGCGAGCGCGAGCGCCGCATCCAGCTGACCAAATCGGCCGTCTTTGGGGGCTCCGTCGAGTCGCTGACGACCCGGATCGCCAACGCCAATGCCCAGCTGGCGGGCTACAGGCACGCCAAGACCGCGTCCAGCATCGAGCAGCGCGAGTCGATGCAGCAGCAGCTGGCGGCCGCCGAGGCCGAGGCCCGCGACCAGCTGGGGGACCTGGGCCCCTCGCTGGGCATGAAGAAGTCCTCGTCGCTGGAGTCGCTCCAGACCATGGTCCAGGAGCTGCAGATGTCCGACGAGCCGCGTGGCCATCAGGCTCTGCGTGCCCCGCGCGGCCGCGGCAGGGAGGACAGCCTCAGGGCGGCGGTTGTCAGCGAACCGGATGCGAATAGTGAGTGCCTATCGGAGGATTATCGCGCCGTGTGGTGGCATCTTAACGTGATTTGTTTTGCACTCCAATTTTAGAGCCCCGCAAGACGTGGCTGCTGGAGGATGGGGACCACGAGGGCGGCTTTGCCTCGCAGCGGAACGGACCCTTCCAGAGCTCCCTGAACGACGGCAAGCACGGCAGCAAGTCGTCGCGAGCCAAGAAGCCGAGCATTCTGCGGGGCATCGGACACATGTTCCGCTTCGGCAAGAACCGCAAGGACGGGGTGGTGCCAGTGGACACCTACAGTGCTGTGGCCATCTCTCCGCCCTCATCGGTGGTATCATCATCGCCACAGCTGCAGCAGCAACAGCAGCAGCAGCAGCAGCTGCAACAGCAACAGCAACAGATACCCGCCGCTGCGCTGGCAGCTTTGGAGAGGAATGGAAAGCCGCCAGCATACCAGCCACCGCCGCCACTGCCAGCACCGAATGGTGTGGGTGCGGGCGGGGCCGGCGGTGTAACGGCAGCGAATGGCGGCATCCATCAGAACGATATATTCAATCATCGGTATCAGCATTATGCCAACTATGAGGATCTGCATCAGCATCAGCAGCAGCAGCAGCAGCAACAGCAGCAGCATCAACAGATTAGGTGAGAGACGAGGCCCAGCATTGCAGCAATGAAGGAGGGGCACCCTGTTATATGTTAATCCCCCCCACCCCCTACGATACGCTCCCCTTGAAAGCATGACTAACTTTATTAACCAAAAATCGTTTCATTTGTTACTCTTGTCTTGTATCTGTCTCTTTCTTTGGCTCTGTCTCTGTCTATGCCGTGGTATATGTATCGCACTCACACACCCACACACACCCAACACATAATTTAACATTTACCAACACTGGTTGTTGTGGCCGCAGCACATCAGTCGAGAGGCTATCGGAGTCGACGCTCGAATGCATGCGTCAGCAGGTGATACGACAACGCATCAAGGTGGAGGCGGAAAGGTAACACACACACACACACGCACACACATACAGTATGGATCATGATCATGAAACGCACTGTACACCCCCATACTAACTAAATGGTTCTGGGCTTTAGATTGTTCTTTTATCATTCTATCCATTCTGACCGCTTTGTTTCTGCTCTCCGCCGCAGTCGCCGCCATCAGCATTACCATTCGCAGCGCAGCGCCCGTTCGCAGGACATCAGCATGCACTCGACCAGCTCCTCGTCGCACCACCAGCATCCGCAGGCCCAGACGCAGGGCCACACGAACGGCGGCATCCGTCCCATGAGCAGCTACTACGAGTACGAGACCGTGCAACAGCAGCGTATGGGCAGCATCAAGCACAGCCACCACAGCAGCCACAATGGGGCGGCAGCAGGCACCACGGGGGCCTCGGGCTCCTCGGCGTCGCCCATCAATGTGCCCCACTGGAAGGCGGCCGCCCTCAACGGCTACTCCCCGGCCAGCCTGAACAGCAGCTCCCGCAGCCGCGGACCTTTTGTCACCCAAGTGACCATTCGAGAGCAGAGCGGCATGCCGTCCCAGCTGCAGCAGCAGCAGCAGCCTACCTACCAGACCGTGCAGAAGATGGGGCCACAGTCACAGTACGGCAGCAGTGCTGGCTCCCAGCCGCACGCCTCGAAGGTGTGACTATAGGTGCTGGCGCATGCGCGCGCCACACGGGATGTGCTCGTGGAGGATAATCAGCAGCAGCAGCAGCAACAGCAGCAGCTGGGGCTAAGCGAGGTCAGCGAAGTAGAGATCTTCTACTACGCCACCGAATGCTGAGACACTTCCTTCCTGGACACCCACCGGGCCTCTCTCCTCCGCATGGGAGGGACGCTGTGTGTGACGCTGGGCAGCCGGCAAAAACCAGAGATTTTTTTTTACCCAATGGATTGGATGGCACTGGAGATGGATGGAGTTTTTCGAAAAAATGTCCACATTTTGTACACAAGACACACCCCCATACAAACGTACACGCATACATACATACAACTTGTATTTAGATTAAATTTAAGTCCATTTATTCCCAATGCATACGTACATATATGTACTCGATATGAAATGAAAAGTATTCCCCTATTTAAAGAAGAACCTTATGTTGTATTCACTCTTTTAATATCTAAGTCAAACGAACGCCTTTGTACATAATTAGGTTTATGCAGAAGCCAACAAAAAACCCACAAAACATGCGAGTTGCACTTTGGACTCCCACGACGAAGTACCATTTCTCCATTTATTTTCATTCGTTTTTGTTGTATATAGAACTTTTGTTTGTTTTGTTAGCTTTAAAGCGGACGCCATTTTGTGTGCAAAAGGTTAGGATTTGCAACAGCGAAAAAGTAAAACTTAAAGCACCCACACACACACACACACAAACACACATATAGTACTATATTGTATACCATAAATAATTTTTTTTATTTTTTTTTTTTTTTGTCTATATAAGATCGAAATTGTGCAGCCGACCTTTCGGGTCTTCCCGGGGTCTCTAAAAGACAGGCAGCTTCATTTAGTTATACGTAATAATTATATGCAATTATGGTACATAGAACGTAAGCGTAAGCAAATAGTGTAGCGAGTAGTACATACATATATACCCTAGAAGTTTATTCTGTGTACTTTGTAAGTAATTTGTAAATTACGGCACCGAATTGCGAATTAAAAGCTAACGATTTCCATAAACAATCATTACACATATATCGTATATTCACCGGTGGATGATCCTAGTCTTGACGATGGGTGGCGCCTGTGCCGTAGCCCGTTGCAGCTTGCTGCTTTTTATGGGTCCCTCCTCCTCCTCATCGTCGGTCTGCTCTGCAGCAGCTTCGGCCACCGGAGGGGCTACTGGGGTGCGCTTCTTCTTGGGCGAATTGATTCTGCGCTTCTTTAGGGAATGCCCATGAGGGGCTACCGCTGGCAGGGGTGCTGGCGCATCCTTCTTCCTTACGACGGGCTTCAGCACAGTGAAATTGGTGAGTAGACTGGGATCGGGCGACTTGTCCCAGTGATCGCTTAACGGAGGGAATCGGAGGAATATTAGTTGGAGGGAAATGGATTCGGGAATCATTGCTCACTCGGGAAGGCCACCGGGTGGCACAATCACGTCCAGGACATTGTCTATTAGGCGAGACTTGAGCATGCGATCGTTTGGAGTGGTCGCGTGCATCGATGGCGAGGTGTTGATCTCGATCAGCCAGGGCTTCAGGTTTTTGTCGATGATGATGTCATACCCATAGACCTCGAAGCAGTGCCGATCGTTGGACATCACTGGGGCCACTGCGTCCAGGGAATGGCGTATCGTCTCGGAGATGCGACGCCAGAGAATTTGTGAGACGCCTCCGCCTCGCAGGCTATCCAGGTAGAGCCAAAGATTCTGGACAGGCCACTTGCCGCCATGAATCGAATTGTACTCTTGCTGAGGGTGAGAGAAAGAAACTCAATTGGTGACCCCGAACTCCCGAAATCCGACTTACGTTCGTCTTCTGAATGCTAACATTGGTCAGATGCATGAAAACGTTGTTGATGTCCGTGTGGTCATACTTTTCCGTACAAAAGCGACAGAACCCCTCGTTGTAGAGGTAGGCTTTTAGGGGATTAAACGTGGTCACCAGCACGAACAGGCGCAGATCGAACTTCTTGCCGCCGATGAGCAGGGGATTGTCTATGTACTTGGAGATGACACTGGTGTTGCGGCTCAGCAATGGGTAGAAGGTGCGCGCCTCGTAGGCGTACTTCTTCAGCTTGGAGAGCTTGTTGATCAGAAAAATTCCGTTGCCCTGCGACTTGCTGCAGGGCTTGACGATCCACGTGCTGGCCGGATTCTTGTGGAATTCTTCCACGAACAGGTTGTAGTCGGTGGGCAGGATAAAGGTCATCGGTACGATATCCAGGTGCATGTAGCGCGTGCCCCCTATGCCCAGCTTCATGGTGTGCGCGAAGGTCTGGGCCAAGGGATCGCCCTTGCGCTCCAGATCCTTGCGATAGCGCTTGATGTTCTTGATCAGCAGATCCTTTCGCGACAGCTCCATCGAGTTGGGGAAGTGGTTAATGATTCTGTGGAGAGAACATCCCTGCGGTCAGATCGATGCTGATCGGCGCTGACGGATCGCTTACTGATCTGATCGCATGCGATAGGGCTGATCGATGCCAAAGATGTAGCGACAGGTTTGGGTGCAGGCCCAGTAGAAGTTCCATTCCCCGTTGACCGACGGCACCTGGTGCCAGCCACGTTTCTCAAAGTTGCAGATCACAGCCGACTTCTCACCGTCCGTGCTATAGAGCACACATTTCTTCGGCTGCGGTTCCGCCAATCGCCTGCTGACACGTGGCGAAGGCCTAACCAAGTGGGGCTCCCCGATCTGATCATCGCACTTGCTCCTGAGGTTCTTCAGCGGGCTGCCATGCCTCTTCATAGCAATGGGAAGACACTTTAAAAATACTAAGAATTTTGAAACAGTCGATTCCAATTTTGATTTGAGTTGCTTTTGTGACTTTTTACTTCTGGCGTGCCTGATCTGATCTGATCTCTATCCTATAACGTCATCTGGTCATAGCTACCCAACAGAATGAACGATCATTATGATCCTCTGCTTCCTTAATAACAGATCCGCTGTTGCATTCTGTGGATCTTTGATTCTCACGTCTCACGACAATCGCAGGACCTTTTCTCCTAGAAACGATCATCTACTACTTCTATGTATTTTAGCAATAAGGCAGGTGCTCGATCCCATCCTATTGCACAATCGCTGATCGCTGATCGCCGATCGTCGATCGTCGACTTCCTCTGTCGGTCATGTGTCGAAAACGAAAGTGTTAATTCCCTGGAAGATGCAATATTTACACACAATATTCTCATTCTGCGGGTGATCGCATTTCGGGGTTTTTTCAACCGATCTTCGGTCGGTTCTAGGTAGATAGACCCAACGAAACCTCGAGCGAACAACCGCATCTGGGCAAATTGACTTTGACATAAATATTTGTGATATAGTCGCCTGCCCCGGCCTCTGCCTCGGCCTGGGCTGACTTGGCCCTCATTGAGTAATTTCACACGTTGGTTCGGAGCCCAAGTCCGCACAGAACAATCGCTGACCATTGTCGAGTGCCGTGGGCCAGCGGACTATAAATGCCCACTGCCGGTCACCAGAGTTCAACAGTCAGCGAGTTGGAGGCGTCGTGGTCAAAGCAATTTGTGGATAGCCGCTCAGAAATCAGAGATCGCATCAGCATCGTCAGCATGAAGTTCTACGGAAGCAGCAGCAGCAGCCTCGTGCTCATCTGGGCCTTGATGGGCACACTCCTGGCCCCCGGAGAGGCAACCTTTGGCAAGCTGAATCTGCTGCTGGGCGGCGCCAATGCTGGTGTCGGTTCTGGCTACGGATCCGGCTATGGCTACGGCTCGGGATACGGCTCTGGATATGGCTCTGGCTATGGATATGGCTCGGGCGCGGGCTATGGCTCTGGATATGGTTCCGGCTATGGGTATGGTGGCGAGAACGTGGTCAAGGTGATCAAGGTGTCGGTCGTGCCAGGCGGTGGCTACTCAGGAGGCTACGGATCCGGCTACGGCGGAGGCTACGGATCCGGCTACGGCGGCGGCTACGGATCCGGCTACGGTGGAGGCTATAGCAGCGGGTTTGTTGGCGCAGCTCCGGCCATCTCCACATCGGCTGTGGTTACCCCTGTGGTCACCTCAGTGTCCACACCCGTGGCCAGCCCCATCCTGACTGGCGGAGCTGGCTATGTGGGCGGCTTTGGTGGTGGACTGGGCGGCTTCAGTGGCGGTCTGGGCGGCTACGGTGGGGGTCTGGGCGGCTACGGCGGTGGTCTGGGGGGTGGCTTGGGCGGCAGTTCCCTGCCCGCCTCTTATGGCTTTGGCGGAGGCTATGGGGCTGGCGGTGGCTTCGGCTTGGGCTTTGGCGCCCCCCCACCACCCCTCGGCCTGGCATCGGGCCTGTGCTAGACGGATAACGAACGAATTACAGTTAACTTCCCCTTTTTTTGTCGATATTTCAAATAAAAAGTCTTTAATTAAAATCTAATAAATAAAATGTTACAATAGATTGAAATCATTTGGTTTTATTCGGAATTTATTCCAGAATCTACAAATAATTCTGAGCAGAAAGCGGTAAATACTGAATATACTGGAAATACTAGAATACTAGAATTGAGCGCCCAAAAGCGTGCTACATCGTGGCTCGATGGAGGTTTTGGACGATCTCTCGTTGGCTGTTGGGCAATGTGTAATCTTTGACTGTTGCAATTCAAGGCTTGACAATTACAAAATACAATTTCGCACCTAATTGCAGACATCACGCCTCTAGAATGGTGACCTTCGGGTGGGCTTTCTGAATGAAACCGAGAGTTGAGTGCTTGGGCTGACACTCCCGCCTACTGTTTACGCATTCAGTTAGCCGACACCGACACCGACACCGACTCCAACTCTCGCAGTGCTCCTCTCTCCGGCGGAGCACTAAACCGAACAATACGGTTAATGGTAATCAAGTGCCAAAAGCCAAAAGCAAAGCCAAAGTCAAAGTCACAAAAGCCAAGCCCAAAAACGTTTGGCCAAGAATGCTGTACGCGCTTTGGGTGCAAATTGATTTTGCTGGACCAGCTCCAGCTCCAGCTCCAGACCCCATCGATGCCCAACACGGGCACAGCCGCAGACTGAAATGCGAAACCAAAAAAAAACAAACAAACAAAAGCCAGGAGGGAAAACCGACTTTGGGCCGACGCTTTTAATACCCTTGCAGATCGATCGTCGGTTGTATAATTTATAAAGATCTATAATTCAAAAATACAAGCGGAGTTTAGAACTTATTTGGTGGTGGCACGTTGGTCCTCCACAAAAAATAGATGATATTATGCGAAAAGCGGACTATGTAAAACTTCTGCAAGCCCATCTTCTGAATTTTCTGGGGAAATGTGCTTATCCCGAATATAAATAACTTTTCAACAAGACAGGGATCTCTCAAAGAGCCGACCTTAAGCCGATTGGAAACCTATGGTCAATCGTGAAACGACGGCTTGGGCAGGACGAATCTGGGAACCTGTAGATGCGGAATGGAATCGTATTCCAAAAGATATTTTTGGTAATTTGATAGAGAGCATTCCAAAACATTTAAAAACAGTAATATCTAATAAGGGTCTATGCCCAAACTGTTCTTTAATTTGTATAAAAAGTGCAAAAGTGAGTTCTTTTGGTTTTTTATTTTTCATTCTTTGAAAAATTCCTATTCGTTCTTGTAATTATAGTTTATTTGTTAAGAATAAAAGTATTTATATGGGGAAAAAGTTTTGTTTGTTTGGCTTTATTCGTTTGGCTGTTGTGGGCGGCGAAAGTCCGTGAGAGTCCCCACTCTATAAGATTAAAATAATATTGGGACTTATGTAAATCTTAAATAAATACATGAAACACTTTGAGCTCTCGAAGATGCTTTTTTAAACCAAAATACCCCTTTGCTAGGGTATACACGCATACATACCATACACGAGCATTGAGAAAATTTCACAAAATTTGTAAATGGGAATGTGTAAATTGGCTATGATTTAATATTTGCCATGTTTAGTCCATAAGCGATGGAGCAGAGGCAGAGAACGAGCTGGGCAGGGTACAGTACATCTCAGAACAGAGCATTTCAATGAGCCTCTAAAGATCTTGCTTTAGGGGGACTCCATGAATCCAGGCGTGACTGAACTTCTCGCGAGCTAGTCACAGAACAAATCACGATATCTCCCATACTCAAATTGTATGCCCCACAAAATGTTCCACGCATGTTCCCCTTAAAGGGAATTTTATTATGCCTCCCTCCACAGAACCACAGAACATAGTCTGTGTAGTAAAACCTGTTGCCAAATTATGGAAATACACTAGCACAACATTTCGCCAAGTCAGGAAAAGCTTTCGTGTTCTTTTTTTTTTGACCTAATTAGCATAACAGTCTAGATCAATATAAATACAAAGAAGCAGCCAGCATAGCGTGACTGACATTTACATATAGAAGATGCTTGTAATATTTGGTCTTAAATGGAAAGAACTACACACTCGAGACGTGGCCAGCGTGGACAAGTTTCAGCCGAGGCAGCACTCCGAGAAGATGAAGCTGGGCTCGGACCAGATCGGATCGGATCGGATCTGTTCGGCTAGGGGTTGGGCGGCCAGGTTGTCGTTGGATCCCCTCCCCCGCCCCTTTGACTACGTGTAGCCATGCACAAGATTTCGGTGACTGAACTAGTGACAAAGACAATACAATGGCCACGCACATGGTCCCGTGTGCACTGGGAGAAACCCAAGATGACGGGCACAGAGCTATCATAAAGTTTTGAGAAAAGGTTGGATTTGATGCTTGATTGATGTTAGAACAAGAGCTTTGATGGATTTTTTGGGTATCATGTGAAGTGCACATTTCTCTTTTATATATGAAGAAAAAAGATTTGGGTCGTCGTCGTAGTCATCCCGATTTTTAACTCATTTTGGCGCGATCGGCCGAAGCGGGGGAAATGAGCGAGTGATTGAGCGAGAATAAGAGAGAATGAGCGAGTGAATAGGCGAGTGGATGAGCGAGTGAATAGGCGAGTGGATGAGCGAGTGAATGAACGAGTGAGTGAGCGAGCGAATGAGCGAGTGAATGAGCGGGTGATTGAGCGAGTGAATGAGCGAGAGTGAGCGAGAATTAGCGAGAATAAGCGAATGATTGAGCGAGTGATTGAACGGGTGAATGAGCGAGTGAGCGGACGAGCAAAGCGAGTGAGCAGGGGTTGGCGCACGAGCAAGTGTTCGCAGGTAGCTTGCCGCATAGTATTTCAATATATAAATAAATAATAATTTTAATATAAATAAACAGAATAATTAGTAAAATTAGGACAAGAGTCGCACCAAAATGCCACTCTATAAAAAAATAAATCCATGTGTTAAATAATACATATATACATACATAATATTTCATATTTCGGCATATATGTAAATATAAATTTATCCCTCAAATGACAGGTTTATTAATCGGTAACCTCTGGAACTCTCACATTTATTTTCTTGAATTTTTGCCTTGATTTTTTTTAATGCTTTTTTTTTCTTTTTTGGCCTGTAATGGGTATCTTTTATTTAAAAAACCCTCTGCGCTCAGTGTATTTTTTTGTTTGGGGAATTACCTGCGCTTCTTGCGAATCCATACCGGCACCCAAAAGTTAGCTGCCTTTTTTTTGTCCACGTTGAGATTGTTTGCCTAGAGATGCGAGAAAATATCTCACTTGATGGTTAAGTAGTTGAGGTGACAGACAGGCAGATAGATGGGCCGTGGGACGGGTAGTACAGCCAGACAGTTGCTCCGATGGATGGCTATGCCGGTGCCGGTGGCTATGGCGGATATGTGAGATGAGATGTGCTGCCCCGCCCATGTTTTTTTTTTGGTCTCTGCTTGGATGGGCTTATAAGTAACTATTTATGAATTAGGCAAACAGCTTGGGGAAGCTCCGAACTGTCGCTCGCTGGATCAAGCGCAGCTCAGCCCTGCTTGTGGCATAGATTAGAACTATACAAACACTCGCACATCCACGTCCACAGATACAGATACAGATACAGACACAAGCAGATACAGATACAGGTGAAGATACAGGTACCCATTGATAGCCGAGGGAGTGTGTTAGGGAACGAGATGAAAGATCGAACGCTGTCGCTGCCTATAAATTAGTGCGTCTCCACGATTTGGGACATCAGTTGAGTTTTGCTTAAGGAACCAGTAGCACCGAACCGTACCCATCACCCAACCCAATCCAATCCAATCCCAGTCCGCACCATGAAGCTGTTCGTTAGCATAGCACTCGCCCTTCTGGCCATTGCCGCTCCCGCCCAGGGCCTGCTGGGTGCCAAGCTGGCTCTTCTCAAGGCCATTGGCGGCGGCCTCGGAGGCGGCATCGGTGGCGGCAGCTCTGGCGGCGGCGGAGGATACAGCAGCGGCGGAGGCTACGGCAGCGGCGGATATTCCGGCGGCGGGTACAACCAGGGCTACTACAGCCAGCCCAGCCGTCCCGTCTACAACTCTGGATACGGCAGCGGCTCGAGCTCCTCCAGCAGCTATGGCAATGGAGGCGGCTACGGAGGCGGCTATGGAGGTGGCTATGGCGGCGGCTATGGCGGCGAGCAGGTGGTGAAGGTCATCAAGGTGGTGGAGCAGCAGCAGCCCTCGTACTCCTACGGCAGTCCCTCGGGCTACAGCGGCTATGGCGGCTACAACCAGGGCTACTCCAGCGCCAGCTCCAGTGCTAGTGCCTCCAGCTCGGCCCAGGCTGTGCCTGCTGTGACCTACTCCGCTCCAGCTCCCTCGGTGACCTACTCCGCTCCAGCTCCGGCTGTGACCTACTCCGCTCCAGCTCCGGCTGTGACCTACTCCGCTCCAGCTCCCTCGGTGACCTACTCCGCTCCCGCTCCCTCGGTGACTTACTCCGCTCCAGCTCCCGCTGTGACCTATTCGGCTCCTCGGGCTCCTGCTGTGACCTACTCGGCTCCTGCTGTGACCTACTCGGCTCCTGCCCCCGCTCCAGTCACCTACTCGGTGCCCGCTCCTCAGCCCGTGGTCCGCACCTACTCCGCCCCGGCTCCCGTTGCCATCTCGCGCCCCATCAGCTACGCTCCAGCTCCGATCAGCTATGCTCCAGCTCCGGCTCCCATTCGCTACGCTCCAGCCCCGGCTCCCATCAGCTATGCCGCCGCTCGGCCCCAGATTGTGAAGACCATCAAGCTGATTGTGGACGAGGATCAGTCTGGACGTGTGCCAGCCCCAGTGTACGGAGCCCCAGCACCAGTGGCCAGCAGCTACTCGAGTGCATCCTCTTCCGCGTCAAGCTCGAGCGGCGGCGGCTGGAACGGTGACTACAACGACGGAGGCTACAACGGAGGCTACAATGGAGGCTCCAATGGAGGCTACAACGGAGGCTACAACGGAGGCTACAACGGCGGCTACAACGGCGGCTACAACGGCGGCGGAAGCTGGAAGAGCGGCGGCATCTTGGAGAAGCTCGTCGGCTGCTAAGCGCCTCACTGGCCCCACAAAAGAGTACTCAACCCAACCTTACCTAACCTTACTCAACTGTGTATTTTTTTCCTAGTTCTAAATCGAATAATTATTATTTTTTTGTTGTATGTATAATTCCGAATCGATCGCTGTGTACATAAAATAAATCTGCATAAACATGTGTGTGTTTTCCCCCCTCCGAAGTCCAGACTATTCTAATTCCCGGTCATTATACCTATATTGGGTCTCGTAACACTCTCAAATTGCTTCGACCTTACGCGACTGGGCTTATGCAATCGCCAGAATTTCAATCGCCTTCGTTTGTCTTCTTCTAATTTTGGTTTGGGGGTTTTTTTTTCGTGGTTTTGTATCTTTGTGTTTTCTCGTGTCGTCCCAGAGTTCATTGTGTTATTGATTCTATCCGAAATTAGCACCCGGTCGCTAACTCTGCACGAATCTATGGCAATTCCGATTCCGAATCCCATTCCGGCTACGGCTCCGGCTCAGAAGCTGGCAATGAAAGCAAGGCCATCCATCGATCGAGGAGACCATCGATTGGCCTCTAGATTGGTGTTTTCATTGGCTGCTTATTGGATTTCCCCGTGACATGAGTAACATTCTTTCGATCTTCTTTAAATGCTGATTGATTGGTTGGGTAATTTTAGAAAATTATTTGATTCTTAGATCACTGGGATATCCACGAAATTAATTTGCTTTTTGTACGTTTCGATTATGTCATTTTTGACAAGTGTTCGTGCCGCTTTTAATAATTTCTTCCATGCAATCCATGTGTCTATGCATCCATGTATTCTAGAAATTAAGAGTAATTTCTATTCAGATCAGATCGCCAAAATCAGAGATCATTGAATTGTGAAAGAGTCACTGGGTTTTCTACAGATCTATCGGTTGTACAGTTCAGGTAACTGATGCTCAAAAGCGGGCAAACGAATGAAGAAAGATCGCTCCAGAAGTGTTCAAGAGATCCTTGAGCTG
The DNA here is from genome assembly GCF_003369915.1 of Drosophila miranda. NCBI lineage: Eukaryota > Metazoa > Arthropoda > Insecta > Diptera > Drosophilidae > Drosophila > Drosophila miranda. The sequence goes on from NC_046673.1 coordinate 7,347,857, forward strand.
CAGAGACCTGCACGAAGATTTGGAAGACAAGCTGGCAAACTGATCTTAATCGTCATGTTGGCATGCAATTTGTGTGCCAAGTTCAGCAAGAAAACAAAGTGTCAACGCCACCGAAAAGATCGAACCCCGATGGGCTTTCAGCCAAGACCAAGAACTTCCGTCCCGAGGTGGCTATAAAAAGTGCTGTCTGCGGCCAATAGACCAAGTCCCAGGCCCACAGCAAAATGCCAGTGATTTTATTCAATTTGCCCATTCTGGCGATGGTGGTGGCAGTCGTCGTTACACTGACAGCGGGCCATGCCGTGGAACAGGAGCTGCCATCGACACTCGACGGCCACGGTGCGTATGAGCAATGCAGCCACTGGTTGCCTTCTGTAGTGAAGTATTTTCTCAGGCTATGGACCGGCTATACACATAAGCTCCGGAGTCCTGCAGCTGACCGCCGATACGGAGGCACAGACTCTTCTGCTTGTGCCCAGCAGTGTTTACTCCCAGCCGTGGCCCCACTTCTACGTGGATGGTCTGTCCTCACACCTGCCGCACTCTGCGCTGCCCCAGCCCCAGCCCCATCTCCCAGCTCATGAGCCCCGAATCGTGATCAGCGACAATGTGGACTTTTCCCAGCTCAAACATCCACTCGTGAAGGCCCATGGACGCTAGACGCAAGACCCACAAATCCACTGGTGTTCACATCATAGAGCTTCTCAGCTTCTCCAGTTACCCAAAAACGACGAATATATATAGGTATTCTTTTAAACTTAGATTTATTTCAAATATCGCTTCACAAAATAGCACAAAAAAAAGAGGAGGAATGGAGTAAAACTTGCTAACGAGGATATCATTGAGCGTTTTGCTAAATTTTGGATTGACTATCACAGCATTAGTAGTGATGATCCAGACTATGGGGATCCAGACTCAGTTGGTGCTCCAGGTCCAGATGCTCCAGCTGCTCCAGCTGCTGGTGCTGGTGCTCGTGCTGGAGCTGGTGCTCGTGCTCCTGCTCGTGCTCCACTTGCTGCTCGAGGGCCTGGTGCTGGAGCTGGTGCAGCTCGTGCTCGTCGCGATCCTTGAACTCGTACAGGCTGCTGTAGCTGAAGGCTCCCTTGCCATGGTCGATGCCCGGCACCGGCTTGTGGTCCTCCTCGTAGTGGGAGTGCAGCTCACTGGCCTCCGCATACTCCTCCCCAGCATCGCTGCTGCCGTAGTCCGCCGGGAAGCTCTCCTCGCCGAGGTGATCGCCAAGGGCGCCCAGCTGGTCGTGCTCCGAGCTGGAGAACTCATGGGAGAAGTCCAGCTTGGACAGAGCCTCGCCTCCGGTGAGGCCGCCGGCGTAGTTGCCCAGCAGGCCAGCCGAGGGGACGCCCGAGGCGTAGTCCTCGCCAATGGGCGAGCACTGGGCGCCGGCCAAGAGATGGCCCAGCAAGAGCATCAGCTTCAGGCGGTACGTGAACATATTGTCTTTGATTGAGGATGGATTCCAGAAATCTGAATCTGAATCTCTGATAGTGGGGCTTAACCGACGCGGCGAAATGTTTCGAATCAACTAATTTCTTTTGGCAAACTCTGTTTCATTTTATATGCTTCGGGCCTTGCCTTGCCACACACACACATGTGTACGTGCTGCATTTTCCTGCATTCTCCAACCACAACAACAGCAAAAGCAACAACAACAGGCGCTGCAACATCAGCAGCTTCGCTTTGCTTTGCTTTTGTTTGGCTTGGCTTGAGTTGCTCCGTTTGGGCCATGCCATCCAAAATGTTGCAACGGACATCTGCCTGCCTGGTGCCTGGTGCCTGCCTGCTGCCTGCCCCCTGGCGCTCGGCCCGTTCGGCTGGAGCTGATAATTTGCTGCACTTACTCCGCATTACGTGGACGCTGACGCCGATGTCGATGCCGATGCCGACGTAGCCATTGAATAGCCTGTTGCTGCAATGGTGCGTATACGTAATATTTTCGCATTTGCCTTTTTCGGCCATTAGTCTGAGGCTGTTCTCGGTGTAAACTTGTTGCGCAATCCACAATCACCCATCCCCCCTCCCTGCTACCCTTCTATGTCCGCTATGCCTCTCTCTCTCTATCTATGGCGGATCTCAGGTGCCGATGCGGAAGCTCCCAAATTTTGGCACAAGTCCGTCAATTGGCCAACTAATTGAGTTTATCAACAATAGAATGGCAGGCTCAGCCGCAGCCACCAAACGCACACATTTTGACTTGTTGTCTCTGTCTTGGGGTCTCGGCCCAAACAATGCACTAAGAGATCTTCATTGTGCAAAGCCCCCCCCCACAAATTGCACTTGCCAGCTGGCACATCATGAGCGAGACCAAACAAATGAAGTTCAAATATGATTGGGGGAGTTGTACCCGCAGTTTGAATAGCCAGTTATCTATGCCATGCGGAATGTGTATAACATCTTGTCATCTGCTGAGAAATGTTACCCCTATATACCTGTACTTTACTGATTCAAAAATTAATGATCCTGAGGATGCCGTTCTGTTTGGGCCTCGTGCTCATCCTGGAAACAGGCACGACCATCAAGAAGCCCTCAGGAGACATCGGAAGAGGTTTCTTTTCTGCTTTATAGCCGTACTACCGTGTAAGTCTTTCGCTGAGAGATATGACAGTTCGGGAAAGCAATTACAATACCAGATACAATTAGCAGTTTAAGCCCGTGCCCTACAGCATTTTTTGTATATCTGCAACGTGTTTAGCTTCTTAGGTATTTCTATTTGTTTTTGCACTTTTATTTCCTAAGCTAAACAAAAAATAACTTGCTGGATAGCTTTGTTCTTAAGGCTCTTTATCTAAATATAGGTAATTTCTTTATAAATAATGTACATTTTTTCGGCACTTAACCTGGTGTGCGTCACAGAGGCTCCCCAAAAAGATTTGGAGCAGTCGGAATTGATTTCGATTTCACGAGTCTATTGACTGCAATTAAAAGCCAAAAGCCTCGAGCCAACAGAGCGAACGAGTACGACTAGGCCCGATCGCTGACACACTCACCCAATCCACTAACCCAAACAGTAACCCATAACGGACACGAACGAATATCTGGCAAGATTGCAATAGGTAAAAAGCGAAGCAAAATAGCCAACGTTACATGCACAATAAGTATAACATCTGGCTGATTGTAGTTGCCGTCAATACTCGAACAATACTCGTGAAATGTGCGAATAATTTTCCGAAATAAAGACAATCAAAATCCACACGACGTTTGGGTGCTCTGACTTGAAATATAGTTCAAAAATACATTGCAGGAATACCTTTCTGCAATATAGTATAGGTCTTAACATTACGATTGAGAAAGACACTCAGAAATCATATCAGATCATTTTGGTGTATGGTATGGATAGATTAGAAAGTAAAGATACCATTTAGTGCTCCAATGATCTAACTTTCAAATGGAATAAATTTGCGAAACTTTTTAGCTGCGATAAATTATCGATAACGTACCGTGCACATGAACAATCATTTAGGGAAGATTAAGCCGTGAATCGGCCGATCAAATGCCCAGCTCCCGGCACTCTCACTCTCACTCACACTCCTTTGGCTGTTGGCTCGCGTGACGGCACACGGCGGCAACAAAAGCAACATTAACATCCACGGCGGCATCGTTGGGAGCAGCAACAGCAACAGCAATTCCAGCTGGAGTGTGGGGCAGTGGGGCTCAAAAATTACAAATGTAATAGCCGCCGCAGATTGTGGTGCAGTGTGGTTGTACACCCACAATGGTGGGCCGAGTGGGGGAGTGGTAGCCGCAGTCGTAGTCGGTAATTGGGAGTCGGAGCAAAGCAGTTATTAGTTAGCTCGCATTTTGGCAGTAGCTGCATTTCCTAACGCAAAATATTTTACGAAAATTATGCGATTGCCAATGCCCTGCCCCTCTCCGCCAGGTGATCCTCCGCCGCCTGGTTGGGCAAGCGAATCGGGGCCCGCTTCTGGCAGCGTGGGCACGTGTACCGCTCACGCTCTCCGTATCGCTACTGGCACACGAAACTGGAGCGGCTGGTGCCATTCATCGTGAAAGAATCCAGAACGTGGATATCTTTGAGGGCCATGAATATTAGATTTATTTCCGTAAATATTTTCTTAATTGGCCCTCATTTGCATAAAAGGGTGGCCTCGGGCCGTGGTCTCCTCACACAACCATGACATCTTTTATTCCGGTGCTGCTTCTTCTGGCTGTGGGTCTGGTCGTTGCTCCGTCCAGCGGTGATTCCAGGGAAAATCGTTCTCTGAAAGAGCTGGCAAAAAAGCTGCATAAACTGTTCAACAAGATCAAGCTGGGCTTACCCTTCTCAGCGCTCGGTTATATATGCAGCCAGCTCATTGACCAGGGCGCTGTTCTGCCATTGGATACACCGGACATGGCGCGCATGAGTTTCCTTCTGCGCACTGACGACTGCCAGAATGTCAGCATTCCGCTTACTGAGGCCGAGAGGCTGTGGGAGGCGCAGGGCTTCTACCAGGATCGGCCCACAGTCATCTACATTACGGGCTGGCTGACGAACATAAAAAGGTCGAACAGCGGGCCTGTTGCCAAGGCCTATAACTGCCGCAACGATACCAATTTCGTGGTAAGTAACTTTCATACCTTTACAACATGTAAACATGCGGACTAGCTACACCTAATTTGCATTTCTTTGCCAGGTGCTGGATGCAGACAACTTCATTGACACCCTCTACTCGTGGTCGGCCCTTAACACGGAGGTCATCGGGGCGTATTTGGCCGAGGCCCTGCTGAAGCTGGACAGATCCTATGTGAGCCGGAAAGTGCACTTGGTGGGACACAGCCTGGGGGCGCAGATTGCGGGATCGGCAGGCCGCAACTTCAAAAAGTTGTCTGGAGGAGCGACTCTGGCGCGGGTAACGGGCCTGGACCCGGCCAACCCCTGTTTCTACAAAGGCAAGGATCCGGAGGGCGTACGGAGAGGCGATGCAGCGTTCGTCGACATCATACACACGAATCCCGGAGTTCTGGGCACACCGAAGGTCGTGGGCGACGCTGATTTCTTTGTCCATGGAGATTCTCCATTTCAGACCGGCTGCGGGAAGTTGACGGTCACAAAAGTCCCATGCTCGCACGAACGTGCCGTCGAATACTGGACTGAGACGGTGTATCGCACGAATAGAAATAGCTTCCTTGGCAAGCGCTGCGTTCGGGATACGGATCTCTCGGATGGACGCAATTGTAGGGATACCCGGACAGTCATGGGACACGATGCCAGTGACCGTGAGCATGGGCTCTTCTATGTGGATGCTAACAATGCAGAGCCGTTCGGCACAAATGCAAACCCGGAGGCCTACACCTCAAGCAATAGCCAGTGCGGAGCCTGTGAGGCCTTCCAGTGGCGTTAGGCATCAAGTCAAACTGATTATATCCGGCACTCAAAGAGTATAGGGGTATGTTATGCGTTTCCGACCCAATAAATTATATATACTAGTTATGTATATATATAGCCGCGTCCATATAACCCTGTTCGTTAGTCCGTCTTAATGAGCACCTAAATCTCAGAGACTATACGACAAAGAGCAACCTGTGATATCTCCTCAGCCCCTACCTAATAAATCAAGTGAATTACCACATACTAGATTGCAGAATTTCGATAAGACCGGATCACTATTATAGCCAGACTGAAAAAACAGAATAGAAGAAAACTTCTAGAATGGTTTTGAGCATTTCTCAGTGTATACGATGTAGGTTTTTTCTCATTGTAGTTGCATTACTTTTAACGACCGTAGAGGGTTTTATTGTCGCAGGTGACAACGAAGGCAGCTGTAAACCAGTGCACAGTGGTTCGTTTTCCGAAAACTCGTTGCAAAGTTCGAATTATTCGAAGAATTACACTTCAATTAAGTATTAGGTATGCGTACATACGTTTAATCGTTGCTCAAAGCTAAGATTTCTGTTTCTGAAGCGTGTTGAACAGATCTTCGTTTTGGAGAAAAATTTGTATGCGTCTACCTACAAACATATATCACTCATATTCCTTGCTTTTTTACCCGTCTGTCGGTCTGTCCTAGTCCTGTTTGACGACGAGTACTCATTCTCATACTCTCTTCTCCCTCACACACACTGTTCCTCGTTCAGTGTTCACCCCATGGCGGATGCGAGCGAGTTGTAACGGCTGGCATTGGTGTGGGAAGTGAGAGAGAGGCTACCACGACCTGTAAGATTCTAACCAAATAGGTTATTAATTGGAAAGAGGATAGACGAAGTGCAAGAATTAACATTAGAACATAACTCACGGTCGTAGGTACTCTTTTCTCTCTTCTTTTACTTACAAAATAATTATTTAAAATATTTTCTCAATATTAGAAGGAGTATATTAGACGAAGCTATACGGATTTTTATTGCTTAATGATTTCTATATAATTTTTTTAATGATTTAATTGCGTCCCTTTTGGGAGGCGTAGCTTAAAAGATGAAAATATTTTTTAAATTTTTTATCGTGTTTTCAGAAAACCTGCCACTGTGCGCCGCAGATTGCGGCTGTACCGCTCCGCTCTCAGTATCGCTGGCAGCCCTGCAGGGACACGAATCTAATAACTACAGAGAATCCATAAAGTGGATATCTTTAGGAGCCCTCAATATTAGATTAATATTAATTGCGCAAATTTTTGCTGGATTGGCCCACATTTGCATAAAAGGGTGGCCAAGGGCTGAGGTCTCCTCACACAACCATGACACCTTTCACTCCGGTGCTGCTTCTTCTGGCTCTGGGCCTGGCTGGTTCCAGTGAAAGTGAGACCCAGAAAGGACTGGACTTGGGAGCGCGGCTGGAACAGCTGCAGGATACGCTGCAGCAAGTGTTCGTTGGGCTTCCGCTGGGCATCACCTTCTCCCAGCTCAACAAGCTATGCAGCACAATCGTTGACCTAGGCCTTGTCCAGACAAAGATTATACCGGACATGTCGCGCATGAGTTTCCTTCTGCGCACTGACGACTGCCAGAATGTCAGCATTCCGCTTACTGAGGCCGAGAAGCTGTGGGAGGCGCCGGGCTTCTACCAGGATCGTCCCACAGTCATCTTCATTACGGGCTGGCGGACGAGCATTGCCGATTCGAACAGTGGACCAGCTGCCAAGGCCTATAACTGCCGCAACGACACCAATTTTGTGGTAAATTGACACTGACTATATCCAAGTTCGTCCTAGATGACTGTACCTTTTGTTCCTGATAGTTCTTCCCCTCCCAAATGTTAACTACACTGTTTCAAAGTACTCCTCCACAGTACAATATCCGATAGAGTCACAGCTAAGTAATTACTGATATCTAAAATGGACACTTGCCTTTCTTCACCAGTTGCTGGATGCAGCCGACTTCATCGACACCCTCTACTCCTGGTCGGCCCTGAACACGGAGGCCATCGGGGCGTATGTGGCGGAGGCCTTGCTGAAGCTGGACAGATCCTATGTGATCCAGAAAGTGCACTTGGTGGGACACAGCCTGGGGGCGCAGATTGCAGGATCGGCAGGCCGGAACTTCAAAAAGTTGTCAGAGGGAGCGACTCTGGCGCGAGTGACGGGCCTGGACCCGGCCAATCCTTGTTTCTACGATGGCAACGATCTGGGGGGCGTACGGAGCGGCGATGCAACGTTCGTCGACATCATACACACGAATACCGGAGTTCTGGGCACACCGAAGGTCGTGGGCGACGCTGACTTCTATGTCGAGGGACTGTTTGCGTTCAAGAGCGGCTGCGGGGCGTCGGTCAGCTGCTCGCACGACCGTGCCGTCAAGTACTATTCCGAGACGGTGTACCGCACCAACACAAATAACTTCCTTGGCAAGCGCTGCGATCGGTACGCGGATCTCTGGGATGGACGCAATTGTAAGGATACCCGGACTGTCATGGGCTACGGCGCCAGTGCCCATGATCAGGGGCTCTTCTATGTGGATGCTAACGACGAAGAGCCGTTCGGCACAAATGCAAACCCCGATGCCTACACCGCAAGCAATAGCCAGTGCGGAGCCTGCGAGGACTCTAGTGGGGCTACGGATGGAGGGTGGACAGTCTCCTCCCCTAACCAATAAGCCTGCAATTTATATCTTCGATCCATTGAATAAATGTATTCGATTTGTACTTTTGTCGACTGGTCAAGGACTAGGACTAGGGGAAATTCCCCAGTGAATTCATATCCATACCTGTGCATCATCCAAGCTCTTATGGGGGAGACCTCCTACCTCGTGACTCGCGTTGGGAATCGCAGAGAAGCCAGAATTAATTTTTTGGTGACGTATTTTTGGGCTTTGGTGCTTTGGAGGGGGGCTGGCTACCAGCGTCCAGGGCGTACCCACCGATAATTATCAGGTGCACGTCGACAGCATAACAATGGCTTGGGGATCGGGAACATCGAGTTGAGAACGGAGAATGGAGAATGTGAATCCGATGCGGGCAATGAGCAATGGGTCGGAAACGGGTCCGCATTAATATGGCGCTGTCGTCGTAACCAGCAGCAGGCAGTCGTTTGATGTCGTATACGTGAGACTTTGCCTATATTTTGATACACTCCCGGGGAGCAGACCTTGCCGGCTGGATGAGGAAGTTTGCGTCTATTTATGGAGCTCCCAAGCGTGTGCGGGTCTAATCAGTTCGCTCTCGACCCTCGGTGCCGTTAGATCAGAGAGCAGTGGGATCACTCTCGAACTCTTGTCATTGAGAATAGTCCGACGAAAGAGTGTTAGCCGTATCGGGTGGGTCTTGGCTTTATCGCTTGTTGTTCCTATGGCCGCTGATCCGAGTTTTGAGTTGGTTTGGAATTGAAATTTATGCAGATGAGTGTTGGGCATGCGACTGCAGGTTGCCACCACACTCTATCTCTGTCTCGAGATCTGCTTCTGATTTCGATTCCGATTCCGACTCTAGGCCCGGGCTCGGTTGCGTCTCTGGCTGCGGCAGTGGCAGCGGCAGCGGGGGGCGCCGGCAACCGATCGAGTCCGCGAATGAGTGTGATCGAAATGGAAACTAATTAAGTGACAAGTGCACCTTATCTGATTGCTGTGATGCGCATGAAACACACAACACATCGATATGGAATTATATATAAGGTGATGCTAGGCTCCCTGGGCTATAAATACTTTTGTCGAGCAGTTTCCGGCACTCAGTGCGCGCTCAGCTCCCGTCCAGGATGGGTAACCCAAGACGCATTCATGACCAGCATCAGGGCCACCATGGCCTGGCCAAGATGACAGGGCGACTACTGTTGATGGGACTGCTTGTGGTCCAGTTAGCCCGCCCAATTCAGTCCATTGAGTGGACCCTGCCCGATGTCATAGACTCGATTGGCTCCGTCAGCACGAGCATCATCGATCCCAGCCTCCTGCCCACTCCCCAGGGCCTGTTCGATGGCAGCAAGCAGTTGATTGCCGGCTACCCCTTTGAGTATGTCTCCAGCACTCTCAATTTCATATGTGAGTAGACGGCACCTCCAAGAGTGAGGCTTAAGTGAGAAATATGTTCGCGAATTGGCAGGTTCCCAGGCGCTGTCCTCACATAAAATCAAGTCCAAATTCACGCCGGACATCAATAGGATGAACTTCCAGCTCCAGGGCACCTGCACCAAGACCAACTATGCGCTTACCGACGCGGAATCCATGTGGAAGAGCCCGGAGTTTAATCCCAAGAAGAAGGTCGTCATCTTGGCCACCGGCTGGACCACCACAGTGAATGGCTCCGACACCATAGATGTCCTGTCCCAGGCCTATAATTGTCGCGGTGATGTCAACTTTGTGGTAAGTTCGGGGACCTGGGCATTGACAGAGGGCGAAACGGATCAGTTTTCTTCCATGTCTGTGGATTTCGTGAACAAGTTCCAAAAGAGAAGCCCTCCCATGCAAAAATTGTATAAGAAGAAACCTGATCTGTTCGGTTAAGTCCCTACAACACTTCGTTTGCCTTCGCGTTGGACTTCTGTCAAGCACAGTTTATTCAAAAAAGTGACACGAAACCGAATAGATTCGGTGGGACTCGGTGGGGCGTGTCTCACACGATTGGACTCGGTGGGATTCGGTCGGTTCTGAGATTTGGTGGGACTCGGTTAGTTCGAATCCACGTCTCAGCTTTCTCATAACATCGAATCTTTCGCCCAAGACGGACCGAACAAAGCAGGTATCATCATTTTTACATCATTTCGGTTTTTTTTTCTCGCTCACTCTTCATTTGGCACGAAGGCAAAAAAAAGTTTGTGAGGGATCTCACTATATACCAGAAATCCACTCTCTACGAGCAGAGTAATGAGCAGAGTAAAATATATAAAGTACCCTATACTTTTAGGCTGTGGATGCGGCTCGGTTCGTGGACACCCTGTACACATGGTCGGCTTTCAACACGGAGGAGATTGGCGAGAACATTGCCCATGGCCTGGTCCATTTGCTGGACCTGGTGCCGGTGGAAAACATTCATCTTATTGGCCACAGTCTGGGCGCTCACATTGTGGGCTCTGCGGGTCGCCATCTGCAACGTTTGACGGGCAAGACGATACCACGGATCACCGGCCTGGACCCGGCCAAGCCATGCTTCAACGAGGGCGAGATTCTTTCAGGCCTGCTGCGCGGCGATGCCACCTTCATCGACGTGATACACAGCAACCCGGGGGTGCTGGGCAAGAAGGATCCGCTGGGGGACGCCGACTTCTATCCGGGCGGCATCCATCCGTTGCCCGAGGGCTGCTACTCGGTGGTCTGTGCCCATGCCCGCGCCTGGCAGTACTACGCGGAGTCCGTCTTTCCCGGCAACGAGCATAACTTCATGGCCACGCGATGCAACTCAATGCAGCGGCTGCGAGATCTCCGCTGCCCGGGCATCGAGCACCCCATGGGTTACGCCGCGCCGACCACCATCCGGGGCAACTACTTCCTGGAGGTCAGCGGCACATCCCCGTACGGCAAGCATAGCAACATCGTGCGCTCGATGAGTCATGAGCATTGCGGCATCTGTCCCAATGGGTCGGACTCGACCGCTACCCCGACCTCGACTCCGAGCCAGTCCTAAGCGAATCCCTATTCCTATTCCTTTCCTATTCTAATATAACCTTCTCAAACATAATCTCTACTGCATATCTATGCACATATATGTATCGCTAGAGCTAGAATAAGGCCTTGTTATTGTTTTTCTTGTTTATGCTCTCTATCACTCTGTTGTTGGCTAACGCGGCCTGCTCTCGCTCTCGGTCTCGGCCTGGGCCTGGCCCGATTGCGGTTGGTCGACAAGCAAAATACAATTTGCCTTCTAAGCGTTGACAATTCAATTAAATTCGTGTTTATTATTTGTGCTTATGCAAAGCGGCAAGGAGAAAAACAACTTGTGGTAAAGAGGCCGCAGTGTCGCCACTAACGACGCCCGCTCTGCGCTGCCAGATGATTGTTGACTCGGTTCAGTCTCTCTGACTGCCTGGCGCCCTGGCTGACTCGTACAGTGGGATCGGTTAGTGGGGGAAATTGGAATTGGATGTCGTCTGGTTCTGGCTAGCCATCCAGACGATGCTTTACTGCCAGCTAAGGTCAGCCACACAGCACTGGTGAATGTTGACTTGACACTCCACTGGAGCGGGGTGCCGCTGGAAATGAGTTCACTCCTAAATGGGCTGGATGTCCTAGATGCTATGGCATCTTTATGGGTCAAAAGTTGTCATCTGAATCAGGTGGTTAGCTAGAGCATTAGACTACTTTCAATGTGCTTGATTACCATATGAATGGCATTCCCAAGAGGCTGTATCTATAGGGTTGCCATGCTTGACTTGGCAGGGTCATATTAATTAAGATCTTGCCGGAGTCCTTTCTCTGGCGAGTGTCGTCTGGCGAGCAGGAAATGACAAGGGCTCGAGGTCACTTTTCGACAGATTTTTCCACTGTGCCACTGCAGTCGGCAGGCGGCCCCTTCACCTGGAGTCGTCTCTGTCTGACTGTCTCTGCTTGTGGCAAAATCTGCCAGCATGACAAATGACTCACTCGACGCCAGCTTCTTCGCAGTCCGGCTTTCGGCTGTCTGCCGTCCCCTGTCCGCGGCTTAAGCTTAAGCTTAAGCTCCGAGGCAGAGGCAGAGTCAGCAGCTTTTGCAGTTTCCGCCACAAGCGAGGCGAGGAAATGATCCATCAAGCGTGTGAGTTATGTACGAGAAATGTTGCAACTTGGTGGCCACATGGTTGCTTGAGTAGTTGGCTAGCTGCTTCTGCTTCTGCCTCTGTCTCTGTCTCTGCCTCTGTTTTTGGGAGAGGTGTCAGCTGGTGGCTTGTAAAGCAGTTGACCCTGGTCAAGAATCGGACGCTCAAAGTGGTTTAATAAACTGCAATTACCTCGGCTGGCGTCGGTGCGTTGCGGTGTCTATGTCGCAGCTGGTTTCGGTTGTTTATCACTCGACCAGGGCAACACCTCATCCCAAACAGCATCATAATCACAATCCCCATGCCCCTGCCAGCCAGCCAGCCCAACCACCCACCCACCGTCCCGTGCGATTTATTTTGTGGATTCTCGACTTGACGCGCGATGCCCAACCCCAGACGAGATCTGTCTCGGTCTGGGTCTGGGCACGCAGTTTTGCGATAAATACCGAATGCCGGCCAAGCATCCATATCATTCGAGTGCCACACTTCGAGACGCACACCAACCAATCAGGATCCCATCAGGACAGCAACACAACACCACAAGACTCCAGCAAGACTCCGACAACCCCAAGAACATGAAGCTGCTCATTGTGCTCTGCGCTCTGGTTGCCGGCGCCACCGCCGGACTCATCCGCACCTCATCTGGCTCCGGCTGGGGCTCCAATCCGTGGGGCAGCAGCAGCAGTGGCTGGAATAGCGGCCACAGTGGTGGTGGGTGGAACAACGGCTGGTCCTCCCAGCCCCAGGTCATTAAAGTAATCAAGATCGGCGGCGGCGGAGGCGGCTGGGGCGGCAGCAGTGGAGGAGGCTGGGGCAACTCTGGCGGCTGGGGCAACTCTGGCGGCTGGGGCAACTCTGGAGGCTGGGGCGGCAGCAGCAGCTCCAACAACGCCTGGGGCGGCAACAGCGGCTGGGGCAATGGATGGTCCGGCTCCGGCTCCAACAGCGGATGGTGGTGAATACCAGCAGATCCGTACATTGTACATCCGTACAACCCCTGAATCCACTCCCTGTCCCATCCTTGCCTCCATCCTCTCCCCTCCCTTCCCCCTCTCTCTCTCTCGCGGCCTGCACTGAACTTGATTCATTCTGAATTTGTATCATAATATTATTGTGTTTACCAACGTTTTGTAATACTCATATTTTTTTGTCTTATGATTTTGTTTGCAACAAATACAAATTGCATCGTAAATTGATTCGACTTCGACTTTTAATATCCGAAAGTTGTCCAATTAGAGGGGGATCATGATAATCTTCTCGCACCAGGCTCGACCTCATATCTGCCTCGGCACTAACATATGCACATTATTCAGAAGAACTTTGAATTATGGATCGTCGGCAATTAACATTCTAAACTTGAGAAAAACTGAGCAATAATTATTGCTTTATGCATTTTTTAAATGATTGTGGAACATCGTTGTTGCTGTCGGATGTTTTCAAGGTGGAGATGCGACTGGAGTTCAGTCGAGATCATCATCAATAGCCAAAGAAGCAGATGCGGCAGGGGCTACACAGTACAGTGGGCCATTCAACATATTTACAAGAGATATTTAAAAGAGTTCTTAGAATTGTAGATCTATAACTTTTCTGAGATTGAGTGCCGGACTTGAGTGCCAATTTCAGTTTACTGCTCATTTAAGAGTTTTTTCAGCTCAATTTTAAAGGGAGAATAGTTTTATCTGATAAAGGAATCAATATTCTGTTAAATTGGCTAATTTTAACAAGCGTAACTATTGGCACACTGACCATTTAGCACTTTGGAATGCCCTATGTTTCCGCCTTTGAATGCGCTTTTTTCGGACTAGGACTCACACTTATGTATGTAGTTCTAGTTCTGTGGAACAGTCCAATATTCAATCTCGAAATACCTCCAAATAGCCACCGAATCGATGAAATATAGAAAAATGCGACGCAACGAAACAGAAACCATAGAATCTCCGAGGAAAATCAATATGTAAAGGGTATTGTGATATTCTGAATGCATTCTTGATCTGAATAACCGACGAGCTTAATGAGTCCGTTACAAAATGATAGCCTTTACAAATATAACCAAACAAACGTTTGAAAACGAACCCCTTCTAGAACCCTTCGCAGGCTGCAACGCTCAAGTAATTTGCCAAAAGTCAAGAGGAGGCTGATTGATCTATAGTTGTTGAGGTCCTCCGGTGGCTTTCTTGGCTTTAGTAACATAACTATGGGGGCACATTTCCAGGCTTTGGCAAGTAAGCTAGCCTGATGCGTTGAAGATCATCAACAGGTAAAGGATCGCCAGGGGCCTTCTTGGACTTTAAATTCTTTATTTCTGCCGAGATTTTTTGGAAACTGCCACAGGGAGCTCCATCTGGTGGGTCTAGTTCAGCCTCTCGGTTACCATATTTGATCTTCTGCTTAAAGTCGTACATAAAGGTGTGAACTTTTGAATACTCTGTGTGTATCTATGCATATGTATGTGATCTTGACTAAATTATAACAATTTACCTGAATTTTGTCCCACGGTGTGCAGCCAAGACAAGTCTCTTATGATTCGTGGCTGGAGGTAGAGGTCGCCACATGGACTAGGCTCTGGGTCATGCCTCCGATGTGTGCAGCACGCGTTACCAGCCAAGAGGAGGAGAAGGAGGAGGTCGACCCAGGTGGGTCGGCGGTGGCGTGGCTGATGAAATTTATGGTAAGTAATGCACTTGAGCAATCATCTGGCTGTGTTTGCATGCAAATTGACATTGAACTACTGTCCGACTGTACCCTGTACGTGTGTGCCGCAGTGGGCCTGGTCTGTGGCTGGGAGTGTGCTGGTGTATATGTGTATGGGAGTCGTGTCAAACACATTTAACAACTGCCACTGCCACTGCAAGTACTACGGTTGCGGCTGCGACTGCGGCTGCGGTTATGGCCGCAGTGAAAATGGAGATTAATTGCCGCAAATTTTGCATGGGAACACCAAAATCGAAACGAAAAATAAACATAAATATGGCTTTTCATCGTCTCACTAAGACCGTATATTGAATGCTCTCTATGGGAGCAATTTATGTTGGCTGCAATGTACCAACTTAACTTTGTTCATACTTAATCGATCTATTTTTAGGGGCCTAGTGGGATTGCATAGAAGATCCCCCTTTTACGTAATCTTGTACTGGGGGGACCGTTGTTCTATTTTGCGGAATGTACAGATTTTTATATTTTCTCATCTATATTTATTGTACGCTTCAGTATATTTTTCTGTAGGGTCTCCATCGGGGTACAGTCAAAAGATGCTCAGGGCATAGACAAATCGCAAGGCTCTGGTGGATAAATGTGTAAACTGTTTGCAATTAATGATGCAGCTATGGCTCAGCGATTTACAAGTGGTTCGACAACGACGTGGCGTCAGTGGCGATTGTGGCGGTGGCGGTGGCGTATACGCGATTTTCAGATGCTCGAACGTTGCGTATGCGCTTTGTGGGCCGTACTTGAACAGACAGAAAATTGCATTGTGTAGACTTTTTCGCTCGACTTCGAGTGCAGTTCTCAGCCTTCCTTTGGGAGCGTCAGCGGTTCTCGAGGTGGCCAACAGGGCGAGGGAAGGGGGGAATGGGGGAATGGGAATAGGAATATGCCACCTTCCATGCCAAATCGGGCGCTGGATGACTCAGCTAATGTGTTAGCCAGCTAGTTCCGTGGCAAGTGCTATAAAAACGCAGCTCTGGGCCCAGCTGGATCATCAGTGGAGCTAAGGTTCCAACAGAAGTCAGTCAGCGGTAGTTAATCAGCCCCATCCGATTTCCGATTCCAATTGCAATCCAAGGAACAATCCCTAGCTCATCAAGATGCGTAGCGCTCTACTCGTTCTCTTCCTTTGCGGCATGCTATTCGCATTTGCCTCAGCCGGATTGCTGGGCGGCGGCGGGGGTGGTGGTGGTTACGGCGGAGGCGGCCAAGGAGGCTGGCAAAATAATGGCGGCGGCGGGGGTGGTCACGGCGGAGGCGGCCAAGGAGGCTGGCAAAAGAATGGCGGCGGCGGGGGTGGTCACGGCGGAGGCGGCCAAGGAGGCTGGCAAAATAATGGCGGCGGAGGCGGTGGAGGAGCACAGGGAGGCTGGCAAAAGAATGGCGGTGGAGGAGGAGGACAAGGAGGCTGGCAAAATGGAGGAGGCGGCCAAGGAGGCTGGCAAAATGGCGGAGGCAGCCAAGGAGGCTGGCAAAATGGCGGAGGCAGCGGCGGATACGGCGGTGGCAAGTCCTTGGCCGGTAATCGTGGAAGTTCCGTCTCCTGGCAGGGAGGAAATGGCGGCGGTGGCGGCGGCAAGCACGGCGGCGGCGGAGGAGGCGCTGGTGGCAAGCACGGTGGAGGCTGGTAGGCCACTCCGACCCCAAACCACCCCTTCAGCTGATGCTGATATGTGTTCCATGGCATAGAGATAGAGACACTATAATCCTTCTAATTTTCTTTGATCCAAACTTTCTGCCCCAACTATTTTTCCTATTTCTATTTTTTTTTACTAATAAAAAAACTGTATGCATTTTAGTCTTGGTTTTTCTTTATTTCTTCGGTAGATCGGTAGTAAAAAAGAAAAGTACAAGGTAGACAGCGTTCTACACGACCTTACCATAAATCGGACCTCAGTTTTCAATCAGCCACATGTCGAACAGCTGTCGCTTCTGCTTCTTTGAACCATTTAATGACTAACTTTTTACTCAAATTCTAGCTCAAAAGTTGATTCGCATTAGCCTTGGCTTTTTAAAATCCATCCCTATATGGGAAATTTACAGACAGACGAGTATATGTACTATATATCACTGCATGCCCAAAACATCGAGAAGGGCCGCGTCACTCAACCCAAGTCCGAAATTGATCGAAAGAGGCTCCCAAAGGGTCTCTAGCTATCAGTCATTCCACACTGAAATCCCCGCCACAAAACAGTGGTATCCGATGGTGCCGCTATCTGGAAGACTTTGAGCCAGGGACAGAAGGATATGTTTAAGCCAGATAACATGCCAAACGACATGCGACTACTAAAAGGTTTTTGAGGCCATTTTTGAAAACAAAGCGAAGCAGGGGAACACGGAGAAGTTGAACAAACCCAATACAATGTGTCTCATAATGTGATGACGAAGTGTAGATTTCGAGCTAACATTCGCACCACACTTTGGTCTCCAATGCTTTGAATTTTGAGAAGAGGAAATATACATATTTTATAAGTGCTAAAATTTGTTCTTTGATGCAGCTATCATTTCCCTTTAAAGGTGGACGAATGTACTTTCCTCTGAAGACTATCCTTTTATACTCTTAGAAATTTGATTTTATTTTATTTAAAATATGATATTTGATTGATAGATTGATATCGCAGTCACACTTCTCACACCAACACCAGCCGTTATATCTCACTCGCGTCCTCCAGAGGGCGCACAATGCACGAAAAAGAGAAAGAGAGAGAATGAGTAAGGACGTGGAAGGGGTAAATTGGCTTGATTCTTCTGGCTATACAAATAATCCGATCAATGCCATATTCGGCATTCTGGTGCAAATGGTCATTCTCTAGGGTTCTGCGTTTTCGTATCTTCAAAATTGTGGATGCCACAGGTTTTTCTTCTTTGTGGGAGCGAAAGAGGCGGTGCGAGATTCGGAATATTTCCCAATCCAAATACGAATATCATCAATAATTCGTTGTAATCGGATAACTAGTACCTTCTAAATTCAGATACGGGTATTAATAGTAAGGCAGCCAACTCATTTATCACCATCTTTGGGCAAAGATTATTTGCTCTTTTCTACTTAGTCCAGGCTCGCAATCACAATTACATTGTTGTAAAATTTATTGACATATTAAGAAATGCAAAAAAATGGTGGTTAATCTTAAGAAGACATATGTTATGTACAAGTAGAGCAGTGGTATCTAGTGTCGCCTCGTTGCCTGTCGTCGTATGGATCGCGCATCTCTTCACCAGCTCCAGCCGCCGCCACCTCCACTGCCGCCGGAGGACCAGCCACTGCTGCTCTTGCTGGGCCAGGCCGAGGAGCTGCCGCCCAAGGACCATCCGCTGCCTCCGCTGCCACCGCCGCTCTTCCAACCTCCGCCTCCGCCCCCGCCTCCACCGCTCTTCCAGCCGCTGCCTCCGCTGCCGCCGCCGCCGCCGCTCTTCCAACCACTGCCCCCGCCTCCACCACTTGACCAGCCTCCACCTCCGCCACCACCGCTCTTCCAGCCGCTGCTTAGGCTTGTCAAGGCCTGGGACTTCCAGTCGGATAGGCCGGATAAGGCACTCGACCAGCCGGATCCACCTCCGCCGCCCGAGCTCACTTTCCATCCAGAGCTCCCGCCGCCTCCACCGCTGGGGCAGCCCGAGGATCCACCCGAGGATCCTCCCGAGGACCATCCACTGCTTCCCCCTCCACTGGGCCAGCCGCTGCTTCCTCCGCCACTCTGCCAGCCGCTACCTCCTCCTCCTCCACTGCTTTTCCAGCCGCCGCCGCTGCTGCCTCCTCCTCCGCCAGAGGACCAACCACCGCTGGAGGGCCAGGCGCTGATGCTGATCTTGTTGCCTCCCGAGGACCAGCCACCGCCGCCTCCACCGCTGCTGCCTCCGCTGCTCCAGCTGCCATGTGGCTTGGCAAAGGCGGTGACACCCAGAGCCACCAGGAGACTGGCCAGGGCCAAACGTCGCGTTGTCGAATGCATCTCTGCAGCTGCCGTGAACTAACTAATTTCCGACTGGGCCCACTCTCGGCTATTTATACCACCTGGCTGCCGGCTGCCTGCTGCCCGCTGCCAGCCAGAGCTAAGCTCATCTAAGATTCTAGCCGGCCTCATCAGCCTCAGCTTCAGCTTCAGCACCAACACCGGCTTCCAGCATCGGCTTCAGGTTCAGCTTCAGCTTCAGCTTCAACCTCAGCTTCGTCGTCGTCGGCTGAGTCGTATAATCAGATGTAATTGCCAAAACTGCCAAAGCCAAAGCCGCCTGCACTGGCGGACGCCCGTCTGTTGGCTGTGTCTCGGCTTGGCTGTGTCTTGGCTTGGGCCTCATTATGCCAACATCGACTTTCAATTTCGTACGCTTTGTTAGCGACCACCAGTAATGGGTCCAGCAGTCTGCCCGGCAACGCCTCCAGACCCAAAGACTCAAAGACTCATAAACTCCGTTGCGCATGCGCACCTGACTGCATCGGTATCCATGTTAATCCATGGCGATCCATGGCGATACCGCATCATGATCACCGATTTATTGGCTCGCCATTTTTGTGTAACAGCCCAGACTACTTAATTGAGTTCGGTTGCTCAGGCTCAGAGCCTGAGGAGAGGAGCCTTCGGTCGGTCCATCGATTCTTGATGCCTGCCCATTATTCAGAACGATTTCTGGCCAGGCGGCAGAGCAGCCGAGTGGCCGATGCCTGGCGGAGGTGCCACCAGCTGTGTGTTTGTCTTTGGCTACCGTGCAACGGTTGCACATAATTCGTGCTGTCTGGCAAATAGGTTCGCAATCAATCGATCAATCAATCAATCAATCAATCAATTTCAGTTCGGGTTCGATTTTTTGGTGCAGCTTTATGTTCTTTATGTGTTGATACACAACTTATCCTAAACCAAAGACTGGTGTCGGATCACCGATCTTAGCACCTCGTCAGATCTTCAACCCAGACCCCATACCCCAGAAGAGGAGAGGAAGTATAGTTTTCGACCCGACGCTTTTGATACCCATCTATTACATATGGGATTGGTTTTTGATATTTAAACCTTTTTTCAATCTCATTAATTTCCCTTTATTGTAACTATATTTAGCAGATATTTAAAAATAATTAGTAAGACGAGTAACGCCCATACTTATTTTTGGCACTCGTTTTTTCAGACTGTCTTTTGGGGCTCTCCTAAAATTATTTGAAAAGCAAGAAGAAAGCGCTCAAAAGCCAGCTGCTATAGCATAAGAGTCCTGATACACGCGTTTTAGATATTTTTTCACAGCGCTGTCGAGTACACCCTTTACTTTCGAATTTTGCACAGTGCTTTAGCAATTTTTGAAGACGCTTGCCGAAATATCAAAAGACTCGTAATTTTGGTATCCTTTAAAATTGGAATGGGGGAAAAGAAACTTTTGCCATTTCAAGCAATTATTTTAAATTGAAATTAAACATAATTATTTATTATTTTATTATTTTATTATCCAACCTGTCAATGGCAAAAGGATCTTCGAACCCCCAGCTCAAGAAATTTCGAAAAAGGACTTCGGCTCATAAATCGCCTGCCTTGCAGAACCTGTCCTTGAATGGACAAACGATTTAAAATTTGATGCGCAAGTATAACACTAAATTCTGTATAGACCCATTTCATACCTACATATGTCATTAATGTCCATAACCATGGATAATATAGACATTTTTTTCAGCGGAAACTACTTTTTGTACATGTTATCAAATATACTATTATTTATTCATATTTGTATAGATAGTATGGATTTTTATGCGACTATAGTATAGTATGAATGAATGAAAATTCTTTACTTATAGACGCTTTACTTCGAACCTTGAATACCCTAGTGAACAATTATTCCAATGTGAAGTCATGTATGATATATGCACATACATATATTATATATCTACGTATCTACTATGGTCGCATATTCTATATCAAACATAACTAGCATCTAAGGCATAACAATTCTTCTCATATTGTGGGGCAAGCTTCTGAATCTCTATGTTTATTTCGTCGGATAGGATTATAGTCAGGTTGAAATTTGTCCACAAAGAGAATACAAAAGATAAAAGTGAAGAATGTTTCAGAGCAAGGATCTGATCTCCACAGAGCCCAAAGCTGTCGTAAAACATGAATGGATTTTTTCGCTCTAAGCGTATACTACGAGTATCAGCGGTTACGAAACACCGGCTTGTCTTAAATTAACTTGAGCATCGGTCATTTATCTTTGATGTGCCAAAGTTACGACCAGCTTCTATGCATTTTTCTTTTCAATGTAGTTTTGAATCGAAGTGAACTCTTCTATCTCATTGTCTTCCCAAATGTCATGGTCAGTCCAAAGGCATATCAAATTTGATTGCACATCATGTGATATACATGAAAGCACCTCAAAAAGTAGGACTTTCGGTTCGTGGATCTACAACCAATTGCTCAAAGAGTATTTAAGGGACTGACTTAGCTCCTAATGAAATTGCTCCCTGAATTGGATGTGTAGCTCCAGAAGAAACCAACGAGGAATGCGGCATTCGTGAGCTTGAAGATTAGAACTATATTTTTAGCCTCCAAGAAATCGGTTCTGTGCACTGATCGCATTGCTTCGCGGAGCCCCCTTGGAAAACCGCTTAAACCTTTTGACTTTTTCACGTTTTGCGGACAGCTCTGATGGTTTTCCATTTTCATGGGCGGCATAAAAATCAAATTTGGGCCTTTTGTGCGATCGACTGAGTGGCAGAGCAGACTGGTTGAATGCCTGCCTTTGCCTGAATGAGATTGGTGATCAATCAATTGCCACAGACACAGACATAGATCAGCAGATCAGCAGATCACAATGGCAGTGCACTTTGGTTGCGCAATTTCTGCACCGGGCCAAGTGCTAGACGGCCCAAATTGATTTGCCTTTGTTCGGTCTTCAATTGAGAGCTAACCTACCAGTCCCTGTCCCATTACCGACCAAATCGACTGACTGACTGGTGGCATCGCCTCCAACGATGACCTCAGGCATTGGGTCAAAGCAGGAAGCCGCAGAACCGCAGAACCACAGAACCACAGAGCCGCAACCGGTTTCGAGTATAAATAGTTTGTCTCAATTAAGAATGGAAATTATTTTCTTGCAGATTGCATAAATTCTAACAAAAAGTATCTATTATATATGTTTAAAAAAACATGTGTACTAAAAAATAAAAAAAAATAAATCTTAAGCTATTGAAGAAATTTACGCGGGTTTCTCCTTCTTCTCCTTCTTCGGATAGCTTTTTGGTTGTCAGTTTGAACTAAGTTTGGATGGTTGGGGTTCAGGATGGTTTTTGGGTGGGACGGAAGTGGACTTGGGTGGATTTACCAGCCCTTGTTCCAGCCACCGGACTGGCCGCCGGAGTAGCCTCCAGACTGAGCACCGGAGTAGCCACCAGAGTAGCCACCTGCAGACTGACCGCCAGCGGACCAGCCACCAGACTGGGCGCCGGAGTAACCACCGGACTGTCCCTCACTGATGACCTTGACAATGATGACCTTCTGGGGAGCGCCGCCAGAGTATCCACCGCCACCAGAGTATCCGCCACCACCGGAGTATCCGCCGCCGCCGCCGGAGTATCCGCCGCCACCGGAGTGTCCGCCGCCACCGGAGTATCCGCCGCCGCCAGAGTATCCGCCGCCACCGGAGTATCCACCGCCGCCAGAGTATCCGCCGCCGCCAGAGTATCCGCCGCCGCCACCGGAGTATCCGCCGCCACCGCCTTGTCCTCCTCCAAGTCCACCGCCGAGACCGCCCAATTTGCTCTGCAGGAGCTGTGCAATGCCGCCGGCGCCACCGCCACCGCCGCCGCCGCCTCCACCACCGCCACCTCCGAGGAGACCGCCAAGGGAGGCCTGACCGACGGCCAGGATGGCGGCGAGGATCACAAGAATGCAGGCAAAGGGTTTCATCTCGATTTCGATGCGATGTGGTGCTCTAGTGCTGACTGCTGACGAAGAGAAGCGGAAGCGTTGACTAATTCCACCATCGGCAGACTCACGCACATTTATACCCCCGAAATCGAAGCAATCGCAATCGGAATCGGAATTGAAGATGCCCGTGCTGCTGGCCAGACAGAGATGGAGATGAACCTGCCGAACGCCTCGCCCAATTAGAAGCCATTGATAGACGCCGCGGCAGAAGCAACGCAGCATCGCGGCATCGCAGCAGCAGCAGCAGCACGCTATCGATTTCGTAATAACCCACATTTCCATGCCGACGCGTACCGAACCGAGCCGAACCGAGCCGAACCGATCAGATGCCGAAGATGCCCATGTCCGTGTGGCCATGTTTGTTGCTGGCTGCGTGGATGCTTTGATGCTTGGATGCCGGCAGTTCTTTTGTTTGCTTATGCTAATCGTTGCGCATGCGCGACGTGCTCTGCGGCCTGGGATCTTCATCTTTTGTTTTCTCAAGACTGCACAGTGGCACCGTGCGGCTGGGCAGGGAGTGTGATACTTAGCACTCAATTATATCCAGGGCATTATGTACTCTGATATTGTGATATTTTTTCATAAACAAACCTTGGGTAAGGTTTGTACATCAGTTACAACAGCTTTTGGAAACCACCTGGAAATAGTCGAGGACTACTAAATCGAGGCAATACGGGGTGTACCAGTCGGAAATTACTTGTTTTTATGCAGTTTTAGAATGTGCCTTTTTGGGCTGTATTTGAATGCCAGGTGTTCCAGTTGCAGTTGCAGGATATACATATTTGATTTCCGCTTTTAAGAAGTGCACGCACCACGGTGCCTATGGCCGAAAGTCAAACAAATTATCGGCATATAATCAACGCAGCAAACGGCAAACAACAATCAACATTTATATCAATGTTTTGTCAGTTGGCCAAAGGCAGAGCCAAAGCAGAAGCAGAAGCAGAAGCAACGCCAAGTGTCAGACTGATTAATGGACCCCACTTGGAGGAGAGTCGGGTGTTCTGCTTAAGCTTGCCCCAAGGCCTGCCCACCACTTAGAAAGCAAATCAGGAAGATACTTTACTCAGAACTAGGGTCCAACTAGGGTCTGCTTTACGGCCTAGTTAAGTCTATATGCCTATCTGTTCTATGTTTGTCTATTTTGAGGCTTGGGGCCCACTTCTAGCGCTGGGAGACTCCACATCACCGCTTATTAATACATGAAACCGGTTGGTTGGGAAGCTGGCTGCGATTCTATTTCTATATCTCAGATTGGCATATATTTGCATAGCCGCTCGCTGGATATGGCCAGACTCCGTAGGCCTGCCTGTGTATTCTCTCTGGTTATCGGTACTAACTAAATACAAACAATCTCACTTATTCTCTCGCCCGCCCACACGAATGGCCCACGGGTTCAATGCACTTCTTCAGCATACGCCCTGCCCTAAGCCGATGGAAATTTATGCGAAACAAAGAAACGAAACCGAAAAAAAAAAAAGAAATACAAATATTGTTTCTATATCGCAAGTCCGTGTGTGTATTTGGCATTTACATACTCGTTTGCCGTCGATGAATATTCATAATCGCATTATTCGATTATGGTTCAGCCACTATTTCAAGCTGTAAGCTGCCGACCCAACGACAGATCGACAGAACGACTGATCGCTTCTTGAGGATTGGACATGTATCAATTGAATCTGAAACGAGTCTGAAACGAGCCGATTTGAAACAAGAAGCAGCTAATGCTAGACGTTTGTTAAGAGATTGCCTCTAAAAAGATGGAAGAGCTGATTGGCCATGCTCGACCACAGAGCTTGTCGCCATTCGATGGTTTCCTGATTGTAATACGCTGTCAGAGTCAGAGGTAGGGAAGGGAATCCGACTCCAAAAATCAATTGATGTTCGTTTCTGGTCTAAGATACTGCTGTCTAGGAGGTAATAGAAGCACGCCTGGGGATATAGTCATCTTCTATTTCATTTGTTCAAACAGAAGGAAGTCAATTATTTATTTGGAATTATGATGAGTCTCGACTATCCCCCCCAGGCATAAGAACGTCTCACTGGCTGAAATGTATCTGGTTTCCTCATTAACCCACTCTCAGTCTCTAAGTATCGCAGTATCGCAGTATCTCAGTCCAGATCTGTTCAGTTCAGCTTAGATGAGATCCAAGGCGATGATTTCGGAAGAATAACGTAAACATGAACCCGTTTGTGTGGCATCCCCATCCCCATTGTTAGATCAAGATGCGAATATATGCATACATATGTACATATGTATATAGTGGCTTACAATGGGGTAAAATTTCAGACGGTAATAGCCGAACATAGCAAACTATTTCCCATCGCGTTGCCTTCAAGGTGCTGAAGGCTTCCATTATACTTAGTAAACCAACAGAATTAACATATTTAATTGCGAGCTATGTACCCAAATGAAATTACCAGTGCAATAGTAAACAGAAGTACAAATAGAAACCAACACCGAATCCGAATCCGAATCCGAATCCGAAAAATGATTGCTGAATGTTTGCCACAAAAGTGAATGGAAATACGAGTACGGGCCGGAGGGGGCAACAGTGGGGGCAGAGTCATCATCCCGTCAGAAAGGGCGGGCATCCGTCTGTGGCAATGGCTCTAAAGGTGGACATTAAAACTGAAATTGATGATACTCATAAATCATTGCTGGCTAATATCTAAGTATAATACTTAATATTTCAATTGTTGGTCTAGCATTAATTCGAATCCAAGCAAATTTGCAAGTTTGCAAGTGCATTCGCATTCCCGTTTTATGGCCATTAGGCAAGACAATAAATAACCATCTCACTGGCTGCATATCCATATGTAAATGCATATGTATGCGCCTATGTATGTACGAGTACACCCAGCCAAACAGCTAATTGATGGCGGACCGACTCATATAAATTTAAGCAAATTACACTGCATTGCCAGAGAATCATCACATCATCGGTGGGGTCGTAAAACATCGATTGTTAATTGCTGGCGAATCGATTACATCGCTTACGAGATCGTGGGAACGTAACTCCCTGGATAATAGTAGCTCAAAATGATTGACTTACTGGGATGTGAGTCACAAAGGATCGTCCAAGGATTAGTTCCAATTTTATCCACAAAATATAAAAATACAAGAAGTCGATGCATGTTAATCTATTAATCTCAGAGAATTTCATTCTTAAAGAAAAGTCAACCAAATCTATTTTAACATTTTATATATAAATCCAATAATTCTTCTTTTTTCTATACAAAAATAGAATAATTAGGAATTGTAAATTAACAAGGTTTTTTTTTAAAGCTGTCTAAATGAAACCTATTGTCATGAAAATTAAAGTTAGTTTTTTCTTCATGCAATATCAAAAATCATTTCCTGGATTGAATACTGTTTATTATTATATTATGTTTTTTTTGTTATTATTATTATATTTGTTCGACTGTTAAATCATTCCGGCTTGCAACCACGTCCAAGCCCATTTCCATAGCAAGTAAGGCTTAAATTCTATACTCAAAATCATTGTTATTAACTAAAAAATCAAGAAAATTCAGTTTTTAATGGCTCCCATCCAGACCCCTGCGACGCCGCACACATGAACGCATAATTTGTTCAGACTTTTGTGTACATAAAACCGATCAGCAAGCGTACAAAAACGTAATTTAATTTGTGCCTGAGTGTGGCTGCCAAGGCACTCGGAGCCCAAAGGCCAGAGCCAAGCTCATACGAAGACCCACCAGGCAGAGCCAGAGCTAGAGTCAAGCACATGGCAAATCGAACGAACCCAGTCGCGAGACTCGTTGACGCCGGCGATCGTGAGTTGCCGAATAGAAACGCACAAAGCCAAAGGCAAACAAAGAAAAGCGCTGAAATCCAAAGCCAAACAAAGACGGCCAGCGGAAGTAAAACAAAAACACAACAACAAATCTAATGAAAAAACCAAAAAATCAATGCACACACATTTTCATACTACATATAACCGATAAATCGATGCGTTATATCAATGACAACCGATCAATTGTTCCACTTAAAGTTTTTTTTTTGGTTTTTGTATGTAAAGGCGGAAAACAAAGTTTGTCTGGAGGGATAGAGTCGAGGATTGGCTTGGAACTGTTTGATCTTCCCTTGCTCCTTTTACTCATCATTTTACCTCTTTCCACGCCAACTTTCGCTTTCCGTCGCAGTGACATTGACCTTCAGTAGTCGTCCCAGTCGGTCCCCCGCAAGGGCAGAGCTTAAAGTGCACAGCTGAAAACGGGTTTTTCGGCAGCCAATGGGCAACGCAGATGGCGCCATCTACCGTTGAAGCTGCGTTGAGCTTCCGAAGTACACTAAGGTAACCTTGCTTATGTTGGGCCATCGTTGTTGTTGGTGGTCGTGTAGTTTTCATTAACGAGTTCTTGCAAAAGATGAATCGAAACATTAAAATATAGAAATTACTTTTGTATCTGAACGCAGGGTCCCTCAGCTCAGACACAATCTGCCTTTTCCTGTAGGCAGTTCCAGTATATGAAATTGATTGGATTGAATTAGACTTCAACCATATAATAGCCAATTTATCCTGTTTCCCCCATGGATCCGTTGATATTCAGAGACTCCTAGATCTTCAGTGTGACGCTGAATAAGTGTGATATAGAAAAGCTTCAGTCGGGACTGCATTGCATCAAAACGCAATCAAAGGTGAGAAAAAGCTAACGATACAGCGTAAAAGCTTTGTTTTACGGAACAAGCTCTGAAGGTAGCGCTTTTTCTGAAAGCCAAGCTCACAACCACCATCTGTCTGTCGATAAAACTAGGCCGTTGAGCCGTTGAGCTTTTCCCGCATTCAAATAATTTAAGAAACGAACTATGTTTTGATTGGTTATTTTTAATTGCATATTAGGTCCAGATTCATTATCGATTTCGTTACAATTTCAAAGGTCTAATCGTTCCACCAGCCAGCACCACCGCGGGAGCCACCGCCATAGGAGCCGCCGCCAGCAGCACCACGAGCACCGCCGCCATAGGAGCCGCCGCCAGCGCTGGTGGCATGGTTAACTGTGTAATCGAACTCGGCGGGGTTGCCCCAGGCATTGCCACCAGAGCCGCCAGCTCCTCCTGCTCCCTGCCAGCCGCCAGCTCCACCAGCACCTCCTGCTCCCTGCCAGCCGCCAGCTCCTCCTCCAGCTCCTCCTCCAGCTCCTCCTGCTCCTTGCCAGCCGCCAGCTCCTCCTGCTCCTCCTGCACCCTGCCAGGCACCGGCACCGCGTCCTCCACCGACTCCAGATCCTTGCCAGCCTGCGCCGCGTCCTCCAGCGCTACCTCCATAGGATGCAGCACCTCCTCCATAGGATGCAGCACCACCTCCATAGGAGCCACCACCAGCTCCATATAAGCCAGCTGCAGCCCCACCACCATTTCCTTGTCCCTGTCCTCCAATATGGACCTTGGTGTTTCCATGGGACTGCGAAACATGCGAGACGAGTCCTGCTCCATTGGCTGCTCGGCCGCCGAAGCCACCGCCACCGCCGCCTCCTCGTCCTCCGCCGGGCAGATAGCCCCCGCCAGCGCCACCACCACCACCAGCACCACCGCGGAAGCCGCCAGCATTAGCCAGTGCCAGAGAGGCCAACAAGCAGACGAATACCTGAAAAAGAGCACAAAGATCAAATTGAAGTCCAGATGGCTGCGGATCCTTCCAGAGCTTTGGTGCTTGCCTTCATTCTTGGAGACTTGGATTAAGATTCGAGATTTGAGTTTTGAGATTGTTCTCAGAGCTGAGATCCAATGGTTTGTGATGCCTGTCCACCAAGAGACATCGCCATTTATAGTCTGAGTCTTGTGGATCTTCTACGGCTAATGATCTTCTCAAGATA
Organism: Drosophila miranda; assembly: GCF_003369915.1. Lineage (NCBI taxonomy): Eukaryota > Metazoa > Arthropoda > Insecta > Diptera > Drosophilidae > Drosophila > Drosophila miranda. The sequence continues at coordinate 7,376,400 of NC_046673.1, forward strand.
CGATACATAACAAAGATTCGGCAAGATACAACAAAATTCAATTTGAAAAGCGAAAAAATCGTAAAAAGCGAAAAACCAAAACATCAATTTGCCCTGCTCAATCATTAGATTCTCTCTGGTACTACTTCATCGCTCAATAGTTCCGACCTGAACTCATATTTATCTTTATCTTTGACGCTCTGACGCTTGGCCAGTGTCTTGTTTCTCGCTTTGTTTTCCTTGGCTTTAATTAAAAGTTTTAAATTAATTGCAAGGGGCAATTAGCCATCACCGATTTTTGCCTGTGGGCCTCCGATTTGCTCCCCACACTTCGCACCCTTCATGGCAGCCGGCGCTTAAAAGACGCCCCCAGTGGACGCTGTGCGTCCAGTTTATGCCCAGCAATGGCCACAATCAGTGCTGCCCAACTCCACTGCGTGGGCGATCCACCCACTGCTTGTCTTCCTTTCTTTCCAGTTGGTTTATTTTCTTTTTTTTCTTTTTTGAAAGTGAGCAAATTTGTTTATGCAACCGAAAGTGCAGAAACGCAACTCATAAACCGGACAAACATCCAGAGATGGAAATCTCAACAAACACACTCAAACTCAAGTCCAATGATATTTAAAATTTCTAGATAGCAAACACAGTGTTTTCTCCGATTGGTTTCCCACAAAGCGATTAAACTCCATTCCCCATAGTCCGCTCCCCACTAGTTTCAGTGTAATTTATGAAATATGTACAGTGTTGGTGATCCTTTGAATCAAAAACAGAACCAGCACCAAAGACATTTCACATTGAGAGAGAGAGGTCAAATAATCCTTCGTTGGATTCATAGGTACATTATCCTTAAGAGAAGCCCTTACTCGGCTTAGGGGATATATTATTATTTTTAAAATCTGTCAATGTTCAAGTCTTTCTGTGTCTCAGATTGAAGTTTAACTTAATTGATTACCCAAATGAAATAAACTATCCAAGATATTCGATATTTTTCTGTATTTTTGGATACAAGAATTATGATATGAAATCAATGTGCTATGCTAAATATTTTTTAAAATTTTCTAATAATTTTAACTTATATAATAAGGCAATAATGAACAATTTTAGTCACTTCCGACTGGTATATCTTCACCTGAATCCCCATCATGTTCGTATTTTCTCTTCCTTGTTCCCCAATCCTATTTAACACATCAATTAGGCCAAGCAAATCATCCAAAACTAGCCGTAATATATGGTGCTGGAAAATTGGAGATGGCACTAAGAGATGGAAATTTATGCGAGCTGGGGGCTGCCACTCCACTCCACCGAACAGAAGCTGCGGCAAGATGACAACTAAACAGCTAAACAGTTTTGTTTATACACAGATCAAATAAATCAGATATAGGGTATTCAAAGTGGCAGCCAGCTCTTAAAGTTGCTCTCCCAATCTGCGTTTTTCTCCGGCTGTCTCAGTGCAAGTGCAAGAGAAAGCCTCTCTCTATCTCTCCCTCTCTTCGTCTTTCTTCGGCCTCAGTGACTGAGTCTACGGACTCTCTGCCTTGCCTTTCGCTCTTTCGGTTAATTTTTGGAGCCGAGCCGGGCTTCATTTCAGCCGCTGCAGATTTGGCCAAATCATTCCGTTGCCAACGTTGTAACTGGAAAACGTGTTTGAACGGATCGCTGTAGCACCTGCCGTACGTCGCGCTGTCGTCATATCGTCTCTGTCGCGAGTGGTGCATTTTCCGGATGATTTATCGCCACTGCCACTGCCACCGTCCGTGTCCTCCCCCCTCCGGTGTGCCCCTCAGAAGTGAACACTATCCTCGGACTTGAAGTGCGTGACACCTTAGGTTTTTGCCGAGTTTTTGTTTATTTTTTTGGTGTTGCTTTTCATAATCGTTAATCATTGTCGGCAACTATTTATAAATGTTTAAAATTGAAAAAATTGCATTACCAAGCTACGAAATACAGAAAAAATACGAGATAAATATGATAAGTGTTTGCTGAATCATAACTTTTGGGTGCAAAGAGGAATACACAGCCAATAGATCGAGAGTGGTTATTAATATTCGAAAAGAATTGACAGGTAAGCTTAAGAACACCATCGGAATGTGCATGCATAAATATATCTAAAAGTAATTAAAAAAATACAAGGAACATTTGAGTACTATTATTACGCTCCTAGAAACAAACCTCGTAGTCCGGCAGTATTTTTCGCAGTCAAAATTTTTGCTATCGATTGCAAACTCTACAAGTGACTGGGCCTATAATCGTCTCAAATGAACAGGCGAAATGTTGAAAAGGACTCCGATGGCTTAGCCTCAAAAAAGACTCAATAAAATCGCAAAAATCATGGTCCCGTCTTAGGGCTTGCAAAACCGACCATGCCTAAAATCCGCTTGTTCCATTTTGTGTGCTTTAATCACAATTCTGACATCAGTTATTAAGTTCATACAGTTCGTATTTTCCTGGTTGAGAACATGAAAGCAGAGAGACTGTATTTTCTGGGGATTTTACTAACGTTTTGCCCGAGCCAAGACTGGATAATTCTAGTATAATCTACTACTACTTAATCTCCATTTGTTACAATATACATACATCATTTGTGGATATAGAACATTTGTTATTTGAAAATGCATCACAAACACAATAGATATTTCCTATACGAATAAGTACAGGGTACTATATAGGAGCAATATTAGAATTTTATTGTCAAAAACTCATTGTCCAAGGTGCTCTTTCATATTTATAGATTCACATACAAAGATACTTTACCACTGAAAGTCTTTGGCAAGTCTTCTTTTTTCTATTTTTATTTTTATTTTTATTTTTTAATTTGTGGATAAGTGCGCATCGGCTTGATTTTGCTTTGTGCAATTTTCTTTCGTCTAGCAAAATGTTCATGGTCTATTAATTGCCAGAGCAGCTCATTTTCTTTTATACATATGAATTAACCATATATGCACATATATTTGGCTTTTATTTTTTATGGTCTCAAGTGGGGCCCACACTTCATGTACGAGCATATCGAAAATCAAAATCAAAATCATTTTCAGTCAGCTTTGGGCAATGCCCCATGGCCCGGGGCACTTAGAAATTGCTTTGATTACGATTGGAGCCGTACGCAATTTTCCATTAAACCGAGTCTAGCTACGGGTTTTTTGCTGCTGCTGCTGTTGCATTTGCAGAACAAAAGACTTGGGCAACAAACTTGACTGCGCTTGCGGTTTTGTTGGTTTTGTTGGCTTTGCGATGGGGGCGGGGGCGGTGGCCGTGGCGGCAGGCGGGGGCGACAGGTGACAACGCAACGTCTCTGTGTGCATTCAGATGGATGACTTTCTCCCTGCCGTTTCGTGCCGTTTCGTACCGAGCTCCAGCTGCAGACTCTGGTTCTAAGTGCCATTGCTAATAAGCCGCGGTGATTGTTGTTTGGTTTTTTGTTGTCGTTCACTCGAGGGTAGCCAGGGGCATGCAGATTCGATGATAGCACACGCTGCGAGTACAAAATTCCACTGTGGAAGCTCAGGAAAATGTACAAAATTCTTTGGCTCCCAGGCATTCCCGATCTGCCATCTGCCAAAAGCAATAAAGATGTCTGTCTGTCTATATATATTTGGATTTTCCTGGATACTCTTACAAAGCCAGAAACAGGGATCAATGATTGGAAAGAATTTTGCGAATTAAATATTCCAGAACCGACCTAGAAATGTTCCCACCGATCTCAACGAAACATATTCATAGTCTTTAGGTAGTTTCATTTAAAAACTGAGCATCAAAGGGTCTAACCTTTGGCGAACGTATCTCACTTTGGGCAACTCGCTCACTTGGAAAACAGTCTCCGACTCCAACTCCGTCAGCGTCTCCGTTTCAGAGACTCTCGTATCCAAGCTCCAAATGATATTAATTGCCCCTCACACACCCATACCCATACCCATACACTTGGGTACTTAGTTGACTTTCATTGTCTTGACGGTGGGGTTTGTGGGGTCTTATTATGCGTCAAGCGTACGAGTACGAGTATTTTTATGCTTCATATACATACTGGTACTCGTACTCGTACTCGTATGTTTTCTGCCCTGACTTTGACTGCAGCTCCAGTTTAATCACACTTTTAACTCCGTTTCACATAATACTAATTTCATAATTTGCACCGCCCAACGCACCACCACCGCCAACAGCACCACCAACACCACGAGCACCGCACCGGCTGCATACATTTCAGTCGGGCCGGGGCATTTTCACTTTTACCCATCGGCACATCGGTGGCAACAATGATTAAAATAAATCTCGCCCGTTCATTTTGCATAAGTGGGGACTTTTTCCCAACATTCGCCGATGGGAAATCTTCGCTTCGGGATCGCTGCCCGAGAAGTACTTCCAAGAATTCCGGAATGGATTGGCGGGTTGCTGGTTGTTGAGTGCTGGGTGCCACCCATCGCTGTCCTAGGCGTTGACATGCCTCTGAACAAGCTAACTGAGAGTAAAGTCAAGCTAGCGGATCATAATTGCTTCGCCAGAGCTACGATAGAGTACTGGTACTCTGGTACTAGTACTGGTACTGATACTGGAGGGTAGGCTACAGAAGACCCAGCAGCAGCAGGAGAGGATGGAGGGACAGCAGAAGCTATCGTGTAACCAGCAACGCAGTCGAGCTCAGGTCCATGATCATGATCAAGTTGGGTCTGTTGATGATGTGCGGGTATTTTCACTTGCTCGAGAACCTTGTCTGGCAAAAGTAATAGAAAGAAGTCAGAAGATAACGATAGATTTGTGGGCTTCGAATAGGTATAAATGTATGTTCAAAGTTGTCAATTATAATATATAAATAATTGGAATACAATACAAAGATATAAGGCTTTGGACCAAGGAAAAGATGGCCTATATAAATGATTGGGAACAAATCTCACAAAATGTTTCCCACTTTTTTATTTAAAGTTTATTACTGAGACCTTCATTAGAAGATTCTTAAAATATAATTTATCCAGCTTTTTTGATGCCCAAGACTGCTATAGAACTACATTCATGTTATCTATGTAACAGAATAAGATAGATAGAATGGATGATTATAGAAGTAAATATTCTGGGATGCAGCAGCATTTTTCAGTTACTGCTTAACCAGTATTCTTCATTGGTGATGTACTAAAATCAGTATAGTGGAAGGTGTACTTATTCTACTATTCTACATATTCACATATTTAAATATTTATTTATTAAACTAAACTAGCAAGCTCTGGTTAAAATCTTGCCAAAGATACTAGCTGCCATACAAAAATTAGCTGTGGTCTCTTTTAAAATGGATAGAAACCTATCGGGCTGATGCCGTAGACAATAGACTATCGATGGAACCCTGTTAGCTATCGAGGGGCCAACTTTTGTTTGAATCAGTAAAGCGTATTCTAGAGTATTCAATGGTTCGGTGCTGCTCTGTCAACGCCCTCCCCCTTGGGGTGTCGTTGGTTGTTTTGTTGCCTTGCGGTTGGCAGTTGTGCATCTTTGTGGCTTGTATCTGTCAGCAATAGCTGGTACCATATAATCAAGAAGCGCTCTCTGGCAACCCAAAAACACTGAAAATAAGTGCCAGAAAATAACAAATGGCGCGGCCCCACAGTGCAGTGGAAAAGGAAAGGCACACTGTGGTAGAGAGGGGGGCCAGGGGGCCACAGGTATGGTATAGCGCAACAAATGGGTATCTTTCGGTTGTATCAAATCAACAGTCTAAGAATGAAAGTTACTGTTACTACTGTTACTGCTGTTGCTTCTGTTGTGGGGATTGCGAGTACTTGAACAATACAAAACTGAGATGGCTAGAGGCCCCCATCAGCGCTCCCCTACCTACCACCGAACCCCTTTTTCTGGGTCTTTTGTCAATGTGAAAATTTATTTATTGCCGAACACATCATATTTTTCATTTCTCAGTGCCAATGCCAGTGCCAGAGCCAGTGCCAGTCCTCAGTCGCCAGTCCCCATACCCTTTTCTTGGGATTGGGGTCTCTTCAGCAAACAATTAACATAATTATCAATGGTGTCGGACTTCCATTTGAGCAGCAGCGTCCGTCCACTGCACTTTTCACACTTTCCATGCGGCGCTTTCTGGTTCACAATTTGTTGTCTCTTCGCGGCCTTTGTGGCATTTGTCACAGAAATTATGCATAAATTTTGTGTGCGTGCGGGGTTTTTTCCTTCGGTATCTTTCTGCTCGCTTTCGAATTGGAATCGCTTAGTTTTGATGTTGTCTTTTGATCTTTTGTTGCCATACCAGGCCATTCTGTGGCCCATTGTCAACCCTTCACCTTCGGCCCGGCGAGAGATTTGGGGAGAGAAAACCTAAATTGTCACAAGTATCGTAAATTTGGGAGCTTTGCACCAACCGAACAATGACAAATCGATGACGGAGTCAACAAATAAATACCATCCGACATTTATAAACAAATTTGTACCCTACTCCCAGACATTTATTGTAATTGTGTGGCTGGAAAGTGAAACCTCAGCTCACCTCCCAATAACTCAGCACAATGCCAACAGCTTCCCAATCAGTAAAGGGCAGACAAATGTTTCTGTTTGAACTGGAAAACTAGTAACTTTCGAACGCATTTCGATGCGACATGATCCGATCCAATGCGACATGACATATAATGCGATTAGGCGAAGAAGGCGATCAAATGCTGTGATGGAACGTACGGTTATCGAAGATCTTATGATTTATATAACACTTGTCTGGGACTTCCATTGTGGCTTCGAAAAATCAAACATACATCATTGGAAAAGTAGCTAAAGAAATGGCTTTAACTTTGTGGCTAACGAATTGCTTATTTGGGCCCAAATGAAAATACTTTTCAGAGCAGTCTCTCTTTAATCTATACAGATACTATGCATAGTAGAAGATGTGCTAGATGTGCAGCTTTTGGCTTTGGCAACTGAATTCCGAATTGGGTTATCTGATGTGTTCCTTAATTCCGAATGAGAGTTCCAATAATCCTGTAATCCTTGGCCCCTTTTCGACCTGAGGCCACGCCCGTTGCTATTCCGCTTCACTGCTAGAGATGCATGTCCATTCTTGTCATACTCGTGTGCATCACACCTGCATCAGTGTCAGGTGTCGGGCGGACAAATCTAAATTCCCGTTACCAACTTAGCCACGAATATCCGGAGACCCTCTGGCAGTGCCAAAGACTCCATAATTCCATGTTTATCCTATATCTTTCCCATTATTTATGCAGGTACATGGCAGTATAGCAGAAATTGAAAAACTGAAAAACCAAAAATGGCAATTGTATAAGCCAGACAGCCAAATTAAAACTTAAGAGATTAAAGGGGCTATATATCATGGCTACAATCGCATAATCACGACAGGCAATTCAACTAACTTATTCGCTCCCAAGCCTCATCACGATGCGCATGGGGCACGGGGCACGCGGCACGGGGCTTGGGGCTAAGACTAATCCAGCTGGGGTTTCGGGTTCGTGCACTGGAATCTGCTGACCTTTTGGCAAGAGGCCCGAGTGTGGCTTGAAGAGTATTCAGGTAGTGGCATAGCTTGACCAGACCAGACAGACAGCCTGTCACATCTCAATTGGCGCTTGACCAGAGAAATGGCAAAACACGAGGAGAGAGGAGGCTCTTGACACCAGCCTCAGCCACAGCCACAGTATCTGCAACAAGTTGTACAAAGCTGATGCTCATGTTTTTGATGGTGCTCATGTTTCTGGTGTTGCTGGATACCGGCTGATGTTGCAGATTGTTGCAGATTACTGCCGATGATGCTGCCTGTGTCTCTGCTGCTGCTGCTGCTGGTCATGTTATCGCCAATGTTGTTGGTGCCGTTGCCACGCCTCCGGCTGGCCAACGCTCTCTGTTGCCAGCCAATTTCTGGTTTTGCTTACATAAAAATCAACAAAAAACATCAAAAAAGAAAGATTATCATTTTTCGGGAACTGCCGAAACACACATTTTTGTTGGCAGCTTTGTGGCACTTTAATGACTGAATCCGATCGAGAGGCGAACAAAAAAGTTGTGACTGTCATTAAGACGTTGTGACAACAAAACAAAACGAAATTGTTACACCACCTTTGCCTTTGATTCGTGCATACATTACATATTTATATGATATAGTGGTATATGTAGATCCATACTCGTAGCATTGATGGACTGTGGCGGTAGCGGCAGCATCTGGCTGAGACTCCGGTCACTTCCGTGCTCTCCGATCGGGTCACAGCTTGCGCAAGTTTCCGGCTCCTGCCGCCTGTTGGCTGTTGTTGTTGCTTCTGTTGGCCATGGCCAAATGCGAATCACAATTCGAGCTTGTTTTGCCCGCAGTTCACTCTCGTTTTGGCTTTTACTTTTCGGTCGCCCCATCGGACTTCACTTTTACCTCCCGGATGGCTCGGCTTCCCAAACGAAAGCAAACTGCAAATCAACAATAACAATAGCAATAGCCATAATAAAAACCACTTGAGCGGTCAGCAGCCAGCATATGGACCCAGCATGGAAATGGCGAAGATTGGGTCGAAGGCTGGCCCCAGCCCATCCACTAGTAGATCATATTCGGATTCGTTCGCAGTCGTAATCATTTCTAAAAAAAGACGTATGCTTTTTTAATGACATAATTAGGCGTTGTTTCGAAAGGTGTTGCTCTTAACAGACCTCGAGAAGGGCGCTAAACGAGGGAGCTGCGCTCCACTAAATCATTTAACTGCCACTAAGACAGACAGAAAAACCAAAACCAAAACCAAAAAAAAGACCGGGTCACCGCCCAGCCTTATTGATTTGACCCGACCGAGGCGCAGACTTTCACTTAATGCAACCGCAATCGGAGTCGGAGTCGGAGTCAGAGTCGTTCATGTTTGTCGTGATTCGCACTCCTGGGCATGCCTGAGCGCAGGCATGTCTGATCGCATAGCATGAACACAGGTACGTACATCCAACCGTACACATATACAGTATTTATTTTAATTCCTAATTTGGAATTACCGAGACGACGCATTCCGTGCTGCACTGCCTGAGATATCATGATTGCATTCGGTTGTTTGTTTCTCTTTTTTTTTTGTACGATATGATGCTGGGTGATGTCATCCGTTCCCAGGCACGGATGGCCAATTCGGGAGCTTTGGGAGCAGCACAGATCCGGAGGCGAGCGACTCCAGCGAAATCAATTTTATGTAATTATGTAACTGTTGCTGTCGGTCCCAAAGACGAACGCCGACTCTGATCATCAATCAGTTGGAGGGCTCATCATTAGCTCACATCTCATCGAAACGTCACACACGAAACGGAGATGCGATCAAATATCTAAAAGATACTCACAGTGGTGAGTGGTGGCTGGACAAGGCCGAAGTATTGATACGGACCCACAGAAAAGCTCCAGAAATGAGTTTGCAGCATGGAAAGGTGGCGGCGTGCAACATTTATAGGACAATAAATGGGAGTATCCCGAACTTAAGCGACACTAAAATCGAAACGTTTTGTTTTGTCGCATTAATAGCACTGTTGAGCTACTGAGCTTTGTTTGCGATCGTCACAGCGAGAGAGCGAAAGAAAGAAAGACGCCAGAGAACGGCTGCATAGGCTGGTCCGCTCCCGCAACGCGCTATCTTTTCGGGTCTTATTTTGTTCAGTACGGCAGAAAGCTTCGTTTTTCTCTCTCTCATCAAATATGGCGTCAAAGCGCTGTCAGTGGTGCTAAGCGTAAAATAAGACCCGAAATAGAGTTAGCGGACCACCTTGTATAATTTCATAAAGCATACACAAATATGTAGGTTTGTACATTACTATGTGGTACAGTCCAAATTGTGCAGTGCAAAGAACAAACACTAGTAAGGATTTACTTTACGGCTGGACCACTGGCCATAATCTATAGATTATTGGGTAATATTGTTTAGGACTAGATTGGGATGTTAAGACAATGCTGATCTAGATCTTCGACTGGATATAGTTAAGGGTAAACTTATCCAAAGAAGTACAATGTGATGTCGGAACCGTACTCTATCTGTTCGATTGAGGGTATCTGTTATTACGTTACCTTATTCAGTTATTAATTTAGATCAAAGGCTGCTGTTAACCCACAATAGCAGACGCGAAGATCGCACTCCGATCATGCTGGTGGTGGAGTCTTCCTGTTGTGGACACCTGCAGAGCAAGTCACCAACCAAATGGATAACAATTCGAGCTGAAATTGATGGCGAGCGAGTGCGTTCAACCTACAGCTGGCTACAGCTGGCAATGCCTGCCGGTGCCACTTCCATTTCCATTTCCACTTGTTAGCCAAGTTTATTGTCGATCCATTAGCGTTGCATTGCTGCGAGCCATTCCATTTGATTTCGAGAGCAAATGCCAATCGGCAGCCCCGATCCCCATTGAAAGCACCAGCCAAATAAAAGTTCAATGGCTACAAAGGCGAACTCATCTTGGAAAATTGATTTGCAGTTTGCTTGATTGCCAGGCATCAGGCACCACCTTGGTAGCATTCATTTTCAATGGCTTCTTGCTCCTCCTCCTGCAGGCCCCATCTCCGTTAGACCCCGGACAGGCACCCAAATTGCTTTTAGCTTAATGAAGCTGCCACCACTTGCAGCAACAGTGATTTCCAGCAATAGCCATTGATGAATTGCAAGTCTTGCGGTTGGCGCGTCCGCATGGAATGCGCACACTTTGTCTTTTGTCGAGGACACGTTGGCCACCACACGTCTTGGCGCAGCCATCCATAGCAATATGGTCAAACAGTCGGATATTTATACTGGGTGTATACGGTCTTATATGGCGCATAGCAATAGCCATGGAGAAATGGTTAATTGATTCTAGTCCGTGCCAACCTACCATAGACATTCTTAGGTTGAAAAACACCCAAGAACTGGAGGCTTTTCTTGTACATTTTTGCAGAATTTTAGTGCGTATGTGCGTATCAAATATTGGTACCAATGAGACTGGATATGGGTATGTGACGGCCGTGCCACGGCTCTAGAGACCTTATGATTTAATTGGCCAGATAAAAGTGTGGTTTATATACATAGTTTCAGAACAAATCAACACACTATACCCAACCAATACTCGTATCGAGGTTGACTTTCGCTTTCGTCGTTTGGAATTTGAACAATGGAATCTATTCTATTGGAAAGAATGCCTCAGTATTTTCTCTGCGGTGTCCAATTAATACGTAGATGAATAGCAAACAGACGGAATGGAATAAGTCGCCATTGAACGCTTTGTATAGCAGAATCCGACGAGGGTCGAGGGCAGGGCTGATTGGTATGGGATTGGTAATGCTCTCCCTGGCGGGGCCCATTGGCAGACGAATCTAAATAGCAGCAGCAAACAACAAAAACAACAACAAAAAAACACCGAAATATAACATTAATTTCACTTTCTTTGCAGCAAGTTGAAGCGTTGTTGTAATTGCTGTTGTTGCTGCCACTGCTGCACGCTCCGGTGTCTTTGTACCCCCCCATTGTTGTGGCAGCGACAAGACAAGATCCAAAGCTGGGCGGCTGCCTCAGGTTTATTGACTGCGCGTCGTCTATGCAATTAACTTAAAGTTTTTTTTTCCTTCTCTTGTTTGCGCCTCAATGGGCCGCAGTCGGTCCGACCGACCAGGGGCAGCCAGGTGGGGCAGGTGGGGCAGGTATGGCAGGTGGGGCAGGTGTGACGGAGACTGACTGAACCGAAACATAAGCATCAGCTGCCTGAACAATTTTTTATAGGCTGAGCTTTGCAGAGGCAGCTGGCAGCTGGCATGGCATGGCCCAATGCACCGGAGGGCAGCAACACCCAGCTCTGACATTGGCACTGACACTGACACTGAGACTGGGACTGGGACTGACTCTAAGGAGGCGTCTCGAGCCACTTGTGGCACACATATTTTCACCCAGCAATTAGGCTGTTGCCCCATGCCCCACTCCATGAACGGTGCAATCAATAACGAGCACATATTTTTTTGCTTTATTTTCAATTCAACTCAATACATTAATAAACTCACAGATATTTCACAAGATAGTGTCCCTGATTATCCAGTTTGGTTTCAGTTACGTTACAACATTAATACTTGCAAAATTTGCATAATTTAAGGAGTTCTTTTCGGGACAGACAGTTGTTGGAATGCTTCAATGTTTGCTTGTTTACTTGATGTACATTTAGAGTTTAAAATAGCCTCAGCTTCAATTATTGAAGCGAAAATGTTCTACTACATGTATAATTATGTTATATGTACTTGGCAATTGATTAAATCAATTGCGTAATTTAGATCTGACGTTTTTTGAGAGAGCACTGTCACCTCGTAATGTGTATAATCGAAAAAAAAATTATTTATAACTGAACTTTCAATTCAACTCAATAATACATTAATAAACTCACAGATATTTCACAAGATAGTGTCCCTGTTTATCCAGTTTGGTTTCAGTTACGTTACAACATTATTACTTGCAAAATTTGCATAATTTAAGGAGTTCTTTTCGGGACAGACAGTTGTTGGAATGCTTCAATGTTTGCTTGTTTACTTGATGTACATTTAGAGTTTAAAATAGCCTCAGCTTCAATTATTGAAGCGAAAATGTTCTACTACATGTATAATTATGTTATATGTACTTGGCAATTGATTAAATCAATTCCGTAATTTAGATCTGACGTTTTTTGAGAGAGCACAGTCACCTCGTAATGTGTATAATCGAAAAAAAAATTATTTATAACTGAACTTTCAATTCAACTCAATAATACATTAATAAACTCACAGATATTTCACAAAATAGTGTCCCTGTTTATCCAGTTTGGTTTCAGTTACGTTACAACATTAATACTTGCAAAATTTGCATAATTTAAGGAGTTCTTTTCGGGACAGACAGTTGTTGGAATGCTTCAATGTTTGCTTGTTTACTTGATGTACATTTAGAGTTTAAAATAGCCTCAGCTTCAATTATTGAAGCGAAAATGTTCTACTACATGTATAATTATGTTATATGTACTTGGCAATTGATTAAATCAATTGCGTAATTTAGATCTGACGTTTTTTGAGAGAGCACAGCCACCTCGTAATGTGTATAATCGAAAAAAAATTATTTATAACTGAATTAATAAGTAAGGTCTCTTTGACTCTTTTTGGGACAAACAAGAAGATACTAACAAATTTAGATATTCATGCAATGCAGAATGTTATCAAATCAATTGTGAATTTGTGAATTGTGAAATTGCAGACAAAATGAACGATAGTTTTGCAATTTAGTGTACAAATTATAGAACGAGTCAGTCTTAATCGAAAACAATTATCACAGAAACTAAACATACGTGACTTAGTTGAGGGCCATCGTGCCCTCATCGACATTCAACAAAGAAAGGGCTATGTCTGGGCCAACATATTGATCCACACGACGCAGCATCACCATTATGTCCAGCTCGCGCTTCATTAGCATGCGCAGATTAATCAGTTGCTCTCCAAACATCGAGTTCATAGAGATGCGTACCCAGTGGTCTATACAAAGTTGCCCCTTGGGGGCGGTGTCCAGCAAGCCGAGGCTGCTGCTTGGTCTCTGTGCCATCTTGAGCACCTTTCCACCGGCGATGGCCACATGAAGGGTGCTGACCAAGCTGGTTTGTTCCAGCGACGATTTGGATTCGGAGACACGTGACTTCTCCACGTACAGTACCCACTCGCTGGACAGGGTCCTCATCTTCTTTTTGCCCAGCAAGCAGGAGGTTCGGGAGACAAGTACGTTGGGATCGCACTCGGACATAAGCTCGTTCTTGTTTTGGTCATAATAGGCCAGATTGGGGTAGAGTCCAGCTGTGAGGGCCAGCCGGATCATGTTGTTGTCCCTGTTATTGGCGCTGGCCTGGCGCTTGGTGGTCTGATCTAGCTTAAAAATTCTGGAAATAGATTCCCGAAGTGTTACCACGGCCGAAACAAACATGGCCATGGATTTGGGACAAAGATAGTAGCGCTCACAGAACTCGGCCACCTCATTGTTGCTGCGTCGGGAAGCTTCCGTGTATTGCTTGAAGAGACTTATCATTCCGATCAAATCGCTGTTGATGCCCTCGGTGAATTTGAGGCGCGCCTCTTGCGGTTTAAAACTCCTCCTTCGATCAACGGGCAGAACGAAGGGATCACGGACGGAGTGGTAGGCAGCAATGATGGTCATGCTGCCCAGACAGCGATAGTATATCGCGTATACCATGCACTTAGCCATCTGCACGCTCAATGGCAGCTCCGCAATGATCCGGCCAAGCATGGTGATCGACTCGTCCCCGTCGTGCAGCACGCCCAACAACTTGAGCCGCGAGCAGGCCTGATTGACGGCCTCCGGCTGCGGTGCATCCAGTGCCTGCAACAAAAACTTTGGTATGGACTGCTCAGGAGCAGCAATCTTGGCCAGCAGACAGATCTCGTCCAGCGTGTGCCGCTGTATCTCCGGAATAGTATACAAGCTCATCTTGGCGAATGTGTCGCTGGAGTACAGACGATAGCAGATGCCATCGCGGAGGCGACCAGCTCGGCCAGCCCTCTGCTGGGCATCCGCCTGGGAGATCGGCACTGTGGCCAGCTCCGAAGCGTTCGTTTTGCCGTCATAGATCTTAATTTTGGATTTACCCAAATCGATAACATAGACCAGCTCCGGTATGGTGATGGACGTCTGGCCGATGTTGGTGCTCAGAATGATCGTCAGCTGGATATTCGGGTACTGCCGGAATATCTTCTTCTGCTCATGGCTCTCCACCTGGCTGTGCAACAGAAAGATTTGTATTTTGTCCATCGGAAGGGAGTGGTACAGGCACTCCATCAACGAGGTCATATCATTGTAGCCCGGAAGGTACACAATTACCGCTCCCTTCTCGCCCGAATTCACAAGGAGTTCCAGCAAGGAGACAACCAGGTTGTTGTCAATGTCACTCTCCATGTATCGCGTGAGGCTGTAGGCATGCAGCAGTTCGTGCTCTGTCGCGGTATCAGCCTTGTCGCGCAAGATGTCTTTCATGCCCTCGGTCATGTAGCCAGTCTGGCGGAGAATATGCTCCATCTGAAAGATGCGCACTCCGAAGCTGCGTCCCTCTACATCCAGGACGGGCACAGTGCCAAAGTATGCGGACAACGCATTTAGGTCCATGGTGGCCGACATTAGAATCACCCTAAGATAGGGATTTCGTCTGAGCTCCAGCTTGATGACTAGCAGCAGAAAGTCCGTGTCCAGGTCACGCTCGTGCACCTCATCGATAATCAAGTGTGTGACGGTCTGAAAGAAGGCCTGGGTATTCATGGTCAGGGCTCGCAGCAGGCAGCCGCTGGTGGTCAGCGTGAGAACAGTGTGCTTGGTGCAATTGCCTGCAAACAATCGAACGGCATTAACATCATCGGAATCTATCACAGTAGTCGTTGCACTTACTGTTCATGCGGATCTGATAGCCAACTGTGATGCCTGGCATCTCGCCCCGCTCCCTGGAGATTCTCTCCGAGACGCTGATGGCCGCGATACGACGCGGCTGGCTCACCACGACACGCACGGCGTGGTTATTGTATGCAGCCGACTCAAGCACATATTGTGGCACCTGCGTTGACTTGCCGGAGCCGGTGGCACCCTTGACAATGAGAACCTTTGGACAAATGGAGGACAAGCGTTAGGCGTGTCCAAAACTGTGTTCAAGACTTGGCTTCAGACTCACCTGGAACCGCTGCAGAGCGTCCTGAATTATTGAGCGGTAGCCATAAATAGGTAGATTCATGCGTTCTCGAGTCATCGGATTGTTTGTGTATGCCGGGTGTGGGGGTATTTGTCGGGTGCCCACCAATCCGAAGCTTTCTTGGCCCTCATTTTGCTTTGCCCGAGGACCATTTCCTCTGAGTGCCGCCGAACACATCGCACGCTCAATTTTGGCCGCTGACGATGATAGGATTCGGGTTACTCTAGAGTTAACCATCAGCACGGGGGCGTCGAGGCAAAGGTGTAGACACGAGCCCGGAGCCCGACTGATGCAAAGAACTCGGCTGAGAGCGGGCCCACGGCTGATGGACTTCAGTCCCAAAGCCTGGGCACAGCCGTGAAGGTGGCTGCGCTGTTCCTTGTTCAAGCCCTCCAGCTGGAACTCCAGCTCGTTGGAGTCCAGGAATTCAGCAAGCTTGTGCCGCATCATATTTGTATTCATCTTTGTGAGTGGGAGGTCGACAATCTTAATACTGTTTGCGGATAAGCCCGATGCTGGTTGCTGTGAACTCTTTAAACCAGCTGCTGTACGTCCCTTTTTTCCTTTTTTATTTTTATTCTTCTTACGCTTTTTCGATTTTTGAATATTATTGTTGTCTGCCATCTGCTTACTGTATGTCACAAATATTTATTTTGCTATACTTTTGACTTGACTGATGAAAAACGACTAACTTAACCCACTTTACGCCCCCTTATTTAAACAGGTGAACAACTTGAGTTAACCCCCGAAAAATAATACTGTATTTAAATTCTTCTTGTAGATCCATTATTTCTCGTTACTTAATACAAAACGATACCATATCTCTAAACTGAACTGCGCTAATATTCTTCAAGTTTAATTCTTTTCGTGGAGTATATTTAACTACCCACTGACCACAATGGGTTAATAGTTATCTGTCCATGATCGGAAATCATATGCCGCGATTTTCATATTCGGTTCAATATTACTAGCCTTGAAAACCTAATTGTATCCGATTCGTGAATCAATTTTCTACAAAATTGGCTGATATTAAGGACTTCATTTTACTGGATTGTTTATAAAATAAGGTTTAAACCAAAAAAAGGTAAAAGAAAAAAACCTAAGTTTTCACGGAATGAACCGTATGTTCCAATCGGCAATAGGTTTTAGCTGAGTATGGACATTTTTATACCCTACTTCCTTTTATTAATATTAAAATTATGTTTTCCAAGCTGCTTTGAGACGTTATTAATGGTTTTGTTTCACAGATTGGCACTTTTTGACCATGCATTTAATTATAGGATCTTTTAGGAAATATATTTATTTAACGAATAAACGTATTTTTTCTTTGAAAATCACAATAAAAAAGCTGTTAAAAAATGGAAATTTGACTTAATATTGGCCAAATTCAGAAAAGCATTCCCGCTGATATATCATCCACTTCCAATTATCATCCAATTACATACATTTAACATCGAAATTTAAATAAAAGTTGGATTAAAAAAAATAGAAACTTTATTTCGCTTTAACAGGTTTCTCTTCCTCGCTGTCTTCTTCGCTAGAATCAACCTCTGAATCATCTTCAGCGTCCTCGTCATCGTCATCATCATCGTCGTAATCATCCTCATCGTTCTCTTCGGCTAGGTTCAGTTGCTTAATTTTGTCCAGAAGCTCGGCGCGAGTGTGGGCCACACGTTTTGTCTTCTCCTCGATCTCCTGCGTCTCTTCGTCCTTCTCAGTGGGCTCTTGTTTTTTGCCCTTGGCCATGTAGCGCACAAAGGCGCGACGTTTGCGCTCTGAGAATGATTTGACCAAACGGTCCATTTCCACCTGCAACTGTTGCTCTTCCTGTGGCGTTGGCTCGGGCGCCTCTATGGCCACCTCGTCGGCGGTCTTCAGGCACTTGGCACAGGCGTGCGCCTTGATGGCGCACTCCCGACAGATGACATGGTAGGCCTTCTTCACCGTCCTCTCCTTGCAATGGCTGCAGGTCTTCGCCTGGGTGAGCGGCTTGTACTTCTTGTATTTGATCTTCCACTCGATCACCTCCTTGCAGCGCTGGCAGACCGTCGAGACATGCATGGCGTTGAGGCGCATCTGTTGCGGCGTCTTGTCGTGCAGATCATTCTTGAATACAAAACGATTTTTGTGTTTCTGGGCACGTGTGCGGTTGACGTTACCGCGTTGGGAACTCATTCTGCTATTGCAGGCAACTGAAAGGGGTATCGTTGATTATAACAGATACGGTATACGGCTGTGATTGGTGGTTTTAGTTTTACCTGTTACAACTATTGCAATTCAATGAATGACAGCCAAAAACAAGGTTTCCTTTAAATTTGCGTCGAATCCAAAATAAATAAATGGAGGGTTGCTGCCAGTGTGACCGCGGATTTATCGATAAAATATACCGTCCGACCGTCAGAAATATACCGAAACATGCCGTCTCATTTAAAAAATATACCGTAAATATACTGACGAATTCAAGTTCTATTTTACATATTCCTTGTTTTTGATCTTCTGTGGATTATTACTAGCTAGCTAAGACCCTCATAACCTTATCCGATTATTAAATCAATTTCCTACGAGACTGTTTAATTTGAAGCTCTCTTCTGTATTGGATTGTTTATAAATTAATTTCCTTACATGGTAGCTACATGTCAACTACACATTTTCTACATATAAACTGCATTTTCATGTAACTACCAAAGGCGACACCTGAAGGGGAATTGTGTACGTTTAAAAAATTTTTGTCCGTTTTTTTCATATAAGCCTTGGAAGCGCGAGTGTAAAAAACGTCCGCCGTCCACTTTTTGACATGCCCTTTTTCTGACATTTTTAAAATAAGTGAGATTTTGCTGGATAAACAATCAGAAATTTGATGCTGATCGAGGCCTGGGACATGGCTCTAAATGGTATTTCTACGCGATTTCTAAATTGGTGCATTGGACAAGAGTCCATAACGCTTCTTAAAATATGCTGGAAAATACTGTGAAAAGTATAAAATTTGCAGGGTATGTGAGCTAAACATGGTGGCAGTGTGACTGCGGATATACCACATACCAAAAGGGCTGCTAAAAAGGAAATTTGCAAGCTCACTGTGATGAGCTGAGTGATATGAAACTTAGCAACGCGTCTTATTTCAGGGTGGCCAGTCCTCATCGCTGTGGAACTCACCTCGCTCACCGATAGTCAATTGGCGGTTAACTTATCGAAATTTGTTTTTTTGTTTAGGTTTTATTTCACGCATTCATATGGATATTAATTATAATTACTTATGCTCTATACATTGCTTAATTGAATAACTAATGATGCATCCTGGCACTCTTTCATTGCAGATTTGAGTGAACCGACCTGTCCCATGTTGCCATGCGCGACCTCAAACAGCGGCTCTTCGACCTTCTACGCTCCGGCGGCAACAATAACAATAACAACAACAATAACCACAACAACAACAGCGTTGGCTGCAACCAAAACAACCAAAATGGCATTCCCCACATTCAGCACACCATTCAGCAGCTGCCGGCCGCCCAAAAACCGAAGAAGCTTCATGAGTACACGGCCGCTGACTGCAATGCGGCCTTTCTGCGCAAGTACCATGACCTCAGCATTAGCAGGGGTATGGGCCTGGAGCTGAACGGAAGGGAACGGGAGAGGGGCGCGAGAGATAGAGGACGCGAAAAAGACAGGGAGCGAGATAGGGAGCTGGAGTGGGAGAGGGAGAGGGAGCGACAGCTGCCCCACGGAGGAGCCAATGTGATCTATTTCAATGAGAACCTGTCGATGGCCAGCAAGTACAATGTGCGTCAGTTTCCCCTGACCCGATACCCTTCCTGTCCCCTGAGCAGCTTTGGTCTTCCGCCCTCCCCACATGACGGCCATGACGGCCATGAAGGCCATGCAGGTCTTGAAGGCCATCAGGGCAGCGCCGGCAGCAGCCTAGGGGAGGAGGAGGAGGAGGAGGAGGACACGGAGAGCGAGAGGTACAACTTCTGTTCGGATGAGGACCAGAGCAGCAACACGCAAACCCTCAAGATTCGTCACAGCCACGACATGGACTTGGACGCCGATGGAGATGTGGAAGGGGATGGGGATGTGGACGTTGAGGACGATCGGGCCGAGTCCCAGTTGGACTCCTTCTGCACGCTCTGCACCTCGACCTTCAGCTACAACAAGTGCTGTCGCTTCTGCGAGAACTCCCTCTGCGGCTCCAAATGCAACTCGGAGCGGGGCTCCCATGCAAGCCGGATTAGTCGGAATGGGGGCTACCCCCCGGCCGAGGCGGAGACGGATCTCGAGCAGCACCATCAGCAGCAGCAGCAGCAACAGCAACAGCAACAGCAACAGCATCAGCATCAGCTGCTACAGCAGCATCGATTTGGGGGCAGCTCGAGGATGCTCTCCAGCTATCAGCCGACCGCTCTCAGGTGAGTCCATTGCGACAATTAAATGTCCCCCCCCCTGCCAATCGAACGGCCAAAGAGCAGGGTCAAAGTTCGCCTGGCACATCGTAAGCACATCGTAAAGCGGCAGCTAATCAATCGGCGGTCAAATGCAGTTGGCCGCCAATCAGCTCTTGCCTCATTAGTGGCAAAGCAGCAATCGAACGATCGAACGATCGACCGATCGAGGGGCACCACTCGCTGACGAAGTTTGTTTTCATAATTCTATTAAATTGCATTGTCCATTGTCGTTGCGGCTAATTAGCTGTAAACTTTTGATTGATTGCATTTAAATGGGCTTTTGCAATGCCGCCTCTGCAGAGGAGTCTCTGTGGAGACTCTTCGGAGGGGTGGACCGACAGAGAGAGAGATAGAGGGAGAGAGAGAGAGAGAGGTAGAGAGCAACGGCTCAAACAATTATGCATAAAACCTTAAACTGGCCATAAACAACCGTTAGCAGATGGGAAGATGAGGCCCCATCTAACGCTGCTAACGCGCATGACGCCGCCAGCTTGACCATAAAAAAGCATAAATTCTATTGAATACAACGAAGTAAAACAACAAAAAGATGGATTCAATCCGTCCACGATGCCGAAGAGTTGTCGAAGTGGGAATGCCCTTCCAGTTCGGGTTTTTCTATAGATTGCAAGTCGGGGAAAATATCATTGTGGCTCTCGTCCGCAGCTAAGAATAATGTGCAGTAATTACAAAAATTATAGTAGTTGGTAGTAGTTCGAAAATGCTCTATAGGGTGTTTTATATTTTGTGGGTACAATGTATATATATGTATATATCTTCTTTGGCTTCCTTTTTGCCATATATATATATATTTGTATGTGAATTATGGGATAGTTTCGAACATGAGTACCTTTTATGTCTCTCAGAATCATTCTATGCCCATCCTTCATACAGTCATGGAAAAAATAATAGAAACGGCAAACAAATTGGGTTTCAAGGAATCTCCAAATATGCTTTAAGCTTCAAAAGTAAAGATATCGAAAATGGCAGCTGCTGGGATCGCAAGCAGCTGATCGTAACTAGCATTGCCTTGGCGGGAAGGGTATATAGAAATTCCAGCACACTGAAAATACAAAAAGGCGAGCAAGAAAAAAGTCTAGCAATGTGCAAAAAGCGCATCGAAAATCAACTAAAGACAAACCACAGCCACAGCCGCAGCCGCAGCCACACACGAGCACACACACGCGCCTGCTGCTGCTGCTGCGGCTGCCGCTGCGGCTGCATACCCGACTGAGCTTGTGTTTACATCCAACAGAAACAACAAGTTCGGAGAGCTTTCTCGATCGGCACTTCTTTGGGGTCCGCTGCTTTTGGCTCTTACATTTCTTTGGCGACCGCTGGCCGCGCTGGTCTGCAACACCAAGCCAACCACCGGCCTCAAACAAGCCGCGACCACTGTCCGCCTAGCACGTGCCGCGCTCCACAAACCGCCGCCACCGTCACCGCCACCGCCAGCACCACCGCCGGCGCCGTTCACCGCTCGCTCGATATCGCCAGATATAAAACTTGTCTCTATTGCTAGAGAAAGAACAAAATGCACAACCAGCTCTGATAAGAACTGCACTATTTGTTTATATTTTTTGTTTACCTACATATTTGTTTGCTTGGAATTGTTTGTGAAACTCTGGTGATATGATATGATTCTTCCACTTCAAAGACTGTGCCAGTGCTTTTGGGTGTGACTGTTAGTGACTATTTGTGAGAGAAATATAACTGGAAAGAAGCTGCGACTATTGCATTTCCAACTGGAAATTCCACCTGGAAATGGTGTGCGGTAAGTTCCCTCTGGAGACTAGGATATTGCATTTAAATCTGAATTATTGCTAAATTGCTTAAAGGCAGTGCACTGCCGAGCCTCTTCTCATGAAGAACATGTGGCTCAATCGATCCTATGGTTAATAAAACAGACAAAGATCATAGGATGAGGAATGGAACATATATACTTGGAAACCTTGATATCTTATCATAAAGAAGTCTGCCATTAAAGCAGGACCCTAATAACTTGTAAGGATTCCTATCAACACGAAAGTCTGAAAGATGGATCCATCATCCATCTTGAAAGTGTATTCAGAAATACGTATCCGTATATTGGAGAACTTTTTGCAGCATCGAAATTCTTCCATGCCCCAGGCCAATGGAAAATGTGTTTAATCTTCAAAGTGGGGAGACACAGCGCACAGATGGAGATGGCTTTCTCTATAAAGCTGGTCATATCACGATTTGATTTGCCTAAGTTATACAACCCTTTGGGGCTGCGACTGATTATACGACTTGCTGCGATAATTACGACTCCAATTCCACTCCACTTCCCCTCCCCTGATGGTGAGGGTTTCAGTGTTTTGTAATGGACTGAATGCGTTTGTATGCAACACTCCATATCGCATGCACACCAGGCCACACCATGCCACACTCCACAGTGTGTGTTCATACCATTTCTAAAGCGTGTGCCGTGATAAATGAACGGGCCAGCTATCCATATCCATATCCATGCTCACTGACGTGATCCACGATCCACGATCACCACGATGCACAGTACACAGCAGACAGTAGAATCCAAAACCAAAAACGAACGAAAAACTAATAATAAAACCGCATAAAATTGTATTTTGTTTCGGAGTTGCACACACACCCGTTCCCCGTTCTCCGTTCCCCATTCTCTTTATTTCCCTGGAAAAACTCGCTCATTGTGACACGGCAAGCGCAGAGCTTAATAACGTTTCTTGCATTGTATTTAAAGCTCTTGCAAGAGGGTATTCCAGTTTTGACCAGAGGCTTGTTTCGGCACTCCAAGCCGTTATCATGGCGTCTGATTCCTTTGTAAATTATAACTAATTATTAATTAATAAACCTAAGGAACGATCTGTTAAATAAGAAACTCCTTTTGGGGAAAAGGAAATATTTTCAAATATTTTTTAGCATTTCTCTGGAAATCCTGCCAAGTTTTGCAATAATATGTGTAGTACACTCAGAGAAAAATGGTATACAAAAATCTTAATACTAAAATATTAAATAAATAAATAAAATATATTTTAATATGTACGAAATAAATTCAATCTAAATATGAAATATTTTAAAATATTTTTAGCACATTCTTTCCACAATCTTTCTCTGGATGGTAGGGTATTAGAATGGTCGACCCTATCCATCGGCTTTTCCTTTTGTTTTGCTTTTATTTACAATTATGTATTTCTTTTGCTATTTGTTTTTACGCTGAAAAATTTTCGGATTAATTTGGGTTTAATTTGAGAAATTCTGTGACTAATTTCGGATGGAGCAAGGGGCAAACTCTGCCTCCTGAACTCTTTGTCTACATAGGTTCGTTCAACCCGCGTCTGCCCTCGCCTCCAACACAGACACACAGATACACACGCCCACCGTAACTATTTACCGAGATTGCTTTGATGGGGCAAAACGATCGAATGATTGCCGGGCAATCGCTGGCAACACTTGAATAGATCGCCAGACAATTATAATTTTTAATAGTGCATTTCTGCAATTTTTGATTGTTTTTGTTTCTTTGCTCGGATTTGTTAGTTAGCAACGCTTTTGCTGACAAACAAACGAATTTCAATCTGAGGCCAAGCCAAGCCACCGCCACAGCCACAGCCAAGAAAAGAAAAGAAAAGCCAAGAAACTGAAAAAGAAAAAGTGAAATTTCGTTTATCAGAGGGGACGCTGGGTAAAGCTGTTCGGGAAACTCGTTTGCTCCGCTCTGCTCTGCTCTGATATGCCTGCTGCTCCTCCTTGCCATCATCCACATCATCCTACTCTTCAGTCATCATCCTTTTGCTTTCGATGCTTTCGTGTGCTTACCGCCGCAGACCTGAAGGCGCGGGCGATGGCCATTTAGCCGGGGCTGGTCCGGGAGAGGCGAGCTGTTAGCCAATCTCTCAACGCGGTCAACAACCGGCCCAGGCCGCAGCTTTCCACCACCAATGTCAATTATTAAGGCAAACCAAACCGTTTACATACGACATTTTCCAAGCAATCCGCAGACACACAAAAACGAACTACAAAACATATCGCCACGGACTCCTCGGACTTATCTGCGGCGCGGCGATGGATTTTCATGTTTTCTTTCCATTGACGCCAAACGGGTTTCTCTCTCTATCCCGCGAATCTCTTCAATGTTGTGTCGCCCATCATAATTGGTCATTTGTCCAAGTGTTCGCCTCGAAGCAGCCTCCCCACTCGGTTTGGCTAATCCACTCCACACATTTGGTCATTAGCCGCCGTCGCCGCCGCCGACAGCAGCGAAAAGAGAGTCGCAAAGTTCATCGGTGTTCGAATCGATTCGAATAGTGTCCGAGAGGCTAATTAGAAGAGCTTTCAAATCGAATCAAATCAAAAAGGTTTACGAGCTCAAAGCAATTGATTGGACTCACATGTAATTCGATTTGTTTCAAACCATAATTTCCATTGTTCTAGAACTGTTTGGTAGGGCTTTTTGAAGGGTTAAGGGTATTCCAGCAGGCTGGCGGAAAGACGCACATACCACATTCATATTCATAGTTATATTTACACGCCGGTGGTTGACTCATTTGCATTCTAGGTCTAGGGACCTTTGGGGGACATTCGCCACACATTCACTAGTTTTTGAGTCTCTGGGTCTCTGTAGGCAGATTTCATTTTGCTTTTCGCCGCGGAATGGACCGAGAGGGAGAGGATGAGAGGAACCGCGACCTGTCACAACTCGAGTGAGTCTTCAGGTGCAAATGCAGAGGCAGACACAGAGGCCTTTGTTTGCCCCCTTTTCTGATGGCTGATTGTTAGACAAATGTTTGGCTGGCTCTGGCCTGCCATGGCTTACTTTCACAGACTCACTTCGTCTGAATCGCTGAATGATTGAATGAATGTATGCGCTTTGCATATGAATGGAAAGACAGACAAACAGCTAGGTAGAGAGGGAGAGGGAGAGAGGGCGGAAGATGCGCTGTGCTCGGCGAGTTTTTGCCGAGCTTTTGGAGGAAGTTGGCTGAAATTCTTGATCTCCGTGCTCTCTGTGCTCTCCGCTCTCTTCAGATGAAAAGTTTAAAGTTGAACAATTTGTTGCACACATTTACTTTTGCTTTCTTTTTTTTCTTTTGGCCTTTGAAAACACACACGAAAGTGAAAACTTCCCGCGCCTCCATTCTTGGCCGCTCGAAATTCGAATTTAAATTTGAATTTGAATTGCCATTTGACGACGAGATGGATGGATGGCGACGAGAGACGAAAACGAAGCCACCGATCGCTGCCCCTAACCGTTAGATCGAATACTAGCGGTTTGTTCTGCTTTTGATGGGCAGCAGGCAAAAAAACAATATAAATCCATAATGAAATAAAACAAAGCGAAAAGTAAAAGTATTCGAACAGTGGCCCCCAACCAATGGACTCTCCGACAAGCATCCGCAAGCAATCTTGCTTCACTTCCTCAATGAATCTCTAGGGGGAGATCATCATTGTAGATTATGGTACTCAGATCTGAGATTCTGCTAATCTTAGCCATTATTTAATGGAAAGTCCCAGATTTGACACTTGGAAAAGATGCTAGAACATTCCTCCCAAACATACTTTTTTTCCTTAAGAAATGTTTGAGTTTAGTTGCGTAATTTAATGTATGTATGTGCAGGATGTACAGTACATAAAACACTTTATTCTGAGGGAATAAAAATAGAAAATACAATTTTTAAGGTGTCACGCGTCATGCGGCAGCGCCCCTCGGTCGGTTGGGCGGGAGGGATCCGCGCGTAACAGCCTTCTGTTGGTGTCACACGGGCCACTTGATGGTACAGTAATTGCATCGCCACTTGAAAGATACAGTCATTGATTATAAACATCCAAATAAGAATCCTTGATACCATAACATATTCCTTTGAAGAAACCTACGACAGGGACCCTCTCTGTTTGTCACCTCTCTCTGAGTCTTTCTGCCCATGAAAATTTTAGCAGTACAGTAAGAACTCGGCTGAGGGAGATCTTAAAGAGACTTTGGCCCTTTTTCCTAGGGTAAACCAATGGAAACTCTATGGAGTTGTTGCAGTTCTTCTCTCTATCTGGTTCTCTCCTACCTAACCCCATTCGCTTTGCAGAATTGCCTAAAAATTCATAATTAAAAAGCAGCAACAGTTTCGTTTTCTACTTTTATTTTATTGCTCCACTATTAATGGTATTATTGTTGGGTTGCGGTTTTGTGTTGGGGTTGGGGTTGGGTCTTGGGGCTGGAGCTTTGGCTGTTTTACGATCATTTCCCATCCGCCGAACGGGGCACCGGCCCCGTTACCCACCAAATACGACGTACACTATTTTCCAACTCACCTGCATGAAGAAATTATTCCTCATTTTATGGTTTTACCCCTCAAAATCACTGAAGCATTTGTTTGAGGTGATTTCGGGTGTTTTGGTTTGTTTGTTTTCAGTTTTTGAATACTATTTAACCAAGTTGCAGATACATTTAGCGTTAGATGGAGTTCTTGACGTGAAAGCTGAGAGGGAAAACTCCACACTTTTCCCATTACAATTGTTTTTATTGCTCAAAATATCTATTCAGGATCCGAATAGATTAAAAAAAGTTCTGTTTTATTTTAAGGAAAATATCAGAGGTATGATTTATATATAGATTTCACTAAGAATTCTTAAAAAAATAAATTAAACAAACAAGAAATCAAACAACAATTGATGTCATTTTTTTGTCAGTTTTCTAATTGTTTAGCTTATTTTTTTGATCCATTTTGCATGTTTAAAGTCTTTTTTAAGTTAGTAAACATAAATTTTAAGGATTTATTTAGTCCATTAATATAATATTATTTATAATAATTAAAAAAATAGTGTATATTTGTCTCTTCACATTCAAAAAGTCTTATAAAGCTAGTACGTACGTATTTATATAAATATTTGATCGCGCTCCGGTACTTATTAGCATTTCGCCGTTTAGCTGATATTCAATTTTAAATTCTAAGTTTTAGTGGTTCTTTGTTAAATTACTTAAACATCTAGCATTTGCCTAAATAATAACCACAGTTCAAGGGAACCAAAAATAATTTTTCAAAAAGTATAATCCGAATGGGTTCTCTTGGGTACTCGTAAGTAGTGTCGTTTAAATGCCATCTTTAGGCCTTAATAAAATGATATATAATGATACATTTCGAAGTTATTTCCATGGCGAATATCCCATTGGGTTGCATCAAGCGGAATAATGTTGTTGTTATTCTTTATTAAGTTTTTCAATTTAGACATGCAGAGTACTTTGTACCTGGCTCGATCATCGCTGGGGCCTCCCATCTATCAATTATGTATCTTAAAAGCATGCATAGTAGTACTATCCTACACAGATACAAGTTCTCGAAGGTTCTTGACGTTGATCAACTCAAGCGTGGCAGCGATTTGCTGGGTGATGGAAGGAACTGGTCGCATCTGTGGAGGGCTCGAGTCTCTGGGGGATGGATGGAGAGGGGTACTCGTAATTGCAGTTGGGCGGCTAGTTGGGGTGTTCCCATTGACTGAGTCGGATCTTCTTCGGACTCGTGATTGGGCCAGCCCACTATGGGCAAAAGTTCAATATGATTTCACAATATTAAGGGTGGTAGTAGTAGCAAAAAAAGGCCGTTTTTGCCCACAGTGCACCCTTGGGTTCCTGTTGGCACCCCTACCACTGCTTTGAGCGTGAGTCACGGCAGAGTCATGTGCAAAAGGCGTGAAGAGTGTCATGATTTCTGGTTGAATGGTGTTCCGACACCCACTACCTCCCTCTCTCGGAGCTG
The DNA here is from genome assembly GCF_003369915.1 of Drosophila miranda. Classification (NCBI taxonomy): domain Eukaryota; kingdom Metazoa; phylum Arthropoda; class Insecta; order Diptera; family Drosophilidae; genus Drosophila; species Drosophila miranda. The sequence continues at coordinate 7,404,181 of NC_046673.1, forward strand.
GGTTTTGGGATTTCGGGTCTGGAAGCATTCTCAACCTTCGCTTTCGGCTGCAGCTCCATTTTGCATAATCGCGCTGGCTTGTCCAGCTCTGTCCAATCTCTGCTTTGGCAATGTGACCCACAAAGGCCAATGAAAATGAAAACGTCAGAGATTAAGGCCCATTAAGTGGGCTCCAAGTAACCCTTGGGGGCGCTGCAATGGGGCTAGTGTCCGACACAACGTGCAGATGCCGCTTAGAAAGGTTGTCATTGAGGGCTCGCCTGGGCCATAAAGCACTCATAATGCAAATATAACAGAGCACATTATAATAGATCCCTGCCTTGGCTGTTTTGACTGCGCCTCCATCCGCATTTCACGTACGAGTATTCATTCCATTCAAATTCAAATTTGAAATTTGAAATGAAATCGCTTGGCTTGGCTTGGCTTGGCTTGGCTTGGCTTGGCCTGGCTGCTCATCTGCCGAAGGTTGACAAATGTCGCTTGCAGAAATCGCATTCACATGCCAGACACTGTCCATCAAAAACATCTGACATACATTCAGAGCAATATCAATAATATTGTATATAGATATTGGATTAATATATAGGTATTGTACAGCTCTTGGCACACTTTGCCCGCGGGCTCTACTGAGGAGGGATTGCGCAAGGCACTTTCAGGTCTGATGTCTTCATTCAGATGGATATTTGCATGCAGATTACAATGCACCATGAGGGGACAGAACCGTTAACTGGCTCCCAACAGAAGCTGTAGAGAGTTGGCAAAAATATCTCAGTAAATCCCTTTTCAAACTTGCTAAAAACACCTAAAGATTGATTCAATCTATCTTTACCTAGCCCCATCAACTGCCTGACTAACGCTATTTTCCATATAACTCGATGGATTGATGTAGAAAAGAGCTCCGCCCACCTAAACCCACTTAAATACCTATTAAAAAGTAGACTTGCAATCGAAAACCTGTACCTTACATGAGAGCACAAACATTCCATATCCATTCCAAGTGGATAATATTTTATCCCGCACAAAATATCCAGTTTTATCCTAAGAGACCTAAACAAACCGGTAGGATCTCTCTTGATTTTGACTGCCATATATTTTCATCCAAATACAGACAAGATAATTCTCTTCTATGAGAAGATTCCCTGCTATACTATGATGCATAAATCCACAGTTTCTTATAAAAAGTATTCCATATATGAGATACATTTCAGGCACATGCATTTGTAGCTGCCTTAACGGATCTAAGAGACCCTTTATATGGCAGCTAGTGAATGCAAAACCCAGATGTTCCTTAAGAATTCTACCCGAATTTATTGGAGTTTTTTCACTTCAGTCTTTCTTTGGATTTGAAATTCATTCAAGTGCACATTTGTACAAATTTGTATGTGTTTGTGTATTCAATATATGAGTGTTTTTGGCAGTGGCGGAAATATTTCCAGCAGGACATATAATCTTCGACGTAAAGGATCCAAGTGCAAGCCACCATCTAAGCTCGAGGAAAGACCCCACACTGTGGAGTGGAGGATGCTCTCCAGATACATATGTATGTACATCTGTTTAGTGCGATCATCTGTACATTTATCTGTATTGTTGTTGCCGTCATTGTTGGCCAATTGGCCTGGACAACGGCGGCTGTCAATTAGCCGAGAACAGAACTCAACTCGCAGTTGAAATTGCTGAATGCCCCTGCAACAGCAGCAACAATATTACGACTATTCGAGTACATTATTAACAACAAATTTTTGATCGGCCCCGATGGTGGGGGAGGGGTGGGGTGTATTCTGGTTGTTGTTGGTGTTGGCGCGTGCGCAGCCAAGTGAAACATTTGGAAGCGATGACTGCCCCTCTAGCAGCAGCAGCAGCAGCAGCGGGAGCGGCAGCAACAGGAGGGTTGCCGTTGGCAGAGTTGACATGGCAGTGAGCGTGAAAAATAAATAAATACGACTGTAATATTGTACAATGAAATGGGGGTTGCGTTGCTCATTCAGAGAGCTCTTCAGCTCTCGACCGACTCTTCAATGTTGAGCAAACACCGCCACAGCCACCGCCACCGCCACCAACAATAACAATAACAATAATACAACGTACAACATACAAAAATAAAAACAAAAACACAACAAAAAACTCTTAATCATACACTGGCGCTGGCAGAGACGTCAGCTGCGCAGTTGGCGGAACTTTTGCATAGGATTTTGTGTTTTTGTTTCAGCTTCAGACTCGGAGTCGGAGTTTTATTTTTGGCCAAACAACATTTGCGTCGACGTCGTCACGGAAGGCAGACGCGACAAACGCGACAACGCGACATCGAACGGAAACCGGAAAACGAAAGAAAAAAGAAAAACCATAGTAAAAAACAAATTAAAAGCCATCAGCGGATTGCGACAAAACAAGAGAAAGAGCAGAGAACGCTAACGAGAACGCCAAGCGGGAATCGGGAATTGGGGGAACTGGGAGAACTGGGAGAGCTGGGAACGGGACGGGACCATGCCCAGTAGTTCGCCGGTGATCGTGTGGAACGGTGCTCAGTACACGGCCAGCAGCAAAGAGCTCGAGCAGCTGCGTCGCGACTACGGCCTGGATGCACGCATGCTGGAGGCGACTCTCGTGCCGCGCTACAAACGCCACAAGCCGGAGGCCAGTGCCCGCAACGAGCACGTTAAGCTAAAGCCAGGAGCAGGCAAGCCCAGCCCCAGCTCCAGCTCCGACTGGATCCTGCGCCAGGACAAGGATAAGACCGTGAGTCAGGTCAACTTCCATCCCTGGCCGGGCACCCACTTCGATCTGGTGCCGTGGCGACGCACCCGCTCCGCCTTGGACCTCACCTCGGTGGCGGACTACAACCAGAGCCACAGCCACAGCCACAGCCTGGTGGTGGATGCCAAGTCGCTGCGCGGCCTAGAGAAGCTCGAGTTGCGGCAGCAACGTCGCCGCCTGCAGCGGGCCCAATCCACGCAGCAAGGCCTGCGGCGCCTCGTCCGGGTCCGCCTCATCTTCTCAATCGAGCTGCGCCACAAGCGGATGGAGGTGCTGCGCAAGAGCTCGCTGCCCGTGCGGGTGTTCGAGCAGCGGTTCGCTCTCAGTGAGAACGAGAGCGCCGCCTACGAGCGGGTGCTCCTGGACGCCAATGTTGGTGTCGACCAGCATGTGGGGTACTTCAGCAGACGGCAGCAGCAGCAGCAGGGACCACAGGATGAGCAGCTAGTGGTCGATTTTGCCAGTGAAACGGAGGCCGAAACGGAGGAAAAACCAGAGCCAGAGGAGGCCCTGTATGCCACGATCGCCAGTCCAGGGACCAAGAGAGCAGCTACCACTGCCAGCGTCACTCCTTCGGCGGGTCAGGTGCCATGCGTCAAGTGTCGCGACATTGCCATCAAATTAAGGTAAACCTCGGACGCAGTGAAATCTCCTCCAATCTTCTGTTCAGACAGAAATTCGAACGGTAAACGAGAACAGAAAAAAAGAAAGAAAAAAACACTTTTAAAATAACTCTACTCCAAAACTTAATTGATCTGCAGTACAGTGAAGTGTGACTAAAGAATACCGAGCCAAATCAGCTCAAAGTTTGTTCATTTTTTTCCGAGTGATTCAAGTGTTTCACACTATTAAGTGTTCATATGTTGCTTATGCTCGGAAGAGCAGCATCTCTCTAGTGATTGTTTCCATATAAATCTTTTGGTTTACAAATGGATGGTGCAAAATTCCCATGCTGCCATAACTTCCAATGCTCTTCCATAATGGCAGAGTGGGTATTCAAAAATTGATTATCATCTTCCGTTCTCAGTTATTACCTCTTTCCTTGGACATCTTCCCAATGATTTCTTCTTATACTAGATATAACGCTAATGAGTGGAGAAATGATAGACACATATTGGTCTGCTAAAAATAATTTTGTTGAGTATTTTCTGCCAGCCACAGGCAATAAAAAAATCCTTGATGAAACTCCAAAAATATCTCTAAGCCTCTATCCTCCGCTTGAACTAGAACTGCTCCACTGTGAAACATATACTCCTCTTGGCATTCTGCTATTGAACTGATCTAACAACTTCCTTCCATTTGCCATGGATGAGATCAGAGGAGAGGAGTCTTTTCCAAAGAGAAGTCTGCTCTGACCCTCTGTCGAGCTGCGTGCATCAAATGTTGACCCCTTAGCACTCTCGTCTTATCTGTGGGACTCGTAACAGATCTTGATGTTCCCTAACCCTGTTCGCCAGTTTGCTTGACCAACTGGCCCCCAATGCTCTTGCCAAATAGTTTATTTCACTTTTTCCTCACTTTTCTGTGCGGCGTTTATGGCCGGTGTTTGTTGGCTTTGCCGGCGGCTTGTGGCACCTGCCGCCCTGCTTCGTTGACACCTGCTACCGGCCCGTTTCCATTTTTCTGCTGCTGCTACCGTTGATGCAATAAACTGGAAGAAAGTGTCGTCTTCTCGGCTTTCTGTTTCTTTATCATTCGCCAAACTGGGAAAGCAAACACAAACACTCACACACAAAGCAACAACGGAAAAGCATTTTTCCCATTTTCCTCAAATAGCGAAAGGTATATCCGAATATAGGAGCAGTTTGTCTCTGAAAAATGTCATTGCGTGAATATAAATACAATATATTATTATTAAATAGAATGTACAATTATGAAATTCAATTCATGTAGCTGCCCAGAAGCAAGGGGTATCTTGTGCCTCGAGCCCCTATCCAGCTTCGCTGCTAACAATTAATTTTCGGTCGTGTGTGTTCAGTTTTTCTCGTTGAGCAGGGACAGGCTATCATTACGAGAGTATCATTATGATTGGTGCTCCGCAGCGGAAACGGCAGGGGACGACGACGAGGTGGAGACAAACGATCAAGTGAGTCAGCAATGCCATAAATACGACTGGAGCCAGCGGAGGCAGTAGACTTGACCCGGTTTAGTGATTTGGAAAAGGGCACCCACTGAAGTCAGCCAATGCAGTCGAAGGAGCCCCCAGACAGAGATGCCATCAACGTTAATTGCCAGTGCTTCCTTAAATAATTAAGAGGAGCATCTAATCATTTTGTTTTGCCGAGTGTAAGCCGCTGTTTCAGTGTAAATAATTGGACTGTTTCTGTATTTTTGCATCGTTTAAATAATGCAAATGTAACATAGCTTAGGTGCTTCGTTGGATAGCAACCAATTATTCAATAACTTTAACGATTTGTCCCATCTTCCATACTCCCTACCTTCATTATACCGATATGACGTTCATTTTCCTGTTTTATTGCCCTGAAAATGTACTCTTCAGGGCTCAAATCAATGGAAATTGTGGCCCATAAATTCCACATTTAAGCTTTTTAATTGTTCATCACACATAAAAGATAAGAGAGATCATCATCTGGTTTATTAATGGCTGATACTGCCATGTTGCCCCGCAAGTTCGTGTCCCAAGTCTTTTGTTTCTCGCAGCAAAGTTGGCTGCAATTTATTTTCAGGCGCATGCGCAAAAGTAGGCAACACTTTTTTTGAAAGCTTTAAGGCACTTCCGTTTGAATCACTTTAGTTTCCTAAGCGATTGTAGATATGTATATGGCGGGTCTTAACTATAATTCTTACTGTTTTCACCATTCTGAGCAGCCATTAGCGAATTTCTCCGCGATATGATGGTCTCTGGGCGATACAATTGCTCTCTCAGCATCGCAAAACCCCAGCTCTAAGACATTCATTGGAGAACAGCAGTAAATTGTACAAAAATATCACACATAATATAAGATTAAGCAACTCCTCAGTAAAAGAAATGTCAACTATCAAAAGGAATCCAAGGATATAAGCCAAAATTTGCCACAAAAAAGCAGAATTCGATTTCGGAGCTGGGTTACAAAATTGCAAAACTCTGCGAATCGGGCAAGACTTTCTGCATACAATTTCTTGTATTACCATATGCACTTTTATATGTCCAATTGTACAAGTTTTTATATGTAAAACCTTTTCTTTTTTTGTATTTTTTTTTATCAGCCAAAATATCTGCGAGAAAAATCTATAACTAAGATTAAGTACACATGTAGATGAGATGTGTAACAGCCTTACTTTTGGCTTCTACTAATTAGACGTTGTTTGGATCAGCATCTATAGCCGATTCGATATAGCCATTCTAAGAGACTTTATTATTTAAAGCACAAATATAATTTTCGGAAATAAATAAGGCCTCACAAAAATTGTTCGCGATAAATTGATGGAACTCTCCTTAAAAAAAGTTTAAAAAAAACACCTTCTTTAATATTTATATTACTATAATCCAATTGTTTTTCTCATTTACCCAGAACCATAAACGACTATGCTCTAAGCTCGAATCTGCACTTGAAGCACAACCGCATCAACAACAACAACAACAACAACGCTAAAAGCCAGAAGTTGAACAATCTGCACAGCAACAACAAGGTCATCGGCAACGGCAACATCAACTACAGCAATCTGAACAGAATGCACGCTCACCAGCTGGATTCGTACCTGGGCGGAGGACCAGGACCCCTCCAGATGATGAACATGAGCAACATCAGCCAACTGCACCATCCGGGGAATGTTTCGGCGAACGAAAGGCCCAACGGAGGGGCGCTGGCCCTGCACTATGCCGCCGCGCGCGGCTGCCTCGATTGTGTGCAACTGCTGGTGGCAGCATCTGTGGATATTTGGTAAGTCAAATCGCAGCCAAAATCTGCCAAATGTCGTATGAAGTGAAAGCTTTGCTGTCGTTCTTTATGTGTTTTATCCAGCATCAAATATCCAATATCCGATGCTAAATGGTGGGGGAGCTCGACGATCGATTGTCGTAGTCCCCATTTGTATTTTATTATTTCCTTGATTTGTCCAAGCTCCCATTCGATGGAGTTATCTTTCGATTAAACAATTACTTCAACGCGAGATTTCCACTCCACTTATATTGTATATTGGAAAGGAAACTCTGCGCTGGATAAATATAGTAAGCTCTCAAGAATGGGTCACTGTGTTCTACGATTACTGTTTTCCAATGATGCCAGTCGTTTTCTAGAAAATAATTTCAACAGTTTTCTATATTTAATGCTCAATAGAGCAACGATCTGATTATCATAAGGAAAACCCCTTCAGAGTTTAGTTTCCCGAATGATTTTGAGCTGAGAAATGATTATCTTGGCCCCATCGAACATTTTGAGATCTCCAAACAGTCAATTAAATGCGCTAATTGAAGCTTATTAGCTCATCCAACAATGAAGAAAGAATGATGTGGAGCTGGGGAGGGCGTGCCAGAAGGTGCTCTGCGATCCAGCAAGTGGGCCAACGATCCCCGCCCGGCTACTCGATTCACCCCGAATTCCTATCGCCCCGAAGAGCACGCGTCCAAAGAAGATTCATTTAATTGTTCCAGCTCCGAATGGGAGCCACATGGCCACATGACTGAGGCAAGGCAAGCCAGCGAAGCGAGTTGCAGCTTCCAGCCGGCTTTGAAGCCAAGTTTGGTTCTATCTTGTGCTATTTTCAATTGGAGTCAAACTGGATGTCGGCAGGCGAGCGGTGAGCAGGTGAGCAGGTGGAGCTGTGGCGGCACCACCACTGTGCACCACAAAAGCACCGTTGCAACAAGTTTCTTTCATTCGAATCGAAGTGGAGCAACCTCGGACCAGTCAAGGAATCAGAATCAATGCCAAAGCCTGATCTCCACTCCACTCCATTCCCATTCTGTTCTCTCGTGCTCTCCGCTCTTCCAATTGCCATCTCCCCTCTCTCCTGGTACCCTGGATGTGGTCCGATCTGGTCAGATGCTAGCTGAAATTCATATTTATATCGCGCCGAGCCAGATCAATTGACATGACAGCTGACACAGCGACACAGAAAGCAACAAAAGCTGGCTGCGATGCGGGCTGTTCAATCAGTTCTGGCCAGTGGATAAAATTCACTGGCTCTCTTCGGAGAATGTATTCCCATTAAAGAACTTTCCACCACGAAACCTATTCGCTTTATGGTCAATAACTTTCGAAGCAACCCCCGCCTTAAACTATTCGATAATTTTTTATGCAAAGACGATGCTGAACGCTGGAGATGCTGTTGAATCCTTTCGCCAGGGATTGCAGCTAAAGAACGAGGCCTGCTCGATGAGTTCTAGCTTGGGATACATAGAACTAGACAGTGGTTTGGCTTTGGCGAGTGTTCGGCTCAAAAAAATCATTATCCAGATTTTTGTAATAATTTTTGTATATATTTTTAATAATATGTTTTAATAGTAATCTAGTAGATATCGTGGTACCCTAATTATTATATGTAAGTTCTATGTTGTGTTTTTTGCTGGATATGCACAGATTATCCCTACAAAAAAGATCACTATTTCCAGTCCGTGGTATAGATTGTATGTGGTGTGTGGATATTTTGATGCAATGAAGCACAGCTCTGATGGATAAAAAAGAACGAAGACTGATCTGATCTGATCCGCTTGTTTATTCAGCCGGATAACTCTTACGCCAGCCTTCGGCGTAGACCATTTGATAATATTGCGTGGAGAGGCAGCGGCTCGAGGCAGCGCTTCTTGGGGCAGAAAGCTGGTTTGCCCCGCTCGGCGAGTCGGCTGCTGGTGGCTGATGGCTGCCCCAGCTGAGCTTGGGTTGAGCTGGTTGGGGCAGCGTTGGAAGCGGCAGTGGCGGCGGCACTGCCAGCGTTGGCCACTCGATGTTGGCGCTGGCTATTCGCGTTTGGCCAGTCGAAGCGAACGGTGCTTTCATTTCATTTCGTTCCGTTCCGTCTTGACTCTGCTCTGCTGCACTGGTGGTGCTGTTACCGTTTACCCACATCGCATCGCACCGTTACAAGCAGCAGCAGCAGCAGCAGCAGCAGCAGTGTCTGTGGCAGTGGCAGTGGCAGCAACATGCGGCCAAAGAATGAATTTGAATTTTGATTCCAAATGTGGGATCTGGCACGGTTTCGTCTCGCTTCTTCGGACTCTGATGCTCGATGCAGCAGCTCGGGCCTGAAAGCTGCGGCCACGCCTCCGCCACCGCCAACGCCACCGCCTGCGCCTTTGCCTGCCAGTCGCCTCCTGCCCAGCAGCCCCTGCCAGTGCCACCTCAGAGAGCTTGCAACGCGCTGGTCAGCCAGAAGAAGCCGACAAAATTTCGCGCTTCAAAGTATTTCGAATGCAGTTAACGAATCGGAACGCGAATTAATTAACAGTTTCAGTGTACCAAAGAACTGCAAGATACAACAGAAACACCAGCAACAACAGCAACAACAGCAACATCGGCAACATCGGCAACAACACTCATCAAACAGTAGCAACAAGATTGAGCTCAATGCTGAAGCCAGCTCGAGATCCAGTAACCGCAACCATGAAAAGGTAGCCTCGGCCGCATCTTTCAGCCATTCAGTTTCAAATAATCAATTGGCCAGGCAGCGAGGAGGATGCCTCGAAAGACTGCCCCAAGAACAAACCGAATCGGATAGGACTCCCTACTACTCCGTGTCTCAATAAAACTGTGATCGTTTTTTGTGTTGTTTTGCGCGGCTTGGTGGTGTGTGAGTGTGTGTTTGTGTGTGAGCCAACAAAAATAAGTTATACAAAATTCCAACAACGAAAATATACTGTGAGTGCTCTGTGCTTGTGGAACCTGGAAGGAAAACTAAACCTAATCTAATATATAAAATATCAACAAAATAATCCATATTGAGACTGCAACTGGCAGTCACCTAAATGGACAGCAAATTCTACTAATGAACCTGTAAATACGATAAAGATCTGCATCGGCCAGGCTCTGATAGGGCTTCGGTATAAAAAGAGATCGAAAGATGAATGATATATTGATTAAAAGAGGGAAATAGTAAAAGATTACATGGGATATACCCGTGAAATAGATAGAATAGATAGAAAGAATCATAAGATGGATCAGAAATGGGACATGGTTTTCTAGAAAGATTACCCACAACTAGCCATGTTTAAACTAGTTCTACTACCTTACTCGATTGAATTTAAGTATCGAAAGATACTAGATATACCCTTATAGACAAAGAAAAAGATAGACAGGCAGATAGTTAGATATTTACTTTTATTTCTATGGTTCAGACCGAAAGAGACCCTTTTTAAGCCACAAAAGATGAAACACAGACAGAACTCTTGACAATTTAAAAAGATGCATCGAAAGATGTAAGAATAAATGTATTCGGAGCTGGTTCAGCATATATTTAGGTAGATAGATTGAAATAGATTATGCGATGAGACTCAGTTCGTAAATGAAACTCGAAAATGTATGCTGGAAAACCCGGTTGAATGCCCTTGAACTGCCTTGAACTACACTCAGTGGTGGGACAAACGGTTCTGGAATGATCAAATGATCACTTGACACCCACAAATGGGAGAACATTGAGGCGCTGTCGGTTCCCACAAATGCCTGAATATCATTTAAAGTTTTCTATCAATCGATTTGTAAGATTGTCTCATTGTCGCTCTTTATCTGTCTCTGTCTGTGTCTGTATCTGTATCTCTCAGTGGTATATTTGTGTCATCCGAGTCCGAGTTGCTTTCATTCTGCATTCACTCAGTGATCGGCGATTGGCAGCGGCGATCGTCAATAGCCAGCCTCACTTGTGCACGCAAATGCTCAATTAAACACTGCTATATGTTGGGGCTGCCGCGTCATAAACGAGTATTCATCTAACTGTCAACTGGCACATCTAACGAGGTGCGTGTGAGGCCTCTCCGCCCCATCCCCATCCCCATACCCATACCCATCCTCCTGCTTTCGTCTGCACGTCAATTATTCCGCCTTTCATTTGTCGGGGCTTCAATTTGGTTTTCTATATGGCAAGACACATTAAATAAATTAAAAAATAATTATTAAATTGCAATTAGAAAAGAAAAACACACAAAACAAAAAACAACAGAGCAGAGCAGAGCAGCGCGGAAAGGAGAAGATATCAAATTGGGAATATATATATATAGATATATATTTCTTACTGTATTTTCACCTATTTCACCAAAGAAGCCACAGCAGAAGAAAAACCAAACAGAAGCTGAAACAGAGGAGAGCACGTCATGGTATAGGCGGGTGGGGGGATAAAGATGAAAAATCAACTTTAATTGGTTTACAATTCATTTCTAAAGCGAGAAAAGCTGGAAAATGTAACAAGTCGTCCGAAGTCGGACGAAGAAAGCCACTTGAAGCGCCTTCTTCCACGCTCTCTCTCTCTCTGTCTCTCTCCCTCTCTCTGTCTGCGGTGTATCTCACAGTGCCCGGTGTCGGTCTCGGGTATGCCGTGTGTGTGCAATACCCATGAAGTCGTAAGCCAGTTGACTAAGTGAACAGTACAGTATATGTATATCTGCACATTACCCATCATCGTCGCCACCGCGCCTCCTCCGACGCCTCCGCTTGGCACCGCCAGCATCATTGGCGAGGGGCGAAAGCACAGTGGGACAATGGCTATGAGAAGGGAGGTATAATTTCCAAAAGGAGACATAGTAGATATAGATCAAATGAGAGAAGCTTGATAGATTGAAGGTGGTTGCCTGATGGCAGCGCAAATATCCAAGTATTAGCTTTAAAGTATCTTTTAGTATAAAAAAGTAGGAGGTAGCGATGATAGACATCTATAGGGCTAGTGGAATACATTACTAATAGAATGTTCAGTAAACAACGATAGTTCGGAGGAGCAGAATATAGTAGAATGAAAACCTTAGCCGATATAAGCGGAAGAACTATTAATAAGGAAATAAAGGCTTTGTATAGGATATAGGATAGGGTAGGATATAGATTATAGCAACTCAAAAAGATACATAACAGATACAAAGATTGCGAGGCAAGAAGAAACCTGTATGGAAGGGAATATACAGATATATATCCAGTATACCATAAATTACCGCTTGCACGCTTGCCCCACTGTGTGGCATGTGGAAAGCAGTGATGTGCTCGCGTTGCCAGCTAAATGGTAACAGCAGCAGCAGCAGACGCCACACGGCCCGCGGCATCTACTGGGAGTCAGGCGTAACACAGAGAAACACAGTCTGGTGCACCGCCCCCTCCCCTCCTCCACCATGTCCACCTCCACCTCTATCTTCATCCCAGTGCAGTTTTTTTTCTCGCTTTTAAGCGTTAATTTCACCAAAATACAAAAAAAAGATAAGTGCCAGATCGGAGGAGAGGCAGCGGCAGAGGCGGCAGAGAAATAGTGTTTTACTAGAAGTTTGTCGAGCAGATCGAGCATCGAGGGTTTAATCTCGAAGCAGCCACATCGGAAGCCAGACAACGGATCCAGAGCCGGGCCGAAACAGACTTTCGGTTTCAGCAGAGAGATGCGCTACTCGTAAAGTGTGTTCCATATAAACCGGGATACGATACGATACGATACGATACGATAAATCTGTATACGATCTAGGACGCCGACCGAAAAACTCGATATGCAAATCCACGAAACCGAAAAGAAAACCGAAAAACATCTAGCGGCGGTTAAATATTCAAGTGATTTTTCCTAAACCAGTTTCATATTTTTTTATGTTTGCTCTTGATTCAGTGTTAAGTTTAACGGTATTGGGAAAACCAGAGTGAAATAAACGGAAAACCAGAAGGCAAGGCAGAAGAAAACCTCAAGACACGAGTGGTGCCAAAAACGAAAGTGTTGACTGTTTTTTTGAGTAGGTAAGCCAAGGCCATGAAGCGATCAAGAGATTCCTGCAAGTCCAATTCAACACAAGCACCAAGCACTTTACCAATCAAACAATCAATCAAGCAATCAATCCAATCCAAACTGAGACTATCGCACACACTCGAACACACACACACCACCCCAGCCCACAGCCCCTGCCACCGAAAATTGATCTTGAACCTTACCAACCAACACTGGCCATCCATACAACCCTCCTTGCAATCCCATCCCTCTAGCTACTTCTCCACCATCAACGTTAAGAAGGGCCTGCTGGGCCGCATGACCACAAGTCTGACCTCCTACCGCCGCAGTAAACAGAAGAGCAAATCGAACAATGACATCCACACGATCATCGCCACAGAGGTAACGGCCGCCATCCTCAGCAGCAGCACCCACAGCAGCAACTCGGAGATCGAGCAGGGCCCCGCGGAGCCAGGAGGCCAGGATCAGGAACGGGACAGCCACAGCCATAGCCGCGGACAGGAGACCCCCAATCCCAGTGATCTTCACGACCTAAGTGAGCTCATGATGGAGGCACACAAGCACCAGCATCAGCATCCGCACCAGCATCAGCATCAGCAGAGGAAAGCCGCTGTGGAGGCTGTCAGGGATCGTCTGGATGTGGAGGATGAGCCCGACTCCAATGATGACGACGAGGCCACGCCCATGCTAAGCGGTGTGGGGCGGAAGGAGCAGAACAATCGCCGCAGTGTTGTGAGGTTCGAAGGGGGTATTCATAAGAGATCTTAATAACATTTTCCTGGCACCCAAATGTTCCTTTAATGGAATCTTTAGGAATATTTTCAAATGTTCTTAAACCTCCAAGAATACGAGTAATGAAACTAAATATAAATATTACCAATTGATCATAAACATATAAGAGTAGTACAGATGTAATGTGCGATCCAGATTCAAACCTTACTTCTGTTCAAAGGAATAGGTTTGGATCTGGATCTGTGCCGATTGAACAATGGTTCTGGTGTTGTCTGAAGTTCAGGTAGTTGCACATACCATCTCATACTCATTTCCCATTTGAGCGCATGACAATGGGCTCATTCTTTGTTAATAGCAGGAATCAGCACTTTCGAATGAGCGGAATAATCATTATTGTAATAATAATACATTAGATATAGTTTGTTACAAATTGTATAGACTTCGACCCGTTTCAAATTTTTTTTCCCACAAAACCACAGATCCACATTCCATAATATGTGTATCAAAGCTTTCGATCGATCGATTAATGATATTCCACAAAAAAGAAAAGAAAGAGCAGGCAAATGAACAGCTAGAAGAGCGTCGAAGGGGAAAGATGATGAACCCATGCAAGCCCGAGTTCAATCTGTCCACTTCTTTTGCGTAAAGACACTGATAATGTTGCCCGTTGTGATATCACTGTATTGCGATGGCGTTTTTTTTTTTTTTGTAGCCTGAATGGTATGTGAATGCCGTGTGTATGGCTGGTGACTGCCATGTGAATACTTTAGGAGATTTAGCTATTTTTGTAAGGCTCAAATCTGGCGATCATGCCAGACTTTTTGCTCATTAAACACTTGATTTTTCCTCTCTTAAGCCGACTAATTGGATGCCAATTTATATGAACGTCTTTTTTGTCTTTTTTGTTTGTTTTTTTTCTTCTCTTTTTCTGTGGCACGCTTTTCCCTGCCGATTGCAGCGCCAATACGCAAATGGACAATGATGTCACGCCCGTCTATTTGGCAGCACAGGAGGGCCACTTGGAGGTGCTCAAGTTTCTGGTGCTTGAAGCCGGCGGCTCGCTTTATGTTCGTGCACGCGACGGCATGGCACCGATCCATGCCGCTTCACAAATGGGCTGCTTGGATTGCCTCAAATGGATGGTAAGCTGGCTGTGGCCAAGTGGCTGTGCAACACATAAAATTTGGCTGCCATGTAGTTAGCAAACTGTAGCAGCAGCCAATGGGGGTCAATTGGAACATTCGACTCGGCTTTGCCGCGAACTCGTTTTGTCCGCTGTCCGTAGTCCGCTCTTTTTTCGGTCCTGTTTGGGGTAACGGGGTTCTGGCGTCTTGACTAGTTTGTCGCCTGGCCTATTCAATTTATCAATTGGAGAATCTGTCCGACGAGAGAGTCAGGGGAGACCAAGAAACGAGAGAGAGAGAGGTAGAGAGGTAGAGATTGGCTTATGCAAAGCAACACTTCATGCAGGAGTATCTTGCAGATACCCGCTGACAATGGGCCATGCATTGTATCCGCTCTGCCTGTCTCGCTCCCTCCCACCAAGAACCAGAATGAATTTTTCAAGATCATCGGTGAAGTCTCGCTGGCAGTAGAAAATCACCTTTCTAAATTGAACTAAATAGTTTTCATTTGCCGTAAGACCCGACGGGTGGATAACCACTTTCCACAACACAGCCAAAAGGCAGGCTCTCGACGGACAGTGACACAGTGAGCGTGGACAGCGAGACGCTGAGTGGACAGTGAGGTACTCAACCAAGTAGCCGTTAACAGACACTGAACAAACAAGCAAATATCGTATCAAACAGGACAATGAGATGCTGAACGAGTAGTGAGACACTGAGTGGACAGCAGGCTGAACGGTCAGTGCAGCACTTGACAGACAGTGATTCAGTACGTGAGGCACTGCAGTGAGGGGGAAAGTAAGAGAAGGTGGGCAAATACTGGGTCTATCTATGTAGGATAGGACGATAAAAGTCAGGGTATTTTATGTGGGACTGTAGAAACAGAGAGTTATTTTCAAGAATCGAAGACACCGAATAAACGGTCCCATGCGTTGCATCAAAGACTATAAAAAACCAACATGTTGCAACTATCATTCGATGCTCCGTGGTACATACGTGGGCTATCCTTCAACTATGACCGCTGTCCACTGCCCATTCGGCTTTGTCTGTTTCTCAATCCCTCAGACATTGCGACGCGCACAAGTCCGTCCCAAAAAACCCAAAACAATATACATTGTTTGGGCATGACACAGTAAAATGCTGCTCAATTCTCTCACACGAAAAACCATGAAAAACACCGCCATAAAACATCTTCTTGGTGCCTCATGCAACATCTTGGTAATTGAGCAGACACGAAGACTCACTGGACACTGAGATCCCCAACGAGGTACCGGTCTAGGGGAAGGCAGTTAGGGACACTCTTTTATGTGGCTAATCAATCACTAATGCATTTGGTTTTTTGTTTGACGTTTCTCCTTGCAACAATCCACAGGTTCAAGACCAAGGAGTCGACCCAAATCTGCGCGATGGCGATGGGGCCACACCACTGCATTTTGCCGCCTCGCGCGGTCATCTGTCCGTGGTGCGTTGGCTGCTCAATCACGGAGCCAAGCTGTCGCTGGACAAGTATGGCAAGTCCCCCATCAACGATGCGGCCGAGAACCAGCAGGTTGAGGTGAGTACGAGCTTGCAACCTGCTACCTGCCACAAGCTAACTCTCTGACCTCCCTCATCGCCTGCAGTGCCTGAATGTGCTGGTCCAGCACGGGACATCTGTGGACTACAACAGCAAGAACAGCGTGCAGCGACACAAAACACAGCAGCAACTGCAACATCAGCAGCAGCAGCAGCAACAGCAGCAGCAGCAGCAGCAGCACCATCAACAGCAGCAACATTTTAGCAGCAGCTGCAACTCGAACTCGAACTCCTCTAAGCAGACGAGCCGCAGCAACACGATCAAGTCCAAGTCATCGTCCACACTGAGCTCCGATGTGGAGCCCTTCTACTTGCATCCGCCGGCAGTGAGTGGGGGCGCTGGAGGATCGGCCATGGGCCTGGGCATGGGCATCGGTATGGGAATCTCGCGAAAGAACAGCGATGCCTTGTACTCGCAGCAGTCGCGAAGTTCCTCAGAAAAGCTCTACAACGGCAGCTCCTCCATGGGAGGCAATGGAGGCGGGGGCGGAAGCAGCTCCACGGTCGGCGGCGGTGCGCTGCTGCCCAACGATGGACTCTACGTGAACCCCATGAGGAACGGCGGCATGTATGCCACGCCCTCGCCAAACGGCAGCATCTCGGGTGAGTCGTTCTTTCTGCACGACCCCCAGGACATAATCTACAACCGGGTGAGAGATCTGTTCGTGGACTCGGACTGCAGCAGCGTGAAGCAGCACAACAACCACCACAGCCATCACAGCCACCATCATCAGCAGCAGATAATGCAGTCGAAGGCTGGCAATGCAATGACCATCCAGGCGGATGTCCACTCCAGCTCCAGCGGTGCTGGCAGCGGCTCCGACGAGTCCGTCTCCATCTCGTCCAGCTTCAATTCGCCGAAGAGCAGCAATCACCATCATCAGCAGATGCGCAGCCAGAGCTTCAACCGGCATGGCAGCAGCAGCAATAGCAACATCAGCAACGGCAACGGCAATGGCAACGGCAACAGCAGTGGCGCCAAGAACAACAACAACTACAAACAGCACAAGAACATTGCCAGCAATGGCAATCAGAATGGTGGCGGGGATCACGATTACGAGGACATCTATCTGGTGCGGGAAGAGTCGCGCAAGCAGCACCAGCACCAGCAGCAGCACCAGATACAGCTGCAGCAGCAGCAACAGCAGCAGCAGCAACAACAACAGCAACAACAACAGCAGCAGCAACATCAGCTGCAACAGCAGCAACAACAGCAACAGCAGCATAAATACAATGTGGGACGATCTCGGTCGAGGGACAGTGGCTCCCATTCCCGTTCGGCCAGCGCCAGCTCCACACGCAGCACGGACATTGTCCTGCAGTACAGCAACCATGTGCGTATATCCCGTCAACAAAATCCCGTAACACCTCCCAATTGACCAATTATATTTCATTATTTTGTAGCACTTGAACAACAAGCGGAACAACAGCAACTCTAGCAGCAACAACAACAACAGCAGTACCAACAACATAAGCAACAACAACAACAACAGTGTGCTCAATCGCAACAAATCGCATTCAATCATCGGCCTGCACAGCAGCAAATACGAGTCCTCGCTGAAGGACAACTACAGCTCAAAGAACGTGAATCTCAAGAACCAGCTGCTCAATGGCGGCATCAAGAGCGACACCTACGAGAGCGTCTGTCCGCCGGAGGATGTGGCCGAACGCACCAAACAGACCCACAAGAACTCCATGATCCGCAACAATCTGGTGGATGCCTCCATGCCAGCGATGCTCGGCAGCAGCAGCCCCAATATTGCCCAGAATGGCACTGGCAACGGCAACGGAAGCGGCAGCAACAGCAACAACCATCAGAACAACAGCAACAATAACCTGGGCGGCAGGAACCTGAAGCGGGTATCCTCGGCTCCCCCCATGCAGAACGTGGCTTTGGGTTAGTTCACACAAGATACTTTTGCAGTAGATCGGGCTAGAATTTAGGTGGAAACTCCTTCCGGATAGCAACAACATTCTGTGTGCACAGTCTTATGATACCCACCTATAGATTTGGTAGACTGATTTATACTTGATACCTAGATCGCATAATTATTAAGCTACCATTGCAAGGTTTAATAAATCCCATTTCTTATCCTTTATCCAGTAAGTGGACCTCCGCCACCGCCTCTGCCACCACCGCTGCGAGCTCCGACTCAGCAGCAGCAGCGCAACAACTTGAATGCCGAGCAACCGAGCAACAATATCAGCAGCAGCAACAGCAGCATCTACAAGAAGAATGTGTACGGAGTAAGCTCCCCGGTCTCCACTACTGGCAGTGGCAGTGGCAGTGGCAGTGGCAGTGGCAGCGTTGCAGTGCCAGCTCCTGGTCCCATTGTCGGTGGCAATGCGAATGCTGCCAGCGAAGCCGCTGACTCCGACTCTGGCCTGGAGGTGATCGAGGAGCCGAGTCTGCGGCCATCTGAACTAGTGCGGGGCAATCACAATCGCACTATGTCCACCATTTCAGGTGAGCTGCAGTTGGGTTATCCAGCGAATCTTGAATATGAATGTCTCGAATATCTGAGCAGTACTGGAAATAGACCTTGGAAATTCAGGGAAATGTCCTGTGGCTGTTTTTATATTATATATGTATATATATGCGAATGAGTAATTCATGATACCATCCGTATAGCAATAGAACCAGACGTGCATTAGTTTTTGCCAGTTGCCATATGTACATATATCCCAATATATTTTATCATGTCGTTCATGACCTAGAAATCATCAATCAAATTGGGTTCTCTCCATTCGAATCACATATCTCTTTGGATACGTTGGAAAATTTCAAAATTTTATAAAATAACGTTGCTGCTGTTGCAATGGAAATGAATACTTCCGAGTCAAGCGATGAAGTGGACCTAATCGATATTGGGACTGTAAGTTCATCCACACTGGGCATGGACCCTCGCCGCAAGAGGCTGCCAAAGGATCAGTCCGATCCGTGGTCTTTCGATATGGATTCCCTTAGGGAGGGGCTAACCAATACACCGTCCAACAAGGACAAGTACATTATCTACAGTGTTGGCAATCCCACGCTCTTCCTCAAGTCGCTCGATCCGCAACAGCTCAACGATGATGAGACAGAGCTGCTCGACAAGCACTTGACGGATGTTAAGATGGTCCCACCACATTCGCCGATGCGCCCCGATCCCAATATAATAATTGAGGGCATGAGACGCGAATGTGTCCAACAGAAGGCCTTCAAGGGTACTAGCAACCGTGGCAAGCTGGCTAAGGGCGCATATAAAGGCAGATACAGGGCCCCATGTGGCGATGTCAGGATCTATCCCAAGCACGATGGCGTTCGTAAGAAGACTGTGCCGAACGTGGACACTGACTCCATTCCCAGTACCAGTCGGGGCCTGGCTTCGAATCCCCAGCCGTCCCGCAGCCACTCCAGACCCATTAACACCAGTGGCCAGGCCACGAAGGACGAGAGCAAGCCCTCGTGTTGGGATTTTCCCAAGCCGGCTGCCAGTAACTCGAAACACATTCCAGAGGCCAATTTCAACATTAAGCAACCTCTGAAAACACCCACTGCTGGTAACTCGAAGCACATTCCAGAGGTCAATTTCAACCGTAAGGAACCTCTAAAAACTCCCATTTGGAAGGACTTCCAGAAGAAACACTAACAGAAGACTGGTGCCCCCCATTAGACGAATAAACAAAGCTTTGAACATCAACATAAACATCTTTCTCTGTCATTTCCGAGGTCTTTCACCTCAGTAAACAGACAACAAACAGTCAACAGACAGTCGTCAAGAGCCGTTGGGTTGTGGTCTGGCTCGGACATCGGCGTCAGAGACCAGTGGCTTGTGACTGTCAGTCTGCATTGATTGATCAATTAGGGGAAATTTGCCAGTCATGTAGGTCGATTGGACAGGATGAATGCCCTGCAGTCTGCAAACAAGTTTGCACCAATGAGAACCAACTGAAAAGGTAGACAGGCAGTGTCTTGGAGGTGTGCATAGGAGAGGATGTCTCTGCTAAATGTCTCAATGGACTCAATGTCTCAATGAAAGTGTTTGCTGTGTATATTGGTTGAAGTTGGACGCTGCTTGGAACGGTTGTGGCCAAATAGTTAGCTGAGGTTTAGTTCATAAAATCACGGCCATACTCATACCTCTTGAATTCTTCTTTCGACCAAAACGAATTCTTCCTTCAGTCGAATTCGGATTATCCCGAATCACAGAAAGTTGGTGTTTTGCTTTCTCGTTCTCTTTAACAGAAAATCATATGGAGAGTGAGCGAGAAAAACAAACGAAATTTTTGTATCCGTTTCGTTCAGTCCATTTTGGGCGTGCGATTCGAATCCCGCCGGATCGAGTGGTTAATGCATTCGAAAGAAAGCTAGTATTGGTTGAACACAGTTTAAGTATAGTCAGATCAAATGACTGAAGACTAAAAAGTGGGGATTAGGTTCCAGTAGCTCGGCACAACCGACCATCCTTCACGCCGCATTTGGCTTCTGCCAGCCAACCAGTAGTTCCCCTGGGCCATATTTGCTGCCTCATTATCACACAATAAATATCGAGCTTTGACTTAATTGCTGCAATATTAGCAGAGAAAAACGTAACTGAAGCTGAAACTGAAAATAAGACGGTGACAGAGAAGAAATGTGAGTGATAGCTGCCATGTTTGACATGTGTTGGCTCGATTTTCCATTCGCTAATTGCCTATTATGCCCGAGTCGGAGGAGAACTGGAAATGCCTGCGATATATAATTGAGGCTCCGTTCACACGATAAGGCGGCAAAGATCCGTGGAAAATGTTCGCGAAAACAAAGAAGTGGAAGTGAACAAAGTTGAAAAGTGGAAATGGCTGCCGTTGAAAACAATCGAAGCCACTTGACTGCCGGTGCCGTATGGGGGCAGGAGCTACGACAACGTTTTTTGTCGATCGCTATTGAAGCGGTTGGATGACCCAGACCCCGACACCGACCCCCAGATCCCCGATCCCGATACCAAATTGAGGGAAACCAGAAAAGCGATGGGCATGCCAGCAGACAGTCCGACAGTCAGACACTGGACATGGGAGAGTGAATCCCTGGGATCCGATGAGGAAGCTATTTGCCATTCGCTAGTCGCGAGTCGCAAGTCGCAAGTCGCGAGTCGTGAGGTTTGAAGCCCAAGACCCCCAGACCCGAGGCCTGTATCATGTCCCACACATTTCCCCATAATTGGCCCCGACGATGGTTCACTCACCACCCGCACCGCCTCCTCATGGCCTGGGCGGCTGTTGGGGCGGTAGTTCGGGCTCTGCAAAACTTTTACCAATGAAAGTGAACGTGTTTGCCGCAAAAAGAGACAGACGATCGTTGCAGTTGCACTTGGAGTTGGTGGCAACCTCCACGTCGTTGTTGTCGTTGTCGTTGTCGTCGCTGTGGCTGTGGCTGTGGCTGCCGTTCGGAGCTGTTCCGATCCACTGTCTTGGGTGAATAACTTTGTCGATCGCCTGAACTTGCATCAGGCTGCCAGCGACGTTCGCCCAGGCAACATCGTCGAGTCTCTAATTCTCTAATTCGCCGAAAAGTGTGTGCAATCAATCTCCTTTTTATTTAGTGTCTCAATCAATTGTTGAGAATGTGATTATCTATCGATATATATTTCTGTGCATCCGCAAATCACACTGACCCTGGACCCATCCTCAATATGAACATGCTCGGCTCGGTGAAGATCCACAAGAACTCGCGCCGGAACTACTTCACCCTGAGCTTTCAACGTTTCGATATCTTTAGGTGTAAGTGCAACAAATGTGTTTTGAAATGAAAGGAAACCCAGACCGAAACAAAAGGATAACAAAACTGTTTTAAATGTCTCAGTGTTTTATCTATTACTATCATGGGATGATCATGGGACTTTGAAAGGATGCTACTCTTATTGTGTATTTTTGTACTTTAAAAAATTAAATTCAAGTTAGTGTTGGCTCAGTTTTCTCTCACATCTTTTGCTAAATATTACCAAGAGTCGTATTATTTTTTATTATTATGCCATTATATCCCGATCCTTACCCTTTGGTTAGCATCTCCAGGCCTCCGACTCTCCCCCGAAAGACTTGCCAAGCCACATAAAGGCTGAATTGTCTTCAGTTATTAGTGTTGTAAATATTTGGGGGCATATCGCCAATCCTCAGCAGACATTGCACTCATGAAGCAAATTAATCGAAGCCCAAATCGAATAGCAATTCCAATTTCGAGTTTTACCGTGACATGGACCCGTTGCTGGCTGATCTGCAGAGTTGCAGGAGTTGACAGGTACAAACCGCTTTGCTCAAATTGATAGATAAAATGTTGAGACATGTTCGAAACATTCGCATTTTGTTTGCTCGTTTTTTATGTCGCCAAAAAACGCAACTCGATTGCGATGCAATGCGATGCAATGCATAAATTCAAACCAAACTGGCTCGACTCGATTTTAAGTGGTTTGCCCATAGACAATGGCTGGCTAGGGGCAGGGGTAGGGGTAGTGCCACCAGAGTGCAGCCATGACCGTCACCGCCATATGAAAATCCACATCCACGTAATGGCCATGATCTCCAGACGAAACGAGTTGTGCGCCGCAGAGCCGTGAAAGTTGGAGCAAGACGTTGGCGAGGACTCGCCGCGATCGGGTTTAGCTGGAGAGCCTGCCACAGCGGAGATTGTTTGCCCAATTAAGTTGCTTGTGGCATGGAAATTGAATCAGCAAACACAAATGGTTTCCATGGAAATCGGGGGTAGATTACATTTCTTTTTCATAGCGATACTCCCACGACAAATTCAACGAGAGCAGAGAACTGGGCACTTCCGTGTGTATCGTTGGCCAAAAAGGCATACAACAAGACAATGTTGGGTGTGTCTTATGTGTCTTAAAGGAAGTAGGAAGAGAAACGCTCACTTCAGCAGCATTTTAATTAAGAGATATCCCGATGGAAAGGTCAATCTTATTGATGGAAGACTTCTTATCTGGGAATAATCATTGCCGTAAACTTAAGTTCATAAGTCTAGCCGTATAAGGATATTACGTTGAAGTCTTACCTTTAACCGATTGGTACTTTTTCCAATCGATTGGTGAGCTACTATGGGAAAATTGAAGGGTAGACTGGCAAGTTTTTTTACCAACTCTTTGAACAATTGGCTTTCCTCTTCTTCAGAAAATTTCTCTCAAACACGACCTGGATTTCTATACAATTTATAAATTTAAAAATTATTATTAGTCATGTATGGCGTGGATGCCAATCTGTCGTTTTTCTAAGAAGCTTTGTTTCAGCATAATTGAGTCTGAAACACGTTAGGGGCTTATCAGGCGGCACTTATGTATGTACATATGCATATATGTGGGTGCAGACGTACCTCCGTCTTATCTTGGACTAAGGTAGACTTTTTTCTAGAACCTCAGACAACAGCAGGCATATTCCATGGCAACATCGGGACTAGTATCGCAAAAGTAATCAGACACTTATCTAACATGAGCCATTTCCAGCCAATAACTGCTTTTATGAATTGTACAGATTAATGTTCATTATCAATCAGCATATACTGTCGTGTAGGCAGCTTATAGAGAAAGAAAAGAGAAAGGATCTATGGGGAAAAAATGTATTTTATGATGAGAGAGACTCGTCGACTCTACTGCATAAAAAAGTGTTGGGTCGTCGTCGTAGTCGTCCCGATGTTTTACTCATATCGGCGCAAGCTAGCGTAGCGAGTGAGCAGGGGTTGGCGAAGGCAAGCAAAGCGAGAGAGCAGGGAGCTTGTCCTATAGAAAATCTGAATACGTTACCCTTACCCTCCCCGTTACCGCCATCATAACCTGCCACCTCATGGCCGAGATCAGACTCTGGGTTACTTTATATATACCGAACGCTGAAGTACTTGTTGCTCCGTTGGCCTCCTTCCCGCGGGGCCGTTTTGGCCATATTTGAATCGGGCTAAATGAAACGTATTTGTGTATGCAACTAGAGCTCCAAGTCCACTGGCAGTGTGTTCTTGTGGCGCTCTGTCTGGTGAAAGGCGCCGCGTCTCTGCATACGCAATGAACTACTGTTGTTGCCGTTGAGGGAGTGGATGTTGTTGGCTGCTCAAGCGAGCATGACCAGAGCCGGAGCCAGAGCCAGACCGAGGCCGGAGGAAAGAGGAAAGAGCCGTGATGACTGCTAACCCACAAAAAACTAGCGACGAACGAAGCTCATAAATAAATTTGTTCAATTTCAGCGAACAAGAAAGCCAAGCTGCTCAATGGTAACGCCAATCCGGCCAACAATGCTGCAGTCGCCCAAACGAATGGAGATGCCAACGGGGGTGGCGGCGGTGGTGGAGGAGGAGCTGGCTCCCAGTCGCGTAATCCGAACGGCAGCATCTATGGGTATGCGGATGCTCCCAAGTCGCAGAGGGGCGGCAACTACCAGCAGACGACATCGCCCCACTACCCGCAGCAGGGCCAGCAGCAGCAGAACCACCATCACACCTACACGCCCAGCCTGTACGGGGGCGGCTCCTCGGCCGAGGATCACTACGAGCTCACCCAGCAGCAGGCCCAGTACGCGGGCATCTATGGCGAGGCCGGGAGCGGGGTGCCCGGATCGGGTGGCGGGCGCACTGGCGGACCCAACCTGGTCAACAAGCAGCTGGTGCTGCCGTTTGTGCCCCCCAGTTTTCCCAATAAATCACAAGACGGCGTCACGCACCTCATCAAGCCGTCCGAGTATCTGAAGAGCATCAGCGATAAGCGTTCGTGTCCATCCTCGGCCCGGTGAGTAGTCCAGTCCAGTCCCGTCCAGCCTAGTAGTCCGTCCCCCCCCCACGTCCGTTGGGGCACTGCCACCACTTTCAATTAGCAGATGGCAGCCGATTTAATTTGGCTGAACATCTCGTGCAACGGCACCCATAATTAGTGCAGTGGCAGTGGCAGTGGCAGAGGTACAGTTGCCTCGCCTCAATTAGCCAGCCAGCCAGCAGATGGATAGGAAGATGGAAAGATACTCGCGACTCGTACAAAGAAAGATGGATGGTTGGTTGGCTGTTTGGATGCAGCTTGGCTGCATCTTGGCAATTAGCAGCTTGAGCGAGAGAGAGAGAGTGTGAGAGAGAGGGAGAGGGGGGACAGAGACTCGACTCAGTCAGCCACTTCCTCCGCCGCTCAAGAGTGCATGAAATTTTATGCGTGCTAGTTGTAGATGTGGCATGCCGCTTGCCACGGCTGGAGCTGCAACTCAGTTGCAATCCGAAGATGATACTGCGCACACGCCACGCCTGGCGCAGGTCCGAGAGCCAGACCAGACCGCAGGGAAAGTAGCCCCCACTAATCGACGATCTCCCCGTTCTCTTTCTGTTTTCTGTGCAGCTCCACGGATACGGAGGACTATATGCAGATACAGATTGCCAACCAGCAGCAGCAACAGCAGCAGCATCCCCAGCAGCAGCACCAGCACCAGCACCCACAGCAGCAGCATCATCACCATCACCAGCATCCACACCATCCCCATCATGGGATGGGGGAACAGCCGCCGCTACCGCCGCCGCCACCGCCCTTGCCACACAACATGCCGCTGCCGCCCATGATGATGCCCCTGATGAACGGTGGCAGCGACTCCACCATGGCCAGCAAGTCGCACAAGGCCAAGAAGCCGCACGGAGCCACTCCCAATAGTCAGGACACTGCCACACGGAAGCAGCACCAGCCACTCTCGGCCATCTCAATACAGGATCTGAACAGCGTCCAGGTAAACCCCCTCCCTCTGCCCAATATCCCTTTACCCTATAACCAAGTAAATCCCATTCCAGCTACGACGCACAGACACGCAGAAGGTGCCCAAGCCCTATCAGATGCCAGCACGGAGTCTGAGCATGCAGTGCCTCACATCCAGCACGGATACGTATCTGAAATCGGATCTGATCGCGGAGCTGAAGATCTCCAAGGACATACCGGGCATCAAGAAGATGAAGGTCGAGCAGCAGATGGCCAACCGCATGGACTCCGAGCACTACGTGGAGATAACCAAGCAGTTCACGGCCAACAACTATGTGGACCAGGTGAGTTCGACTCGATCCCCCAGTGAATCCCGACCTCGGACTAAGGGCGTTTGTGATGCGTGGCAAAGATCTACTTGCAGATACCCGAAAAAGATCAGGCCGGCAATGCCATACCCGACTGGAAGCGTCAGATGATGGCCAAGAAGGCGGCCGAGCGGGCCAAGAAGGACTTCGAGGAGCGCATGGCCCAGGAGGCCGAGTCGCGGCGCCTCTCGCAGATCCCCCAGTGGAAGCGCGACCTTCTGGCGCGCCGCGAGGAGACCGAGAACAAGCTGAAGTAAGTTGAGTTGGGATTGGGTGAGCGTGGGTGAGAGGACGGCCGGGCTGGCAGGGCGGAGGGCAGGGCGGACTCTTCTCTGACCGCTGTGTATGTGGCATTTTCCAGAGCGGCCATCTACACGCCCAAGGTGGAGGAGAACAACCGCATTGCGGACACCTGGCGGCTGAAGAACCGCGCCATGTCCATAGACAACATCAACATCAATCTAGCCGGTATGGAGCAACACTACCAGCAGATCCAGTTCCAGCAGCTCCCCCCACAACAGCATCCCCAAGGTGGCAACGGTGGCAACAAGGAGAACCACAGCCACGGCCACAGCCAGGACTCCAAGTGTGACTCAGAGCCGGAGCAGGTCGCCCCCGACGCCGCCCTGGAGCAAGCCGTGGACCAGCCCCCAGACCGGGAGGCCCACGAGGAGCGGGAGCGGGAGCGGGAGGAGGACAACATCATCCCCTGGCGTGCCCAGCTGCGAAAGACCAACAGTCGCCTCAGCCTCATCTGAAATGATCTGATCTGATTTGATTCTCCTCTGAGTCTTATAAGTGGTGCATTTTTTTTGTTTTTTTTTTCCTAACTTAACAAATGTGCAATTATAAAATGATAATTATACCATATTATAATATTATTCTAGCTTAAGACTAGGCTTTGTTTCAAAACTTCAAATCCAAGGCAAGCTTAAACCCAAAAAGGCAACAAAAAGAAAAGATAACCGCGTGGGGAAAAGATGAAAGATGTGAAAGTAAAAGTAAAAGTATATAGAAACCTAACTTGTACGATAATCATACAATATTATTACTTATTACTCTTAACTCTTAAATATTATTATACATACATACATGTTATGTTTTTTAGAAAGCTATTGTTATTCCTATCTGACTTGTGCAGTGCCGAAAGCGAACCGATTTGCTCGGATATATATTGTAATTGAATATCGTTTATCTGCATACATACATACATATATGCATTACATTTTTGGTGTTGTACTTTTAATATTAAATTTCAGAGTTCTTTAAACTATTTTTAAATATCGTGCATACATCCATTTGCTTTGACTCGGATTGAATTTAATATGTAATGGCATTAATTTAATTGCTTCGGTTAAGATTTTTTTTTATTGTTATTTGTTTTTATACTCGGCTCAACAATTTTACTATTAATATCTGAACATACACATGCATATACACAAGTACATAATCGTAAATACATATACAAACAGATGATTGAATTAATAAATACATATCATATGAATAAAAGACAAAAACAACGCGTGTTCTCTTGAATAAATACTGGGTATTGCACTCCTTTGCACAGCCTTTGGAATATGTGAGGAGACTCTTCCCTGAACTAGGCTTTTCTTTCTGACTTCTTCCTGCGTAGTCAGAAAAATGCCGAAAGCAATGTCCCATTCTTAGTTGATTTCATTAAAACACAACATATTTTATAATCATATATATATTTCGAATTTAAATAGGGTCCAAGTTCTTGATCTTTTCGTGGTTTCTTTGAAGAATCTATTACTCAGAAAGTATTCAAATATCTTGAATGACAACTGCTCTGGAAAACGGATTCCTTTTTTGATATAATGCTAATGCTTTCTGTTGACCATGACAAATAAAAGCTAATTAGACTCCAATAAGTGCCGAAGGGGTGCCGAAAAGTGCCGAAAAACCAATATGATTGAAACATGGAATCATATTGGTTTTTCGAGGTTAAAAAAAAATCTTCAGTGTTCAGGGCCCAAAAATACATAGGCAGAAGCAGACATTTAGAAAACATGCAGAAGCGCAACTGGAGCACTTCAGATTCAAGTGAACCCCAAGCATTGGTCGACCTGTGGCATATAAGATGCCTGCCAGATGGTCGATGCTGTGAATCAACCTCTGGATCGTCACGAACGCTTGACGATGTACATATATAGTATGTTCGGTTCCTGCATCGTGTGTAACTGTTACATTTCTGCGCTGTTCCGCTGATTTACCACTCAGAACTAACGATTTTGCGTTAAATTAGAATATACGGCAAGGGCCGCGGCTCTACTCTTATACCCTGTAATATATAATCTTGCTCATATCCGTCGGGTGGCGCACCCTGAATGAGGAATAGTGTGGGAGAGAGAGAAAGAGAGTGAGAGATTGAGAGGAAGAATGAGTAAGCGCGTGGAAGGGGTAGGCGTAGCCACTGCAATTTCCTTTCCTCATTTTGGCTATAATAATCATCCGATCTGGTCCAGATTTAGTAATATTGTAGATACGGTTATTCTCTATGATTCTGATTTGACGATGATTCGGATATCTTGTATCGTTAAAATTGTAGTACTTGTAGTAGTGTGATATCACAGGAGTCTATCACAGGCTGCTCCAGCTCTTATACCCTAGGAGATCTAGGGGCTCATCAAGACGGACAAACATGGCTATGCCGACTCGGCAATTGATGCTATTCAATAATAATAGCTTGGTGCTTTTGTCGTTCAGATTTTAAACATCCAAAACAATTGATTCGATTGGCTGACATTTATGAATTCCTATTCCTAAATGAATTCGAAAGCATTCTACTAGTAGTATTCTTCGATAATGTATAGCTGTCAATGCATCGATCGCTCAATGAATATTTCGATGGAGACTTTTCCAAGGGTTTTGTTTGTCAAAAACTCCTATGGTTCTAAAATTAAACGAAATTATATTGAGTAGAGTGTCGTAGGAGAGTTATCGATCGGCCCGGGAACTACCCCAAGTCCAACGACAAAGTGCAGGTGCAGCATGGGCCCGACACGGGTGATAAGTCCAGATCCACTCATTATGTGTGAGGGGGGAGTGTTTGTATCAGGTGGAATCGATCTGGAGCGGAAAAAGATCGAATCGCAAACAGAATTTGGCACAATGTTTGGCACTATCTGAAGAGGAGATTACACTGACCCACCACCACTGAGAGGTGGCTGAGAGGCTTCTGTGTTCTGTGTTCCCGCCTTTGTTTCCACGCTGCATAGATAGTGCGAAGTGAGTTTTGGACTTTGGGTGGCTTAATTAAACGTCTTCGGACCTCCTAACTGTGTACATATCAATGGCATATTAATTTACGAAAATATCTGTACAAATGGGCATAGATAAATCGGCGCAAACAGCAACGACACTCCACGCGTGGACACTCTGCCGGCTTCGCTGGTGATAGCCCTGATACGGGAGGGTTTTGCCAGTTCAGCCGTACTCCGGCGTCTATATAAGCAGGCCCCACGGTGCTGGAAACCAACATTCGTCAGTGAATCGCCAAGCCAAGCAATATGAAAGCCATCACTCTCTGCCTCCTGGTTCTGGTCTCGGCCAGCTGCCTGCTGACCACTCATGTAAGTCTCCAAACCTATCCGAGCTGGGCTGAACTAAAGAAAATTGAATCCTTTGCAGGCAAATGCTGTTGGCTCGAGCGAGAACTTCGACTATGACCTCGAGATTGAACAGCTGCTGGCCGACCTTGACGGCGACCTCGACTACATGGGAGTGGCCGAGCAGGGCTTCATCCGCACCTGCCGTGGCATCCTACGCAAAGCTCTGAGGTGTATCCGCGGCACCAACTGCATCCTGAAGGAGACCTTGGCCGTGCTGACTGCCTGCACCACCTACGTCGACGCCATCGATAGCTGCGGCGTGGCCGTGCCCAAGGATGTGGCCAACATTGTGAAGTCCGTCAAGTCCATGATCACCATCTGCAACAGCATCATCCACCTGCACTCGCAGCTGTGCGCCACCGAGGACACCACCACCACCGGCACCGGCAAAACCACCACCAAGTGCTTCCTCAAGCTGTTCAAGGCCACCATGTCGCTGGTCAGGAAGATCAACACCACCCTGAAGCTGGCCAGCAAGCTGCCCTCCGACACCAGCTCCTGCTTCGTGGGTGCCACCAACACCGTGAAGGACGCCTGCAACGCCTTCTTGCCCAACATCGATGTCTGCATTGATTCCATGTAAACATTTTGAATAAAACACAAAACATAAATATGTATATTCCGAGCAAATCCCAGTTCGTCTTAGATACATATACGGTGTCAATGATCTTGAAGGGACCCATCTACGATATATTCCTTGTGCGCTCTGTCTGGAATCCCACTGGGGCTGTTCAAATTTCACGTACCGAGAGACTGCAAATTAAGTTTCTGAAGTTTGCACTTCAGCCTTTGCGCTGTTCCATTCCTTTGCCGTCTTATGAGTTCAGATGTCTCCTCTCTCGAGGATCAAAGGTCCATTGCGGCTCTGATCTTTATCTTTGACCTTCTAGTGGGTAGCATCGATTGCCCTGACCTGCGTAGTAGTAGAGCTAGAGCTAGTAGAGCTAGAGTAAAGACATTTTATATCCGGACTTCTGTGATATGTCACTATTACAGGTATATTTCAAAACTTTGCCCCGCCCACTTCCGCCCCCACAAAGAGCGAAAATCTGTGGCATTCACAATTTCAAAGATACAAGAAAACAGAAGACGCCGAATCGTAGAGGATTACTATATCTTCTAGAATGCAAAATCTAAACCAGATCGTATAATTATTATAGCCAGAATCAAGAAAACAATTTCATTCTTTCTCGCTCTGTCTCTTTCTATCACACAGGTTTCATGCTCGGTTTTGCCTATTGCAAGATATGAGCTCAAGGATCTCAGAACCCATAAGAGCTAGAGCAACCCAATTTGGTATCCACACTCCTGTGAAATCGGACCTTAATCGTTTTGTCTCAAAATATCGCCACACCTCCTTCCGCCCCCACAAATCTCAGAGACTGTTAAAGCTAGAGTAATTAAATTTGGTATCCACACTTCTGTTAGATCTCACTCTAAAACGTATATTTACAAATTGTCGCCCAATGTAGCCATAGTGACTATGTATCGGGTATAAATGTAGAGCTGCGGTCGCCGCAGCAACTCACAACGTTCCCTCTCGTTCTGTTCTCTGTTCTGTGAAAGCGCGGGCAAATATATTGACATTAATGATAAAATTTGAGGTTGTTTTCTCTCAGTGTAGCAATAGAAATTAGAGTAAAAATCCCCATTCCCATTAGCGGAAAATTATTCGATACTCTATCCTATTTTTTATTGCCCGAACATCTGCTTTAACGTATATATACACTGTTTTTAGTGTGTTTTACATGAGCTCTCTTGAGTCTTTCAGTAAAAGAGGTTTCTCTATAAGTTCTATAAATTATATAGTGCAAAATGCACTTCAAATAAAGCTCTGAGGGAATGGAATGGAATGCCAGGTTGACAGTCGACCAGATAAGAAAAGATATTGATTGAAGCACCAAATCGCAGCAAATTTTTGATGCCTACCGACAGATAATATTAAAGACAATACAAACAAAGGGAGCTTCTGCCGGTGATTATACCGAGTACATATAGGCAATACCTGCACAAAGAAATGCCGAATGTATTGTTTGTTTGTTTAGGAAAGCCAAGCACCACGTATCAGTAAGTACCCAAAGTGGCTCTGTGGTCAACACGGATTTTATTATTGCTTCAGGAATGGTACGGGTAGGCACTGCCTGTCTAGGAGGTCAGCTTGGAACAGTTGGAGATGTTCTGGGGGAACAGGGTGTAGTAGTTGGTGAGGGTCGTCACCGCTTCCTTGACGCAGGCACCAGCATTGGGGGCAGTCTGGGGCAGTTTGTTGGCCAAAGTGATCACATTCTGCACCTGTCGCCTGAGCAGCCACACCTGGTGCAGGGTCTTCAGGAAGCAGCTGTTTGTAATCTTCTGGTCCGCGTCCTCGGCCGAGGCACAGACCGTCGACTTGTAGTTGATAATGTTGTTGGCGGTCTTGATGATGTTGAGATTGGCGTTGATCAGGTTGGTCACATCCTGGCTGGCCGTGGTGCCGCAGAGGACTACGTCGCTGTTGAACTGAGTGGCGCTGCCCTTGATGCCCGTCACCCACTTGACGATGCAGTTGAAGCCCTTGACAGTGCGCAGAGACAGTTCGATGCTCTTGTAGAGGATCCTCAGGGCCCCGAAGGCCTCGATATCGACCAAACCATCTTCGGTCACGTCGTACAGCTCCGGCGACATGTTCTCATTGGGGTATGGCAGCACCAAGGCATTGACCTGTACAGGTTGGACCCCGCCCCCCAATTAAATACTTTGATGACTCTCCTCCCACAGTCTCACTTACGCCGAGCAGGCACAGGCCTAGGCCCAGGAAAAAAATGGTGAACTTCATGCTGGTTTCGTTGCGTTGAACAAACTATGCCGACTGCCTCCGCTACCGGTCTTTTTATACGGCTATAATATACGCCATATGGGCCGTTGATAAGCCAAATCGCTACCAATTGATCTTAACCGTATTGGGCGTAGAATGCTAATTGATCTATCCCCTTATTAAAAGAAAGAGCTGGAGATACGTCGTATCAGTATATCCGCGTGTCTGTTGGTAACTGTCCTATCTATCAGGAACCGATGACCAACGGCTAGCGGATGTGCGAACCCGATACTCAGATACTTCAGGGCACAGCATAACACTAGGCTGTTCGAAAGAGCCAAAGCTGAGCAAATCGCAGCCCTCCAGGTCTCGGCCTTTATAATGCAGCATTCTTTTCGGCGGCAGTCGGATATGTGTCTATCCATTCATCATAATGGTAAAGTGTATGTATCTCAAGATACTTTAATATCCGAAGAGAGACCTCAAGCATGGTCTCAAAGATTTCTTTGATGCCAATGCAAATTGAGTGTATTTTCAATACAATATTCATAACTACAATCATATAAATTATTGCAAAAATTTCAAAAGGGTATATTTTCAGATTTCCTGTCGATTATCCGCACCCATCTCATTGATATTATTGTGGCCTATGATATAGGTGGAAAGAATAACACGTGAGTATTATAAGAAGGTTGCAACAGAATCGAACAGATTATTCATTTTATGGTAAAGGTCTTCATAACACAGGGTGTTCATGGCAAGTAGATATGTGGTACATTTGTATCAGGGGTATTTCTTATTTAGTTGTCAGATGTATTGTCACATCCAGCAGATATGCCTGTGGCTTCCACAATCGCTCGCTCTTTCGATCTCCGTTCAGCCAACACATCATCGAGAAAATTTTTAATTGTTTCGGGTGTAGAGACCTTAACGTATGGGCGTGCAGGACGTTCGGCATCGGTAGTGCTTATACGGCCACAACTCGATTCAGGAAACCAATCTTCTACCATTGAATAATTTGTACTCACATACCTTACTAGTAATTAGTAATTGTAGTGGTATGCTTAGTTCTCGTAGTAAGTTTAGTTACAACATTCCTCGCATATTAGTCCAACAGCTACATATCTTTCCTGCATGTTCGCGTTGGGTTCGGCTATGCACCGCGCGTCATGCGGCAGCGCTCCTCGGTCGGTTGTGCGGTCTAATTATTAATAAAAACTGATGAAGCATAGTTCTCATAGCATTTATGAAGCTTGGCCTTGTCGTGAGTGATGGTTTTTTCCCGCAAATAAAAATGCTTAAGGAACACACAGGAATTAACTTATGACATTATAATACAACGAGCTCGCTTTCTCTATGTTTCCCCCATCGACGTTGTGTCCAATGACAAGTGCCATTCCGACGTTCAACTATAAAAAATATATATCTGTCACATAAGTCCTATTCAAATGGCAAAAAATGATGATCCCGAAGATCGTCCTTTGGCGTAGACTCCTAAAGACTCCCCGAGTTGGGGGCTGAATGGTGAAATTGTCTATTTCTTTGAGAAGATGAACTTCTGACCTCTGGAGGATCAGACAAAATACAGACAATCTAGTCCCTAGTCGGGGGCAATCGATTCATGCAGAGCTTCCATAAAAGTTAATTTTTATATTACCACAAAATTATCCTACGTCGCACAGTAGGGCCTTCGGGCATTTCTACTTCCAAAATTTATAATTAAAAATTCAGATTTCATTAAAAAATGGTATTTAAATGAAAAATCTGTCTATATTGGTGCACCCATATCTATAAGCTTTCGGCGATGCATTTTTGCTTATTTAAAAGGTCAAATTTTCTGGGACAATAAAAATGTGGTTTCAGTTTTAACGATATTCTTCAGGGATAATCAGCTCAATAGATTTCGCTTGCGACCCATTTTACAACACGATTAGAATGCAGGCACACGGGTTTGACAAAATTGCAAGCTTCTGGCTTAAGTCTTATCTTTTTATAAGTAAAAAATATCATCGCTTGCATGATATGTGGAAAAACCGAAGGAAGCTAATCGACTTAGTAAGATCCTAACTTGATAACCCTTGACGAATTTGAGAAAATAGCGACAGTCTAGAAAGAAGTTTTCACGTACTTTTGTACTTGAAAGAACAAGTTGTTAACTTGTTAATAGATCTAAAAAATCGGTCCTGGTAGCTCTTAAAGTATCAAGTATAACGCTGACATCCAGAACACTTCCATACAACACCTGTAGACTTCTCTGGCCAGAGGATGACCTCTCTCTCTCTCTTCCCAATGGATTAGAATTTAGCAGTTTATTTTTGATTAAAATGTATTATTTTCTTTAAAGAGAACACACATACTCCCCATAATGCTCTCTGCTGGACACCTGTGCCAGTGTGATTTCTATCGTTGCCCTTCAATGGAAGCGGCATTGTCGTGTTGTCACCGGCCACGTGAGAACTGTCTTATCAGATAAGCTTTCCGATAATAGCATGGAGGGTCCAAAACACCGTATACCTAGAATGCGAAACCCCAGTGGATTGACCGTCGATTATGGGTCGACTCTCCTTATCGGCATGGTTTTATGACGGAACTTGGCCGCATACCCATAAATATTTTTGTTTTTCATATCTTGAATCAGTAACCATAGAGAATACTTGTAGACCGCTCTTTCCGTGGAAAACGCTGAAGGCATACGAGTGCGCACAAAATACATATTTGAGTCATGGGCACAGGTACATACGATGTTCTTACGTTGTGGAATTTGCGCATGAATGATCTCAGATGTATGAATAATACCAAACGACTATAAAAGTAACAAGAAAGGGCATCAATTTTTGTTTGACGCTTCGTGGTACTGGTACTTCAATTATCTTTTCTGGCTATCACTTTCTATCCCGCTCTGTTCGTCAATGCCTGGACCTAATCGGTCTGTTTCGGGCCCCAGATTAAAAAGAATATAATATACAGTCTTCTTTAGTCCTTCAGAATACATAGTTTATAAATTGTATTTCCGTTGAGGTAGGGAAAATTATAGAATGAAGAAACCCATTCCCATATTCCCATTAGAGCCCTTCATTAACGGGCCACCGAATCGATTCGGTGGAATTCGGGACTCGCTTCTTTCGGTCCGAGAGAATCAGGGAATCAGTTTTCTCATAACTTCGAATCACTCGCCCAACACGGATCGAATGTGGTGAATCCCATAATTTTTACTGTGTCAGTTCCGAATCGATTTTGGTTTTCTTTCTCGCTCACTCTACACTTGATTTTCTGGTAGAGAGAACGAGAGAGCAACACAAAAATTTGCTTCGCCCTCTTAGATCTTAGTGATTACTGTTTCGGGGTGATTCGAATCCGACTGAAGGCAGGACTCGTATTGATCGAAAGCATCGAAGGCGCATGAGTATGAGCTATGATCTTATGAATACCCTGGATCCAAGCAGATCTCTAATTCACCCACCCAACAGACGGGTAGAATATGATGGAAATCGTTCAATATGTAATGTACACAGTTATGGTGTTTGTTTTTTATATATTTACTTTATTGTTTTACTTTCATTATGCATAGGTTATTACTATATCTGTTTCTGGGTTCTTTACTCTTTTGTTTGTCGCCTCATTGCACTAAGAATTTGTTGGCTTCCACTTCTCTGCCTTCTTTGCCCCGTTTTTGTTTTTTTTTTTTCTTTCGCCGTGTATAGCTTGCTCTTTCTATGCCATGGAAGCGCTTGCCTGCTGCCTGCTGCTCGCTGCTTGCTGCCATCTCGCTCTAACGCACTTAAACGCAAAGTTAAACAAGTATTTAATTATATAGAAATAGAGTTAAACAAATGTAGAAAAAAAACATAAACAAAAGCGGCTTACAATTACTTGCAAAAAAAAGCTAAATACAAAGTTAATTCTTCCTCCATCGTATCATATCATATTCCCTCGTTCGTTCTCCGATTTGAATTCCTTTTCCGTGTTTCCGTGTTCCCTTGTCTCTCCGATCTGGCAACGGGTTTATGCAAAAATATATATCTTTATATATGCTATTTATGTATGTATGAATGTATGTATGTATATAGGCGCATATCGTTATCGTTTATATAAATATATTTTTGTATATATATTACAAAGTTAATTGTTTTCTCTTCATTTCGTTTGTTAATATTACATTTTTCATTTCTCCTTAATCTTGCACGTAAATCTTTGCCTCGTGTTTATAGCAGGCACATATACGCAGTAGTACCTTTATTTATAAAATAAGGTTACCGTGGGGGTTGCAGTTGCTGTTGCTGTTTGCTATGTGGCTGAATAACTTAAACGATTGTTAAACAAATCTAATAAAGAAACATTCAACTCGCCGCCGCTGCCGCCAGCGTCGCCGCCGCAGGCACCCAAAAAAGATGCGCGGCATTCTCTCAAAATGGTTCGCTTAATTACAATTGGGGGCCCTCGCATATATATAAATACATAATAAAACAAGTAATCGAAAGAAATGAATAATAAAAAAAAAATTAACGTTAGAAGAACAATCTGTGGGGGTGGGAGCTTGAGGGGGGGAGGACGCGGGGTGCAATTGTTTACAATTTTATAGCTTTAGAGTAAATTAGCAAATACGAAACGCCTGGCTTAGTCTTCCCTTCTTTCTAATTCTCAATCTCGTTCTTATCCATAATTCCTTCATTTTGTTTTATATATTTTGTAATTGAGTTGTTTTTGCGGTTTGCCGTTTGCCGTTTGCTAATTGCTGTTGTTGGTGGCAACGACGGGGGTGCTGTTGTTGTGGTTGTTCTGGTCGACACTGTCCATGTTGGGCACATAGTCCAGGGCCATCATGCAGGCAAAGACGGTCATAACCATCTTTGGCTTCACCTCGGTGATGTCCTCGGGCAGGGCGTACACGCGGGCACCGATCTTGCGGGCCATGGAGATGGCGTACTTGGCATTGGCCAGATTGTCCTGCAGGAATAATCAGTAATGAGTATCGTTTGCGACCTGGTAGCCGTATGAGAGCACTCACCTCCTGCGTGCCGCTGGTGCGCACCAGCTCGTAGTTGATGCTGCCCTCCTTGATCGCGTCGATCAGATCGATCACAATCTTACCGTCGGCAATGGCATGATCGTTGAAGTTCCGCAGCTGCGACTGCTTGCCGGCCTCCGCCAGGCGGTTGTTCACCCACTGCACGATCTCCTTCTCGATGATCGGATTGCCGGTGTTGGCCAGTCGCGACAAAATCGACAGGGTGTAGGCGCGCATCAGCTGCCAGATGAGGGCTACACAACAACGAGAAATCAAAATCAAAGCTCCACAGACAGCGAAAGCGACACTTACCCAGTGTCAGTGTGGCATTGCCATCGTTCAAGTCCTGGCCAGCAATGCCGACCAGAGAGAACTTCAGCTGCTTGCCCAGATCGACGGCATAGTTGCAGTTCTCCAGCTTCTCCATGAACTTGCGCAGCGGCGTGAAGCGCTTGTGGACGCGGCTCCAGTTGACGATGCCCGGCTTAATGACGTCGAACAGCTGGAAGATGACCAGGCCATCGGCCAGATCCGAGTACAGCCAGTTCACGTGCGGAGCAACGCCCATCGAGTTCATCCAGTTGCGGTAAGCTGATCGAAACGAGGACAAAAAGGCGTTAAAAAACTGCAAGCTGCATGCCGACGGCATTCGGTCGCACTCGACTGCACTTACTCTTCTCCTCGCGCGTCTCCTCGATGGACTCGAGTCCCTCGATCTGCTCGGGCTTGTCCAGGCCGGGATGGTTGTTGAACAGATTGGCGACAAAGGCCAGGTTCAGCTTGTAGACCCCGTTCACGACGTCCTGGGGCGTGAGGAAGCTGCGGCAGTTGAGCTTGCCCGCCTGCTGGAGCATGATCTCGGCGCGCGACTGCAGATCGCCCTCGCGCAGCGCATCCAGATTGACGTCGGCGTCGTTGCCGGCGATCTGCTTGAGCAGATGCGAGTAGATCTCCGAGTCGATGATGTCCGACTGGAAGTTGGTGCACCGGCGCCGGATGCCAGCCCGCTCCAGATGGTGGTTGACCCAGCGCAGAAGAATGGCCTCCGGGGACATCTTCATGAGGTCCTCGAGCCGCTCGTTGTCGAAGAGGAGGCCGGCCAGGCCGGGACAGCTGTCCAGCGTGATGTGGCTGAAGAGGCCGATGCGGATGATCTGCCAGAGCAGACCCAGCACCAGATGGGGCTTGCCCTTGGCCAGGTCGTGGGCATCGATGTTCACGATGTTGCAGCCGATGGCCTGCGAGGAGACGAGGGCCAGCGTCAGGTTCTCGAACTCCCTGTAGACGGTCAGGTTCTTCTTGTTGATGGCGCGCTCGTCGATGGTGTCGGGGCAGGAGTGGTTGATGATCTTGCACAGCAAGATGCCGTCCTTGATGCTCAGATACAGCCGCTTGCCCTCGCTGTCGATGGGCAGCAGATGCTGCAGGTCCTTGTCGTGTCCCAGATTCGAGTTGATCCAGTCGGAGAAGGCCAGCTGCTCCTCGAGCCGCACCGAGTGCGTTGTGCCCTCGGACGAGCTGCTCGACATGCCGCCGAGCGTCTCCAAGTTCTCCTTCTTGGACACCACCGTCTTGAACGTGCTGGCCACGTCCTTGCTCTTCAGGTCCAGGCACAGCGTCTCGAACTCCTCCAGATTCAGCTTGCCCTGGTGCGCCGTCCTCTGTTTGCTCTTGAACTCATCGATCATCTCGCGCACCTGATAGCCGGCCAGCTTGAATCCCACCTGATTGAGGGCATCCTTCAGCTCGTGCAGGTCGATGAAGCCGTCCTTGTTGGCGTCCAGCTGCAAATGACCAAAGCGAAAACCAAACAAATCAATGAGTAATCCATTCCGATGACTAATACCCGACGAGCACTTGACGTTTGCTGGTTGCTGGTTGGGTCACTGGATCGATCGACGCTCTGACCATCTCTCTGACTCATCAATCGAATCGAAATGCTAAGCAGATGCCGCTCCGCCAATGTGCTGCTGTTTTGCTAGCTACCATACCCCCATTCCCATTCCCATTCCCATTCCCATATCCATTGGGGCGCCTGCTGGTTTATCTTTGTGCCATTTTTCAACCATGCAGCACAGGTATGAAAAATTTGTTTTGTTCTATCTGAACACCCCCTTCCCCGGCCCCCACTCTTATCTCTCAGCCTGCGTCTCTGTGTGCTCCACTGCTGCTGCCTTATCGAATTTAATTTCCATTTTTTTCCTTCAGATCTCCCCGTCCCGTCCCCGTGTGGCGAAGTATCTTTCACCTGACTGACTGGCATATCATTGGAAACTGTTCATTCGAAATTATATGGTGCAGAGGTGGGTGCTGGGTCGTGTGTGGAGGTGGAGGTGGAACCCAGAGTGGATCGAGAGTGTGCAATCATGGCTCTTGGCCTGGCCACAGATTCCCCAAAAAGTGAAAGCCACAACACACATGAATCACTTGAGAAACAGCAGTCTCTCGAGTGCCCCAACGGATTACTGTTTATGTGTGTCCACATTGAATAATTCCCGTTATGGGATGCACAATACAATGTCTTCGATGACTAAGAAAAGTCGGTTTTCCTATCAGCAATTAGTCAATAAATCCATCAATTCACTCCTCATTCGGAGAACAAATGGATTTCCATACAAACCGTCATTCATAGTTTCCCAATAATCCCTTTTTAGTTATGAAATCTGAAATCTTTTGAGCTTTTTACGCGCATCATGCAGCGGTGCCTTTCAGTCGGAAGTGTGACCTTTAATGGCCAGAAGTTGAACACATGGTAATGTGACCAGATTGTGTGAATATCCCCAGCTCAATGGCCTCCTAATCGCCTTATTCCGGGGGAAAACCAAACATTTGGGCAGGGCAGGGCCAGTCAGGGTTTGTCTTTGGTGTGAAATGCTTTTCGGTGGACTCTGGAATTTATGGGGCTTTTGGCTGGTGCCTTGCCAAATTGTGTGGGATCGGATGGGGTGTTGGGGTGTGGGGTGGCTCGCTGATTGCTCCGCTTTTGCTGTTTGCCGATAAGATAAATGTTTGTGTGCGCCAAAAACCAACAAAAAAACAAAAAAAAAAAGATGAGGGAACATAAAATCGAAACCAGCACTCGATTACGTATATGGTAATGATATCAGGGGGTGGCTGGTGGTGCCTCCAGTGGGGGGGGCTCAACACATGCCACATATTGATAGGCAAAATCAAGGAATGGGTACACATAATTCTATGACTGACATCCAACGGAAGTGATTTTGATTTCTGGAGTGGAAGCGCGTGCACTGTAGGGGTGTTCACCGTACGCTGGTGTGTGTCTGTGTTATCGATTAAAAAGCCATAAAGTGCGCCAAGAAGCACCGATAGAGGGAGAGCGAGAGAGAGGCAACAACAAAAATCTGTGATTACGTGAGTTCCCAAATCGTGAGTAATAAAACTCGCAAAGATATACTCCTACGGGGACACCTACATCGGGCAGAATCTCCTCCAGGTGCTGCCTGTACTCCTCGGTGGTCTCGAAATCGGCCATTTCTGCGATGCGATGGATTTGCACTGGGAATTACTGTATTTGTTTGGCCCGATTTGCTTAATGGTTCAGCAAAGATAAACAACAACAACAAAATTGAGTTAATTGATTCGCACGCACACACACGCACGCACGCACGCACACGAAGGAAGGGTCAAAGTGGATCGAAGATCAGGTGGAGGCGCGCACGACACGATCGCTGTGGATGGAGCACCGGCAAGAACTACGAACGGAATGGAATGGCACACAGGCACCCAGGCACCCAGGCGGACAGTCGGGTTAACCGTTATTTAGGTATCGCAGCGAGAGATCGTACGAAACGAACGAGTGATACGGCAACGAGAGAGCGAGCGCGTGAGAGAGAGAGCCAAGGATTTGTTCGCTAAATACCGCTACGTACGGTCGTGCATACACCCGGGACAAGCTGGAACTGAGTACTAACTGGAGTACTGGAGTGCCATGGACTATTTATGCCTTTTCTTTTATCAGAGCCCGGAGCCCAGAGCCTTGTGTATATCGCACAGCGCTTTTTACAGCTTTATCGGAGCACAGAAAGAGCGAGAGCGAGCGCTAGAGAGAAAGAGAGAGAGAGAGAGAACCTATAGAGAGAGCCTATACCATTCAATAAAAGAATGACGCGGCGTCATGCCCATCCTGAATCATGAGAGAGTGCACCCTGCCAATACACCGGATTACTCACTCTACTCAAAGCGATCCCAACTAAAAGAAAGAAACTGAAAACTTGCGGGGCTTTCGTGGTTTTTCTCTAAATGCATTTCCATTACGATGTTTCACCCAATTAATCAGATACTCTGTGATACATAGTACCTGTTATACACATTTTATTGTGTGTGCATGTATGCGCAAACATTTTTGGTATTTCGTTGGGAGACTGATAAGGCGAGCGGCGAGAGGCGAGCGGCGAGAGGCGAGCGGCGAGTGAGCGAGTGCGCGACACCTTGCTGTGGCCTGAATCGAGTCCATTCGTCAGTCCATATCAATATCTGTAGGTACGTGAACGAACATATATATATACATATATATGTGTGTATTACCTCAATACCAATGGGAGAGTATGTGATTACAGCCGAGTTTCAGTTTCAGGTGGTGCTGCTCTCTGCAACAGGGTGGCCAGGGCGCATCAGAATCGGATATTCAATGGCCTACCAATAGTTTTTGTGACTCATGTTGAAACGTTTCAAAAATGAAAGCATTATGTAAGCTTTTATGTTTTCGCCTGAGTCATAGTGGGTTTAGGGTTTCCCCCTAGGCGGCAGGGCAACCCTTACGAACCCACGAACATTCTGCTCAAGTGTTAAGAGCCATTTTGGGGAATTGCTTACGCATCGATAATATTTGGCCAAATGCAAAAAGAGAGACAGCGACAGCGAGAGAAATATGTATGTATGTATGTGGCAGAGAGGATAGTACGCTGTTGTACCCCTCCGATAGAGAGACAGAGACATGATATTTAAACGTAATTGGTTTTTTAATAGGCATTGTATCAGCGCCGGGAATTATGTGGCAATTGCCATTTAAGTAATAACTTGTACAACAAATAGTATATCAAATTCCACAAAGATAATGAAAAGTCGTTCCATGATAAGACCTAACAGGCCTGGAAGCAGCAGGTGCGGGGTGTATGAGGGGATGTGTAAAGAACATAATCGAAAAAGAGTTACAGCACCAGATACAGCGGAATGATCCCAGAATGGTTTTGTCACATTTATGGGGCGACTTCTTTACACCGTAATTTACACGTTATCGCTCCCCCTCGATACACAGAGGTGCTCCCCCGCCCTGGGACCAGTCATTCAGTCACTGTGTCCGATCGCAATGGAGCCACTCCTCGAGCACAAGCTATCAGTGGAAATGATCTGCCATTCAAACGAAAATGGGCATTCCCATTAACAGATGTTACGTTCACACGTGACTGGCAATATGCCGTTTAATTGCAAGGAAATATGTAAGAAACAGCTGACTTTCTATAAAGATTCCATAATCGTCTCTGTTTGGGTCTTATTGGAAGTCTTATACAGCCAATAAACGCAGTTGGAAGGTGGAATAGGGCTATATGTATGTTCTGCTTGTGGACCTGCACTCCCCCTAGAGACTGTGGAGCACACCGTCGATAAGGTGCCGCACAATAATCGTTAATTGATTTCCGTTTGCTAGACGCCATCGCAGATCACACGTGACCCCCGTGGAATTGCCAAAATGTATTTGATTTCTGGTTTTCTGGCAAAACCATAAAGAAAAAACTTTCTACGAGTCCAGTTTTTGGTGTCTCTTCACATCATTTGCCTGAACGATAGAACTCTGCCTAATGATAATTATGACAAAAAACTCGCGAA
This sequence comes from Drosophila miranda, assembly GCF_003369915.1. Classification (NCBI taxonomy): domain Eukaryota; kingdom Metazoa; phylum Arthropoda; class Insecta; order Diptera; family Drosophilidae; genus Drosophila; species Drosophila miranda. The sequence goes on from NC_046673.1 coordinate 7,447,496, forward strand.
ATATTTGTTAATGAGCGGCCCTCTTTCGGTGCGTGTGAGTCGGGAGTAATACCCTCTGTTTCAGTAGAGAAGAAAGCGATGAGGACTTCGTTTCATATGGGATCTTAAGTACTGCCCGTTCCATCGCCTGTAGATGGTGTTCATCATTTCGTATTTATTGGGTATCTTCCAAAGGGTATTCCAAGCGTCGAGTATCTACTGTATCGTTGTGTTGCCTTCGACGAGGCTTAGTCATTGTCACTTAAAGTCAATTTACAGCAAATGAAGTTCATTAGCAGCAAGACGGGAGTGGCAAGGCGGGGAGGGGCGGAAGATAGATGCTAACCGACTTGAAGATTGTTTTGTTTGTTGGTTTGTTTGCTCAGCTTTTAGGGGGAAAGCCGCCAAAGACAAAGTACGACCAGGGTTCTGGGGTGAGGTAATGGCAACCCACATTGCAATGTCACCTGGTCCCATGAACACGTAATAAAGCAAATTAGGAAAAACACAAACAAACACACAAAACAAGAAAATACTTTGTTTATTTTTGTGCGCTATTTTTTCGCTTTCGTTGAACCGAACCGGTTTTCTACGAGTGGTAGTATCTCATGGAACGGAGTTGAAATTCCATTCAAAATGCCTGGCACGAAGGCATTAAACCTACGTATCCCCCGCTTCGTTTACATATCCTATATACCGTATGCTGTATGCTGTATGGCCCCGTAACCCCCTCGCTCACTCGTTGGCTCTTTAGTGTTTCAGTGTGTCGCGACCTCGACAACAATGGCAGCATTACATCAACCACTAGGCCCCCACAGCACACACCACACAACATACAACACGACTGATTGAACGTGAGTCAACAACATGGGCCCGAAACATGTTAATCAACATTGAACGATAGACACTGGTAATCGCAGCACCTCCGATCCTCCGATCTTCCAGCCAAGTGCTTTTCAAATATAGTCAAAGGAAATCAATTGAACAAAAATTAATAATGAGCCCACGACTATGCTGATGATGATATGCTACATGCTGCACACATATTTACATAGATACAAAGATACATAGATAGATAGATAGTCGCTTACCGTAGCACGACTGTGACTGACAAAAGACCACCCAACAGAGGTACACCCTACACCCAAGAGCGGAATTAAATGGAATACCGAGCGGTACTAGCTGATAATTATCCATGGTATTCGATGCCCTTTGTACCCTTTGAGTACAACACTTGACGGTGGCTAAAGGCTTTAAAAGACTTTGATTCCCTTCTAACAGTACAACTGCAGTTTTTTGATGTATTATGTACTATTATTATTATTTGTTTTTTATTTATTTAATTTATTATTTGTTTTTATTATTTATTTTATATTTTATTATTATTATATTATTTTAATGTATTTTATTTTTATTGTTTGTATTTATATTTTTATTTTTATTATTGTTATTTCATATTTGTATCCAAAAAACATCCCCCTCTAAATTCTTCGATCTTGATAACACGGATTTTTTTAATCTTATTTTTTTTTTTTTTTAAATCGTTGTATTTTTTCTGTGACTGTTGTATAAGCTGGGCTAACAGTAACAGCAAACAAACTAAATTGTATCAGTGATATTATTTTATAATCAAAAGTACAAAATGCAATCCTAAATATAATAAAAAAAAAATATATTTTTATCATTTATATTTTTAATATTTATATATTATATTTTTATTATTTATATTTATTATTTATATTTTATATATTTTTTTGTTATATTTTATACTTTTATTATTTATATTCCATATTTTTTGTATTTATATTTCATATTTTTATTTTAAATTTTTGTTTATATTTTTATTTTATTTCTTCTTTTTTATGTGAGAGTTGTATTTTATTTATAAAATAATAATAATAATACAATTTTTTGTTTGCTATTACTTTTGGAGCAACTTTTGGAGTACAACAGTCAGGAAAAATTATTTTTTTTTTGTATATTTTTATTTAAAATTTTTTTTTTGGTATATATTTATATTACATAATTATATTTCATTATCTATTTTATTGATTATTAACTTAATTACATGGAAAAATAATTCTATTAATGATCAATTTCTATATTCCTCAGGTTGCTTTTGGATTTTATGCATACTCTGTATTTTGAGGCCCAAAAATGCATCAAAAATGGATCTCGAGAGGAAGCCAAATAACTGATTGATTATGGCATATAAACTGTTCCTTTTGGGACTTAAACTGAAAGCCGGAAAGCCACAAGATAGCTGGACGTTATATCCTATGCTCTGATCACTTCCCTTGCGCCACTTTTGTCGCCTGGCCCCGTCAAACGGTGTCACGTTGTGTCTTCGTTTCTTTTTCTGTTGTTGTTTGCCGGTCGGTCGGTCGGTCGTCGTTCGCATTCGCATTCGCTTGTATTCGTATTATTTATTTTGCGTACACACACACATAATATGCACACACATATTTGTTGGCGTTGTCAATTGAAATTTGTAACACGTAAGGCAATTTCTGTCTGCCGTCTGCTGTCTGTTGTCTGTTGTCGCTCTTCTGCTATTACTCGCGGGCAGGCTTTGAGCGTAATCAATTTTTATGTAGAAATCCGAAGCGAAACTCAAGACAGCGCGAATCATCATGTAAAAAGTTAAGTCAATTGTATAATCAGCAGTGACACATTTCCGCCAACAAGCCCCCACATTGGCGGACCGGACACACGGACACGGACAGGGACACGGACAAGCCAGTAATGCACTTACACTGTCCTTTCATGCCACATCCTCTGCGACTGCGAATGTCTTGCTAATGGATCTGTGTGGTATTACAAGACTTTGAACATTCCATTAAGAACTCATAATGTGGACCTTAATATTCGATATATTCCAATAATGAGCATATACTGCTTGAATCACAATCGAATCCATAAATTTGTATACACTTTTGAGGTAACTCTCGATATCTTTTAGGGGTATTTATATAGTTATAATATTCTCCAACCGAAAGCTCCCTCGAGAGAGCTAATCTGTCATCTAAACTGAACAGAATCGAATATATGTCTTATTTTTCTTGTAAAGAAGTCTATTGAGTTCCTTTTGGTGTGGAGTAATATAAATTTAACGACCGGATAGTACTTCGTTGGTGGGAAGAGAGAGAGAGAGAGAGGGCCGGGCTAAAGCTAGAATATTTTTCATTGGGTGGAGTGCAGGAATATATTGTAAGCATTCTAAGATACATAATCGTTATTAGTTTGTGGTTTTGGTTTTTTTTTTGTGTGCGGGCCAGGGAGTGGCTTCTGTGTGGCTCCGTGTCCCGAGGGGCGGACTGCGACTGATTATACGCATACACATTAGTCACAAGGATATAAATTACAAAAACCGTGACTCATGGAGCTCCCACTTGCCACCCACTGGGGGTGGGGGTGAGGGGATGATGTTGCTGCTAATTGCCCCGGGGACGGGGCAGTGGTGTCGCTGTCAGTGTCAGTGTCAAGTGGTAGCACAAACGGGTTCAATTGTGGAACTAAGAGATCGTTTAGTTTCACTAATGAACCGCTGGTTCCACCGCAGCGGAGAAGAGCCCAAGGCACAGGTAAAGGCACCGGCACAGGCACAGCCAAAGGCGGGTGTTAATTGCATTGGATATGCCTGAATGGATTCCAACAAAGCATTCCAACAGCCGCCGACGCCGCCGCCGCTGCCGCTGCTTCCAGTTCCAAGCGGCGCACGCGACCAAAACGCTGTGAAAGTCGGCGTCGGCGTCGCTGCTACTGTTGCGGCTCTGCACTTCATTATGACAAATTTACAGTTAATCAACGAGTGCGATGACAAAAAAAAAACACACAAACAAACAAAAACAGTGAGTGGAAGAGGAAGAGGGAGAGAGACAGCGACAGGGAAGTCGGGGGCCGTTACACTCGGGTAAATATTGAAAATGAGCCACTAATTCATCCATGTCTCTTCGTTTAACCATATAACCATTTAGTCCCTCATCCTGTCTCTCTCTCTCTCTCTCTGTCACTCTTTGTCTCTCTCTCGAGTCAAGTGAAGCCCGAAAAGAGATCAAACTTCGGGGTGTGGCCTCTTGGATACCCTTTAGCCTTAGCTGTGCAGAGCCATTGCTCCACTAATAGATAGATCGATAGAGAGATCCGATATCTAGGGGTTTGCAGAGGATCGGAAATGCTTGTCAAAATAAAAGAAATACCCTCTTGGAAGGGTGTAGAGGGGCGGCAGGGGCACAAACACTCCGCTCCACGCCACTCCAAGGTGCCCCCAAAAAGGTAAAGCGCTGGCCAGAGTTCAAGCAACTCTGCACGCAAAAGCAGCAGAAAAAAAAGAAAGAAGAAAAAAGCAGCAAAAGCAAAACACAAAACACAAAAGGCAGAGGGAAATAAAAAGCTTCGACAAAAAGACCAAACGACTTTTACATAAGGACAGACGGTGGCAAGAGAGAGAGAGGTAGATATAGAGGAAGGGGGAAAGAAAGGATGCAGCTGCAACCGATCCGCCGCACATGCAACGCAATCAACGCATTATGGGGGCACTTTCACTAGTGCCCCCCACCCCACCCCCAAGGTGCACACTGGAACGAACGAGCTGGAAAATTCCAGGATCTCAATCGATTAAATGGATCGATATGAGATTGCTTCGTACAATAAATAATGGCAGTGTTTTTTGTTTTTTTTTTTTTTTATTGAAAGAATCTTCAAACACGTATCACTTACGTGACTGTCTTTCTATGAAGAAATGATATCATCCTCCACTGTCCACTGTCCAGTGTCCACTGTACATCACGACCCACTGTACATGCCAGTGTGGAGTGGTGTGGCACGACGACTTTTGAGTGACAGTGTATTCAAAAATCTTTGGCATGTGCATTCAAATGACAAAGAAATTAAAAGCGGACAGGGGAAACAGCCGTATGGAAATGAAAAGTATGCTTAAGTGCCTAAGAAGCCCCCGCCCCCACCACCCCCCCCCCCACCCACCACGCGACCGCCTTATCCCTCGGGGGCACCACTCAAAATGCACTTGAGTGAGGAGGCAGTATCCGCAATGTTGATAAAAGCCAAGCTGCAGCAACAGAGTGCTGTCGTGTGTGTGTGTGTCTGTTTGTGTGTGCGAATGGGAACAGTAAGATCGGAGAAACAACAACAACGACAACCGACAGACCTAATAAACGCGCAGCCAAATGAATTATGTGCCGCCGGTAGGGAGTGAGAGAGCGAGAGCAACATGCAACACAACACTCCACAAAGAGCATTATTCAGCCCCGATAAACCCCATAAAAACACATTGCATATCTCATCCCCATTGGGGCACTGCCACTGCCACTGCCACTCAACATGCGCGGCTTTGCGGCAATTAACACTGACACTCCCACGCAGAAAAGCCAAAGACGAAGACGGAGCCACAAAACAACAAAAGCAGTGCTTTGTGAGTGGGTGTGTTGCTGTGGAGTGTGGCAACATTGTTCTCACTGTTTTTGGACATACAACACCCACACATTGCGCATACATCCCTGTGTGTGTGTGTGTGTGTGTGTGTGTGTGTGTACGTGCTAATCCTGCCCAAATAACGATGCACAGCTTGCCTTCGATGGCAAAGCATTATTAACAGATCTGACACGAAAAGTGTACAAGTATATATGCAGGGGGGGAGGGGGTGGGTGGCTTTCCTCCGACTACTCGCGCAACCTGCATTTAGGATATCAAAACACACACACACACACATGCACACTCGAGAGCAAGAAAACAATAAAGCCAAGAACCGTTACACAGCAATTGAATGCGGAACTGTGTTTATCTGCTGCTCTCCCGCCACTCCCTCCTCTTTGCATTAGTCATCGTTAAGCGCGCGCGCCTCCTCGCTTCTCTCCGAAGAACGAAACGAAACGAAAACAGATTCCGTGCTCTCAAGTGTCAATCAGTGCAGCGCTGCCCCCGCACTGACCTCGCCACCGTATCAGACAATGCTCTGGCTCGTGTGTGTGTGTCTCTCTTTATCCTGTTTTCATTTTACGATTCTTGAGTGGCGAGTATTAATCGTTTCGCTGGCCACGCACACTCGTTGGCCCCATAACGCATACAATGCCCCCGCATTGTGCTTCTGATTAACGGGTCGCGCGTGCAGAAGGAGCTGCCAACTTGCTGGCACAGACTCTTGCAATCGAGCGATCAACTCGACTGAATGGCGGGCACTGTGCTGGCAGCGCGGCCCAGCCCCCAGGGCAAGTGCAGCGTGGGCGTGTTTCGTTTTGTTGGAACAGCCAAGAATCACGAGCTAAGCAAAAGCTGTAAAATAATATTACTGCCCGGTCACATGCATCCAAAGTGTGATCAGAGGGGGTGGGGTTGGAACAAAAAACAGAAACAATTGCAAACTATTAAATTTGTGCATAATAATTGAACAGAAACTGCTGCCAGCTTGACTGCTGGTGTGCCCCTTGAACCAAGGTACCCGTAAGCGATCGCACAGTGGGGCCGATTCGATTGGATACATTTAAGATGTTTCGGAAGTGACATTTGTATTGTTATTATTTGGCTTTTTATCACAAGATCGAAGCTAGTCAACTGTAATATTTCAAAATTTAAATCAAAACATATTTGAAATTTTTTCTGCTGCGAAAAGGTAAGTCTCTTCGGGAATGCAATATTTTGTATGAAAACTCGCCCTGGTTTTTGGGATTTTTGGATGCATGGTGTTCGGGTTGTTTTCTAGCTGTGGTTGACAGCTCTCACCCCCATCCACCCCATCAGCAACCACTGTGCGACGTTGGCGTTGCCAGAGCTGAGACGTAGTTTTTCACGCTCTCCAAGTGGCTTTGCATGTGTGTCTCTCTGTGTGTTTGTGTGCGGGGCTTGAGATTTTTATTTTAAGCAGAAACTGGTTTTCAGAGCTGGCCCCCCCCTCCATATCACCGTCCTGCCTCTTACAGCCACCATCGGCAGCAGCAGAAACAGCACCGCTGGCAGCCAGCTCTTTTACGTGCCGTTTTAATGTTGTCATACTATGGAAATAAATGAATAATACTCGTATTCAAATAATATTCTCCCGAAATTCCCTTGAAATACTCCTCAAGTGAAAGACAGTCCAGTTGGGCCATTACCGTTGCGTGTTTGTTTGTTGTTAGTCATAGCGTCACAGTGGATGAGTGGGATGTGGGATGGGCGCACGGGCAGCGCAGTCGACAATGACAGCGACAGCGACATTGAACTTGTGCGTTGACAGAGAGAGCGCATGCGTTTGTTGGCAGTTGCAGCGACTGCCGACTACCCAGAGAGGATTTTATGCGTAAGATGAGTGCAACTTTTATAAATTTGCATATTCTATCCGTAATTTGAGACAAAGAGAAAGAGAGATATTTACTCTGCTGCTTCCTCTCAACCCCCACATACACACAGCAGCAGCAGCACCACATGCCCCGTTACTTCCCAATCTGTGTGTGTGTGTGATGCGTCTCATCTCTTTTCTTCTCTTCATGGGGGGTTGCTTTCCAAGGCCAGCTCTGAAGTCGCAGCCGCTGCGGCGGCGGGGGTATGGTATCCATTGCGCTGGCGTTCGCTGTTCGCCGGCGACGACGCCCACATGCACCGGGTTAACGGCAGCTTCTTCTGCCCCTACCACTTCTTCCACATATTCTTGTTAGTCGCTTCTGTAGCTCCGCATTTGTATGTGTGTGTGTGTCTGTGTGTGTGTGTGTCTGTGTGTGTGTGTGCTTGTGTGAGTCATGCAATTGGCATTTAATGGTAATAGCCATTGCCCCACCTCCCACATTGATGAAGGGGCCACCCCCAAAACGCACTGAGCGGTCGAACGAACAGTTCTTATTGATTTACCGTTACACTTACCTCTGTAAATTTCTCTTTGATCTCTGTCTTTTCATCAATGGAGAGGGTTTTGGTGAATTTATTTAATGTTGCCATTTTGTTGCTGCTTTGGATGCTTCGCTGGCCGATAGACGCGCTTTCTTAATTATTTCTACTGATTGTTTGATTGGTTGTTATTTTAAATAAATTATGCGTTTATTGTTAATTTCACTTTGTCGCCTGTCGGCGTTTTGTTCGTTTCTCTTTCACCCTCTCGCACTCTTTACAATCTTGTTTTGCCGCGCTCCTTTTTCTTCTTTACGGCTACGTACGTGTACGTCTGTGCAAGCGTCTGTGTTCGTGTATATTGGAGTGGTAGCAGCGACGCGACTGCGGCGACACTTTCTTTTGGGTGGCGTCGGCGACGTTTTTTTCTTTATTAATTATTGTGTTGTTAAATCTCTTACACACGCTACGATGCACCTTCTGCCTTTTTATAATTACACTTTAAGTTATTTTCGCTAAATGCCTTCTCTCTCTCTCTTTAGCACACACACACACACTCTTGCAGACAATTTTCGTAATTGTTGTTGTTCCTTATATTTGCACTTCAGTAACTTTTTTCCCAAATAACAAAAAAAATGTATAAAAAAAATCGATTGTAGAATGAATCTACAAGCAACTGCCGGGAATCATTTATTTCTGAGGCTGGATTTTTATATTTTTCACTGCGTTTGCCGGCTACTGTGCGGAGTACACAACACACTTTTGTTAACAATACTTAACAATTGGTGGGGCTTGGGCAGCGCAGTACACGATCCGCTCTCGGCGTTTGAGTGAATTGTTTGTGTCTGTGGGGGCTCCGCTGTGGGCGAAGCATTGCTATCGATATATCGATGAGTCACTAACCACACAGTTACAACAAAATCGAAAACATCCCATCAGAATTTGCTGGGTGAGCTCCCCCTCGGACACGGATTTCGTTGCTATTTCGATACTATATCGATATAGCCGAAGACGATATTATTATGTTCGTATGTGCTCTACACTGCGCGAAACATACTAGTATGGTACAAAAAGGTCAAAAAAATATTTGATCCACCAGCCTGCTCGGCATCGTTGGAGCGCGTCGCATCTGCCGTTCTTAAAGTCGCTGAGGGTTATATATTTAAATTTATAATGAAAAAAAGTAACAACAAATTTTTTGTTTATATTTGCCGATGTATTGATATTTAAGAAAAAAATCGACTCAATCGATTAAATAGAAAGCAACATCATTTTTTTTTGTTGAGATCCATGGCCACTGGTCCCTGCCTGAAATTAACAACTTATTAACATTATTTGCCTTGAAGGAGGCACGTCACTGTGGGAAGTTGTGATACAAATGTTTTTCCAAGTAGTCACAAAAAACATCGATTCCTAAAAAGAGAGCCGATGCTTACACCAAAAACCAAAGAATCAATTGTATCGATGTTTGAATCGATTTTTTCCCAGCTCTAGCTTATTCCCGAGATCATTGCATTAGATCGTCCGCACCAGCATATTTGCCTTTTTGTTAAGGTCACGTCCGTCTGCTACCAATCCGCCGGAGGACACTGCTCCATCCATAGGTAGGTCGCTTCCGTTAGTGCTTGCCTGCCGCCCGTGTGTGGGTGTACCTGTACCCGGGCCGTGCCTGCAAGTGTTAGTGTGCGTGTGCTCGTGTGTGTGCGTGCGTGTGTGTGTTTCCAGTGTTGGCATGTGTGTGTATATGTGATTGGTGAAACAACAACAAAGCAAAGCGCTGAAACGCATTTTCATTTCAACATTTCCTACAGTGTACGCCGCAACAAAAGACCTGCCCCGCCAGCCCACGAAACTCGGAGCAGAGCTCGCCTTGCCGCAATAACAAGTCCCCGCACCCACACAGGCGCAGGGGAAGAAGAAGCAGAAACCAGCAGAGTGAACGCCGCCGACGCCGCTGCAGTCGCCGCTGTCGCAATGGATGTGGAGGAGAACTACGAGTCCCAGAATGCCACAGAGAACCAGGACCAGCACCAGCATCCGCACCAACACCAGCACCAGCAACAGCTGCAATTGCAGCTGAATCTCCAGCAACAACAACAACAGATGCAGTGCGAGCCGCTCTTTGGCCTGACGACCAACACAACAACCACCACAAATCCCATGATGGAGACGAACAGCATCGCCATACCGCTGCCGGCGCCGCCCGGTACAACGGGCAGCGTTGTTGTCTCCTCGTCAGCGCCAGCCTCACTCCCGGCATCGTCGCCAGCGGCGCCGCACCAGCAGAAGGGCCTGCCCACGAACGACTTTGACATCGACTCACTGCTGCTGCAGCAGTTCAGCTGCATGGGCACCACAGACCATGAGGATCTGATTAGTCAGTTCCAGAGCCTCATGAACAACCAGATGAATCGAGAGTCGGCGCGCTTCTATCTGGAGATGAGCAATTGGTAAGGCAACCGTCATACAGTTACATAGATCTGAACTCATTTCCCTGATTCCCAAAGGAGTCTGCAAACAGCCGTCGGCTGCTACTTGGACTTTTGCAGCCTGCAGTCGCTGCCATCGATGAAGATCGTCCAGGGGCAGCATGTAAATGCCCAGCAGCAGGCGTTCCAGCTGCAGAACGACGGCACCGAGCGGTGGCCCAACAACTGCTATCTGACGTCGCCCATCCAGACGCAGCGCATCAATATACCATCCCTGCGACCGGGGGAAACTTGTGATATACTGGCTGATCTGATGCCCACACAGCCGCCGATCATGTGGCGCCTCTGCACACCAAATGGCTGGTATTTCGGCGGTGAGCGACGTGGCAGCCCAAACACCCGGTTGCCCCGGGGCGTTGAGACTTGTTGCATTCCCACCATTGTTGAAAAAATTTATAATTGATTATTTTCCCCCTTTCCCCAATAACACACACACACACACACACACACACACATAGATGCCATTTGGATGATACCGCCGGGGACACAGGCCAGCCAGGACGAACTGCAGCAGCGCATGGTGCAGCTGATCACGTCGGAGGCCAAGCCGGAGGTCTATCCGCAAATCAACATCGTGATAACGGCGCACACACACTGAGCAGCGTGAAACGTCCGCAGCCGCAGCCGCAACCGCAGCAGCTCCAGCATTATTTTCATAAGAAGTTTTCAGAAAAACGAAACAACAGACAAAATAATTTAGAAAGAGCAGAGTACTTCCCCCCGGGCTCACAGGGAGGATCGGATACATATACATATTGGAGTAATTCCTCCCACAACAAAATCCAACCCAAGCGCGGGTATCCCCCTCTTGCAGGCAGGCACAGGCATTTCAGATGTTTCAAATTGAGCGACTTCTATTATAAGGTTTAGGTCTGTACCCTATCCTATATTATCCAGCAAGCCTATACTTTTCGACTAGCATAATATTGTTCTCAAGTAGTGGATTTGTTCACAAGAAGATCTAACTTTTTTAAGCAGCCCCCTCCCCCCTACACCCGCTCCCCATAAATACATATGCGATTATGTAGCCGCAGCCATTAGGTGCATGTAACCATATAGCAGTTTCCCCTCCTACCTCGCGGGAGCCTACCTCTATATACACACACCACAGGCCAGATAGACCAGACAGATCCCCTCTCCAACTCCACATACCTACATACGTATATGTATGTATAGGCAAAGTTGTTGAGTTCATATGTAGTTTACTATTCTCCTTTCTATATATTTTTTATTTTTTTTGTATTTTGGTGCCAGACGTCTAGGAACGTCTATCCATGAAGATGAAGTGAAATTGTTTTAAGTTGAAGCGGAGAATGTGTGTAATAGCGCGAAATTGTATAATGCAGAAATACTTCATTTTTTCTAGTTTACTTTCGAATTTTTTTGTTGCTCTTCCCGCATTCAAGAACTTGTACCCTGTAACAAAATTAGACATATAAGTGTTTAAGTGTTTTATTAAGCCTAAGAAAAAACAAAAAAGAACAAAGAGAGTGTCGTTGATTTTATTTTGGGGAATACAACGGGGAAAACAAAACTCGTAATAATTTCATTTGAATTTGCTCTGGAGATATGGCAGCCCTATAACCGTCCTCATTTCTTCTTCTTTTTCCACTGGTGTGGCAGCCCAGTTTTCTGGCAGCACACTCCATCTTTGTTGGGTGATACGGCAGCACTGGAACTATGACCATTCACAGCGAAGCGGATTTGTTTTCAAAAGTTGCCGCCTAGCATAAGGAAATCTATCTTATTTAAATTGAATTCAGACGAATTTGCCCCAACTATGAAAAGCATATGCTTTGCTTTGGTATGTTCATCAAATCATGCAATCCGATTGCGAGCGCCATTATTTATGCGTGCACTTTGTACTTTGCACTTGGCTGAAGGCGGCGCGCCGTCTTGCCGGAATCCGTTGCATGAAAACTGTAATTGAGTCAAAACTGCAGAAGAAACAAACAGAACACACACACCTGCGTTCCTACAGTGTGGGCCAAAATATTAGCAGTGCCAGTGATGCTCGATCCAGAATAATCGGACAGGATCTTGCAGGAAGGGTTACAGGATAAGGGTTAAGGATCTCTGGATGACGTTGGAGAGTTCAACGAGAGTCGCCTCCATATTTCTGATAGACCTTTTAGGCCTTAAGTCCCCGACGAATGTTGTTCAAAGTCCACCCATCATCCACCTGGCCAACTCCTCAGTTAGTTGTCTTCGGTTAAGTATTCCAAAAGTTCATTGGAGCCAGAAAAATATGGACTTAAAGACTGAGAGAGAGAACGGCACTGGACAAACAAATCATTGCCATAATTTAGCCATTCAAATGAATCAATTCAAGCCCCAGAAATGCCCCGGACCCCAGATGAGATCAGAGGTGCTGCCTGCGTCTATAAAGTGTCTTTCAAGGACACCACCCTTCGTTGGGTGGGAAGTAAGATTGGTCTTCATCCCCCTATAGGCCCGGACAGCTTAGGTTCTCATAAGACCCTTACCCTTATAACAAAGAGCACCAACAAATTGTAGCAGAGGTGTAGCTGGGCTTGGATCATTTGAAAATTCCAGGAAAACTGGCCTCAAGATAACTCTGAGGTGAGGAACCCCAATGATCTGATCCTCGTCGATCGATAGGCTTGCTTAGACGGACCGACGGATGGATGGAAAGACAGTCTTCAGACCTGATTAACCATCTTTATATGTATATAATATACATATATGTACATATATCAACGGTATATCAGGGCTCTGGCAAGACAGGGAACTGCAGCCAAGTCCCATACTTACGGATATTGGATCGGTTCGCATATCGGAATTGGTTTTCAGAATTTCGCATACGAGAAAAGGGTTGAAAAGATTCCACTACCCTTCCAACACCGCTTCCCTGTCACTTCTCCTTGCAGCACTCGATCTCTTTGGCGGGAGTGATGTTGAAAGTTGTACGTATTTGTCTCCTCCGTATTCTTGATATTCAGACAATTGGCATTGGTCTATCTACAGGAAGTCGGCATACCGCCGGGCGATGTCATTGGTGCGATTCTACTTGCTCTTATCCTTATCTTGTCCTTTTGATAATCGGCCCAGCTTAGTCCATCCTCCGTTCCGCCTTTCCCAAGCATTGTCTTGATAAGTCGGCGAATTTGGGGAACAGGAAGCCAATCTTGATGCCACATGGTCTGCGGCTGAATCCTCCTGGAATCAAATATCTCATAAGGTGGAGAGAATTCCTTTTTTTCCTGGAGTTTGATATGCAGTGACCTTGCAGAAGGCTGCTACGCGCGGATCCCTGGCAAAAACGCAGCCCCCCCTCTTTCTCTCTATGTTTTTCCCATCTCTCTTGGCAAAAGTGCGACCAAAATTGAGAGAGATCGCGGTCTGTCCTACACCCACTGGGTGTCCTACCCTCCCGCAAAAAGTTGTATCTTGTTGGCTTTTATGAAGTGTATCGGATGCTTGTGTTTCTTTGATTCGATCAAGGTGCCAGCATCCTCGAGTTCATTACCTCAGAAACAAACAACCAAAATCGATTTATGTAACGATGTTGCTCTTACAATATGAAAAAATAGTTGAATAAATTTGAATATATTTTTGATTAATGGCCTGATGGATTAGTCAGGAAGAAGGCTTACTCCATTCCACCGAAGTCAGGGTTTGACGACCATTCCCTAGGCACCCAGGCCACCCCTTCGATCAATAAATCGATACCTATCAATTAGGATTTTAATAGGCTGCGAGGCACACCCAAGAATGCAACTTTATTTCCGATTTTGATTCTCAAGTAAGCCTTTTCATAGAGAAGAGAGGAACGTCCTTATTTTTCTTTCAGGAGAAGTGTCTTTTGACCATCCCGAACAGGCACTCGTAGGCTGAAAGGCTCCTCGTAATACCGCAACAATATATGTTAGAATGGGGTGGATTTACCAGAAAAATGCATACCTTTGACATTCTTTCGGTACATTTTTATGATTAGTTTATGATTCTGCGGCGAACTCAAGTCTGAAAATAGGACCTTGGCATGCAAAGGATTGGAAGTCTTGGAAAACTTTAACTTCATTTCTTTTGGAGCCGATTTTTTGCTGCCATACTGAATTCGAATACTATCCTTTTGGGCGCAACTGTACATGAATGAGCACTCATGTATGATGTAGAGACGGGATCAGGGGTCGTTCGTGCGTTGGGACGGAAATGAAATGCATTGAAACGGAAAAGAAAATTATAATCCGTCGAGGACTGCCTTTTGACTTGAATTACAAATGGCGCACATGCAACGAATCTGATGAGCAGAGCGACGGGGGTGGGGGCGGGGGAGTAGTGGGGTTGGTGGGGGGGGGTCGCCCCCCTCTCCACTGTCATGTCACGGACAATCAAATCAAAAAGGCGTCAAAGCACAAGTCCTGTGCTGCATCTGTGTCTCCTTCGCACAATCCCATATGCTAGGTCTCGCTCGCACCTCTGCCTCGGCAAATAGAGCGTTTTCTCGTTCCATGTAACATTGTAAAATTGCATTTTCTCTCTCACTCTCTCCATCTCTGGGACTGGGCCTGGGCCTGCCACTGTCTCGTCCCCACCCAGCATCGCATCGCATCGCATCGGATGGCCCGTTGTTGTTGTTGTTGTTGTTCTAAAATTCAGATTATGATTTGATTGCCAAACAACTCTGGTGCCACTAGCACCCATCCCCATACCCACCGTACCCTCCAGCTTCGTGAATGGGTCCTGGGTCCTGGATGGGCACCAAGCCTATTTTATATTCATAGATTGGGAATTACAAGCAGCCATTGCCAATTGTCAACAGTCTTTTTCACACACACGCACACTGCAGAGGGGGAAACGAGATGGGAAAGGGACAGGGGGAGGGGGAGGGGGAGGGAGAGGCACGTGCTGATGTCAAGTTGTTACATGAACAGGGCGCCAACGACGCCAATTTGTTTGTTCATTTCATTTCATTATACCCTTCCAAAAGGCTCTATGCAACGCAGATATACGTATATATGTATATAATGTGTACCGATATCTATTAGGAACCAGCAAAAGGGCATGCTCTGGTTTTCGCAAAACGCAAAGATACTTACGATTTAAAACCGGTTAAAATAAATTGCACATCGCTTATAAATACATATTTTTAATGAGCGGAAACAAATATAAGAATCTTTCCTGATGCTTTAAGTTTATATTTAAATAATTGGAAATTAATTTTCGTAAATGTGAATATATTTAATACATTTATTTCTAATCACACCTCAAATTTTAGCTCACCCAAAAAAAACGGCACAATAAAAAATCGGCGAGTGTCCGTTGACAGATCAAATATCGATATCATGGGTATTACAGATCGTCTGGCGTCTGTTCCGCAATTCCCGAATTTTTTGGTTTCAAAACTAAAATATTGGAATTTCCAAAAGAAAAACGGAGATAGTTTTCATCAAGTGAAATATCGGAAAACAATTTGGAAATGAAACACTTATCGATAGCCAAAAAGTGGGAGGCGAAAACCGGAGCACACAGATCAGATTTCAATTCGTTCCTGAGCATGGCTGACTATAGTTCATAGTATATATATATATACTATATATGAACCACTCATACATATATAATATATATATGAAGCTGCAAGTGTATCTAACACTTCGGTTCCCGGAACTTGGCTTTTCTTCTCTTGTTTCATTTCATTTCGTTTCATTTGTTTTTCTCTCCCCGCCAGATTTTATCATTTCGCTTTTGGGGTGGGCGACGGGCGATGGAGTGGGCTGGGTGGGCGTGTCAATTGGAAGCTCAAATAAAGATGAAAACATTGTCGACTTCCTTTGGGACACTCCTAAAAAGCTGGGGCCGAACAGGAGCAGATAGAGCATAATATTTTCTTTTAGGATCAATCCCCTTTTGAAGTGAGGAATTAATAGATATATTCAAAAAAGATATTATTCAAATTAGAGTTTGCAGAAATCTGTTGCTCCGACTGACTCATGGAGTCTTCGAGGCAGATAGTCCTGAAGTCCGAAGTTTGGAGCATATACTCAACAGAGTAAGGATCTGTCATTTACCTCTATAAAGCCAGAATGTTTATATAAAGAGCGCATACAAATAGGAGGAGTTTAGCTTCAAAAAAGCAAAAGAAACCGCGGGGACGTTCGAAGACTTCGGATCTGGCGATTCGGAATATAACGCGGAAAAATGATTAATAAGTCGGACCACTAAAATTGGATATAGACTTGGAAAATATACATTTATTGACATGTCTAGGGCTTCTAATAAATCTCTTTCAGTCACTTGAAGATTTTCCAATACGATATCATATATTTTTTCTATCAATTCTGGTGTTGTGGATCGTCTTCAAGGCTCGTACGACCACGTTTAAATTAGTTTAATTAAATTAATTGAAGGCGAAGAGTCCTTATACACTTTTGATATTCGTTCATAAATTTCCTTTGCTTTTAAACCTTCCAAAAAAAATAATCAATCACTGCACGATATTTGATCGTTTACATTGTAAAAAAGTTCTTTGAACTAAATGATTTTTTTTAAAATAATTAATTGACAGATTGAAATAAAACTTCACATACGTTCATATAACATCTTTTATCTCCACCATAGAAGGCACCAGGTCATATTTAATAGACTGAGACTGGGCCACACCAAGCAGACCAACGCCCACTACATTGACAAAACATTGCCCAACACATGTCCATTGTGCCACAACGCGAACATAGACTTACGACACACACTATACACCTGTCCCTCACTCTTACCACAATGGTCCCTATCATTCAATAACAACGACCCCATGCAACTTATCGCAAACCCCACCAACTCAAATTCCAAAATTATCCTCAAATTCCTACAAACCGCAAATATCCTCCACAATATATAACCGAACATACTGTAAATAAATACTCATCCCAACATCTTTGTATATATGTATAAAATCTGACCCAATTACCCTAGAGCTTAAGGCCTCAGTAGCTATAGCTCCAACTTCTGTTAATATTTAGTTTTAACTAGCTATTAGCATTATTTAATAATAATAATAATAATCTCCACCAACAAAATAAAAAAAAATTTGGCTAGTCGTAACGCCGTCTCTTATCGAACCGCAAAACTTATTGAACAGGGAGAATAGTATATTATTTTGAACTGTGAAAACAGTTTTTAAGTTTTCAAGTGGTTTTTGAGCCACGAATTGTCTTGAGTTTTGCGTTGATTGGACGGTACAATATGTTGAAAAATGATGTCTATAACAATCCGGCATACAGCTAGGCCGCCTTTAAGCCAAGTCCCCCTCCCTGCCGCATTCCATTCAGACTGATCCCACCCCACAATCGGCAATATGTGTGCCCCTTCTCCTGCCACATCGCGGAGCCCATTAAATGCATAAAACAATTGCCAGACAGTTTGACGCTGTTGGGCAACCTAAAAATGCAAGCTCCACGCCGAGAGGCCTCCAAAGTGTCTGTCTGTCGCAGTCGAAGTCGCAGTCCCAGTCTCGATTCGATTCGATTCGATTCTGTTTGTCTGAGCCCTGGCTGGTCCATGGGTCCATGCACTGGTCCTCTAGTCGCTGGTCGCGGTGCACCGCCCAGACGGTCGGTCCGGCCGTCTGGTCCGTCCCAGTTGGTGGTCGATTTTTATGAGCGCCGCGCGTTGACAGCTTAAAAGTCTCTTAGCATGAAAAATATTGTCAACGCCAAATGGCGATTCTCGATTGTTTGTGGTTGTTGGCTGCTCTGTTGTTGTTGTGGGTTGTTGAGAGGAAAACTTTTGACTTTTGATGTGTTTTGGCGATAAGATTTTGATAGAGCTGCGATTTATGCACGGCAACCTCTCTGCCAGCCAGCCAGCCAGGACTTTTAACTTATCTGCAAAAACTGACAATCAAAAAAATATCAATGTTATTGCGGAGGAGTAGGGGTACTCATAATTAGCACAGTTTGACAAGCACTAAAGTGGAGCTCGATTCGAGAGGCGAGTAAATTAATTTCACAAATTGTGCGGCAGATAAATTCGATTTTAGATACTAACTCTATCCCACTAATACTCTCCCTCTCCCTCTCTCTGTCTCTGTGTGCGTGCGTGTGTGTGTTGGCCTTTTAAACAAACATGATTTTGTACTCTTATTTTATGCCATATTTAAACTGATTTAATTTGATTTTCAGTCTCACTCTTCGCTGGTCTTTCGTTTGCCTTTCGATTTGTGTCTCGATTTTTGTTTCAGTTCGGTTCGGTTTTTTTCTTCTTCTTCTTTTATGCATATAGTCTATAGAAATTAACATAAAACTTACCCCCACCCCACCCTCGCCTGATAAGAAATGCGGTGAAAACTTTTCTGTTTCTGTTTCGGTTTTTGTTGCTTTTGTTTTTGTCTCTTCTCTCCTCTATCCTCTCCTCACGCCCTTGATCTCTGATTTTGATTTTATTTGTGGGCTCTTTTTGTACGATTTTGTCACGGGCCTGGGCGGCCTTTGTTCGGCCGGTCATCATGATATATAACAGGCGATAACGCCTAATCGCCTCGATGTGAGCATATATCATTCGGAGCACAGGTTTAACCATCTCTGGGGTCTGCGGCTGGGGTTGGGGGCCCTTCGATTTTCAAATGAAACTGGAGCGGACCGAAGCTATTCCAAAACCAGCCAGCCGCCAGCCGCCAGCCGCCAGGAGAAGATCAGTGAAAATCAGTTGAAAAAATCGGAAGAGGATTAGCATAGAGGGGAATCCGCCGGGGGGAATCCGGTTCGGGGGTAGTTCCTCTGTGGATATCCTTCATTGTTGAATTGTTGATTTTCTTGTTTTCTGCTGTGGCATTACGCTTTTCAAACATTTTTTTTTTATTTTTTGAAATTAAAATTTAGGAATTAAAATTGTTTTGATTATTTGAAAACTATCAAATCTGCTGTAAATGTTCCCTGAAAGCCAATAGCTTCTTGTAAAATGTGTATGTATAGCCAGGATATGGAAAGATGGATTCGAGGGCTTGAAATTTGAATACAATTTTAATGATTAAAATATCCTATCCATAAATATTCTACTTTAGATTAGTTATTTTTAATTAATTTAGTTTAAATTAAATCCCAAAAATATCCTAAAAACCACTATTTTAAGACAAAAACAAGGAAATTATTGATGAGCTATTTGAAAATTGAATTGAATGGCTATGAATGCCATTCAGTAGGTAAGGATTCCATCAAAACTTCTCATCTCTTCTCAAAAATATCGTCTCAAAGATACCAGTATCAACGAGTATCCCAATACGATCCCCGGGACCCCTCTACCCGCTCGAATATTTCCGTAATTTATGTTCCAGGCAGTTCTTAAAAAATATCCACACATGTATGTGTTTCTGGGGCACCTAACGAGGGTCGATATTATGGTCAATCGTCAATATTATTAAATATAAATGCCGCAAACAAATTCGAAGGATGACTGATGAAAAGGGCCGCGAGTGGGTTCTCTTTTTTTTTGTCCGTGTCTTAAGCGCGGACGCGACATTGCGTGATGAACAAACGTCGAGAATCATTTCTCAATGAGATCAGAGATCGGAGATCGGTGGAATCATCAGGGCCGCGGTCTCCGGCCATATCTGGAGGAGGGGGCCGGGCAGGCCCCGAAATGAAATGAAATGAAATGACATGACGTGTTGTTATTAAGCCGCATAATCAAAATAAAAACAAAACAAAGCCCCGCAAGCAGACACAATTTTTATGAATGAAAAGGGGACGTCCGTAGTCTGTACCTACTAGAGAGGTCCCATGCCCCATGCCCCATGCCTCATTCCATACCTGAGGGCCACACCCCGATGGGGGCACACTGGCGCAAAAGTCTACATTTATTGCAGGAATCCTATAGATCTGAAAGATACACATTAAGGACCAACCGCACTGCATTATCATAAGCATTTATTGGGTGTCTCTTCAGATATATTCGAGTTTTTAGACCAGAATATATCTGAGTACTTGTCCGATCAGTCTCTGAAATGCTTTCCGACACCTTTCACTGAAGTCTTGTTGTCCTTTTGTGATCGAAAACAGAGACTGATTAACACTCGGATTGAAATGGAGCTTGAATTTGAATTGCCTTCGAACCAGGGTGCATCAAGAGAGTGGCATCGACAGTCGACGGTCGGCAGTCGGCAGCTTCAAGGCGATTAGCGAAAAGCGGTAAATGTTGTGTTAAACCTCAATTAAGACCGAGGAAATCCAGGTAGAGGAGAGCCGAGAGCCGCCAACAGGATGTTAAACTCTTTTGGGCAATTTGAATCCGCTTTGACTGACGCCACACGCCAGGGTCAGATTTGAGAATTTACGACTGATCCACTGATCCGCCGATCCGCCAGGGTGCTCCACCGCGCCTGCCCCTGCCACTGCCACTGCTAAATGATCTCACACAGACAGTGGCAAGGAATGGCGCCTAGAAGGAGTCCAGTCCAGGGAAGATCTTGGCTGTGCCTCTCCTCCTCCTCCTCATCCGTTCTTTTTCCTCAGGCTCTGCCCTTGCCTCCTGCCTCTGCTCTGGCGACTCCCCTCGTTCCATCGTTAAGTGCTTTTTAATTTGTTTGCATTCGGAATCCGAATCTGAATCTGAATTCCCTGTGTTCCGCTTTTATCGAGAATCAAGTGAGCTGAGTGCAATTACGACACCTTCAAAAAGCCAAACACAGGATACGCACACAGGGAGATGGGTCGGACGGAGAGGGAAAGAGACTCTCATCCTCAGGCACTTAAGCTCATCCCCAGGGGGTTGTTTGCTCGCCTCCCACCATACTGTGACACCCATCCACCCACCCACTCATTCCCGTCGAGGCCAGTGGGTGGTTGGTTGGTTGGTGGTGGCTGGTGGCACGATTGTCTGTTTTGGCGAGTGGCAATGGCTAATTAAAATTACTTTCCAGGGCGTCACTCTGAAATTTACACGCAGCTCCCATTCGAGGGTGCTGAGACCTCACAAAGGAGGACGGGGGTGGGGTTGGGGGTGTGGGTGTGGGGTAGAGAGTGCCACATTAATGGTCAGTTGGTCATTTTGTAGCCACTTTTAATGAGAGTCGCTGGTCCCAGGTCGCAAGTTGCTGCTCCCAAAGCCATTCATTGCTTGGGAAAAACACTCGCACCTTACCGCTCCAGCTCCCCCTCCAGCTCCCCCCCTAGCCTCACCTCCAGCCAACTGTGTATTTGTCATTTTTAATGTCTTTTTAAATAATTTCGTGTGGCTGATGAACGGGCCGTCGAGTGGCGAGAAAGGTGAAATACACTCCACGAAATACGAATGGGTTTAGTGGGTCTCTTGATCTATCGTAGCTGTCTGTTCCAACCGAACTATGCTTTCACTTGAGTAATTGCCTTCAAAATGTGGTACTCCCATGATTCCCATGATTCCTATGATGTGTTTTTGGTTACTCTTTCAGCATGGAAATCTTTGCCGATTCGTCCGAAAATTAAATCAAATAAAATACACCCAGACTTTGATTTTATTCTTGTTTTCGTTCAAGTCCCAAGCGGTTCCATGGTGGGGATATTTTAGATAAATTTTTAAAATATTTCTAATAAGAATACAATATCTGGGATATTATTTTCCTTTAAGTTGATTAAATGAGTCTCTATCAATCTTTGTTGTCTTTAAGCCGAGTCTCACTTTGAAATGTTTCTCCACTCTGTTCTACCTTCTCTCCATAAACCACATACGAGTCCATATATCATAATACGTCTGATTCAAGATGGATTGAGTCTTTAATGAATGGATTTCCTTCCCCTATAAGAGCATTTTAGTTTCGTTTCAATCGCAATTCTTTTTCCTCTCTCGCTTCCATCTCATCTTTAATTAACTTATTTTCACTGTGCTGTGTAATATCTCTCGCTTTGCCTTGGGGATGGGGGGCTGCATTGGGTGAGCAGCCAGTGCCGTTAGTTAGTGGAGTTAGTATCGCTTCAACAAAATGGCGGCCCCAGCTGGAAAATTCGTGTCCAAGGGGCGAAAGTCAAGCTGCCTCATTAGCAGGCAGTTGTAAGGCAGGAAGGAAGCAGGGAAGGCGGGAGCTTGCAAGACAAATTGTTGTCACATTTTTATGGGAATCTAATTAATGATGTACTAAAGCCGGCGGTGTTTTAAACCCTCAGAAACAGAGATATCCAAGCATAACTACATGTGTAGGGAAGATGGAATATTTTTGAAATAATTAGGAAATTATTTTGAATTTTTTGGAACATCAATCGATTGCAAAATAATTAAAATGCATGGAATACTTATGTATATTTAAGGAATTTCGATTGATTTTTTTCCTCGTAAGTTCCATCTGTCATATCATAAGCAAGGTGCACTAAAAATTGTGATCTTAATATGATCTAAAAAGGATAATTGAATGTGTATTCTATGACTTAATGAACGGCCTTCACATCATAAATATTAATATTATATAATGCATTTCTTCCATTCTGGCCTTATGTTAAAAAAATAATTAAAATTCGCCTAAAAAAATTGAAAAAACTCTGTGAATCGCTTGGGGAGTATATATATACAATTTTTTGTACGAATAAATTAAATATTGAGTGCTTATATTCCTAGTTATTCCATTATCCATCCCCGGGGGGAATTTCTCTGGCTATTTGGATTTATTTTTTATATGGTTTGATATTTTGGATAAACTCTGTGGAATACCATTTATCAAGAATAATTTTTATTATAGGAGAAAATAATTACTATACGAAAAACTCTTGCCGATTTGGAAAGATATTCACATCAGATTTATGCAATTATTGTAATTATAATTTGCATTATGTTATTATTATATAAATATAATATCATACTTTCATTGATTAAATAAGTTAGCCTTTAATAAATTAAGAAAATAAAATCGGGACAGAGTTATGTTATAGAAATCGGTTTTTATTTATTTTTAATGATTTTATTTTTTGGCATGGTGGACCTTTTGGCGAACATTTTTATTACCTCCTTGATTTTGAAATATTTAGAGAGCATCCCACTCCACATGAACTGAGGAAGAGGGACATTTTTCCTTATGAATACCCTTCCGCTTCGCGTCACGTCCCCCCTTGATCGATTCTCACATTGTTAGCCAGCTCATAAAAGCTGTAGATAGATTGTTAGCGGATCATTCCAGGAACTATTTTCGATGGCCATTGAAACAGGAACTTGCCACCACTAGGGAGGGGGAGCGGTAGGGGTGGCAGGACTTGAGCAGCAACAAATAATTTCAGACAATTGCTGTCATTGTCTTTGTAATGAAGCCATTTTTAAGAGCAGCAACATGCAGCAGCAGCAGCAGCAACAGCGGTCGAGGCACCCGCCTCCAGGCGCCAGGGGCTGGCCTCCACAACGGAGCCGCCTCCCCCTCCCCATCGAACCACTTGGCCCGGGCAGCAGAGCAGCCATAAACTAGTTGCCAGGCCTGAGAGTCATTCACTTGCACATTAGGCAGCAAATTGACATCGATACAACAGAGGACGAAGGAGCAGAAGTAGCAGGAAGGCAAAACACACACACACACACACACACTATCACACTTAGAGGGAGACAGCTTGGGCCTGGGGATAGAAAGAGAGCGGGCGAGAAGAGCGGGCATCATTTAACTGCTGCCAATTTACTGTTTAAATGCCACACAAAAAGTGTTAACAAGCGCTAAAATAACAAAAGACAAACACCAACAACCACAATTAGAAAGACAGAGAGAGAGAGAGAGACAGGGAGAGAGAGACAAAATATCAGGCGATTTTGGCAAGACAATGTCTTGGGCAAGAGCGAGTCAGATATATTTATGCTCTGCCACCATGTCCCGTATATCTCTTTCTGATTGTGTGCATGTCTCTCTCTCCGCGTGTGTGTGTGTGCATGACAGTGAACCAGTTTCAGGGGGCGTGGCCTGGCACTGGCCAGATATTGCCTGGAGAAATAGGGTTGACAGCATCCCACTTCCCATCCATCCATCCATCCATCCATCTTGCTGTCTGTCTGTCCGTCAGAGACAGCAACAACAACAACAGCTAGAGAAGAGCGACGGGGCCCCCGCCAGCCATAAAAGTGTTGAGTTCACGCAGCTGCTATAAAAAGTTTATGGATGGCGGCAGAATGCATTTGCTGAAGATTGAGGATCAAGCCATCGATAGCTGTACATCAGATGGGGATGTTGTGGGGAAACAGCCCCTGAATTTTTTTTTACACTGAAAAAACTTCGCTTAAATAATACCATTTATTTTTGTATTCAGCTGCAATGTAAAGTGAATTTTACTGAGAATAAATCATGAAGAAACTTTTAAAAACCAAGCAAATTTCAAATTGAAATATTATCAAAAAAAATTAATAATCAAATAATTTTTGCGGGTAAACCCAAAAACAATTACCACCAGCGCCAGTCCTAGGATCGAATATTTTAATGAATAAACGCCGTCCGCCCTGGAGCCATAAAAGTAACCGTTATATCTGGTCCGTGGTCCGCGGTCCGCGGCCATTGCCAGGCGAAAACTCACCACGAAAGAGACACAGAGATGGAGAGACAGAGAGACAGACACACGCGACAGAGACACAACTACGCTGCTGCTGATTGAAGCCTAATGAATGTCAATTGCCGCCAATTACGACCAATAAATGCGGGCAATAGACACAGAAGGAAGGAGAGCGCCCAGCCAGCCACACACAACCGTCGGCGAGAGAGAACGAGAGCAGAGAGCAGAGAGCGCGCGCACTGTCAGCGGAACTCACCACGCTAAGAGCCCGCTTGGCCAGGCCCAGTGCTCAAGTGCTCGAGTGCTCAAGTGCGAGCGGGACGACGACAGGTGGCGGCGCACCTCTGAGTGGCTCGAGCGAGCGAGCGGCCGAGCGGCTGAGCGGCCGAGGCTGGCTCAACAACTGGTTTCTGCCGGCCGCCGAAAGCCAGCTGCTGCTGCCACCGGTCCGGGCCGGGCCTGGTGGAGTGACTGAGCCGGGTCCGTGCTTCAGTTTCGGTCGAAATCCACAGGCGAGCGGTTGTCCACACCGGCTCTGGTTCGCGGCAGACAAGCAGACAAGGCAGACGACAAGTTACGACTTCAGAAGTGGCAGCAGCAACAACAGTAACAGTAAATTACACACTCGTGGTATTAACAGTAATCGAGTGGCAGAGACGAAAGCCCAGTTTGGTGCCCCAACAATCATTGAAAGTTGACTCGAAAGAAAACGCGCGTGTGATACATAGTATTTTTTTGTTGTTGTGCCCCACAAAGTGAGCAGTGTGTGCGCGCGCGGGGGAGAGCAGGCAGCAGGCAGCAGGGAACAGGGAGCAGGGCGAGCAGACACACACATGACCACAATGCCACCGGAAATGTCCGCAGCAACGGCAGCTCCCGTTGGCACAGCACCCAGTCCGGCCATTGCCGTCGGCGGCGGCATGCCGCGCGATTCACCGCCCGGAGGTGGCGCCGTGGCCATTGCCACCACTAGCCCCAATGCCACCAGCACCACCACCACGCAGGCGACGCGCTCCCGCTTCATGATCACGGACATTCTGGCTGGGAGTGCGGCTGCCGCTGCTGCTGCAGCGGCGGCGGCGGCAGCTGCGATGGCAGCGGCCTCCTCGGGGCATGACACCGATTGCTACGGCAGGGAGAGGGAGCGGGAGCGGGACCGGGAACGGGAGCAGGCTGCTGCAGCGGTGGCCGCCCATCATCATCACCAGCAGCAGCAGCAACAGCATCAGCAAGCCGCCCTCCAGCAGTACATTGTGCAACAGCAGCAGCTCCTGCGCTTCGAGCGGGAAAGGGAACGGGAGCGGGAGAGGGAGCGGGAGCGAGAACACTTCAGAGAGCGCCACTCCCCGCCAGCGAATCCCGCACTGGGCTACCACCATCAGATGGCGCCCCATCTACTGGCCCACTTTCCGCCCTCCCACTACGCCGTGCTCCAACAGCAGCAACAGCAGCAACAGCAACAGCAACAGCAACAGCAGCAGCAGCAACATCCGCATCCGCACCACCTCCAGCAGCAGCTAGAGCGGGAACGACTGGAGGCCCTGCACCGGCATGGAGTGGCAGTGGGAGCGGGAGTCCATCTGGAGCCACATCACAATCAGCATCTCCACCATGCGGCTCATCCCCATCACGATGAGCGATCACGGTCCCCGTTGATGTTGCAACAAATTGGAAACAACAATAACAACAGCAGCTCCAACAACAATAACAACAACAACAACAACAATAGTTCTAACAGCAACAACAACAACAATAATAATAATAATAATAATAATAATAATGGGAGTGGAAGCGGAATGATGCTTGGAGGAGCGGGAAGCAGCATCAGCGGCGACCAGGCCAGCACCATCGACGATAGCGATAGCGACGATTGTGGTAAGTGAGAAATCGGAATCGGTATCGAAATCGAAATCGGAATGCATATTCCAAGACAATAGCGATACAGGTCAATAGAGATACATCTGTGGCGATAGAGAATTTAGCTGTAGATATACTTATAGAGTTCTGAGGAAGGAAAGGATTTATTTATTTGCAGTCAGTGTAATTTTTAGTAATTATAGATTAGAAAAGTATACATATTTCAGATCTATAAAGTTTATTCATTTACTTGGTTAATATTATGTATATCTATCGAGCTCAAGTGAAGTATACGCATACATAAATTATAATTACTATATTCTTAGTCAACGAAATCGAACTGGGAAAACGAACCGAACCGGAATGAGGGACGGAATAGGAATAAGTAGGGAATATTGAGGAAATATTCGAAAAATATCCTATATGCAATATTTGGTGAGCAGTAAATGCTGGTGTTGTACATATTTGATTAGGATATGAGGATAACAAAAAAACATGGCAAAACATAGATAACATAGCATTGGAATTGTGAAATTATGTAGGGATTATTCACATTTTTAGAAATTAGGAAGACTTATTTAGGAATCAAAAGAAAAATGTAGATGACCACCACTAATTCAAATTGAATCCCCAATTAATGGGGCATTCGAAACTTCAGATCTTCTATGTTTTAATACTCAAGAAAAAGAAAATTATTCATATCTCCCAAGGGAATCTTTTGAGAGAAAATGTCCTCAACAGCAATGATGTTTTAGCCATCTATCTGCTATTTATCATATCATCCAACAATGGTAGATGATTAGGAAAGTACCCAATAGGTTCCCAATGTTATTGGAAAACAATTCATGCCATCCAGTTGAGATTTTGTGTGTATGGATGCATGTTCAAGTGCCTGAGACCTACTATTGAGTGCAGCGTGAAGCCGCTAACAGTTCTGGCTGTTGTTGGCTAATAAGTAAGATAGCTGCAACAACAACAACTGCAACAGAAACCACTGTGAACTGTGTGGCATGCGGTTAGCGGCGGCAGCAGCTCCGGGCCTGAATCGAAATGGGAAAATGTTGGCCTGATAGTGGAAGCCTCTCGCTCAGCCCAGTCAAGTGGCAGCCGAGAAGTGGAGTGTAGGGGCTGGAGGAGGGATAGATATAAATATAGAGCTGAGGCTGGGCCAGGGGCTGGGGATGGGGCTGGGGCTGGGGCTGGGGCTGGGGCAGAGGCACAAGCAGGTGTCTGTGGCCCGCGAGTCGACGGCCGGCCAGGTCTCTCGAGCAGATTAACAAAGTGCACACTTTTCGTTTCGTATATACCCGTATAATTTCCCAGTCAAAACTGTCAACGGCAATACCCTCTTCTCCTCCCCTGATTTGTTCCCATTGCATGCAAAAATTTAATTGATTTTGTTGCTAGTTTCGGTTTTGTTTTTATTTAGTATTCTCGCTTTTATTTGTTTACTTGTTAAGTGCTTTTAAACGTTATGCAAATTATGACAAATTACTATTAAATAGTCGTAATCGTGCGTTTGCAATTGATTTTTTTCCATTGATTCTGTGGGGCTATATAAGAGATAGAGAGAGAGAGAGAGAGAGAGACTGTTGGGAGTTATGAACGGAGACATTTTGTAGATTCCACATAGAATATAGTGAGGTATTCTCAAGTGGTAAATTTTTCTAAAATGAACTAAACAAGTCTTTAAGAAGTATGCCCTAAAATATGTTTGTGTAGACCTTGAATGTTGAGATAAGGCCAACACACATATCTATATGAACAGATGGTCTTTCTTTCTAACGATGGTCGACTTAAGAGGCCTTGTCTTCCGTGTGTCCATTCGCAGTCCTCTCCCGTCTGCGTCTATACCTCTATATTTTCAGCATCTGCTTATCCGTAGTTTTGCTCAGAAGTACTTGCACATCTTTTCCCAAAAGAATAACCAATTTTATCAGAGGGAAAGCCTCGAAACCGAGTTCAATTAAGTGCTTCTTTGGCTTAATATATAGTAATTGACTTGTATATGTATGCAGTATGTATGTAGGTTAAGTTGTATTTAGTTCCTTGATTTGTTTCAGTATCTCTTCCATCTTTTCTTTCATACTCAATAATTTGCTGCAATTTCACGGACAATTTTCACAGTTGTGTTGTGGTCTGCGTGTCTGTCTGTTTGACTTGTGCCAAAATCAATTAACAAATTAAATTATAGCCAGAAAGCGCAGCTTAAATCAAAGAATCCGCTCGTTCATCAAGCCACTGCAACGCAGACCAACGACCCGATCCGACCGACCCCCTTCTGTTTTGACATCCCGCTGTCAATTTTTCCGAAACCGAAATTGCTTTGATTTGAGACACAAGCCAAACGAAAAAGAAAATAAGAAAACAAACGAAAATCCCTCAAATAAATAAAAATAAAAATCGAGAAATAAAAATTAACTTTAATCTGCTGGCGGGACGACAACAGCACAACCCACACACACACACGCACACACACACACACACACAAACCCATTGACAGTTAGGTTAGGCTCTGATTCTCTCTCTTTCTCACAGCTGTGCAGGGCCCACGCGGAGCGACTTCGGCTTCGGAACAAAATATGAAAGAAAGCCCGAACCTTTTGATACCCCATGCGTTTCGAACATTTCGAACATCCGGAATAAAGTATTACCGGCAACTTAGGGACTAACGATTGAAGTTCAAGAAGAATAATTGAGTATTCGAGAGTAAATATTTATTTTAGAAGTTCTAATATCCGATTGTTCATTTAACAACAAAATCTCGAATACTAGAGGAATCTACAATCTTTTTCGATGGGCCAATTCTAGGCTTTTGTTCGTTCTTCTTGTGCCTAAGAGGGTGTCTCATAAATGGGATACTCATCCACATCATGCCTTTGTTTTCCTACGTTCAAAAACAAAACCAAAACGCAGCTTTTAACGGCTTAATCGAAGCCCACCAGCCCACCAGAGAGAGAGAGAGAGAGAGAGAGAGAGGGAGAGAGGGTACGAGTATATCTCTGGGCCTGTGTTTGAGTCTGGGGGTATCAGAGCTCTCCACACAACACTCGCGTGTCACTTGAGACGCGTGCGAGCGACAGTTGTTGCTGTTGTTCTGCTGGCTCTTTCGGCTCTTCTGGCTCTCGTTCTCAGTCTTCTGTATGGCCCAAAAGGATCGTTGTCACTGGCTTATAGCCGCGTTTGAAATTGACCCAAAAGCTGGTACCCGTTCCCGTTCCCTCGCCTGCCCACTGAACTGTTCACTGATCGATCTGGCCAACAGGCGGACAGGCGAGGGGCAGGCGAAATCACTTGAATCACATTTCTTTTACCGCCTCAATGCCTCCGTGCCCCACCATCAAGTGCCAAGGATCAGCACAACCAAAATAAAAAAACGAAAAATTGATTTCAAATTGAAATTGATATTTTGGGGAATCATCTTTCATGCGAGTATACTCGTATGGCCGAATTTTTAGGCATTTCAAGAATGCCACTCTTTGTTTGGCTTCCAAGCCCCTGAAGGCGGACAAGAAGAAGCAGCAGACCGAGATAAAGATAAAGACAAAAGCAAATCCACTTAATTCACATAATGGAAAGCAACAAAAAATTAATAAATAAATGCTCACGTGCGCCACGTACGAACCAAGTTCGTTGCCCAAGTCTTTTGTTTTTGCCTCGCATTCTTCCCTTGGGATGCAAAGACTTGCATCGCCCTGTCCTCAGTGGGTGTTGGATACCCTAGGAAAATGGTCTCTGTTGCAGGCTGAAGATGGAAGAACCTTTTCGAGAGACATTTCCATCCTATCTTCGACTATTCTCTTTGAAAAACAAGTATTTAATAGATTCATTGAATATTAAAATTGTTCTTCACATCTGGGCTTGTATAATTATCGTTTAAAGAGACTTTCTTTTCGATCTGGGCAGACATCATTTATAGACCCATGGAAATACGAGTGTGCGGCCTTCTCTCCGGGGCAGGGCATTCAATTTTCGTTGGATTTTCTGTGCGCTGGAAAGGAAATGTTAAATCATAGACCCAACTGCATTATAACAACATTATAACTATAAATTATGGTTATAAATTATAATGCAGCCAACACGAGAGCCAAGCGACCGTTATATAAGGTTAGCTCTGCCTCTGCCTCTCCCTCTCCCTCTCCCACCACCTCTGTCTGTGTCCAACTCTGTTCAGTGCACTAAACGCCAACATTATCAAAATGTTGATAAACGTTTAGCCACGAAACAACAAAGAAAGGAAAACGGCAGAGAGGCAAAAGACAGAGCGATAGTTCTGCAAAGGCGGTGGAGCCAGAGGCAGGGCCAGGGCCAGCACGAGGGTGCATCGCCTTTAATTAAAATGCAAAAAGGCCAATTGCAACTGTGTTTCTCTCCCTCTCTCCCTCTCTCCCCCTCTATGCGGCTCTCCTACACGCTCTTTTGCTGCTTCTCATAGTTGCTGCTGTTGATGTTGCGCAATTAAAATGCAAGCATAAATAAAATAAAAAATTGCACAGGCCGGGGCGAAAGGAGAGCGAAGCAGCAGACAGTGAGAGCGCAGATAGCGCAAAAGGAAGTCGTCGCTGCACACTTAAGCATGTTTAATACAGTTTAGCCACAAGCACTTAATTACAAATGCGAACGACGAAAGGGGGTGGGGTGGGGGGAGAGAGACACCCGGTAGAGGGAGCACCACAAGCGCTATCTATCAACATATGAGTACCACATTCAACAGCAAAGTGTGGAACAGAAATTGCGGAAATGCTTTGCAGCTCCGACTTTTCTCCGAGACCTGAGAATGGACGTTAATGGAGGAGTACTCCAAACACAGCGAGAGATACAGATAGATAGAGAGAGAGAGAGGGAGAGGAGAGACATGCCATGGGGTGGGGGGATGGATAAGTACAGAGTATCCACTGGAGCAGAGATGGGGTGTGTCGGAGATTTCGGAGAGTGGCTGAACCTGAGAGAGGTTATTAGAGAAACATTCAACAAAGTATTTAAGATTTCAACAGATTTTCAAGTTGAACTAACTCCAAAACGTACACTGAGAGAAATGCATGGATGGGAATACCCCTACCCTTGGAAATCCATGCCATATAGAGGACATATTCTGCAGATCAAGCCATCCCCTTAGCAAGGCTCCCGCTCCGTTGAAGGAGCTGCCATTCGAGCACTATTCGTAAGCCTCCAGCAGGAGTCTATGTACATACCCCTGTTGTACGTACATATGTATCTGCCAGCGCCAGTGTTCACTGTACACTATCCCATCCATCAAAGTAATGCTGATAATTGTTTGTGGCTGTTGTTGTTGTTGTTGTTGTAATTTGTGCTCATAAACTGTTTAATTGCAAATTAGCAAAAGGCATTCGGACAGCCGGAGCGGCAACAACAATGTTGCCACATCCGAACATGGTCTGTGGCAGCGTGGCAGTGCCAGCGCCAGTGGCAGTGGCAGTGGCAGTGGCAGTTGCTCTTGTTGCATGTGAGTTGGTCATAAAAGGAACTCAAAAGCGCTTAAATGTTGCAGAAAATTGCAAATATGTGGATCCGAGATGTCCGATCCGGGAGTGGGCTATTTTTTGTACTAGTATGGGATGAGGGTGGGGAAGCAGGAGGGAAGAACAATAGAAAACCCATACACTAATCTGAGTGGAAAAAGATACCAATTGCAGGGTACGTTGTGCCCATAGATCCCACAAATGATGTATATATTTATTGTTTGTAGAACATTCAGAGCTAATCCAAGACATTACCTAATAATAATTATTCTTCTACGCATTCAGGTGGCAAAGACGATGATGGCGAGGACAGCCTGAAGAACGGCAGCTCCGCCAACGGCGACTCCTCGTCCCACCTGAGCCTCAGTCTGAGCAAGAAGCAGCGCAAGGCACGCACCGCCTTCACAGACCACCAGCTGCAGACGCTGGAGAAGTCCTTCGAGCGGCAGAAATACCTCAGCGTCCAGGACCGCATGGAGCTGGCCAACAAACTGGAGCTTAGCGACTGCCAGGTGAAAACCTGGTATCAGAATCGCAGGTGGGTCTCTCCCTCTTTCTCTATGCCGGTCTCTGTAGAAGCGGTCTCCCTTTGAGGCTTTGTCCGGCCGCTTGATTGCCGCCAGTGCGGCACTCAGGCCAACTGGTCGCTAATCAGCGCCTTTAATGGGTTGCGCCCATTTCTTCGCGCACTTTTCCAATAAAAATCATTTTAATGGCGACTGTCCACCCCTAGCCCCCTGCCTATCCTGCCGGCATCCCCATCTTCATCTTCGTCTCCATCCCCATACCCATACCCATACCCATCCTCCCGTTTTCAAGTAGTCGGGTATCCATTTTGTGCGGAGTGTTTTTATGCTGATTGCTTAATTTGCTGCATTTTGCGCTGCAAGTCGTTAAATCTCGTCGGCTGTTTATTAAATGAGTTGTTTACTTTTTTGCCGTCATCGATGTAGTGTCGATATTCGACCGTCGGTTGCCGTTTTTCTCTCAGTGCAAGTTTGTTGCCCAAGTCTTTCGATTCTCAGTGGCTGCTGCCTGCCTTATTACCCGAACGTTCTGTCTGCTTTGGCATTTTATTTTCGGTTTTAATTATTGCCCAATGACTTGTCACTATTTCAATGAACAACAACAACATCTGGGGGGCTATTGCAGTACTTAGACGTAGATGGAGAGCACCCAAAACAGCACCTGACGGAGCCAAACGCAACCGGATGTGAGTGCTGCTGTCTGGGAGGTTTCTTCAGAGGTTCCACCATAAGAATATATTCTCATTCGTTGAAAATTGTTGAAGAAGGTTTAGATACGGCTGTACCACAGCTTTAGGGAGACTCTTATTAAAAAGTGTATTATTTCTAATATTTTTTGTGATTTTGCATGGTGTTTTTTGCCTTGAGGAAAGGACCGACTTGAGCGCGTTAACCAAAACAAACATATTCGCATTATCCTATCCCAAAGTCAACACATCCTCTGCTGCTCCTCCTTCTGTCCCTTTCCGGATAGAACACTTCACAGCTGCTCTCTCCCTCTCCTTTCTTTGGGCGATGAATGCGCAAAAAGTGTAAAGAAGGCCCGGCTCGACCTGGTTCTAATTCTAGTTTCAGTTGCAGTCAAGGGCCCTGGCGCCTTTGAACAATTAAAGGATTTGCAAAAAAATAGAAGAAAAATAAGGAAAACAGCTCTGCCGCGGGGCGGGGCGGGACGCTGTCAATTAGGGCTCGGCTTTCCGTTTTCTGTTTTAGGTTTAGAGTTTTGGATATTATTTTTTGTTGGGCCATTTCGGTGGGCTGGCACAAGATTAATGACAAAACAATTAAGTGCGAAATATAAACAGTCGGGGAGGACCGAGCCGACCCGACCGACTGCCCGGGCGCCCCGGCGGGAGATGCGAGCGGGACTCCGTGCTCCGAGCCGTGACTCGGCAGTACTCCGGCCATGATGATTAATGGAGAGGACTTGCTTCTCCTTCTCGCTCTTTGCTTGCCTCCTCTATTTTTTGTCCACTCTTCTTTATCGCCATTTTCATCGTTCTCTTCTCTTTACAGAACCAAGTGGAAGCGACAGACGGCCGTGGGCCTGGAACTGCTGGCGGAGGCTGGAAACTACGCGGCCTTCCAGCGGCTGTATGGAGGCGCCACGCCCTATCTGAGTGCCTGGCCATATGCGGCGGCCGCTGCCGCCCAGTCCCCGCACGGTGCCCCACCCTCGGCCATCGATATCTACTACCGCCAGGCGGCAGCCGCCGCCGCCCTGCAGAAGCCCACAATGCCCGCCTCCTACCGCATGTACCCCACCAGTATGCCGCCGGGCATGTCGCTACCCGGGATGCCCCCGCCGCCCCCCGGCGCTGCTCCAATGCTGAGCGGCTACTATGCGGCCGCCGCGGCAGCAGCGGCCACTGTTCAGCCACCGCCGCAGCAGCTGATACCGCCTCGCGACCGTTCGCCGGCCACCAGCCAGAGCGCCAACAGCGAGGCGGACTGCGAGCGGGGCAGCAGCAGCAGTCGGCAGCGCCTGCTCACGCCCAGTCCGCCCCTCAATCCGGGCAGTCCGCCCCGCCGCGACCGGGAGCGGGAGCGGCTGAACGAGGTCGAGGATCTCCCGGGAGCCCCCCTCAAGCTGCTGCGATGCTCTCCCCTTCCCGCCGACGAGGAGCACAGGCACAGGAGCGGCGCCGAGCAGGAGCGGGAGCACTACGAGAACGACGAGGACGACGAAGAACTGGCCCTGGAGGTCTGATGAGCTAGCCAAGGGCTCCTCTCTAAGCTGGATCTCACAAACTGTCTAAACATCATGGGGGATATCTATAGTAAGACCTACGAAATGTTACGGAATGTTTTGTTTTTTTTTATTTTTTGGTTCGGAACGAGATGGTCTTTAAATTTGTTTCAATGGAGTATTAAAATGTTCATAAAATACTAAAAAATATATCTACAGAGGAATCTAGAGAGGAATGGGAGTATCTTGGTCGATTTTTGTTGGTATTTGCTTGAAATTCAAGGATATTTTCGAATGCTCTACTGAGCATACATTTTGTCATATAAAAACTGTCGATTTTTTGACTCCAAACAGAAATCGATTGAAGAGTTTACAGTATTAACCGATTTCCCGATCTGCCGATTTCGTCTATCTTTTGGAACAGCCCCAGTAATTGTGAAGAGAAAACAGAATACTTTTTTTTTACATACATACTTAAATTAACTTAGACTAGTGAAAATGTTGTAAATTTTTGTAAATGATTTTTGTACATACGAAGCAGACCAACAACAGCGCAGCGGCAGCAGCAGCAGCAACAAAAAAAAAAGAAAATTTTTTTTTTCCAAACAATAATTTTTTAAAACTTTTTTTGTGCCTAGTCTTAAGACGTCTATTGTGTGTAGTAATAATAAAGCAAAGAAAAAAGAGCAATCCAAAAGAGAATGAGCGAGCTGGCCTTTGTTTTCCAACTGTTCTCTCGGGCTGAAGGAGTCGCGGTGAAGGACTTTCCCCGAGCCCAAGCCCGAGCCTGAGTCTAATGCGAGCTGACACACGAGCAGGCAGCCGAGCAGCCAAGCAACCAGCCACAAAGGGAAACAGCCCAAGGGGAACTCGATAGGGGCACTCGAAACTCGAAAAACTGTTGCATTTTTGGCCTGGGAAGCGTCTGTGGTCCATTAAACTGCTCACTTAGAAATTGTTAACATTTGCCAAGAGCCGAGAGCCAAGTGCCGAGAGCCAAGTGAGAGAAGCTCGAGAGAGAATCGGAAAGACTCGGGCCACTCCAGACCCAAGACGCCGCTCGCTTTCCGTTCGAGTGCCGGACGCCGAAACGCTTTTAATTGACTCCTCGCCCAGAACAACCCTCTGCCCTGTCGATGAAGGGCGACATCGCCCTGGCGATGGGAGCGTGATCACTGCTAAGGAATGAACGTGTAACGGGTACGTATAGTGGGAAGAGTCACTGTGTGTGGTGTCACCATGATTTGGCCACAAGGAAAGCCAGGAATCTCCCTCTTTTTACTCTGTTTAAACACAGTACCAGAGCAAAGCCTCTGTGTCTACTGTTTTCGGGGCAAACTTTTGACTTCTCCGATCGGATCAGCCGTGAGTGATGGGTTCCCATCACGCTCCCATCTCTAGCTCGTAGTGCTACGAGTACCTACCCCGTTGCTGTTTGTTTTGCCTGTTTACATGCCGCTTGCCATTTTCGCTACTTTTATGACAATTTCAATTTTTGCATTCTGCCTTCCCTCTCTGCCACAGTCACTGGGCCTGGGCCTGGGCCTGGGCCTGGGCCGTTGCCAATGTTAATGTTCTAATTTATGGGGTTGCGGCTAAGCGAATTCAATTTGCGTTGCCTTCGAGTGGCGGGCAGCAGCCGCACAACCCCTACAATACCGAATCCAGGACCGTTTCCTCATCCTCATACAAATCCAAATCCGAATCAATGTCGACTTTGGGACTCTGCGTGAAGTGCCTGCGTCGTCATCCAAGTCAAGTGTCGGAGGGTTCCGCGATTTGTGCGTAGAGTTTCCTGGGAGTCATCGACGACGTCGACGACGTCGTCTGCATAACGCCTCTGTAACAAATTGATTATTCGGTGCGGTTTTTCTTCGGTTTCAGTTATTCTTTCTCGATATACGACGAGTATCTACAATTTTGTTCTTTTTTTTCGCATCGATTTGAAATTTTTATGAGTGCCTCGAGCGAGGAGTGGAGTACTTATAAATTTATGAGTGGCCCGTCAAATCGTCCGACCGTGCGAAAGTTTTCACTGAGAACGCAGCCACAATGGACGGGCCCAACGGGCAGCTTAGGTGTGGGTTGTGGGCCGTGGTCTGTGGGTTGTGGGTTGTGGGTTGTGGGAGATGGTGTAATGGTGCGGTGGTGCGGCGGTGCGGCGGTTAAGCTTCAAATTTGCATATTATTGTTTTCATCTCACAGATGATTGGGCAAACAAAGTGTCAGTGGGGGTGCTCCCCCCCGAACCACCCTCACAGCGGACCCGACCCAACCTGATTCCCCAAACAAAGGGGGCTGAAAAGACGGCTAAATTGGGGTCAAATGTGGGTGTTATGCAAACACAATTTATGGCAATATTATTATATTTATATTGGTATTTGTATTGATGCTTTTAAAAAATTGTGTCATATAGAATTTAACAGACAACCGAATCCCTTATGATAATTATTATCAACTGCCCTAAATTATATATATTATTATGAAACAAGCTATCCCAATGGTACAATATCGTTATACCATGCGATACAACTCTTCAGGTGTGACCTCCTTAGATTCCTAAAGGAGTGCCGGGGCTCAGACCTCAGTCGGTCGGCATTTTCCTTGTGGATAATCCAGTAAAAAAATGCGAATAGATAGCACTTGTAAACTGTAGTTTGTACTTTTTTTCTTGGCATCAAAACCACTTTTTCTTACGAACTTTTGGAAATAAATTGGGGTTTTTAAGAAATAAAAAAAATAGTATTTAAAAAATAATTGAAAAACAATTTTTGTGACTGTATATTTTTAAAATATGAGAACTCTATATTAAATGGCTTTAAGGGAAATTTATGTGTGAAAATCGAACTTTAGAAATATCCAGAAAATGAACATCGTATGGGAATATCCTAAGTTTAAGCCAAATATAACCCAAAGTTACGCATTGACTATTTTTGGTAGAATCTCAGCATTTCTGTATTTCACAACTCCTCCTTTTTTGTCTTTCGCCATCATCCCCATGGGCTAGACAGACAATTGCCATCGTTTTTTTATCACTCGTTTGAATGATTGCGTCTATTGTACTCGTAAGTAATTCCTTGGCCACGTTTCCCCTCCAAGTTTGCCGAGCCAGTGGCTTCTTTTGTGCATCCGAGCTGACAAAGTGCTTTCACACCGGAAGCAATTGCAATGCGTTCGCCGTCGTCCCACATCAACCCACACCCACATCCCGCACCCACATTGCCTCCCCCTTCTCTCGTTCCTGGGGCTTTCCCTTCCGAATTGTTGTCGCAATCTTCTCCAGCTAATTGACAACTTTCTGCTCAGGGTCCGCAGCCATTGACTTGGCTTTTTTTATGCTGCTATCGACTTCTTTGTGAGGCTAATTTGTCACAGGATGCAGGCGATTGCGGGGGACTGCAAGGATCAGGAGCAGTCGGGATGAGAGATGCTGCTTCATTACACAGGCAATTTGTTGCGCACAAAGCGCTGCTCTGCTCCGAACGGAATCGAATGGAATGGAACGGAATACGAAATGTGTAATATGGAATGTGGAACGGGGAACGGGGACGCTGTCGGGGTGGCTAATGGGGTCTAATGGGAGAGTTTGGAGCTTCCGATACCAATAAATTTGTGCGCTTAAATGCGTGTGTTTATCGAATTAGACTTTGCCGGAAGGAGGATGGGTC
Organism: Drosophila miranda; assembly: GCF_003369915.1. NCBI lineage: Eukaryota > Metazoa > Arthropoda > Insecta > Diptera > Drosophilidae > Drosophila > Drosophila miranda. The sequence continues at coordinate 7,485,922 of NC_046673.1, forward strand.
CAGGCCCAAGTACAGGAAGTTGACATACAGGAAATTTATGTGTGTGCCAAACGGGTCAAAGGGGATACTTTTGATGCTGGACACAAGGTTATATCAATACCCAGTCCACCCCACCAACCCCTTTGTTCGGCGTGCTCTCGCCCAGCGGATCCCATCTGACGGCTGCCTTTAAATTATTGTAAATGGGCTTTGTGGCGCCAGGGATCAGAAAAATCGATTTGTCGGTCGTCGCCGCCAGTTAAACGCTGCCAAATTGCCGCACTGCACTGCACTGTAACTGGTCTTACTGGCCCCGCTGTGGCATGAGCACCGGTGGCATCGTTCGGCGGCGGTGGCGGCTACTGGTTTTGAACCTGCCTCCGAAGCGGCACCGCGGACAGTCGGCCCAATTTGCATGCGTTCGATTTGCAATTCGCTCTGCAATTGCATTTGCGGTTTTCGGATTTCGGTTTTTCAATCAATTCTAACTGTGCAAACTGCAAAAGGCAATCAGACGGGGCATGAAATCTACCCGCTTCCATTCGTGCTCGACTGCGCTGTTACCCTGGAAAAACGATAATCGTAATAGGGGATACGTAGATAGGGATAGGGACACGAAGGGATAGTATAAAGGACATATAGGTACCATAGATGTCCCGTTGGGATTACTGATACAAATCGAACAAATCTCACTGACGATTAAGAACATTTTTATTATTATTTAAAACCTATTTAAAGGTATATATAAGATTAGAATAATTTTGTGAATTGTGTTTTAAGTAGACCAAATAAATGAATAAAAATAGACCCAAGCATTTTTCCCGGTCATATCCTCTTCGTGTTAAAAGAAGACTTAAATTCCACTTGGAATCCCTGTGGGACATATATTTTTATATATGGAACAGAATCTATTGAAAAAATCTATATTTTGGGAACTCTTTTTATGTGCTTACATGCCCGATCTTTGTCCTACGCAGAACCTAAACCTATTTGTAGTTATCGAGCATCTATAGGGGGATGCATATAGATTACACCTCTACTCTGTAGTCATATCTCTGTTAAACGCTTTACTCAACCGTTTCATGCCTTATATATCCCACCTACAGGGTGGCCAAGGGCTTCATTTCGCAGCCTTCGCAGGGCACACGCCAATGTCAAAAGGTTCTCACAGCCGACCGACCAAAGATGATGTTTGCTGATGATGCGATGAGTGAGAGAACGATACGATGCGCTGCGATGCGATGCGATACGATACGATATACTCGGACTCGTGTATCGCAGTAAGGCGATACTTTCTGGCGTTTTTTTTTGTCGGCCTGGTCGGGAGGCCAAGTGCCGTTAGCTTTTGTTGACCGTGTGTGGTCCCCAGGATTGGGTTCAAGGCGCCAAAAGTCAAGCTTTTGTTTGCCTTTGACGAGAGTGCGGCACCGGCACGTGGTGCACACTCGTAGCGGAATGGCTATGGGTCTGGGTGTGGCTTTTGGTCCAGGATCCGGGTCCAGGGGGGATGGGGACAACTGAAGTGTGACTAAACTGTGCCCGCGGCTATGTAAATTGTTCGTGCTAGTTTATGAACAGAACTGCCCCCGGCATGTCCATCAAGTCAGTCACTCAGTGCAGGCCAGACCAGAGTCCGGAGTCCGGAGTCCTGAATGGACCTCACGCTGGGCGCAAATGCATTTTCGGCTGGAAACAAAGGCCAGCACTGGGCTAAGGAAAGCAAACAGTTGCCACATTGGTATCCAATTACCCGGAGACGACATCAACATTGACTGCGGCTCGACTTGAGCCAATTTACAATTACAATTGTGCCAAGGCCCTAACAACAAAAAAAAAGGCAACAGCAGGCAGGCGATGAATGCCTCGGCCCGGGCCTGAACACGCAAGGCCAAAGGCGAAAGGTACGGCGGGGGATGGAGGATGGGGGATGGGCTGGCGAGGGTTGCTCAGCGAGTGGTAAAAGGATGGACCTAGCAGGAAAAGAAGCCTGTGCACCGATGAGGATCAATGCTGGAGACTCAAATGCATCCACACTTTCACCTGTCGATTTTTGTACTAAATTAGAGAGCCCTCGAGAGAAGGGCTTAGATCCTGCTGCAGGTCTATAAATTGTTTTGTGAGAGCTTAAACTAAATGTAATCGAATCAAATTCGTCTAAATTCAAAGTCTCATTAGGGAAACACTTCAATCCTATTTATGAGGCCATAAGGTAATCCACAAATAGAACTATCAACCCCCGCTGGGCATTGTTTGAGCTCGTCCTTGGCTCGTGCTGCTGCTGCTGCTGCTGTTTCGTCCTGTATGCAAAATTGTAATTTCTGGCCTTAATTTCCTTTGTGTTTGGCTGCTCGTTTGCTCATTTGCTAATTTGACAGTTGTCAGCCGTCAGTTGGCATACGGCCCCTGCCTCCTGCTGTACAGAGTTTTCATTCCCATTTTCATTTTCATTTCCATTTCAACATCCATTTCCACATCCATTTCCATTGCGCTGTCTCACTGTCGATTTCCATTTCCATTTCCATTCATCAAAATTGGCTTTGGGTGCGAGGCCGCAGCTCATAATAATTTGTCATCAATTAGCCGAGGGTGTTGATGTGCGCGGTAAACCAAGTGGAAGGTGAAGGGGACCCAAGGAGCAATAGCAGGCATGGCAGGGGAAAGCACCCCGTCGTCGTGTAGCATACGGTATGTGACCAAACCCGTAATACGGCCAACATTTTCATTTTCAATGTCCCACTGAATTCCCACCGCTGACGATTCTGGGGTCTGGGCTCTGCCTCCTGAGGTCTGGGGTAGCTGCTGCTGTAACTTTGTAAGCGTTTCGAATTACCAAATGAATTGCTCTACACTCCAGACCAATCCCGATATTTGATTACAATGACTTGATAACAATTTATAATGAATATTAGCATTTTCATTTTCCATTTGATACGGACATTTTCTGTAAATTTATTCGAAGCAAGAACGAGTGCAGATAGAGCACTTGAATGCCTCAAATGAGGCCATGTTTTCTTAAATTAACTCTACTGGAACCTAATAGTTCTAATAGTAAATTCCCCCAAGAACAATCGTTCAGAAAAAAGGTCAAACAAATTTTGGTTTCACGAGGTAATTCAACATATCGCTGGATATTAAATTGTATACATAACTCAGCAAAAACTACTTAATCTAAATCGGATTACTATACCACTTTCATAAGTACAAAGGATCGATCAGCCATTCAGGTGGACCCCTCGAAAAGAGGCTCATATTTGGAGCACTACTTATATCAAATCTGCGGCCCCTGAAGCTAGAAATTCTTTTATATTTTCTTTAAAGCTTGGTATTTAAAGTTGTCAAATGTAGTCCCATTCTTTAAGCAGAACTTGAGTTGATATAGTATGTAGTTTCATTCATGCTTAAATTCTATAGGTATTCTGTATGTATTAAATATGATTTGATATTGTTTATTATTTATAAATATTTTTAGAAATATTCAACTTTATGGCACAGAGAGAAAACGAAATATTTTAAAAATAAATAAAATAAACTCATGTTAAACTTAAGCTACTCGCATAGAAGATCTTCTTTTCGTCATTAGATCCACAATATGTAAATACCCATTATGGACATATATCTTTGACTCACTTACGTTTTCAGTAGTATAACGAAGAATTCCATGCACCTGTAAGACGAGTTCCCATCGCCAGTTAAGGGCAAATGGAATCGGTCCGATCAAAAAAGGTCTTAATATTGGATGTTTATGACTGCCACCAGCAGCACTCATTCTTCTGCCCGCAAAGCATGAATGAACCCGAGGCACAGTCCCCCCCCACCAAAGGCAGACATGGCCTATGCCGAAGCCTAAGACAAAAGCATACATACTCGTATATGGTCTGCCATTCATATCCTACACATTATACAAAAGACCACTTAAAAGCTAGAGACACGCCAAAGGCGAACCGAGAGGATGGGAGGGGAGGGGAGGGAATAGAGTTAAATGAAAAACTAGATAAATGTTGTACAAATTGTTAACTGCTTTTTTATGCTAATCGCAGGCATATTTATATCAACAAGAAAAATGACAAAATCAAAACGCAAAACGCAAAACGTTAAAGGTGAAGCAATCGAGTGGCCCAAGATCGGAGCCAACTCGCAGACGCCGCTGACGGGGCCCAAAAGCGATGTGCCGGGTCTGTGGGGTTAATTTATTAAATCACAACCGACTCGCAGTTCAAATAGAAGACTTTCCTCCAAAGTCAAACATATTGACGGCAATACGAGTACAGTGTGTTTCGCTGCTGTATGTCTATAGCAAATGGATTTAGAATAATCTTTAAACTGAGCTGTGCCAAAACTTCTGTCTAATATTAAAATTATATATATAAAAAAAATAGTATTACAGTAGAACTGGAGAATCTCTAGAAGTCTTCGTGTTTACGTATAATTGCCAATGATTTAATAAATTAGTGAAATAAATCGATTATTGAGACACATGCATCCACGAATAATTTGGTAATAAACTCGTATGGAATTCTAGGAATAATTGGATATTTTTAAAAATACTTCTAAAATTTATAAATACATTTTAAAGCGGATTTGTATGGCTATGAAACGCGCTGTGTATTATATTTTGGTTTTATTTTTTGTCAAATGAAGCGATTTCTGACAAAAGCTGTACGCATATAAATGATTTTGCCCTCGACTATCGACTCTCGACTCTCAGCTCGGGGATGCTCCGTATTGTGGCTGCGGCCTGGGGGCAGTGGCTCGTTGGCCCGGGGAGGCGATGGAGCCGATGAAGACGAAGGGGTTTTGCTTTGGCAAATGGCTTGCTAAGTGGTTTTAACACTTTTATGGCGTTAAGTTTTTAATTTTATTCGCTAATAAATAATTTAAGTCAATTTCCAACAATATAAAAGATTGTGCATTAATTAAGTTTTGGAGAACGATGCGACGACGATGATGATGATGACGATGGCGACACGTTTTGTTTTCAGAGCGATTCGAGTCCGAGTTCGATTCGATTCGATTCGATTTTCGTTTCATCTCTCCCCACAATCCGCCCGCTGGCCCATTGTTCAATAATGCTTTGATTCGATTTCGGATCTGGAATCTCTTAGGCATTCGGCGGAGTGCGACGACAGCGCATTTGTTTTTGTTTAAAATGACGTTAAAGTAATTATCTAATTAAGTTAACATTTTGCTTAAAGATAAGTGCTAAATTATTTATTTTCGAATCTCATTATTCGACATTCGTTATCCGCCATTCGCTGCCCGCTCCGCGGTGATCTTTAGTCTTTTGTGCTCATTGGATACGTGTATCCCTATGTGTGTACAAAAATAAATATTGTATGTTGTTTGCTCATGTATCTCTGATATTTTATACGAGTCTGGTTATGGCTATGGTTATGGTTATGGATCTCGTGTGCGCATTGTTCAAATCAATTTTTCTTCCGATCTCCGCTTTGTTATGGAAAGAGCGACTCATGACATCTGTGAATGGCAACAGACTTTGAGCGAGAATTTATGGTTCCTAGCCTATACCATACCGAAAAAAATTCTGATTAAAGTGGCTGCCAATGAAAGAGTGTTTAATAATTATAGCTGAAATCGTAGCTTCTTAAGCTACTAGGGGGCAACTCCCGGCTCACTCGCTTCTATCGAATCAAGTGAGTAGCTTACCATCCAAAAGGGGAACCTTAAGATCTCTGCGAGCGAGAGTGCCGCGGATATCTGGAACTGTCGTGTACACATCCGACATTCCTCAGCTTCCATTCAACTTCATTTACAGGCCATCTACATAAATCAAATAGTTCTTCAGTCGCTCTTTGCCTTTGTCCACGCTTTTCGTCTTCGTCTGCAGATTGATGCATTAACATGCTCAGCCCCAGCCCCAGCCCCAGCCCCAGCCCCAGCCCCCGACCCCCAGCACGCAGCACAGAAAGATAGAGCAGGGAGCGCACAGTGTCGGTCCCGAGGGGTCTCTGTCTCTGCCTCTTGACAACGTGCAACTTTATGACGCCCCGAACTTTGGGCGCGATAAGCCCACGCGTCGAGGAGCTCTGTCCGATGACGATGACGTGCGCCAAGCTCCCCTTCCCCTACCCCTTCCCCTACCCCTGCCCATACCCGTCTTTCTTCACTCTTCCTGTTACCGTTCCTGTCTCTGGCCATGACGATGGAGATGCAGATGGAGATGGAGAGATGGCACATCAATTAGCACACCTACCCACCTTCAGCTCAGCTCTGCTCCAGCTCCAATCTCAGCCCAGTACGGTACTGGTACTGGGCTGGGACTGCGACTGGGGCTGGGGCTGGGACTGGGACTGAGACTGGACTCTCCGTGACCATTCATTAAAGCTCTGCGCTCCTATCAGTTCTGCTGTGATGAATATATTTTAGCGGAGACAACAACCAGGCCAGGAACTGGCCAAGAAAGAAGACCACGGAAATGGGAGTGGAGGGAGCAATTCGACTGATGGAAAATTGCATACCCAGTGGTCCACTGAAGGAAATTATTAATTCCAATTATAGCATATGGGTGTGCTAGGCTTATATCCATGGAAATTGTTTAAGGAAGATTTAAGGAAATTTCGATTGAAATGTCTAAAAGTTTAAAGCACAGCAAAAGGCATCTCTTCCCTCCAAAAATACATCTGTATGTATTTTTGTATTGTATTTATGGTAACTAGACCTCTATCAACTGATGACATATGCACATATATACCCCCTATACCCTGGTTGACCAACTGATGAGGGGAGTCCGCGGATATTCGACTCCGAGGCGAGTGCGAGGATGGGGCACAGGTCTTATCTGCACAAGATGTATTCAAAAGTGCATAATGTAAAAGTTGTACGCGATTGCTCCAGATACAAATACACATACAAATCTGTCCATACACATACAGATACAGATACATTTATGTGCTTGCTTGTGTTGTTGTTGTTGCTGTTATCTGAGGCATTGCTGATGCTTATCGCTAGGTTGTAAACGTGTGAGCTAAAAATACAAGCCCCAGATCGCGGCCAGGGTCCCTTTCCATCACCATCTCCATCTCCATCTCCGTCACAATCTTCATCTCCATCTCTCTCTCTTTCTCTCTCTCTCTGTCTCTGGTTCTGTCTCTTTCTCGACTCTGGCTGTGGCATCATAAAAGTTGCATCAATTAGCCAAGTTCGGTTACTTTTTGGAGTTTGTGATGGTGATGTTGATCGGCTTTTTGGTCGTTGTTTTTTGGGCCGCTTTTGTTGTCGCTGCCACTAAACTATAACGATAACGAGAAACAATGTTAAACTTAAACATCAACACCTTTTAAGAGCCTGCGCAGACACATGGCGACGGCGACGGCGACCTGGGGACCAGGGCGACCAGGTCGCAAAGACTCATAGCCTGGCCTGGGCCCTGGCCCAAACCCAGGCCCAATTCCAGACTGAGTGTCTGGTGGCCGCTGTCTCCGTTTCAGCTTCAGCTTCAGCCTCAATCTCAACCTCAGTCTGAGTTTCAGCCTCGGTCTCAGCCTCTGTCCCTGCCTGTGTGTGATATATTAAAATGGATCTGGGTTCGGCTCGCTTTTTCGTTCTCGTTTTTTATGGCACAGTTTAGGAGATAACAAATTTTTGTTACAAGCAAATTAAAAGGTTTTCCCCCTCTCACTGGCTGGCTGTCTCTCTGCGGCTCTGCGACGCGGCCAGTCTTCGAGCCAGAGTCGAGATCCTCGAGAGAGGTTCGGCCAAAGGCAAAAGAATTCACTTTTATCGATTGTTTTTGCTTGCATCGTTTAGTCGATAATTTTGGTAATAAATTTTAAAATAAACAGCCCAAGCGGTCTCTCTCTCTCTCTATCTCTCTCTCTTCTGCAGGCGGCCGAAGGGTTACCCTACTCCAACTTTAACTCCATCTCCGACTCCTCTCTGGACTGCCTTTGACGTTGGCCCGCTTGGTGTGCGCGTGGCATTAACGCAACGACACCAAATAAGACGGGCAGAGATGGACCCCGATGCGGCACGGCCAGATGAGGCACGTTGCGGCGAGACGAGACGAGACGCCGCCTCAAAATTCCATGGCCGCACATAAATTTAGAACATCAGATTAAGAAAGTGTTAATGTCGCAGCAATTTCCTTTTATCTCAACATAATTGAGCGATAGAATTTGAATTTAGCTAAGAGCCAAACATAAATTTAACAACCACAAACAATACCCGACCCATGCCGATACCCACAGTCGAACCCGTACCCATGCCCATGCCCGTGCCCATGCCCATAACCGTACCCGTGGCCATACCCACACCCGGATTCTAACACCTAAGCACATCGGTCCTCTTTCGATACATTTTTCTGTGTGGGTAAATTCAATCGAAACATGGGGAAAATGTGAAAAGTTTTCATTGTCACAACAAAAGTGGACAAAGTCTTGGATCTTCATTCGCGTCTCATAAATTTGTCGCGTTTTCGGGGGATTTCTCGTTAATTTAATATCCAAAATTCATAATTGAATACTCTACCTGGGATCAGAAGGGAGTATTTCCAACGATCTCGTCATACAGCATGTCAGGAGATGTTATGTTATAAAAGATCTATGGGATCTCAATGGAAGATCCATGGTTCTCACAATGCCACAAGAAGGACTTTTGAGCCTTTACCATAAAGCAGACATCACTTATCCCCAATATGTTTGCTTGCCTATGGTTTCTTAGGAGGTGTTTATTGCTCAAAGGGAGAAGAAGGGTGCCCTCAAGTAGAGCATCTAGTCGTTCGGCAAGAGCCGCAGGTTTTCCATATTTGAATGAAGCTCTTTGGCTCTTTAGGAAGATGATATATGGCCGATGTTAAGTTTACGATCCGTCCATTTTTTCGTGTAATCTGAGAATTCCTTTCAGGCCTGCCGGCCCGCTTCTATGCCCAGCCTCCCAAATTGTTCCCCCTCTGTCGGAGCCAGCTCTGTTTCGAGTGAAAGTCGGAATAGATATATTGTAGATGCTGGATTACCTTCAGAGCGTTTCCAGCTGCGTCACCTTAATGGTGTAACAACCATCTGATGCCGATGCCGATGCCGATGCCGGGCGGAAGTTACCAACTTTTGGCCACAAACACTACATGTCTCTCTCTCTCTCTCATAGGAGAGAGAGCCAGCCAATTCACATCCTCTCCTATCGAATCGTGTTTTGTGTGTGTGTGTGTGTGCGTGTGTGTGGGGGCCATGGTTAATGATTAATGAATGGAATCAATTAAGTTTCATTAATGAACAATTTTCGGTAGCTTGGGCTCGAAAAACGAGTTGAAGACAGGCGTCGACGTTCTCTCCTCAAGTGTCAATAATTTGGGTTTTCGATTTTTCCCTATTACACGAGGCCTTCTCCGAATTCGACCCTATCCACAGTAGCAGATGGCGCTGCCTAGCCCCAGGTCTCGTCTAACTCTGCCTCCAGCCAAAGCTTCGCATTATAGTTGAATGAACTTGCCACTAACCCCCCTGCCCCACCCCGACAATATGCAAAATCATCGCCTTCTATGGCGAAAGCCCGCACAACAATACAATCGATCGCTAAATAATATTTATATCAAAATATGTACATACACTCGCACACATACTAGTACTCGCACTCGAACTCGCACTCGCACTCGTGTCTGTGTATCAATGGGAATGGTGTATTCAAATGAGCGACTCCCGTGTGGTCCTCACATTCACTTCTCCTCATCATGTGAACTCTCAGCTCTGGACAGATCTCTGGGCCGGAGCTCGAGCGCTGGCAAAAGGTAATTTAATAACAATTAAAAGGCATTCGGTGCATGGCTTTTGAAGCCAATCTCCGTGTTACGCATTAATGAGCACTTAACTTGGTCAAAAGTGGCCTGCTCCACATACCCGATACTCGATTCATGCACTCCACTCCGCACTCCGCACTCCACTCCACACTCGAAGTCGCACTCGCACAGGTTTTGGTTTCGGTTTACGCATCTCGCATTGATTACATTTTGAACGTTTGTCAATTTGCTTACCATTCACTCTCCTTTATACACCTTGCCACTGCCTTCGTCTGGGCCCCAGGTCCGGGCTTGGCTAAATTGCTAAAAATTATTCAGTCGTTAAGCGTGCGAAAGTCGTTGGTCGTTGGTCCGATCGCTGATCGATAAACATGGAAACGTCGAAAGAAGGGCACTAGTTGCGACCAGCCACACCGCAGGGGTTTCTTTTAATCCATCGCTAGATGGCCGTGAAACAAAGATCCATGCCAAACCCTACCCTACCTACTTTGGTTTCAAGGGTTCAAGATATCTGAATAATAATCAATTAAGTGGAAAACTGCAGTGCAAGAAAGGTACTATACGAGTAAAGTATTTCTAGAGAGTACTTAAAATCGAATGGCATATGAAAGACATGAAAATGTTTAAAAGAGAAGGAAGATATTACCGATTCGGATTGCTTTTTTACTACGATTAGAGTGGGAAGAGCTAGAGTCGGGCTAATATCACAATAATCGAAGAATGCGGATTCGGTAAACACATCAGTTCATCTTCTAATGGCCAAAGATGATAAATAATTCGATGTTAAGAGCATATGAATTGACGATATATACATATACATATCACTATGATAGATGCTCATATGTACTTTAAGTATACGTATATTAGATCAAATTCGGTTTCTTTCTTAGAGGGATGATTATAATTATAAATATATCATATATTTGACATTTACAACATCTAGGAACCCCTCCCACAAGGAAGCCTTACCCACAGAACTGGATTTTCCAGATGGAAAACTATTCCTTTAATTTCCTTTGAATTTTTTGGTGCTTTTTGCATATTATTTTATAACCTTCCCTTATGACTGCTGTCACATTAATTGCCCCAAACCAAAAATTCGCTTTTCCGCACTGATTTCACGTAAGTTAATTCAATGAAGAATCGAATTAGGTATAATCCTCGATGTACCCACGATCCGGGGTATCGTATCGCATCGCATCGCATCGTAACTATGAAAATACTTCATCGAATACCTAGTTCGTTCTGAACCACTTTGCGTAGGCGTGGCAATCGAGAGCAGCCCACGCAGCCATGCTCTCAAATTGATTGATGATAATTTGTCACACGGTCGGCTATCAATTTTGGGCCAAAAAGGATGCGACGCCGTCAACGGCGACGGCCAGGGCGGCGACGTCGGCGGCGGCTGTGCTCTAATGCCGTTCAAAAAGGCACTAACATGGTCCAGACAGTGGAAGGGGTCAGTCGCAGGGTCATGAATTTCGATGTGTACGAGTATGTGGGAATCGAAATGACAGTGTTGGGCACAGTGGAACGGGCAATGGGGCCTCGAGGCGAATAAGAAGGCATAAAAATATATATAGAATGGTATTGGACTCAAATTTGCATATAAATATATTCCGATGATTGTTGGGATATTAGCAAAAGTATATCCTGACAAGCTTCGAAATTTTGATACAGGAAAAACGGATCAACGCATACCTACATTTAGTATAAGGATTCCCAGCATCTCAGACACTTAGCCGCTTAGGAACCCATAATCCATAATCCATAAGACCAGGCCCACTGTACCATCGGGGGGCAATCGGGCTTCAGCTCTAGATCCAAGCAGCGACACCGACAACCGGACACGGGGACACGGGCTTGCCCGTCCGTCCGTTCTTATGTCCGTCCGTTGGCTCATTCGTCCCGTCCGTTCGTTTGCTCGCTCGTTCGCTCGGTCAAGTGTGCATGATTGATGAACTATTTTGTTTTGCGGTGAATCAAAACGACACCATTTTCCATCACCGTGGGCCCCACTCTTCTCTCGGCCACAATTTGATGACATACTCCTCCCGCCTTGCCCTTGATTCCCCTGCCCCATGGCCCAGCCCCCGCCCCTGCAACGGAGCTAAAAGTAAATTGATATGAGGCTGACATTGTCCAGACCTTGGCCTCTCAAGCCTTCTCTAATTGTTGAGCGAGCGCTAGAAGAGAGGGGAAGGGTCTGGTCCCATATCATTAAAAAGGATATCGGTAGGCGATAACATGGCTAAAATTGATTGAATTGTTTCTGTCGTTGACTCTTTTTTTTGGAGTTGTTTTTGTTTGGGGTTTGTCGCTTGTCGTTGATTCACTCTGCTTTTCTTCCTCCTTTCCAGCTGCTGCTCGTCGAATCAAATTGAATTGTACAACACGAAGAGTGGCCCTGATGAAGGTGGAGTTGGAGGTGGAGTAGCCGTAGAAGGACCACTCAATAGACCAAAAGTAATTAAGATAAATACGCAACGATAAAAATAAATAAATATAATTGTTTCTCGGTTTGTTTTCTGTTTTTTTTTTTTTTCGTTTTCGCTGGGCATTTGACAATCCATTGGCTGGACTTGGCCCGGGCCGATGGTTAATGGAATGTGATTAATGAACAGATGGAGTGAGTGTTGTGGGTAGGGGCTTACAGGTGAGCCTGGGGTTATGTAATGCCATCGCAGAGAGCATAATGGATTATAAGCTACCCATCATACTCACAACTTTATTCTTATTTTCTATGAAAAATGCAGTCAAGAAAGAATGGGCATATTGTATATTTTTTATTAAACTTTATTAACTTTTAGCATTGGATCATGTGCGAAGAAATTTGCTTATAAGAATTTAATTGAGATAATGTACGATTTTTATTAAAGGAAGCTAAGAAGGTATTACCTTCTGATATTTCAACTTGTAAAATCTACCAAAAAAAGAAAGGAAAAAAGGATGACTGCAAGTGTTGGCAGTAAAGGATTAAGGACTATGGCAGGAGTTTCAAACAGAGCTCAAGCTCGAACCAATGTACCGCAAATACTCGTATGAGCCATCTTGCCTGCCTTTCATAGACGGCTTTTTGCCCCCTCCCCCACACTTTTATTATTGCACAACCAACAAATCCCGTCCTCATTAGCTATGATATACTTTTGTATATTTTATACTCAATTATGTATGTACTTTTGCATTTGCATGCCTACTCGTAAAGAGGGGGGGGAAAATGCTTTTCATGGGGCATTTCCTGGCGTTGCTGCAGCCATGGGATTTTTAATAAAGCCAACTAAAATGTAATTAAACTTAATTTATGCGCTAATGAAGAAATTTTCATAAAAACAAAAACCGAAAACCAAAAATTAACAAATAAACACGAGACACCCATATCTGTGGAGATGGATGGAGATGGCGATGGGGCGATGGAGAACCGAAATGAAATGAAATGAAATGAATGTGTATAACGATTGGACGGACAGGTGACAGGGGACAGGGGACACAGGGCACTGGGCAGAGGGGACAGGGAACAGGGGAGATGGACAGGGGCCAGCGGACGTGTGTGCATTCATTAGCATTCATATTGCCTGTTGTTTCTCTACTCTCTAGTATTTTCGGGTGACAAAAGTTTCCGGTTGGCCACGGCTATGAACTAATGGCCCCACGAACGGCGTCCACTAGAAATCACACGAACAAAAGACATTTTAATTGAAATTTTTTGAAGTTAATTAGTGCGAGTCCCTCGCATTTCGCTGCGTTTACGCTTGAAGAAGGAGCCATGAACCAAACCAGAGCAAACCCAAACCGAACCCAATCCAAATCGCTAACCGAACTCCGGCTTTCTGTAATAATTACGATTGCGAGTGTCCCACAAGTGCCGTTGGAGACCAGACCTGTCCCACACCCGTCCCGGCCATCGCTAATGAGAGACAGTTCTTTTTATTGTTTTGAAAAATATATATTTTATGATTTAAAACCACGAGAATACAATTTATGGACTTCCCCACAGCCTGTTGCCTGTTCCCCTGTCTTTCCTTTCTCAATGTTTTGTTTTGATCGGTATAAACTGTCATTAGATAAAGTTTATGACTCAATTATCGTTAGAGGTTGACCAGTATTTTTGTTGGCTTGCTTTTTATACTGACATTGAGTGCTCTGTCTGTCTGCGATTGGGATGTGTATGGGGCGTGTCTGGAAATTTACGAGTACAAGTATTGCACCTTCTATCCAGACAGCCAGTACCCGTACCCGTCCCAGTCCCCCTGCTTTGTACTTATTTCAAAAGTCGCCTAAATCACATTTTATTTCCATTTTGCTCGGTATAAAATCTGAATTTCATTGAAATCGGTTGACCAACAATGACACTACTTATGTAATCTGCATTCAGTCAGTGGAAATGATTTATGCTCGCGTCATGAGCCGATGACGATCACGGGACCCATTATCGTTAAAACATAGACAGAGAGAGAGATTCAATTGAGTGCTAGTTAGTGGCCAGTAAGTAAGTTAGTCGGGCCTAGAATCAGACAACAGGCAGAAGGCTTTTAAGTAGAAATATAATGAACAAAAATGTATTCAAATTCCATTAAAACATTGAAACATTGATCCGGATGATCAATCCGGCCTATAAAAATCGTGTACCAATGAAATGTATAGGCGTTACTCTTCTTTGTATTTAAATTACTTTCTCAACAGGACTTTATTGGACTTGTTTAAATAATAAAAAGTTGGTTACCTTAAGCTCAAAGGGATATTTGAAAGCTCGGAATGCTAAAGAGGCTCCGCACGAGTCCCAAAGGACTGGGACCGCTGTAAGTGTTTCAAAGTCGAGGGAAAACCGTTAGTGCCGTCCCTCCCAGCCGTATCGAAATTCATATCCATTTACAGGCCATCGTTCGTGGTTCTTTCAACACTTAAACTTGATCCCAAGCCCATCGCCATGGATTTTCAACATGTCAGGCTTCTGAGGCCCCTCCACCCACTCATTTGTTAAAAGAATACAGAAAAAAAGACGTGCAAAGAGAGTGACTAACATTAGCATATTTTAAGAGCCAAACGGAATTTGCATAATTTTGTTGAGCCATCAGCATCCTGCCTCCCATCCCATGCCCACCATTTTGTAGGCCCCCCCCCGCCACGCCCAAAAAAAAGAAAAAGAATAAATAAAAGTTGAAGAAAATGCTGCAAAATGGCGCGCACTTATGCCAAATTAAACTTTTTAACAAAAATGGCGCTCAAAGTGGGGAAATGATGATGCTGGTTGCTGTATGCCACAGCAGCTCTGGCTCTGCTGATGCTGGTCCTGGTCCTGGCTACCATTATGTAACAAATTACTTTGGCAAAGTGCTCGTGTATTCGCTTTTTAAATATGCAAAAAGAGCGCAATTTGCATAAATTTTTGGCTCTCTCTTTCGCTCTTGTCCCACTTCTCCCTCGCCCTCACCCTCACCCTCTCACTCGGCATTAAAACAATTTTAGCTCTCAACACCAACAGGCCAACGAACAGAGAAGAACAAGCCAGATAAAAAGGATCCTCTCTTTCCACGGTTGTGTCTGGGCTATGCGATACCTTAGAATTAAACATATATTTTTGTGGAAGATGATAACCAATGAGCGAAGAATAAACAAAAAATAAAGACAAAATTAATAAAATAAATATAAATATATATGGGAGTATCCTTCACGGTTAGAGTACGGGCATTCCCAACGATTACTGGACTCGGAAACACCCCAGCGAGTGGCGAGGGGGTTGCCTGTTGCTGGCTGCCCTCCTCAGCTGGTACGTGTCCTGGTCTGGTGGTGGCTGTTGGCTTTGGACTGTTTTGGGTTGGTTGTCATCGGTGCCAAATTAACAAATTTACGCCAACATCTCCAGCTCAAAAGCGCAGTTGGGCTGCGTGACACAAGTAGACGGGCAGGGCGCAGGGTACGAAACGGAGGGGGTTGGCTTCACATTTGACATGCTTTGCGGTGTGTCTGCCCCTGGCCATGGCTTCCTCACGGTGGGTGGTTGGCTGGTCCTTAATGTGCTTTCCCTTTTGGCCCTTCTGCATCTCCTCGCCTAAAAAGTGCCGTGGACAAGTATCTCGTTCTCGCTCTCGCTGTTGCCGTCCTCTTCCCTCGCACTCAAATTAAATATTCCGGCACCATTAGTGTTAAAAGTGCTCGCATTAAAAACATTTTGCATTTTTTTGTATTTTTTCTCCCAACTTCTTCTTTTTGCCTGTGTCCCTGTCCCTGTCCTTGTTTCTGTTTCTGTCCCTGTTTTTCTTTTGGCGCTGCTCGCTCTGGAAAATTAGCTAGAAATTTCCTCACGACAACTTTGTTTTTAAGCACGGTCAAGTTGGTTTTTCAGTCCTCGTTCTTTTCCGGAGGAAATTGTGTGTTCTCCCATTGCCTTGCGGCAAAAAGGAACTTTTACATTAGCCCTGGGCGGTGGGGGGAGATTTGATTATTTTACGGTAATTTGGGAGAGCAGTTCAATGAATTGAAATTAAATAATGAGCATAATGAGTGTGCTTTTGGTACATTTTAAAACAGCTGCATCAATATGATTGAAGTGCATTAATTTTCTCGATCAAAAGTTCCTTAAAAGTTGGGAAAATCTTCAGCAAATACACTATAAATAGTAAGATGATTAACGCCCAAGCCTTTCTTTGGTACACGATTTTTGTAGGCTGGATTATTGATATTTTTACTATTTATTTTTATAGGTATGTGATTATTTATTTCTTCGTTGTATTCCGATTGCAAATGCTAGTACCCAAAGCATAATGTCCTCAAAGCAAAGGTGAATTTTGAGACTCATCGATAAGATCAGCTTCCTGCTTCTTTTATGGAAAATGGCGTAAAATAGTCTCCAGTTTGTCCCTCAATGGATAGGGAGTGGGAATGGAAGTGGGAACGGGAATGGGAAGTGGAGGCAAACACTTGCTAATGATCCAGGCACACCCACCATGCTCTGGAATATGCTCGGTGCTGAACGAGTATGTTTAACTAGATGATCTGATCCCATTTGGGAGGGTAGCATAGCACATTGATCAAATGTTAATTTGAAAATAAATGAACGTTAATTATACGCTTCGAGTCGACTTCCTCACTGGGCAGCAGTACGTAGTACGTGTACACTTGCCGCATTCGGGGCATAGTCAGACTATATCCGACAAATCATGTCTGGTCTTTTGATGTTATCGCCACTCATTAGGCCGCTGCGGAGGAGTCCATGCAGGAGGAGTAGGTGTGACTGCAGGGTCCGTCCGTCCATCCGTCCGTCTGGCTGACTGGCTTAGCATTTGTTGACAGCTGGTAGCACTTTGAGCGCCCTCTAACGAGGCCTCAAGTGAAGGTCGATTGTGGTTGTTGTTGCGGTGCCGAAGCCGGTGCCCGGGTGACAGCTGCCAGTGCATTCTGGCCTCTTCAGTCCTGGTCCTGGCCCTGGCTCCGGCTTCGGCCTGCACGCACTTAATGTCCGTCCACTGGCGGCACTTGCATACCTTTCACACCTTTTCTGTAGCCGTTCTCTTCCTCTTTTTTTTGGTAGGTGTGAAGCGGAATTTCCAGTCCAGGCTCGGCTCGGCTCGGCTCGGCCAGGCCTTATCTAAATTGCTTTTCAAGTATCAATATTTTAGCTCAAGTGTAAATTATACGCACACGCTGCCAGCAGGCATGGACAGAGGCTGCAGAAACTGGGAGAGGACGAGCGGAAGAAAGACTGAGGGTTGGATACCATCCATATACATCCATCCATCCATCCATCCATCCTCCGGTAGGGAGTTTGGAGTTTATTTAGTGCTAGACCATAGATAAATCTAAAAGCCTTGGCCGAGATCGTGGCCGTGGCAGCGGCTGTGGCCTGTTGTCCACCCGTTGCCGTTGTCTGTTCCAGCAATTAGCCAAAAGCATTTCCAATGGCATAAATTACGCACGCCAACGTATTCATAATTCTATTTCCGGCACCATTAACTCTGCAGACGGATTCACATGCCTGGCCCAAGAGAGGTCAAACCCCAGTCAAGACATTTCAGTGAGAGAGAGAAAAGATTTGTCGTTGACACGCAATCCACAATGCCATGAGATCCGATATGATACGAAATGGGGACGGGATTGAGAATGGGAATGGGAATGGGTATGGGTACGGGCATGGAAACGGGAACGGGATGTGCTTCATTAATTGGCAGCCGAAAGACAGAAAGACTTTGAAAACCAACCAAAAGTCATAAAAATCTCTTTCGGTTCAGGTAAAAGTTTGTTAATAAAACGAAAACTCAACTAAATTAAAAAAATAAAACACATATGTATACGAAAGCCAAAAGCAAAATATAAACTAAAACAGAGTCAAACCGAGCGCATTATAATCAGATTATGAGCACTAATGATCCTTTAATGATCGGCGTTTAGGTCATTGTCGGAATCAGTTTCTCTCTCTCTCCGCTCGGAAATTGGTTTAAAATTGAAAGACAGAGCGCCCCATCCATATCCACATCCACATCCACATCCACAATAAAACGCTGCCAACTCGTATAATATATATAAAACGAAATCAAATCGAACCGTAGCACATTTCTTCGACTGTTAAAGATTTTTATTTTGATACCCTAACAGAAAATCAATCGGCATAGCAGGCTGGAAAATAACTTTAAATCTGATTTGGTCTTGAGATTATTTGGGAAATGCATTGCTAAAATCAACAAAGCTTTCAACATTGAACAGTCCCTTTTTTCTTATATTTTGTCACCTTTGCCATCTCTAGAGCACCCTAGCAAAAAGCAAAAGTAAAATCGGGACACACTGGGAAAATATCTATTTATATATAAACATTTAAGGGCTACTTACCCATCGTTCTAGCTGCGATTATATAATAGTCTCTATATTGTATAAAAAAGTGTTGGGTCGTCGTCTCGTGATCGGCCCGATAATTTACTCATATCGGCGGGAGCGAAGCGAGTGAGCCAGGGGTTGTCGCGCTCCCTAGTCTGCTGTATAATTGAAGTACAGTTTCGTTATGGCAAAGTTACCGCAATGGAGGCTTAAATGATCTCTTTTGATCCAGCTAAGAAACTGTAACATGAGATCATCTTGATATAACTCCATTCGAAGGTAATTCAGCTCATGCAGGACAATTTCAAATTCAATTTTGGTTCCAATTCTGGAGAAAGGAGTCCGCAAGAAACATGATATCTTTGTTCACATTCCATCCCTCTGCCCGGTAGCGTATTTGAACTTCTGATTAACCCTAATGTTTGACCTTCCGCACTCTTCGTGTCCCTCTTTCGTTTTTGTGTGAATGAAACACCAGGCAACGGACGCCGTGGGGCGCCTCGAGGCATGCCACGACGTCGACGCCAGTGCTACTGTACATTCTTTCCGTTGTTCCCGTTGCCACGGCTAATTATCAATGCACACACCAACATCGAGAGATATACGCATAGGGTTAGTCGGCTGGTGGGCTTACTAAGCCTAGTCGGGGATCCCATAGACCTTTAACTCTCGCCCCAGAGACATTTCCGGCGCGCAGGCGCGTTAATGAACTTTTAAGCGGTGTCAGAACCAGAACAGAACCGAACAGAACACAACAGAAAATATGAGCACACCAAACAAAACGAAATACGGTATACAGTATACAAGGACGGGGCAGGGTCCTGAACCAGGACAAAGGACAAGCAGCAACTGGGACAGGTGTAATTTAATTATGCAAGACTAGATGACGGAGAGAGAGAGAGAGAGGGGACACTACACTCACATCTGGAGGGAAGCGGTGGGTCCTGAGACAGAGTCCTGTTTTCAGTATTGTTGTATTGTTGGCGTGTTCATTAAACAAAGTGCAGCAAACGAGAGCAAACGAGCAGCGAGAGAACGAGCGAACGAGCGAGCGAGCGAGCACTGCGAAGGCAGCGCGTCCAATTTTAATGACACATAAAATTGGTCACTTATGTTGGCCGCAAATGAAAACAAAACTGGCCTGGACATGACAGGACAGGACACAAAGGACAGGGCTCACGAGGTTGCACATGTTGTGCTCTCTACACTGAGAAGAAAACTTTGGGACTGGTCGTTCTGTTTTGATGAGAGGAAAGTAGGACTAAAAAAAGAAATAGGGCAGTGCACGGCAGGAACCATCTCTATAAAGTATAACGTCATAAATGATCAAATATATCTACATGCTATAAGAACATATATGTCAACAGGCGAGTCAAATTTTTTCTATTCAAACTAGTCACAGTGTTGAGGCTTTCTCAACGAATCATAACTATTCATATCTGGTAATCGAAGAGTTTTGGGACCCAGAAGGAAGCGTTTGCCACCTCAATCTCGATCTGAACGGATCAGATCATTATTATAGCCCGAATGAAGAAATATGTATATTTTTCATTATATATATTGTATTGGTAACATCATAAGACTACATATATATTAGCTGAGTGCCGGCTCATAGCGTTTCCGCTCGTTTTTTATTTTTGCTGCGTTTCTCTCTGTGTAGTGAAACAATTTCTGTGGCGTCATTGTCCTTGTTCGCGCAGCGGCTAGATAAACATAGCGACATGTCCTTAAAAGCCGCTTAGCGCACTAGAGGGCTCTGGGCTGGAACTGAGGTAATGTGAACCTGTTAGAGAACCTGGCCATGTGCTCACTTCACTCTTCCCTGCCCCTACCCCTACCCCTAGTTCATACCCAGTCCCGTTTCACCTTTTTTCAGGTGTTGTTTGGTTTGCTTTTGGCTGTTTTTGTTTTGTTTTGCTTTCCCTTCGCTCCAGTCTAACCCCTGACCCGCACAGTTCCTCGACCAGGCTGTCCGTAGTCCATTTTTCCGCTGTCCGTTGTCCTTTTTCTGTGGCTGCGCGACAGGCGTTAAAATCATGTATCGCTGACTCGTTTAATTACAGTTACACGTAACAGCGCCCTCTCGGGGAGGAGGGAGGAGGGAGGAGCATTCGGTTGGATTTCTCTGCGTTTTTTCCATTTCGCGGCTCGCGGCTCCCGTCTCGACCTTTTTCTCTGCAGAGTGGAGTCGAGTCGATTCGATTCGAAGCGAGTGAAAAGTTTACAAAACATACATATACGAGTATGTATCCGTTTCCAATTATTGTCTCGAGTAGATAAATAACAGTTATGTGCCCCGGCAGCAGCAGCAGCAGCAGCAGAAGCAGCGGTTGATTGGCATCAAGACATGCTGGACATGTCGAATCATGGCTTCGCCTGGGGCCACCAATGACGGGGAGGACGACGACGATTGGGGGGCTACTCGAAACCCAACGAAGGGAACCTGTATTGTATTTTGGTCTGCATATGTGTATGGGGGAAGCCCCACTATAATGCTGATCAAATGCGGATCTGGTGTCTGAAGGGACAATCTGTAAATGTTAAGAGATACAAATTGGATTAGTGAAAGTTTTATCATAAGCGCAAATAGTTCGATATCGATTCGATACCAAAGTTCGATACCGACACCGATATCGATAGGGATTTATTACCATTGATCCCTATTAAATCTTTATTCGTCAACTCAGCATCAGTAGAGTTTTTTAACAGTAAAGTAGGGGTCAATGACAAGTGCATACTCTATACCTAAAGATACACGTCTATATAACATTTTGTTCTCGGCTCTACGATTTCCTGGGGGTTTTCAAACAGGAGAAACCCAGGAAAAAATAAATTTTTTAGTTTAATTACTATCCCATATGTTTGTTACGTAGTTCATGTTTACTGTATATCTTCAATAAAAATGATGAAATTAAAAAAATATATTAATTATTAGCTAAAGAAAAATTCGGATAAATACGCCAATATATGTCGCTTCTATTTTCGTTTATTTTTTGATCTATGTTGATCTTTAAATGAACAAAGCTGGAAAACAAAATTGTGGCTAAGAACAAAGCGAAAATGAAATTATTAAACCATTAAAGTGGAAAAATTAATTAAAAAATAATCAGCATTACGTGTGCGAGATGGCGTGACAGCAAATCATATTTAATAATACCGTCATAATATTTATTTTTCCCCATAGATCCCCTTCTCTGCCGCTATTTGGAGTCCACCATCGGTAAAGAATCGCAATAGAACAATAAATAAAAAAAAAACCAAGCAAGATACACTCAGAATGATTTTAGCACCCAAATATCGCTTCGAAAATGGTTTATAATTATTTTAAATGCCTCAAATTGTCGCATTTTCCTGAAATTAAAATCAGGCAATGAAATAATCAACGTGAAATATATTGTATAAGCCAAAGCAAATTTAAGAGTGGATCTACAAGAAATGCAATGACTAGATCTATGTAGCTTAAATAATATTAAAATATCTATGTTCGGCTCACCGCTGGCAAGTGGACAAAGCAATTTATTAATTACCCTGTATTATATGGGACATTGGGTATACGAAAACTATATTTAAACGAGAATGACTTAATGTTTGCTAGCGTTGAGGTAGACCCTGGACAGCTGGACAGCGGGACACCTCGCCACACCTCCCGCTCCATCTGCCGCCCATCTTGTTGCATGGCCGCAAAAAATTAATTGCACTTAAATTGTTACTGGAAATTGCAATGACTTTGTTGCCTCTGTTGTTGCTGTTGTTTGCTTATCGTGTTTTATCGACTGCGGTCATTTCATTAGTTCGTTGTCGGTGATGATGTCGCTGGTTGTCGCTATTCGCTACTCGCCATTCGCTGGTTGTTGTTGTTGTTGTTGCTGGTCGGCTGTTTAAATGCAACTAATTAATGGTAATGGGTCATTTTGCATGTTTGTTTATTTTGTAAGCAATTTTGTGTGTTATTTAGTTCCATAAAACTTTTACTCGGCCATCGATACATTCTGTTATGACTATTTTTTGTACTTATACTATTTATAGTTGTTGCCCATAGCCATAACCATAACCATGTTAACACGAAACATTTGGTAGAGCAACAAAGTTGGCGTTTTCGTGGGAGATTTGGATTGGATTACTGATAGATTGTGTAGCCTCTAACAATGTATTTTGTAAATGAATGGTATAGGTAATTGTGCGATTGGACAGAACATATACATACGTATTATTCGAAGCGCAAGTATTTAATGCTTCATATCTCCACGCAAAAATGGGAATAGTTTTCCCATCTTCCCAACCCAAATCGTGTATGTATATGGGGCTTAAAACATCCAAACATCTAATCCAAAGTTTATCTGCCATACATACGTATGTAGAGATGCCCAGCCAACCATGGCCTCATCCTACGGAACTTCTGTTTCCTGTTCTACCACCCCCGCCCCCCCCCCCCCCCTCCCCCTCCTGCCACACACTCCTACTTCCCACTCCTGTGGCTGCAGCAGCTCCTTCCTCATCCTTGCCACGTAGCTTCCATCTAATTGTATAAAAGTGTTTCCGTTACGTACGCCATTTTCGCCGAGCCAGAGAGGAGCAGATGGGTGGCGGCAGGGAGGATAAGCTCGGCCCCCGGCCAGAGGGAGACAGCGCTGCGCTGCCTCGACTATCGCCCTCCCGCTCAGGCTAGCTTGCTCGGTCTCGGTCTGTGGAGGGGCGCGGCGGGGTGGGGCGCTGTGGTGTGTGCGTGTGTGTGGAAAAGTTCGAGTCAAAGTATCTAAACGCACAGTTTTTCTGTATCCAAAACTGCATTAAATGCCATAAAATAACTTTTAAAATGCTTTTTACTTAACATCCTGCCACGGCCAGCGCCAGCGCCAATGCCAACGTCTACGTCAGCGTCGGCGTCTACGCCAGCGTTAGCCCTAGCTGCGGCGTCAACGCCGGCAGCGAAACGACCAGGCAGAGAGGTGTCAAAATTTATTCAACCCGGCACGCAGGAGCGAGCAGGATGGCGTAGCAGAGCAGATCAGAGGCAGATTAGGGCTGGGACGCAGCCAGTCCCGTGAAGATTAATTAACGATTTGCTATAAAAAAAAAGGCAAAGCCAAGTTCTCATTTCCCCTTCCCTCCCTTACCACTTACCACTCCACACTCTTGTCGACTGCCCCTGCCCCCCTCCCTGGCACACACTCTGCTTGCCCTTTTCTCTCTGTTTTTGGCACTCGTCGTGTGCCGTTGCTATCGGTGCTGTTTATTGGTGCGAAAGCCGAGAGCGAGACGGCCACACAAACACACTATCTGGAGTTGGTTGGGCGCGACAGAGAGAGACAGGCAGACAGTTGCCGCCTCGCAGAGAGTGAGAGAGCGAGGGAGAGAGACGGCAAAAGAGGTGACTGGAATGGACCAAAATTATCGACAGCGGAAGTTAACACACTTTAAATCAATTAGAAAATAAAAGGCGGAGTTTAAGCGACGCAAAGCTTAGCGCAGGCAAAGACAAGCACAGACACGACGACACGACTCTTGGAATTCACCACCACCACAGCAGAGCAGAGCATCAACAGGGGGCGAGGAAGAGGCTATGGGAATGGAGAGGCAGAGGTAGTACCTGGGGGCCATGCGTGCGCAGTTTGTTGTCTTTCTGGTTATGCTGCTCTTCCGCCTTCTCCTCCTCCATCCACTCCAGTCCACTACTTCTCTTCTCACTGAGTAGCTGAGATGCCTCTCCCAGCTCGTTCAAACGGTGCCTCTGGTGTGGTGGGTTTCGGCTTTTTATGGCACCGTGGCGGCTCTGCTCACTCTCATAATTAGCACTACACTGCTGGCCACTTGGCCGGGGGAATGGTCCGGAATAGGAATCTCGCAGTCTGGTCTCTGTCTCTGATGGTTACTACGTGAATAGTTTTCTGGCCCCCCACCCACAGCCCATTGCTGAGGTCACAGCTGTGTCAAACAACAACAATGAGACTGCACAATCGGCGTATGAATGAATTGGATTTGAATTGAATGACTCGGATCGGATCGGGTCGGATGGGATCGGAGTAAGTGAACAGAGAAGGAAAATCAAAGAGTGGCAGAGGGGGACAGGGCCAACAAGTTACTAATAATCCAAAAATACAAATTGTGATGGGAATCCCACGCTAAAAAGATACTTGAGATCATGTGTGGCTCGAGGGAGGGGGATAGAAGGACGGATTGTTCCTTTGGGAACCTTTGGAATATTCCCTGGTAGATTGGGGAAATGGAAATTCCATAACCGTTGCAAGAATACTTACAGAATTTTAAATTCTAGACTAGAAAATGGATTCGAATACGAAGTGGTGTGCATATTATGTGTCTTACGTGTCTTACAAGTTTCAAATTGAATAAAATTCGAAAAATGTCTTGCTATAGGTACATTCTATGATGTATGATGCTTCCTGATAAGGATTACCCACAGCGCATTCGAGAAAAAAGGAAATTGGACAAGAAGACAGCCATGACTAGAAGATGGACAAATTCCCGGTCACTTTCTGCTAAAGGAATCACCAATCCTAGACACCATAGGAAATAAGGGAAACTATGGAACCTTACCATATACTATTTAGTAACTAACTAATTGGATGTCTCTTTTCTCTTCATAGTTTTAGCATATAGATAAATATTCTTAGTCCATTTACAAGAAATCTTCATTTATCATCGCATAAGTCCTTGAAACGATGATATCATTGCGATGATTGCGGAATACTCCAGCAGAAAATGTCTCCACCCATGTCTCCCGATTCAATTGAATTAATTTTAGCAAATTCCTTTCGTTTCAGGCGGCAAACTCCAGAATCTTTTTTGATCCCTCCCCACCCAGCGCGTGGAGTGCAGATCTGATTGGTTTTGACAGAACTCCTAGTGACACTTGACTGGCACCTTCGGCACATCTGATCTGAGTGGAGGACAAAAGGCGCGGGGAGGGGAAATAGGAGGGGAGGGGCATTATTAACGCTTTTCTGATTTGATTAAGCGTCAAATCTTTTGTGGTTTTTGGGGGGCTGTCGTTGTCGTTGGCTACA
This sequence comes from Drosophila miranda, assembly GCF_003369915.1. Lineage (NCBI taxonomy): Eukaryota > Metazoa > Arthropoda > Insecta > Diptera > Drosophilidae > Drosophila > Drosophila miranda. The sequence continues at coordinate 7,511,470 of NC_046673.1, forward strand.
GCGACAGCCGAACCATTCTGGACCCCCCCAAGTGACAGGTTGCACAGTGCCTGTGTTCACTGTATCCTCTGTCTGAAAATATGTGAGATTTTCCATTAACTCCCATTCAAACTATCTATTTCTATACTTATTTGAGTCTTTATTTTTCCCTGTTTGTTTTCTTGCCTTTTTTGGGGAAGTTTATTTTTAAATTTTGTGCTGTCGTCACCGTCTCAATATGATGGCATTTTATAGTATTAAACTAAGCAGCAGTTGCCCTCTCTTTCGCACTCTCTGTTGTGTCTGAGCTGTCAGTCATCGTGGCCCCCATGGGCCCCATGGTCCCCACTCTCGTCGCATTTTCTGCGTCGTTTTTTGGTTAATTGGCTAAAAATTTTCTACCAAATTACTTTAATTATGACAGTTACATAGACCTTTTCTTTATATTTTTGTTGGTTATTTAGCTGCGCTTATTGCCTTACCTTCATCACCGCTCTGTCCCGCTCCGTCCCGTCCTCCGTCCTCCGTCCCATTCATCATTTCATTCATTCACCATCTTCCGTCTACCAAACACCGTCTGCCCGTCTGACCGTCCGTCAGTCCCTCATCTCTCTCCCCCTCTCTATCTCTCTCTCGGCAATTGGTTACAAAATGTGTTAAATAATTGCCACGATTATTGTTAATATATGTATACATATTTCTATACATACACACGTGCATATACCATCTACCATCTACCACTTCTCCTTCGTATTTTTCTATTTTTGTTTTCTGTCTGCGCAAAATTGAAATCTGGGTTAGTTTTGGATCGCGGCTTGAATGGATCTTTGCCAGAGGTCAACGCATCGCATTTTCATCATTTTCTCGTTTATTTTGAGAGTTTAAATTATAATTTGTGATTCGTAAAATGGGGATGGTGTGCTGTGATGACATGACAATAAGCCCCATCCCCATGAAGAGAATGACAAATATACCTACTAGTTGTATATATTTTTACCATTAATTTAAGGGTGTTTACTGGTATATGTTTATATTCAATAATATCCCAGTATAATTGGTCGAAACATTGAAATACAGTAGAGTTTTTTATTTTAAACATTTTTAATTTTGAATTTTTTTCTAATTAAAAAACATCTTTCATTTCAATAATATTTTTAAATTTAAAATTCTTGTTTAAACTAAATACCAATTTATATAAATATTGTATTTAATTAAAATATTTTACCATTTCATTTTTCTCCAAGTTGTGATATTTTTCTGAGTATTTAGTAATTTTTATTCTTGTAATTCGAATGGGTTAAAGTATCTTTTCTTGTCCACCTCCAAATTGAATTTAATTAAAGATATGCACCTACTAAGGCCAATGTCACTTGACCTCGATTTGTATCCCATGTAGAACACCTGACCCCCGGCCCCAGGTCAGGCCGAGTCACAGCCGCCGTAGCAGCCCCTCCTGCTGCGGCTATCCGAAAACGTTAGCCGATGTGCAATTCGATGCGGTGATCTCTGTCCCCTTTCGGCCCATCACTCCCCCACCCCGTGGCAACTGGAGAACACAGATTTCCAATATAATTTGCAATTTATGTATTGTATTGCAAATGCATTTCATTTCCCTTGATTACCCACGGAGGAGCGCATTTGTGCACACACACGCGACGACCAGGCAACCCAGCAACCCAGCAAACCAGCAGCCGAGCGATCCAGCCAGCCAACGGGCCAGCAAACTGCACAAAATATTTGTACTCTCCCTGGCGACGCGTCGGGTGTTGGCACTACTGACCTAATGCAGAATATATCTTTTATCTATGTATATATATATTTTTCCGTGCAAAATTGTCTCAGGGATTGCTGGATTACTGGGTAATAAAGGCATAAAATATGAGAGAAACCCCCAAGATACGATCACTTTATTATATGCATGGATTCTATAGAAAAGATACATATTATTATTTACCGCCTCTTGTACATTCTCAAGGGTATTTGATGCGTCGGCCATCCCTTCGTGCCTGCCATTTTTTTTGCCATATGCAATTAAAACTCAACTGAAAACTATCGACATGGCTGGCGACAGGGGGAAAGAGTGGGGGCACTGGGTGGGGGGTTGGGTGAGAATGAGTTGGTGTAGGAGATGGAAGCGAAACAAAAGGAAATGTTTAAACAAATTATTTCAAATTAAACCGCAGGTATTTATTAATGTTTTGTGCTTGGCCGAGCGTGTCTCTGTCTGTGGGCTCCTACGTCTGCGTCTGTCTACGAGTACTACTACAATATGTGCATTTTCCGAGCTGGTATTGCGAGCGTTTGCAATTTTACAATTAACAGCCGTCTATCCAGAGGGCAGTGGAGGGGTGTGCTGTGCTGTGTGGTGTGGTGTGGTGTGGTCGGTGGGTTACAAAGCGGAGTGCTCGTACTCGTACACGTATGCGTAATTTGTAATCGTTTCCCGCTGCTCTCGTGCCTCAGTGACTGCAAAAACGTTTCAATTTCAATCCGTTTCATTTCATTTTCTTGGTTTTTGCCTCTTTCCTAGCATTTCTTTCATTCGCGGAAGTTTTCTTCTCTTTTTTGACAGCTTTTTTCGGCTCAACTCGTTCGTTTGTGAGTGCTTGTGTACATTTTAATAACTGCATCTTAATTGGTTCAGTCGATACACAATTCCGTGAGGCATGCAACCCCAACCAACAACAACGGCAACCGTCTGGCTCGGCAATTAAAGCTTAAGCCTTATGCAATCGATTTCGTTGTGCGGCTCAAGTACAGTCTCGCCCCAAGCTCAGGCTTTCGACTCGTCGACTCGTTGCTCGCTGGCTCGATGGCTCGTTCGCTCGTCGGTTGCTGTTGTTGTTGTTGTTGGTCTCTGTTGACAAACGGACAAACTGACAAACAAACGCAAGGCGGCGGCACATTTACCCAGTTAGCCACTGGAGTGCTAACTCAACTTGTTTGCCAAGAGATTCGATAATATTTGACACAAAGTCGATCAAATCGTTCGGCACACGGGATTAGAAATTAAATTCAGCCTGTAATTGGAATTGGAATAGGATTAAATCGTTGCTAAACGGCCAATAGATAAACCAAAGTCAAAATTGCATGATGGTGGTGACATTCAAATGATTTGTGTGTTAACTGGGCTTGGCGCAGTTCCATAATTACTTTAAGCATTTTGCAAGCTCCAATCTAAGTAAATAGTGGCCTCAGATATCCTTGTGCTGGGTTAGTCCCTGTGGTGTGATTTCAGAGATTAATCTTCCCCATAAATAAATTTTGTACACATTTCAATCTTTTAGAGATCTCCCATACGAGCTGCCAGGAGTTTCCGAAAGCTAAAGATTTTCCTTCAATGATTTATCTACATGTGTACACTGGTACGTATACTTGTTTACGCTTCAATCAATCAGTAGGAGACCTTTTCAATTTTCACAAAGCAAATCCAGTATCGAAGAGGACATCCATCTGTGGCTTTCAGCTATTAGCACAGGGAGAATGTGGTCTCGCCTCTACATACTCGTGCACATACAGATACATATGTATCTCACCCACACAAAGTGGAAGTTTCAAGCGGTTTTTTTACAGGTTGCCTTCCATTCGGGCTGCTTGCATCGTCGCTGCAGACAGCAAGCGCCCCAACACCAAGGCGAATGCATTTAAAGTCACTTAGAGTGATATACGTATAATATTAATCGCATGTCCAATTTAATGCGTTTTAGCACAACTCCGAGCAACGATTTGAGCGACAAGTGCCTGCCCAGTAAGATCGTACACCTCGTACAACAATTATAAGAGCAAGGGAGACAGAGAGAGAGAGAGAGACAGAGAGAGATAGGGGGAGAAATAAACTTTAATTAAATTGGTGTGCGCATTGAAATTGAATTGAAAATCGTTTTTGTTCTGCTTTTTTATGTCATGATTATGGCCGCAACGAAATCTGTTTTGACTTTGCGCAAATAAGCATTAAATCTTACAGTTTTTTGGTGCTCGATCCGAAACAGGCCCCAATGTCCAATGTCTGTGGCTGGTAACCGATGCCCGATGTCCGATACACAGTCCCAGTCCCAGTCGCAGTCCCTTGCTCATTCCCGATAGCTGCCCACTCCCTGGACTGGGCTAGCTTTTGAGTGAGATCCCCAGGCTTGTTCCGCTTTGAAGTTGCCCCTCCTCTCCGCTCCGCTCCATCCACGAGTCGAAACTGATTCTGATTTGAATTTTTATGCATTTTGACAAGGCTTCGGTTGTCGTTGTCGGCATCAGGAATCGGCATCGGGCATGGGGGCATCGGCGTGTGGCCAAAGTTGTTTGGCTCGTTATTTGTCTGTTTATAGAACGTTTCATTTGTCTCAATCAGCAATCAAAATAAATGTTTGTTTTTTTTTTGTTTGTTGGGGCTGGGGCTGGTGCTGGTGTGTGCCTTTGATCTTTGTCTGGACATGGTTTTTCAATTTTCGAGCATAACTTTTTATGGCTCTATTCATTTGTCTCCCTCTCTCTGCCTCTCTCGCTCTGGGGCACACATTCTAGATTCCAGACAGTGTGCTCTAGTTTATAGTTTGAGAATAATTAAGTGTGCGAATTAATTTGCCATTTGCCATTTGCCATTAGGCTTTCCCACGAACGCCGTCACCACATCACATCTCTCCGCATCTCTCTCTCTCCGTCCGTCTGGCTGTCTGTCTTTGGAAATCCCATCAGCAGTCACGAGTGTCACATTTAAACTGGAGACTCAACATTAAAGACGACAAAAAGCCAACAAGTTCGCTTTGCACTTAAGAAATCTGATAAAATGAAGAGCAGCAGCAGCGGCAGCACCCGGAGAAGAACCTTTTCATTCCCAGCTTCATCCTCGTTGCACTCGTCACGTGAGTTTTAGCGCAAAACGATTTGAACGATTGAGTGCATCGGGCGATGCGATGGGTCTCAGACTCGGGAATCAGACGCAGATCCCCGGGCCTCGTACTCCTCGCACAACCCTCTGCCAGGTCCCCGTCCCCGTCTTCGTCCCCGTCTCAGTGTCTCCTACTTCAACCTCTCAAAGAAGTGTCACACACAATCCGCTTGCATTTTGGCATTTGTCAACTTTTTCCCTGCGCTGCTCTGCGCCGCTCTGCGATCTGCGATCTGCGCTCTGCGCATGCGCAGCAGCCGGAGGAGAGCGGCTTAAAGGTTCTTTGTTGCTGCTGCTGCTGTCGTTGTTGTCGTTGCCGGCTCTGTTCTGCTTTTTGTCCTTTATCTAAAATGCTTTTTGCGTAAATTGCGTATTGAGTTTAAATTAAATTTGCCCAGATTAAGATAAGGAAATGCAGTTTGTTGCTCTCAGCGTACGAGTAGCAGCAGCAGCACCTGGCGGCGGGGTTCTCGTACTGCGACTCCGCGACTCCTCTGGCCACCACCCGACTCTGAGTGCATTGCTCAGTGCGCATTGATGCGTAACCAAAAAGGTGTCTTAAACGTCCGCCCTCCCCACCCCCTGATAATGGAGTTGAAAGACTGGAGGCAGCCAGCACTTGCCGCATTTTGTGGCTTAAACAGGTAGAGATATGACTGGATATGACTCGGATAAGTATAGATAATGTTGCGTGAATGCAAGTGAATGCGAAATGCGAATATAAATATGGATATAATTCTATGTGTGTATAATCGAAGGTCAATATGAATATGTATTCATAAGCTGTGGCACTCGGTACCCGCTGTCTGTCTGCCTGTCTCCCTAGAATTCTTTCTGTAGCCTATTATACCTGTAGTCCACAGATCGTGCTTATAGGATGGAATACGAATTCGTTGTACATCCTTTTCCTAAGAGGACTCCTGTCGTCCACTCATTCATTTCCATTGTTTCATATGCCTCAATCAATACTGAATATTCGTTCTCCCATCATATCACACTCGTTCCCTTTCAGGCGAAAGACCCATCGAAGTGTCGACCAGGAACTGGCCTGATTGCCCTTGGCCCTCGCTCTCAGCCACTTCACGTCCTCCTTGCCTGGCCACTGGCTACCGCTTTTTGGGCTTTGGCTACTTGAGTTATTTCTGCTTATTCTTTGCCTCTCTTCTCCTCTCTTCCCCTTTCTTTTCTTCTTTGGTCTTCTGTACGTTTCTTTCTTCCCCCTGTTTTTCCAGAGTAATGTGCGCATTCATTGGATACATTTCTTAAGCGGCGCAACGCACTTCCTTTCGGGGCAAGTATTTTGTGGGGCAAGTTTTCCAACGCCTTGCCCCTGCCCCTGCCTCTGCCTTTGCCTTTTGCCTCACTCAAATATTTATTTATATAGACCAAGTGTCAGTGTGTGCTACCTCGTCCTCCTCCTCCTCCTCGCCACGCTGCTTGCAACGTTAACGTGTCAAATGTCTCAAAACACTAATCCCCTAAGAGGCTTAAAGATCGCGATGCGTTGTGTTGCGTATTAAGACCCATATGCCCGAGGGTAAGCGATCGCCTTGGCCAGAGCGGGACAGCAAGTCGGGCAGGCCTGCTCGAATGCGCTGCGTCTGCGGCTGCGGTTGCCTGGCTGTCTGCTTGACCGGTCCAGGGTATATCTATATAAGGTGAGGCGGGAGAGGCGATCCCTGTCGAAGAAGAGGCCGAAAAGGGCAGTGGAGGCAGTAGTAACACATCAAATTCCTCCAGTAAATTCTCCAGAAAATAAAGGAAAGTAAAAGGGGAGGAATTTCAGGTATCCCGAGCGGCCTCTGGGAATCTCTCACCATATATTCATATACCTTGGAGCGAGCGACATTTCGAGATTGTTGCTGCTTTCCATTGACTGGTGACTGGTGACTGGTGGGACTTACACACGTTCATTCATCAGTTTCTATATTTTTTGGGATTTCTTTTTGCTTTCTCTTAACAGTTTCTTTCCCATCTTCTTCCCCATTCCGCTACCACTTCCTCCTCTCCTTCTCTCCACTCCAGCCTGTCGAAGTGCGCGCTAGCTCGCTCGTTGATCTCTTTATTGATATCACTTTTGATTTTTGTCGTTTTCAATTTGATAAGTTGTCAGGAAATCGTAAGTAGCCCGTCGTCTTGGTAATTGAAAAATGATTTCTAATATGCAAGAAATTAATCACATTTTGGATTGGATTTTACTATCCCCGAGCGTTACCGCCCCTCCCTCAGTAACCACTCGCCAGGTGATCGCCAGTTTGAGCGACAGTTAACACAGTAGCCCGTCGTCCATTGAGCACGGAGCGGGCAGGTAGGGAGAGGAGGGGAGATCTGGGGATCGAACAGAAGTGTAGATTGGATCAAAACCATCGTTGGACTTTTCTTTGGCACTGTAAGCACTGAACGGAGAAAAGTTACTGGTAGGTGTACGAGTATTACGCGATATTTTCGAATTAGAAAAATGTATTCATTTATTCCAAACTGAACCAAAATCTCTCTCCATCTCCATCTCTAGGGAGTGGAAAATACTAAAATATTTTCTGGTTTCCTTTCGAAAAAACCCTAAATCCTGTTTCCTTTGGGCATTTCAGAGTGTGAAAATTTTTGTTGGAATATTTCTTTATATTTCTTTGCATCTCAGTACAAAATAAGAGCATGTCGCTTTACTTTTCGACAACACTGTTCCGTTCTGTGAGCCGGCCACGCTTAGCTGTTCTCTCTCTCTCTCTCTCTGGCTTTGGCTTTGGGGCTTGGGGCTTGGGGCTGTGCTGTGGTGCTGGAAAATTAACTCGCTCATTGGTGTCTGTCAATTGAAATGTCAGAAACGATTTATAATTTTAGTCTTTCACTGTTGCTGTTGTTGTTGCTGTGGTTCCGGGTAACAAGTTTATTAAGCACTTTTGGGGTCTGCTGTGGGGCTGATCTCGAAGGAGCCCCAGTTGCGAGATCAACCAACTTTAGCAAAAACATAATGCTGTTAATTGAAAGAGAGAGAAAATGTCAAATTGATTTTCGTATTGGTGATTTATGTAGAAGAAAATACACGCAGCGAAAAAATGTCAATAAAAATCCCATAATATAACGCTCATTATCCAATATAAATCCTCACCAGTAAAGGAAGAGATCAGATCATATTATGGCACTTAAATTTCTTTCATAAAAGAGTTAAGAGATTTATGGATCTTCAATTAAATTACATATTGACAAGAGTCCATGGTATGTTCAGGCAATATTTATTTCCGATTATTCCAATTATTAATTTCTATTGAAGACAAAAATCGAACTTTTTAGTAGGAAATGGTAATTTTTGTAGTTTCTTCGATCCGATGATCCGATTGCCCAATAAAAAGTATATGTATACCAGTACACTTGCTACGCTCGTGCACCAACCCCTGGCTCACGCGCTTCGATCGCTAGCATCGATACGAGATAAATATCGGACGACGCCGACGAAAGAGACTTGCTGAACCGAACGATCGTTCAATGGTATCGCTCAGTGTAGGAGAGTATAGCTCATTTAACGCATCCACACTGACAATCTTTGCAATTGACTCAACTTCTGGGTAAGATCATTAAGCAAATGTCCCGGCTGTTGTCAGGTTTGACACTTTAGCCATACGAACGACACATGGAATGGCTTAACGAATATTGACAGCGAGCCTAAAAGTTCGCCATTTGCGTGAGCCGCGATCGCTGATCATCGCTCGCTGTATGCCCGTATGCACATGTACATGGTCGAGCGGGACTCGGGAGGAGGCCGCACGAAGTGGAATGAACGCGTTGCGGATGCGAAGCAAAATTGCAATCAAACGGCTTAAGGAGAGCTCTGCAAAAGATCTTGATCAGGTGATCGGCTGGATCGGCTGGATCGCTGAATCCGAGGATCGTTCGATCCATCAACGGACTTACCGTATCGTTGGATTGAGAACAGCACACAAAATGTGTGACCGTGTTAATGCCAACACTCAATTATAGCGATCGATAAAACCGATTGCACTCGGCACGTATAGGGGATTCGATTTAAAAATCGACTTGCACTCGATAACAGATCGATAAGTCCGCACACCCAACCCAATGATCATTATGCAGATCAGATCTTCCAAAGTACAGTTGCTGCTGTTTACAGATTTAGCATAATTATGACTACCCTTTCCCGGGTCCCAGGCCCCCGGCCCCCGGCTCCGTCGTTGCCGTAAACTGGTGTAAAGTGTTATGCAAACAATTCACAAACAATTGAGGGAGGGCCAAGGGTGTGTTGGAATGGCCTGGGGCGGCTGAATGCAGAACCAGAGGCAGCTGCAGCTGCACCGATATGCAAATACTTCTCAGAGAGTGATGCGAAAACCGCAAGCTTGAAATTAACTGCAAATTAAGCGCTTTTCCTAGCCTCTTCTCGCTCGCTATTCACCGTCTCCTTGTGTCTTTATACCTGACTCTCTCTCCCACTCCAGGCTTAATTAGTTACAATAGATTAAGTTTCAAAGGAGATTGGAAAACCGCAGCAGCCTCGCTCCCAACTAGAGATGGCAGAGAGCCGCATGTTTGCTTCAGAGTGCGTCAGCCCGAGCAACAGGTAAGAGCTGAGGTATCTTTACAAGGTAATGTTCTCGTAAATGTTCTCAGTTTCGCATAGGAATGACTTTTAACTTCAGGCTCTTATTCATCAGGATTGATGCATAGAAATCCGGGAGCCTTAGCTTCGTGGTCTTCGAGTCTTCGAGCGGCTAAAAAGCGGGTCTATTGAGGACTGTGTCACGCTACCATCTCTGCCCCGACAAGTTGGTCCGGTCCGTTCAGGGCGCTGGCAAGGCCGCCTCAGCTGCTACTAAGTATGACTATGACTAATTATGAGCGAGTCTCAGAACCATTCGCTGCTCATTAGCGAGCGAAGAGAGTAGAAAGAGCGAGGAGCGAATGAGGAGTGTGTGTGTGTGATCGGGGCATGTTGCAGTTTTGCATCGCTGCCAAAGTCCATGGTCATGGCTCCCTCGTACCCCAGTGGATCCCTGCTCCCATTCCCGTTCCCGTTTCCCTGTTCCCTGTTCCAGTCTGAGCCCGAGCGGAGAGTGAATTAAATTGCGGTGGCGTCAGTTCATTACAGGTGGTTGACTTTAATGCCGCACTCCTCTAGCGTACTGCTCCCTGGCCTGCCTGCCTGCCTGCCTGCCTGTTCGGCTCTCTGCCTTCAGTAGAGCCGCGCACTCTCTGGGTTCTCAAGTCTAAAGTTATTTTGTTCGTCACTTAGGCCGTTGTTTTCTTGGGTCTCCGCTGCTTTTGGTGTGTCAGCTTTTTGTTTTTGTGAAAAATTTACGAAGCGTTAACGAAGCATTAAAGCGCGCATTTAACAAATTTACTTAAAACTGCATAAATTTCTGTCCCAGACACAGGCCCAGGCCCGGGCCCCGACAGCGCTCTGTCTCGGAATCCAGATCCGTCTCCACCGAACGGAAGTCGTCGGAGTCGCGCTTTTGCGCATGCCCAGACATCGCATCGCATCGCAGCCAAGAAAATGCTTCTAATTTTCCCCCTGCTTCCCCGTTGTTTTACTTTTCCGCAGTGCTTTGCCAACTACAAAGCGTGTAGTCAGTGCTCAGTCAGCCGATCCAGCGACATTTTCACGACTTGTTAGCTGAAGAACTCATCAAGGCAGTCCGCGGACAGGAGCCGAATTTGATCAGACCAGTGACATCCCTGGAGCAAGGGAAGGGATTTTGCGAAGGCAAAGGGAGTCCTACCAACAGCTCTGACAAACATACCTTTATGTATTGTATCGCATATAGCCTAAGATCTCAGTTGTTCCTTGCCATAGTACATCCCCAGAGAACCCAAGCCGACCCTGCCGCACTGGGCTTATCTGGCCCGATCTGGTAGGGACATGATCTCGTTTAGATAAACGGGTCTGCCACTAATATGCATATGAAATATTTATGTGTGTGCCCATCATCTAATACGAGTTGTAGCGGAATTCCCCCCGCCTGCCGTACTTGGGCCGTGTGATTAATTGCGGCCAAAAGATCGGCCATGCGGAAAACGCTTGGAAAATTCGGCCAGCTAAAATAGCCAAAAGAAAATGAAATGCTAAAATGCTGCAAGTGGCTGAGGCTGAACAAGAACTAGACGAAGAAGTTTTTCTATTGTATGTACATCTAGCGGCCTAATTTATGGGGTTGGGAACAAGTGTTTCCAAGAGCCAAAAAGTGAAGCCAAGCTGAATTGAGTCCAGTCCAGTCCCGACCAGGCCAGGCCAGGCCAGCAGCGGTGGTCAGTGGTCATTACACCAACTGAAGCGCGTCTATTATTACCACATTATTTAAATTTTTACCTTGTTGGGTTTTCTTTGGTTCGCTGCCTGTCGCGGCCCGGGACTCCGATGGGAGGTCTTCTGTGGCGATGCTCATCGCGGAAGGGGCACGAGGAAAAGGTGAAAAGTGGAATTTTTGAATGATTTATAGTAATTTGGTTTAAGAGTTATGTTCACACTAGACCCGAGCTTCGGTCGAGCATTGCATTTAATCTAATCTTCTCTCATTCTCGATTTTTTCTTTTTTTTTTTTGGTCTGCTCCTCCTCTTTAGTGGGAGGGCTGTGCAGTAATACACTTGGGGAAATTTGGACAAGAAGAAGTTGGATATAGAGATCACTACCAATAAGCCTGGAGATGTGATCAAGAAGGGGGTCTGAACGTGGATTAGTGATGGGTCCAGAGATGGGACTAAAATTGAAATATACATTGGCTATAGATATTGGAGGAAATAAAATACCTAGGGATATGATTGGTTATAAAACTGAGTGTTTTTCGTAATCATATATGGGCAGATAAAGTGTGCAATATAGATTTCCCATGTATTTATTTACTAGATATATATGAATATTCTTCTGTAAATCGTGGTAACCTAAGGTCTTTAAGATATGCTATAGCATATCTTAAGCCCCTCTGTTAGCAGCAACTTACAACATTTTCTGTCAGTGTAAGCCCCGTCTTCATTTGCTTCTCTTCTCTGACTATTTTTGGGGTGGGTCCCGTGGCTCCTTGTCCGTATGCAAATTAATGACAAATTAAGGTGTGTGTTTTGCAGTCTCCACTTCGACTCCGTGGCGCGTTAATGAGCCGACCACAGCCCGGCCATAGAGGGGGATAGATTCAGGGTAGAGAGAGAGAGCGCGATAGAGGTGGCTCATCAAAGATGTGCCCCCCGTCCCTCCCTGCCGCTCCACTCTTATCTGCTGGCTAGGCTCAAATTGGGTGTGAGAATAAATTTCTCAGTTTTATGAGTCGCTCGCTTCTCGCTTTAATAATGGCCACCACTCAATTGGTTTTTAAGCCTTTTAAATACAGATAGACCATATAAAGAAACCGAGAGAAAGAGAAGGGAGGCACCACAGACAGAGAAGAGAAGAGTGGAGAGAGAGAGAGAGAGAGACTATGAACTATGTAGGGCCGTTAGATTTTTCATTCAAGATTAATTGTTAATTTTTTATTGCCGGTCTCATTTCGGTGTGTGTTGGCCACGAAATTAAGTTGAGTTTAAGTAGTTTTCTTCGCTCCCTCTCCCTCCCGCTCTCCATCCCGCACTCCCTCTCACTCGTCGAACGGAAATGTTATCGCCGGAGCAAAGTACCATAATTTGTAGCCATAAATCTTTTAATCTAAACACCAAATAAAATACAATTTCGGCCCATAGACAACAGCTTAGATGAGTTAGAGATGACTATCCCATCCACAGCCCCAGCCCCAGCCCCAGCCCCATCCCAAGTGGGTTCCTCGATCCGTCCGTGGGCGTGGCTGTGGTTCACCTTAGTTTTGGTGGCCGGCTCTGGCCCTGGCTAACCAGGTGTGGAAAGTGATGTTTTTCTAACCACTCAAACTGTGGTGAAGAGTTGCATTATATTATTCGTGATTTTACAATGGTTCCAATGGGTTTGGATTAAGCACAAGCCTTGTGGAGAGACTTCCACGAAAGCTTCTTCCAAATTTTACTTCCAATTATAATAAAAAAATTATGAAATATATAAACCATTTTGCAATTCGTTAAATAAAAACTGAATTAAAAGGATTCTATTGAGACGTGATCTACTCTTCAATACCTTTTGTATTTTAGGGAGCTTTAAGGAAGGAACCAAAATATTCCGTTCTTAAATATTAAAAAATTTCTTCATTGTTGGGATGGTTCGAATTTCTTCATAATAAAAGAGCTCTTTTATCATTTATCATCTACTAAGTATCTTTCAATAAATGCATTTTGCTTGCTGAACTTTCTGAACTGTAAGAAAGGAACTCAACCACGACCCCGGGGGCTGGTCAACAGTCTAACTACAAATTCAACCTTCATCGCCTCTGAAAAATTTCAATGGTGAAACGAAAGCCGCCCCTCAGTCGGACCCGGACCCGTACACCGACTCGGACTCGGATTCGGAATTCAGAATTCATGGTGCTAATCCAAAATTGCATGCCACCGAGAGCCGAAATTGGGCGAGAGGAAGAAGGGAGGCCAGCTAGCCATCAAATTAAATTCAAGAAAAAACGGAGCGATTAAAAAAGTTTTTAATTGTTGTATGTCGTGTCGAGATTGCGCCAGCCACAATCAGAGTGCAGCCCCACCACCACCACCGCCAGCGCCACCGCCACCGTCACCGACAGCAACCAGCAACAACACGCATGCCACACGAGAGGGGAATACCACCTTGGACGGTCCGAACATTTTTGTGTTAAATGCGATTAATTGCGATATTATATTCTTATGTAATCGTAAACGTAATCATAGTCGTAAAAACGCTACACAAAATATTATAGCTGGCCCCGAAATAGGGGGCGGTGGGCGGTGGGCGGTGGAGGGTAGTGGGTGGTAGGTGGAGCTGCAGGAGGTACGTGACCGCCGGCCGGATGGACATCAAGAGTCGCAACCGTAAATGGGTGCACCCTGCACTCGGTGCTGGAGCGTGTGCATTTTATTTGTGCACCAAATTGTAGGGCTTTGGAAACAGATGTGGGCTCTGCGGATGGTAGTGGGTATGGGCATGGCAATGGATCATATACGATAGAGGCTCAATGGAATAGCTTTTGTAGATAAGTTAAGCAATGGAATATCCTATCTTTCACAGATTGGAAGGCCATTACATAGGAAGTATGTGAATTGTGCACTAGATAAAGTAGGTCTTTATTATATCGAACTACTAAGAAGGCATACATATAGGGTACTTTCGTGTCGACTGTATTATTATTCCCGCCAGGAAACAATCCAAAAAAACTGTTCCACTTCCGCCTTTTATATATTTTCGTTTTTCTGGCCGTTTTTTTTCTTTCGTTTTTAAATTTCTAATTTCATTTTAAGCTCAACTCTTTGGCGACTTGGGTTTTGTTGCTGTTGCTGTTGCCGCTGCCGCTGCCGTTGGCTCTGCTGTTGCACGGACATGCAACTCTGCTTTATGACTCATGACAACATGCAACATGACGTTCGAGGCCGGCTTTTTTAGAGGCACACTTGCTGCTGCTGATGGCCCAATCTGTGCTCCCTCCCGCTTAATGCTTCTCTAACGAGCACATGGAGCCGCGCGTGATGGGTGGATGGGGAGGGGGAGGGGGAAGGGGCTAAGCGCTAGATAGAGCATAGAACAGTTAGTCATTTTGTCTCCCACTCGGTGTCGGCAGTTCGTTGACTCCTCACTGCCTGGTGCCTGCCTCTGCCGCTGCCTGCCTCTGCCTCTGCCGCTGCTATATGTAATTGCCACTAAAAATGTCAGGTGCTAAACGCTATCAGTCGACTAGAACCAGCCATTACATAGAAACAGCAACAGCAACACACACACAAATTATAATGACAATAAAAACAAATTTACAGATTTCCATTTAAAATGCACGAGACAGAGGGGGAGTGGAGTGGAAGGTAGATTGAGGATAGATTGAGGTAAATTAAGTGTAGGTACCAAAAATTAGTATCGCATTCTCTATCTCTGAACAAGGGGAGGAACCGAACAGAACAGAACGGGACAGAGAACCGATCCGAGCTACAAAGAGATAGACAGACGCATTTTTATGCCCCCTGAACGAGGGTAGTCGGGGAGGGGAGGAGGTGCCACAGACCCCATTTGATACACACGACTAACCCCAGTCGCAGTCCCAGTGCCAGTGCCAGTCTAGTCCAGAGTTCAGTCCAGCTCATTCCCGGACTCTGAACTGGAAGCAGTAGCAGCGGACCAACACCAATACTCACAAAAACACCAACGTCAGACCAACGGCAGGCAGACCGGAAGCGATGCTTATCGGGCTTATTCCCAGTCCACGCTCCGCTCCCGCTCCCTTCTCCCAAAGTTCCCCGATCAGTGGCCCCTCTGTCGCCACTGAGTGCCGACCATTTGGGATTTGGCAAAAGAAACAGAAAACTTTTCAGTTTCTCCACTGTTCTGTTGTTCTCTTAATATTATTAGTTTCTAGAGCTCTGTTCTTGGCTCTGATCTGATCTTCCAGTCTATGTGCCACATCTTTGAGACATCAGTTAAAGCCACCTGATTGGAGGGTTCGATTAGTATTTTATTATATACTGATCGCGTTTAGATTGGATTTAGTTAAAGAGAAATCGAATGGGTTGGGGATGGGAGAAGACGGGTTATGTTCAAGGATCCCTTGGCTTGGCGGAATATACATATCCATCTATATGGATTTAATTCTAAAGGTATCCCATACAGGGTCATTTTATTGACCTCCCCACCACATTTCCATTTAGTGCTCCCTCTCTCTCCATTCTGGGCCGTTTTAAATTTATTTTAATTCCTCTTCCTGTGCTGGTGCTGGTGCTAAACAAACCGATTAAAATATTTAAATTTACTTCGCCGAATGCGAGAGAACAATTCCGTTTCACTCGTACAATATATTTCAGTGTGTCTGGGCTTTTGTTCAGGTTGCGCAGGCGCGCAGTCTGATAAATTGGACAATTTCCCTGCCACGGCGCTCCGCGGCGCGGCATTAACATATAGAACAAAGTGGGGGGGCGCAGGAGGGTCACACAGGGAAAAGGAGAGAGTGAGAGAATGATAGAGGGGTTGCAGAGAGGGAGAGAGGGAGAGAGGGAGAGCTGTCATGCTTGGCTGCTTGTTTAATTGTTCCTGTCGCGCGAATTTCGGTTCCTGGCCACAAAAAGAAAAACCACAATTCACCTTATTTTCCATCCCTCTCCGCCACACCACACCATGCCACCGGCTCCTTCCCGATTCCCGCTTACCGATTACCGCTGCCGGCTTGCGTGTCATTCTCTGCCTGCGTCGACGCCGACGTCGTCAGCTGCCTGCAATTATTTAAATCATTAAACAGAACTTAACCAACTGTTAAAATATGAACTAAAATGCATTTAACTGTTTTCGAGCTGTTTTGTCAACACAGAGCTGTCATCATCATCATCATCGTCGTCGTAATCATCTCTGTGTCACCCACTAGAACCACCACTACCCCCTACCACCCATCCCCACCCACGCCGCCTCCTGATCTGGCGTTACATTCCAAGTCCGCTCGTTTCCTGTCACTGATTTCCAACGTTTTCGTGTCGCTCGTTCTGTCAGCACTTTCAACGCAATTACCTGGCCACACTAAACACACTCCAACGCACCCACGCCGACACAGACACATACACATACATATGTAATTGTTATAATGACATTTTGAATGGCATTTCATGGGGTGAACAGGAAATTCACCCTCAACTACAACGAAATATGTACAATAATAATAAAAAAGCGAAAAACAGGTAACGTCGAGTGCTTCAGGCATCGATCAAATTAAATTCTGCTGGAGCAAGGTTCCTGGTTCCTTTCTTCTCCGTAACGGATAGCTGCACGGGAATAAGGCCCTGGAAAGCACACACATACAAAAGTGTGTTCGAAAGGCTTTTTATGAAATCTGTCAGATCATAGAAGATGCCAATGCGGAAACTTTTTTTCTTTGGCGGAAACTGTAAACCTGTAAACTAATTATGAGAAACGTTTTTGTCGAGGCACGTGTACCTTCCAGACGATCCACTCCATACTCGTATTGTAGAGAGAGAGAGAGACATCGAGTGATGGTGGGAGAGCGGGGTTTCTTCCTTCTGGATACAATGAAGATCCGATGTTTGAGAGTCTTGTATGAAAGATAATTACACAGTCAAAATTAGTCTGTAGATGAGCTCTTGAATTTATTTGAATAAATTTTGCCTTTGAACACTTTCAGAAAGTTCAGAGTATCATACGATTCCAACTGTTTTCCACCGATTCCACCATTTCGTCTTACCGAGAATTTACCTCCAGACCGTGTGGCATCGATAGGATGGCAATAGGATAGGGAATACAAAGGTCCTTACTATTCACTTTGGATTAATGTCAGTTCAAGGCGCATTGAAAATGCTAGGTTTTCATGTACAGACATATTTATAATCGTTTCATTACGCTTCTTGAAATCTTTTATATTGTGCCAAGCCGTGCTCAACTTTGCAACATGTATCGCGGCGTTGTCGTGCGGGAATATACAGCAAATATTTTCTTATAATTTTGCCAATTAAATGAACAGCCATAGGATAGCAGGTTACCCTTCCGATACTTGGATCTAAGTACATAATTCAGACGACAACATGATTTTTTAGTAAATCTTTTCATTTAGTAATCAATTTTCTGAGGTCTTCCCTGAGACTGGTGTTCGTTGGGCTAAAAGTCTCATATTTTGGGTGCTGTACCATTTTTGAAATACTCTAAACTGTGGTTTAACAATCTTTTTTTAACAAAAGCTAGGGTAGATGATGTTGAAGCCGATTGCGTCATTTATCGGTTTTGCTCGTGGAAAAGTTAAGCAGCCATCGGAATATCGATATCAGTGCATCGGTTACAGATCGATTCTGACGTTGTTGGATTTGTAAGCCTGGGATGGCTTTCAGAAGAAAACCACTCCCTCCTCTCTCCATCCGTTGAGTTGGCATTCGTGCTACTTGCTGTATTGCTAGCTTGATTTCATCTAGCCCAGTAAATTTATAGGGAATGAAGGATTTAGTAAACTGACTATCTTGTCTAGAGCCAATATTCCCATTCCCCCCTTCCCCAATTCCCTCTAAATGGTGGTGACATTACAGTCATCCATGGAAATGACGGTTCAGAACAAGCTCTGAGGTTTCTTGACTGCTCTTCACGAGCGGGACAGAACAGGTATCCAGTTGTCGAAGCTTTCACAGAAGTTTCCTTTTCGCCTTCCTGATGACATTCTTGTAAGTGTTGAACCTGTGTGTTCCTTCCTGGGAGTTGTTGCAAGATCTGAGTTTCCACCATTCCATTCTGATTTGACAAACACCCGTGTTCGCTCTGAGTTCCGGTTGTATCTCGGAGATTGGCTAAACGGACAGGATTCGAAAATGGCCTTCTGTAGAGCATTGTATAGCACCGCGTGTGCTGTTTGAAGCATGTGGGCTCTGGAGATTGGCTTGGCCCCTAGATCACCGGTGGTAACTCAGAGAAAATTGCACATTTGTATGTCCACTGTGTGTACGATGGTTGAACCCATGCTACAAATCCCCTAAAATCCAATTTCATTTGCAACCCAAACCCTCGCGCACTCAGATACATTTGAAGTACAAAGTTGTGTCGCACAATTCGCATTTTCCCTTTGCTTTAATCAGTCAGATCTGAAAATATATGATTCATCTAGGCATGTACATATGTATGTACATACATATGTCTGTATGTATGTTCATCCGTGCACAGTTAATGGTTGTTAGTGGCACGTTTGGTGTG
Source organism: Drosophila miranda (assembly GCF_003369915.1). Taxonomy (NCBI): domain Eukaryota; kingdom Metazoa; phylum Arthropoda; class Insecta; order Diptera; family Drosophilidae; genus Drosophila; species Drosophila miranda. Next base: position 7,530,061 of record NC_046673.1, read on the forward strand.
ATAAATTCATTTTAATAATCGCGCATACAATATATGTATAGTTTTTGTTATTCTTTTTAGCTTTCCAACTTGTGCACACCTAAAAGTGAATTTAAATAAATTTCACGCTTGGTTAAGCCCGCCAGCCAGACTCGAAAACGCACACAAACAGATGCAGATACAGATGCAGATACATATACAGAGAGACAGATACAATTGCAATTATAATAATCATTTACATTTGACATTGGCTGAGTACGTGAGAGAGTGAAAGATGGAGCGGGGAGGGGGTTGGATAATTAATCATTTGATTTTTTATATCTTTGAGGTTGGAACTTTGAACTCCTGACTCCTGACTCGCGGCTAACCGCATTAGCGAGGGAAGTGCATGCTAATGATCTTCAGCATCAGCATCGGCGTCAGCTGAAGGACTCGAAGGACTCTTGCTGCATTTGCATAAAAAACGAATAAAACGCCAGCCATTGTAATCGCAATTTAAAAATTTTATAGCTGAGCCAATCGAGCAGTCAACTGGAAGCCACTTCTCGTCCATAATCGTCCTCGGCCTCGCTGTCCCTCTCTTCCCCTTTTCTACCGCTGGCCGCCTCAATTGTTGGCAATTAATTAGGACAACAAACAAGGCAATAGAGTGGGGAAGGGTACTGCCAGATTGCCAAGTAGACAATTGTTGAATTAACGCTAATTTACCACGGAACGGGCCACGGTCTCTTTCGGGGCCCCAACCATCTGATTCGTTCCGTAATTGTTCTGGAGCTTGTTAAACGCGTTTTGTGGTCGCCATTATTACCTTCTAAACTACGCGTTTTTTTGTGAACTTTTGGTGGTAGTAGCATCATTATAATTATATCAAATTTTGAAACCATTTAAAACGCATTAAATGAGCCACAAAAGCCAGCTTCCAGCTCGATTCCAACCCAAGACAACGGCCAACCACAAAGAGTGAGTGTCTGTTTGTACATTTCTATAGATGATGCATACTCGTGTATGCGGCAAAAAGAAATAGGCACATAAAAGCAGATCCGTAATTGCGCCAGCTCTCGAGTTGAATTATTTACGAGCTACTTCAGAGGGATAGGGAGAGCAGTTATGGACGTTATGGATGTGTCCGTGTCCATTCATAAGAGCTGTTAATCGATGATGAATGGTGGACAAGAAGGAGATGTCGTGTCGGAGATGAAAGATCAGCGAACTGAGCAAGATAGCGGTTCGGTTCGACCGACACTGTGTACTCCGTTTTCTTGGCCTTGGCTTCTTGGCTTTAAGCATATCAAACGAATACTACTGTACGGATAGAACATTAAAGTCTTGCGCAGATTCTTGGGACTGATTGGAGCTGTGGAGCTTTGGATAATCTCTGGCAAAAGTAGCAAAGATTACAACCCGAAGACAAAAAGGATTCCATGAATAGACCAGCTTCATCAGCAAATGTATTTATTTTGTATGAATAATGATGTCTATTGATACACTTAGGCATCCCTGACTGTCAGGAGTCATGACTCTGTCATCGGCCGCATGGGACTGCCACACCATGACTTCTGCCGTGTTGCATGGGCGGAAATGGGGAGTCTTTTGGTGTCGCTGTTTCCCGAAGGGACATATGGATTTGTGGGATTATGGTGGGTATTTTCCTCCAACCTGTCATGAGAGAATAATTTTTAAAAACACTTGTAACAGTGCGATATCGTAGGAGATCTTATAGTCTCAGAGATCTAGGATGCTGATCAGGAATATATATACAGACGCTCTGTGAGTATCGTGAGTATGTGTAATAAAGGAAAAAAGACCAAGTCCTATATGGAGAAAAATTTTCCAGTGCAAATCCGACCAGTCTCTGGCTCTTTTCCCACTAAAAACGCTTCTTGGAAGCCGGAAACGTTGGCCACTCAAGCGGTCTCAGTCGGGGTGTCTGTCCCAGATCCACCTCTCTCTGGGCCCCAGCAAACAAACAAAATGAAGAACAAAGAGACGAGAGCGAAAGAAAAAAAAAGAACTATGTATTTAAAACCGGCAGAGAGATTGCTTATGAAAAGCCTTAAAACGTTTTCGTTTACGAGAGGAGTTGGCCAAACGATGTGTGGTACGTGCAAGACCACCATTATAACGCACACAGCCAGACACACACAGTGTACGTGTAAAGACACAGAGATACACACAGACACAGAGCGAGATTCTGTTGGCAGCCATGATGGCCAATTACAATAACAATTGCGAAACGAAATATGCAAACCAAACGAAACGAAACGAAACGAATCGAGTTGGAATGAAACGATCGACGCTATAATTAGGCTAACAACTTCACTTTGTTGTTACTACTAGCTGTTTCAGTTGTTGTTGTTGTAGTTGTGGCAAATAAATGCATCTGCGTGATTGTGATTGGATTAAAAGCTGAAAACGAAACGAAACGAAATGAAGCACAGGAATGGAAACGAAAGGAAGGGAACGGAACGGAACGGAAGGGAAGGGAAGGGAATCGAGGCATCGAACCGATTTCAATCCCACATAGATCTTCGGCATTGCGATCGCTAATTTTTCGCGTTTATCTCATTATTCCACAGTTTTTGAGCATTTATCTGGCAAGGCTCGGGGGGCATGGGAATGGCTATAGTCCTCTCCAGTCTCAGCGAATGCATCCAATTAGAGGAAAGATCAGCAAAATATCTCTTAGGGGAATGATCGTGCTAAACTTCATTAAATCTTTCTTGCTTTCCTCCTCCTTTCAATGGCAATCAACGCTGGAGCATTCCCCTCCAATCCTCTTCCATCCCCGCATTTCCACAGGTCAACTTGATTATTGGTTTGTAAAAACGTCTATCTGTGCTTTTTTTTTCTTCTTACTTGTTCGCTCTCTCACTCTCTCTCGGAATAAATTTATGCAAAAATCTTGAAAAATGGTTGGCTACTGTAAATGAGGCCCCTTCGACTTTGACAGCATGATGCCAGAGACTGGGACTGGGACTGCGACGAAGGCCGAGACAGGCACCTTTTGCCTGTGGCGCATTTTCTCTTGGGCTCCGATTAGATTTCTTTTCTTCGGACTTTTGGTGCTCAATTAAGTATTTGACTAAATATTGGCTACTGGTTTTCACAGAACCTACTCGTATGTAAATGGAATTTCTTTTTTCGATGCCCTCGTATGATGAATTAGCTTGGAGAATTAATTTATTCCTCGTTCGTTCAAGAGCTTATCTAAATAATTATGAATCTGTTAGGCAGTATTAGGTAAATCAGTGGAGGCCTCGTTCTTCCTCCCAACGGCCACCACATGACGCGGCACATTCAAGCTAGACTCGAGACGCACAAGCGGATGTTGCAAAAGAGAATTACCGGACAAGAACAACGTACATTGCGTGTGCATGACGCGACACATTGATGTTGATTCTTGATTTCATTCTTAGATCATTGGTCTAGAGTTGAAATGTGGTCAATGTGATTTTTAAATTTAATATTGATTCTACAGTTTGGATCTATCATCGGATCGAAGGATTCGGGTGATCCGTACAAATTTGTAACAAGATGATGATCTCACTGATCCCACGGCCATTGGCCGATCCTTACCACATTCCGATTCCGATTCAGATTCCGCCAGATCAATCCATCTTCCCATTCACACAACACGATCACGTCGGCCGCATATCGGCGTCCATAAATTTTCGCACCTTTACAATTACCGCGGAGAATAATAATAATGACAATAGGAGAGGAGAAATAAAAGCTTCACACAATTAACAATCCGCATCATTACGATAAGTTTTTGTGCGGTTCAGGTTTCCCAGAAGCGATCAATCAATGGGCTGGCCTGAGCCACCGCATCTCCATCCACAGCCCCATTCAGATCCCCATCCCCCCCATCTCATTTTGGCTGCGTAAATGTTTCAACAAAAAATAACTAACGAGGTGTTATAATTATAAAAGAGACACATAAACGTGTCCGCATGAAAGCGAATCGAAAACGTTAATCTGTTACAAGGGTTGATCGAGACCTGACCAGACCAGACCAGATCCACATCCAGATCGCTGCCAGAAGCAGTACGGGGCAGGCGCTTGTCATTAGAATATATTGTTCGGTCAAGATTTGTTGACTCTATTACTGGATGTGTCTAATAGCTGAGCGCGATGTACCTGAGCATTCTGCCGTTTCATTGATGACTCTTCGATCTTCGATACCTCGCTCGCTTTTTATGAATGAAGCCAGCGCGCCTGGGACTCGAGACGGACCGTTCATTGATCGTGCCCCAAACGTTTCAATTCGTTTCGACATTTTGCTGCGTAATTTGTGTTAAGTGGTTTCGGCCCACTTCAGATTGGTCTCTGATCCATCTCCCATCCTGAGATGGGGCTTCTACCTTAGCTTCCGCATGGGTATTACTCGTTCGAATCTCCAGAAATCCATCCCTCTCCCTCTCCCTCTCTCTGTATATGTTTAATTTGGTTTTATGGCTAGAAAATAAACAACAACGAGAACAGCATCAGCAGCGGCAGTGGGAGCCGTGAGTGAAGTTGAGGAAATTAAAATGCGGCAAACTGTGCATTTATCCCGTCATGCCACGCCCCATGCTCCTCCATGAGTAGACTGGAGCTTCAGCAGTCAAGAGGCAAGATCACTTTGATCTATGCCGTACGATTTTGTTTATTTTTGTTCATAATCGACCACCTTCGCCTTTGCCTTCTCCACCGCCAAATGATCTTATTGGAGCTCCCTCGACTTGGCTCAGTTCGGTTCGGATCGGATCGGATCGGCTCTCTCCTCTGATCGCCGGCTGCCTTTTGATCAGGCGCGAAAATTGTGAGCCTACCACCGCAGTTGAAGTCGGAGTTGAGGTTGAAGTTGAAGCTGAAATCGGAGGAAGAGACAGCGACAGAGGCAGCGTCAGAGTCTGTCCGGTAGTTGCTACCGACAATGACGAAGAATATTTTGCCACCGAACTTTGCTGTTCGGCAGAGAGAACGATTATCGCCGATCGCTGCTGATGATGATGATGGTGATGACGCAGTTATTTGTAGATCGCTGCAACAGCCAGCAGCCACACAGGCCCACACAATAGCCAATCGCCAAATGGATAGGAGAGAGCAGGCTTTGACGCAGACCATAGCTGGCAGATCAGCAAAAGATCACAGGACTGATCGCAGATGATGATGCGTTTCTTTGTTGTTCTCTGATTCATTTCGGTTCGGTTTGGTTCGGTTCTGGTGGCGGAACAGTTCATTAGCTTAAATGGTAGCTGGAATGTGTGAAATCTAGTTTTGCGATAATCGATCATTTAGAGATCGGAGATCTAAAATAGGGCATTGTCTAATAACACATTGCCTTCTACATTTATAAACAGTTCAATAGCATAACAAAGTAATAATAATAAATAAAAATAACACCTAGAAGGAAGCATTTCCCACCCCATAAAGTAGATATATTCTTGATCAGCATCAATAGCCGAGTCGATCCCAGTTTGAAGCCTAGATCTCATAGACTATAAGAGCTTGAGAAAGCAAATTTTGTATCCAGTCTCCTGAGATATCACACTGTTAGAAGAGTTCCCTTCCGCTCTCATAAAGGACGAAAATCTGTGGTATCTCCCTCAAACACTCTCAACGTGCAGTGTGCGGGAGGAGCGGGCAATTCTGAATGAGTATCGCGTATAAATGTAGAGTCGCGGCCGTAGCTACGACTCACAACGTTCCTCCTCGTTCAATTAACGTAAAAAAAACGAAAAACTTTTTCGTTTTCGAAAACGGCAGCACCAACTTTTTTGTTTTCTAAAGTAAATTGGAAGTGCCTGCGAAAAAGACCCGGCCCGAATAATCAATTTCCACTCTCGGAGTACATCTAGTGACTGACTTTGGCATGGCCTGGAAAATCAAGGACTGAAGATGAAATTTTGAGTATATGCATATCAAATTGTATCGAACTGTATCTTTTTCACATAAATACATATCTAGGTGCATCGATAAAAGTGTAGACGGAGGAGGGACCGTTCCGTACCTTGGTATTAAATCAGCATATCTTACCATTAGATTAATGCAGTACGTAGTGCATTACCATAACAGCATTAACAGTGTATTGACTGCAACATAACAGTGCTTTCACAGTTGCCCAGTGCCGGCCCTCGTCCACCCTTAGCAAACACCTTCAGAAAAACCCAACATGTTTTCTGCGGTTGACTTTCTGTCTTTCCGCGAAAGTATGTCAGTCTCCCTCCCACTCGCACAGTCCGATCGCTGCACTATAATTTGCTACGCACAGTCTGTGCCGCCGCGCCGCGCCGCAGCTCTTGCCACGACACGATTCTGATTCCGATTGCTGGGCGGGGAATCTTGCTCTGGGGTCTGGGTTGGATCGGGGCCTGGGCTAGGTATAGGGCTGGGTAGCTGGGGTAGCCACGCTTCACTGTGCTCATAAATTGCAGCGTTTTGAAAAAGTTTACATTATTTTTTCTAGTGAATTTTTCCCGATCTACTGTCCACTTCGAATTTTCTTCTATTGCAGTTTCCTCGACCCTCTCACTCTCACTCCCACTCGCACTCGCACTCCCACTCCATGTTCCGCTCCTTCGCTAACCACCTGCCTCGGCCTCGGAGCGAAACGGAAACTGGCAATTTGCTAAAAAGAATGTGTATGGTAAAAATGTAACCAACTATTTCTAGGCCTCGAACAACCACACGCATCTCTCAGGGGGATGGCACGGTAAGGGGTGGAGCGGCCCACAGGGAGGGGCGGAAAATCGGTACATTGACATTATGCGTTTAGTTACGCACTAACATTTTGCCGACATTTATTGCACGCAATGCTTTTTGATGCCTAAACTGGACAATTTAGTGCACCAGAGTCTGGCTGTGGCTCCGACTCTCTCAGTGGCTTTGACTCTGACTGTGGCCACGAAACCTACTCTCATTTTTTGCTCCCACTCCGCGTTTAATGTAGACATTTTGTACCGGGACGATCCCAACCAATTTGCTAAATAAGCAACTTAGGGTCGGACGCATACCATCCATACCCATGCTCATCATACCCATACCCATATCCACTCTCGTACATTCATTGTTTTCGCAATGCGTCACTGCTTCCGTCCTACTCGGAGTGTCGTCGTTTATTACTCAACTACGTTACCCGGATCAAAGAAATTTATATTATTTGCCAATGTTCTCTGAGATCTATAAAAATTAATTGTATAATTTGGCTTCAAAGGAAGTTTAGAAAAGAAGAACATAGCAAATATATTGCAAATTATTCGGCCCAATTTAATTTAATTTAAAACTAAATCATAGAGTCTTTGACAGAATTGTATAAAATGTCGCTCTTATAGATATTGTAGATAATTGTAGACACACGATATGGGTATTTAGGAGGATTGCACGTTAAGGTCCTCGATGTTCTTCCTACGATGAAAGCACGTTTTGGCATGTCTTTCAATAGGCGGCTGTCAATATGTTTATTCGTACATTCAGAAGAAAATACATACAGATATTGTACATATAGGCATCCAAAGACCATCCAGCGACCATCCAAAGACCATCCAAATACCCTCCAAAGACCATCCAACGACCATCCAAAGACCATCCAAATACCCTCCAAAGACCATCCAAAGACCATCCAAAGACCAACCAGGGACATCGCAGTTTTCTTTTTAGGATTTTGCGCAGGAGTATGCAGAGGATCTCTTCAATAGGAAATGGGGCTAACAAGTACCTAAGAGTGGGTGAAAATATTAATTTCTAACACGTCTCTTACACTCTTCCTTTCTGTGCGATGTAGGCAGGAAAAGATGAGCCTCAACACATCAGTAGCTGAGTGTTCGACTCAAATGTTTTAAAATTCAGTTAAATGATATACTTAAAACTTTTTAAAAGCCTTTACAATATTGTGAAACTGTAACTTTACTCATTATTCTATTGGTAGAGACTACAAACCTTTGTTTCCCAGTGTGGGAGAAGTCGATGACTTTACGAAAACACATTTCCCTCAATGTAGAAGCATTTATAAACTGATTAATTATGTTAAGAGGCTTCCTGTCTTGAGCAAAACATTTCAAATTTTCTATTGTCTCGCTTTCCATATATAATTAACATTTGAATATGCATATGTACATGTCTCCCACTGCTTATCCAAGTTTTTTAGCTGCTGGCGGTTTCAAACGTCAAACGTCAAGCTGCCTGAATTTAGCCGACAGTCACGTCACGTTTTCACCTAAAACAGGACGGGGCTTTGGCAGAGCGGAGTGGGCTTAGAGGACAATAGAGGCCATTCGATCAGTCGAGCAGTCGATCAGGGGCTATTATAAAATCGTTAATAAACGCTTGTCAATTTCCAGTAAAGTGTACAAAAAACGTTTATAGTCATTAATAATAGCAATTTCATAATTTCGTATAGAAAACCAAGTGCTATGCCCCTCTGCCCCCGCGGCCGACTGCCGACTGCCAACCCTTTGCCTGGGGCCGAGAGAGAGAGAGAGATCTCGACTCATTTTGGGTCTCCGTCTCCGTCTCGGTCCCGGTGTTGGTGTTGGTTTCGTCTCTTGAGTGCGTCAAACAGTAGCTAACAATTTTTTAAAAGCTCATTTAAATATTTCAAGCCCAGTGGTTGAATAAAAAATATAGAAGAAAAAGGAGAACCATGCGATAGATAATGATACACTGTCTGCATAATATTTAAAGAGAAATCAAGATGGAATGCCCATGAAATGTCGTCGCAAATCGAATCTGTAGTCGACTTTTTGCCGAAACTGTACTGACTGTGGGGGCCTGTGTTTTGCACATAGTGGGTGTTGGTTCAAATTACTTGAATTGGTCTTTTGAAAGCTTCTAATTACATATATCTATGGTGCATTTAAGAATCTTCTTAAGAAAAAGACCAACTCGAATATACTCGAAAATTGATTTAAATATGTATATTTTCTACTATGCCAATTCGATGTCTGAATGTCTGGAATACTAGTTTCAAGCCCTTTTGGTGGAAAATATTTACTTTTTTCCTCTGGCAATATATACCTCAGATCGGATCAGTTTTTAATTAATTTTTATTTATTTATTTATATCAGAGCAATGGTAATTTTATTTGTGAGAAGCTTTTAAGGATATTTAAAGAACATATACTTTATGTAAATATGAGCATAAAGTTTCTTGGATCAATTGTTAATCCGGTCTTCCGTCGGACTGGAATTCCAAGGGTCTGCCAGCTACTTGGATTACCCACACAAGTGTAGAGATTAACTGCCTCTCTGGGCCTTGCGTTTGTGTGTGTGTGTGTTGGCCATGAATTGCATCATTTCTCATTTACAAATCGGGCCAGAGCAGGCAAACCGTTTAACACATTGCCAGCCGAAAGGCCGAAACTGTTTGTCCGAGTGAGAGGCTGAGACTGAGGCTGAGGATAAGGCCGAGAGAAATAGAGAGGCATAGCGAGGGAGGGAGATGAAATGGATCAATGAACCTGAGAGGCTCGAGGCGTTGCTGTCGGCAAAGAGCAAAGCCACAGTGGAATCGGAGCCGGAGTCGGACACAATCGAGGCGGAGGAGTCGGAGAAGGCGCGCATTTAAAAACCTTTTAAGTCGTCAGGCACGCCTACTTTTTAAGTCCCGCTGCCTCTGCCGCTGCCGCTGCCCGTACGCAGGCGCCACCCTGACGCCAGCCGGAAATGGCCATGCCACAGACGGAGGCTGAAAGAGCGAGAGAGAGAGGCAGAGACAGAGACAGAGACGACCCGGGAAATGTTTTCTTTTGACGCTTTGACTATTTAACTTCGGGTGTAAACTCCACAAAAATAGAAAAGCAGATAGCCGAAACCCAAAACCAAAAAAAAAACCAACGAAGGAAAACACTCAAAATGCCAAATGCCGGGGAAAAGCCGGTGAGCTCCTTGACTAATTCGATTGCAATTAGTTGCATGCCCGTTCGGGGGCAGGGGCCGAGTCGTGGGTGCCTCGTCGTGGCTCGTCGCAACGGTGACAGGATTTGGCCATAATCCAATTAAATGGATGGCAGTCGCCCCACTGCCCAGCTCCCTCCCCCTCTTCTGGCCACTCGCTTCCTTCTCGCACCTGTGCGGTCTTTGGTTTTTAATTTTCTCTGCTTAAACATTTCTTTTTCTTTGTTGTTTTTTTGTAGGCTCGAGGGGTATTTCGTTTCGTTTCGTTTTTGGCAAGTCAAGCGGCGACTATTGATCGATCAGCCAATGATTTTGCATAAATTATGGGAAGGCAGCTACGAAATGAAAACCTGAACTTCGCCGGACTACAAAAGCCCGAAAAGCCGACCCAAGAAAATAAATATGAATCCATAAAGACTAGATGCCTGGTGCCCAGACGATTGCGATGACAGCAACCCAAATGAGAGCCACAACGAAGTGCGAATGCACTTTTATTAATAATCTACTATTTTTTCATCTAAAATATTCATTGTTTAAAGTATTGTGTATAGCTTTGAACTGTATTTAAATTTTCTTCTCATTTAACAACAAAAAGGAAATCGAACATCCTTTGGTTGTGTGGCCCCAAATATATTTGAATTATTTTTGAGTTAACAATTCTTCTTATTAATGAAAATATTTGTATTACCCATGGTGTTATGGTTCTGTCATAATCTTCTCCCTTTCGTGATGCCTACTTCCTCTGGGACATGCCCATAAAGAAAATCCAAAGTCGATTCATTCGGAATCATGGTATTCGATTCGATTCGATTCGACTAGACCCAACCTTCTTGATAAAGTTGTTAAGCTCAGTGGAGAACGGTCGTAAAAGGCAGTTTATATTTTGGTGGCAGTGGCTGTGGCAGTGGCAGCTTTACGCTTTATTAATGCCACCCAGCCAGAGCAGAGCAGAGCAGAGCGGAGCTAATAGATAGATACTCTTACAATGCTTCACGCAGATACAGATACAGTTACAGTTACAGATACATACATACTGTTATGGCTTCCAATTTCGATTATATGGCATTACTAAATTTGATTTTTGCATGCGACAAAACCATTCAAACAAAATTATCATTCAATTGTGCGTCATCGCCAGTCGGAGGGGGGGAAGGGAGGGGCACATTTCAGCTGAATAATGGAGTGGGCATGGGACTGGGACTGGAGGTATCTCAATCTCTCCTTCTCTCTGTTAACAAGCGGCTAAATGGCAGTGCAGATCTACAGCCTTTGTGGCCTTAATTACAATCTTTTGAATACATTTGGCGCTTAATCACGAGGCCATGATCTGGGAGCCGGCTCGCCCCACCTGACCGACGGTCTCACATCAACTCCATTTCATTCGCAACTCTTGATTTTTCAACATTTGTATTTCTGTATCTTTGTATTACTTTTTGCCCACTTGAAAGGCATCCCTGTGCTGCAATCATCAATCAAAGAGTCTCTCTTTCGGTGCGGCCTCTTGACCGGCTTTCAGCAGCGGCATGAAATTTCAACTGGCGACGATTCAGATACAGATCTGTGGTAGTACCTTCTTAGCAGTATATAAATTCTTGACCAGTGGCCATAATAGCTGAAGTTCTTGCCGTTTTATAGCTCAAGCCCAACTTTCAGACTCGACCCGACATTCGCCTCTCGCTTTTGTGGCTTCATCTGCTCCTTGCACACATTTTTCTCCTTCCTCGCCTCTTCAGGCTTTGTCAAGTGGAAAATGTTGAAGATACGCACATATACACATGCATGGTGTGTGTGTGTGTGTGGTACTTAAGTCCGGCCCGACCACAAAACCGCACAATTTAATACCAAACAAAAATTTAACAACGAGTAAAAAATGAAACAAAAATGTGCAACTAACTGCGATGTATGCATTCTAGCCGTCAGATACATTTTGAGCGACACCCAAAGAGGCCATCATGATTATCGTATCATGTGTATCTGTGTATCTTTTTTCGCACCCACTTTCGGCAGAAATATCTGGAGAGAGAGAGAGAGAGAGTTGAAGGCCGGCAGGAAGAACAGGTTGAGGGTGGTTCGGCGCGGTTTGGTCCGCTCAGCGAAATTCGATCGCTCTGACGAGTGCCTTGAGGTACTAGCCACCCGGCAATTGAGCAATATCTATCGAATACTGAAGAGCGGTTGGGGGCGAAGAGCAATCAGCGTTTCAATCAATGACATATGTGTATCGAACACTCCCTCAGTAGGTGGATAATCATTCAATTATACCATGTCTTGGGGCAGTCAATAATTTCCAGACTGCTCATGAGACTTTTATGTCCTAAAATGAATAACATATACATTGGGTTAGGACTTTATCATGTCTAAACTCTGCTGAATTATACAGTACGAACTTCTATAATCAGCTATCCTTCAACTATTAGCCAACTATTATTTCAGCTCGCACCCTGTCGCCCGATAGTTCAATCCCTCAAATAGAACACAAGTTTTGATGCCTGTTACTGCCGACAAACTGCTTGGGACACAACCTCCTCCGTGTTCCACTCAGTCTGCAGTCGCTGTCATCGCTCTGCCGTCACCACAAAAACCGCACACAACTCATCGGCAACACCGTTGGACTGGACTGGACCTGGAAGTGGACCTGGACATGGACAGTTTTCCCCTCTTCCCAGAAGTCCATCAGCAACCTGCCGGCGGTTGGTCAAGTTGGCTATTGGCTGCCTCGACCCTGATCCTCCGCTGCGCTCTGCTCCGCACTAAATTGGTAACTAAATACTTAAACTAATTTTAAGGTTTAACAAAGTCCAAGCAAAAGTTGTCGCTGACAGGCGGAGGGGAGTGGAGCGGAGCGTAGAGGAGCGCTGAGGTGGGGTAAGGGGTGGCGGTTGACCGCAAGCAATGAACTGCCAGAGTGTGTGTGTTAGACACTGTGGCAATGTGTGGTCACTATGGGGATGCCTGTGGTCAGACTTCGAGACAGTTCTCCCATTCTCCCTCTTCGCTGCCTTCGCCATTCCCCCCACTGGGGGGGTGGTTCTGGAGAAGACACTAAGTAGCTGCTAACTGTTATTTATTTTACATTGCTTACTAATTTCTCATACGAACGCACAAAAATATTTCTAAGGTTTCGTGGGAGAGAGAACGAAATGACCCAACCGAAAACAAAAACAAAAATTGAAATCCAATAGGGCGGCCAAATAAGCGCAGCGCAGCGTGAAAGGTGCACAAATTATCGGCAGAGGAGCAGAAGGGAATAATATTTTTAGGATCAGGAGCAGCGGGAATAACGCTACCAAAGCCTACAAGTCGCTTCCAATTTAATACTAAGTGAATACGAGTATACCCCAGGCTCTGTGGGGTCCAAATCTGGATAAATATATTCAATATCTTCTAAATTTACCTTCAATACGAGGACTTGTAACACTGGTCTACAGTTTCCCATAGGAAATTCATACGATACCAAGTTCCATTTGTAAGCTCCATTAAAGGAAGCCTTACCTTTTCATCGATACCTACGATGCTCAGTGAATAGATCACTCTTTCAAGCCATTAACTTATGAGTAGTTCTGTATGCTTAAAACCACAGAATAGACTCTTAAGGAACTCCTTTTATTTAGAAAAAACATCCGAAACCCTATGCCTTGCCCATGGTCTCCCCGAATGATCTCTCGACTGCGATGCACCATGCACTTACTGCTACTGTGATTGGCCTGATTTATGAGGAGTCACTGTTTTGTGCTATAACTATGACTATAACCATCACCAGATATCTGTGCATACATCTGGGGCCTGCTAATTATTCATCGGGTTCATCACATCGTGTGAACTCGGTTTGTAGGTTTTTGTTATAAGAGTATGCTGTTTGCTGTTCGTGTTTTCAGCTCCGCGGCGTTTTTACCGCAAATGTCTAATGAAGTTGGCCCGCTTTGATTGAGTGGGAGCAATTAAGGCAGCTCTCCCGTGGCTCTCCCACTGGCTACGTGCATTAGATACGAACACAGCGACAGATACAACAGCCACAGATGCAGATACAGTTACACATACAGATACAGATACATGTACTGGGAGATACAGTTGCTGGTTGCGCTGCTTGCCGCGCATATTTCTCACTCATAATTAAGTCGTTTTGAGCGCGTTTAGAAATTGTTTTCGCTGCGTGTTTTGAGCTGAACTTCCCCTTCCCCATCCCCAACCCCATCCCTGCCCCACTCTTTGTTTTCTCCACGCTTCTTGTTTATAAAGGCAACAGCTAATTGCAACAGATTTTCCCAAGGAACCCAGGCCGAAACCAAACTAAAACTGAATCCGAACCAAACCACTTGCCCGATCCCAGTCCCAGGCGAAAGTCACAGTCAGAGCCAGAGTAGAGCAGTCCGAGGGCCGAGGGCCGAGAGGGGTTCTGTCTAAGGCAATCTTAAATTGGGTTATTATGTGCATAGTTATGGCCACAATGCCGACGCCTCCATTCATCGCATGCGACACTTAATTGCAATGAAGAATGCGCGCCCTGGTGCAAAAAGTTGTTCCAACATTAGGGTCAGAAACTGGCACAAATCTCAGCAAAATGTATTTAATTACAGAAACAAAATATGATAATAAGATTCCAATGCTAACTGACAACAAGTGAGTCTTCTAACCCACTGATTAGTGACCATCTTCCATTCTATTAAAAAATATTCATTAATCTAGCTACGAATAGGCCCTTCAGACGCAGATTCGATTAGTAAGACATCACTCAAATCTGTGGTAGCTTGAATGAGATAGAATAGATAGGTAGATGGAATAGGAAGAGCCAATGGCTACCCTACAGAAGGATTCATTGGGTCAAAGAAAGTACGAGCAGTGGAACAGCCTAAGAGAAGGCAGACGAATATTAAGCCAAACGATTTCAAAATTGGAGGGAATAGCCAAATGCTTACCTTAGTATGTATGGTATTATTAATGTGGCTTTGATTTTGGTTCCGTTAGTTGTCGCTAAACGTACTTCACTCTGGCGGCTGGGGCATTGGGTCTTCTTACGTCGATTACCTCCTTCTGGCGAAGATCGTCCAGTCCTTGGTGTCAAGCTGCTGAATTTCCACGAGCCTGACGATTCCGTAGCGTTTTCCCAGTGCTTTGTCCTTTTTCCTTGAATTCTTCTCCTTTGCTTCGTCGTATATATTTGATGAATGCAGTTGTCCTGTTGGCAATCAGCAAAGAAATAGAAGCCACGACGAAACCTACTACCAGGGCCTCTAGGAGCCATATTCCGTATACGAGCTTATTATCTTTATCCGTTAAACATATGTACGGACCATGTTGCAAAATGCTCCACATTAGTTTAAACATATTGATGAGAAATATTCTTGGTCTGTTCTTTCCAATTGATTCGAATGAAGCTCAGAACGAGGCTGGGTAGTTATCCTTTTTGTATGTTCTACTTTTCTGTCAGAATATGCTTGACAAATTCTGTTAATTTCTATCGATATCTATCGATGATCTATCAATACAATGCAAACATAAAGTTGTACAAATAAAGTTCAAATATAAAATTTGACCTTTGATCTGCTAGTTTTTGTGGTTACTAGTGGCGATAGCTCACACTATAGTCAGAGCAGGGTTGAAATATTCGGTAAATCGAACAAACGAAACTGAAATGCAACCAGAACTCAACTTTTTGTCATTTTGCCCCCAACCATGGTGTAAATAGGGTAAGTGTATTCCAGATCGTATTTATAATATAATCTAGCTCTTCTCAGTCGACCATAAGTACATTCAAATGACTAGCCTAGCTCGGTCCACTGCCACAGCGATGTATCCCTCAAAACAAGGCACAAAACAGGAGGGTATGACATCAAAAGGAGCAATAAAGATCCAAAACTGACACTCCAGAATACTACCCAGAGGACTATGTAATTTTAGACAACTTTCAATGACAGCCACAGAAATAGATGGATACCTGGAATAGGGAGATGGTAGATTGGACCAGGAACTATGGGGTTTGTGTTTTTGGGGTCCTTCATGATAAGCACACATCTTGAACACACATTTTCACTCCATTCTCTCAGAATCCCGATGATATACGACATACGTATATACCACTTCCTTCCATTCGAAATGTGCGCTTCCCAACAGAAGAAGCCTCGATAGGATCGTCAATCTGATAACCTTTCTCTCATAATGACTTTCATATTATTTCAGAAATACTCAAAGGCTGATTGCTCCTGATTTTCGTTCTTCTCTCATTGTTTTTCGTATCTTTAATTGAATGGCTTGCAAATAAGGGCAAACACTTGTACAACATGTCGGTAGAGCGTAGGATGCTAGGATTAGAGAGGTTACTCTATTTCATTTAACTGGTTCTCAATTTTGGTATTGGAATAAAATCACCCTCTTTCCTGGCTGAGCTGTCTCCTTTATCGCCTCCTTTAAGTTCGAAAAGTGTAGTTAAAATGCCGAACTGTGGGACAGTTCAAGATCAAGATGATCAAGAATAGCAACAGCCCGTATCGTGTGAGTAATTCACTTGCCTTTGTGCGTAAAAATGGTTCAATTTCGGTTGGATTCCAATGAGGTGATTGTTAATTATTACACATGCGACGCGTGTTCCCTGATAATTGTTTGCGTGGCTGTGGTTGGACATGGTACATATAGTACATACGCGTTGTATTGGTATTTCGGAAATTGCCTCGCACAAAAGATACAAAGATACAGATACGCGAACCACTAATATGCACATATCTTTAGCCATTTTAGTGGTGGTGTTTTGTTTGCGGCTGCTTTTGTTGTTTGACATGATCGAAAGCGGAAATTTGTGTTGAAATTTCCATTTAATTTTCGCTGGCGATTCGGCGGGGGGGAAAGTGGAGATCTGATGGGAATATTTTCTGGCTTTTGGCCAGAACCAGCCCCAGCTCCATCCATTTCAATGGCTGATTTCAGAACGGGCCTGTTCCTGCAACGAAATAAATGAAAATCGGTTCAACGCATAAATTTGTACGGCTACGCGGCTTATAAAGAATACACCAGTCCGAAACCGTTTCGTGACCAAATATGCTAAACAGTGACAATTTCACAAATGCCCATTGTTGTGCCCGACGCTGCTCTGCGGCGCTGTAATTATAACCGAGAGGTACTCACTCGCACAGATACAAAAGCAAATACAAATACAAATGTATCTGCAGTTGGAGCTGGGTTCAGCTTTTGTGCGGTAGATACAGTTTGCCAATTAATTTGTGAAAAGCGTACGGAAAACAAAGGCGAAGGGGAGCGGTGTGGAGCGGAGCGGAGGGAGACCTGTACGAGTAGTAAGAGATATATATCACCTAGGAAAATATATATATAGAGAGATAGAGAGAGGGGAATAAAACGTGGCGCACATGAATCTAATTGAGATGGACGATTCCAAACTGAAACTCAATTATGTATGCACCCCAGGCTCCCCACCCCTCCTCCGCTGCCTCCTCGTGCCCCAAGCTAGGGCTATCTATTGTTTTAATGCGACTCTTTATCTGCTTTAATTAGTTTTGCGCTACCTTAATTCCCTCGGATACCAGATCTCCCATTGTGATGCAGATGCTGCAAACGCTTCCCTTTCCCG
This sequence comes from Drosophila miranda, assembly GCF_003369915.1. Lineage (NCBI taxonomy): Eukaryota > Metazoa > Arthropoda > Insecta > Diptera > Drosophilidae > Drosophila > Drosophila miranda. Next base: position 7,547,488 of record NC_046673.1, read on the forward strand.
TTTCAGATCGCGCTCTGTTTTCCTCTTTCTACCTACATACTTATTATATATCGGCTTGTCTCTCTCCCCATTCCCCATCCCCCGTCCCCCATCATCATCATTTTGATTTCGAAAGCAAATTAGACTGAAAATTATCATGTTACTCGTACTATTACTACTTACAGCCATAGCCACAGGCACAGGCATAGCCATACAAAAAATGATTTCATTATACACGGACCGAAAATGACTTCCGTTTATATTCGACTTTTGTTTTAATTTCGGGGAACGCAGTCCCCGGCCCATGGCCCATGGCCGGAAATCTTGTAATCACCTTCGAATCGGAAATATGTATGACGAGAGCAGAGAAGCGAAGGCCGAAAAGGGTTAATCGCGTTTTGATGGCTCTATAAAGTTGACCCTGCGACCCCTGCCTGCAACTATGGTTCCGTTTTTCCAATCTTTGTTGCACACACACACACATACACATGTGTACCATACAAATGTGTTCCACTCCAACCCCATTGGAAAATTGACAAATCCCACATGAATTGTTGCCAAAATGCCATCCTGGACTGTCCGCCGCCCTCCGTCTTTGCCAAGCACTTAACCAACAATTTTATTTTGAATGTTACTCTAATCTTCGATAAATCACACACACACACACACATACAAATAGTTGACGGGGCACATCCGTCCTCTATCCGTTGCTCCATCTCCATTTACGAGCACATCAATTGAATTTTAATGGAAATCGACGAGGAATAAAAGAGACTAAAATGCTTTAAAAAAAAGAACAGATAAAAATCAAAGGAGCTGAGGCTGGAGCTGGAGCAAAAAGGGCAAAAAGAAGTCAAGGAAAACTGTTGGAAAACGGGAAAATTGTACGTGAAATTACAAATGAAAATGGCAATGAGCAAACGGTTTTTAAAAGTGCAACGGCTCGTGAATTTGTCTAAAATGATGCCCCGTCTTCTGCGGGGGATTTGGACATGTTTGTGGCATGTTGCATGTGGCATGTGTGCGTTAAAGCCTGAATGAATCGCTTTATCGATCACTACTTTACACCGTGGAGTATGTTGTGAAAAATCGTGTGCCCCGTTCGAAATCGATAGCTTGCATGGGGCATGGGGTATGCCAAAAATACCATTCGATTGCAGGGTATGGCCAAAAAGCGTCTCGTTCGCTTCGTTCATTTGCCAACGATTTTTTCCAGCCGCTCAGCGGCTACGTTCTGCTTCAATGCAGCCAAATTCTGTTACACACAGAATCCCCCAGCAGTACGAGTAGACCAGCCAATCCATCCACCCATCCCCATTCCCATCTGCATTCCCCTCCCATTCCTGGCTAGTCAACAGCCATTGCCCAGCGTAACCAAAAAGCTAAAATGGCCAATTTTACAATTTTCGAGTCTCGCCGCTGTCGTCGATTCGATGATGATGTTGTTGCCGTTTTTGTGCGCGACAATTTTTCTACACAATTCTGGTCCCTTTTTTTTGAATGGAGCGGGATTTTGGGATTTCGGGATGGATTTTGGAATGGGATGCGGCAACGCTTCAGTGGTGACTGTGAACTGTGACTGTGTGTGTGTGTGTGTGTGTGTGTGTGTGGGTTTTTTTTTTATGTTTCTCTCTTTTTGCCGTTTTTAAATGGGCTTTTTATGCGCGGCAGATCAATAATATATATAAAAGATAGAGGACGAGTGGTGCGGAATGGCTGGGGATGAGAGTGGATGGGCAGGGGCAGGGGCAGCCACTGAGTCCTGGCTGGATAGGAAGCGCGGACAGGATATGCGCGCCAAGCGGAAATGTGCACATTTATTTATCCTGTTTCGATTTTGATTTTATTTTGGTTTGCTCTGCTTTTTGTTTGTATTTCTTTTTTCAGCATTTTCCTTTATTTTTCCGTCGTTGTTGTTGCCTGTTCTGGCGACGCTAAACGCAATTTTCAAATGGTTTTCCCATGGGCAGGGATTCCGGGCAATGTTTAGTGGCTTGTGACCAGGCTCGCAGCCCCACTACCTCACACACACACAGGCACACACACAGGCGCACACACAGACACACTCATACGTGCGGATATGTAGGCCCGATTCGATGGTTCAGGGGCAGGACGTCGACTCCATGTTTAGGCAGGCACGAAAAAATGCTGTAAAATATTTGAAAACGAGATTTTTCACGGCTGGTAGTTTGCATGTTCAGCACCGTTACTGCCACCAGCTAGGACCGTACCAGACCGTACCGTACCGAACCGGACCGGAGACGATGGCATTTGCATAAAGGAGGCTTCACAATTTCGGGGCGACTTCTCTGTGCACATTACGGAGGGGCACATGCAATTATGTGGCTCCAAAATACAATCAGTATGGCTATTTGAGTGTGTGTTTAAAAGGTCTGGATTCCCATTATATCAATAATTAACAAGACAAATGATTACAAATTATTTTAAATAATCAATACAGAAGTATACATCGTTATGGGGAGTTATTGCTCAGTTATTGCTGAAAGTATATGGATATATGTCTCTACCATATCCTTAGTTTCTGGTGATAGTCCATCCATCCAGTATCACAGTTCTCTAACCTTTTCCACCACTAATTGAGAGCAATCTTGCAGCCCAATCTCCCAGACCCATTCCACAGCTCGTGCCCTCCAGATGCAATTGCACATTTTGTTCATCGCCGGCTACTGGCCTTTAGAAGGGGGGAGACACTCCGGCGAGCTCCAGCCTCAGCTCCAGCTCCAGCATGGCGACGATTAATGGAACGAAATGGATCGAAATGCTGGCCGCTGCCAGGGCTCGGTGCCGTTTAAAAATTAATGATCAATGTAAAAGTTATTAATGAAGTGCGCCTGGGCCCAACATGCTCGCGCCTACCCTCTGTCGCTGTCCCTGTCTCTCGTCAGCAGCTTCTGGAGCGGAGCAGATCGGCAGCTGCCGGCTTGCGTTTGTTGTTATCGGAATCTTTTAGCCAAATGTGGCTACTGTGCGTTACTTGGACTCCTTGCTGCGGTGCTTCCTTGGTCGGCCTTTGTGGCCGGTGGGACGATAGCATCGTCCAAGGACCGCCAACGCAGGCATGAAAAATGTTGCCATATACGGCATTTGGGCCGGAGCCAGCCACCCTGAAGCTGCCACAGATCTATGATCAATCCAAATCAAAATGCAATTAGTTGGGCGTTGGGTGGCATGGCCGGCCACCACTCAAAAGAAATGCCGCAAAGTGCCCGAGTAAATGCAAAGACGGACGAAGCAATAGATATTCCAAAAACAATTAATATGACTGGTTGGGTGCTGGGTGGGAGTTGGTCTGTAGTCTCTATATTCGAAGCATTTCTCTGGCTACAACTGGCCAAAACATGTATCAAAATTTGAAGCATTTCTAAGGCGATAAATTTCAAATAGCAGTCCCAGGCCTCAAATCATATTAGAAATGGCGAATTATAACATCTCAATGAATGGTACACACTGTAAAGGGAGCAATGCCATAGATATGGATACACATTGTATGTAGCTCTCGAATGCATTGACATTCTCTTGCAACACTGCAACACTGGCAGAGGTGGTACAGTTGCGTACAACTTAATATGGCTGCTTGCTGTAATCGATAGCCACTGACGGAATACACAGCTTGTCCAACCAAGCCATTTACGATCAATTGTCTAGCCGCATTCCCAACCCAGAGCCATCCCAGTCCCAGTCCCAGTCCCGACCGCCCCCGCCGGAGAACCGATCCGCCCATGGATCCGTTTTGGGATCGAGTTACGATGCCGAGTGCTGGCCACAAAATCTTATAAATTATTGTAAATTTGTTAATGGTAAATGTTTAAGCGCTTGATTACATAAAATCGCAATTCCGGCCAGACCACAAAACTGGAAGGCAGAAAACCTATCTAAAGTGTCTAATGAGCAGCGATCGATTGACGGAGAGCGATCATTATGAAAACCGAGCCCAATCCCCATCTCCCTGCCCCTTCCCTTTCCATCTGGAAGCCGCAACAACAATTACAACAATGAAATTTGTTCGCCGAAGCTGCCGATGCATGTTGCAAGTAGCTGGAAACAATTTTGCGGCCTAAACTGTTAAGGCAAGGCTTAAACACTGAGCGAAAACAAGATAAAGCACAAGTTCTGCAATGAAACATGAAAATAGTTCCAATAAGTATTTCTGCCAGTGCAGGTCTACGGGTCTCTTCACTCCAGAGCCCATTCGCTCGGTCTGGATGATTAATGCAAGGCAATCAGAGCCTTGACTACTGCAAAGCCGCCTCCAACTTCTCCAACTCCAACTCCATCGCCCAGCTTCCAGCTCCATCTCCAGCTCCAGCTCCATTACAAATGAAGCCAGTTGACTTGTTTTGTTTGGCGACTGATGAATGCAGATAAAAAGAGCTCGGGCCTGGGCCAAGGAATGCCTTTGAAGGCTGCGCCTCCGGCCATCGTAGGACAAAATGCAACAATAAGCCCGAAAACCACTTGACGAGACCGCTTCTCGAAGCAGTTCGGGGTCCGATCATTCAAGCAGTCCAGCAGCAGCGGGCAGCGGGCAGCCTGCAAGTGAGGTGAAGAAGTGAAGCAGCCGCTTCGGGTGATTGATGATGACCTGCCCGGTCTCGAGACCTGCCTGTTCTTGGATTCAAAGCGACAGAGTGTGGAAGCGGGGATGTGGGGATGTGGCGATGTGGGGAGGGGAAGCGCAAATTAAATTGAAATTAAATTAACGCATTTTCTCTGGAGTCTGGAGTCTCCGTCTGCACGGGACAATGCGATCAAAGTGTGAAATTAATATTTTTCGCTAATCAGGCGAGGCACGCGTCCCGAACCGAATGTGGATCTGGCCCAGCGGGTGGCTCCACTGGTTCTAACACTTTGGGCCACCATCAGGCATCAGGCATCAGCCAGCAGCCACCAGCTGAGCAGCTGAGCAGCAGAGCAGCAGCTCAACTCAGTTCTACTCAGGTTCTGTTGATTCGAGCGGCTGCCATCAAATCTTCCGCCTGATGGACATCTGGTATCCCGAACGAACCCCGTTTCGTTTGCCTTTTAGATTCTAGAAACCGATCTGAAAAGCATTGCACTTTTTGTGGTAATTTACATTGCACCTTCAGATCTTATCGCTGCGATTTTATCTGCACATAAAATGAACAAAAAACATTCAGGTTAGGGAGGGATGGTCGTAAGGGTCTAAGGGTAATTTCGGAGGGTTGGTGGGTTGCCCTGATTTGTTTTTCCAATGAATGAAAGAGAGATCAAATGAATGCACATATGTACATACGAGTAGGCTTAAGGTGATGAATAAATATTCGTAGGTTCATAGCTCATACCCTTGCCATGGCGTATGGGCCAACATTCTTCAAACACTCTTTACGATCAACTACGAGAGCAATTTCCTAATATATGCCTTCATAAATGTGCCACAATTCGTGGTTCCAAGCACATTCATGGAATTAAGCTAGTGATGCTGATTCTTTGATCAAATTACCAGTCTTTCGGGGTTTGTGGAGGTCAAATTTGTGGCCAAATTTGTTCGCTTCTTGCCATCATCTAGCTTCGAGGGAGCAGGGTCACCTGCAGCATTGTCTATCGTATGTTTCCCATTTCTCTTCAGCAGAAACCATTCTATACCATAGGATACATATATGTGGGGAAAGGGTATGGGTATCAACATCGTGAAATAATACCATGTCCGTCCCTCTGTTTGAGGCTTAAACACCTGTGGACTTGGAGACCCATCTATACAGAGGCACCACAAATGTTGCCACGAGTTGTGCCACTCGGCAGTGTGCTGCAGATGCTCCACGCATTGAGCACCTTGAGCAAGCCCTCACTCCTGCCCATAACCGATCCGCGAGTGAAGAACGGAGTGATTGCGATGGCACTCGTTCAGACATTGTTGGTGGCATTGTTTTGGCGCTTGTTCACACAATTAAATTTACAATTTAAGTGCTTCATTATGGGCATCTCTGGGTGGATGCTCCACTAAGTAAATCTCGTTTGCAACAACCAACTGGCAGTCGTCAACGAGCAGCTCTGCTGCCGCTGCCGCTGCTGTTGCTGCTGCTAATTGTTGCACAAAGTTTCACCAAACAATCCACAACAGACTCCGACCGATCTCTCATCCTCAGAGTCATCATGTTGGCCGCTTTTCCACTCTAAGATGAGACTCTGTTGCTGTTTGCATTTTCAATTAGAGTCGAGAGTCGCCTCTATCTGCCGATCTTGTTCATAATTAATTTTTATCAGGCTCAGATCTGACCGCGATTGCACTCAGAGGGGACTCGGAGGGGACTCAGGGGGGACTCCGAGTTTGAATGGGAAACGATGTCGGAACAGATGCGGACCATGAACAGTTCCCGAATCGGATTTCGATGGCCAATTGCCGATTGCCAATTCGGATTTCCCCCCATCAATTTTGGGCATTTAATTTTCGCATAAATTCCTTATCGTAGTCGAGTAATCGCTGCCGGGACCGGGACAGGGACCCCAAACATGTTCGGGCAATTTAATTTTTGTTAAGTTTTCTCATAAAAATGATCGAAAAATATCAAAATTACAGTCTTGCTAACATCAAACTATGGCCCAGTCCCTAACCCGAACCCGAACCCGAACCAGGGTCGACCGAGATCGTTCTGTCCCTCCATTCAATTCCATTCGAAGCCAGCCCAAGCTCCTCCATTCCCAGTCCCATTCCCGTTCCCAGTCCCATTCCCGCCTCAGACGTTGAATGATGGCCAGTTGCGTTTGATTGTTTGATTGATTACCGAGTGGAATGGATGGCAAAGGCATTTAATTTGCAACATTACAACCGATAATCAATACAATGAAGAAATATTGCAGTCCCCGATCGAGTCTCTCCGGCCGTCCTCCACTGCCTCTGCATCCTCCTGCCCGCTGCGACCCGCACACATTTCAAAATTGTTGCATTTGCAACGTTGATGGCCGAAACGTGATTTCTATGTTTCCCATTCGCCCCAGCTTCAGTCACCAGCCACCAGCCACCAGTCGCTGACGAGCAGTTGGCAGTGCCACCGACATCAGCAGCGACGAAAACGATCTGGCTTATAGCAGGTTTAGCTTTTTCATAGGGGTTGTCCATCGAGGAGGACTCGGCCACACCGATCCGCGCAGGCGCTGCAATTTTATTTGTATTTTTCTTGCGATTTTCATATGGAATCTGTTCTTCCAAAGACCGAACTTTTCTATTTCTGTCATCCAATTGAGGAGTGCTGGAGTGCTTGTTCTTGGACCCTGGAAAAACCTATCAATATTCCATAAATTCTTTATAAAAGAGAAACAACGAAACCAAAAAGCAGACCCAAAATCGTAGCGCCAACTGTAAAATAAAATAATTTTTGTATTTTTCTTGATTTTGATTTCTTTTTGTTGCTGTATTCTTGTCCTTTCGTCACTGTCGTCTCTCCTGCCATTCCCTTATTTCTCTAAATTGCAATTTGTGCAAATTATATGCCAGGGAAAAGGCCACAAATGCTGCAAAGAGAATGCTGGTGGGGGGTGCCGCTGGACGTGCAGCAGAAATGCATTTTATTTCTTGCCATTGTCGACTGTCGACCCGGCCAACTCTCCTCCAAAAACAATTGGTCCGTCGCTCAAAATTATAGACGGGCCAAAACAAAAATGTCTGAAAAACGTGAGCCAAACTGCCTGAGGTCCGACTCCGCTCCATCTCCAACTCCGATTCCGTTTCGACGTCGCTCGCAAGCATCGATCCAGTGATCGGTCGATCAGCCATTACTCCGCAGGCGGACAGATCCGGAGAGGGGAGGGGGCAGGGCGGGCAGCGGTGGTAGGTGATGATGGTGGATCCATAGCCCGGTTCCAGCTGCCAGCCAACTGCAACTGCAATTGCCAATTGCCAATTGGCGATTTGAGGCCAAAACGTTGGACGACCATAATGCGATTGGTGCATTTACTTCTTGCCCCACTGGAGTGGCACTCTTCCTCCTCCTCCTCCTCCTCCACTTCCCAGGTCACGCTTTGTTCGTGAGGCGGCCATTTTGGAAATGCCATCGGCGCGGCGGCAGCTGGAGATCGAGAATGGAAATGAAGCGGGTAAGAGGACGGCGGTGGACAGGGAAATGGAGCTACGGATATGGCTGGCCATAAAATTAACAATTTCCGCGCATTTACAACAACAACCAAAAAGAAGGAATCTGTGTCTCGGGCACCCAAACCAACGCCAAAAACAAACCAAAGGCTGACAATAAAACCGCTAACGTTTAAAGGAAATTGTATGTGGCACCATACAGTGAAGCATTGGCTGGGAAGGACTTTGGTGGCAGGAAAATGAGAAGCTGCTGCGTAGAGTCCCTGCGCCTAGAATTCCAGACAAAGTCCTTGAGGACTGTCTTCCACAGATGCCTCCGGTTGGGTATCCTCTGTTCTTGTTTCAGCACTCTTTTTGTGCAACCCATGGCGGCCTCACTGTATAGTGTATACAGCATCCATTCTCTTTTCTCCCCCCCTCCGTGTGTGTTCGACGGCTATGTGTGCCAAATAGAAAAATGTGCCAAACTTGTGCTTCTGCCAGGGCCCTGGGTAGGGCGAAAATATCAATTTCCCGTTGGCGACATTTTGTGCCCCATAAAAGGAAGAAAGAGCAGGATATACGCGCAGAGAGACATGGCGGAAGAGAGAGACAGAGCGTGAGAGAAGGCTGAATATAAATTGTTTAGCATTGAAATGGCAGTAAATTGTATGTGAAAGAAGGCTAAAAGCTCAGCGAACCCCAAAGCAGACGGCAGACGGCAAGAGAGAGTGCAGCGCGAAAGAGAGAGAGAATTGGGTGGAGCCGGAGTCGGTGTCGGTGCTGGGGCCATAGCCGTAGCCGGGGCAAGGGTAAGCATTAGAAAAAGGGCGCAACAAACGGGAGACAGTCAAAGCCTTGGCCAAATGCCGGAAACGTGCGCCAAAGCGAGATGGCGTTCTCATTGTGGACGTGAAGGAGTGAAGGTGATGGGGCTCCATACATGTACGGTGTATACGGATGGGTGGTGGGTTGCTTTCACTGGTATCTGTGCGTGCGTGAAACTTCCGAATCTCTTGTTTGGCCTGACGTCAGATGCCTCAGCGAGAGCCGAGTACTTTCTGTCAGGAAACTTTTGGCTGGCACTGCTGCACAATTTACATATTGATATGCTCTCTCCCCCCATGCGTTGGTGTGTGTGTGTGTGCGTGTTGGTGTTGGGGTGTCGTCACACATACACGTAAGTGTTATTTTTCTGCGCTAGAAAATCAGAATAATAAACGTAAATGACAAAAGAGATGTAGAAACAAATTGCCGAAAGTCCGTGCTTCTATTTCAAACCCTGCCTTTATCTCCCTCTCTCTCTCTACTTCTATATCCAACCCACACTCTGCTGTGATTCCGTTTCCTTTTGCCAGCAAATAAAACTAAATCAGCGGCACTTTGTGCAATTTATATGTTAATATCATTTGCCTTTGTTGTCAAATTTGGCTTATCATTCGCCGTCCTTAATTGGCCCCCCCGGGCAAGAGGCAGGGGGCAATGGAGAGAGCCAAAAGAAACACCTACATATAAGGATAGGGTGGATACCCGTAGAAGGACATGTATGTGTGTGTGTGCCATCCAAATTTGATGAGCTAGAAGACTATGATGCGACAAAGTTGCGACAAATTAGGTTATCTGGAATTCAATTAAAAGGAAAAGGAAAAACGAACAACGAGCATTAAAAAAGGAACAAAAAAAGCATACAAAGAGCTGGAAGGACTCGTACATGCACAGAACGGAGGAAGGAGAGGCAATGGGAATGGAGAAATGCTTTGAAGTCCTCTGATTTTGGGATAAATCTGTCTATCCGTATGGGCTGTAGAGGAATTATTCCTAGCAAATGGATCACCTATTCATAAATGATCAATTGGGTTTATATTTATGCCTCAAAAGGACTTAACTCGTGGGAAATATGTATTTATTTGATACTTCCCAATACCCCATTTGAGTGCAATGAACCACAGCTAATTGCACACTAAATAAACAAAAGTATCTATAAAATAAATAAATAAATATAATGGGAAGCAAAGCAAACATTGGGCGAAAGTCAAACGGAAGTTGCGTATGCGGCGTGTGGGACGTGGAAGGCGGAGGAATGGTGTCTGGGAGTGGAGGACTGACTATAAATACTGATGACGAGACCTTGGACCGAAAGACAGAACGGGCAAGGGCCTGCGGACCGTAGGTTGAGCTGGGAACGTGCGGGGCATAAAATGTCACACAACCAACACACACACGTGGCAGGAAGTCAAGTGGTTGGCCATAATACGGCTGACACTCATAAATCTAAACAAATGCCAGGGCAAACAGGACCAGAGACGGGAGAGCGGGGAGTGCGTTTGCATATGCGTCGTCCATGACTAATTTGCATTATGACACGGGCCCGGGCCCGGGCCGGAGAGGCAGAGCCAGATTTAGCAGAAGGTGGTGGGGGGATTAGGAGCAGCAGCAGGAGCTATAATCTGCCTCAAATCGTTTTTATTGTTCGCACTTAAGTTGCGTAAAATAAAAATCATGTTTCTAACGCCAAGCAAAGGACCAATCCCGAACCCAGCCCCAAATCCCCCCCATGAAAAGGAAAGAAACGAAGGAAAAGCTCTGTGGCATGTGAGGTCGTCTGGTGCCTGGTCTGGTGGCTTCTTCTGCCGTCCTAAGCTCCATTTGGCTTGAATGCCATAATTTTTATGTGAAAGCATCACGCATGGGTCTCCACCCCTCCAGCCATCCAGCCATCCAGCCCAATCCCCTGCGAGGAGCTTTATCAGACTTAGTTTCCTTTGTTTGGCCCGAGAAAATCTGTCGAGTCGAGATTTCCTTGGGGTGGTGGAAAGCACACTTTATGACCATGTATGTTCGTTCGTTGTTTTTTTTTTTTTGTTTCTTTTTCCTTTTCGGGCACAAAGTATTTTTATAGCTCAATTAGCATATGCAAGGGAGAGCTTCGTGGCTGGTGGATGTGAAGGCCGGGCGCTTCCCCGGGTCCACCCTCGAAAAAATCGTGGCTTACGGGCCACACAACCCTTTTACGAAAGCCACACAAATTCTGGCAGTCAATTAATCAAAGGGGGACATTTTCGGCCAACAAAATCACTTTCTCCCCGGGTCCCCCGGCTCATTATGGGGCTCCAAGCGGTATGTGGGTCAAACATACATATTCGGCTGGGAAATCTATTCATTTACAGATTAATATACACAAAGTACCAGTTCAGATAATCCCACAGTTCATTTCAAGTGCTCTCTTTCGGTTCATGGGTCTCCTTGTTTCAAAAGGGTTTGTCCAAGATCCTCTGGCGCTATGGGTTGCGATCACAGAGTGTTTTTTTCGCCCTCTCAAGGCTCCTTTGTGTCGCCTGGGAATGCCCAGTGCTCGCCTGGTACTTCCAGCCACCACAAGTGACTCACTTGCCGGCCTGCGTGAGTGGATGTTTGCATTGCCTACATTTGTGCGCAATTAGAAATTAATTTCGGTTCGAGTCGAGTCGAACCAGAAAGTTGCGCCGCCGCCGCGTGCTGAAAGAGTGGGTTAAATGACTTTAATCACTTCCCAAGGCCCGAACCCCGAACACCGAACCTGCCACCACCCTGCGCCCTGCACCCTGCACGTGCAGGACAGCCACCACCAGAGTCAAGTGGCCCATTGGTCTGCTTGTTGTTCCTGTTCTCACTCGGAGGGCTTCGAGCCCCGTTCCCCGTTCTCCGCTCCGTCTCTCTGGATGATTTATGCTCGGCAATGGCAACAATAACAAATCAACGACAAGCGACGGCGACGCCAACGTCAGAGAAAAAGTACAAACGGAAACAAAATACCGTTGGAAAGCACTTAAGGACCTTTTCATTAAGTGCCCACCGAGAAGGGAGCCCGACCGAATACCGAATACCGAACAGCCAGCCGCCAGCCGCCAACCGCCAACCGCCAACCGCCAGCCGGGAACATGAAGGTTGAACGTTGAACGCTGAACGTTGGCGTAAAATTTACTTTGAGGCTGATTTGACATGTTCACAGGCAAATTAGTGTCGCCCTGGTTGGCGGCACATTAATTTCAACGCCCTGTAACCCCTGCAGCCCCGGCTAACCCCCGAAGCACGGCCAGGCCGTGGCCCATGAAGGACTCTGCCTAAAAATGTTATTTAGCGCATGTTTTAGCGTTATTTATTAAAGCGAAATTATTGTTAATGAGGTGAAGTCTCGACTCGACTCGACTCGACTCGAATCGACTCCAGGCACCTCCCGACGCCTTTTCGACGTCCCAGCAAGAACAACCAACTAATTGCGTGAATTTCCCTGCGGCCCGGACTGGGCTGGCAAGGAAAGGTAAAGGAAAGGAAAGCATTTCTCTTATCGCTCGTTTAAACGAAGGCATTTGATTTTTGTACCGATAGTGCCATGAAATGATTTAAGCGAATGCCTTCAACACGGCCACACAGAGTTCCCAAAAAGAAAACAATAACCAAAACTATGGCTATGGCTAGTTGGCTCCGGGCTCTGGGCTCCGGACTCCGGACTGATTCCCGGGGGTGGCTCAACCTATAAAAACTGGAACAAAAGGGAACAAACTCATTTAAGATATTTTTTAAGTACTTGGGCTACAGATTTGTAACAACTACAGGAAAACCTTTGGGGTAAAATAGTATAGAAACAGAGGGAGAGCTCGAAGGGGAGGGATCGCTGATTTCTACACAAGTTATAAACATATTTAAATCGTATTAATAGGTAACATATTACAGTGGTTAAGGGCGTAATGTATAGTGATATATTCGTATGATGTAGTACAAATGTAACGGCCAGAAGGAAGCGTTTCCGAACGCCGAGATGCATATTATTTATGGATCATCATTAGGAAGGTCAATATAGCCTGCCTGGGCTGTCACCGAGTTCTAAAAGCCTATAAAAGCTAGAGTGCAGACTACCCTGATTTATTTGGATGTTGACATGCAATGACTGCATCTTACAAGAAGCGATGCAATTACTGCACCGTCAAGTGGCCCGTGTGACACCAGCAGAAGGCAGAACCGAGCGGATCCCAGGCAAAATGCAGCCCTCCTCCCTACCAACCGACCGAGGGGCGCTGCGGCATGACGCGCGAAGCGTTAACCGAACCGAACGCGAACATCCAGGAAAGATAGCTGTTAGACTAATATGCGAGGAAAATTAGAACTAAATATTACTAGAAGATCTAAGCATGCATTCAAAATACAAATACCACTGCAATTACTAATTACGAGAAAGGTATGTGAGTATTAGTAATTTAATAAGAGGAAGGGAATTAGTGGTGGCTATATAATATTGTAGAGGGAATTATAATGCGAACATAAGACCATAAACGGTTCATGCAAGGAATAATTCGATCTAAAAAGTGGAAAAGACACTTTCTAAAAACTAAATCATTTTTTTTAAACAAAAAGCCTTGAATTTAGTTGTATAAATAATGCAGTACTTTCTAGAAAAAACGAGGGGGAACGTTGTGAGTTGCTGCGGACACCGCAACTCTACAGTTATTCCCGATACTTAGTCAGTATGGCTCTCCTCCGGCAGACGCTTCTAATATTAAACGACACGACAAAGAGTGCGTGCGAGAGAGACAGAAAAACAGTCTGAGCGTGACGTCGGGCGCTGCGTAGCCAGTGCCAATTGATTTGTTCCCTTTGGCTATAAAAATGATCCGATCTGATCCAGATTCAGCAATCTGATAGATATGGTCATTATCTATGATTCTGCGTTTTTAGTTTTCTCGAATGTGCAATATTGTCGATGCAACAGATTTTCGACCTTTGTGGGGGCAGAAAAGGGTGGGGCGAAATTCTGAGATATACGTTTTATAGTGAGATCTAACAGAAGTGCGGATACCAAATTTGGTTACTCTAGCCTTAATAGTCTCTGAGATTTGTGGATGCCCCAGATTTTCGTCCTTTGCGGGGGCGGAAGGGGGTGTGGCGAAATTTGGACACGAAACGGTCAAGGTCCGATATCACAGGAGTGTGGATACCAAATTTGGTTGCTCTGGCTCTTATAGGTTCTGAGATCCTTGAACTCATATTTTGCAATTGGCAAAACCGACCATGAAACCTGTGTGATAGAGAGAGACAGAGTGAGAAAGAATGAAATTGTTTTCTTGATTCTGGCTATAATAATTATACGATCTGGTTGAGATCTTACATTCTAAAACATATAGTCATCCTCTACGATTCTGCGTTTTTGGTTTTATCGTATCTTTAAAAATGTGGAAGCCACAGATTTTCGTTCTTTGTGGGGGCGGAAGTGGGCGGGGTGAAGTTTTGAAATATTTTTGTAGCAGTGACATATCACAGAAGTCTGGATCCAAAACATCGTTGCTCTAGCTCTTATAGTCTTTGAGCACTAGGCGCTGAAGGGGACGGACAGACGGACAGACGGACAGACGGACGGACGGACAGACGGACAGACAGACATGGCTCAATCGACTCGGCTATTGATGCTGATCAAGAATATATATACTTTATGGGGTCGGAAACGATTCCTTCTGGACGTTACACACATCCACTTTTACCACAAATCTAATATACCCCAATACTCATTTTGAGTATCGGGTATAAAAAATCCCCTATAATCCGTAAAAAATAGTTTTGCATCTTTGTGGAGTAAATGCTGATCTGCCATGTTGAAAGTCATCCATAACGATGCTTGATAGTTCAGAAGATACACCAGTAGATCTGATCTGTATACTGATCTCAACACAGAATTCTCTTTGTAAATTCCTTGCTCAAATTTAGATTTTTGTTCAAATTTACGTTTGCCAATGATTTGTTTTTGTATTCTTTAAGCCATATTCAGGGCTCTCACTCGCCTCAACAATAGGCAATTAATTTAGTTTTCCCATTGAAAAATAGTTTTTGATTACCAACTCTTTGGCGATTAAGCATTAGAAAACATACCGCTGACAATAGGCATATCCTGGGAGAAGAGGTGTGTGTGGATTTTCGACTCGATGATCCGTTGGGACCTCCCAAAGTTGGCTTCAAAAGGTCATGGTTTTGGCGCTACCTACACTCAGCCTCGTGAAAAGTGCATTCAAAAAGTTGTCTGTTGTAGCAGTGTGTTATTCAAAGATATTTATCTATTGCTTAAGATATACATACATATCTGGGGTAATCGAGTTCTCTCTGCAAAATACAGACATGCATCTGAGCTCTAAAGAAGCTCGATCAGGCTTTTGGCTCTTTTGTATCTAGAGCAGCATCTAGTGCATATGAAAATTGAATTTCTTAATCTTATAAAAATTTCATCTGCAGCATATGCCCCCTTTGAGTCTTTTGTTCCGCCTAATATTGCGTGCTTGTTAGGCGGAGCTTCCCACAAGCCTGGCCACGCCCACACGAAACATGTGGGCACAATGGAGGTGGATGGAGAGATACAGATAGATCGCGTCCGAGCCACACACGGCGCCAAAAATGTAAGCAATTGAGGGAGAGAGAAATTGTTTTGGCAATTAAAAAACTGCCGGCGAACAAGCAGGAAGATGAGAGGCCTCAATAGCCATGGCAAAAACGAGCTGAACAAAAAAACGTACGATATAATAACGAATGAACAAAAAATTGCCGCATCATTTGAAATTCATTAGTTGGATGAAAGACGGATAGAGGGATAGAGGGATGCCGAGGCGTGATATGGCCCCTGGAATGGCTTCCTTGGCTCGGTTTGGCTTGGTTTGGTTTGGTTTTGTTTGGTTCGGTTTGGTTTCTTTCTTCTTTGGAGTGTGCACAGTTGTTGTAGAAGGGCATACATAAATTCACAGCCTCGCGTGCACGACAGTTGCTCGTCAACGGAGAGGGGCAGAGAGAGGGAGAGGGGTTCTGGCATCGTCAATCATGACAGCGAAATGTGTCAACAAACGTCAAACAACAGCGAAGCGTCGGCCACAACTCACTCAAACTCAAACCCAAACTCAAACTCAAAGTGAAACCTTCAAAACCCAGATTATTCCAGGCCGAACGCCGAACAGAGTCCTGCCCGCAGCTTCATCAACTGTCACAGGACATCGTGTCCAGGATCTGCTTCAGGCAACAAAATTTGAGTGATGATCTGGCAATGATTTGTCACATTTTCCCCATCACAAATGGAAGTACATAAGTGGAGTAGGGAGCGCTCTGTCAGGGGTTTTTGTGTACAACCAGGGGAAAATTTAATTGTGAAGGCTTTTCCCTGGATAATTGTGCAATAATGTAGACCAAATATAAAAAAATATATATATCTTAATGCTTGGTAATGTTTGTTTCACGCCCATCTGTACAATATCTAGGGTAACCCCACCAACATTGGATAACATGTATCACTTATGCATAACTTAACACGAGGTAAAAATTTGGTTTTAGGCCTGGATGTGTAGATCACTTTCTCATACTTGGAATTTTCCATACACCCCAGAAATCGTTTTTTAAAATTAAATGAAAAAAAACGCGATTTGGTGACTGCATCTGCAGCGTGGATATCCGCAAATATAGATGGATTAAATAGCGATTTCATAGGGTTTTTAATTCGTATCGATGGAATGGGTTTACCTGTAGATGTAGCTACCCAATGTTGAAGTTTTCTACTTTGTCGTTCTTGCTTTTATCGCTATGGAAAAACGTTTAGATCGAGCTTCTGCAACGTCTATTGGTATTCGTATCAATTTGCCTGTGCCTTTCCGGCTGAGCCATGATGGATCCACTGGAAAAGCCGAATAGAAACACAAAACGAAACGAATTTTAATGCGTTTCATGCGTGCACGCGTTCTGTGCGACTGAAAATGCTAATCAGACAAATTAAATGCCACGCAGAGGTCCCTTCGAGGTACAATCAACATCGAGCGGGTGGCTGGGCTCTAAGCCAGGTATGGCTTTCGGAGCTATACTCGCAGGCCTTCGGAGTCTCTCACAAAGAGGGATACAAATACCAAAAGAAAACACTGAAAACAGTATCTATGTATGGATGTATATCCCTATAGCAGTTGAGATCTTAGTTTGATAGTCCCTATGGGAACTGTTTAAAGTACAATATCCGTTTTGAATCTACTATCAAACTTGAATAAGATTTTTCAAAGACTTCCTATCGCACCGATCAAACCAAACCATTCTGGGTGGTCCGTTGTTGTGTTTGAAAGTTCTCATTGCGTGTCTCCCATCAAGCATCGCCCCCCAATCTGCTCCCCTGTGCGTGTTATAGTTTTTACGCCAATTGCTAATATGGAAGCAAAGTAACGCCAACTATGTAATGGGCGGGCCGCAGTATTGGGGCCTGTGGGGCATGTACACATGCACCTAGTACATAGGTACATATGTATGTATGTGTGTGGTGGGTGGTGGGTGGTGGGTGGTGAGATTAGCTTTTGCATGACCAGCAAACCGTTTTTTCATGTTGTTTGCCGTTGCCATTGCTGCCACTGCTGCCACTGTGCCACTGCTGCCACTGTGGTGTGTGAAGTATTTTATGTGAATTTGATTGCAAGCGTTTATGGCGGAAAACGCGAAAGAACCGCAAAACAAAGCACAACAGCAAATTAAATGAATGAAAAGAGTAGGCGGTAGTCGGTGGGCGGTGGGCACAAGCTGAGGTTTTTTGGCCAACAAGAGCTTTTTTCTTCCGACTAAAGTCTCAGACCTCTTCCTCCACTCCTGTATTAATCATAATTATGCAAATTCCCCCTTGGGAGAGGCCAGCCAGAGGAGGGGTGAGTGTGCCGGCTGTTGGTTTGTTTGCACAATTTTCCACCTTTTATAGTACAGTTAATTTTCGTGCTCGTTTGGTGGGCCTCGGCTTCAGCAGTACCCCTTCTGTCCCCCATTTGGCGAGAGTATTATCATTTCACCAATAGACTTGTAACCACGGACCAGATCTTACCATGGATGATGGAGGCCACCCAGATTTCTTTACCCGGAGACCGCGATCTCTCTCAATTTTTCACGTACTTTTCATGAGAGAAATGGGATGAAATAAGAATGAAGGCCTGGTCGAGTCGATCTCATGACAATCTCCAGAACTTTCCGAATCAATATTCATTATTCGTATACACTTTGCTTTTGAATACTTTCAGAAAGTTCAGAGGTCTAACCACATAAGCATACAGTTCCAGGAATTATCAAGACAATGTTTGAGTATGAGGTCGGGATTTATGATTTATAAACTAACAAATCAAATATACTCCTAATATATAATATAATATAATACTTCTATCCCAAAATCGTTGCCATAATGATGAACAAATATCGCGATGACGGTCGACTCTCTCTCTCTCTCTACATATAATTGCGGCCCAGCAGTAGAAGGGATTAATCATGTACACGCCATGCACTCGAAGAGATGCAGTCTCTCCCCGGGCAAAGTGAGAAAGATATACCCACCAGTGCGTGGTTTGTAGTCTTTTTTGTATGCAAACGAAGAGTAACGGACTGAGCGCTCCTTACAAAGGAATACATCCAGCATCAAGCTGGCGGTTTGGTGCATTGCGTGGGGAGGGGCAGTACGAGTATAGATTTATTAATCGCCCAAATCCGAGGGTATATATTCGCTCGGCACTCCGAGGTTTGCCTCACTGGCCTCTCTTTGCATAATGCCGTCAGCAATGCAGGAATCGGTGAATCTACTAGTGCAAATAGTTCCCTGCCGCCTGGCAAGCTCTCCAGCAGTTTGGAAAACATTTGTATTCAATTTATTCAAGTCGCGATTAGCGTCGACTGCGCAGCAGTTTGCGATATTTGTTAGTTTAATTGCTTTGGCAGACGATTGGAGGCGCTTAAGAAATGGGACTTGGGACGGTATGGGAGGCATGCCAGCCAAGTGCGGCCAACGAATGCGTGAAATGCGTTTGCCGGGGCAGGGCGGGAAATGAGTGGCTAGAGAAAATTCTGAGCTGCATTCCGATTTTTTGTGGAATTATGTACTCAAACAGCTAATGGACACACACGCAAACGTCGAGTGGACCTCTCAACAAGTTTATTAGCCGATCTTTGGATACGTTCCAGCAGATACTTCTTCTGTCTTAAATATAGAGTTGGTACAGCTCCATCAGATCGATTTTCTCGAACATATTCTTAGCTATTTTCTAAGGAGGCACAAAATAACTTGGGGGGGGGGGGGGGAGGATTTGGGGATCTCCTCAAACCTCAAACGGTGAGCTAAGTCTCTTCCCCGATCTCTTCAGGCTCTTTAGATGAGGAGGAGACAGGCTCTTCTCCCTTTGCAGGTGTATGACTCTGCCATCAGATCTCAATAAGGATAGGGGCGTAATAGATCTAGGAGTATGTCTAGATGCATTAGATGCCCAGAGAACTTGGCGTCTCAACATAGCCCAACTTAAAAAAAAAAGTTCTTATACCAGTGCTCTATCTTCCGCCTGCCGTTCTTATGATAGCCCCCCTTTTTTCAATAACATTTTTGCTTTCCTGCTCTAATATACAAATGGAAGCTCAACAACAACAGTTAATAATTAACCAGTTAAAGGCCAAAAGTAGAGAAGGAGATTGGGAAGGGGTGGTAGCTTCTCCCGCCGCGATAGGTGCCACATTTGACTTTGATGTGGGGCAAGGCATGTGGAAAATATTTGGCCATGAACCACAATGAAGCAAGGACGCTATCTTTACATAATTTCCAATGCCAACCAGAGATGAACTCAAATCGCTTCCTCCCTTTCTCTTGTTTTCACCTCCTACATGGAACCATGGACTTAATGGCCAAGTACGGCCCCTTTTTGGTTGGAATCTGAAGCAGGATATAGGCGAAACTTAAGAAACGTAACAAGAACCTAAATATAAATGATTTATTGACAGGATTGTAGTACTACCGAAGGTATATCTATACTAATTGTATTATATCAGATTTATTTAATTTCATTCATTGTTCATTGCATTATCAGTGGTTTTTCTAAGGTATTCGAATATGCTGCAAGCACGAAAGTAGTTATACATTTAAAATAAACACCTCAGGCTGTAGTTTCACTTATTTCCATCATAGAAGTAAGGATCGTTTTACAGAGGTATCCTAATGGTTGTGCTCCTTCCAAGGCTCCTTTTCCGTCCCATCACAATGGAGCTTTGTCCAAGGAGCCTGGCATTTAAGCGCACATTAATCATCACGCCGTGGGTCAAGAGGTCACCAAAGTGAAATGGAAATTCTCTTAAGAAATACCTCACTTATTGATTGATTGATCCGTTTCACTTGTCCGAATTGCCTCCTAATGCGATTCTGTCATTAATCAAACAGCGACTGATACAAAAAAAGAAAAACAGAATATCCCTATCGAGTGCAACCCTGTCGAAGTCGCTCAACCCTGTCCACCCACCCCCCACCCATACACCCATACACCCAGAAAATGCATAGCGCAACTAAAAAGCGCTAAAGAGTACAAAGTTGAGTGTTCGTGGGGGCGGGGGCGGGGGGTTGGCGTCCGGGCGCGTGTGAGTGCAGATTTGCACGCGGTCACGTTAAACGCTAAGAATTAAAAGACCCGAATACCCCCGACCCAGACCGAGACCCCCGGTGGACAAAACCACAAGCCCAATCCATCCCCCATCCCCTCGCCTTCCCCTCCAGGCCGTGGCAATCGACTGACGTGACACCAAAGGGCTGAACCGTACTTAAGCTAACAACGCAACGACAATCAGCGAAGGCAGCGGCAACTCCGCTCCACTCCGGTCAAGTCCGTGGGTCCAAAACGCCTATTTTGAGGTGCACCAACAGCTCCTCGTGGAGCGACACTGCACGGCGAGAAACTCGAGGGCAGACGGGAGAAATGTCCTTGAATGAGGTGGAAGTAGAAGCATCAGATGCATTGATAAAACGGTAGAGACGGTTGTGGCCGTTCGCTTATGGGATATTTATAAAGGGAGAGATACAGAGAAGAATGTTTGTCGATCACTTGTCAACCTCCTGACGTCCAGCCCAAAGGAACCTAAAGGATCCCAAAGTAACCCTTTCGATGAGAAAGAAACTTCTGCAGGAATTCAAATTCTGATTGTCTTTGGCAAGCATCAACGAGCAATAGCAGATCATCTGTCTTCTGGGTAGTCCCTGTCCGGAGCTTGTGTTTTCCGTCTTTCTGTCTTAAGCTGGTGCCAATAATTTCCGCAAGTGTAGTCGCTGTCCCCTCCCATTGCCCCCGTTGGCCCTTTGAACAATTATGAAGCTTGCATGCTAACATTATAATTGATTGCCTAAGCTTACCCTGGGGATGGATGGCAGGGAGTGGGTAGGGGGTTGGGGGTTTGTAATTTGATTGCGCAATTTGCGCGCATTGTGTTGCATAGTTTTTGGCGCGCGAACTTGTCCCATACCTCCGGCCCCACCATTAGCCCCTTCATGCAGTTGGCCAACGAAGAAATGGGGCTGGAGAAATGCTGAGCGCACGAAACCGAAAACAGCCAACGAACATGACATGCATTTATGTCACGTCACATGTGCAACACGAACACCCATCACCCATCACACTCGCACTCCTTCTTTCCTGTGTGTGTGTGTATGTGCAACAATTTTAATTGGCGACATTCCGCAATTTTATGACTTTTAAAATTCTACATATATTTCATACCTATGTACGACCTGGCCTAACCAAACGCCGACAGCCACATGCAACGTTGCCGCACTTCAATTGGCTTTTTTGAAGGACACCACACACACACACACACACACACCCTGAGACTAGTACACTCGTATAGAGAACGACATGGCTGGCTGAGACTCATTCCTGTGGCAGCCGCTTTCTGGTCTGCTTCCTTCTTGCTGCCTCCTCCTGCTGCCGCTGCCACTGCTGCATTTGTTGTTGTTGTAATTAGTGAGCTGCATTTCTTTGCCACTTTCGGCCATGGCAATTAAGCCAACTGTGTGTGTGTGTGTGTGAGGTACGAGTTGATGTGAGAGGAGGTGGTGCAACAATTGAACAAGAGCCGACCGAATGAATAGAAGACCAGCTTTGGTGGCCGAACCTTTTCATACCCTTGGCGATCTTCTTGAGTCGGATCCGGAAGGCTTTTAGAAGCAGAGATCAGTGCAAATTGAAGACAGATATGTAGCTTCAAGGCCGACAAACTAGTTTGCAGAACATTCCCATATCGATTCGGGGCTACTTTCTTCTCTGAATCTGAGTACCCCCTTCAAGGGTGTAAAAATCAGGCCTAAAAGCAGCCGAATATGAATTTCTGTAGTTGCGTCTGAACACCGACTGAGGTTGGACCAGTGGCAAGAGAGTGGTGAACGAACCTGGTGGGGCAAGTGGCTAGTGGCAAGTGGTTTGGGCAAAGAATACCTCACATAGGCCAAGGGCAAATGGGCGTTCGCGAAAAACAGCGTTCGATTCTGTTGCCCTTTAAAATGTGGCATTAAGGATCGGGGCTTGGCCTACATTTTGCGGAAATCATTTATGCCAGAGCCACCGGTGGCTGATTGTCCAGCAGCTTTCCTTCCACTTGTTCCTGCCTTCAGCAGTTTATCCTCCTAAGCGGCTGCCCAGCGGGGTATCTGGATATATCTGTGCGGCATCTGCCACGGCCACTGCATCCTCCTCTGAATGGGAAGTGGGGAGTGGAGATCTCTCACTTTCGGTTAGGGTTAACCTTCTCGGAGACTGACAATGAGCGATCAGCAGCTGCCTTGGCTCCAACATCAACACCTTGCCCACTTTTATGGCCCATCATCAGGTCTCTGCCCCTGCCCCTGCCCCAGCCCCAGCCCCAGCCGGAGCCCTTCCGAAGAGCTCACAATGTTGCCGCTGGTCCGGCTGCTGTTTTTTATGGGACGGTGCAGCGGTGCTGTGGTGCAGGCGCATTTTGCATTTCACTTTAATTCGAAACGACTTAATTTCTTTTTGTTGGGAACCCAAAGGCGATCCCTGCCCCAAGCCCCGTTGGCGCGAGAAATGCTTATAAATGCTCAATGCGCGTAGCCGATTAATTGCACATAAAAATTAACAACAATCAGCCAAGCAGCAACAATAACTATCGAACGGCACTCACCGGACTCCAAAATAAAAACGAAAAAAACCCACTAGCGATGACATCGTGCCAACAGTTGCCAAGAGATTCGGAATTCGTGAGTTGAAACCTGAAGAGAATAGATCAAGACCCTTGAATATTGTGGGCGGATCACAGAATCTGTAGATATCTCAAAGAAGTTGAGTATCGTGCCTGGAACAGAACCCCATGGAGGATAGTGACGACTCCAAAGAGGGCTTGAGATAAAGAAACTTCTACACTACAGTCAATACATGTACATATATAAATGGAAAGATACTTGAGACCATGTTAAACAAAATACTAGAAGCTACAGTACGGTGAGGGGAATATAGAGAACCTTGGCAGGTCACCAAACAGTCATCCAGCGTTGCACAGAATATAGGATATCGAAGGCAACCGATCACGCTGCCATCCCTAGTTGTGGCATTGTGCATCACACCTTCGGCATCGTTATCGGTGTCCCACACACACACACACACCTCTCGGCCACCAGACAATGTTGCACTTTGAATGGCTTAGGCCACAAAATATTTCCCTTTCCCCCTGTTCGTTTTATGTGCACCAAATTGAGTCATAAAATACATTTTCACTTCGTCGACAGTTTCGACTTGGCTCTGCCCCAGCAGGCTCTTGCCTCCTCCGATATTTAAGTGGTTGCATTTGGAAATGCATAAGCATGTTTTTATGGTCAATGCAAATGTGGCAAGTGTCGCCCGGCAGAGCCGTTTAAGCCGGTTGCTCTCCTAATTAAGAGGCCCATCCCCAGATAAGAGCATCGGGGAGGCATCGACAAGTTTCAGGCTATTTACAAATTGCTAACAAAATATAATAGATACAGACGAAATTTCTTGCTCAAGAATTGTTTTTGTGCCACGAGCTGCCCCGAAACGATCCCAAAAAGTGTTGTTTGCCATTGATATTGACAGAATTGATGGACATTGTTTGGTCCGGGCTCGACTTGGTTCGAGTTGGAAATGTTTTGGCGATAAGGCAAGGCCTCTTAATGAATAACGACCATCAGGAGAGCATTCCCATTCGCATGTGTGCAACTCTCTTCTAGTGTAGTCAAGAACCAGTCCAAATAGCTCCTCCTCAAGCCCCAATCCTCAATCCCCAATCGCAGCGAGGTGTTGATTAGCCGTCCAGGCTAAGCTGAGCCATTAAAAGCCGACCAAGGCCCGATACACAGCCTCAGACCCTGCCTTCTTTGGGCCTTCTTACGTCTCTTTTTGGCTAGGATCCAGGCATCCATTGGATTTATAGTCGCAGGCAGGCAGTAAAAATTTAAATAGCATCCATTTAGTGCGGCGACATCAATTTTGAAACGAGCGCCGCTCTGGAACGACTTCGACGGATGGCGACCCAAGAGTCGGCCCAAGTATCGGAATCGTAATCGGGGCTTTATGTTTATCCTGTAGTTGTTGGTGTTGCTGGCATGCTGACTGATCTGGAGCAGCGATAAATCGGCCCCGCCAGAGAGAAGGAGAGAACACCTTTGTTGGCCACGTTGTTGACAAATCAGTTGGCAACAAGGTTGGCCATCGACGGCACACGCGACCAACGAACAAAAAAAAGCGAGACCAACTAAAAATAAAACGAAAAAATGCAGCCTACCTGTGGGACCGAATATTTTGTTACCCTTGCGGATCGATGAGGTCAGGGGTTGAGTATTTTGTGGGTTCATTTCAGTTTTTGTTGGAATATCTTCAGAGCAGCTTAGCAGTGGGTACTCCGTTGCTGTAAATTACATAAACACTGTCAAGCCTCTTTCTATCTAATGACCAATGATCTTAAATCTAGATGTTACCATACCATTGCATCTATCACTCGCTTCCCACCAGCGAAGAATCATCCGGCCGTTACTCCTTCATTGGGAAGAGCGTGGAGGAACAGAGAGTGTGAGAGTAGGGGGAGTCATCATTTTTTATGATTCTGCAGCAACGGTATTCTTTCAGTACTCAAAATCCCGTCCCTCTAGCACCCTCTAGCTGTGCTCGAAAGCCAGGTTTTCAAACATTCAATGAAATTAAATGAAACGTGGTATTAGGAGTCTGATCACAAAAGTTCATAGTTACATACATCTCCAACAATACAGTATACCCGAAATCCTGTGAAACGTAAGATCCCGATAAAAAAAAAGAGCCCAAAACAAGGAATAGCAGAGTCTTGGTCTTGAGTTGAGTCTTGGCCGCGGACGGAACTTGGTCCAGCGAGAACCTTTGTCACCTACAGAGCCATTTACCCCCACGTCGCAAGATGCTCGCTCGCCGAGGGTTCGTCGAGGGCAACACATTAAAAGTAAATTAACTTATCAGCGACAACGATCAGTTATTTTATTACGTTTGTCCACGCAGCAACACGAACATTATAATATCAAAGATGCCGATTAAGATTCCGCACCAGAAAGAGGGACGGACCGAGATGGGGACCAGGCAGTGATGGTTGCCAAAGGAGCTGGGATTCCGCTGGGGCCTCGCATGTGGGTTGATCGGTGATTCGAGTTCATTTTCGGGGAAGACTTGTGCCGGAAACTTTTCATTCGGAATTTCGTTGAATGGAAATTTGGACATTCCTTTAGTGTCCTCCCAGAGAGGCTCAGAGAAGCCAGAAGCGACAGGCATGGTCAAATTCCACTACGCCCTAAGAGGAAGAAGGTAGCCATAAACAATGTAGTACAGGTCCGAATCGAGAGGTATGAATATAATATCCTGACCAGTATTTATCTGATTAGAGAAGAGGATGTCTCTGTCTAGGCAATGTGGAAATGGCACAAGAAAATGGAATAAGCGACAGTCCAGAGGTCCCAATTTCTCCGATACTTCATCTACTTATGGATGTAATATTCACATACAAAAATCTATTGCCGGGCAATGGTATGGGAAAGCCCCGATTGATTTTAGGTTTTTTTTATTTCTAGCGTACCTGAAGCGATCATCTTTTGTTTGTTGGATTAAAGAACGAATAAAAAAATCCAGCTCAAAGTTTTGCTTTGAATTTTCACATCGTTTCTCTTCCACATAAAAAAAGGACAGTTTTATAAGTTGCGATTGGGACTAGATTCGAATATCACCAATCGAAGCTCAATGATTGGTATTATCGCTTACGAAATCAAATCTATTTTGGGAGGTATAGTAATTGATTTTTACTATAAGCCTAAATATGGTCGAAATAATTCCATTTAATTGAAATTTAATTTTAAATGGAACGACATGGGTTCCCAAAACACACAGTCCTTTACTTATTGTATCACTGCCATGACTTCGGTTCCCTGGGGCCTTTTTTGGAGCTATCCGAACTCCGGCCAAGGAACCTCGAAGATACCAAATGAAGCGATCTTCATCTGAGTCCCTGACTGAGTCTCAAGGATCTCTCTAGCTCGTGAGGGTGCCACAAAGCGCTACACCGCGAGCAGGTCTGAGGACTCAGGTTTCTACTTTCATGGTATAGGCTTTCGCAAAACCGTACTTGATGGGCGATCTTTGTTTCAAATCTATTCAAATAATTTCTTCCTCTATCTCTAGTCACTTCCTTGTTGGAAAATATTCTCCCACACAGTGCACAGGGCGAGAGCCATGACACGTTGAAAGAGCTGGGAAAAAACATACATAGGCGTTGCGTAGCTTCCTTGGAATGGCATCAAGACAATGCCCCTGCCTCTGCCTCAGCCCAGGCTCTGTGGCGACTAGCTGGCAGCTCTGCCCCATCCACCATGCACCATGCACCATGCACCATGCACCCAGACAACGAGATGGCAATTAAAATTTCACGCCAATAGCTCGGCTCTTCTTTGGCTGGGTTCGGTTCGGTTTGTGGCCACATGTTGGCCAAGGACTAATTGCTTCTCTCACGGGCGGAAGAGGAACGGGAACGGGGAACGGGGGAGGGGGTAGTGGAAATACAATTTGTCGAGAGCGGCGCACGTTTGATTGGTATTGATTCCGGGAGTGCGGACCGGGAAAAAGGTCGGCTCGGTTCGGTTCAGTTCGCCCTGGGTTGTGGTTGGGGGTTGGAGTTGGGTCGGGGGTCAGGTGAGCTGCGTAGGTCATTAGTGGTGAGGTGCAACGAAATTAGAGCGGGAACGGGAGCAGAAGCAAAGGAGCAGGAGGAAGGACGCAAGCGCGCGCTTCAATTGCGAGGAGCATTAAAATAATTAGAGTCTGGTCTCTGCTCAAGCATCAAATGCGGCGCACAGGGCCCAAGGAGTCGGCATCAGAGCCGGCGTTGGAGTCGGAGGCGACTTGGCGGAGTCAATCGAACCGTTGTTTGAGCCATTCGTGTCCGTGTCCGTGTCGGTGTCCTTCGTCCTGATGACGGTTATTGCACTTAAATGCATATAATTGGCAGACCAGGTCGCATATCCTGTGGTCGCCCTCCTCCACTCCCTTCGCTTGCGTTTTGCGTTCTGCGGTCGAATCCGAATGTGAATGCGAATAGCAGGGCCAATGCCTATGCCCATGCCAATGCCAATGCCAAATAGCAATTCCAATTGAATGCTTATAATAATTGTGCTCGCACAACAGCAGCTCCCGGCTCCCAGCTCCCAGCTCCTACGAGCCAGCAAAATGTGGAAAACAAATGTACTGCTCGTAAAAACTGCGGCCAAACCGCAATGCGCAGTTGTCTCCGCCATTGACCAGCTACCAGTTACCAGTCACTCGATGGTTACTGCCTTCTGCCTTATGCCGCTGACCACCGCCCTGCTGCCTGGACAGTTGCCAGGCTATGCTCTTGGGCAAGCAGTTGGCGGACCGTATTTTCCGGTCGCTGCAGGAAGCCTCCTCTTCCCACCCCTCTTTCTTCTGCGAACTGTTTAACAGTTGTCCGAATCCATCCAGCCGCATATTTATCTATCATGTGATATCATATCTATTGATCAGACCATGTTCATCTGCATAATTAGTCTGTTTTGTTTGCCAGTTAATATTAACACATTTATTGACTCTCTTTGTTCAGATTCAGATCAGATATCAGCATCCGCAAATCGAAAAATCATTTCTTGGCTGCCTTTCAAGAAAAATATTGTTGCGAGGCAGGAGAGAGCAGGACGAAGAATGCATATTACCTAGCAAAATACCCGAATAATTTAAATGGAATATAACTAGACAAAGTAATTCCAAAAAAAAAACAACAAAATTTATTTAAAAATCTTTAAAGCAAGTTATAGTTCGTATTAAACCATAGACCTTAATGTCGAATCCTCATCGGATAATTCAAACAAGTTTTCCGATATTTATCAAACTACAGTTTGAACCCAAATACTCCTCGTCCCCGTTATAGCGCCATTTTGATGCCCCGGCACTGACCCGCCCACTCCATGCAATCATCCAAAATCATCAGATAGAAGCAGATGAAGGAGATGTGATGGATGCAGGAGAAGACTGCAGAAGAAGCAGAGGAAGAGACTCCAATCGTTCCATTATTATAGCTCCGAGGGCATTTGACCGACATTTGCCACAGTTTCGCCGACGACTTGCCATAAAAACTGAGTCCAAGAGACCGAGAGAGAGAGAGAGCGAAACCCACCACGGCTCAGAGCTCGGTCGACGTGGTGGGTTCGGCCGCCGCTCACCGGCCAGCAGCTCGCTCACAACATGGCGCCTAAGCCAGAGCAGGACGGCTAATGAGACGGCAACACGCAAACGGAGAGAGAGACTGAGCCACGTCAAGCACTACAGCGCTCTCGCTCTCGCTCCAGCCCGGGCCTGGGCAAAGAGCCACCACCGCTGCTGCTGGATGCCAAAGCCACCACCCCACCTATGACAAAGTGGCAAAATTGTTGCCGACGCCGCCGCCGCCGTCGGCTCTGCCGCTACCGCCCTGACTGAAAAGCGAGACTGAGACCGAGACCGGACTGCGGCAGCGGTAGAGGCAAAGGCTGAGGCTGAGGCTGAGGCTGCGCTCGCAGGTGCGGTTCAGTCTCGTTTTGGCAGCCACAGCGCGCACGACGTTTCCACCGCCGCAGACGGAAAAGACTCGAAATAAACTCTAAGGCCCAGGCCCAGAGCGCAGTCCCAGAGGTCCAAAAACAGTGAGCGTGACAGAGCAGTCGGTGGAATTTTTTGTTTGTTTCTGGGCCCCCAAAACGTGTGGCCGGACGCGGAGTGAAGTGGAACTTGAGCGGGGGGGAGAAGAGACGCGGGAAGCGCGGAAAATCGAAAAGCGTGTGTTTTGTGCTAAGGAAATGAAAGACTCGATGGGCATACTCACCCAGTCGCCCAGCGAGACGCCCCCAGTGCACCATCCACAGCTGCACCATCAGCTGCACGGACTGCCCCACCCGCTGCACGCGCTGGCCCACCACCAGCTGAACCACCAACACCACCACCCCCACCACCCCCACCACCCGCTGCACCACCACTACCCGGTCCTGCAGCCGCCGGCGGTGAACATGTCGACCACCTCGTCGAACCTCAAGCCGAATCGCTCCCGGTTCATGATCAACGACATCTTGGCGGGCAGTGCAGCGGCCGCGTTCTACAAGCAGCAGCAGCAGCACCACCACCACCAGAATAACAACAACAACAGCAGCAGCCACAACAACAACAACTCCAGCTCGAGCGGGGACAGCAGTCCCACCCACAGCCACAGCAACAGCAACAACAACGACCTGGAGCACCTGGAGACAGCGATAGCCCCGCCAGCATCGGGGGGATCAGCGGTAGCGGTAGCGGTGGCGGGAGCGGGAGCGGGAGCTGGACCACCTGCAGCCGTCGCAGCACCACCGACAGTGGCCGCCCCTCTGCCACTACATCACCCACATCCGCATCCCCACCAGCACTCGCACCAGCATCCGCATCCGCATCCGCATGCGCTGGTGCATCATCCGCACGCCAAGCTGAACCACTTCGCCCCGTCGGTCGGCATCGGCAGCAGCGGTGGCGGCAGTGGTGGTGGCGGTGGCGCCGCCACCCAAATGGGCTCCAATGGCCTCAACGTAGCCCAGTATGCAGCGGCCATGCAGCAGCATTACGCGGCAGCCGCCGCCGCCGCCGCAGCACGCAACAATGCAGCAGCAGCAGCCGCCGCCGCAGCCGCAGCAGCGGCAGCAGCCGCAGCTGGAGTGGGCCCTGGAGTGGGTGGCGGAGCTGTGGGTGCACCGACGGGCGCAGAGCTGGACGATAGCAGTGACTACCACGAGGAGAACGAGGACTGCGACAGCGATGAGGCGGGCAGCCGCAATGGCGGCGCCGGCGGCAGTGGCAGCGGACACATGGACGATCACAGCGTTTGTAGTAATGGTGAGGTGAGCCTCTGTACTATTTGGGGACTGGGGGGGGGGGGGGGGGGGGGGGGGGGGGGGGGGGGGGGGGGGGGGGGAACAACCTGCAGATAGCCGCATTATTGATGGAGTGTCATTTTTGTGATGTAATTTTTTAAGTTTCAAATAGTCCTCAGAACAGTCTTGTACTAGAAGAAAAGAAATATTAATGGAAAACATGACCCTGATAACTTCGATGAAGTAGTAGTTGGAAAACCTAGTGAAATGGGTAAATAGTAGTGAAATAGTAACCTTAGATATATGTATTCAGGGTTTGCCGTGTACCGGGAAGGTGGTTTCTATATCTATAATATCTAGCATGGAAGTTGGAGTCATCAGAGAGCTTTTTACAGCAAATAGCTCTCCCAGAGAGCTCTCCCAAATACAGTCTGTGCTAGTTTTATATTTTTTTAAAATAATAATAACGCTATAGACCATCTGCAGTACCTTGAGCTGAATATAAAGGAAACCCAATTGTATATTTTGCTTGACTTCAATTAAAACCTTCTGCTCGTACGATTTGAGTAGTTTCCCTGCGGTCAAAGCCCGAGTTTATGATTTCGAAACGCACTGTAGTTCAGTAAGTGCTGTATGGAAATCAAAACTAAATCAATTGAGGCCCAAGTACATACCGGAGATTCAAGTTCGTTGCCTAAATCTTTTGTTAGGCGTGAGGCGCTTGTAAGAGCATTTTCCGGCCCATGGGGAAGGGGGGGCTGTTGGGGCTGTTGGGGCTGTTGGGGCCGTTGGGGCTGTGGGTGCGCGCGCGCGTTGTTTTGATGTCGCTTTGGAAAACAAACTGTAAAAACGATTGCATGACCGTTTTACATTCTCGAGTCTGCCGCTTTGGTAGTTTTTCCACCTGATGTTGCGGCTGTGGTACAAAAACAAAAAAAAAACGTACATTTTCACGCTTTGTTTGCGTCATTGCGAAGCTTCTGAGGCCCCCCCTTTCTGGCTCCCCAGTCCGCCCGTTGGGCATGCACCTGCACTGCAACAGCCCATTATGGCAGAGTGGGGGGCGTGGCCTTTTTCGAGGGGTAGGGCAGAGCTGGCGGCTCTCTGGGGGAAAGCAGCAACAAAATGCTGTTTAAAAACGCAGCAAAAAACAAATCTCAAATAATTACATGTCTCTCTCTCTCTCTCTATCTGGCGGTTCCTCTCTCTATCTGTGTGTGTACCTCTCTCACGCACTGCCCCACACATGGCCTCTCTGCGTCCCTGACAATCATTTAATTGTGGAAATTGTTATAAAAATGCATTTAACCCTTTTAATAGATGCCCCATGGCAGCAGTTATTGCTGTTGCAACGACAACAGCAAAACAGATAAAAATGTTGCAGTCTGTTTGCTCATCCCCAGACCCCACACCCCTAACTCCACTCCACTCCCCTCCACTCCGATCTCCACTCGCTCGCCGCTCATCTGGCTCTCTGGCACTGCTCTTTGGGCCAGGCCGGCTGCATCTGGTCTCTGTTTTGTGGCATTTATTACGGCAATTTCCTGTTGCCAATTGCAATTTTATAAACGGTAGTCGCGTCCACTACTCCCTCTCACTCTTTGGGACTGCACTGCCCCCTCTCTCTCTATCGCTCTCTCTCTGGGACTAAATGATTCGCCTCCAGGCAGAGAAAGCTGGAATCCATCAATTCGTCTGAATTCGTCGCTCGATTGCCGATGGAAGAGGCAATTGCCATTATAATTTTCATTCAATTGAGATCGAGGAAACTACGACAAAAAAAAGTCAAAGGACAAAAATATTGATAATTTGAATTTAAAAAAATATTTTTCGGAATTGTCCGGGTCTATAGTAATTCAATTAGTGTTTTTCTGATGGCAACGAGTATTGTTTGCGATTAATTGACCTTTAGTGTTTGTTTTAATTGCGAAAACGCTTTCTCTGAAATGTCAATCAGCTGCTCGGCAAATTATCGCCTGCAAATCAATAAACTAACGAGGCGGCAATTCCAGCATTCGTGAGTAATTTGCTGTAATTGTAAATGACTTTTATTCAATTGCATTATTGTCGCTTATTTATCGTTGCAATTAGGCATTTATCGTCTTAGTTTTATCTGTTTAGGGGGTTCCCTCTAGGCCATATGGGGACTAATTTTCAATTTGGAAATAATTCTAAAACTAGCCATAATATCAATTGAAAGATATTTCAAATTCTGGCAAAAAACTGATTTCTTCAACGTCTTCTGCCTCTGCAGAGCAGAGCAGAGCCCCCTCTCGTCTTTCGTTGAGCCCATTCACCCCGCCACTCCGCGCTGAGCAACTCTGACTGCCTCCGAGTGTGGCACTTGGCAAATTTTCGTTTTAAATAATTTAACGCTTGAGAGTTTTCCGCGTGAGGAGCCCCTCCTGACCGTGGCCCAAAAAACTGGCTCTCGCTTATCGGCGAACCGCAATCGGATGAATTTACATAAATTCTATGTACTAAAAGGCAAACGAGCAGCGCCTTGCCCCGCGGCTTCGGAACTCGCGGAACTCGCGGAACTCGCGGAAAAGGTGGAAAAGCGGGCCTAAAGAATCCTCTCAGACGACGGCAAAGGGGTGAGCACGCTCCCTCTCTGCTGGGGCAAGTTTAGACATTTTGCTACACATTTTTATTACACTTGCACACACGAAGCGCCGATGCGGGGCAGGACGGAGGGCAACCGCTTTGTGAGCGGAAGCGGCAATTGCGTGGCCATAAACGAGGCTCTAACTGTAACTGCAACTGCAACTGCCACTGCGACTGGCCCCGGGATGCGAAGGCTGGCCATGAACTACGAGTATACACACATTTCCCGTAAACTGGCTGGCCCAAGTAGGACCTTCCCTTCATAGATCGAAGGATGAGATGATTAATTCGAATTTGAGTGGCAGACTTTGGATCAAATGAACACTCGTACAACCTTTTAGACCTTTAAATGGCATCACCTTGTAGAAGATTGTAGTGACTGGCTGACAATTGCATCTAATGTAATTACATGAATTGCTTGGGAAACTTTTGTATGAAAAGCGTTGTTCCAAAAACACATCAAGGGGGTTTTTACAAGAGATCATTATTATATCAGTATTATTTTAATGGATAAATGTTGTCGATCCTCGAATCATGTATGTTTGTATTTGTTATAATGCTCGACTCTTTCTTCTAGGCGGCAAGGACGATGATGGTAACAGCATCAAGAGCGGCTCCACCAATGACATGAGCGGACTAAGTAAAAAGCAGCGCAAGGCCCGCACCGCCTTCACCGACCACCAGCTACAGACGCTGGAGAAGTCCTTCGAGCGGCAGAAGTACCTGAGCGTTCAAGAGCGCCAGGAGCTGGCCCACAAGCTGGATCTGAGCGACTGCCAGGTGAAGACCTGGTACCAGAACAGAAGGTAGTTCTCCCCACCTGGTGACCCCGATGCGAGCAACACCCTAAAGCAGTCTCTCTCTCTCTCTCTCTCCTTTGCTCCACGCAGAACCAAGTGGAAGCGCCAGACGGCGGTGGGTCTGGAGCTGCTCGCCGAGGCCGGAAACTTTGCGGCCTTCCAGCGGCTGTACGGGGGATCTCCGTACCTGGGCGCCTGGCCGTATGCGGCAGCGGCCGGCGCTGGGGCCGCTGCGGCCGCCGCGCACGGGCCAACGCCTCACACCAGCATCGACATCTACTACCGCCAGGCAGCCGCTGCCGCCGCCATGCAGAAGCCCCTGCCCTACAACCTGTACGCCGGCGTGCCC
The DNA here is from genome assembly GCF_003369915.1 of Drosophila miranda. Classification (NCBI taxonomy): domain Eukaryota; kingdom Metazoa; phylum Arthropoda; class Insecta; order Diptera; family Drosophilidae; genus Drosophila; species Drosophila miranda. The sequence goes on from NC_046673.1 coordinate 7,581,423, forward strand.
AGTGTCGGTCCGCTCGCTTCCGCCTCCACTGCCCCCTTCTCCCACCTGTCCGCATCAAGCTCGCTGTCGTCCCTGAGCAGCTATTACCAGAATGCAGCAGCTGCCGCAGCCGCCGCCAATGGTCCGCCGCCAGCGTCCTCAGTCCCGGCCCCTGGCGGCCCACTCAAGCCGTTGGCCAGCAGCCCGCCCATGCTCGGCGTACCCGCCTCCGCATCTGCATCGCCACCGCATCCGCCCTCGACGCCGAGTCCCACGCTCAATCCGGGCAGTCCGCCGGGACGCTCGGTGGACAGTTGCTCGCAGGCCCAGTCGGACGACGAGGATCAGATCCAGGTCTGAGAGGAAGCAGCGCTTTCGGAGAGCTAAAAGGACATGTACTTACATATGTGTGTGTGTGTGTGTGTGTTTTATGTGTGCTTTTGTATCCCGCATTCGTATCTGTATGTGTTGTGTGTATTAGTGGGGTTATGCGGTGTCGGATCGTGATATTTTATTCCCATCATGATGGTTTATCCATCGTGAAGCCACACAAAGCTCAAATGCAAATACAATTCGAGTGCTTTACCTTTTATAAGATCATAATGCTCATATCTTTATGTATTTCCTGGACATTTTTATATTTATTTCCCAACAATGCTCCCATTTATATTCATTTTTCATATATTCCAAGCCATTGCCTAATGGCTTCGATTCGTTTTGAAAAACTTGCTTCGTTAAAGACAATTTAAAATCCCACAATTCAAATGATTTGAATTCATGAATAGTCTCCGGATCGCGAATCCACAGCTCCGCATAACCCTCCGGCCCTTGGCCCTTGCGCTTTTCTCTGTGTGCGTGCGTGTCTGTGTGTATATAACCGTATATGTGTGTGTGTGTGCTTGCCTTATTTATTTGATTTGATCTAAGTAATTTATTCACAAAACAACTCTTTTTATACTATGTGTAGATGATGTAGAATACTATTAATTTATTTGAATGTTGTAAAAATTAGCAGCCAAAAAAAGAAAGCAAAAGCCTAACCACAAAATGTATTATTACCAACAAAAACAACAGCAACAACAGCAGCAACAACTAAATGTTAACGTTCGGGTAGAAATTTGAAAGAAATTTTTTTTAGCTTAGTTCTATAATCGTTGTAATTGTAATATGTAAAGTATTCGAATTTTTTTTGTCTATATATAATTTTTTGTCTAAATAAAAGATAATAATCTGAAAATAAAGCATCGCTCCTTGGGGTAATGGTTGGGGGTGGGGGTGGGTTTGCCACCAACGTGCCCCGGGGGCAATTAAAATAATGACCAACAGAAACAATTTACAAACGATGGAGGGTGGCGGCATGGCAGGGGAGAGGGAGAGGAATGAGACGACGACGTGCGAGCCAACCCCTAATGATAATAATTGCATGCAAAATGCATTTAACCGCAATTAGTGCATTTATTAGGCCAAAAAGTTGATATATTGAATAACTGGCGTTGGCCACCAGTTGGCCAAAACAGCAGGACAGCCGGGACAGCCGGGACAGCCGGGACAGTCGGGACAGCGAGGACGGGGGGAACAGGACAGGAAAGGTTGTCTTGAACAGCTTTGACCATGTCCCCTCCCCCCTGCCTCACCGGCCCAAACGCCTTGCGTGCTCGCATGCAAGCAGCGCTGCAGGCAAGACCAGCCAAACGATCCTTGAAGTCCAGAGCCAAGGATACCCGGACAGCTGACTGGCAGCGACCCAGAGGACCGAGAGGGCGAAAAACGGCCAACCAAGGTAGAGTAGAACCCATCGAAACCCACGCTAAGTGGGGCCGTGAGTATTCTTTGAAGAGCGATGACCAATCCTCGAATTCCTAGGCGTAATGGCATTGAAGGACAGCATTGAGGACCATTATTCGGGACTCACAATAAATATTTCTTTAGCGTATTCTGTTTAGGAAACATAGTCCTACGAATTGACGATGATACTCCGCTTTAAATGTAAGATCTGATCGTCCCACGAATCAGTAAATATTAACTACTCATTGGGTTGCCAAAATAGTAAAGAACTAGTACGAAACAGTAGTCGAAACATTTGAATAATTATTTATGTAGATTATTTTCATACTTAAAATAGTGTCGAACATGTACTTAAACGTGTCCATGTTCCATGTCCAGGAATAGTCCGTACCAGTAGTCAGAAGAGTGCATCTGTTCATGGTTAATGATCGCTCGCCGTTTAGGGTATGCAGCAGTCGCTGCTGTCCCTGTCCCTGTCCCTGTGCCGGTCTCTGTGCCTGTCCCTGTTCCTGCCCATGGGGACACCAGCACGCGTGTTTTGTTCGGTGTTTCTGCCGTTTCTTGTGTTTTTGCGCCTTCATCGACAAATTGGCCGCAATGTTCAAATTGCTGTTGGCTTAAAACAAAAGAGACGCTTGGTAGGACAATGAAACAATGACAACAACACAATAAGCGGCCTGCCTCTGCTCTGGTCTGGTCTGGTCTCTGGTCTGGCTTGGCCAGAGGGCAACCTTTCATTAAAGACAAATGACACAAAACAGAAACTCTCTGGCCTTGCCGGGGCACGCTCAATTAAACACGATCGCTGTTTCAGTAGGTTGCCCGTTTGCTAATTATTGCGATCAATAAAAAAGCAGCTAAAACAATTTTCTGATCCAAACAACAAAAATTGTGACGGGAACGGAAGGGCGGCTTTCTTCTGGGTAGCAAAAGGACATTAGCCCAACAATAGTATTGTCACAAATTGGTATTGGCCACAAAGCTCTACCCAATCCGATACCCTGGAATTTCGACGATAGAATACAACACAGATAGATCTACATAAATTCATTCATTCATTCATGGTTATAAAGACTCGTTAGTTAATTCTGATCAAGGATGTATTTATTATGAACATCAGAGAAGCGGATGCATGGTCTAGAACATAGACGAGAATGGAGGCCCGTGTCTGTCTGTTGATTAGAGTTTAGAGATATTTTAATGGACAGTATTTTTCCAGTTTCAGTAAGTGGATAAAGACCAAAGAAATGTTTTCACAGGGCTGGAGTACCACGATTTTAAGAAGCGATCCAGAAGCACAAAATTCTCAAATTATTCTGGAAAAGATGGACGATTGAATTATAGTACATACAGTGCGAAGGAAATTAGCTTGTATTGTATTTTTGCAGTTTTAGGGGAAAGACGTCTCTTTTGCTTGTCGGTAGCCACATTTAGTGTCACTCTGCCTCTGCTCACAGGAATACTGTATTTTTTTGAAGCCAGTTAATAGGATTTCCTCATCCTTGAAAAGCGTCAGGGGTATTGATCGACTGATACATATATCTATTTCAAATATCAGCCAAATTAAGTCAGCAACAAAGGCAAGTAATCTGGAATAAAATGATCACATTATAATAGTAGGTAGAACCTACGGCTTGTTAAAAACATTAGAAACGACACAGAAAACACTCGCCTCTTTATAGCTAAAACTTTCTTGGTACGAACAGTTTTCTATGTCTTAGCAAAAACTGAAAATCGTCTTTAATGGTGTAGAAAGAAGATATTGTATGTATTTGATATAAGAAGGCAACAAATCGTTGGTATAAGCTCAAGCAAATGATCACCTAAAAGGAACCAGAATATTTCTTTGATATGCCAAGATTTACTGCATTTTATTATACCCGATAATCAAAATTAGTTAGGGGTATATTAGATTTGTGGTGATAGTGGATGTGTGTAACGTGCAGAAGGAAGGGTTTCCGACCCCATGAAGTATATATATTCTTGATCAGCATCAATAGCCGAGTCGATTGAGCCATGGCTGTCTGTTTGTCCGTCCGTCTCTCCGTCCCTATGAGCGCCTAGTGCTCAGAGACTACAGGAGCTTCTGTAAAATGTCACTGTTACAAGTGTATTTCAAAATTTCGCCCAGCCGCCTTCCGCCCCCACAAAGGACGAAAATCTGTGGCCTCTATAATTTTAAAGATACGGGAAAACTAAAAACGCAGAGTCATAGAGAATGACAATATCTTTTAGACTACAGAATCTGAACCAGATCGCATCATTATTATAGCCAAAATGAAGAAAACAATTTCATTCTATCTCGCTCTGTCTCTCTCTAATACACACGTTTCATGGTCGGTTAGCGACGTCTGGAGAAGGAGAGCCATACTGACTCTGTATCGGGTATAAATGTAGAGTTGCGGTCGCAGCAGCAGCTCGTAACTTTCCCCCTCGTTTTTTTTATGTATTAGATAACATGGACTGATGGGGAGACCACAGCTATATTATATAATTAAATTTAATATGTCTTAGAAAAAATCACAGCTCTCGATCCGCTAAAATTCGATTATAAAAACGAGGGGGAACGTTGTGAGTTGCTGCGGAGACCGCAACTCTACATTTATACCCGATACTAAGTCAGTATGGCTCTCCTCCGGCAGACGCCGTTAATATTAAACGACACGACAAAGAGTGCGTGCGAGAGAGACAGAAAATCAGTCTGAGCGTGACGTCGGGCGCTGCGTAGCCAGTGCCAATTGATTTGTTCCCTTTGGCTATAAAAATGATCCGATCTGATCCAGATTCAGCAACCGGATAGATATGGTCATTCTCTATGATTGCGCGTTTTGAGTTTTCTCGAATCTGCAATATTGTGGACGCAACAGATTTTCGTTTTTTGTGGGGGCGGAAAGGGGTGGGGCGAAATTTTGAGATATACGTTTTATAGTGGGATTTAACAGGAGTGCGGATACTAAATTTGGTTACTCTAGCGTTAATAGTCTCTGAGATTTGTGGATGCCACAGATTTTCGCCCTTTGTGGGGGCGGAAGTGGGCGGTGAAAAGTTTTGAAATATACTTGTAGCAGTGACATATCACAGAATATACTTTATGGGGTCGGAAACGATTCCTTGTGGACGTTACATACATCCACTTTTACCACAAACCTAATATACCCCAATACTCATTTAGAGTATCGGGTATAATTATAAGAGTGTGTAGGTACATGGACATATGCACATACATACATATATATGTACATATGTAGATATTTGTTCGATTATGTGTGTATACATATGTATAAATTGAACCGAAATTGCGAGTTAAACAAATTGGCTGTAGATTCATGTATAAATTAAGGAAGAGCAGCAAACACGTCAACAGCCGCCTCACCATTGCCAATGCCACTGCCGTCATCGTCATCGCCATCGCCATCGCCATTGCCGTCATCGTCACCATCATAAGCACCAGCAGCAATGACATCCCAGCCTCCTCGTGGAAACGTTTGATATGCAAACTTTGCCAGCTGATGGATGGATGCCGTTGGGGACTTGCGATTGGGGACTGGTGTATTGGCCCTGGACGCATTTATGAAATGAAGCAGAAATATTGCCTGCTTACTGTGCTGTAACATCAATTTGCATGGAAATCAGCCGCCGACTGTCAAAGACCTGCCACACAAACACAAACACACACACACACACAAACACACTCCCACTCCAGCCGCCCAGTCAGGCAGAGCAATCCGCTTCCCGCCATACATAGACATCCAATTAGCCGCACATTTTTGTGGGTGGACCAGCCACAGCAGCATCCACAGCGCCAGCAGCCGCCAGCAACCACAATTCGGTTAAGCAGGAAAATCAACAAGGGTTGCTCCGGTGGGTCGCCACTTTGGATGGGTGTCGCCCTTGCGGTTTCAAACGGTTCAGCGACGAAATCACATGTGATTATCCCAGCGATTCCGACATCTTTATTCCTTAAAAAAATATACATACATTTGTGTATGCTATGGTATGAGTATATGTATTTTGCAGGCACATTGTATGGAAAATGGATGTACAAATAATGGATATGAAACGATATTAATATTATCAGATCTCACATTTAATGTGGAATATCATTTTCAATATTGGTTAGTGATGTTTTTGTAATATATGTAATGGGCAGAACATTTTCGTGGAGTAATAATCTTGGAGCACACCACGAGCCATCCTTGTAGACCAGTATCTCAAAGTCGCCATTCTCCAGTAGCCCCGAATTAAGGATATGATTAAAATAGCTGTTGAAAAATGAAACAGAATTTCCTCATAATCAATGAATGAAAGAGTTTACATACCCGTCTATAACGAGATCCTCAAAAGGGGCCCCCTTGTGGCACACTGGACACTCCCAGGTCTTCTGACGCTTGTTCATTTCGAGGTAAGCACCGGCGTCAAAGCACAGAAAGTGCGAACAGTTCAGCCCGCGACACGGCACCTGAATCTTCTTATTTCCCACCGGACAAATGAGGGAGATCATCGTGGGCATGTTGGGCGTCAAGCGGACGGCATCGTCTACCAAAACTATCTGAATATTTAGCTAGCTCAAAATTGACACAAGTCCGTACCAACATACACATTTTTTGAACACTCTCTGCTTCCATTATGCGTCCGTTCCTTATGAGATCTACCAGTTGATTGACGGAAGGCTTTTTGACCAAAAGCACTGAAATAAAAAAGATGCGACTGTCGTCAGAAGACCATTTCACCGAAATTTCGTTGAAGTTGTGCGACTGCTCAAGTATCAAATTGGCGGTAATGTCTATGGGCTGGGTCTGTCGGGAAATAAAACATAAAATAGTTTACTGAAAGAGCTACGACGGACCAGACTCACATTTTCAGGCAAGACACACGGCTGTGCGTTCACTTGGACGACCAGGTTGTGGGGAAAAGTGTTCGTTGGGGCGGAGGAACCTTCCCGAATGTAGAGCTGAACTTGAACCCCGTAGCCATCTGCCTCGGAAATGTAGCTCTCATTGATTGCATCCTTCTTCTCTGGCGTTAGATTCAGGTATATGAACACGTGCTGCCTAGTCGGCCGAATCGGCGAAATAAGATGGGCGATCGTGTCGAAATAGCCAAACGAGCTCATTATCGCATTTGTTTATACAAACTATCACACAATACAGATTTTCAGCGAGACCACGTGTCGAGTTGACATTTGCCAATGTCAGATTTCAATATGGGCACTCGCGTGTAACATTTTAAGTGTTGGTTAAGAGCTTGGAACAGGCTGCGAAGAGAGGAATAGCATGATAGACAAAACTCAAAATTAGTGTTCTTAGCCGTCTCTAAACAAGTGTCCCGGACTATCTGAGGCACTATTTGTGACAAAATTGGAAAGCCAACTGGACGCATAAATATCTCTCGCTTTCACTCCCTTCTTTTCCAATAAGGCAAAGTCAAATGTCATACAGCTATCAATAAACTTAATTTAATGAACTTAATAAAAATATGGTCTTAAATTTGTATGTTTTCTTTCAGAGGTAAGCCTACGTTTTTCCATAAAACTTTAGTACCTAGTAGCTCACCTAGTTTTAAAGCCTATCGTCTAGGAAAGAAGAAGCTTTCAAATACAAAAATAATCATTTTTTGCGCTATTTATTTTACGAAACTTACGAAAAGTCAAAACTAAATAGAATATATTTTTTTATATTTAATTCGTAAAGGAACGTTTATTAAGCGTCGTTCGAGGTATAATTTTTTTTAAGTCTCTGGATAAACGGCGAAGGCTTCACCTCCCGGAATCACGTACCGTGATTTTTTTTTCTAGTATATTTTATTGAAAAAGTTTGGTTATATTAGATAGAGGCGACTGTCAATATTGCTGGGTTACCGCTTGGGATTTTTCCCTCTTTTCCCCCATTAATTAGTTTTACCATCTCTCTACACAATAAGAGGTCAAATTTGGTTGAGTTCAGTAAAAAATTTGAGCATCTCAAAAGCAGCCCTGAAAGATATCGATAACCAAAGCGGTTTTGGTATTATGTACATACAGTGACTCACAGATTATTGCATGCAACAGTTCTAGAAGCCAAGTCTCACAAGTCAAATAAATTTTGGAACATACAGTTTTTTCTATTTATTTTCCCATTCTACTAGGTAAATATGTACTCATATTTTCTACATTACTACGTATAGTATGTGTGTGGATCTCTACCAAAAAATCAAATGGAAAAACCTAATTTTGCGGACTTAATCAGATGTAATTTTCGGGTATCCGCCTTCCATTCTATACATATTTATTTATTAACCATTTATTTAATAATATATATTATTATATACATATTTATATATTAAAAAGCTGTGGGGCACTGTATGTGAATACATCCGAAGTATTCACGGTATGTGATTTCGGGAGCCTTCGCCGTTTATCCAGAGATTAAAAAAAATTATACCTCGAACGACGCTTAATTAATACAGCGCCGATCCTATACGAAAGCATGGCGAGTAGTATAGAAAATGCACATTTATATAATTCAGTCGTTCGTTTAGTGATTTATATAAATTGTTATAAAATTATATAAGCTGCGAGAGGGGAGGTGGCTGCCATCCAGGGCAGCTATGTACATTTGTACCTCGTGGACCAGGTTTTCTAAGAACCTCACTGCCGGGAAAGGGCAGCTATCAAATATTATTATCAAATATTAGCATTATATTATTATGATATATCATACAACACAAATTTTTCGATGGTTTACTCCACATTCTTTTGAGGTAAACTTGTATTTTTCGTTGAGTAGAAAACCAAATCATTCTCCTTCTCTAAACCAAACCCTACTCCTTCTCCATCGGCGGCCATAAATCGCAGGAGCTTCCTCTACTTCACACTCGCAGTCCTAGGGTCTGGTCCTTTGGTCCTTTGCATGTTTAATGATTTCCATTGTGTAGATGGCGACACTTTAAATTGCATATTCTTCGGGGCCAAGTGCAGCTCGTGTCTGTCTGTCTGTCTGCTGCATGCCCCTTAGGCGGGTCTGTCATCATCTTTGTCCATTTGGCAGCCGTTGCTTTGATTTATGTACACTTCACGCTTTGTCTTCCTCTGCCCTGCCAGGCCCTGGCCAGCCCCAGTCCACTCGGACTGTACGAGGAAGAAGAGTGCATGGGGCATTATCCCGACACGTGTGCGCACAAATTGATCCTTTATGAGCATTTTGCGGTTAATAATGCCCCGGCACGTGCCAGGGTGGCCCGAGCCCGAGCCCGCGCTGTGCTGCTGAGCTGCTGAGCCGTTAAGTGTAAATGATAAGCTCAGCTCCGATGAGTAGTGGGTGAATGGGCTGGCTGGCTGGCTGGCTGGCTGGATGAGGGATGGAAGTTGGGGCCGCCCTGGCCCTGGCCCTGTTCCTTGTCCTTGTCCTGGGCCAATGCCTGTGCCAACGCCTGAGCCTGGGGTTAAATGTTAGTTTGTTATTGGGCCAAGGATCCCATGGCACGAAGGACGAGGCGAGGAGATCTAAATGACTAAGAGTCTTTGACATGTGACGCCTTTCGTCGACTTTTTGTGTGTCGCCTTTGTTCGGGCCTGTTTTGTTAGTTTTTCGGTTTTGTGTTGGACTTTAAAGTGCTAGGACTCGCTAAGCGCCTCAGCATCAGCATCCTGAGTATCCCTCGTCCTATTTATGTGCGTGTGTGTATTTGTGAGTAAATCTCAAATGCCACTTCACACTTAATTTGCTCATAATGCCCAACGTAATCCGTTGACTGGGAAGCGGCAGGACAACCCCTGCTAATATCCTGCCAATTACACTGACAACAACAATATTTTTGGAAAATTGTATTAGCCCAGACCCCGAACCAGACCCACCACCAACATCAGCAGCAGCAGCACCACCACCACCACCACCATCAGGGCCAGTACAAAAACAAACAGAAGCAGAGGAGAGGAGATGGGGGGAAGAATCAGCCGCCAGATTTTCTGCTGCATTGGCATCATCCTCAAACAGATGATCGGCTCAGATGGGATCGGATCGGATGGGCTGGGCTGGGCAGGGCTGGGATGGCTTCTTATCAGATCCCCGCTCGCATATGCGGCGATAATGCCGCGACTAATGTGACAAATACTTCAAGTCCTTGGCCCACTGATGTCCTTTTCCAGCGCCGCTCATATTCTCATCACTGATAAGCATGCTCACATCTCAATCGACAAATCCTCTCCAGCTCTCCGGCTCCTGCTCCGGCTCCTGCTCCAGCCAGCATTTTATTTTTTTGCCTTTGCCGCATTTTAATCTCTTGGCCGGCCCATTGACAAATTGCCTAGATTGAAGGCTGCCGATAGAAAATGGCAACAAATGTTTTAATTTCTTTCTTCCTGGCGCAGGGGATTAGACCAGGCCCAGGACATTGCCGTTTGTTGAGCTGTGAAAAGCGTTTGGCAGCTGATTCCATCAGATACAAAATCAGATATATGATTCGAAGTTTGCTGGAATAAAATCGTACACTTACGTGAATGGCAATTACCGGAGAGGGTTGCCAGGGTTTGTCAGGGATTGCTTTTGGAGGAGTTTGGAGGGGTTTCCTTAAGTTTTTCATATAACGTTTAGCCAGGGAACTACAGGACACTACACCAATTAATCCAGCAGATATACATATATGTACATATATTGGGGTATATAGGAATATTAGAGGAGGTTTTTGTGTAGAAGAAAAATCACTAGGAATGCAAGCAAATTCCCGAAATTATTTGCCATTTCTTGGGACGGGTTAGCAACCGTTTATAAACCTAAATTGTAACTGGAACTGGAGCTTTAAATAATCTTGAAGCGGCTTCAAGAATTTGCATAACTATAGCTGGGACTGGCATATAAATCTTCTATATGCTTTCTATTTAACTTTTACTAAAGACTTCCGACACATTTCTGCGCCAGCCAATTTGCTAGGCCCCGCACTGCCCGCCACTTCCTCGCCACTGCCCGCCACTTCCTCGCCACAGCCCCCAATCTGGGCTCCGTGGCTGTGTGTGGCAGGTGCCTGCAGCCACTTTCAACACCTACACACCAGGTCCCTGTCCTACTAACAGTCTGAGTCCCAGTGCCAGCCCGTGGTCTAGGAGGGTGCACTGACGATGGCGTGACTGGCCTCCATTTGAGCAGTCAGGCCAGACCCAGACCCAGGCCCAGGCCCAGGCCCGGGCCCAGAGCTTCGCTGTGCAGCGGTTCGCTTTGTCTGTGGCCCTCGAGGCTTGTAACTTATCTAAATGAACACAATTATTGAATATAATCGTTGCAAAAGAACGAAGCTAAAACAAACACTTGAATTTTCGCATGCCGTCTTTTAGGCGTTCATGGGCCTCGGTTAATTGTTGAAAAAAGGCGCCCAGGGAATACTCTTTCCCAGAAATCCTACTACGTTCATTTTGCAGGGGATTTCCTTCTCATTGTATAGCAGCCACTATATGTTTAAATCAATATTTTCAGTACCATTTTATAGATACATTTGGGGAAACTGAAGACTGAAGTGTATCAAAAAAGAAAGTGTTGGGAGCTGCCTGACGAATCCTTTCACTGGGCCTCCTCGCTGTCGCTTTCTTTTAATCGTTTTGTACAAACTCCTTGGCCCAGTTCAATTATCCCAACAAAGCGATTGGCGCTGGAGGGGCCAGCAAAGAGAATAACAAACAATTCGTGCAATTATCAGGCAAATATTTATTTAAGCGCAATTATCCGAACACGACATCCGACAAAGAGCAGATAAAAACCAAAAACTAAAAAGGGTAAAAATCAAATGAAAAATTCAACATGCTGGCAATTAAGCGCAATTTCCGTTCGCTGTCAAATGATTATTTAAAATGCATATCTACACACACATAGGCACGAGTACACACCCACATGTATGTGTCTTGCTGGGTAGTTAGTGCCGAGTAAAAAAAAACAAGCAAATTACACGTACAGAGCAATCCCCCTCCCCCCAAAACATTTGTTACAAGATGAATGGAGAAAAAAACAAGAAAAAACAGAATTGAAAAGTGAAAAAAAAAATAAACTATCCATTTATTAATACCGACCACCGATTACCAGCATATGGCCAGTGTCAGTATAATCCAATAAAATGACACAGAAATGCAAATGTATGAAAACCAAAAGTTAAACTTAAATGCAACAAAGTGGCATCCACCGCAGCCGCGACGAGCAGAATATTTTTTTATTTGATTTCATTTGATTTTTCCCCGCACTATCCCCCCTATTATTTTAAATTACACACTTGCTAAGGGGCAAGAGGGCGAAGGGCTAAGACCCACCTCAGCCAGCGATTTTGGCGGAAAATCCGCGAACCGTGGGCGTTCTTCCGGTCCGCTCGTTCAGCCCCCGCTTTCAATGGAACGTCTGCCATGTGTTTAGTGTGGAAATTTCTTCAAGTTTTCAGCAATCAAATACCGAGTGGGGCATGCAACACATTAGCCAAAGGTCAGCGAGGAACACCCAAAGTTCTCCATAGTTTGTTATTCAAATGTAATAGAATATTTTCGGGTTTTTTGAGTTTCGTTTGATAACCGACCAGCAGTGTTTCGAATGAATTTTCTAATTTAAGATGGGACAAGTGCCTCAGGAGCTTTGTGGGGCCCTCAGGTGATTGTACGACCCTTCTCCATGGCCTCAATCATGGCCTGTTTCGTTGTGGGAGCTACTGAGGATATCTTAGTAGGTCTCTCATTAAGGCACTCATCAACTGGTCCACTACCTCTTCCAAAGTGACCGTTTTGTTCAGGTCCAGAAGATCTTGAACGGCTCAAAGGCTCCTTTTGTATGTGACTTTACCGGAATACTTCGATCTATGGTAGAAATAAGCAAACCCTATTGCCCATCTATTGCAATCACACTTTTCTCTGAGCAACAGTTTCTTAATTATCCTTGTCCATAAACATATCTTCTATATCTGGATAAGACCTTGAACCACTGCCTATTAATATTTGAATATGTATTATTTCGTTCTGTTTTAGCTCGGGTATTTTCGCATATGTGTATAGTATAGTATTTTCATGGCAATTTCCAATTTCCAATTATAACGCAAGCAACGCGGGATTGCGTGCAACAAATGACAAGCTTTTATGGAATCGCGAGACGTTCCCAAAGCTGATGTCGTGGTGCCTTGCTGGACACCCTTGAAATTATGATTTCAGACTCGTGTGCGAGGCAGTGCCTCAGATGAGGATGGGGATGGGGATGGGGATGGGGGAGGAGCACCCACACAGGACAGGAAGCCAGGATGAACTGAAATTATGCTAGAGGTTTCCGTCGGCTCGCCACATCCTAACCAATTATGGTCATTAAATCGGCATTTGAAATGAGCCCCTGGCAGAGAGAGCCGGGCACAAGGAACAGGGAACCGAGCCCAAGAGTGCGTGTGTTTCAAGTCCCAGCTAAACTATTTAATTTTGATTCAATTTTGTGGCTGCCAGGCTGGCAGGCTGGCTGGCTGGCGGGCAGGAGTGCATTGGAGCAGAATCCGAACAACTGTCATAAAAATCACGGAGCGGAAATTATTTTGTCACCATTTATAATTGCATTGTCACAGCCAAGCGACAACAGTAGTCAATAGTGGTCGCTGTTTCTGTTGCTACTTCTGCTCCTGATTCTGCTCCTGCTGCTGCTGCTGTTATTATTGTGATTGGAGGGTGTTGAAAGTAACACCCCGCACATTAAATCAAGTGCCCCCCAGCCCACTCAACTGCACTCCAGTCCACTCCAGACCGATACCCGAACCCACCCAAGCCATCATCACCACACCATACCACCCCCCTGTCGAGGCCGAGTTTCTGTCGACAACGTCATACATAAATTATTGAAAAATCATTCTACAAATAAACTCGTAGCCAACGAATGAACAGGGAACAGGGAGCAGGAGCAGCAGAAGGAGCAGCAGCAGGAGCCTGAGCCTGAGCAGGACTCGACAGACAAGTAAATAGAATCCACCACCTCCGCCACAGGACACGCTCTGACTGTGTTGATTGCTTTGACAAGACCGCAAATAAAGCAGTAAATAACTGAGCTGGGAACTGGGAACTGCGACCCGAGCCAAAGGGTGGGGTGGTTGTGGGTGTGGGTGAAGGTTTGGGGGTGTGGGGGTGTCTTTGGGGTCTGTTTTGTTGTGGGGCCTGGGCGCTGGGAGCCGGATTACATTGCGCATACGCCGCTTGGCCGACCACAGTTTAGAAGCCACCCAATGAACACAAACGAATCGGACGAATGGACGAAATATTTGGACCTGGAGACTGTAGACTGGAGAGGAACTGTTTCCACTGTCCTAATAGTGTGTGAAACTAGCACTATTTACTTGTATAAATGTATGTACTATATATAATATATACCCAAAAACATCTGAACATCCACCTGAACTACGAAGTTTATTTACGAGTAGATTATTTAAAACTGTTCTCAAAGCGTTTCCAACATTTAAAACTCGTTCTTTTTTAAGAATTTTCTAAAACAATTATGAAAGTGAATGTATTGTATGAGCTGTTATCAAGGAATGGAAAATTTGTACCTAAAGCTTTACTTGAAATTGATTGTGATCCCTTCGAAATCTCTGGATGTTTCATTAATCTTTACTCTTTAAAATAATAAAAAAAATATAACCTATCGAAGCAAAAACGAGTATTTTACTGAAAGACCAAACTATGATCAGTTTATTAAAGGTTTTGGCCTAGTGCTCAGTTCTGAAAGAGTGTTACCGAGCAAAAATAGGCATGATATTCGCATGAAACCGACCACTAGATTCTGTTCTGTGCAGCTCTGATTTAGTTGTTGGAGGAGGAAACGATATCGAATGAATGTATTTAGCTATGGTTTAGATACTCCCTATCGCTTTTATCTGGCTATACATACATGTAAATATATATTTATTCTTAGCTTAAAAAACGGATATTTTTGGTTGGCTTTCTTTCGAGCTAAAAGAAGGCCACTTTTAGGCTAGGCTTGGGTCCAGGTGGAGACTAGATGTTGAAAGACTTACAATTCTAGCCCCACTGTGGCCGGAGGTAGCGCCGAAAGAGGGGAGGCGGCCGCAGGCAAATCCAATTAATTTCATAGCGCCTAAAAACTTTAAGCGCAAGCCTCGAAGCACAGCACAGCACCAGCGCCAGCACCCCTTCCCACTCCACCAAACCCCCGCCCCTCATCCAGGCAGCACCCCCTTTGGGACGTAGAGAGTGTGTCTGTGGCAGAAGTCTCTGGGATTCGTGGCTCGTCAGTTTCCGTTTCCGTTTGAACGAGTGCCCGTTCCCGTGCCCATTCCCCTGCTCGTCTATTTATTTGCAAATGCAACTTGTCCAATTTGACAGTTGTCGCTTGTAAATGTCACAGGCGACGGCGGCGGCGGCGGCAAGAGAACGGGTAGGATGAAGGGATAGATGAATGGATGGATGGATGGATGGATGAATGGTTGGACTCGGCACAGTGGAGCGGAAAGTGTGAAAGCCTGTAACGAGGCATATTGCTATTGGATTTTGTGTTAATTTATTTATGTTAATTAGTTTCAATTTGATTTAATTTGCGCTTAGCAAGTGAGAAGAGAACTTAAAACTGTGAGTGGGGAGGGGGAGGGAGAGCGTGGAGCGGGCAGAGGGGAGTAGATCCAAGAGGGATGGAGTGGAGCGACAGGACAGAGAGGGGTAGCCGTCAACGACCTGACAATTAAAAGCACGTTAAAAACGCATTTAGCAAACGGGCTTGAACATCGGCCATCGCATCGCATCGAATGGCATGGAGTGGTGTGGTGTGGTGTGCAGTGGAGGAGAGGAGATGAGAGGAGACCCAGAGCTCTGGGACCCGTTTAGGCCGAAAACGAAATCGCCTAATGACAGCCGCATCAATCCAGTGCGCTAACAAAGCGTTGAAGAAATCACTTTACCAGCGGCGTCCCATAAAACGTAACCCCAGCGATGAGAAATGGCCCCAAAAAGGAGACGCCGCCGACGCCGACGCCGCCGCCAACGAAACGCAGCCAAAATGACAACGAGACATGCAAACAAATGAAATCAAATCAAACCAAATGACGCAGCTCCGACTCCAACTCCGACTGCGACTGCGAGTCTTGGTCTTGGTCTTGGCTCATTCGACGAAAAGTCTAATTTGCTGATAATTTGCGACCGCCGCCGCTGCATCTGCATCTGCCCCTGCCCCTGCCCCTGCCCCTACCCCTGCCATACTGACCGCCAACGATGCCCCACGGGTGACTCCAAGCGGGTTGGGGACCAGGAACGCGGGGCTGACTCCTCAGTCCTCCTCAAGCGATACTTCCGCCGCCTGCCTAAGCGAACAGAAAAATGCTCCCAAAGTCTGAACAAACTCGGAGTGCCTCGATCAGATATTGCGACCGTAAGATACCTGCTACTCCGAATATTTTTGACGATCACTCCACCAACAGATGACGCGAAGAATTTCGATGTATTTTGTGCTAAAGCAACTCGGGAGCACTAAGCCTTTTGAATTTGAAGCCATTCAGAGGAAAATATTTAATCTATATTATTACAGGATCTCAAACTAGAGGCTGTTGCACTTTTTCCATAAAAGTGGAATAATATTTTTTATTTTCCTGCAAATTCCATGATAAAGATTTGTCTCTTTCCCTCAAATTTGGATAAATCTAATATTTATGGCATTGAAATGTTGAGATGTTGTTGGTAGATGAAAAGTTGTGTGTATAAACTTGGCCTCCCTTCCCTCTCCTATAATTATTCTACAATCAATAATGGCGAGGTTTGATATTAATATTTAAAGACAAGTTACCATCTGGTTATTTATTTATTTAATTAACAATTATCTGCTATTAATGGAAGTTAGTAACAAAAGGAGGAAAGGAGGAAAGAACAGAAGTTAAAAGTATTACATGCTATTAGCTTAAGGAAGAGTTCAGGGAATAAGGCATGACAGAGGGGGTTATAGTTGTGGCATATAACCCTAAAAGGTTTATGTTGGGCGTAATTAGACCTACTAATGGGTAAGCGGATTGGACCAAAAGTACGGGTAGTTCTAGATGGAACGGCAAAGTCAATCTGCCCCAAGATATTGTTCGATATATCAGTACAAAGACATATTTAAAGGGCTTACTAATATAAATACATACGTTTTTATCCGAGATTTTCAGGCTGGAACTCAAGTTCTATTAATAAAATCACAAAATAAATATAAATTCTATGTTTTAGGCATATTCTTGGGTAGTAAGAATAGTTTTCATTACAAAATAAAACTCAAAGTTGAATAGTGCAAAATATCATAGGGAGTTCCCTGCTTCAAAGCCCTTGGATCGTATTTTTGCTGTGTATGGAATCCAAAACAATATACCCTTCCACTTAACGCGTTTAGGGCATCGAAAGATAGTGCTGGGGACAAGGAGAGGCAGTAAACCAGGGTGAGGTCTGGGGTCTTTGGTCTGGGGACTGGGATCTGGGGTCTGGGGTTGGGTGCTGCTTGGATTTATGGCGCACAGCGCCAACTGCCAATTTAAAGACAATTTGGCCAAGAGGCGCGATTTCAGCTAAATTGCAACACAAATGCAAACAATTAAGGACTTCTTTCCCAAACAGTCCAAACAGGCCCGTTGCACTCACAGTTGCTGTGGCAGCCCCACCGCCCCAGTGGAAGGTCACCATCAGCCATCACTATCCGACGGAAGAGCTCTTTGACAGATGATCGGCGGGGCCGCGCCAAGAGCCACACAAAATATCGCCCCAGTTGAGCGTTCAAATTAATTGGGTTTTAACGCGAGCCGACGCTGGAGGAGCTGGAACGGGCCGCGGCATGGGCGTAGGACGGAAGCACGAATGAGCCCAGGTGGCACTCCATGGGAGGTAGGTACAACGGGCCGGGAAATGGGTTCCCATAGGACTCCTTTCTTTACGATTGGGATTTATATTATAGAGGATAATGCGTGGTTAACATAAATTAGCCGAAAGTTCTTCTTCTAAATATCCTTATATAGAAGATTTCTTGTAACCCATTCTAAGGCTAAAACCCATTCATTCATTAGTCCATTTTCAGCCATAAAAAAGAAAGAAAGACTATCTTCGGGGCTCACACATGTCCTTATACATAATCTTCAGAAAAAATAGGTGTTTACCACATTCAACCGATCGTTCTTTTGGCAGTTAAACGATACGGATATCCTCTGCAAGGCTATAAAAGGGACCTCTGGAGTACTTCTGCCTTGAGCTAGAGATATCGGTTCATCGGCTATCACGTCGTACAATTTGGTTCCCTAAGATAAAACGTAAGCATATCGTATATGTTATATCCATGCCGCATGCCGTATGCCACATAAACGATATTCTCCGAGCGTATCCGTCAGATACTCCGGACACGTAACGTAATTGGCGCACGGTCGAGCCAGTCAAACACTTAACGCAAACCAATCGCGAACGGTAACCAATACTTAAGTGAAATAAACCAACAACTAGCTCAAATAATTGTCACTTAGAGCACAGCCCATACCGCCCCAACTCTCTCTCTTTCCACCTGCCATTTCATTCCGTGCCCCACCCGATTGTCAACGCCGTGGGCCATATTCGATTTGGTCAAAATCAGGCCTGGGGTGGGGGTAAAGTCGGGCGACAAAAATGTTGACAGCTGTTTTGGGTCGTAGCCCCGCAGCCCCACCACCTTGATCCTTTCAATTTCAATATGAGGGAAAGCAGAAAACAGGACAGAAAAAAGGAAAAAAGGAAAGAAAGCATGCAACATTTGCACCTGACCAGGGTGACACCATGAAAGCCCCGAGTCCGACAATGGCATTGTTAATGCAGCCACTACAACTTTATTATAGCCCAACCCCAAAGCCAAAGCCAACGCCAGTCGCAGTCGCAGTAGAGGAGGGTCCACTTTTGCTGGCAATGACGGTGGGCCGCCGAGTGCTTGCCGAGGCGGATTTTAATTTACCCTAATGCGTCTATAATTCGAGCCATTAGTGCAATCACATTAACAATTTTCCACAGACCACCCTTTTGTGGTTGCGCGGGCGGAGGGGGTAACAGGACAGCTTTCCGACAGCGACACGGTGGTGGAGATCTCCGTGGCAGAAGCTGATCCAATTAGATCGGTTTGAATCCGCACATGCGAACATCGAGGACATTGAATTGGCCCAAAGTATCGTAAGCCAATCAAATGGTTGGGTTTTGGGATCGGGATCGAGATTATTACCCACAGATGTTCAGCCAGCGGGGAACCAGACTGATTGGAGGGTTGGAGGTTTTGTCCCGGCTTCATTGATGGATAGCTATTGAATGCGAGTACGTGGTAGCTCTCAAAGGAGATGCTTGTAAGGATTATACGAGTGTATGTACATAGTTTTCTGGAAAGTCTATCTGTTAGCTACAAATTAAATTGTATGACTATGATTTTAATATCTTAAAGATCTCAATAAATTATTAAAGATATACACTCATTATTCGTCCCTTCCAGTGTTCCTTCCGAAGCTCCACCAATGGCACACTCGTACCATCCCAAGCACCACTTCCGGTGTACGCATGACCACAGACAGAGCCCCTGAACAGTGTACAATGTACATATAGATATTCATGGCTCTTATGTGCCCACAGACACGCACTTGCGAAGGGGTTTCCATTTAATGGTCGCATTTATACCAAAATATTATTTCATATGTTGACACTCGCATGTAATTAGGCGCCGACTGGGCTCCGATTGTTCACGCCTGATTGACTTTGACTTTGACTGCGACTTTGAGTGACAGACGACAGGCTAGGGGAGCGTCGCGTCTCCTTCCCTACTGGGCCAGTGGCCTGATTAAAAATCAATCGCTGAGCGTCTAATTAGGGGCCCACTCGTTCAATGAGAGGCCGCAATTAAGGGCCATAATACCCAGAGCCCCGACCCGACCCGCCCCGCCCGCTACAGAACGGGCACGTGTCCTGGCCAAATAGAGTAACAAAAAGTTATTTAAGCCATAAACGAAGCCAGCAAAAACAAATCGCTGCTGAATGGGGGAGAGTGTTTATATGTTTTTGATATTTATTTATGCCTTGTCCAACAAATTATGCGCTTCAGTTGCATAAAAAGGCGAGGCAGCCATCAGGCAACACGTGCCGCCCCATGGCCCTGCCGCGGACCGCAATCTCTAACATTTTCAAAACTGAATGAATCTGCAGTGAGCGGAAAATGGATTTCTAATATTTTCCACAAAAAAAAAAAAAAAATAAGGAGCAGAATAAAAAAATATATACATCAATTTAAAGAGGGAAAAGTAATCATAAAACATGAAAGGAAGAAGGGCCGAAGTGTTTGATACTCTCGCAGATCGGTGGTCCCTTGTCATCTATATGATATTGATTTTGTTTAAGCCTAAACATGTGCCTATCGGTATACATTGGATTCTCAGTGGAAGGTTGAATGGCTTCGAAGCTAGAACACTTTTGGGTTCGAGAAGTGCTTGGGGTCCTTCAGGCCGAAAACCCGATCTAGGTCCGATCTTTTCTGTTCTTATTAATGTCAAATAAAGTAGCAATTAGGAACAGGAACAGACATGTCTATATAGATTTCTATGTATATATAGCACTCTATTGGGTTGAGGATCCTAGCTTCTGTTCGCTGCTAACAAAACTAAAATACTCTCTGCAAGGGTGCCAAGAGAGGCATGGAGAGCTGGGCTTAAAATATGCTGGCTGCTCTCCGGGCTTCACACAACTTTTCCCACAGGACGTCCGGGCTTAAAAGTTGAGAAAAATGAAACTTTTATGAGCGCATCTCGTTTGACTTTTTTTCCTAGAGTTTTCCTTATACATAAACTTATTTTTGTTGTATTTCTTATCTTGGCCGGCCGAGCAATATTCTTTTCGATTAAATGCTTGAGCAGGCACACGGCGGACAGGCAGACAGGCGGACAGGCGGCCGGAACAAAATGGCGCGCATAAAGAGTCGCAAAGTGGCCGGAGAGAGCTCTTCTGCGATGTCCTCCCGGACTCCTCTCGGTCTCCGGATGACGGACTCCTGCACGGACTACGCCTGCTTAAGTCGCTTGGCCGGCCCCGCCGATGGGAGGCCGCTGTCAAACTCGGATATGTTGAGGACCCGCGACTTGTTCAGGCTCTTCATGAAGCTACTCCGACCAACGGCGCCTCCTGCTGGGGGTGGTCCTCCTGCTGCTCCTGCCTTCTTCTGTTCCTTGCTTTGAATGTCCTTTGGCTGCATCTGACGCACTTCCCCGCTGACTGTGGTCGTGTAGACGCGTCGCTTGCTCCGCTTCTCCTGCTGCATCTTTTCGGGATCGCTGCAACGATAAACGATATGATTAGATTGCTAGGATTTCGATGTCTTAACGCTTTGAAAGCTATCGATAACATACCGCTCCGTGTAGGTCAATCGATTGGTGGGTGGTGGGGCCTTGGGGGCGGCATGTTTGCCTGCGAACTTTGTGGGGGCCTCCTTGAGGGCAAAGCTCTTGGCGAAGTGTCCCATGTGGGCGATGCGTACGTTGAAGATGGGCTTCAGCTCTTTGGGAAATGTCGAATAGAACTTCATCCAGGACACAAAGGCTGCAAATCAAACAAAAGCGGAGGGAAACAAAGGTTAGCGACAGAGTGAGAACAGCCGTGAGGGGAGGGGGGCAAATGTAGCATGTTAATGCTTTTAGAATTAATTGATGTCTTGGCTTAAGTGCTCTCTGCCTCATATGTGCAGTGTGTGTGTGTGTGTGTGTTTGTGGCATTCATTACAGAATAAATTTGTTAAAATGACAAATGAGCAATGTCACCAAAGGATTTCCACATCCATGTCGTCTCCATTGTGCGACTGACTCTGTGCGGTTTGGCTGTGTGGCTGGGTTCCGTTCTGTTCCGTTCCGTTCCTTTTGGTGTTGTGGGCATGTCCTTGCTAATTACGCAGCACTTATGCCAGGCAAATCCAAATTATACAACAATGATATCAAATTACCAACTGCGGTGGCACTCACCAACAAAGACCGCAATTGTTACCCCGATAAGCATCTCGAGCGAGAGACAACAACAGCAATGGCAACGGCAACGGCAACGGCAACGGCGACAGTGAAAGTGAGATATGTAAATTAGATGTGAAATGAAAAATGCAACGAAATGTACGAGGCATGCCTCGTATCTACATCAAACAAGGCAGATGTGAAGTGGCAGACGAGCAGAGGAGCGAAGGGTGTGCGCACAATGGCAAAGAGGTACGGTACTCGTGTGCATCATATCATATCCAACTGGATGTGGAAAACAATTGAAACCGCAACAAATCCTTGTGTCAAGGACCTCACGAGGGGCCAAGTAATCAGCCTGAATACCAAGAGACAGATCCTATACAGGAACTAGTCTCTGGAACATAGATACATATCTATTTAGAGCCGGAAATCGTACTGAACAAGGAACAATTTAATTTTAACAAATGAACCATCGAATAATATATAAACCTATATAAATTATCCCCATAATATCATGTTACCTAATAATTAATAAACCATACAATAAAATAAATCTGAAATCTAAAATGAACAATTAATGATAATGAAAATGGGAATGGGATTGGTGTGAATTGGAGTTCTTATGTACATTTGGGATGCATAATGGGAAAAGTTGGAAACCTGCGATATGGAATGCATACAGAACACAGAAGACCCCACTCGAGATTGTTTGAAACTAAATATGTTTCACGAGACGATTCTTTTGGGCTGTTTTGGTTTTTTCTGGCTTCGTTTCAGTGCTTGATAGTCGATTGCAATATTTACATGCTCGCACATACCCCAATAGCCTGCCCCTCTTAGGCCAAAAAAAAACATTTTCCAGCTAGTACGAGTATCATTAACCAAATGAAGCAGTTCCATTTCCTTTTTAGTGTCCCATAATTGATTGCTCATGAATCAGGGGCGAGGAACCAACCGCAGGCCGCAAATCTGAGACACCTCAAGCTCCCACACACCCACCATGACCAAGTCGTATCCGGGGGTGGATATGTCAGGAGTACGGGGAAAACAGATCCGGGGAGTGGAGAGAGAGGGTGTGGTAGTAGCCGGACGAGATGGATGCAAAGACGTTCCTGCCCAAGCAATTAACTCACAGCAGCCGTCCCGCCTCGTCTCGTCTCGTCTCGGTCGTTTTTCAGTCCGTAACCGTACGCCGTATCCGTACTGGCACTCTCACTCACACGCGGGCCATTCTTTCCGTAGAGTCAGAGAGTCCCTTTCGTCCTTTGTGTGGGTCTCTCGAAGTCTCAAAGTCAAGCCCTTGTCTCTGGGTCTGGCTTAATTGCCGCAAATGCGATTACAGTCAAGTGGCAGACATTAAATAAACAAAAAGTATGACGGCAGCGGATGTTTAGAGACGTCTGCCAGCCGGAAGTAGCGAATAAAATAAATGTCATTCGAGAGAATATACACCACTACTCCACTACTCTCGACTCCAAAACCACTGCCAGTCTCCTTTGAATTTGCCACAGAAACCGCACAAAATGGCTTTTATGCTACTTTGCCTGCCGCCTGCCTGTCGTCCTGCCAGCGTTTTGGCCCATTGTCTCCGCTGGCAAGGAATTTGAGCGTGATTGGAGTGGGTGTTGGGTGTTGGGTGGTGGAGGGTGGGTGACCCTGGGACTGCCGACTGCGGACTGTGTGGCTAATGCTCCCGTCAGCAGCTCAACGGCTCAACGGAGGCCAAAATGCAAGCGGATATTTTATAAAGCGCGCGCGTGTCCATGTGGTTTTCGTTTGCTTTGTTGTACGTTGTAGGCGTGGCAAATTGTTGTGATTGTTTTTCCTTTTGTGTCCTTCTTAATCCGTTCTCTCTCTCGCTCTCTCTCACACTGTCCCTTTCGAAGGGTTTCACTGGCGTAGGATTTTCGCCAAAGGCCTGTTTTTGTGTGCTCATGTGATACTCGGATATGCGGATATACGGGGCATATAGCAGCTAATAAGTGGCTTAAAATGGGCGAAGGCGAATGCGGAGCTAGTGGTTAGGCAGCCACAAAGGTGCACTTCCTGCTCGCCTGATGACTATATTTCAAAGGGTACTATCTAGGGAGGAAAATCAAAAATGTAGAGACAGAAACTGAATAAGTAAATTTATATGAAATACAAATGTACACGCAAAATTGCTACGGATGGAACGGGATTTACAGATCTGTTAAGAAATATATTCGGATGTTTCTTTATTCAAGTTTCTAAATACTCAAAAGGCTGGTTCCACTTGTGGATTATACCAAAGATTTATTTCAATCGAGTCGAGAAAATGATAATCATACGGATGGAAATCCTCAGACATATCACAATTATTCAAATGGTTATCTGCACAAATTGCACAAGGAATTGCACGAATTTACCATTCCAGTAATTTATCATCAACAAAATGTAATAATAAGTAAAAGAAATTCGATTAAGGGTCATCGCGGAATCGAATTTTGATCAAGAGAGAATTCCAATCAAGCAGCCTTCTTTAGAAAGCTTTTACTGCATCGAATAAATTAAATAATCGAATCCGAAATTACACTAGACAACAAAACAAACAAAACCAAAGCGAGTCTTTTTTTTGTGAAATAAATTATACAAATATAAAATTTAAACACAAGAAATATAACATTTTTATCGCCTTTTCCTGACTTTTAAAAGTCGAAAAAATTGTTTTCATTTGAGAGATTAATCTTTTCCAGACGGAAAGCTGAAGCTACAAAGTTTTTAAGGGCGATTTATAGTGGCATTATCAGCTCTTCAGAACTGCATAGTTCAGTACAACCAAATTTAATTCACTTAAGTTATGTGAAAAAAGAAGCACTACCTCTAAAAAACATTAAAAACAGATACCATTGTTTTTAAATTAACAAAAAACTAATTTTGCCCCGAACAATAAACCATAATTCATTAAAAATTTTGAAAGCCTCAAATCGATTGGAAAAAGTCGGTTTGGTCCAAGGAGTACAAATGGTGGTGCATAGGGCTATTAATCGATTACTTCTTTGAAGTCATTGACTACTTGTTGAAAGTAATCGAGGATTCGTCTATTACATTTTTACAGTCATCAATTAGTCATAAGCTCAACGATGATTTATCTATTCATATTTTAAATCGATATATATATATCGAAGATTTCTCCATTAAATTTGTATAGTCATCGATTATTTGGCTATTATTATTTAAAACTCATCGATTATTTATCTATTCATTTTTTAAATCGATCTAAATATCGCTGATTCTTTTTTAAAGTCATCGATTATCAAGAATATCTTTACATAAATACTAACTAGCATCGAAAATGTTCTCTTTTCTGCGAGGCAAACATCCGGGGGCTTGGACAGCCTCTGAAACGATGGATTCAAATAGAGAATAGACGTTTCTTTGTTTCCATAAAACTGTACAGAGACCATTAGTGTTTTGTTAATAAATATATTTGTGTGTGCCGTGCAGTTTCCCTTGAGATGTGCTTGCCATTGCCTTGCACCCTTGATACGCACTGTAGCACACGGGGGAGCCATCTGTGGAAGATACTGAAACGTTGAAAGCTTGGAGCACAGCTGAATCCCGCCTTGGATTCGTGGAAGAAAAAGTGAATTTCAACTTGAAAATTGTTTCAATTACCGATGGAAAGCGAGGGACTCTTGACTCCACTCCCACAGAACTACTCGTACCTCCTGTGCCACATTTTTTGGTGCCATCTCTCATCTGCCACATTTGCTCCTTTCTTCTCCCCGCTGATGGCTGATGTTGCCTGCTCTAACTGCTTTTATCTGCTGCTTTGTACAGTTTTGTTCAAGCGTAATACTTTTTAATGGCTTTTTGATTGGACGGAGCAAAGCAGCAGCAGCCGCAGCAAACTGCATCTCTCTCTCTCTCCCTCTCTGTCCCCCAGTCAGTATCTGTATCTGACTCTGTCTCTGTCTCCGTTGGTTTTATTGCATTCCCCCACTCCCCCTTCGTTTGGTTGCTGCTCTCAAGTTTTGCCAAGTGGCTTCCTGCCTTGACGCTTGACTCGGCGCTTAAGTGCAATTGGAGTTGCCATTTTGACAGACTCGACTCGACTCCTCTTCTCTCCTCTCCTCTCCAGCCAATTCTCTTTCTAGTCATGCCTCTTTCTCCTTTCTCCATTTCTCTTTGCTGCTTGCTCTTCTGTAGCCTCTCCCCCATCCATATCGGTTTTGTTGGCCTGCTGTTGCTGTCTTGCTATTGTTTTGCGATTGGCCTGAAAGCCATTTGGATATTTTGCTCAGTTTCCGTTTCCTGTTTCGAGTCGCCATCAGTGGCCGTCTCCCACCTCCGGCTCTTATGATTCATTTTGCATTCATTTTGTGCTCTGCTCTCCATTTGGCGGGGCGTTGTTCGATTTTCAATTTCCCTGGTCTCCTTGAAAACATGGAAAAAAGTTCTTCTATAGCGGCGTTTTTTTCCCCCGAACCCCACAACAGGGACAACCCTTCAACCTGCTGCCGCTGCTGGCCCAGGGCCTTGGTAACATCTAATTAACTTTTTTCCTATCCCCATCCCTATCCATCCAAGGCTCCAATTACAATTTCAACAGGACATTAACATTACCATTGATTGGGTGGGGATTGACAGTTGTAAAGAGGAAACAAATAGTATAGCCCTGCACTTGGGATACCCTGTGAGGGGTTTTCCATTCCAATCGAATTGGGAGTTCCTAAAGATTCCGTGTGGTGTGCAATGATAAAAAGACTATCCACAGCACCTCTCAAATGGAGTACAGTAGGAGCACTCATTATCGATTCTACTGAGGATTCTGTAGCCATGAGCTTGGAGAGAGTCCTCTTTTTGCTCGAACGAGACCAGGGAACCATAGATGTTCTTGTAGTCATATCTATAGTTCTTTCTTTGAGCTCTTTTAATGGCTCAAACACCTTTTCCACATCACCTTCTTTCTCTTTCGTCTGCTCTTCCACGTGCAAAATATTTTTAAATAGTCCCAAAAGATGGTTATACCGATACTAAAACGTATATACCCTTTTCCACTTTCCGTTGTCGGCAAGGGAAATAAAATAAAGTATAAAGGGAAATAAAAAAAAAGCTGAAAAAGCAGAAAAACAGAAAAGGTTCAGGACGATGAAAGGAGTCGCTGTTGGCCATTTGCCCCCCTGGCTATTGAGGGAGGAAGAAAGGAAGGATAGCTGGCTGGCTGGCTGGACAGGGGACAGAAAACTGGGCGGGAGTGGAGTCGAGTGGATCCATTTGACACGCAATCGAAATTAACTTCAAATATGAAATAATTTTTGTGTTTTTAACGCGCGTTGCCCCCCGATGATGATGGCTGATGGCTGATGGCTGGTGTGGTCCAAGGACCGGGGACTTACGGAGACAGTAGGGGGCGTGGAGAGTACGTCCAACTTATAATTGGAAAAATAGCACAGAGGACTGTTTGTGTGTGTTTTCCCTCCCGCTTCTGTCTGTTTTCCAACTTTTTGTAGTAGAAGAGCGCCGAGCGAGAATTGTGTCGTAAAAAATCATAATTACAAAGTTAATGTTCTCTTGGTGAAAGAATTAAATTGCTGGTTCGGCCAGAGAGTCCAGCGAGTCCAGCTAGTCCGGCTAGTGTCGGTCTTTGGGTTGGAATTCGAGCCAATTGGAAAAGTAAATGCCATGGGAACTGGCCAAATGAGACATTGACTAGCGGGGAGGGGGCCGTGAGGAAAGGAAATGGAAGGGAGGGGAAGGAAAGGAGAGGAGAGGGAAGCCTCACCTTTGCAGGACTTGTCGTGCAGCTCGCGATCATCCTCGAGGAGCGTTTGGAATTTGTGCTGGAGATTGGACGCCGCCTCCTGAACGGTTCGCGCCTCGTCGTCGAGCGGCAGCAGGGTCTGCAGATAGGCGTACATGTCGCCCTGCTGGATCCGGATGCGTTTGTTCTCCAGGTGCCGCACAAACTGCGACTCGCTGGGGGCCAGGAAGAGCACGGCCCTGCCCTTGCGGCCCGCACGCGCCGTCCGTCCCACACGATGCACAAAGTCCGCCGTGGTCTGGGGCGGCGTATACTGGATCACAAGCTTAATGTCGGGCACATCGATGCCACGGCCCACCACATCGGTGGCCAGTAGCACACAGCTGGCGCAGTCCCTGAATCCCCGAAAGACGCCCTGACGCTCCGTCTGGGTCATGGAGCCGTGCAGTCTGCAAAAACAAAACGAAAAAGTCAATGGAGATTCGATATTCGATATTCGATCTAGCCCTGAAGCTTTATCGTTCATTCATACATTCGAACCGAGTGTATGCTCATGTTCTATGGAAAGATATTTTCATTCTTAAAGGAGATTAAAGGACCCTTACTAATGCCATAACATAGTCCTAGTGTGCCATAGTCATCCGTTGATATTGTACATTTTTGAATGTTTAAATGAGTTGCGCACGATTTTTGCCACAAATATTAACCAGAAAGTTTCGCACTCACTGATCATCGATCATGCAAATGATCATGTAAATGCAGCCTATATATTTCTATATACGATATGCATATGGAAAACTTTGCAGATCTTAGAGGCACAGACGAAGATGCCAGACAAAGATGGGCCCAAAGAGCTAGCGGAGTACATCCAGGACCCTACATAGTGACCTTGACCTCCTCATACATGGCCTAGGAGACTCTATCATCATAGCTTCCACAGACTGATGTGTAACATGGCGACACGCCCTATCCATGATTATGATATTCCTGATTCTTTCAACTAGGTTTTGTACAGAAATATTCTTAAATAGCTTATCTAAAATCTATGTGGCATAACCTTTTAGTTAAATCTACAGTCTACAGTCTCTACAGCCTCTACAGTCTCTAAAGTCTCGTATAAATGTACTTGGAGGTAATGCCAGCCAATGATCTGTTCCCATTCCCCCACTCACTTGAAGAAGCGCAGTCCCTGGAGTAGCGGTGTGCTGGTGTCCTGCTCGTCAGAGTCCTCGTCATTGTCCTTGACCTGCTCGTCGTCCTCGTCGAGCACGCGCCTGGTGAGGGCCTCGTTGAGCATGTCGTGATGGAAGTTCACCATTTCCGTGGTGCTCATAAAGATGATGGCCTTGAACTGCTTGGGGCTGGCGGCCAGTTCCTTGGCCAGCAGCGAAGAGAGGGCCACCAGTCGGAGCTTGGCCGGCACCACGATGTAGCTCAGGTGCAAATTCTCTGGGATGCTGAGCACGCCCGTCACGTCCTCCTGATACTCACCCAGGCCATCGTCCGGCTCCAGCTGGGCCTCGATCGAGTCCTTCTGGTAGCCCTCCTTGCTCTTGAGCGCTGCACTGGCCGCCTCGTCGCTATTGTCGATGTAGAGGGGATCGCTGAGGGCGAGCCCGGCCAGCTCCTGGACCTGGGCGGTGAGCGTTGCGCTCAACAGCAGGCGCTGCAGCTGCGGCAACTTCTCGTCCTGCCCCTGGGCCTCCAACCGGTGCTTGTCAATGGCCTCCACCAGCTGCTTGACGTCCCGCTCGTATCCGAGCTCCAGCAGGCGATCGGCCTCGTCCAGCACCAGGAATTGGAGGCGAAACAGCTTGAAGGAGGCCGTGTGCAGCAGATGGTCGACCAGGCGGCCCGGCGTCCCCACCAGCACATTGATTCCCTTCCGCAGGCGCGCCTTCTCGCTCTTGCGACTCTCTCCACCCAGCAGGGATCCCGGTACGATCCATGTGTAAGGCTTGACCAGCTTCTGGAAGAGCTCGTACGTCTGCACGACCAGCTCGCGGGTGGGCACGATGATCAGGGCCACGACGCCGTCGGTGCGCTTGATATGCGGCACCTGGCCCTGGAGCTTCTCCACCAGTGGCAGGGCGTAGGCCAGAGTCTTGCCGGAGCCCGTCTGGGAGCGCACGAGAACATCCTTGCCGCTCAGTACGTGCGGTATGGTCTTCTGCTGCACTGTCGTCAGCTCTGTGATGCTAAGCAAGTCCTCAAGATTCTTCACCGCATGCGCATGCAGCCCGAGACTCGCGACTTTACTGCCAGCGAATATCGTCTCCCTGACGGGCTTCACCGTCCGCTGACCCAGTTGCTTGAGGGCCTCCACATCGCTCTGATCGAAGAGTCCGATTTTCTTTGTGCGAAAGCGATTCACCGATGGGCCAGCGGACGTCTTTGATTCGTTTGGCTCCTGCTTCTGTTCCGACTGCTTTTCCTGTTCTTCGGGCTCTTCTGCTACTGAATTTTCAGCAATTTTCTTCTTTCGTTCCTCCTCGATCTGCGCCTTGAAGATATCGCCAGCACGCGGCAGTTTGTTGGGGTTCTCCGGCTGGCCCTTGCGCGCCTTTAGCGCACGCTTGAGTTGCTCGTCGCTCAGCTTGGACACCGGATTGCTCCGTTTCTTGCTGCCCATGCGTTCGGCCCGCGTGGTCTTGGGCTTAGTCTTGGCCACTGGACCAGTCTTTGCTGGCGCTGCGTTTACATTGAGCATAAGATCATGGCCCAGGCTGGGAGCTGGCTGGGATGTGGTCGCATTGAACATGAGATCCCCAGAGAGCGAGGAAGCAGCGGTAGTGGCAGCGGCAGCGGGAGCAGTAGCAGCAGCAGGAGGAGTAGGCTTTGCCTGGACCCTGGTGGGGACCCGTCGCCGCACTACTATGGCCTTTACCTTGGGCTTCTCATCCGCATTGAACTGGAAATCGAAAATGCTGGACGCCGGAGCGCGTTTCCCTGCCACGGGCTGCCGCGCGGTTTTCTGAAACGGATCCGGGACAATATTGAGCTGCCTTTCACAAATGGAACTTCGGGGAACGGAACACTCACCTTCTGTTGGGTCTTACCGGCCGATGCCTTGGCACTCACATTAAGCGATATGTTGTCCACCATTTCTATAGCATTTGGGGAATTATTGAAATATAGTGAACTGCTTGATCAAAAAACGTGCGCGCAAGCTGCTTCTTCACAAGCTGTGCCATTCGCAACGGAACGCTGACAAAACAGCTGTGGGTGAAAACGGTGATGCCAGACTGTCAAATAAAGGTCAAGAGAGCGCCACATTTGAATTGCCCAACAGCAACAGACTTTGTAATTTATTCAAATCAATTCGTTTATGTTTTTGTGGGTATTTATATATTATGTATATGTATATATATGTGGTATATATTCCGGCAAATACAATAACAGGGTTTTTTGGCTATAAAGAAATGCAGCTGACAGCTGCTCTCATTCTCTCTCTTTCCATCTATCCTTCTCTCTTTTTCTCTCTTATTATTCCTACAACAACAAAAATACTCATCTCACTGCCTTGGGCATGGATGAGGGTGCGTGTTGGATGGGTGGTGGGTGGTGGGTGGGTGTTGTCTGCATAAAACACTTCGTGGAGGGAGGGGTGGAGTGGCATCAGCCCCAACTGCGTGCCCCACAGATGTCAACCACAGACCAATGCATGACTGTGACGGCTGATGCTGCTGCTGCCTCCTCTGCTGCTGCTGCATCCATTCCGACTCCCACTGCTGCTCCTCCTTCAGCTCCTCCGGCAGCTGCCACGCCCACTCCCACATTCATCGGAAGGCTGCAGTGAATGGTTGCCGGCGGCTCCTGCTCCCCGGCCCGCTCCCGGTTCCGCTGTCGCTTGCGCTTCTGTTCCAGCTCTTGCATCATTTGCATGCCGCCGTGGCCGTGCGTCGTGTGGCAGGCAGCATACAACAACTATGCGGTCACATAGTACTCGCGCTGCCGCTTCTGGCACTTCTCCCGAGCAATGTAGCACAGGGCAATCGTTATCAGCAGGGCTATGGTCACGCCCATCCCAATGCTGACCCACATGATCTCCTCGTTGATGCCCACGTACGAGCGACCTGGCCAAAGACGAGACAAGGATGAAACCAAAGAAACCAAAAGGATTCATGAAAAAATGTGAATCAATCAAGGGAAATGTTCGATGGAGTGGAATAGATGGGGGATGGAGAATGAAGGATACCCTGGGAGAGGGTGCAAAGGTTTTGTTACATTTATGAACTTGCGTGAGAGCTGGAGATGCATCTACCGAGCCGAAATCTATATGCATTTGCTGCAATGGATTCAGGAGTACAGGAAAAACATATGCACTTATTATTGCTATAATCGATTGAACGAAATCTGATCCAAATTAAATTATTGTCAGGAGGATTCTTGGAGGCCTGCGGCTCCTCTTATTTTTCGCCATCGAATTGCAGTTGTGGCCTTTGTGGCATGACTTTTGGCACCAGCAGAAAGTACGCAGAAATGGTCATCTCTTTAAACTCTCATCAGAGAAGGGGAGGTGGGTTGTGGGTGGTGTGTGGAGTATGGAGTATGGGGGGGTGCTTGTTTTCGGAATGGATAATTATCGAAACACTTACCATTGTAGTAGTGATTGGAGTAGCCGGCTTTGCCAGCCACACGACCCGCTGGCATTTTGTTTCAGCTTTCAACCAAAACAATGCCACAAAAATGGAAAAGTTTTTGCAACTAATAAAACAATTGCGCGTTTTTTTTTTGTTTGTTTTGGTTTTTGCCGCCCTTGCCAGCAAAGTTAAGCGTTTTTGTTTTGTTATTTCTCTTGGTGTTATTTCTGTGGCTGGTGTCCGGCTCAGCTCGGCTCTCTCTCTCGTTGGCTCTTGTTTAATTGCAATTTATGGGTGGAGTAGACTGCAATGCATCCTGCGTCTTGCGTCCTTGGCCGACAACTCGGTCGTTACGCTGGCAGTGGCGCCAATGCAGCGCCGCGAACTGCCAAGAAGCTAAAAGGAGACGAGACGAGTCATAAATTTTAATAATTTAGCAAGGCAACAAAAATAATTAATTTTCCATTTTGGTATGCAAATCAATTGAAGTTAAATTTGAAAGGGAGCGCGCGCGCGCCCATTACTTGTTTTACAACACTGCCGCGTCAGCGTTCGGCGTTTGCCAATACAGCACGCCATTGGGACAGCTGATTGTGCTGTCACACCAATCTATTAAATTTCATTTTCATGGGAATATTTAAGAACAAAGGGTATAGAAACTTCCATTCACAGTTTTGTCTCTCAAATCGTCCTTAAGTGCATAATTTATTCCAATGGATTGCATTTAAATGCTTGTCGCTCACTTACTTTCAAACAATTTCTATTTGGCGCGCACCATTCGGCTCTTTTTGCCCTCTTTAAATCGGTTAAGGTTAACGAGCAGCATGACACGAATCTGCATATCCTAGGGAAAAGGATATTATAGAATTGCGGAAATGTTTGTCATCCCAGGCTCAAATGGAGGCAGAAACTAGTCAGTCTCTGTTTTCAAGCTATCACAACGATATTTTGCACTTTATTATCTTCTTATAGAGACCAAGAATTGGAATCTGGATCAGGATATACATATACAAGAAACTAATCAAAAGCATGAATACGTTTAAAACATATCAATTTGAGAAAATTTCTTTATTAATTACGTTTTAAAAACAGTTTGGAAAACAGCATCTTAATATTAAATTAATGAAATAGGCTATACAAATGCCTATACTCCGTTTGATAAGCAACAAGTCTTCAATTACCAGCAAATTGCGACAGTTTTTTGTTGAACTTTTTGGTTTAAACCTGGTTTTAGTCAAAATAAAACAATTGGGAGTACTTAAAAGTAGTTAATCTTGTAGAAAATGTATTCATCAATGGGATAAAACTATGTGGGCAGGGCTGAAGGCTATAGTTAGCCAGCATTTTTCAACGGAATATGAAAATTGAAAAATGGGACCGATTTACTTACTTACTCTTACTTTTTTTTTGGTTTGACCTTTTTTCGCAAAAACCTTTTTTAGGAAAAGTCCAATAAGGGCAAGTATTTAAAATAAACCAATCAAGTAGGAAATACGTTCATTAATTGGATTAAATTATGTGGGCAAGGCTGAGAGATCTATACAGCTAGTAATATTCCACAGAATATCAAAATCGAGGAATATGGTTTCCAATCATTGACGGAGAACGATTAACCCATTGTAAGCCAAGGGGGTATTTTAATATTCCACCAAAAATAATGCAAATTTAATCATTTTAGCGCAGATCAGGTGAAAGATATCGTGCTTTTTTACAAAAAGAATTTAAAATCTTGAATTTTTTCAGCCATCTACCTCAAGTAGTTGATCTATTTAAAAAGAGGGGGCTTGGGTGGGGTAAGTTCGTTTTTTCATCATATGAGACTCTATGTTGTTGTTGAATCACCAAATCAAAACAATCACTGGTGCTGTGTCCATTCTCGTTGGAGTTTCAGTTAAAATTTGTGCGTTTCAAGATTATCGGTGTGCAAAATGAAGAGGTCTGCATCCAATCCGAAAGATGCAGTCCCCGATAAAGTACCGGCAAAAAGCGGAGAGGCCAACAATCACACACAACAGAACGATATTGGTCTGGATAGCGGCAACAATTCCGGCAATTCGGATACCGGTTGCAACCAGCACAGCAAAGAAGAGGAACCCCCGCAAATACCGGCTGTGGTGGTGGATGAGGAGGAGGAGCAGGAGCAGAAGCAAGAGATTTTGACGTCATGCGTGGGAGGGGACCAAAAAGTTTGTCTGGATGCCAGCACCTGTGGATGCCGTACGTTCTACTACATACATTTGTACTTATAAGCATACATACATACATATGTATGTATGTACTTGCATGTACCTTCTAAGGTGCGTTTCGAAGCTATACGACACCAAAGAAATTGTAAAACAAAGATTATTGTGCCATTTGCGAGTTGGGTTACATTTCCTTCGTTACATACATACATATGTATTCTACTTTATTGAAATTGTTATTCAAATCTCCTAATCGAGTAGCGAAATTTTTCAAATTTATAGAATATAAGAGCAAGGCCAAATTACTTATTCTCAAATGGAAAATATTACATTTTCTGTTAAATAATTAATTTAACATGTAGTAAGTTTTTTTTCAGAAATTCAATCGCTTTGTGTTTTAAAGCGGCTGTAAAGTGACCTAAAGTCTTGATACGTACTGTAATCAGAGGGAAATCGGTGCACCAACAATTTTTTGTACATTATCTTATCTAGAAAGTACACCCATAAGAGAGGGCAATGGAGCGTCGACATTAGTCATTTTTATACCCGATACTCAAAATGAGTATTGGGGTATATTAGATTTGTGGTAAAAGTGGATGTGTGTAACGTCCAGAAGGAATCGTTTCCGACCCCATAAAGTATATATATTCTTGATCAGCATCAATAGCCGAGTCGATTGAGCCCTGTCTGTCTGTCCGTCTGTCCGTCCGTCCGTCTGTCCGTCTGTCCGTCCCTATTAGCGCCTAGTGCTCAAAGACTATAAGAGCTAGAGCAACGATGTTTTGGATCCAGACTTCTGTGATATGTCACTGCTACAAAAATATTTCAAAACTTCGCCCCGCCCACTTCCGCCCCCACAAAGGACGAAAATCTGTGGCATCCACAATTTTAAAGATATGAGAAAACCAAAAACGTAGAATTGTAGAGAATGACCATATCTTTAAGACTGCGGAATCTGAATTGGATCGTATTATTATTATAGCCAGCATCAAGAAAACAATTTCATTTTTTCTCGCCCTGTCTCTCTCTAACACACACGTAGCATAGGCGGCTTTGCTTAGAGTAAAACATTAGCGCCTAGATCTCAGAGACTACAAAAGCTAGAGCAACCAAATTTGGTATCCACACTCCTAATATATCGGACCGAGACGAGTTTGTTTCAAAATTTCGCCACACCCCCTTCCGCCCCCGCAAAGGACGAAAATCTGGGGATATTCAAAAATCTCAGAGACTATTAAAGCTAGAGTAACCAAATTTGGTATCCGCACTCCTGTTAGTTCTTACTATAAAACGTGTATCTTAAAATTTCGCCCCACCCCCTTCTGCCCACACAAAGGACGAAAATCTGTTGCATCCACAATATTGCACATTCGAGAAAACTAAAAACGCAGAATCATAGATAATGACCATATCTATCAGATTGCTGAATCTGGATCAGATCAGATCATTTTTATAGCCAATAGGAACAAATCAATTTGCAGTGGCTACGCAGCGCCCGACGTCACGCTCAGACTGATTTTCTGTCTCTCTCGCACGCACTCTTTGTCGTGTCGTTTAATATTAGCGGCGTCTGCCGGAGGAGAGCCATACTGACTTAGTATCGGGTATAACCGTAGAGTTGCGGTGGCCGCAGCAACTCAAACGTTCCCCCTCGTTTACTTTGTGATCGAAAAAAATATATAAATCTATATCTGGAAAAACCCAATCCCTTATAAAGGAAATAAATGGAACTGCTGGAAGTGTCGATTGGTTCTGCAGAGCCAACTGTGCTCAAAATTTCTATTAAATATCTAACGACTTTTTAGCAGAATTAATTTGTAAGCAGAACACAGCTGATTGACCGGTGTGACCGTACTTAGTTTCCTGTTGCCTGGCCACACTCTGTCACTATAGGTTGAACCAGGAACCACTAACAATACAGTATATAGATGTGCCAGTTCATACAGCGAACATGTCGCACATCGAACACATGAAACTGGATCCCAGGTTCTTCGGCTCTGGCGTTCGGCTACCGCCGCGTCATCAAGAGCCAAGCAACGCTTTGCATGTAACTGCATACAACAATAGAATACAACACAAAACTGATCAACACAAGAATATAAATAAATATAAACAAAATGAGGTTAATTCATAGCTTGTTGCCATTGGTTTTTAATCAGCTACAGAAAATCACGGATGACCGTGACAAAGTGCCACAGCGTGTTCCGTTTCCGTTTCCGAATTTGACATTGACTTTGCTTCCAAAACGAATCCTTGTCTGTCGGTCATGCTTTGTTTTTTATGTTTCGATAATCTACTCCGCTCAAGTATCATTCCAAAATTGTTTGTTCTGTCCGAGAAAAATAGCTTGTTCAGCTTGATAGTTATATGAGGTACCTCGCCGTGTGCCTCAGGAAATTCGTGCAGCAGATGGTAGTAGTGCTCCGTGGCTATCGGCTCAGTGCTGGCTCTACAATTGGCATGGTCCTTGCTTTTCTTTCCAGCAGGAAATTCTTCTACTGCGCGAGGGCATAGGACAGATTCTCAATATTCCCTGAGCTCTGCTGTCCGATGCCCTCACGCAGTACAAGAATTTCCTCCTCGAGGTGGAAAGCTAGGACCACTCAAATTGCAATGCCAGCAGTGGGCTCATAGCCATATGGCGGACCTCGCCGTGTGCCTCAGGAAATTCGTGCAGCAGACGGTAGTAGTGCTCCGTGGCTATCGGCTCAGTGCTGGCTCTACAATTGGCATGGTCCTTGCTTTTCTTTCCAGGAGGAAATTCTTCTACTGCGCGAGGGCATAGGACAGATTCTCAATATTCCCTGAGCTCTGCTGTCCGATGCCCTCACGCAGTACAAGAATTTCCTCCTCGAGGAGGAAAGCTAGGACCACTCAAATTGCAATGCCAGCAGTGGGCCCATAGCCATATGGCGGACCTCGCCGTGTGCCTCAGGAAATTCGTGCAGCAGACGGTAGTAGTGCTCCTTGGCTATCGGTTCAGTGCTGGCTTTACAATTGGCATGGTCCTCGTTTTTCTTTTCAGGAGGAAATTCTTCTACTGCGCGAGGGCATAGGACAGATTCTCAATATTCCCTGAGCTCTGCTGTCCGATGCCCTCACGCAGTACAAGAATTTCCTCCTCGAGGAGGAAAGCTAGGACCACTCCAATTGCAATGCCAGCAGTGAGCCCATAGCCACGGAGCCTTACCACCGGCTGTTGGACGAACTGCCTGGGGCATACGGCAAGGCCCCCCAGATAAATCTTAAGCTGAACAAGATATTCCTCAAGCGGCTGGACGAGAGCGACTACCTTCATTCTCAGAGCGGAGATTCAACGGTGAGAGGCAAAATCCACATCACAGGCTTCCACCCAATGCCTAACCCCAAACTTTCTTGCAGTGTCTCCCACTCCAGCTGCGACTGATCACTTTCCAAGAATGGGTGGACTTCCTACTGCACGTCAACAAACTCATGGTCGGCACTTGAAGAGGAGGCATTCGGAAAGGTCATGTCGGTCAATGGGGAGCAACAACACACGCTGGACGAGAACCGAAACTTGCCCAAGGACCAAGGACTGCACAGTCATCAAGTTCCTACAGAATGCCTTTCACCGGAACATTTGGGACACGGACAGCTGTTTACTGGAGACCCAACTGTCCACCAGTTCCCGGACATATTCTGCGAGCAGCTTCATCCGATTCCGGCAGGCCTCCACGGACTGGATTTGATGTCTACTGTGCATAAAGTATCTTCAGAATTTGGCTCTCTTGCTCATCTTTCACAGAGAGTTTATCCAGAAAGCAAGAAGCCACCAGAACCCCGGCCCTCTCCATTTCTTCCTTCGGCATCTTGGAAAACGGCCCAGGCTGTGGCACATTCGCAAGGCAATCCGTGATCTTCTGTAGCTGATTAAAAGCCAATGGAAACAAGCTATTAATTGACCTCATTTTGTGTTCTATTTATTTATATTCTTGTGTTGATCAGTTTTGTGTTGTATTCTATTGTTGTATGCAGTTACATGCAAAGTGTTGTTTGGCTCTTGATGACGCGGGGGTTAGCCGATCGCCAGAGCCGAAGACCCTGAGATCCAGTTTCTTGTGTTCGATGTGCTGTATGAACTGGCACATCTGCATATGCATGTATATACTGTATGGTTAGTGGTTGAAACCCGTCCAATAATATATTATCTATACTATAATGAGTTCTATCATAGGTTCTATATAATTAGAATTAGAATAATAATTTCTTATTCTCAAATGGAAAATATTACATTTTCTGTTAAATAATTAACTTAACATGTGATAAGTTAGAAGTTAGAAATTCAATCGCTTTGTGTTTTAAAGCGGCTGTAAAGTGACCTAAAGTCTTGATACGTACTGTAATCAGAGGGAAATCGGTATACCAACAATTTTTTGTACATTATCTTATCTAGAAAGTACACCCATAAGAGAGGCCAATGGAGCGTCGACATTAGTCATTTTTATTATTTGTATACTCTTGCAGAGGATAGCATAATGCTGCCCCCCGCAATCTTGCATTGTGGAAATAGAAGCACTCTCGAACTGCTTTGGCTTTAAAGGAACTGCTTGTTTGAGCATACCGCGGCGCACCCCTCTGTTAGCTTTCGTACTTTCTTCTGTTATCATTATTGATGATACTATAATGTGTAATGGGCTTAGAAACCCACATAGTACATAGTATAATGCACATGTATATTTATGTATGTATGACTTTAGATTATGTTCGATAATCTAAACGATAGTCTACGAAGAAATGCTCTCTACGAGCGTATTGTATATTCTTTATTGTGAGAAGTCCGCACTATTATCTGTTTTATGATCATCTCCACAGTTTCAATGTAAAATACTGGACACATTTTCTCAGGAGATTAATTCTGTAACTACAACTTCACAAACTTTGATTAAAAGTCTTTCGTTTTGGAACAAGGACAGTTTCCTGGACTTGAACTTGCGCCTGATCGGAGCTCGAGGATTCTCCAAGTCCAGTTCCACGATCTGCCTAAACTATTCCCTTTTCGATTCCACTACTAGGACGAAAACCCAATACAGAAATACGACGACTAAGGCTTATCTCAACTGGCAGATGCAGAAACAAACTAAAGGTAGCAATAAGATGGGGCTATATCTTTAATCAGTCAACAATTAAATTCGTTTCACGTTTTCTGTGTCTCTTTCCTCCGCTGGAGGCAGGATGTAGAGTAATTTAGCTTATGGAGATACTCAAAACATGATCATTACACACACTTATGAGACTCTCGAGACTCTTCGGGGACTGACTGGCTCTCCTGCTGCTTTAGTTGCCACACACTTGTGAGACGAGCCACGCCCAAGGCACCGGCAGCGGCTCCAAAGACCTTCAGTGGCTTACTGCTTCCTGACTGGGCCAGCAAAACGGAGCCCATTCCGATCAGACACATGCCACTGAAGCATCGTCGGCGCAAAGGATCCCGTTCTCTGCGGCAAAATAGCAGAATCATTTCGTTTTTTACTTTGTGATCGAAAAAAATATATAAATCTATATCTGGAAAAACCCAATCCCTTATAAAGGAAATAAATGGAACTGCTGGAAGTGTCGATTGGTTCTGCAGAGCCAACTGTGCTCAAAATTTCTATTAAATATCTAACGACTTTTTAGCAGAATTCATTTGTAAGCAGAACACAGCTGATTGACCGGTGTGACCGTACTTAGTTTCCTGTTGCCTGGCCACACTCTGTCACTATAGGTTGAACCAGGAACCACTAACAATACAGTATATAGATGTGCCAGTTCATACAGCGAACATGTCGCACATCGAACACATGAAACTGGATCCCAGGTTCTTCGGCTCTGGCGTTCGGCTACCGCCGCGTCATCAAGAGCCAAGCAACGCTTTGCATGTAACTGCATACAACAATAGAATACAACACAAAACTGATCAACACAAGAATATAAATAAATATAAACAAAATGAGGTTAATTCATAGCTTGTTGCCATTGGTTTTTAATCAGCTACAGAAAATCACGGATGACCGTGACAAAGTGCCACAGCGTGTTCCGTTTCCGTTTCCGAATTTGACATTGACTTTGCTTCCAAAACGAATCCTTGTCTGTCGGTCATGCTTTGTTTTTTATGTTTCGATAATCTACTCCGCTCAAGTATCATTCCAAAATTGTTTGTTCTGTCCGAGAAAAATAGCTTGTTCAGCTTGATAGTTATATGAGGTACCTCGCCGTGTGCCTCAGGAAATTCGTGCAGCAGACGGTAGTAGTGCTCCGTGGCTATCGGCTCAGTGCTGGCTCTACAATTGGCATGGTCCTTGCTTTTCTTTCCAGGAGGAAATTCTTCTACTGCGCGAGGGCATAGGACAGATTCTCAATATTCCCTGAGCTCTGCTGTCCGATGCCCTCACGCAGTACAAGAATTTCCTCCTCGAGGAGGAAAGCTAGGACCACTCAAATTGCAATGCCAGCAGTGGGCCCATAGCCATATGGGGGACCTCGCCGTGTGCCTCAGGAAATTCGTGCAGCAGATGGTAGTAGTGCTCCGTGGCTATCGGCTCAGTGCTGGCTCTACAATTGGCATGGTCCTTGCTTTTCTTTCCAGGAGGAAATTCTTCTACTGCGCGAGGGCATAGGACAGATTCTCAATATTCCCTGAGCTCTGCTGTCCGATGCCCTCGCGCAGTACAAGAATTTCCTCCTCGAGGAGGAAAGCTAGGACCACTCAAATTGCAATGCCAGCAGTGGGCCCATAGCCATATGGGGGACCTCACCGTGTGCCTCAGGAAATTCGTGCAGCAGATGGTAGTAGTGCTCCGTGGCTATCGGCTCAGTGCTGGCTCTACAATTGGTATGGTCCTTGCTTTTCTTTCCAGGAGGAAATTCTTCTACTGCGCGAGGGCATAGGACAGATTCTCAATATTCCCTGAGCTCTGCTGTCCGATGCCCTCACGCAGTACAAGAATTTCCTCCTCGAGGAGGAAAGCTAGGACCACTCAAATTGCAATGCCAGCAGTGGGCCCATAGCCATATGGCGGACCTCGCCGTGTGCCTCAGGAAATTCGTGCAGCAGATGGTAGTAGTGCTCCGTGGCTATCGGCTCAGTGCTGGCTCTACAATTGGCATGGTCCTTGCTTTTCTTTCCAGGAGGAAATTCTTCTACTGCGCGAGGGCATAGGACAGATTCTCAATATTCCCTGAGCTCTGCTGTCCGATGCCCTCACGCAGTACAAGAATTTCCTCCTCGAGGTGGAAAGCTAGGACCACTCAAATTGCAATGCCAGCAGTGGGCTCATAGCCATATGGCGGACCTCGCCGTGTGCCTCAGGAAATTCGTGCAGCAGACGGTAGTAGTGCTCCGTGGCTATCGGCTCAGTGCTGGCTCTACAATTGGCATGGTCCTTGCTTTTCTTTCCAGGAGGAAATTCTTCTACTGCGCGAGGGCATAGGACAGATTCTCAATATTCCCTGAGCTCTGCTGTCCGATGCCCTCACGCAGTACAAGAATTTCCTCCTCGAGGAGGAAAGCTAGGACCACTCAAATTTCAATGCCAGCAGTGGGCCCATAGCCATATGGCGGACCTCGCCGTGTGCCTCAGGAAATTCGTGCAGCAGACGGTAGTAGTGCTCCGTGGCTATCGGTTCAGTGCTGGCTTTACAATTGGCATGGTCCTCGTTTTTCTTTTCAGGAGGAAATTCTTCTACTGCGCGAGGGCATAGGACAGATTCTCAATATTCCCTGAGCTCTGCTGTCCGATGCCCTCACGCAGTACAAGAATTTCCTCCTCGAGGAGG
This sequence comes from Drosophila miranda, assembly GCF_003369915.1. Lineage (NCBI taxonomy): Eukaryota > Metazoa > Arthropoda > Insecta > Diptera > Drosophilidae > Drosophila > Drosophila miranda. The sequence goes on from NC_046673.1 coordinate 7,623,356, forward strand.
AAAGCTAGGACCACTCCAATTGCAATGCCAGCAGTGAGCCCATAGCCACGGAGCCTTACCACCGGCTGTTGGACGAACTGCCTGGGGCATACGGCAAGGCCCTCCAGATAAATCTTAAGCTGAACAAGATATTCCTCAAGCGGCTGGACGAGAGCGACTACCTTCATTCTCAGAGCGGAGATTCAACGGTGAGAGGCAAAATCCACATCACAGGCTTCCACCCAATGCCTAACCCCAAACTTTCTTGCAGTGTCTCCCACTCCAGCTGCGACTGATCACTTTCCAAGAATGGGTGGACTTCCTACTGCACGTCAACAAACTCATGGTCGGCACTTGAAGAGGAGGCATTCGGAAAGGTCATGTCGGTCAATGGGGAGCAACAACACACGCTGGACGAGAACCGAAACTTGCCCAAGGACCAAGGACTGCACAATCATCAAGTTCCTACAGAATGCCTTTCACCGGAACATTTGGGACACGGACAGCTGTTTACTGGAGACCCAACTGTCCACCAGTTCCCGGACATATTCTGCGAGCAGCTTCATCCGATTCCGGCAGGCCTCCACGGACTGGATTTGATGTCTACTGTGCATAAAGTATCTTCAGAATTTGGCTCTCTTGCTCATCTTTCACAGAGAGTTTATCCAGAAAGCAAGAAGCCACCAGAACCCCGGCCCTCTCCATTTCTTCCTTCGGCATCTTGGAAAACGGCCCAGGCTGTGGCACATTCGCAAGGCAATCCGTGATCTTCTGTAGCTGATTAAAAGCCAATGGAAACAAGCTATTAATTGACCTCATTTTGTGTTCTATTTATTTATATTCTTGTGTTGATCAGTTTTGTGTTGTATTCTATTGTTGTATGCAGTTACATGCAAAGTGTTGTTTGGCTCTTGATGACGCGGGGGTTAGCCGATCGCCAGAGCCGAAGACCCTGAGATCCAGTTTCATGTGTTCGATGTGCTGTATGAACTGGCACATCTGCATATGTATGTATATACTGTATGGTTAGTGGTTGAAACCCGTCCAATAATATATTATCTATACTATAATGAGTTCTATCATAGGTTCTATATAATTAGAATTAGAATAATAATTTCTTATTCTCAAATGGAAAATATTACATTTTCTGTTAAATAATTAACTTAACATGTGATAAGTTAGAAGTTAGAAATTCAATCGCTTTGTGTTTTAAAGCGGCTGTAAAGTGACCTAAAGTCTTGATACGTACTGTAATCAGAGGGAAATCGGTGTACCAACAATTTTTTGTACATTATCTTATCTAGAAAGTACACCCATAAGAGAGGCCAATGGAGCGTCGACATTAGTAATTTTTATTATTTGTATACTCTTGCAGAGGATAGCATAATGCTGCCCCCGCAATCTTGCATTGTGGAAATTGAAGCACTCCCGACACTCTCGAACTGCTTTGGCTTTAAAGGAACTGCTTGTTTGAGCATACCGCGGCGCACCCCTCTGTTAGCTTTCATACTTTCTTCTGTTATCATTATTGATGATACTATAATGTGTAATGGGCTTAGAAACCCACATAGTACATAGTATAATGCACATGTATATTTATGTATGTATGACTTTAGATTATGTTCGATAATCTAAACGATAGTCTACGAAGAAATGCTCTCTACGAGCGTATTGTATATTCTTTATTGTGAGAAGTCCGCACTATTATCTGTTTTATGATCATCTCCACAGTTTCAATGTAAAATACTGGACACATTTTCTCAGGAGATTAATTCTGTAACTACAACTTCACAAACTTTGATTAAAAGTCTTTCGTTTTGGAACAAGGACAGTTTCCTGGACTTGAACTTGCGCCTGATCGGAGCTCGAGGATTCTCCAAGTCCAGTTCCACGATCTGCCTAAACTATTCCCTTTTCGATTCCACTACTAGGACGAAAACCCAATACAGAAATACGACGACTAAGGCTTATCTCAAGTGGCAGATGCAGAAACAAACTAAAGGTAGCAATAAGATGGGGCTATATCTTTAATCAGTCAACAATTAAATTCGTTTCACGTTTTCTGTGTCTCTTTCCTCCGCTGGAGGCAGGATGTAGAGTAATTTAGCTTATGGAGATACTCAAAACATGATCATTACACACACTTATGAGACTCTCGAGACTCTTCGGGGACTGACTGGCTCTCCTGCTGCTTTAGTTGCCACACACTTGTGAGACGAGCCACGCCCAAGGCACCGGCAGCGGCTCCAAAGACCTTCAGTGGCTTACTGCTTCCTGACTGGGCCAGCAAAACGGAGCCCATTCCGATCAGACACATGCCACTGAAGCATCGTCGGCGCAAAGGATCCCGTTCTCTGCGGCAAAATAGCAGAATCATTTCGTTTTTTACTTTGTGATCGAAAAAAATATATAAATCTATATCTGGAAAAACCCAATCCCTTATAAAGGAAATAAATGGAACTGCTGGAAGTGTCGATTGGTTCTGCAGAGCCAACTGTGCTCAAAATTTCTATTAAATATCTAACGACTTTTTAGCAGAATTCATTTGTAAGCAGAACACAGCTGATTGACCGGTGTGACCGTACTTAGTTTCCTGTTGCCTGGCCACACTCTGTCACTATAGGTTGAACCAGGAACCACTAACAATACAGTATATAGATGTGCCAGTTCATACAGCGAACATGTCGCACATCGAACACATGAAACTGGATCCCAGGTTCTTCGGCTCTGGCGTTCGGCTACCGCCGCGTCATCAAGAGCCAAGCAACGCTTTGCATGTAACTGCATACAACAATAGAATACAACACAAAACTGATCAACACAAGAATATAAATAAATATAAACAAAATGAGGTTAATTCATAGCTTGTTGCCATTGGTTTTTAATCAGCTACAGAAAATCACGGATGACCGTGACAAAGTGCCACAGCGTGTTCCGTTTCCGTTTCCGAATTTGACATTGACTTTGCTTCCAAAACGAATCCTTGTCTGTCGGTCATGCTTTGTTTTTTATGTTTCGATAATCTACTCCGCTCAAGTATCATTCCAAAATTGTTTGTTCTGTCCGAGAAAAATAGCTTGTTCAGCTTGATAGTTATATGAGGTACCTCGCCGTGTGCCTCAGGAAATTCGTGCAGCAGACGGTAGTAGTGCTCTGTGGCTATCGGCTCAGTGCTGGCTCTACAATTGGCATGGTCCTTGCTTTTCTTTCCAGCAGGAAATTCTTCTACTGCGCGAGGGCATAGGACAGATTCTCAATATTCCCTGAGCTCTGCTGTCCGATGCCCTCACGCAGAACAAGAATTTCCTCCTCGAGGAGGAAAGCTAGGACCACTCCAATTGCAATGCCAGCAGTGAGCCCATAGCCACGGAGCCTTACCACCGGCTGTTGGACGAACTGCCTGGGGCATACGGCAAGGCCCCCCAGATAAATCTTAAGCTGAACAAGATATTCCTCAAGCGGCTGGACGAGAGCGACTACCTTCATTCTCAGAGCGGAGATTCAACGGTGAGAGGCAAAATCCACATCACAGGCTTCCACCCAATGCCTAACCCCAAACTTTCTTGCAGTGTCTCCCACTCCAGCTGCGACTGATCACTTTCCAAGAATGGGTGGACTTCCTACTGCACGTCAACAAACTCATGGTCGGCACTTGAAGAGGAGGCATTCGGAAAGGTCATGTCGGTCAATGGGGAGCAACAACAGACGCTGGACGAGAACCGAAACTTGCCCAAGGACCAAGGACTGCACAATCATCAAGTTCCTACAGAATGCCTTTCACCGGAACATTTGGGACACGGACAGCTGTTTACTGGAGACCCAACTGTCCACCAGTTCCCGGACATATTCTGCGAGCAGCTTCATCCGATTCCGGCAGGCCTCCACGGACTGGATTTGATGTCTACTGTGCATAAAGTATCTTCAGAATTTGGCTCTCTTGCTCATCTTTCACAGAAAGTTTATCCAGAAAGCAAGAAGCCACCAGAACCCCGGCCCTCTCCATTTCTTCCTCCGGCATCTTGGAAAACGGCACAGGCTGTGGAACATTCGCAAGGCAATCCGTGATCTTCTGTAGCTGATAAAGCCAATGGCAACAAGCTATTAATTGACCTCATTTTGTGTTCTATTTATTTATATTCTTGTGTTGATCAGTTTTGTGTTGTATTCTATTGTGTTATGCAGTTACATGCAAAGTGTTGTTTGGCTCTTGATGACGCGGGGGTTAGCCGATCGCCAGAGCCGAAGACCCTGAGATCCAGTTTCATGTTTTCGATGTGCTGTATGAACTGGCACATCTGCATATGTATGTATATACTGTATGGTTAGTGGTTGAAACCCTTCCAATAATATATTATCTATACTATAATGAGTTCTATCATAGGTTCTATATAATTAGAATTAGAATAATAATTTCTTATTCTCAAATGGAAAATATTACATTTTCTGTTAAATAATTAACTTAACATGTGATAAGTTAGAAGTTAGAAATTCAATCGCTTTGTGTTTTAAAGCGGCTGTAAAGTGACCTAAAGTCTTGATACGTACTGTAATCAGAGGGAAATCGGTGTACTAACAATTTTTTGTACATTATCTTATCTAGAAAGTACACCCATAAGAGAGGCCAATGGAGCGTCGACATTAGTAATTTTTATTATTTGTATACTCTTGCAGAGGATAGCATAATGCTGCCCCCCGCAATCTTGCATTGTGGAAATTGAAGCACTCCCGACACTCTCGAACTGCTTTGGCTTTAAAGGAACTGCTTGTTTGAGCATACCGCGGCGCACCCCTCTGTTAGCTTTCGTACTTTCTTCTGTTATCATTATTGATGATACTATAATGTGTAATGGGCTTAGAAACCCACATAGTACATAGTATAATGCACATGTATATTTATGTATGTATGACTTTAGATTATGTTCGATAATCTAAACGATAGTCTACGAAGAAATGCTCTCTACGAGCGTATTGTATATTCTTTATTGTGAGAAGTCCGCACTATTATCTGTTTTATGATCATCTCCACAGTTTCAATGTAAAATACTGGACACATTTTCTCAGGAGATTAATTCTGTAACTACAACTTCACAAACTTTGATTAAAAGTCTTTCGTTTTGGAACAAGGACAGTTTCCTGGACTTGAACTTGCGCCTGATCGGACCTCGAGGATTCTCCAAGTCCAGTTCCACGATCTGCCTAAACTATTCCCTTTTCGATTCCACTACTAGGACGAAAACCCAATACAGAAATACGACGACTAAGGCTTATCTCAACTGGCAGATGCAGAAACAAACTAAAGGTAGCAATAAGATGGGGCTATATCTTTAATCAGTCAACAATTAAATTCGTTTCACGTTTTCTGTGTCTCTTTCCTCCGCTGGAGGCAGGATGCAGAGTAATTTAGCTTATGGAGATACTCAAAACATGATCATTACACACACTTATGAGACTCTCGAGACTCTTCGGGGACTGACTGGGTCTCCTGCTGCTTTAGTTGCCACACACTTGTGAGACGAGCCACGCCCAAGGCACCGGCAGCGGCTCCAAAGACCTTCAGTGGCTTACTGCTTCCTGACTGGGCCAGCAAAACGGAGCCCATTCCGATCAGACACATGCCACTGAAGCATCGTCGGCGCAAAGGATCCCGTTCTCTGCGGCAAAATAGCAGAATCATTTCGTTTTTATACCCGATACTCAAAATGAGTATTGGGGTATATTAGATTTGTGGTAAAAGTGGATGTGTGTAACGTCCAGAAGGAATCGTTTCCGACCCCATAAAGTATATATATTCTTGATCAGCATCAATAGCCGAGTCGATTGAGCCATGTCTGTCTGTCCGTCTGTCCGTCCGTCCGTCTGTCCGTCTGTCCGTCCCTATTAGCGCCTAGTGCTCAAAGACTATAAGAGCTAGAGCAACGATGTTTTGTAACCAGACTTCTGTGATATGTCACTGCTACAAAAATATTTCAAAACTTCGCCCCGCCCACTTCCGCCCCCACAAAGGACGAAAATCTGTGGCATCCACAATTTTAAAGATACGAGAAAACCAAAAACGCAGAATCGTAGAGAATGACCATATCTTTTAGTCTGCAGAATCTGAATTGGATCGTATTATTATTATAGCCAGCATCAAGAAAATAATTTCATTTTTTCTCGCCCTGTCTCTCTCTAACACACACGTAGCATAGCCGGCTTTGCTTAGAGTAAAACATTAGCGCCTAGATCTCAGAGACTATAAAAGCTAGAGCAACCAAATTTGGTATCCACACTCCTTATATATCGGACCGAGACGAGTTTGTTTCAAAATTTCGCCACACCCCCTTCCGGCCCCGCAAAGGATGAAAATCTGGGGATATTCACAAATCTCAGAGACTATTAAGGCTAGAGTAACCAAATTTGGTATCCGCACTCCTGTTAGATCTCACTTTAAAACGTATATCTCAGAATTTCGCCCCACCCCCTTCCGACCCCACAAAGGACGAAAATCTGTTGCATCCACAATATTGAGGATACGAGAAAACTAAAAACGCAGAATCATAGATAATGATCATATCTATCAGATTGCTGAATCTGGATCAGATCAGATCATTTTTATAGCCAAAAGGAACAAATCAACACGCTCAGACTAATTTTCTGTCTCTCTCGCACGCACTCTTTGTCGTGTCGTTCAATATTAGCGGCGCCTGCCGGAGGAGAGCCATACTGACTTAGTATCGGGTATAACTGTAGAGTTGCGGTGTCCGCTGTAACTCACAACGTTCCCCCTCGTTTACTTTGTGATCGAAAAAAATATATAAATCTATATCTGGAAAAACCCAATCCCTTATAAAGGAAATAAATGGAACTGCTGGAAGTGTCGATTCGTTCTGCAGAGCCAACTGTGCTCAAAATTTCTATTAAATATCTAACGACTTTTTAGCAGAATTCATTTGTAAGCAGAACACAGCTGATTGACCGGTGTGACCGTACTTAGTTTCCTGTTGCCTGGCCACACTCTGTCACTATAGGTTGAACCAGGAACCACTAACAATACAGTATATAGATGTGCCAGTTCATACAGCGAACATGTCGCACATCGAACACATGAAACTGGATCCCAGGTTCTTCGGCTCTGGCGTTCGGCTACCGCCGCGTCATCAAGAGCCAAGCAACGCTTTGCATGTAACTGCATACAACAATAGAATACAACACAAAACTGATCAACACAAGAATATAAATAAATATAAACAAAATGAGGTTAATTCATAGCTTGTTGCCATTGGTTTTTAATCAGCTACAGAAAATCACGGATGACCGTGACAAAGTGCCACAGCGTGTTCCGTTTCCGTTTCCGAATTTGACATTGACTTTGCTTCCAAAACGAATCCTTGTCTGTCGGTCATGCTTTGTTTTTTATGTTTCGATAATCTACTCCGCTCAAGTATCATTCCAAAATTGTTTGTTCTGTCCGAGAAAAATAGCTTGTTCAGCTTGATAGTTATATGAGGTACCTCGCCGTGTGCCTCAGGAAATTCGTGCAGCAGACGGTAGTAGTGCTCCGTGGCTATCGGCTCAGTGCTGGCTCTACAATTGGCATGGTCCTTGCTTTTCTTTCCAGGAGGAAATTCTTCTACTGCGCGAGGGCATAGGACAGATTCTCAATATTCCCTAAGCTCTGCTGTCCGATGCCCTCACGCAGTACAAGAATTTCCTCCTCGAGGAGGAAAGCTAGGACCACTCAAATTGCAATGCCAGCAGTGGGCCCATAGCCATATGGGGGACCTCGCCGTGTGCCTCAGGAAATTCGTGCAGCAGATGGTAGTAGTGCTCCGTGGCTATCGGCTCAGTGCTGGCTCTACAATTGGCATGGTCCTTGCTTTTCTTTCCAGGAGGAAATTCTTCTACTGCGCGAGGGCATAGGACAGATTCTCAATATTCCCTGAGCTCTGCTGTCCGATGCCCTCACGCAGTACAAGAATTTCCTCCTCGAGGAGGAAAGCTAGGACCACTCCAATTGCAATGCCAGCAGTGAGCCCATAGCCACGGAGCCTTACCACCGGCTGTTGGACGAACTGCCTGGGGCATACGGCAAGGCCCCCAGATAAATCTTAAGCTGAACAAGATATTCCTCAAGCGGCTGGACGAGAGCGACTACCTTCATTCTCAGAGCGGAGATTCAACGGTGAGAGGCAAAATCCACATCACAGGCTTCCACCCAATGCCTAACCCCAAACTTTCTTGCAGTGTCTCCCACTCCAGCTGCGACTGATCACTTTCCAAGAATGGGTGGACTTCCTACTGCACGTCAACAAACTCATGGTCGGCACTTGAAGAGGAGGCAATCGGAAAGGTCATGTCGGTCAATGGGGAGCAACAACAGACGCTGGACGAGAACCGAAACTTGCCCAAGGACCAAGGACTGCACAATCATCAAGTTCCTACAGAATGCCTTTCACCGGAACATTTGGGACACGGACAGCTGTTGACTGGAGACCCAACTGTCCACCAGTTCCCGGACATATTCTGCGAGCAGCTTCATCCGATTCCGGCAGGCCTCCACGGACTGGATTTGATGTCTACTGTGCATAAAGTATCTTCAGAATTTGGCTCTCTTGCTCATCTTTCACAGAGAGTTTATCCAGAAAGCAAGAAGCCAAGAAGCAAGCAAGAAGAAACAAGCTATTAATTGACCTCATTTTGTGTTCTATTTATTTATATTCTTGTGTTGATCAGTTTTGTGTTGTATTCTATTGTTGTATGCAGTTACATGCAAAGTGTTGTTTGGCTCTTGATGACGCGGGGGTTAGCCGATCGCCAGAGCCGAAGACCCTGAGATCCAGTTTCATGTGTTCGATGTGCTGTATGAACTGGCACATCTGCATATGTATGTATATACTGTATGGTTAGTGGTTGAAACCCGTCCAATAATATATTATCTATACTATAATGAGTTCTATCATAGGTTCTATATAATTAGAATTAGAATAATAATTTCTTATTCTCAAATGGAAAATATTACATTTTCTGTTAAATAATTAACTTAACATGTGATAAGTTAGAAGTTAGAAATTCAATCGCTTTGTGTTTTAAAGCGGCTGTAAAGTGACCTAAAGTCTTGATACGTACTGTAATCAGAGGGAAATCGGTGTACTAACAATTTTTTGTACATTATCTTATCTAGAAAGTACACCCATAAGAGAGGCCAATGGAGCGTCGACATTAGTAATTTTTATTATTTGTATACTCTTGCAGAGGATAGCATAATGCTGCCCCCCGCAATCTTGCATTGTGGAAATTGAAGCACTCCCGACACTCTCGAACTGCTTTGGCTTTAAAGGAACTGCTTGTTTGAGCATACCGCGGCGCACCCCTCTGTTAGCTTTCGTACTTTCTTCTGTTATCATTATTGATGATACTATAATGTGTAATGGGCTTAGAAACCCACATAGTACATAGTATAATGCACATGTATATTTATGTATGTATGACTTTAGATTATGTTCGATAATCTAAACGATAGTCTACGAAGAAATGCTCTCTACGAGCGTATTGTATATTCTTTATTGTGAGAAGTCCGCACTATTATCTGTTTTATGATCATCTCCACAGTTTCAATGTAAAATACTGGACACATTTTCTCAGGAGATTAATTCTGTAACTACAACTTCACAAACTTTGATTAAAAGTCTTTCGTTTTGGAACAAGGACAGTTTCCTGGACTTGAACTTGCGCCTGATCGGACCTCGAGGATTCTCCAAGTCCAGTTCCACGATCTGCCTAAACTATTCCCTTTTCGATTCCACTACTAGGACGAAAACCCAATACAGAAATACGACGACTAAGGCTTATCTCAACTGGCAGATGCAGAAACAAACTAAAGGTAGCAATAAGATGGGGCTATATCTTTAATCAGTCAACAATTAAATTCGTTTCACGTTTTCTGTGTCTCTTTCCTCCGCTGGAGGCAGGATGCAGAGTAATTTAGCTTATGGAGATACTCAAAACATGATCATTACACACACTTATGAGACTCTCGAGACTCTTCGGGGACTGACTGGCTCTCCTGCTGCTTTAGTTGCCACACACTTGTGAGACGAGCCACGCCCAAGGCACCGGCAGCGGCTCCAAAGACCTTCAGTGGCTTACTGCTTCCTGACTGGGCCAGCAAAACGGAGCCCATTCCGATCAGACACATGCCACTGAAGCATCGTCGGGGCAAAGGATCCCGTTCTCTGCGGCAAAATAGCAGAATCATTTCGTTTTTATACCCGATACTCAAAATGAGTATTGGGGTATATTAGATTTGTGGTAAAAGTGGATGTGTGTAACGTCCAGAAGGAATCGTTTCCGACCCCATAAAGTATATATATTCTTGATCAGCATCAATAGCCGAGTCGATTGAGCCATGTCTGTCTGTCCGTCTGTCCGTCCGTCCGTCTGTCCGTCTGTCCGTCCCTATTAGCGCCTAGTGCTCAAAGACTGTAAGAGCTAGAGCAACGATGTTTTGTAACCAGACTTCTGTGATATGTCACTGCTACAAAAATATTTCAAAACTTCGCCCCGCCCACTTCCGCCCCCACAAAGGACGAAAATCTGTGGCATCCACAATTTTAAAGATACGAGAAAACCAAAAACGCAGAATCGTAGAGAATGACCATATCTTTTAGACTGCAGAATCTGAATTGGATCGTATTATTATTATAGCCAGCATCAAGAAAATAATTTCATTTTTTCTCGCCCTGTCTCTCTCTAACACACACGTAGCATAGCCGGCTTTGCTTAGAGTAAAACATTAGCGCCTAGATCTCAGAGACTATAAAAGCTAGAGCAACCAAATTTGGTATCCACACTCCTTATATATCGGACCGAGACGAGTTTGTTTCAAAATTTCGCCACACCCCCTTCCGGCCCCGCAAAGGATGAAAATCTGGGGATATTCACAAATCTCAGAGACTATTAAGGCTAGAGTAACCAAATTTGGTATCCGCACTCCTGTTAGATCTCACTTTAAAACGTATATCTCAGAATTTCGCCCCACCCCCTTCCGACCCCACAAAGGACGAAAATCTGTTGCATCCACAATATTGAGGATACGAGAAAACTAAAAACGCAGAATCATAGATAATGATCATATCTATCAGATTGCTGAATCTGGATCAGATCAGATCATTTTTATAGCCAAAAGGAACAAACCAACACGCTCAGACTAATTTTCTGTCTCTCTCGCACGCACTCTTTGTCGTGTCGTTCAATATTAGCGGCGCCTGCCGGAGGAGAGCCATACTGACTTAGTATCGGGTATAACTGTAGAGTTGCGGTGTCCGCTGTAACTCACAACGTTCCCCCTCGTTTACTTTGTGATCGAAAAAAATATATAAATCTATATCTGGAAAAACCCAATCCCTTATAAAGGAAATAAATGGAACTGCTGGAAGTGTCGATTCGTTCTGCAGAGCCAACTGTGCTCAAAATTTCTATTAAATATCTAACGACTTTTTAGCAGAATTCATTTGTAAGCAGAACACAGCTGATTGACCGGTGTGACCGTACTTAGTTTCCTGTTGCCTGGCCACACTCTGTCACTATAGGTTGAACCAGGAACCACTAACAATACAGTATATAAATGTGCCAGTTCATACAGCGAACATGTCGCACATCGAACACATGAAACTGGATCCCAGGTTCTTCGGCTCTGGCGTTCGGCTACCGCCGCGTCATCAAGAGCCAAGCAACGCTTTGCATGTAACTGCATACAACAATAGAATAAAACACAAAACTGATCAACACAAGAATATAAATAAATATAAACAAAATGAGGTTAACTCATAGCTTGTTGCCATTGGTTTTTAATCAGCTACAGAAAATCACGGATGACCGTGACAAAGTGCCACAGCGTGTTCCGTTTCCGAATTTGACATTGCTTTGTTTTTTATGTTTCGATAATCTACTCCGCTCAAGTATCATTCCAAAATTGTTTGTTCTGTCCGAGAAAAATAGCTTGTTCAGCTTGATAGTTATATGAGGTACCTCGCCGTGTGCCTCAGGAAATTCGTGCAGCAGACGGTAGTAGTGCTCCGTGGCTATCGGCTCAGTGCTGGCTCTACAATTGGCATGGTCCTTGCTTTTCTTTCCAGGAGGAAATTCTTCTACTGCGCGAGGGCATAGGACAGATTCTCAATATTCCCTGAGCTCTGCTGTCCGATGCCCTCACGCAGTACAAGAATTTCCTCCTCGAGGAGGAAAGCTAGGACCACTCAAATTGCAATGCCAGCAGTGGGCCCATAGCCATATGGGGGACCTCGCCGTGTGCCTCAGGAAATTCGTGCAGCAGATGGTAGTAGTGCTCCGTGGCTATCGGCTCAGTGCTGGCTCTACAATTGGCATGGTCCTTGCTTTTCTTTCCAGGAGGAAATTCTTCTACTGCGCGAGGGCATAGGACAGATTCTCAATATTCCCTGAGCTCTGCTGTCCGATGCCCTCGCGCAGTACAAGAATTTCCTCCTCGAGGAGGAAAGCTAGGACCACTCAAATTGCAATGCCAGCAGTGGGCCCATAGCCATATGGGGGACCTCACCGTGTGCCTCAGGAAATTCGTGCAGCAGATGGTAGTAGTGCTCCGTGGCTATCGGCTCAGTGCTGGCTCTACAATTGGCATGGTCCTTGCTTTTCTTTCCAGCAGGAAATTCTTCTACTGCGCGAGGGCATAGGACAGATTCTCAATATTCCCTGAGCTCTGCTGTCCGATGCCCTCACGCAGTACAAGAATTTCCTCCTCGAGGAGGAAAGCTAGGACCACTCCAATTGCAATGCCAGCAGTGAGCCCATAGCCACGGAGCCTTACCACCGGCTGTTGGACGAACTGCCTGGGGCATACGGCAAGGCCCCCAGATAAATCTTAAGCTGAACAAGATATTCCTCAAGCGGCTGGACGAGAGCGACTACCTTCATTCTCAGAGCGGAGATTCAACGGTGAGAGGCAAAATCCACATCACAGGCTTCCACCCAATGCCTAACCCCAAACTTTCTTGCAGTGTCTCCCACTCCAGCTGCGACTGATCACTTTCCAAGAATGGGTGGACTTCCTACTGCACGTCAACAAACTCATGGTCGGCACTTGAAGAGGAGGCATTCGGAAAGGTCATGTCGGTCAATGGGGAGCAACAACACACGCTGGACGAGAACCGAAACTTGCCCAAGGACCAAGGACTGCACAATCATCAAGTTCCTACAGAATGCCTTTCACCGGAACATTTGGGACACGGACAGCTGTTTACTGGAGACCCAACTGTCCACCAGTTCCCGGACATATTCTGCGAGCAGCTTCATCCGATTCCGGCAGGCCTCCACGGACTGGATTTGATGTCTACTGTGCATAAAGTATCTTCAGAATTTGGCTCTCTTGCTCATCTTTCACAGAGAGTTTATCCAGAAAGCAAGAAGCCACCAGAACCCCGGCCCTCTCCATTTCTTCCTTCGGCATCTTGGAAAACGGCCCAGGCTGTGGCACATTCGCAAGGCAATCCGTGATCTTCTGTAGCTGATTAAAAGCCAATAGAAACAAGCTATTAATTGACCTCATTTTGTGTTCTATTTATTTATATTCTTGTGTTGATCAGTTTTGTGTTGTATTCTATTGTTGTATGCAGTTACATGCAAAGTGTTGTTTGGCTCTTGATGACGCGGGGGTTAGCCGATCGCCAGAGCCGAAGACCCTGAGATCCAGTTTCATGTGTTCGATGTGCTGTATGAACTGGCACATCTGCATATGTATGTATATACTGTATGGTTAGTGGTTGAAACCCGTCCAATAATATATTATCTATACTATAATGAGTTCTATCATAGGTTCTATATAATTAGAATTAGAATAATAATTTCTTATTCTCAAATGGAAAATATTACATTTTCTGTTAAATAATTAACTTAACATGTGATAAGTTAGAAGTTAGAAATTCAATCGCTTTGTGTTTTAAAGCGGCTGTAAAGTGACCTAAAGTCTTGATACGTACTGTAATCAGAGGGAAATCGGTGTACCAACAATTTTTTGTACATTATCTTATCTAGAAAGTACACCCATAAGAGAGGCCAATGGAGCGTCGACATTAGTAATTTTTATTATTTGTATACTCTTGCAGAGGATAGCATAATGCTGCCCCCCGCAATCTTGCATTGTGGAAATTGAAGCACTCCCGACACTCTCGAACTGCTTTGGCTTTAAAGGAACTGCTTGTTTGAGCATACCGCGGCGCACCCCTCTGTTAGCTTTCGTACTTTCTTCTGTTATCATTATTGATGATACTATAATGTGTAATGGGCTTAGAAACCCACATAGTACATAGTATAATGCACATGTATATTTATGTATGTATGACTTTAGATTATGTTCGATAATCTAAACGATAGTCTACGAAGAAATGCTCTCTACGAGCGTATTGTATATTCTTTATTGTGAGAAGTCCGCACTATTATCTGTTTTATGATCATCTCCACAGTTTCAATGTAAAATACTGGACACATTTTCTCAGGAGATTAATTCTGTAACTACAACTTCACAGACTTTGATTAAAAGTCTTTCGTTTTGGAACAAGGACAGTTTCCTGGACTTGAACTTGCGCCTGATCGGACCTCGAGGATTCTCCAAGTCCAGTTCCACGATCTGCCTAAACTATTCCCTTTTCGATTCCACTACTAGGACGAAAACCCAATACAGAAATACGACGACTAAGGCTTATCTCAACTGGCAGATGCAGAAACAAACTAAAGGTAGCAATAAGATGGGGCTATATCTTTAATCAGTCAACAATTAAATTCGTTTCACGTTTTCTGTGTCTCTTTCCTCCGCTGGAGGCAGGATGCAGAGTAATTTAGCTTATGGAGATACTCAAAACATGATCATTACACACACTTATGAGACTCTCGAGACTCTTCGGGGACTGACTGGGTCTCCTGCTGCTTTAGTTGCCACACACTTGTGAGACGAGCCACGCCCAAGGCACCGGCAGCGGCTCCAACGACCTTCAGTGGCTTACTGCTTCCTGACTGGGCCAGCAAAACGGAGCCCATTCCGATCAGACACATGCCACTGAAGCATCGTCGGCGCAAAGGATCCCGTTCTCTGCGGCAAAATAGCAGAATCATTTCGTTTTTATACCCGATACTCAAAATGAGTATTGGGGTATATTAGATTTGTGGTAAAAGTGGATGTGTGTAACGTCCAGAAGGAATCGTTTCCGACCCCATAAAGTATATATATTCTTGATCAGCATCAATAGCCGAGTCGATTGAGCCATGTCTGTCTGTCCGTCTGTCCGTCCGTCCGTCTGTCCGTCTGTCCGTCCCTATTAGCGCCTAGTGCTCAAAGACTGTAAGAGCTAGAGCAACGATGTTTTGTAACCAGACTTCTGTGATATGTCACTGCTACAAAAATATTTCAAAACTTCGCCCCGCCCACTTCCGCCCCCACAAAGGACGAAAATCTGTGGCATCCACAATTTTAAAGATACGAGAAAACCAAAAACGCAGAATCGTAGAGAATGACCATATCTTTTAGTCTGCAGAATCTGAATTGGATCGTATTATTATTATAGCCAGCATCAAGAAAATAATTTCATTTTTTCTCGCCCTGTCTCTCTCTAACACACACGTAGCATAGCCGGCTTTGCTTAGAGTAAAACATTAGCGCCTAGATCTCAGAGACTATAAAAGCTAGAGCAACCAAATTTGGTATCCACACTCCTTATATATCGGACCGAGACGAGTTTGTTTCAAAATTTCGCCACACCCCCTTCCGGCCCCGCAAAGGATGAAAATCTGGGGATATTCACAAATCTCAGAGACTATTAAGGCTAGAGTAACCAAATTTGGTATCCGCACTCCTGTTAGATCTCACTTTTAAACGTATATCTCAGAATTTCGCCCCACCCCCTTCCGACCCCACAAAGGACGAAAATCTGTTGCATCCACAATATTGAGGATACGAGAAAACTAAAAACGCAGAATCATAGATAATGATCATATCTATCAGATTGCTGAATCTGGATCAGATCAGATCATTTTTATAGCCAAAAGGAACAAACCAACACGCTCAGACTAATTTTCTGTCTCTCTCGCACGCACTCTTTGTCGTGTCGTTCAATATTAGCGGCGCCTGCCGGAGGAGAGCCATACTGACTTAGTATCGGGTATAACTGTAGAGTTGCGGTGTCCGCTGTAACTCACAACGTTCCCCCTCGTTTACTTTGTGATCGAAAAAAATATATAAATCTATATCTGGAAAAACCCAATCCCTTATAAAGGAAATAAATGGAACTGCTGGAAGTGTCGATTGGTTCTGCAGAGCCAACTGTGCTCAAAATTTCTATTAAATATCTAACGACTTTTGAGCAGAATTCATTTGTAAGCAGAACACAGCTGATTGACCGGTGTGACCGTACTTAGTTTCCTGTTGCCTGGCCACACTCTGTCACTATAGGTTGAACCAGGAACCACTAACAATACAGTATATAGATGTGCCAGTTCATACAGCGAACATGTCGCACATCGAACACATGAAACTGGATCCCAGGTTCTTCGGCTCTGGCGTTCGGCTACCGCCGCGTCATCAAGAGCCAAGCAACGCTTTGCATGTAACTGCATACAACAATAGAATACAACACAAAACTGATCAACACAAGAATATAAATAAATATAAACAAAATGAGGTTAATTCATAGCTTGTTGCCATTGGTTTTTAATCAGCTACAGAAAATCACGGATGACCGTGACAAAGTGCCACAGCGTGTTCCGTTTCCGTTTCCGAATTTGACATTGACTTTGCTTCCAAAACGAATCCTTGTCTGTCGGTCATGCTTTGTTTTTTATGTTTCGATAATCTACTCCGCTCAAGTATCATTCCAAAATTGTTTGTTCTGTCCGAGAAAAATAGCTTGTTCAGCTTGATAGTTATATGAGGTACCTCGCCGTGTGCCTCAGGAAATTCGTGCAGCAGACGGTAGTAGTGCTCCGTGGCTATCGGCTCAGTGCTGGCTCTACAATTGGCATGGTCCTTGCTTTTCTTTCCAGGAGGAAATTCTTCTACTGCGCGAGGGCATAGGACAGATTCTCAATATTCCCTGAGCTCTGCTGTCCGATGCCCTCACGCAGTACAAGAATTTCCTCCTCGAGGAGGAAAGCTAGGACCACTCAAATTGCAATGCCAGCAGTGGGCCCATAGCCATATGGCGGACCTCGCCGTGTGCCTCAGGAAATTCGTGCAGCAGACGGTAGTAGTGCTCCGTGGCTATCGGTTCAGTGCTGGCTCTACAATTGGTATGGTCCTTGCTTTTCTTTCCAGGAGGAAATTCTTCTACTGCGCGAGGGCATAGGACAGATTCTCAATATTCCCTGAGCTCTGCTGTCCGATGCCCTCACGCAGTACAAGAATTTCCTCCTCGAGGAGGAAAGCTAGGACCACTCCAATTGCAATGCCAGCAGTGAGCCCATAGCCACGGAGCCTTACCACCGGCTGTTGGACGAACTGCCTGGGGCATACGGCAAGGCCCCCCAGATAAATCTTAAGCTGAACAAGATATTCCTCAAGCGGCTGGACGAGAGCGACTACCTTCATTCTCAGAGCGGAGATTCAACGGTGAGAGGCAAAATCCACATCACAGGCTTCCACCCAATGCCTAACCCCAAACTTTCTTGCAGTGTCTCCCACTCCAGCTGCGACTGATCACTTTCCAAGAATGGGTGGACTTCCTACTGCACGTCAACAAACTCATGGTCGGCACTTGAAGAGGAGGCATTCGGAAAGGTCATGTCGGTCAATGGGGAGCAACAACAGACGCTGGACGAGAACCGAAACTTGCCCAAGGACCAAGGACTGCACAATCATCAAGTTCCTACAGAATGCCTTTCACCGGAACATTTGGGACACGGACAGCTGTTTACTGGAGACCCAACTGTCCACCAGTTCCCGGACATATTCTGCGAGCAGCTTCATCCGATTCCGGCAGGCCTCCACGGACTGGATTTGATGTCTACTGTGCATAAAGTATCTTCAGAATTTGGCTCTCTTGCTCATCTTTCACAGAGAGTTTATCCAGAAAGCAAGAAGCCACCAGAACCCCGGCCCTCTCCATTTCTTCCTTCGGCATCTTGGAAAACGGCACAGGCTGTGGCACATTCGCAAGGCAATCCGTGATCTTCTGTAGCTGATTAAAAGCCAATGGCAACAAGCTATTAATTGACCTCATTTTGTGTTCTATTTATTTATATTCTTGTGTTGATCAGTTTTGTGTTGTATTCTATTGTTGTATGCAGTTACATGCAAAGTGTTGTTTGGCTCTTGATGACGCGGGGGTTAGCCGATCGCCAGAGCCGAAGACCCTGAGATCCAGTTTCATGTGTTCGATGTGCTGTATGAACTGGCACATCTGCATATGTATGTATATACTGTATGGTTAGTGGTTGAAGCCCGTCCAATAATATATTATCTATACTATAATGAGTTCTATCATAGGTTCTATATAATTAGAATAATAATTTCTTATTCTCAAATGGAAAATATTACATTTTCTGTTAAATAATTAACTTAACATGTGATAAGTTAGAAGTTAGAAATTCAATCGCTTTGTGTTTTAAAGCGGCTGTAAAGTGACCTAAAGTCTTGATACGTACTGTAATCAGAGGGAAATCGGTGTACCAACAATTTTTTGTACATTATCTTATCTAGAAAGTACACCCATAAGAGAGGCCAATGGAGCGTCGACATTAGTCATTTTTATTATTTGTATACTCTTGCAGAGGATAGCATAATGCTGCCCCCCGCAATCTTGCATTGTGGAAATTGAAGCACTCCCGACACTCTCGAACTGCTTTGGCTTTAAAGGAACTGCTTGTTTGAGCATACCGCGGCGCACCCCTCTGTTAGCTTTCGTACTTTCTTCTGTTATCATTATTGATGATACTATAATGTGTAATGGGCTTAGAAACCCACATAGTACATAGTATAATGCACATGTATATTTATGTATGTATGACTTTAGATTATGTTCGATAATCTAAACGATAGTCTACGAAGAAATGCTCTCTACGAGCGTATTGTATATTCTTTATTGTGAGAAGTCCGCACTATTATCTGTTTTATGATCATCTCCACAGTTTCAATGTAAAATACTGGACACATTTTCTCAGGAGATTAATTCTGTAACTACAACTTCACAAACTTTGATTAAAAGTCTTTCGTTTTGGAACAAGGACAGTTTCCTGGACTTGAACTTGCGCCTGATCGGACCTCGAGGATTCTCCAAGTCCAGTTCCACGATCTGCCTAAACTATTCCCTTTTCGATTCCACTACTAGGACGAAAACCCAATACAGAAATACGACGACTAAGGCTTATCTCAACTGGCAGATGCAGAAACAAACTAAAGGTAGCAATAAGATGGGGCTATATCTTTAATCAGTCAACAATTAAATTCGTTTCACGTTTTCTGTGTCTCTTTCCTCCGCTGGAGGCAGGATGCAGAGTAATTTAGCTTATGGAGATACTCAAAACATGATCATTACACACACTTATGAGACTCTCGAGACTCTTCGGGGAGCAGCTGGCTCTCCTGCTGCTTTAGTTGCCACACACTTGTGAGACGAGCCACGCCCAAGGCACCGGCAGCGGCTCCAAGGACCTTCAGTGGCTTACTGCTTCCTGACTGGGCCAGCAAAACGGAGCCCATTCCGATCAGACACATGCCACTGAAGCATCGTCGGCGCAAAGGATCCCGTTCTCTGCGGCAAAATAGCAGAATCATTTCGTTTTTATACCCGATACTCAAAATGAGTATTGGGGTATATTAGATTTGTGGTAAAAGTGGATGTGTGTAACGTCCAGAAGGAATCGTTTCCGACCCCATAAAGTATATATATTCTTGATCAGCATCAATAGCCGAGTCGATTGAGCCATGTCTGTCTGTCCGTCTGTCCGTCCCTATTAGCGCCTAGTGCTCAAAGACTATAAGAGCTAGAGCAACGATGTTTTGTAACCAGACTTCTGTGATATGTCACTGCTACAAAAATATTTCAAAACTTCGCCCCGCCCACTTCCGCCCCCACAAAGGACGAAAATCTGTGGCATCCACAATTTTAAAGATACGAGAAAACCAAAAACGCAGAATCGTAGAGAATGACCATATCTTTTAGACTGCAGAATCTGAATTGGATCGTATTATTATTATAGCCAGCATCAAGAAAATAATTTCATTTTTTCTCGCCCTGTCTCTCTCTAACACACACGTAGCATAGCCGGCTTTGCTTAGAGTAAAACATTAGCGCCTAGATCTCAGAGACTATAAAAGCTAGAGCAACCAAATTTGGTATCCACACTCCTTATATATCGGACCGAGACGAGTTTGTTTCAAAATTTCGCCACACCCCCTTCCGGCCCCGCAAAGGATGAAAATCTGGGGATATTCACAAATCTCAGAGACTATTAAGGCTAGAGTAACCAAATTTGGTATCCGCACTCCTGTTAGATCTCACTTTTAAACGTATATCTCAGAATTTCGCCCCACCCCCTTCCGACCCCACAAAGGACGAAAATCTGTTGCATCCACAATATTGAGGATACGAGAAAACTAAAAACGCAGAATCATAGATAATGATCATATCTATCAGATTGCTGAATCTGGATCAGATCAGATCATTTTTATAGCCAAAAGGAACAAACCAACACGCTCAGACTAATTTTCTGTCTCTCTCGCACGCACTCTTTGTCGTGTCGTTCAATATTAGCGGCGCCTGCCGGAGGAGAGCCATACTGACTTAGTATCGGGTATAACTGTAGAGTTGCGGTGTCCGCTGAAACTCACAAGGGGAACGTTGTTTACTTTATGATCGAAAAAAATATATAAATCTATATCTGGAAAAACCCAATCCCTTATAAAGGAAATAAATGGAACTGCTGGAAGTGTCGATTCGTTCTGCAGAGCCAACTGTGCTCAAAATTTCTATTAAATATCTAACGAATTTTTAGCAGAATTCATTTGTAAGCAGAACACAGCTGATTGACCGGTGTGACCGTACTTAGTTTCCTGTTGCCTGGCCACACTCTGTCACTATAGGTTGAACCAGGAACCACTAACAATACAGTATATAGATGTGCCAGTTCATACAGCGAACATGTCGCACATCGAACACATGAAACTGGATCCCAGGTTCTTCGGCTCTGGCGTTCGGCTACCGCCGCGTCATCAAGAGCCAAGCAACGCTTTGCATGTAACTGCATACAACAATAGAATACAACACAAAACTGATCAACACAAGAATATAAATAAATATAAACAAAATGAGGTTAATTCATAGCTTGTTGCCATTGGTTTTTAATCAGCTACAGAAAATCACGGATGACCGTGACAAAGTGCCACAGCGTGTTCCGTTTCCGAATTTGACATTGACTTTGCTTCCAAAACGAATCCTTGTCTGTCGGTCATGCTTTGTTTTTTATGTTTCGATAATCTACTCCGCTCAAGTGTTTGTTCTGTCCGAGAAAAATAGCTTGTTCAGCTTGATAGTTATATGAGGTACCTCGCCGTGTGCCTCAGGAAATTCGTGCAGCAGACGGTAGTAGTGCTCCGTGGCTATCGGCTCAGTGCTGGCTCTACAATTGGCATGGTCCTTGCTTTTCTTTCCAGGAGGAAATTCTTCTACTGCGCGAGGGCATAGGACAGATTCTCAATATTCCCTGAGCTCTGCTGTCCGATGCCCTCACGCAGTACAAGAATTTCCTCCTCGAGGAGGAAAGCTAGGACCACTCAAATTGCAATGCCAGCAGTGGGCCCATAGCCATATGGGGGACCTCGCCGTGTGCCTCAGGAAATTCGTGCAGCAGTTGGTAGTAGTGCTCCGTGGCTATCGGCTCAGTGCTGGCTCTACAATTGACATGGTCCTTGCTTTTCTTTCCAGGAGGAAATTCTTCTACTGCGCGAGGGCATAGGACAGATTCTCAATATTCCCTGAGCTCTGCTGTCCGATGCCCTCACGCAGTACAAGAATTTCCTCCTCGAGGAGGAAAGCTAGGACCACTCAAATTGCAATGCCAGCAGTGGGCCCATAGCCATATGGCGGACCTCGCCGTGTGCCTCAGGAAATTCGTGCAGCAGACGGTAGTAGTGCTCCGTGGCTATCGGTTCAGTGCTGGCTCTACAATTGGTATGGTCCTTGCTTTTCTTTCCAGGAGGAAATTCTACTGCGCGAGGGCATAGGACAGATTCTCAATATTCCCTGAGCTCTGCTGTCCGATGCCCTCACGCAGTACAAGAATTTCCTCCTCGAGGAGGAAAGCTAGGACCACTCCAATTGCAATGCCAGCAGTGAGCCCATAGCCACGGAGCCTTACCACCGGCTGTTGGACGAACTGCCTGGGGCATACGGCAAGGCCCCCCAGATAAATCTTAAGCTGAACAAGATATTCCTCAAGCGGCTGGACGAGAGCGACTACCTTCATTCTCAGAGCGGAGATTCAACGGTGAGAGGCAAAATCCACATCACAGGCTTCCACCCAATGCCTAACCCCAAACTTTCTTGCAGTGTCTCCCACTCCAGCTGCGACTGATCACTTTCCAAGAATGGGTGGACTTCCTACTGCACGTCAACAAACTCATGGTCGGCACTTGAAGAGGAGGCATTCGGAAAGGTCATGTCGGTCAATGGGGAGCAACAACAGACGCTGGACGAGAACCGACTCTTGCCCAAGGACCAAGGACTGCACAATCATCAAGTTCCTACAGAATGCCTTTCACCGGAACATTTGGGACACGGACAGCTGTTTACTGGAGACCCAACTGTCCACCAGTTCCCGGACATATTCTGCGAGCAGCTTCATCCGATTCCGGCAGGCCTCCACGGACTGGATTTGATGTCTACTGTGCATAAAGTATCTTCAGAATTTGGCTCTCTTGCTCATCTTTCACAGAGAGTTTATCCAGAAAGCAAGAAGCCACCAGAACCCCGGCCCTCTCCATTTCTTCCTTCGGCATCTTGGAAAACGGCACAGGCTGTGGCACATTCGCAAGGCAATCCGTGATCTTCTGTAGCTGATTAAAAGCCAATGGCAACAAGCTATTAATTGACCTCATTTTGTGTTCTATTTATTTATATTCTTGTGTTGATCAGTTTTGTGTTGTATTCTATTGTTGTATGCAGTTACATACATGACGCGGGGGTTAGCCGAACGCCAGAACCGAAGTTTTATCATAGGTTCATCCATAAGTTCTATAAAATTGCTATGAAAAATGGGTATTTTTCCGAAAACAATCTCACTGTACGCTTATGAATTCTAAGATGGATAGACGCCTATTTCGACTCGACTATTGATACTTATCAAGAAGATATATGTATGTATATGCAATACGTGCATTCATATGTGCATTTCCAATAAGATTTTAAAATAAGAACACATTCCATACACTTTTGTCCCGGTATTAGTTTTTATAACCAACTGACATGACATTTACTTCGATCTGAGAACTCAGCAACAGTTCACATGGAATATTTATAATACAAGTTCTTCCACAACATTCCTCTTACATAATCAACTATCTAAGGAAAGCTTAAGGTATATTTGGTATCTTTTATTAACCCAGAAATTTAATATATTATACATACATATATATTCTGTGCAAAATGCATAAAAGATTATCCAGAGATACTGTCGATCCGTATGCATTGGCCCACATTTAGCCACAGCATGTCCAAAGCCGTCTCGCATTTCCCTCATTTGTATTCGTTGCATGCTTGCCAGAATCCGTATCCTGGCGGCAATGATAGATTAAAGTTACGCCCAGGCGCCCGCAGAGCCTGCTGCCACTCCTAAAGCGCACAAATTGCATAAAAACGACGCCCCCATCGCCCCCTCCTCTTCATTCCCAGATCCGTTCAACAGTTGCGAAAACTTTTCCTAACCAACCAACCAGCCAGCAGTGGCAGTGGCAGCCACAACAGGAAGCGTTGGATTCTATTTCTCTTTCTATTGCTGATGCTGCTGCAAATTTTGGAACTGCAATCGAAATGAGTCCGAAGGTCGCTCCACTCCATTCCACTCCACCCTGGGGCGAGAGCGCTGCCCAAATATTCACAAAAAAAAAAAAAATGGACCGAGAAAGAAAGACTAGCCTTTGGTTGCCCCAAAATACACTAGATGATTTATTTGAATAACTCTTTTCAGGCGTAGTTCCATATAGGACATATCCCACATTACAATAAACTAAACCTAAAGATCGCTCGTTCCCATATATATCATCTATGAGGGATTCTTTTAGTTTTCAAACAGTTTTGGAATAAAACTCGTACAGTTTTCTTAGTAATGTCTGGCCAAAACGGAGGATGTCTTAAGGACCTGACAACCTTTGAAATGTTACACAGCCAGCTGCTGCAAAACTAATATACCTCATGAAATATAGCGTAGGTAAGGCGAGGGCAGTGAGCGAACGAGAAATGAAATTTCGGTGCTAGGGATTCGGGGCTAAGGGCGCTCAAGTACTCAAATGAGAGAAAGTTCGGGATGAGCGATAAGGCTGATAAGCTGAAGCATTGGTTCTCTTCGCAGCGCAGCAGCTGCTTTAAAGCGGAGGCCGGGCAGGAGTGTAATAAAAACAAAGAGCTCTCCCATTATTTAACTGCGCATTAAGTGCAGTGGACGTTCCACGTCGCTGCTAATTGAAACGAAGTGCATAAGTGTTGGCCAACGCCGTGCCATGCCATGCCATGCCACACTTGGCCAAGCAGAGAAGTACTCCTCTCCTGGGATGGGCAAATGGGCCCAAAGAGAGGAGAGAGGCGTTTGGTTTAACTAGGCATTGGAGATAGATCATCATCTATGTAGCGTTAGATCAGAATTACAAAGAGCGGTCCTATTACTTTATTAGGTTCTCCAGTGGAAAATATTTACCTAGTCGTAGTGCTCTACCCTCTGCCTTTCCATCCATTAAACTACTCTTATCTTCAACAGAAGTGATCGCAATTTTACAAAAATTACAGTACCGAATATTTCTATTATGTATAATAATCCATAATCCATTTTCCATAATCTTATACATGACTAAATTTGAGGCGCGAGACCCATTTTATTGTATATCTAGACTGGATAACGATGTGACAACTTGCCCGTGACACTGCTCTAAGGGTCAGTCGCTGTCCTTCGAAAATGGGAGTGGGAATGGGACTGGAAATGGAAATGATGGATAGGTGGATGACAGCTGGGTTCGACTCGGGCATCGAAAGAAGTCTCGTCGGCATCGTCTTGCAATTGGGGCCACCGCGCAGTTTTCTCTGAAGATTAGGCGGGTCGACAGCCATTTGCGATAAGTCCGCACTGAGCCTTGGGGGTGGCGATCGACAGCGACCCACTCATGCAATCCGCACTTGCCCCATTCGAAAGCGCACACTCGAGCAATTCACATCCGGGAGCTGCAATTCAGAAGATGTTCAGGCACACTCATATAACACCGTTACTTGCAGCTCAACTCGAGGCGGAAGCGGTGCTGGACAACCGCCAGCTTCTGGCATTCCAAGTGCGTAGTCGGGACATTGACTGGCGCCAATATGTCCAGCCTCTGGACACGCGCATCCGCTCTGGCGGAGTGTACCTGGACAAGCAGGCAGACTTTGTCAGCAATCATCGACGTGCTGTCGACGACCAGAACAGGCGCGAGCTGCTCGTCTGCCACGACATGATGGGCAACTACCTGGAGGATCGGTGAGTGAATGGGTGTGCATTCCGAATTCCCGAAGATAGAATTTCTGTCTTTCTGCAGCCACTTCCACAGCTCGGAGAAGTACGATGACTATCGCTTTCTCCACTGGTCAGCAGTGGACTACTTCTGCTACTTCAGCCATAAGTACGTGACCATTCCGCCCAGCGGCTGGCTGAACGCCGCCCATCGACATGGCGTTCCCGTTCTGGGTACATACATTGTGGAGGCAGATAGCCTTCTCGTCGAGGTCCTGGCCAGCGAGGAGAGCGTGGACCGAACCGTGGCCGCCTTGACCCGTCTCTGTCTCCACTTCGGCTTCGAGGGCTGGCTGGTGAACGTCGAAGTGACTGTACCGCAGAAAAGCATGCCCAATCTGCAGTGAGTACTGGGAAGATCATCCATAGATCCATCACCAAGAACTAACCAATCATTCATCTCTCCTCCCCCCCAGTCGATTTGTCCGAGAGCTGCGCTCCGCCACTGAGTCGCAGGTGCCGCATGGTCGCGTCTTTTGGTACGACAGCGTGATCGAAACCGGAGCGCTGCTCTGGCAGAACGAGCTGAACGCACGGAACGTGGACTTCTTCCGGATCAGCGACGCCATGCTGATCAACTATGCCTGGAACGATGGCCACCTGGAGCGCAGTGCCAGCCTGGCCAGGCAGGAGGGTTCGCCCCAGCATCGAGTCTTCATGGGGCTGGATGTTTTCGGGCGGAGTCGGAAGGGCGGCTTCCAGAGCCTGGACACGATGGAGCGGATTGCCCAGAACGGTTTCTCGGCGGGTATCTTTGCGCCCGCCTGGTCCTTCGAGACGCTGCGAAACTGGCAAGGCTACGACATTAGCAAGGCGAATGGCGACGAGGAGGTGAACGCCGCCTTTCTGAGCAGAAACGAGTCCTGGTGGGCCCGCCTCTGGCCCCTGCTGGCCACCCACCCGTACCAGGCGCTGCCATTCTACACGGACTTCTGCGTGGGGTCAGGCCAGGCCAGCTTTGTGCGCGGGTCGCGTGATGCCTCGGCGACGGGCCGACCCTTCTTTAACCTCTCCCGCCAATCGCTGCAGCCGTCGGTGCCCCTGGACAAGAATGCCCGGCACTGTTTCCACACGGCCTTCACGGGCGGCAGTTCTCTGGAGGTGATCAACTACGAGCGTGCCTTCCGGCTCTTCGTCACAGACCTCGTCCTGCCACGGGGTGTGTTGCTGCTAGGCTATGCCTACCGCATGGATGATGCCAGCAGGGATCACACCTTTGATGTGGTCGTGAGGCTCTCCCCCTTCCAACGGCATAGCCAGGATTTGTACTTGTTCTGCGGCTCCTACAACACCAACATTGTGGCTCCGCATCTTTGCTACATATCCCCAATGGACGATCCACTGCCCTCCGGCCTGGCCCCCGTACAACTGCGTCAGAGTTCCGGTCTGCTGGGTGACGGCTGGAGAGTGCGCTACTATCTGGCTCGGTTCGATGGACCCGTCGTGGTGAAGGACATTGGACTGAAGTGCCGGCGATCGTTGGCGTCCACATCGGACGCCTATCTGGGGGCCATCTATGTGCAGGGCCTGTTCCAGGAGGATTGGATGGCCACGCAGTCCAGCCAGAAGGCTAGCATCGATGTTTATGGCCGCCAGTTATGGGAGTACCTAACCTAAAGTAACTAACCATACTCCCCTCCATCCTTATCCCTTGTATACCTCTTTTCCATTCTCTTTGTGGCCAACCTCGGGCCTGTCTTCACAGGTGAAATCTTTTCCAGCACGAGTATCTGCTATCGTTGGATCACAACTCCTGGCTCATGGCTCTGTTTCTACTTTTTTTTAAACATTTCTATGCACAAGTGTGTCTGCTGTAACTACTGCTTTTTTTCCTATGACACATAGGCATCTTTTATGCACAGCTGTATAATATTTGCTTTAACCAGAAATATTTTATTAAACATACCGCTGCAAGAGAACGCTTTTTAGGCGTTCAAAGTAACAAAGTGACATATGTACATCAATAAAATAAATAACTAACGTAAATAAAATGTGTAAAAAAAACTATGAGACAATAATTGTTTATTCATTCACAAAATGATAAAACAATACCATACATACACCTTTATGTAGCCTTGATGTAATCTTCATTATCCGATTGAGAATTCGATTAGTGCTTATTTAATGCAACATTAATTTTTCAATTTTGTGGTGCGGCAACACTATTTCAGAAAAATATTTCTGTTTGCAATTTGTTTAACCTTTTTAAAAATTATATAAGTTTTAAATTTAATGGTTCCAAAAACATTTCACTTCATTGAAAATTCTGAGAAGAATGGGAATAGCTTTTACTTCAAATCTGTATATCTGCTAAATATCCTTATTACTCAATAAATCCGCATCAAAATCGGCGCAGGTTCTATTAGAGATCAGAGGACGTCAGCGTCTTAGAAACATGTGGATGTTCTAGGTTCTAGAACCATGGTTCCAAGGTACATATAGTGCCTATAGTAGTACTAGTAGTTGAGCTTAAGCTAAGGAAGCTGCCTTCCGTGGCTTCTTCGTTGTGTGTTTTTAATTAATTTTAATTTTTTAAGCAAATCCTGGGGTTTCGTCTTTTGTCATTCTCCTCTTCATAAGTACTTAAACTATAATCTCGTTTTCCCCGGACCTATACTGTATTTAATTAGCAGCTTTTGGCATTTGACAAGCTTAGTTCTTTTTAGTTAAACTAACCGCCAGCGATGCACAGACTGTAAGCCACTGGAACCCTTTGTTCTGGCTGGCAGCTGCTTATCTGTGCTCCTGCTCGAGGAACTGCAATTTGCGTTTCTGTGCGTGTCTGACTGACCAAGAAAATTCTTTTTAAACTTCCATTTTGCTGAAATTGAAGCCGTGGCATGGTAAATATTTTCCTTCCACCTTCGGCTTTCAACGAGGGGAGACCTTTTTGCTGCCTTTGCTCTCCAACGTGAGCGGCGTAATTTTTTGACATTTTTTAATGCAGATTTCAGATTGTTTTTTGCTTGTCTGTGGCACGCGCTGTTGACATCATTTCTGCATGCATGACAGCATCTGCAGCCTAGCATCTCCCCTAGGCCCCCTCCATGGCGCGGCTCTATGTCATTTTATTTGTTTAGTTCTTCGCCTTTTTTGTTTGACTTTCGGCTTGGCCTTCCCCTTCAACTTTGGTGCGCTGTTCTGCTCTGCTTTGCCGTGCCGCTTTGGCTTTGGGGGCGCTGAAGCGGAAGCTGCAAGGGCGATGGGGTAGGCAGGGGGGGCATGGGCATGCTGGCAAAGTGCTGCAAAAAGCAGTGCATCATCCGTTGCCCAGTAACAGATCCCCCTCTCTACCTCTCTCCACTATTTAGTTTATCAAGAACATTTTCTGCTTTCGTGGGCTTCTTCCCCTCTCCCTTTCTCCCCCTCTTTGGCTGTCAGCTTTTTTATGTAACTTGTGTTGTAATTAGCCACACCCTTCCTCCCCAGCAGTGCACTGCACTGCACTGCACTGCTTAGCTGTCGATAAAACTCTGCTACTGGCCGCATTTCAAAGTGATAAACGTCACCAGCTCCATTGCATTGATTTCGGGCTTCCCCCTTCATTAATATCAGCTATTCGTCACCCCCGCCACAGGCGGGGATGGAAGTGTGCGGAAAAGCGAACCGCAAATCAAACAGAGGCACGACTTTCCCGCACTACTAGTCCCATGAGTAGCTAACTTTCCTGACCTTTCAGCCCTCTCCTTTTCAACTACATTTTGCAGTACAAACACTTTAAAACTGAATTCGACCACAAGATACCCACAACCTGCTATATATTATACCTCCCCTTAAGAGGGGATTCCGGGAAACTCGGCTTTATGTGGGCCGCCGCTTTATGGGTGTATTAATGAGACAAAAGCGTTCGGTAGTGAATTGGGTGCTTGTTTAATTTCATCAAAGGGCAAACTCTACATAGACCTAATATTTGATTTCGAAAAACTAACTTTAGAAGGTATTAGTCCCAATCCTGTTTACGGGATCTTAAAGACATTTTTCAGGGATGTTTTTGCTGTTTTCCATCTTCCGATTTTAGAGATCTTTACAGAAAGACACCCGTTGATAGCTAAATTGAGTAAGTAGACAGGTATATAAATATAAATATTCAAGCTTTTTAGCGGCGGTGAGCACGACATTCGAGTTGATTAGCGATGAGCCTCATCACACAAACTGTGATTTTGTTTTTGCATTATCGGGCGCGAAAGCGATCTCCACTATTAGCTTGTGTTGCCGAAGAATAAATCTCGGGATTTGGGATCAAGAGCAATGCCTTGTGGCGTCTGTCTATCCTTTGAATGCTCGAATGTACTACATTTAGGCACACGTCTCCACAAATAAAATATACCGAGTGGCGTGCCTAGCATGCAACAGCTACACAAAGCCATTGGGCCTGACCTAGATTCGGAATTCGGCTGGAAGCTACCTGGTTGCCGCCTTATTTGTTGGTTTTTTCATGCATTTTATGCATTTAAATTGAAATGAAAATTCAATTGAATATGCCACCTGCTCGGAGGGTCATATTTCTGGTAGCACAACCGCAGATGTAAATGTATCTGTCAGCTATTGTAGAGGGAAAATACAATTTGTGACAGCCTTCTCTGTGCCCCTCTCCTGTTGCCTTTCGCTCCTCTAGCCACACCATTTATAATGTTGTGAAATTGCAGATTTTGGGGCAGCTCCGAGATATTTCTTATCCTCATGGCTGAGAATAAAATGCTCCTTTGCTATCCGACTCAAATCAAATATCCCTTTTCCGCATTAACTGAAGTTGTTTGTGCCCTCCAGGGACCGGCACGCAAGCAGTGCAAGGCAGAAGGGAAACACGAATCCTTGTTCCTCCACGCCTTGGCTCCCGCTATCTCTGCGGTACATTTTAGACTAATTGCTGTATCCGGTTGCAGGCAGGCGGGAATGGAACTGGCACGGGGCGTGGGGCATGGAGCATGGGGCCCGGAGCACAGTGAAATCAAATTAAAATCAAGTGTGTGGCAATATGCAGTTTTAAATTACCCTTCGCATCCACATACCCCTCGCAGTCGTCCTGCCCACCTCTTTGTGCGGGGCGTGACTCCGTCATTAATGTGGCCAGACCGGCACGAACCCCCTGCACACCACACTAATGAGTTCTCATTGCCGTCTTTGTCCCTGCATCAACCATCAGTCATTATCCATTCGGCATAAATTAAAGCACGCTTCCAAGCGCGGCTTTAATGACTGTCAATACCAAAAACCAGCGTCCAACTAAAGCCAAAACCAAACCGCGGTCAAGACCATGAATAGCATCAAAAGCCAATACGAAATGGCAGCAGGGGGGTTAGAGTAAAAGAGGCGAAAAAAAGGCAACAACGATGCTCGGAATACCCTAAAAAATATGTATTTATGTTAGTATATGTAAATCATCTCGGCCCTCTCGAAAATGGGTATCGGTATAGGTATTCATCTCTTTAGGTGGGAATCCTGTATGGATCGAAATCCTCTACCAGTTTTGGTAGTTCTGCAAACCCAGCATATTTTGTTGAATGACCATCACACCCTTTAGTCTGGAACATTGAAATGTCGAGCAATTAGCGTGAATTTTGGTTTTGGTTAAGGGCATTCACGCAGCCCGCAAGAGCACAGCCTGACATACATACGTACATACATATATTTAGGATGACTTTAAATGAATTTTCGATTTTTCCGGTTGAACATCATGTGGGGGCAGGGCAAGGGCAGGTCACTGCACATTTTCATGCATTCTTGCATATTTATAGTTGCAGATATGTATGGAAATAGGGCAGTGGCCAGAGCGGGGTTCCGCAAAACAGAGACCTCTACAATTATACATTTAATTTTTGTACATTTGTTCGGGTTAGGATCGCCCTTTTTTAAGCAATTCAAGCGATAGCTTGGACTAAGCAATTTCCATTACTTCTCATCTAGAATTTAGTTTACCGAAACGAAACCTTTTTTTATTGCTTTATTCTCTAAAATGTACCTCTGCCCTACAGATCCCCACTGTATTTGTCGGAGATTTCCGGTTTCCTTGCGCCGGGGAAATTTATTGGTGAATTTTATGAAAATGAGATTTAATGCGCGGCCCAGCCACTGCTCTGCCCATTTTTTGCTCCTTTTCTTGGCAGGCATCAGAGCGTCAAATCCTTGAGGCTGGAGCTCATTTCTTCGTGTGTTTCTGACTGTGTTTCTGGTTTTCTGTGTGTTTTGGGTCTCGCGGCGCCTCATAACTTTTCCTCATGGCCAGCAGCAAAGGCAATAGAAAATACTAAAAAAAAGTATCAACCCCCCAGCATCAGCACCAAAGAAATCCTGGAACTGTGGAGCAACAAAACGGAGAGAGTGCAAAAAAATATTCCGGCTCTGGTTTTTGTTTTGTTGTTTTTTTGACTTTTTTTGCTATTTTTTGGTTGATTATTTGCTTTGAAGGCAGAGCAATGTAGCGAAAAGGAGTTGCTAGAATATAGAATACCCTCTACACAAATAAATGTAAAATTGAACCCAAAATATTGCATTTTGAACGTTGGCCTCATGATCGAAGGATTGGAAAGGTACCTCGAGGTCTTGAAAGGACCTCAGAAGCAAAATTAAATGCACACAAATTCAGCCATGCTCCGGCTTTCACTTTAACAAAAGTTTTCTGATTTGCTTTTGATATCACATAAACTGGTGCTCCCGTTTTCACAATATGCAAGACTTCTTCGTTTTCAAAAGGAAAACATGTTCCTCGATGAAATGAATCTTAATTGCAAAAGGGAAAAAATTGATGAATTACTGAAACATTAACATTAATTTGACACCATTACCAGGGAAATTTAGCCTATGCTTTTTTATAAATAATTTTTCCTTAGCCTATCCTCAAATTTGATTTCCCTTTTAAAATATGTGGACGGGTGTAATTTAAATATTTCTTTCAGTTTATTTTCAGACATTCTTTCAGTCATATACTAGATGTGATTACGAATAATAACAAACTGCATCTATGCCTATAGTGAGAGAGAGTACAAAATTTACAAATTCCAACTTTCACGTCACGGAAACGTGTTCCTCAACTTTTCCATGGGTCAAAAGGGGAGTGGAAACTTCGAGTCAGCAGAGGTAAAAGGCCAAAGCAGCCTGGAAGTGTGCCGGCTGGTTGGGAAACCCAGTTAAAAGTTAAAATTCGATATTAACGGAATAATATGTATGTATGTATATATCCGATTGTTTTTGTTAGCGGTTTCCTTTAGTCTGTCAGACCCATATACCCGCCATTCTGCTGAGTGCTGGGTGTGGAAAAGGATGGATTTCTGAAGGATTTCCCGCTACACGAAACTCATTTTTCTTGTTTGTCGTCGCCGCTTTAGCTAAACATTCATTATTTCACTTTCGGGTGTTACGAGTTTGCCAACGGGTAGCTGTCTGTCTGTCTGTCTCCGGCTGCCCATCAGTCGTTAGCTCTGTTGTGGCCTCTCATCCCTCAGTGGCTGCCAGCCGAGTATCGGGCATCTGCATTTGTCAGAAGCGTGCCATACGCAGCAACAGGCGAATCGACTCCAATTGGAATTCCAATTGCGACTCGATTCTAGAGAAAACAAACTAAACTCGAGTGCTCTCAGAACTGCAAGCAGTGCAGCCATCAGTGCTGCTCAAACTGCGAGGCAAGAGCTCAGAAATCCTTCAATCACATTTCATTTATCAGGCTGACAAAGAGCCTTAACGGCAATAGGGAATAGCCTCTCCTTCCGCCCCATAAATCTGAGTCCTCAAGTGCGCACAAAAACCCTCCACGTCACCTTCACCTTTCTCTTTTTCTTTTTCATTTTCCTTTAACCATTTCTCAGCTGGAGGAGGCTCGGGCATCCAAACATATTAGATACCCTTCCTTCGAACACACCTATCATATAAATATAAGCCCTTTAATATTCGACTGTGGGTTTATAAATTTAATTTCTTTTAATGATATCCTTATCGATTGGGAATGTACCACTGAGCATCCTGATTAGCTTATAAATTAGTCGTCCCTTGTTTGCTGTTGCTTGTTAGCTGCAGATTTCCTGTCAAGCTCTAAAGATTCCTGGAAGACTGTACCACGTACACACACAAACACACACAGACGTAGTTTGGACAGCACTTTGACGTCACATCGAGCTGCCAATCGGCGTCCTTGTTGTTGCTTCTGCTGCTGCTGCTTTTGGGGGGCCGGAGCTAGTCAGGCTATAAAAATAACACATCATCGGATAAGTTTCGCCAGTGCGAAAATTATGCGGCACTACACGCCAGTCTACCAGCAGCAGACCCGTGTCGTTCCTCCATCGTTTGCCTCTCGAGATGGTAACCAAACAAAAAAATGAAGGGTATTTTGTGCAGTTTGCTCTTTCTAATGGATTTGTTGTTTACGAGCCAAGGACACTCTAATAATAGAGATCCAATGTTGCGTCTGTCCTTGCCTCCAACTCCACGCCCACATCCCATTCCTAATATTTCGATAACCTTTTCGCTACCCATATTTCGTTCCGTTGATAATTTTGACGAAGAACTGAAGCGATAGCATAAATAAGAGCTTAAAGCAGGAAACGCCATCGGCCGGCCCAACTGCCAGCCAGCCTGTCCTGTCTTGCCCTGTCCGACTGTCTGGCCTATCTCTGTTTCAGCCTCCTTCTCGCTTTCCTTTTTTTTTTATTTTGCTCCGTGCTATGGCTATAGCTGCCTGCCGTTGTATGTCCTGACAGAACTTCCGACGTGACCGTGTCCTCCATGTGGAAGCGACATATGCAAAAGCCGCATAAATCAAAAGATCTTCGAGCATGAAAACTGGCAGCGGGACAAAAAAAAAGAAGACAGAGAAACTAAGGGAAAAAAAATCCAAGCTTGACACTGACTAACTGTCAAGGGCCGATGCCAATGCCGATGCCACGACAACATGGCCAGGACCCCGTTTGCCAACTCTCTGTCCTGGACAAGGTCAGAGTCTTAAGGCACAGTTTTCCTCCACCCCTCCCCCCTTAAAATTAAAGAGAACTCAGAGCGGAAATCAAGCGTGGAAGTTGAAGGCCAAACCGGATGCGCCACCGAGAACTGTAGATAGGAAGCGCAGCCGGAAGTAGCCGAAGCAGGTGCACTGCCATTACCGTTGGCCATTTGGGCAATCGAATTAGGACAAATAAATTTCATATACTATTGTCCCAACGGCCAAGTTTAGCTTGAGCCACTAGGGAAAAGTGAATCCTAAATGCTGTCCAGGGCGGACATCCACTATAGAATCCATAGACAGCTTATAAAACCTCATGGATGGTTGGACATGGACATAACGATGGTTTATCTTAAGCCACCATCCACGGGAGTCACCGAACTATATTTTTCCTCACGACTGTATGCATCAGGTGTAAGGGAATGAAATGCAAACTGCCGGGGCCCTGGCTTAACATACCTTTGCAGATCGATCGCTCCAATGCCAGCTTTATAATACCAGTTAATACTACTGGCTGAGGCGTAGGTTATAGATTTTCATTCTTATAGGAAACATGTGAAGTAGTAAAGCAGAAAGAACAGACGAACCAATCCAACAAGATAACGAAAATGTTTGTTTGAGCATGTCACAAGAGGCACGAGATGAAGGAAATCAACAATGACAACTGGAAAGGAGACAAGCGTGTCGGTACACTCAAAGGGAGTACTGATTGGTAACTAAATACCTTAAATTGAGTCACCACTAGAACCATTAAACAGCTTGCTCTATACGTACAATTCCTGCTTTCAAATGACATCGTTCGGAGCAACAGAAGTAGTTGACAATACTGAGAAAAACGGTTTGCCGGGTCAGCTAGTACAAATTATAATTACCTATTGCTATTATTATCATAATATATAATTACTTGAAAAGCTTGTATGCTTTGTTTAATTTCCAGGAATGTCAAAGACTAAGACTCCAATTCTAGCTGTTCGTATAATGTATATTATTATTATGTTTCACCTGGAGTGTCTTGTAATTACCGACAAGTGCTGTTCGCAATCTCAGCCTTTATCACAACATCAATCCATCATTTATAATCTCCACATATTTAAACAATCAATGATGTGTGTATGCTTAACATTATTGAACATCGTGTCCGCCTTTCTATCAGTTGCCAGTTGTATCCGTATATCTGTCGTCTTAAGTGACACTCACGTTGATGTCCTCTCAATGCATTGTTTCTCCAACGCGCACGCAGTCACTGCAGTTCTCTTCTGTATCCATCTCCCAGGCTCCGAGACCTACATATGTGCGTTCGTACGTACATATCTTGTCAGTTTCAATTAAAATTTCTCCAGCGTTCCGCGGACCCAAAAAAGTAGAGGACAACTAAAAAAAAATGGTCTGTTCACCAGGCCAAAAAAAAACCAAAACTTTTTAAGTGTCATTTGCCAGCCCAGCGACAGCTCCTCCGCGTTCACCCCCTTTCCGCCCCCTTGGCACGTTTTGCTCATTTGCTCAACTTTTTTACAAGTTTCTGTGTTCGCTTTGGAAACTTGTGTAGCGCTCCTCGCTGGCCACCAACTGCGCTAAGAATTTCCCAGAACTGAGGGGATCTACTCGTACAGTGGAATCTGGAATGATCGACAGCCTCCTGGCAAGCTGGATGCACTGGGTGTGTTCACCCAACAGAGTGTGGGTATTCTTGGCACAACTTATTATATGTAGGAGCAGCATATCCACTGAGTATCCCACAGTCGTTCTTTCTTGTTGCATTTCCTTTCAACTTGGGCAAATATTTTTTCTGGCAATGAAGTGGAATGCAGCAGAGCAGGGGATGTCATCCGTGGCCAAAATTAAATTTAGGCAGTACTCACTGCAGGACTCTCCTTATCCTAGATGTTGTTACTTCTAACGAGCTTAGACTCTCCGCTTTAACTCCTCCTGACAGGCCAACCATTACTCTCACTTAGAGGAGGACTAAAATGCTACCCCATTCAGCAGCAGATCGAAAATGGCGCATTGTGTTTTAATTAACTTTCGAAACTCTCTCCCACCCACAGATAAACATGGCTGTTGCTGCTCTGTATCTGTTACTGTATGCGTGTGCTTTTCAAATGCATTTGCGTAACCCACACACCCAAGATACATGCACCCTTCTGTCATTCCATGGCCCTCTGCTGGCTCTGTTTTATTTTGGATATGTCCTGTGTACCGAAAATTTCAAATTACATTGCCATACATGCTAGGACATATTTATGAATGTCCTGTCCATGTCAACTTATGATAACCATTGGACGGTTGGGCTCCCGGGACTTGGTCCAGTGGGTCCTTTGGCTGTGCGTTAATAACGACAGTAAAGCCAGCAGGGGAACCGAAAATTAATTAGACAGGTCCACCAATGTCTGCTGGAGCTGGCCAGCTAATTCAGCTAAATTCTGGCCCTGCTTAGCGGCCACTTGGCAAAGTTTTGACATGAACTCGCCCACAGAAACAGAAACTTGGCCAGGGAAACGAACAGTTGAACGAATTTCCTAATGATGAATAAAATTTCCATAAAACAAATTATGCAAGTTCTGTAATCATTCGAGTAATGAACCTGAAACGAATTAATTCAAGAAAGCAGTCAAATATTGTCATAGCAACAGGGCAAAGTTTTAGTAGCAAAGGGCCTTTAAGTGCAGAATGGACTGCCCTCAAAGTAACTTCTAGACAATCGATTTGGTAAATATTCTTTCCGAAGATATACATACGAGCTTATACATATGTATTTGGATTGCATCAGGAAATGTTAAAGAACACAGAACTCACTTCAAGATACTTCTGAATCGGTGAGCCCTGTTCAGCTTCGGCAAACAATATTTAGCAAATGAAGAATGGGCTGAATCTCGCAAAGACAATGCAGTAAAAAATTGCCATTTCCCCAGTGAAGCAGCCTGGGGAGCATTTTTAGCCGTCACATTAAGTGACTAGAGCTCCAGTACGACGAAAAACTTCAGCACAAAGCAGCTCCACACCGAAACTTGAGTAATGAGCGCCGCTCTAGTGCATCGCTTGCTGCTCGAAAACAATTAGCAGCCAAATGAATTGTTAAACTTAGTGCCAAAAAAACAGCCGTGGGAGGTAGCTGGCCACATTTCCGTACGTACTCTCTGGAGTGACGTAGATGCCGTAGAACCCATGACAGTGACAGGAGAAGCAGCTACTGCAAACAGCTAAAGAACTGCTTCTGGGAATAAGGACAAAGCTGATAAGGGACTGGCTTACAGAATTCCACTGGAACTGCATTCATTCCTTGAAATCTATCTATGGAGGAGTACTTTCAACAGCCCTTGGCAACACGAAATATGAATGGTCTAAAATACTTCAACAGCTAAGACTATAAGAAACATACTTTGAGGAGATTTAGGAGTACTGTCACACTTAGACAGTCTCTTAAACAGATGCACAACTAGTCTTAATGTATTAGTAGCAGTATTGGTAGTAGTATTATTAACCGAAATGAGACTCAAGCAAATACCATCCTCCTAATTATATTGATAAAGCCTGGCCAGAATTAACAGAAGGAAAAGGAGACTGCTTAATGGAGAACAAAATTACCATTAAATATAATATTCATGTCCAGAAATTGCACAAATAT
Source organism: Drosophila miranda (assembly GCF_003369915.1). Lineage (NCBI taxonomy): Eukaryota > Metazoa > Arthropoda > Insecta > Diptera > Drosophilidae > Drosophila > Drosophila miranda. The sequence continues at coordinate 7,661,623 of NC_046673.1, forward strand.
CAGACAATGTCTGTTTACAGGTACTACCCCCTAATCGAGTATTCTACATGCATATTTCCCAATTAATCATCTAATAGAAAATAGGAATAGGAAACAACTTGGTGTTCGAATGTGTAGCCCTCTTTATTTACAATTGTTTATATTATATTCATTTTCATTTATAGTCATACAGCTGCTACCAGCAGAAGTCGAAGATGTGGATTCAAAATGCATTGACTGACTCTGACTCTGACTCCCACTCTAACGAGCATTGACAGACAGTAAAGGAAACATAGAGTTAGAGGGAGGTTAAAAGACACAAAGACAGACACAACGATAGAATGAAATGTGAAAGTGAGAGAAACTTGCAGCAAAAGTGTCTCATTTGCTCCGACTGAAGATGGTTTCACATACGAGATATTATGCATTTCATTCTATATCTCTTTACCACTCTCTTTGCACATTATGCATTTTTTAGGCTTTTATTGCTTTATGCCTCCAGTTAATTAAAGAATAAATGAGACCCGCACAAGTTCAATTGCCAATAATTGCACGCACAAATATATTAATTTGGACATATGGGAGGTCATGGACAGACCTGACCCAAGCTTTTGCCACTGCTTCTGCTCCTGCTTACCCCACAAATCCCTTAAATATTTCGTGGACAACACCGTTGAAAAAATTCCACATGGTCGTAAGCATGTCCTTTTGCTGGCATATTTCCGTGTGGCATCCGGTGATGGTCGATGCAGAGGCGCAAGGGGCCAGGGATCAGCTAAAGGACACTATTGGGAGCACATTGCGGCTCGATTACTATGCCCAAGTTAGTTTGTTTAGTTTTTAAATTAAATAGTATTTATTAAAGATTTAAAGAGTGACATTTCGAACGAATGTCAACGAGTTAATGTAGCAGCAAATGTTTATTTCATTTGCATAATTAAACATGTCATTTCAATGTATTTTCCTGCTAATTATTCATGTTAACCATGGCTGAAAGCCACAGTTGTGTTGTAAAGGTGGAAGCGGAAGCGGTCAAAATGAAAATGGCCGTTTGAAAGGAATCAATTTCTGCGAAAAACACACAAAAATGTTCCATATCAAAATTTTGTAATGCATCTAAGATTCATCCAAGTAATTGATCAAATAAGGATTGGCCTATGATTGGCCCCATTTGTCCATTGCAGGGTTACACGAGTAAGTGCTCTTAAATGGGAATCCCCGCCCTTGTGCATTCCTAATCTGCATCCAAGTGAGTCTCCTCAATTTCCATGCTTGCAACAGCTTCAGCTTCCGTTCCGCTCTTCCGTTTCCTGTTAGACCCCGCACTTGGTCTTTGAACCTTAATGCCGCCTTTGCCAGTTGTCCTTCTCCCCTCGGCTGTGACGATTGTTGTAGTTTTGTTCTCCTCTGGCGGCGCGGCGTCTCAAGTGCTAACAAAGCTGTCTAGAATCTGCTCCACCGCTAAACCGCACTACCCCACATTGTCCCCACGAAGCTGTGGCAGCACTTTTCCAATCCCAGACCCCAGAGCCCAGACACCAGAGCCCAAGGCTTTGCTGGCTTGGCTTCTTGCCTCCATGTTTGCCTCGTTTACAATGTTTTTGTTTTGCATTATCTGCATGTTTCTGCACAGATGCCTCTAAATGCATGACTTACCTCCTTGCCGCCCGCCTCTATGGCTGTGTGGCATCCCATTACTGCTGTTGCAAGTGTATGGTTTATAGTGCGACAACCGCTTGCCACCGGCAATGAACACACCTAAAAAGTTCCTAAGCGAAATAAACAAAGCCTGGAGGATAGCAATACAGTGAAGGCTGTTCTGGACGGACCCTAAAGGATCCAGCATTGAGAATTCGTCGAGGGAGCCTTCGCTGTACGGGAAGATAAGAGGGCACGACCAATTTGCCAGACCAACACGTGTCGATTCACAAAAAAATTGAAAACTGTGCAAGTGGGAACATTTTTAAGCAGAAACCTTGACAGACACATTTTCCGTTCTCCCACCCACCCACACACCTATCCCATCGGAGATACACTGGTAAAAATCGGTGCATAAAATGGGTCCCAAGTCGGGTAAAAGAGGGGAGTGTTTTTGACAGTCCGTAATGGGGAATACTCCTCCATTTTGAATGTTTTCTCTTCTCAGATAAAGTTTTTCTTGATCAGCCTGATATTCCTTGAAAATTTCATTTGGAATTGCTATATAAAGGTTATACCATGGTCTTAAGATAGAACTCTTTACAATCCTGTCTTGAAGTAAATTTGTTTAATTTAATATAACACTCTTGGTGTATTTAATTCAAATCTTTGAGGAATTTACGTTTTTGGAAACGCCTTAAAGCTATAACCTCTCCTATTTCCAGTATCTACTTGTATGTATTTGTTTCGATTTGCAACATTTTGTTTCAGTGCATAAAAAAATAGAGGTGGAAATCCAACACCGAAGGAAGCATCCGAACAGTCCGAAGTTTCTTTACGCAATCATCATAAATTAACGATTTTCAACAAGTGGCAACAACAGCGGAAAATGTGGAAATGAAAAAGAAAGAAAGCTACGAGGCGAAACTTTTCTAGCAACAGAATAAGCAAACAACAAGCAGGAGTAGGAATGGGAGCCGGAGCCGTAGCCAAGCCTGATCCTCCTTCATTCCTTTGCTTCTTCGGTGGCCCCAAACTATGGTTGTGCCCCATTTTCTATTCAGCCTAGACTGTTGCCGATCCTAAAGCGCTGAAAGTTTCCGCAAATTTTTGTTGACCAAATTGTAGATTCGATGCAAAGTCTTGAGCTCCGGATGGACCAATATACGATTTAGGAAGAGAGGATGGCCCGAGGGAATTGGAATTCTGTTTCAATTAGCAGGACAGTAAGCGGCTGCCACAGCGTGTCCTTGCCGGAGTTGCACGACCAAATTATGTTCATGCATATTTAAAATGCTTAATGAATTTTATAAAACTCGACGTTGTCTGTTCGAGTTTGATGGGCTTAAGAACGCCAAGGAGGCTGCCTCCCTGGTTGCCTGGGATATTTGGCACGTGGCGGGGGACGGCGACAAGAGTACGGCGGATACGCAGGACATTTTCTGCCTGTTGCTGTTGTGTTCAAGCCGCCGCCACCGTCCTTATGGCATAATAGGGAAGCATGTTTTCTGCCCTTGCGACTCGCTAGTGGAATAAAGTAAATATACATACATGTACCTCTGGTGCATAATGGCAAACCAACAAAGGCACATACTGCCTGGGTATATCCTTACACAACTTTCAAGATTTTCCCGGAAAACGAATGACTTACACTTCAATCGACTGCTAGGGATACTCGTAAATGAAGATGAGACGCGTAGCAGAAGCAAAGAGGAGCAAAATGTATGAAGTATTCTTAATTTCAGATTCTTAATTCGATTGTGAGTGCCACAAAACTAACGATGGGGAACGTTGTGCTCTACTTTATACCCGGTACTCAGTCGGTATATTTATGTGAGGTGATGATTTATACTATTTATTGTTTGGTAAAATCGGTCGAACATTTTGAGAGATTTTTATTCACTCGATTTGATCGGCTTCAATTTTTCCTTACAGGAATTATTAAATCTTTTTCCTATTCGTACACTATAACCAGTCGCTTCCAGTCGCTCCCTTCCGCCAAAAGGCGCGCACATTGCACGACGAAGAGTGCGTGTGTGTGAGTGAGAGAGAGAATGAGTAGACACTGCAATTTCATTTGTTCCTTCTGGCTATAATATTGATTCGATTTGAACCAGATTCGACAAGCTGCTAGATATGGTCATTCTCTATGATTCTGCATTTTTGGTTTTCTCGTTTCTTCAAAAATTGTGGATGCTCTAGCTCTTATAGTCTCTAAAAACTAGTTGACAAACAAGATAGACGGCCGGGCGAACATAGCTATATCGCTATATAGCTACATACCCTTCTGAGTGTTAAACATATCGTCTTTCGAAACATATCTAATATATGTATGTACCTCTAAACTCTTCGAGTACCAGGTAAAAAAATAAAATATACGACTTAAACACAACAATTTTGTGGTTCAGTCTACTACATTTTTCGTATCGTTATAATATTTTGTACACCGTAAAACAAAATGTCCGATATCATTGTCATTTCTTTATCCTCTGTCATTTCGCAGAAATGTTTGGGAATCGCAGAAGTTTTTATCTAGTATCCAAACTACATGAAAAAATCGAGTGAATTCCTTTCTGGATAGGGTTTTTTATGGTCTAACAGAATGAGCTTGTCTATATGCAAAAATTCCAAAGCCCTTGTGTTCACTCTTGCCAGGCTGCATTCCACTATTAAACAGAAAACTTTAAGATGAATATTCCAATGAATAACAACTAAATCAAGCAAGAGTCGAGTCTACTTATACGAATTAAACACAACAATTTTGTGGTTCAGTCTACTACATTTTTCGTATCGTTATAATATTTTGTACACCGTAAAACAAAATGTCCGATATCATTGTCATTTCTTTATCCTCTGTCATTTCGCAGAAATGTTTGGGAATCGCAGAAGTTTTTATCTAGTATCCAAACTACATGAAAAAATCGAGTGAATTCCTTTCTGGATAGGGTTTTTTATGGTCTAACAGAATGAGCTTGTCTATATGCAAAAATTCCAAAGCCCTTGTGTTCACTCTTGCCAGGCTGCATTCCACTATTAAACAGAAAACTTTAAGATTAATATTCCAATGAATAACAACTAAATCAAGCAAGAGTCGAGTCTACTTTTGGGCTGCAAGAAAAGCAAGATTTCGGACTTGAAATAATTTTACTTTAAAGGATGATGGATGAAAAATGCAATATAAAAAAGCGATTCGATTGCCATCAAATGATGACTGGCCAAACAGTGAGCCAAAAAATTTAGAGATGCCAATCTCCTTCAAACTTGGACAACCTTGGATCCGCCTCGGTCTCACTCCTCACTCCTCGTACAGCCAGGAAACAGCAGCATCATCTGCTGGGAGGCTTAGCAGATATTTTTTGACCAATTTATTCCATTATTGCACTATTTTATTTTGAATGACTTCCATGGAAAGAAATGAGCATTGAGTAAACCAATTTGGTGGGTAAATATCAGTCTTGCCAGTCGCTGATCGATGAATGGCTTCCAGCTGCAACCCACTTATAGGGGCACTTCAAAAACTATTCCAACCCAATCTTGAAGGCTTAGAGGGAATAGGAGAGAGCCCCGAACAAATATTCAGTCGAGTATGGGATGTGTTGCACACACGAACACTTTTAACTGCCGTCTTTCCCATAAATCGAAAGATGTATGCATTCTATATGTCGTTCGGGTTCGTACTTTGTTTTCTACTGCTGCTTTTTTTGGTAACCACTTCTTTGTTGTCCTTTTTTTGCTGGTGGCTCTCATAAAATTGTAAAACGAAAAGCCCTCAGAATGGGAGCAACTGCCTGGCTGGCGGGCAATAAATCTAACGATAATTTGATACGCACCGTTTTACGATGCTTTAGCGACAGCCCCGCGGGCCCCTTCCACCCATCGAGAGGTTAATGCTCCCCACTGCTCCTTGTCATCGCCGTAAAATGGAGCAGCGACAAAGCCTAGAGGGCTGAGAGAGCCCTAAGCCCAGAGCTCAAGCTAAGCCAATTAAATTATACATCGGACTGTTAACTGTTGCATGTCTTCAGGGGCAACGCTTCGGAGGGGGATAGAAGGGCTGCCAGTCGCAGACATCTTAATGTCGATTGCTGGCCACGGGTAACAGTTTTACTATTATCATTCCACATTTGAAAGTCCTTTCTTCTGGTGATTCTGATTCTGGAGTGTTATAAATGGTAGAACTGCAGCAGCTGCAGCTACCATCCACTGCGATTGAATTGCACATTTGCAGTTGCTTCCATTTCAGTGCTGCTTGAATTATGGATGCGCTTCTCTCTCCAGTCGTCGGCTGGCGGACTGGCGGACTGGTGGCGCCCCGAATCACTCAGCACCTGGCATGCATATTTCATGATATACAAGTGTACCCTGCCCCACCACCACTCTGCACTTCGCAGCCCTATCTCTATGTGCACAAACGTTTAGATGGCTGCCATGGGTGATTGGATCGGCATTATGCAGCTCTGGCATCAGGCATTGAAGCCAATCAGTCGCATGCTCCGACGAGGGGGCACTTGGTGGGCCGGGAGGCAATTGAAAGCATTGTCAGTTGGCAGGAAATTGCAGCGTTGCACACACACGGCTGATTACCGAAACGTTGCCACTCTGCTGCCACAATTGCTATCGAGGAGCAGGTGCAGGAGCCCAGCAATAATCGGTGTGGCATAAATATTAAGTATACGCCTCGTGGAGGGGGGGCCGGGTCCAACATTGTCTTCTCCAATGACACAAAATGGAAATGGAAACGGAAAAGGGAAGCGAGGCTGAAAACAAAAACTGCCACCTGGCATCGCTGGTAGCCACAATACAAATGAGTCCTGGTAGGATTAGGCCGGGAGGAGCGTTGAGGGCTGAGGGACTGCGTCTCTCCACAGCCATAGTTGATGAACCAAGCCATTCTTTGGACTAGGACTGGGCGAAAGTCATCGTCCTGCAGCCCAGAAAAGGCAATGCCACTGTAATCGTCTCGGACTGAGACTGAAACTAAAACAAAGCAAGTTTTGGCCATAAGCCCAGGACAAAACACACTCGAGGGCCCCATAAAAACGTCATATGTGGGAGTGGAAATCATCTCTCCTTCGGAGCCTCCCAGCAATCATAAGTGGTCGGCCTAGGGCAAATAGAATGTAATGAAATGAAAGATTCATGTTAATGGCTTTCAACAAGAGAACACAACAAACTGTGTTTTGGCCGCAAAATGAAGAGCGGCCCGGACACTTGACACTTTCCCATAAATAATGAATTGGGCAGAGATTATAAGTGAAGTGCCAGGAAAGGGCCAACACACGATAGAGCTACAGTTACCAACAGTGGCAAATGGCAAGTGGCACAACATCACTCACCTCCTCCGACGACGATCTTTGGCCCTTTGGATTGTATCTCCAACGAGGCGTTGGCACTTTCAAATCTTTAACTGAAATTTCACGTCGTTACGGCGCCTGACTCCGTGTACTGTGACTGGGGCGGACTCTCCCGATTCGGCGAGCGACAGCGACCTGCCACAAGGCGAGAAAAATGTGGACTGAAGGCGCCGTCTGATGCTGCACGCACGAGGGCCGCGTCAACCATGGGCCTGGCCACGAGGACGCCGCTACCCGAAGACTGCTGCCTGCCGATTCGGCACAGTGGTGGCACATTGGCACGCCCCTGACTGTGGCAGGCTGACTTGGCTCACAGTCGGGGTGCGGAATGTATGGCATGCAGCGGCACATTTGAATCCAAGCCAGAGAGAGCCAGAATCCAAGTCAAAATTTCTCTCACTGTCGGCAGTAATTACTCAAAACAAGTACATTGAAGCGTTAGAAGAAGTATTAAGGCTCAAACGGTAGTGCCTTCTGAATAACTCAACTGTTTCTAACTTATTTTCTCTCGCTATGTCTCTCTCTCCGACTGCCAAATATCAATCTCGCTGTGGCCGCACTCTGACTCCCCCCACTCATAAGCTTAGCCGAGAAAAGGCTAAAAGTTCTGACCCCGGGGACACCACGTGTGCTGAGGAGATCGAGAGTTTCCAGCAGTTCTTGGAACTGTTTTGAAATGTAATAGTTTCAAAAGTTATCATCATTTACACAGGATGCAAGGCTGACTTATGGTGGCCTCGACCTTGGTGGTCCAGTCCTCATATATATCCGCTAAGCACAATTTTTTCCCTGTAGTACCGTTACCATTGCTCTGTTAAATAAGTGTATGTTAAAGAACAAGTCATCTGCTATTGTTCTACGAGAAATAGAACCCAGACCCAGGCTGTAACCGTCTGTTATAGAGTTATATTATCATTACTAGACGATTAAATATAGGATCCATGGTAAGAGAAGCCTGAGGAAAACTATAGACTTGAAAGGGTATGTATGTTCGAAAATGGGTAAGTAGAGAATATGTTGTTGGTAATGTACTGGAAATGAAGCGAAGACGAACAAATTTTATGACACCCAGACGGAACTAATATTAATACTTTCGTCTGTACTTCTAGTTTTGGCATTGATCGTATAGATAGTGAAAACTAAGTGTATTTTTCGGACATTATATTTCCTGGCAATAAGCATATTTATTTAGAGGTCGGCTTCAGGCTTCCTCCTCAAAATTGGCTTGAATTCCCCATTCAAAAAGCTGAACCGCACTCCTACTACTCAAGTGCTCTCTATAGGGAGTAGAAACAACACGTACAGCTTTAACGGCTAGCAGAAACCCAACACAGAACTTGTGAGGCAATCATTTTGCTCTCACAGGCTTCCACTTTTGCGGGCCATCACTGTGACTTAGTGCGAACTTGAGGACTTCTTTGGGTCAGGGTCATGCCGACGGAGTGCTCTGCCCGGGCACATATTCCGGCCAATTACCCCAACGTCTTCCCGTGTCATTGGGCCTCCATCAACCCCCTTACCACCAATTTCCCCGACCAGCTTCCGGCTTAGATGCCTCCTCATCGGAGCCATGTGTGCAGCAGCATGTTCTTTCGCTGTTGACACAATGTCAACGTTCAGCGGCGCCAAACCGACCGGGCTGAGCCCAATTTGCACCTGGACATGCAAAGTCAGCAATGTCGCATACGAGTGTGCGTCTCTGGGACACGTTGACAGGCTCTGCTGTAGTCCTGGCTGTTTGTGCATGCAACAGGGCGTGTGCGGTATGGCTAATTGGGCAGCGGTGTCAAGGGAGGGGTCGAGGTGGCATCACCACAGCCAATAAAATTGATGATTTCTGAGCTAAGAAAATTCAAACACTTAATATGTACATGCAGTGCGTTTAAGATATGGTCTATATAAATCTTAGTATAAAAGGCCAAGATACAGCCTCTTTATTTAACCAATTGGCATATCATTTCATTAGCTTTGATACGAAAATCTATTAAAATAAGCAAAAGTTTACTTTTTCGGTATTTGGACACCACTTTATCGAGGTGGTATCCCCAAAAGTAGGTCTATTCCACCAATTCACGGTCCCATGAGTTTAACGCTGAGGAAAATACTTTAATGTTATTGCAAACTATTAAAATAAGTGACTTACATTCCATACTAAGTGTTGGCCAGCAACCTCCTCCTCCTCCTGTTTTTTGCACATGCCAATATGAATTCTAGACTTAATCGACTCCCAATTGCTGAAAAGTCGGGGTGAAAGAGGGTGAAGTCGCAGCCAGGCGACTTATGTTATAGTTACTTCAACTTCCAAACTTTCTGCGATTTTGGAATCTTTCAATCGATCTTCTTCAGCTACTACAGAAACAGTTGTCGAGCAGTTTGTCCGGAGGTTCAAGAACCCACATACAGTATGAGTATTAGCCCACTGTAATTGCTGCAAGCAAATGGGGTCTTAGCCCAATACACATACTCTACTTGCAGGGAGCGCATAGAATAAGAAAGAGAACAGATCGATCGAGGAACAGACACATGTGCCCATGATGAAATTATACAAGGTGAACAGACCGCTAACTCTCTTTCGGGTCTGCTGAGAACGCTTTGGCGCCCTGGTTGATAAGAGAGCGAAGAACGAGCAAGGTAAGACCCGCAAAGAGAGCGCGTTGCGAGAGCGGACCACCTTGTATAATTTCCTCATATTCCAAAATACCAAAAATACAGTTAAACTATTTTTTTTGTTTGCTGCTGCCGATGCGACATTCAATTGAAATGCGAAGCTGCCGCCCCTGCCGTCTGCCGTCTGACGTTTTCTCGACATTGCCTTTGTTTTTGGCCACATTTTTTCGCAAGACTCTGGTCTACCAGTGCTTGTTGCGCTTCTGCCAAATAATAAAAGCCAGTGGCAGCAGGAAAAAAAAGCAACATTTAATTGGCGACTGCCCACAGCTGGTACCCCGTCCCGCTGCATTTGTGGCACTTTTTTCGTCTGGGAACTTTCTTTCCGCAAATAAGATACACGCAAAAAAGTCGACGAAATGGAAGCGACACGACACCCACACTCCCATTGGCATACAAATGAAGAGTAATCGTTGTCCACCTCTCCTCTACACCTCTCTCCCATTGACCACAAAATTTAATTCACGTCGCGCTTATGCAAAGACAAAAAATCCAAAAAAAAAAAAAAATAAAGAAGCGAAATTAAAATTACAAAAAAAAAATGAACCGAAAGCAAAGGAAAAGATAAACGAAAACGAAAACAAAAACAAAAGTCATTTACGAATGATGTGCAAAATAAAAGCAATTAAAAATTATAAACAAATATTGTAATAATTGTCGTATAATCGCCCTGCCAGATGCTACCCCCAACGGAGCCGCAGACAGTCGACACGGAGGAAGAAACACGAATAATTAAATAATTTCTGGCTGTCACAGTGGCGGTACAAAGTACGTGTACGGGTTCGGAAGGGGCAACAGTAGCTGCGGCATTAAGAGTATTATATAATATTTTCCGATTATGAGGGTTATTGTTTTTCATGGCCTGCTTTTTGCAGGTGTTGGTGTTATTGCCTTAATCGCACCTTTCTTTTGTTGCATATTCCACACTGAGAGAAAACTGGCATATCAAAAAGAAATACATAAAGTCGTAATTCAATTAAATATTCGGTTTTTAAATACAACATGGCCAAAAAATTAATATAGTAATAATTATATAAAACACTTTAAAATAAAATATACTACACTAAATTTGTATGAAATATATTTAACTAAAATATGAAATATATATATTTTTAATTGTGCATATATTTCCATCAAATACTTTCATTTTAATATCAAATAAAATGGTATAAATATTTATAGCTAAGTGAATTCTCTGGGTGCATATTTTTTTGGGCGACTCGGCGCTTCTTTTTGGTGTTTCCCCACGCCCCGTCTCGCTTCGCTGACCTCTTCCCTACACCAATTTAGCTATTGCAACATTTGGGGGCAACTCGAAATGCTCTGTGGTGGGTGTGGGAGTGGGAGAGCTAAGCATTAACCCATTAGCATCCAAAATGGAAATGGAAACCTTTTCCCAGGCAAAGCAGACATTGAAGGAATTCTCAATTCGATTATTATTATTTTCGATTTCGTTATCAGCTTAGAAATTGGGGCTTAGAAATTGCTTTGTGCTTGTTTTTGCCAAATTTCCATGTGAAAATTTCACCAATTGATGGTAAATTAAGTGTTATTTTGAGGATTAGCCACTATCGCTATGGCAGTGTCGGGTGAGTCGGCTGGGTTGGCTGGAGGGGGAGGAGCAGGGGGACCAGCAGGAGGAGCAGCAGGAGGAGCAGCAGGAGGAGTCGGCAAACTTGCACCGGAGGCCTTTGCCTGGCAGCACATTGACTGGCCGCCCTGCGTGCAGGCGCCACTCTTCATGGACTGGGGCAAGTACTACAGCCGCCGCCTGCTCAACAGCAAGGCCATCGAGTGCTACGGCCGCGCCCTGGCCGTCTGCAAGGAGGAGCCACAGAAGCAGAAACGTTCCTGCAAGTATCCCAGCCCCGAGATGCCCGCATCCATACGAAACTGCCCGATCGAGCAGGGAGTCTGCCGGAACGATTACACGGCCCTGTTCCATCGCAGCCTGTGCCAGCGAACCATTGCCCAGTCGGAGAGGGCCTTCGAGGACGCTACTCGGGCCAAGGAAATGATGTGGCTGGCCCAGAAGCAGGTGGACAACAACGTGGTGGGCTCCGCTGACGTCCTCATGGCGGAGTGCGACGCCCTCTTCGACTGCAACGAATTCGAAGAAACCCTCCGGACGTTGCACACGGAGGCACGCTTCTACAATCCCGCCAGCCAGATGCAACGTCGCTTTGACGTTCGCAAGAAGAAGGTGAGTCCATGGCAGTCAATAGCATTCCTTTGAGACCTCTTCAACCGCTTGTGCAGATTACGGGCGTGTTCGAGGACACCGTTGGCGCAACGCTCGGACCATTCTTGCAGCAGAATAGCGCCGCCATCGGTGAGGTCCTGCGCCGTCGGCAGGAGCTAGCCGCCTTTGTGCCCCGTCCGCTGTGGAAGAAGCTGAAGGAGCAGCAACAATGCGACGTCCAGAGCGTCCTCGAGAGGAAGATAGAAACGCTGACCTCGCTGGAGCGGGCTCGGCGGCGGGCCAGCAAGAGCTTCTACAACCACCAGTACCTGGGCAGGAGTGCCGTGGACGTGGCCCTGCTGCAGCAGCTGCGCAGCAATCAGATCTTTTTGAACCCGCTGATGCACGGCACCACCCCCTATCTGCGGCAGCTCAGTGGCGAGCAGTATGGGATCGTCCGGAAGTTCATGGTGAGGTTTTGTCCACTTGGGGGGCAGAGGGATAGAGTGAATATCCACTTCTGAATTGCAGAAAATGATGCACGCCCGCAATCCGCTGTACAACAGCAAGACGGCGAAATGCCAGAGCACGAGCGAGAGGTGCGAGAGGAGCCGTGAGAGGTATCTCTTCCACGTGGAGTACCAGACCAGGCGCGACTGCGTCCGAATGCTGCGGGAAGTGCGGCAGCTGCGCGCGGAGGGCAACGTCGAGGGCCTGACGAACTACATCGAGCACATAATGTCCAAAATTATTGACCTGAAGACGCACCGCACGCTGCCCTGGAAGTGGGAGTTCGTCAACGACGTGTATAACACCCTGGCCCTGGCCCATGTGGATCGGTGTGCGGTGCCAGCGAACGTTGACTTTTTGAATCCGAAGAACCGCCTGCTGCTGTACCTGCTGCAGCCGGAGCGGGCCAAGGACATGACCATTAGCTTCGGAGGACCCAATCTCTACATGGAAATCAAAAAGGAGGAGGCGCGCCAAAATCGATCCAAGTAAGTACGAAGAAAGGAGAGTTTTCCCCCCTTCATCCTCTCTTAATCATCTTGAAATCGCAGCCAGATGATGGATCAGCTGGAAGAGCGCCTGCGCAACTCCCGCTATCCCATCGAGCGGGCCTATCTGCGCTTCGAGTTGGCCCGCGGACACTTCAAGGAGTCCCGCTTCGACAAGAGCCTGGTCCTGGCACGCAGCGCCTTCAATGGTGAGTCCCCAGCCTGCTCCCTCCTCACTATCCATTGGTGACGTGACCACTTCATCCGTAGAGGCCCGCAGCTGCAACAGCCTGATCTGGCGCTACAACAGCATCTTCCTGGTGTGCCAGGTGCACGCGGTCCTCAGTCGCTTCGAGCGCCTCAAGGAGTCCCTGGCGAAGGCCAGTCAGCTGGCCAAGGAACTAAGGTCCACCAAGCTGATGGCCTACCTGGCCATCTGCAACATAATCAACGAAAACGACCTGAACCTGCGCAGGCTGCGCCACTCGGAGCAGTCCCTGCGGAGCAAGCCCCGCAAGCGGACCATCAGTGCGGTGTCCTCGCTCCACTTCCTGAGCAACAACAATGCCTACAGCTGAAGGAGCCCCAGCGGCTGCGATTGGCTTTCATCTAACTTTCAATCTGTTTCCAAGATGAGAGAGAGAGAGAGCCAAAGCAACTCCTGGAGCTTCTCCTGCTTTACGACCATTGCTTACGACCGGCCCAGCCCTGCCCTGCTTTGAACCGAGTGTTAAGGATTTAAATTATGCTTTATTCGCTTGAGTTTGGCTTTGAGTGTTCGTTTCAATAAATAATAAATACGTATTAATTAACAAGCATCAACGTTCGTTTAGCATTAACAACTCATTAACAATTACAAATTACAAATTACGAGTAAATTAAGAGCACAGGAGAGACTGCTTGGCTTGCTATCAGGCATTGACGGTGGGGTTACCGTTGCCTCTGCCGCTGCCGCTGCCGCTGCCTCTGCCGTTGCGGCGACGCTGCCGATGCAGTCGATGCAGGCGCCTGGATAACGACTTGGCGGCAGCTGCTGCTGTCGTCGTTGTCGCTGTCTGTATGGCACTGCTTGCATTTGCTTGCTCATCCACTGCTTGATGCACTGCAGCGCTTTCAATGCTATTTTGGGAGTTACTTGCAAGGCTTGTGACCTCTGTTTGAACCTCCTCTTCTTCGTCGTCCTCGTCCTCCTCATCTTCCTCGTTCTCCTCCTCCTCCTCCTCCTCCGCATCACCATTAGCGTTATCTTCCTCCACCTCAGCCCCATCTTCACTCTCGCCATCCGCTGCCTCTTCAGCATCATCTACGTCCGCTTCTTCCGCTTTATTGGCCTCCTCGGCAGCTGTGTCATCGTTGAACTCTACCTCTGCCACTGGCACTGGCATATCATATAACTCAGTGCCTGTCTCTGTTTCCGTCTCCGTGCCCGTCTCTATCTCCTGCTCTTTCTCCGGCTGCACTTTTGCTGGGGGTTCCTTCACCTTGGCATCTTTCCCAGCGTCATCGCCATTTCTATCGTCATCATCCACATTTATCTCGTTGTCGCTAATGTTTTCGTTTTCGATTTCTTCTGCCACTATGGGTGCTTCTGCCTCTGCCGCTGGCTCCGTCCCCTCTTCAGCTGACATCTTCAACTCTTCCACCTTCGCCTCCTCCTTCTCGGTCTCCTCCGCACCATCGATCTGCTCGTGGTATGTGTCTTCACTAACAACAATGATCGGCTGCCTAGTTGTCGTGGTCGTAGTCGATGTCGTTGTCGTCGTTGCGGCTGTTGGAGGCGCTTCAGTGGCTCTTATTGAATTGGTAATTGTTTCAATTACTTCGTTTGGCTTCAGGCCACTCTCGCCAGCATTGGCAGGTGTCTCCGCCTCCGCCTCTGTATCTGCCTCTGCCTCTACCTTTGCCGGCTCCTCCAACTCCTCCTCCTCTTCGTTGACGGTCTCCACTTGGTCTTCTTTGTTGGCCAGGTCTTGATCGCTGGCCATTAGCATTTCACTTTCAATCGGCAACGGTTCAGGCTGCTCCTCCTCCTCTGCCACCTCCTGGGGCTGCTGCTGCTGCGGCTGCTGCTTCTCCTTCTCCTCTGGCAATTCCGGTTCGTTATAGTCATACTCCGCACCAGAACCCGTTCCCGGTTCCATTTGCTCCTCATCATCACCATCATCATCATCGTCATCCTCATCGTCGCCCTTTGATGATTCGGCGGGAGGCAGAACGGGCTTACCATTCTTGTCCACGTACTGGAGGCCGTCGAGGCCCATTCGCATACACTGGAAGTGCATCTCGAAGAGATCGGTGGTGGCCAGGCGCACCACAAAGTCCATGCACATGTTGAGGTTGTTGCCTACGAGCGCGACGTCCGTCATCTGGACGCACATGGCCATGGGCACCCCCATCATGACCGGTATGCAGAACGGCGCCGGATTCCGCACCGAGATCCCGTACTTGGACGAGGGGCGCTCATTGAGGTACACCTCTAGCTGCGCCTCCTCCAGCTGTGGCACGAACGTGACGTTGGCGCATACTGCAAAAAACGAGACAGAGACAGAGAGCGGGGAAACGAGTGAGTTAGGGGCAGCACAAGAGAGTGAGACTATGAAACGATTCCATTCAATGAATGAAAGTTGCGGGTGGCAAATTCAGATTCGCTTCGCAAATCCAGACCAGAGCGAGGCAGAGGCAGAGCCAGAGCCAGGCAGAGCGCTCCAAGCGCCAACAATTTGTGGCATTTTGATTGGCAAATGCAACCATGTCACGAAACGAAATCGAAACGAGATTCAAGTACAGCTAAACCACTGTTATTGCTATTGTTGTCTCTGGCATGCGGCCACCAAACACCGCCGAGATCTTTGCCAAGGAAATCGGCCAGGCCCCCCCGAGCATCTGCCACGACTAGGACTGGGAATGCCAAAGTGCCAGAGACCAGGTCTTGATCTATGTGTCTTTCTAGGGTCTGCTACTTCCATATGTGGAAGCACAACTGCTCTTGACTCTGGTTCACGATCACTGACAGCACTTACTGTAGATCGCATCTCTATTCGCAGACCAAGCAGTGCGATAGCCATGATCATTGCAGTAGTTTCAATAGATGATAGATGATCGTCGGAAAGAGCTTTAGAACTTATAATTCCTGATTGAAACTGATCTTGTATTTAAGCGGAATAAAACGCCATCGGAATAATACCAATCGCTGAATTTTGGAGTCAATCCAAGGGCAAAACTTTTCTAATTTAAACTTATATTCCCAAAACTGTTTCCTATTCGCATTCTTAGCCTTTCTTTATTCAACAAGCTCTTAAAATGTTACTCCTTTTTCGGATCCCTGGTAGATCCCCCCTGGGAGAACAGGAGGTCCGTGCCTATTACTTATCCTCCATCCATCTGCTCTTTTGGTTTTGACACTCCACGACCCGGTCGACCCCTACTCACCTTTTTGATCGAATTTGTACTGATCCACCTTGAGGCCGGCACAGCATCCGCAGACGGGGCCACGGCATTCGCACGGCTGTCCAAATGTGGACCAGATGGAGCCCTTCGACGAGTACTTGACACTGGCCAGGTTGCGACCCCGCGACACGCTCACCGTGGGCGGCAGATAGGGCGTGTGCGTGGCCAGCTCGTAGAAGATCAGGCCGCTGCTGTAGCTGCGGCCGACGGTACGATGTGGATGCCACGCGACGAACAGTAGAGCCAGGCATAGGCAGGCCACGGAAGGGGTCGGCATTCTGGAGAAGATCCTGGCAACAGGCGTGGCACTTAACAACAAATCAAATATCACTGAACAAAAAGATCGCGGTAAATATTGGCCAAACGGCAGTGGCACGGGGCACAGGGGGCACGGGGCACACACAACGCTTAACGGTAACGGTAAGTCCGTGGCAGTGGCACAGTGGAACCAAACAACGGTCAGCAATGGTCAGCAATGGACAGCAATGGCAATGGCAACCGCTCGCGATCGACGACAATTAAATATTAAAACGCTGAACGCGCTGAACGTTAGCTTAAAAATGAAATGGAAACTGCTTGCCGAGGCAGCAGCAGAGAAGCAGCCGCACTGGCAGAGGCCGAGCCAGAGCCAGAGGCAGCATCAGTGGCAGCGGCAGCGGCAGCGACAGCGGCAGAGGCCGAGACTCCAACAGCAGCAGGCAGCAAGTTCATTGCGGTTGTTGCTGTTTTTGCGAGCAAACTATTAATACCCTGCTCGAGGAGAGCATATCCACATAGATGTATGTGAGAGAGAGAGCTGGGCTTTGGGACTCCGTGGAAGAATAGAGCAGAGTCTGGAATCGGTATTGATTCGAAAATAATAATAGCCACTTCGTTTTGGGGTAATCGAGATCTAATTGGTGATTAAATCATTCCCTGCCACCACTACTTCAGCGTCAAGAACTAAAGACTTGTAAAGATACATATCAGCTATATATCTGTAGAATATTTAGAGGGAAAGAGTCGAAATTGGAACAAGCCTTATAGCAGTCTTATGTATGGCCTTTTTATATGGAATATCGATGACGGAATGACCCAGGGTGGGATTTTACATGGGCAGACGCCGGTTGTAGCGCCTTGAGCGACGATAGAGACTTGGTGTTCCTATTTATTTATCATTTTCTGTAATTGCTATGTGGAGTTTGTGGGTGTTCTTCCTCACACCATGAAAACCATCGATCCAGCAGTGTTTCAAGGATTATATGTATATTTTTATATATTTTTCCAAAGCCATAATTTTTGAAAAAAATAATCGAACATGTCGATTAGACGCAACTTTTTGCCACCACTAGACCCCAATGCTAATTCTATGAAACAAAAAACTGGATCTCCTGCAAAGAAACTTGACGCAGTCCCAGTGCAAACAGCCCATGGAGACCTTTAGTAGTAGTACTCGCACTGTCAACCGCTCATCGATAGCTTTTGATCGATAATTGTCGAGCATTTTCAATAATTTATCCTAATTCCCAACAGACACATGTATGTACATATATAATTGATCTTTGAAAGATCATTTGACATTCGGCTCGATTTTATCCACAATTTGTCCGCCTTCTTATCAGCGCGGCAATCGGGAGTTGCCTCTGCTGCTGCTGCTGCGGCTGCTGCTGCTGCCACTGTTACCATTGCTGCTGTTGTTTGTGTCGCCACTGCTTTGTTTGTTTGCCGTTTCAACTGCCGGTGCTGCCACTGCTGCCACTGCGCGGGCACTACTGTTAATGCTTCGTTTTGTTGCGTGTGCCGCGGCGCCTCGCTTTTTTCGGGCGACAGTGACAAGAAAATTGCGACGGTCGTGACTGGCTGGGAAAGCCAAAAACAAGGGGCGACCAACGTCTCTGCCGCCCTACACCCCCGTCCATTGTGTTACGCAAATCACTTGGGGCAGGTCATGGCCCGAAACAGACGACTTCCAGCCGAAACCCAGGGAAACCCTTGGGGCAAGCTCCGGCCCAGAGCTCTCACCAAAAAAGCCAATACTGCGGGAGTTCCTGTTACTCTTGCCGCTGATTTGTGTGCTGGCCATATCCTCCATACATATATCTTCCATTGGAGCTTGGGGCTTAATTATCAATGGAGGAAAACAGACCAAAGCTATGGTTGCGCCGCGCCGCGCCGAAATTGGGCTTCTGTTTGCCAATTTTGGATCCAGCAATCGCGTTAAACGCATCGTCGCATTGCATAATGTCTGGGCCTGGGCCTGGGCCTGGGCCTGGAACTGGAGCCTTGCCCTCCCTCTGGCCCGCCCTAATGCAATCCCATTAAGCGTTAAGGGGGACAACAGTTGCCAAGTTCGACGATTGAACTGCCGATGAATACAGCTCCAAAAAAACCAAAAAACGAAACCATGAGTGTTTGCTGCACCGATACCTGTACGCCCTTTCAGTTCTCTCGACCTCTTTGTTTGTGGGCAATCCATACTATAGGTAGCTGATATCACACATATATTTTCCCTTTGGAAGGATTTGAATAGAGCCTTCCGAGGCATGTGAAGATTCCATTTGAAAAACCCTCTGCGCCTAAAGGGTATACAAAAACATCAAATGTGGAATACAAAAATTGAGAAAACTCTCTTGAAATAGAGATAAAAAATTCCAAAAAAGTGTCACCCGTTGGGAGCTGTTAACAATTAACTCTAATAAGCCCCGCAGACTGGCTGACTGGCAGACCGGCAGACTGGCAGACAGACAGACTGGAGTCGGTGCAATGCGCCATCGTTTATGTAATGAGCCGTCACCATTCACATCCACTTCGTCATCATCAGCGTTGTCGGCCCAAATGGGAGATGGAAGGCGGCAGTAGTAGTCGCTTATTAGGCATGGCATTATTATTCATTACTGATAAAATCAATTTGGTGTGTCTCCGACTCTTGCTTTATTTCTTTTCTTTTCTTTTCTTACCTTTTCTCGACGTCTTTCTGTCTGTCTGTCCGTCTGTGGCAACTGTTTTTGGGGCCCTTACGACAAATTACCGCAACTGCCACCATTGGGCCCGATCGATTAGACAGATGCATGTGAATCCCCAAGGAAACTTGCAATTCGGTTCCCGAAATCATGCCTCCACGAAAGTATTAATGCTAGAGATCAAGAAATTTGTACAAGTTTGCACTGAAATAGTTTTGGCGTTGGATTGACAGCCGATGGAGCACTCGGATACCCCAAGTTCCCTCGGTATGAAAAGAGGCGACTCGGTTCTCTCGGCTCTCCGGGGAGTCCTCTGAGTATGGTGGGCCTCTGAGGACTCTGAGGACTCAGCCGTGGAGCTCGAAGATGGAACATCGATTGGTACACCTTTAATTTTCTCACCAAAACAGCAGCCTTTGGTGATCATATCCTGTTGGGTATACACAGTCAAAGAGCGTATACAAACGGAACAGCCGCTGATGTGCTTAAGTTTCCGAAGATGCAAAACTTAAAGATGTGGCGGGAGGTCTGCCAGACCCGGTATTATTTTAAAGGCCCAAATAAAAAATGAAAATGGAAAAAGAGTCAATATGTATGGGTATATATTTATGCATACTCATATATATGTAGCTGATCCAAAGGCAGTGCAGTAAAGTATCAAATCACACAATGGTTTATCCAAGGAACAATAAATTCAATCAAAGCCATGTATTGACTTTCACCAAAACGATTCGGAAGAATAACGGCCTGTAGAGTTGTTTCAAAACGCAAACTCCAGATCAGATTCAATACCAGTTTGCGCCTCCTGGCGGAGGAAAGCGCGATGTAAAGGCTGATGTTGGTATGGGAAGAGAGAGGGACCAAAAATGGATACGTAAAATGTTTAAGGGATTACAAAAAAAAGCCCATTGCGGACTGCCACCGATACAAATGTTTATTCGCAATGACTGGGCGTTAATGAATATCTAAGGAGATATGTATGCATATGTATGTATCTTGGGACATGTGCTCCCCTGATATGTTTTAAAAAAAAGTTAACTATAAATGTCATAAGCTAAAAACAGTCGGAATACGAATTTGAAAGATATGAATCTAAATCTTCATAAAGTTAATCAATAATTAAATCAGGAATAGAAAGATCCCAGTGAAACATACTTTACCTATTTTTACTTATTTTGTATGTTAGATTTAAGTCGAACTTATTTGGCTTATCACTCCGGTGGATCCAGAATATGTACTCTCAAATTTTCTTGCTGTTATATTTAACGTTGGGCTAATATAATCAAAATTGTCTGTAAACCAAAATTCCACTTGTTCTTTTGAAATACTTTAAAAGTTTAAATGGCTGGTTATAAAGTAAAGTTTAAAGTAAGCCAGTCAAATAGAAAATTGATTCATTAATCGGATAAAATTATGTGGGCATGGGAAAATGTTTTATCTAGCTAATAATATTCGACGGAATATCAAAAATTAACAAAAGGAACGACTATCCTCTTTCGTTCTTTTTGGTTTGACCATTTTCGCTAAGACCTCTTTTTACGCAAAATTCAATAAAAGCAAGTATTTAAAATTAGCCAGTTAAGTAGAAAATTGATTCATTAATTGGATAAAATTATGTGGTCATGGCTGAAAGTTCTATCTAGCTAGTAATATTCCACGGAAGATCAAAATCGAGGAATATGTAAAATATAACTTGAATTCGTCAGTATATTTACGGTATATTTTTCAAATGAGACCGTATATTTCGGTGCTGTTCTGAGGGTCATACTGTAGAAACTGGTTTTCGCCGCGCTCCCATGTGGTGTTTTTTAGTGCTAAATGGTATTTTTGTCATCTATTAATTTAATTTTCAATGTTATATAGAAATCCAATAAAAGCAAGTATTTCGAATAGGCCAATCATGTATAGAATTGATTCATCAATCGTACAAAATTGAGTGGGCATGGCTAAATCTTCCATATATATAGTATTATTCTACGGAACAAAGAATATGAGCAATTGATCGTTTTTTGAATCGAATTTGAATTCGCCGCAGTTCGCCCCAGTTCGCTTTATAAACAATGAGTCTCATTCCATACACAAACATGCTGCTAATTCCATGCAGACATACCCTGGGGGTAATGGATGTTATAGAGTTGTGAATACGTTTGTCTTCCAAGGCTCAGTAGGTATCAGGATAGAGATAAATATATACAAGATACTAATAATACACATGAATAAGTCAAAAACATATCAATTTGAGAAAAGGTCTTAATAAATTGCGTTTGATCTACATACAAATTTAGCGAAATAGGGTGTACAAAGGGATATACACGCATCATGTCTTCAAATACCAGCAACATTGCGACTGATTTTTTGTTGAACTATTTTGTTTAAACGTTGTTTTAGTCAAAATACAATAAAAGCAAGGATTAAAAACCATCCAATCTTGTAGAAAATTGATTCATCAATCGTATAAAATTAAGTAGTCATGGCTAAATGTTCTATATAGCTAGTAATACTCGACGGAATATCAAAAACGAGGAATATGTATAATAGAACTTGAATTCGTCAGACCGTATATTTTATCAGTGGGTCCGCGGTCACACTGGGTGACACGACGACACAAGTCGGATTTCGTTGTTTTCTTCTGCAAGACCATGACCAACGCCATCGAGGAACTGCAGGCCATCATCGCCGAGCTGAAGACGGAGGTGGAGGAGCCGCGGGCCGTCATCCGGCAAAGCCGAAACCGCATCGAACACATGTCCGCCGAGGTGGTAGACTCGAATCCCTACAGCCGACTAATGGCCCTCCAGCGCATGAACATTGTGAAGAACTATGAGCGCATACGGGACAAGACGGTGGCCATTGTGGGCGTGGGCGGTGTGGGCAGCGTCACGGCGGATATGCTTACGCGGTAAGGGAACCAGGAAGGAAGTGCAATCTGAATAGCTGATGATCTCTTCGTATTGGTTTTCTTTTAGTTGCGGCATTGGCAAGCTGATCCTGTTTGACTACGACAAGGTGGAGCTGGCCAACATGAATCGGCTGTTCTTCACGCCCGACCAGGCGGGTCTGTCCAAGGTGGAGGCCGCCGCCCGCACGCTGACCTTTATCAATCCCGATGTGCGAATCGAGACGCACAACTACAACATCACCACCATTGATAACTTCGACAACTTTCTCAGCACGATCACGGGCGGTGGTACTGTGGCTGGCGAGCCCGTGGATCTGGTCCTGAGCTGTGTCGACAACTTCGAGGCCCGCATGGCCATCAATGCGGCCTGCAATGAGAAGTGCCTCAACTGGTTCGAGTCGGGCGTGTCGGAGAACGCCGTCTCCGGCCATATACAGTTTCTACGTCCCGGGGACACTGCCTGTTTCGCCTGCGCCCCGCCCCTGGTGGTGGCCGAGAACATTGACGAGAAGACCCTGAAGCGGGAGGGCGTGTGTGCCGCCTCCTTGCCCACCACAATGGGCATCACAGCAGGATTCCTGGTGCAGAACGCCCTCAAGTATTTGCTGAACTTTGGCGAAGTCTCCGATTATCTGGGCTACAATGCACTGAATGATTTCTTTCCCAAAATGACGCTGAAACCGAATCCCCAGTGCGATGATCGAAACTGTCTGTTGCGACAGAAGGAGTTCCAGGCGAGGCCAAAGCCCGTGGTCGTCCAGGAGGAGGCACCCACCGACGAACCTCTGCACGCTAGCAACGACTGGGGCATTGAACTGGTGGCGGAAGATGCCCCTTCCAATGCTCCTACCGATCAGTCCCAGAGCACCGATGTGGGTCAGGGACTGCGTCTGGCCTATGAGGCACCGGAAAAATCCAGCGCGGAGGTAACGCAGGCGACCACGGCGCCGGTGGATGACACCAGCCTGGAGGATTTGATGGCGCAAATGAAGTCGATGTAAAACGATTCCACTGTTAGACGCATACTCGGTATTTATAGATATTTTTTTTACAATTATTTTTGTACACAATCTTTTTTTTGTATTTGAATGTTGAAAATAGGACAATTTATGTAAAATTGATCAATTTATACAAACTTTCTAGGTGCAAACTATTCAGGATATTTCTCATATTCGAAATATCCATTTGCATGCTTCGCGATTTCTCAATTTTTCCAAGGCTTTCCAATTGTAAGAAAAAACAACTCAGTATAAAAATATATATTTGATATTTCAGTTTTGTATATTTTTTTGCTGATTTTCGATTTTAAAAAGTTTAGTTCATTCACTCTCGTTTCCCTCTCTAGGGCATACACCTTCCTACTTTCATATATAGTAGGCGATATTTTTGCGATATTTCGTAATGGACTCACCTTTTTGTCCAATGCACCAATGTAGAAATCATGTAAAAATGCCGAATTAGTGATATGTGGACATATGTCTATATATAAGTATATACTTGCATAGTGCTATTGATCCAGTGGGGCTTCGCAGCATTTGAATATTTAAATATTAATTTCTGTGAACTTTTTGCCAGTTCCAGGTTCGGTTCCAGTTCAAGTTTGTTTTCTTCTTCTTGTATGTAGCTTACATGTAGCAAAACGTGTAGATACCATGTAGCAAAGTTTATTAAGTGGATGTTTTTGTTGACCTTTTAAGCCATATTTTATAAACAATCCAATAAAATGGAGAACTTAACAATTGCCAATTTATGTTAAGTGCTGAGGGTCCCATCTAGCTAGTAATATTAAACGAAAAATCAAAATGAAGGAATATGATTTCGGATCATGGACAGAGAACGATTAACCCATTGTCGAACCATAAACAAACGAATGGCTTGGAACGTAAAGAAGAGTAGTTCAGGGGAGAGATATCGTGGTAATTTTCTTAAGTAAAGTGAGGATGGATCTAAAAAAGAATTTATATACAGTATAATTTCCCGCGGCTTAACTGAAGTTGTTCACCTCTTTCAATTTAGGGTGGTTAAGTGGGCTAAGTTCGTTTTTTCATCGATATATACGGTCGGTACATCCTATCGATAAGTCCGGCTGTAATATTTTGTTGTCGTGTCAAAAAAAAGGAAGCGCTTGGAAAAACTTTGTTCAAGCTGATTTGATTAAATTTTCACATTCCGCAACGCTCTAACCGAACAGCAGAACCGCCCACAATGACCAAAAAGGAGGACAAATCACAGCCAGGCGAGGAGGTAAGAATAATTGGCAGAATAATGACCGAAAACTTAGTGCCGGCTAGCCGCTGTCGCTGGCCGAAATAATTCTATTGTACACGTCATGTGTTGTGTTGTGTTATGTTTTTAATGGAAAATCCTTTCTTGCAAATTCGACAGCTGGTGAAGGTGAACAAGTGGGATGGGTCCGCGGTGAAGCACGCCCTGGATGATGCCGTAAAGACCTGCCTGCTGGGGGATCGTCCCCATCTGAAGGAGCAGTTCGGTCTGGTCAACACTCGCCTGGCCCTGTGCGCCCTGGCCGTTGGCGTGGCCATCATGGCCCATGCCTGGGACTACACCCACCCGTTCCCCCAGTCCCGTTCCGTACTGATGTTCAGCGTGCTGGCCTACTTCGCCCTAATGGGCGTGCTGACGCTCCACACAAGCTTCCGCGAGAAGGGCACCTTTGCGGTGGCCGTGCACAAGGAGAAGGAGCGCACCTACGAGGCGAGCTCTGACATGAAGAAGTACGACGACAAGTATCTGCTCACCATGAGCGTGCGCGATTCCAAGGGCCAGCGTGAGGTGAACAGCGCCAGGTCCTGTGCGGCCTTCATCGACACCAATGGCGTCATACTGGACAATCTGGTGGCCAACGAGGTGAACCGTCTGTACAATTTGTTGTCCGCGGAGAAGAAGGACAAATAGCAAGAATCGGTATAACAAACACAAAAACACAAAGCAAATATCCCCTCGCCCCCCCTTCCCATCATCTATCTTTGAGGAATGGAACGGCAGTCCCTTGCTAGTTTCCTTACAATTTATCCTTTTTTTTTTTTAAACTTGCTATTGTGTAACCTCGGTTTCCTCTTCTCTCATTAAATTGTAACATGTATGGTAAGAACTGTGAATGTGGTGGTTTTTGTACTAACGTATAGAATAGTTGATCAGAGCTGCCTAGAGGGGAGAGGAGAGCTGTGGAAAATGTGTCAGAAGGGAACGAACGATAGGCAAAGCGGGCAACAAAATGAGGCTGCAGTAGTGTTGTCGTCTGGACTTTTTTTCTACAAACCAAAATTCAAAATTAAGCTAGTGGTGTGGTATATGGTGCGGTATGAGGGAGATCGTTACCCTGCAGATTGGTGGCGCCGGCAATGCTATCGGCGATGCGGTGAGTATGTGCCTGCGGCTCCTTCGTGCTGTCCTCCTCATTCTTGTGGTTCTTGTGGCAGTTCTGGCACGTCATATCCCATGAGCATGGTGTGGACTACAGCTCGGGACGTTTCGCGGGCACCAGTCCCCTGCAGCTGGAGCGCATGAATGTCTTCTTCAATGCGACGGTGAGCAAGCGGTTCTATGCCCGCAGCATCGTCATCGACACGGAGGCCAGCACCATCCAGCGGCTGCATAACAGCAGTCAGCTGTACAGGCCCGAGAACTTTGTGGCCGGGTCGGAGAGTGCGGGCAACAACTTTGCCCGCGGCTACCATACGGATGGGGCCGAGATCCTGCAGCAGGTGCTGGACAACACGAGGCGGGAGGTGGAGGCCGTCGACTCCCTGCAGGGATTTCAGCTGCTTCACTCGATTGGCGGCGGCACCGGCTCCGGCCTGACCTCGCTGATCATGGAGGCGCTGGTCGAACAGTATCCGGACAATCTGCTGTGCAACTACGTGACCATACCCTCGCCGAACATGTCCCAGGTGGTGGTTGAGCCCTACAATGCTCTGCTCAGCACACCCGCCCTGGTGAACAATTCGCATTTGACGTTCTGTTTGGACAACGAGGCCCTGTTTCAGATCTGCAATCGGAACCTGAAAATCAAAATGTCCGGCTACGAGCACATCAATCATATCGTCGCCCTGACCATGTCCGGCATCACGACATGCCTCCGGTTTCCCGGCCAGCTGAATGCCGGCCTCAGGAAGATCTACGTGAACATGGTGCCATTTCCGCGCCTGCATTTCCTTATACCCGGCTTCGCGCCGCTGGTCACCTGCACGCAGCAGCAGTTCAGCAAGGGTACCGTCGCGGAGCTGGTCCAGCAGATCTTCTCCAGCAACAATCTGCTGTGCGCCATCGATCTGCGACAGGGTAAACTCCTGACCGCCGCCGGCATATTCCGGGGCAGGATGTCCCCCCGTGAGGTGGACCAACTGATGACGGGGATGCGCAATAAGAATATGAACAACTTTGTCGACTGGATACCCAACAACATCAAGACGGCGATCTGCGACATACCGCCGCGCGGGCTCAAGATGTCCGCCACATTTATCGGCAATACGACGGCCATTCAGACGCTCTTCCAGCGCCTCCTCGACGGCTCCTCGGTGATGCTGCGGCGCAAGGCCCATCTCCACTGGTACACGGGGGAGGGCATGGAGGAGCAGGAGTTCATCGATGCCCAGCAGGAGCTGCAGGCCATCATCGATGACTATCGCAGCAGTGCGGAAATGGATGGCGAGGGCGGCGGTGGTGGTGGCGGTGGCGCTGCCGGTGGCGGCGACGAAGATGGCAGTGTGGATGGCAGTGTTGGCTCTGGTGCTGCTGCCGGACCCCAATGTCCCTACTGTACCTAGATTGGACTGTTAGATGAATACCTACATACAATACTTGCACTTCCAAAAAGAAATTTCCAAATGCAATCATTTTGTCGTTTCATCTTTGTAAATCGGAATACAAATTGAATAGATATTGTCCTAGATTTTTCAACAATTTTGTGGAGTTTTTGTTCAATCGAATCGATCGATGCGGATCTCGCTTGGATGATCCACGATGATCGCTTCAAGGGACATTGAAGAGCATGCAGCATATAATCCTGACCATCCCAGATCTAGTTTTGGTATTCAAAAATGCAATTAGTTGCCAAATCTTTCGGGACTCGCGATCTATTTTCGGTTTGGACAAAAATTTTGCGTAGGTCAAAAGCCGGATCTGCTAAACTTGAAATGCAGCCAAGAGGGAGTTGAGAATGCGGCAGGGATTGGGGTAAATAAAAGGGCGCTCCTATATACATACATATGTATGTGCGTGCGTGCGTGCGTGTGTGGCTGGTGCCACGAGAGGCAGGAGATATGTATTCTATGCAGCATTATTAATAGATTGATGCTAAAGGTTTTTGCACTTGGTTTATTTCTGGTGCACCGCATTCCTGAGATGCCGTCGTGGTGACAAAAATATATTATATCCACGTACACACACGCCCAAATACAGAGAGGCGGCAGGCACCCAGTGTGCATCAAATCCCATCCCGGCCCCGAAGCGGACAAAATGCTCATGAAAAATGCGCAACGTCGGTCTGCAAGTGGAGCACACACACGCACACACAACCGTTATACTGGGTGGCAGGCACACCTACACACACCTCGAGAGAGCGAGAGAGAGAGAGGGAGAAAGGCCTGAAAGCATAAATATAAATTAAGAATTCAATAGAACGCGAGTAGAGACGCCAACTATTTGTGGGCTGGGCACCTTGCTACCAGCTCCCTGCCCTGCCACCCCGTGGCCACTTGGCATCGCCAAAAATTAGTTGACTAGGCGCCGCTTAACAGCATTGAAACATTGCCCAACGCGTGGACGGCGTGTGGTATTTCCAAAGTTAAAGAAACCCCCATATTTTGAATTGCGACACAGACAATCGATGTCACGGTCGATAGTATCGATTGGGTCAAAGGGTTTTACACTATCGATATTTATTTTTTGTTTTGTTTTGTATGGTTTCCTAATAAAACTGCTAGGAAAAAAGCCATAAAATCTGCTAGGAATAAATAATTTTGTATTTGTTTCTCGGTTTTAGGAGATATAAAGATTTTTCTCAGTACCGTTAGCGTGACCGTCTCCAAAGCGCGGCTTCAATTCGCTGCTAACCAACACTCTTCAGAAATCTATCATATTTAAATCTTTAAGGAACATAGAGCATAGAAAAGAAATGTCATTAATAATGTTTTGGTTTTTGTTTGTTCTTTGAAATGGTGAAAAATTCTCCAGCCCCATTAGATTTAAGCCAGCAACATTCTGCACATTGCCACAAGTCAAATACCCTGGGGAAAAAGGATATTATGAAACTGTTGAGATATTTGTAACAATATTACCTAAATACATATATTAGATATTCTTGTATTCCAAGTATTCCAGAGCAGAGGGAGAGAATATCTTTACTGCCGATTGATCTAGAAGAAATCTAGCTATAGCTAATTTGAAGGAAAGTCCTGGTTATTTGTTACAAATTTATAAAAAGAGTGCTGTCTTTGCTGGGGTCAACATTCTGCAAGTCCTCAATGTTAAAGTTAGTCAGGTGGATCTATTATGCTGATCCGAATAGTTCCTGCGCATAAAGAACAGATAATATTATTGATAGTCGGTAATAATGTAATAGTGGCAGTCATACTCTACATCAATATATATCAAGAGTACTCCGTAACCATTAAGTAATAGAATAACATAATACTATGATTTGAATATAATATCCGATCATGGACGATTAACCCATTATCGACCAGTGGGTATGAGAATAAAGTCCTTGGTTATTCTAAAAATTGAAGAATTCTAGCGCAGTCCAGGTAAACGATATCTTGGCAATTTCTGTTTTCAAGTATAGAGAAAGAATGTATCCACAAGAAGAATTTACATACAGAAATATTTTCGCAGATACACTAGAGCGGATCACCTTTTTAAGTAAAGGGGGGTTAAGTGGGCTAAGTTCTTGTTTCTGATTGGTATATTTACGGTATATTTTGAAAATGAGACCGTACATTTCGGTGCTGTTCTGAGGGTCATACTGTAGAAACTGGTTTTCGCCGCGCTCCCATGTGGTGTTTTTTAGTGCTAATTGGTATTTTTGTCATCTATTAATTTAATTTTCAATGTTATATAGAAATCCAATAAAAGCAAGTATTTCGAATAGGCATGTATCATGTATAGAATTGATTCATCAATCGTACGAAATTGAGTGGGCATGGCTAAATCTTCCATATAGATAGTATTATTCAACGGAACAAAGAATATGAGCAATTGGTCGTTTTTTGAATCGAATTTAAATTCGCCGCAGTTCGCCCCAGTTCGCTTTAGGAACAATGAGTCTCATTCTATACACAAGTTGCGGCAACATTTACTTGAAAACCGTTTTTTGGTCAAAATAAAATACATAAAGGTAATTAAAAGAAGCAATCTTGTAGAAAATGCATTTATCTATGGGATAAAGCTAAGTGGGCAAATCTATATAGCTTGAAATATAGGCAATACCCGATTCGCCGCAGTTTCGCTATTGCAGCAATGAGTCCCATTCCATACACAAACATGTTGCTAATTCCATGCACACATACCCTGGGGGTAATGGATGTTATAGAATTGTGAATACGTTTGTCTTCCAAGGCTTCGTAGGTATCAGGATAGAGATAAATATATACAAGATACTAATAATACACATGAATAAGTCAAAAACATATCAATTTGAGAAAAGGTCTTAATAAATTGCGTTTGATCTACATATAAAATTAGCGAAATAGGGTGTACAAAGGGATATACACGCATCATGTCTTCAAATACCAGCAACATTGCGACTGATTTTTTGTTGAACTATTTTGTTTAAACGTTGTTTTAGTCAAAATACAATAAAAGCAAGGATTAAAAACCATCCAATCTTGTAGAAAATTGATTCATCAATCGTATAAAATTAAGAAGTCATGGCTAAATGTTCTATATAGCTAGTAATACTCGACGGAATATCAAAAACGAGGAATATGTATAATAGAACTTGAATTCGTCAGACCGTATATTTTATGAGTGGGTCCGCGGTCACACTGCCCACATTATCAAAATTTTTTTTGAACCGAGCGGTTGCTGCGCGCGTCGTTGTCGAATTAAGTAAATACAAATAAATAAATATATTGAGAGCAGCTTTGAACCTTATTTCTTTTTGGTCCGGCCGTTCGTTCGGGCAAATTTTGTGTGTGCTTTATTTACTATTGTTCACTTTTAGTGTAAAAAAATCTTTGAACAAGTCGAACGCTGGGAGGCATACAAAATTTTTCCGTTTACGGTTCGTGCGCGCTACGAGTTTTGTTGTACCTACCTAACCATACAACCGAACCAACCCAAACCAAACCAAACTACCACCACCACGAACAGTGTGCCGTGCGTACCACAA
Organism: Drosophila miranda; assembly: GCF_003369915.1. Classification (NCBI taxonomy): domain Eukaryota; kingdom Metazoa; phylum Arthropoda; class Insecta; order Diptera; family Drosophilidae; genus Drosophila; species Drosophila miranda. Next base: position 7,692,079 of record NC_046673.1, read on the forward strand.
AGTTTTAGATATTAACCTTTACAGCATTTGCATCCAGCAATTGTCGTGTTTTTTTGTTTTTGGCGCTAATCGAAAAATACGAAAATAAATTAAAGGAGAAACAAAAAAAAAGAAGTTGTGCCTACAGAACGGTAAAAATATACTACATACATACACACACACAACTACACACACACGAAGAGTGAGAGAGAGTGGAGTAGAGTAGAGTAGAGCCGCGGGAATTTTTTTTGGCTGCTGTGCATGGCTTATGTGCGCTTATGTGTGTGTGTGTGCGTGTGTGTGTTGCAGTTGCACTGGAATTTCTGTAGTGTGGCCACACTTTAGAGTCGTGTATGTGTGCGAGAGAGTGAGAGCAGAGCGCGCCCTCAACGTTTTTCAATTAACGAATTTGTCGTGTGTTTACCTTGTTCTCATCTTCCGCCTCTCACCGTTTTCTTTCCTTTTTATTCTTGTGCTAAAACAGAGTTTAAGAATACACAACGTGCGGCTCCCCGTCTCCCCCCTCCGGCCAACCCACCAAAATCAGAAAATTAGTCAAACATAAAACAACAAACAACAAAAAAATAACAGCCAGAGCCCTAAAAAAGAAACAAAAAAAAAAAACGAAATACGAAAGAAGATCTGATCTTCCCCCCTAAAAATACCCCGCACACAGATCCATAGATCATGTTCACCGAAAAGGGAATCTTTCCCATAGGCGATGGCCTTTTGGATGTAGATGCCGAACGCTTTAACGGATTGCTCGTGTCGCATGACATCAACGAGATCTACGAGGTGGAACAGACGCCGTTTGCCAGGTGAGTAGTATCCTCCGGTTCCAGTCGTCCTCACAAGAGGGATATCTTCTTTCTCTTTTCCTCTCTTCTCTTCTTTTTTTGGCACAAAACAAGTTTCACGTTTTCTCAAGCAGCTGCTCTCCAAAACATAAAAAAAAAAAAATACCAAATACTACAAAAGCGAAAACAGAAACAAAGCTCAAAATGTTGAAGAAAGTCTGAGTCCGGAGTCAGTTTTTTTGTTATTTTTTTTTGGTTTTTGTTTCTCTTCTTTTCTGAAAACTGAAAACTTCTGCGTCTCAAAACTTGTTTTATTTCGTTTTCTTCTTCCTCTTGTTCAAGTCTTCGGCTTTTCTGTGTGTGTGTGTGTGAGCAGTAGAAGCTCTCACACACGATCAGCAAAAGCGCACATGCAAGGCTGGCAGACAGAGACCGAAAGAGAGTTGTGTGTGTGGATAACGGCACAGTGTGTCTCGAGAGGGATTTCCAGGGTTTTTGTAAGACTTTCAAATTAGAATTGGGGGGAAAAACCGTTCAAGTGGTTCCAAAGGGCTCCCGAAAAAAAAACACCTCTCGTGTTGAATGGTTCTTAAATTTTACGAACCCTCAAGTACAGCGGTGGTATCTGTTCAGGGAATCGGTTCTGCGTGATACGAAAAAAACTTTGCACGGAGATCCATTGCAATTTTAGATACCCTCAATCTGTGCTATTTTCTGAGATAAAAAGGTTTTCTAGATTTCAAATGAAACTGAAAGATAATGCGTGATTAAATATTTCTCTGGAATCTCTGTAGCTCTCGAGATTGCTTTTTACTTTTTCTTCGCAATCTTAACTATTTATATATGATAAATATGAACTTTCAAAGATTTGTGAACAATTTCCATTCTGGTAGTTTTGTTATTGTTTTTTTTTTTTGCTCCACTGTGCATCGCATCTTTGCCTGTCTGCCGCCTGCCTGCTGCCCTTGTGGTATTTGCCCGCCGTTCCTCTGCATCTGCTGCTGCTGCATTCGGCCTAATGCTCTCTCCCTCGCTCTTACACTGCTCTCTCGCCCTCACAGCAGAGAGCAGCTGTTACTGTTTTCCGTGGCCGAACTGACCCTCGCTCTCTCTCTCTCTCCGTCTCCGTCTCAGTCTCCGACTGCTACTTCATTTCTTGTATTGCATTCCCACTGACCCTCAGAGTGTGCTCTGTCTCCCTTTCGCTGTCGGTTGGCTGGCATTGCATGCACTCTCCCTGTCCCTGTCCCTCTCGCTGGCTGCCCGTTTTGCGTTTTGCTAGATTTGCATTTTCTCCTCGTTTTATATCAAATCACAAAGGGTATATTATTATATTTGCCAAGCACTCGAGGAGAAGGGTCTCCGAAGAAGAGTACATTATATTCCAGAATGAAATGATTGGAAAACTTGCCAGGGTATCAGATGCTTCGAAGCTAACCTTTTACTCTTCTGGTTATACTCTTTTCATGATAATTTATTTTGCATTTCGTTTTCAACGTGCTCCGTTGTGTTCCCCTCATTAGCTTTTTTTTGTTTCGTCTCTCAACTTGAGACGAAAGTTCTTCACTTGTGCAGAGTGTCTCCCCCCTCTCTCTCTCGCTCTCTGGAAGGTCGTTGCTAACCCTTTCGATCATTATTATTATTCCTCGCCATTGCCACGATTTCCAGAGCCAACTGATAAGCTACGAGAGCGCACTAGCCAGGCGTAAGAGTGGGAAAGCACAATAAAAATATATTTGGTATATATTTCTCTCTCCATTTTGCTTCGTTCTTCCGCGTTTGGTCGGAAGCCCCAGCCAGCCACTTGATGCTTTTCTGCCGCATTTTTTGTCTCTTTTTGCGTGTACAGCAAACACACACACATACATACATGCCTCTGTTTGTGTGTTACTTACAGTTTATCGACGCATAATTTGTGGATCGTTTCCATCAACTAAATGACGATTCGAATGCGTTCGTGGATCGTTTCCATCAACGTTTCTGAATAACTGAGAAAACAAGGCTTATCAAGGTAAATACTGGGTTATATCTTCTTAGCTGGAAATTTGTCTGAAATTAAGTCTTTCTTGTGGTGGAGGCAACCAAAATGGGCGACACTCAATTCAAAAAAAATAAAATACAAAAAATAAATATATACATATGTATGCATATGTATTTCTTCTTTGAGCTGTGCATAATTGGACTTGGATGGATGTACATATCTTTTGGCAAGAAAGAAAGAAAAAAATGTTGGCGTCTGTTGTTGTTGTTGTTTGATTGTGGCCCAATTTATTTGGTACACAAAAAAAAAATAAAAAAAAGGAATACAAATTGACAGCGAGACAAATGAAGTTGTGGACACACGGCACCACCGGAGTTGCAGATATTTTTGTTGCTGGTTATTCCGTCTGCGGCTGTGGCTGTGTTGCCGCCGCCTGTTTTGCTATGTGGCTGCCACAAAGCCCACTTGACTTCCACACTATTGGCACATTGTCCAGTTTTGGAGATGTGTGTGTGTGTTTGGTTTTTTTTTTCGGTACGGCTACGGCTGTTGGCCTTTCAATTGGAAATTAGGACGCATTTGGTGGGCAGCCAGCCGCTTGCATAATGGAGATTTTTGATTTACCAAGAAAATGGTATAAAAAAAAGAGCTACAATCATTGTACCTTTGCCACGAATAAAAGTCATATTTTTAAATGGGGGGATTATTGGACATTCGATTTAAAGACTGTTAAGGGGGGGGGGGGGGGGGGGGGGGGGAGATACCTCGCTCAATTTATTACTCATTGTGTCCTTGTGACTGACGTCACAGGAAAAACCAACCCCCAACAAAATCGTGGAAAAGGCTCTCCCACCCACACGCCCACAGCTGACAGATGACTTTCTGTTTGTGTGTGTGTGTGTGTGTTGCGTGGGCTGCCACGAGCCACGGGCCACAGGCTGCAACTGGGCCAAATATACATACAACTGGCTTGTGCGTGGGCGAGGTTCAGCCTCTGGGCCCGGCCAACCCCCTCGTTAGGACAAGAGCAATTTTGTTGGGCGACGAGGCAGAGGCTGGGGAGTCTTTGGTTCTCTGGTAGGGTTGGCCTTTGCACCCCTACTTACCTCCTCCTCCCTCCCTTGTGTATTGATGGAGGACCCCCATTCAAAGAGTCAACAAGATTCGAGATTTTCTTTTGTTTTTACAGGCGAAATCGATTTTGCCACCATCTGTGGCAGGCAGTGCCCAGACATAAGGGCGCAAGAACGTGTCCGTGACAGATAAGGGTAATGAAAACAGAGTCCGGGTATGCGGCAGATTCGAAGGGGGGAGATAGTGCAGTTTTATTGGAATTTTTGTGGTGAAATTTTTCAAAAATCTTTTCATTTTATTCTTGCACTTTGCTCCTCAATCCCAAATCTCAATCATCTTATGGCCCATCGATTCCCTGGTGGATTTGTTTATTTTCCCAAAGAATTATTTGTTTGTTCTAAGGCACATGCGAACGACTTCAAAAATGCGATCGTAACTTTTTGCCTTTTGCTGGAAATTTGTGTTTGTTTATCATTTTATTTGAATGCCTTTCTTTATTTGCCAAAGAGCCGAAAAAAACAATAACCAAAACCAACCCACGGAGGCCGATGCTCCTTTCAGGGAAAAGGGTACGCTATGCAAATGTATTATTATGCCAGAGCGAGATCCTCTCTCAGAGAGGATCTTCGCAGCGAGTAGATAAGAGCTGTAAGTGCTGAGTGCGAGAGAGAGAGGGACATCGTCCACATCGTTTGCTGGCCCTCCATCTAGCGGTTGTCCACAAGGAGCTTAATGGTGCGCTCAGAAGCTCAGCTTCAGCCGAACACCAAAGCTTGCTCTCTCCCTTTCGCTCTCTCGTTTGGAACTCCTACGCAAAGTTTGCGCTCTTCTCCAAAATGAAGGTATTAAAACATTCAATCAACCCCTTCGCCTTCGCAAGTCTTTTCTTTCTTTTGTGCGTTTTATTTTTTTGTTTTTGTGGTGTTTTTGTATATTTGCCAAATTAATTTTTCAAATTGCCATTTTGGCTAATTAACCGGACCCCCCACACACACGAGAGGGGGCCGCAGGAGTCGGTGGACGCCCACGCCCTCGCAATTTATTGCCTCGTATTGATACTTTTTTGATTATCTGTTTTATGGGATCTCTCTCTGTGTGCTACTGCCACTGCCGCCGAACGAACAGTCGATGATGGGTTCATTTTAATTGAGTTTTTCAATATGCCGATTGCTCCTCCGCCTCCGCCTCCACCGCCCCCCCAACGGGAGTGGTGACAGTGGGGGGAGCTTTCAATGGGGAGAGTCGGAATGTAACCTTGGAGTCCGTCTAAAATATATTTAGAAAACGCCAAATGGGAATTCTTTTGTTGATTTTATTTATTTAGAGGGACATGGAATTTTAATGGGAGAAAACATATTTTTGTGTTTCTTTTTTTTCTTAAAAAAAAAATACTTTTTAGCGAATATTTTTTGGTATTTTCTTGGGAAAGAGGAAAGGGAAGGGAGTCGGTGGATTACGAAATGCAAAACATGTGCTTCCTTCCGCTGTGGCTCTGTGAAATCAGTTTCAACTTCCACCGCATATCCCCATATCACATCCAGCAGTCCCCCCCCCTGTCACCAAGCAATAGGAAAACAAGAAAACAATGTTTTCTTCAGATAATTAACGCGTTGACAACACACGAACTGCAGACAATGAACACCAAGTGATGACAAGAGAAGAGACAATAAAAGAAAACCAAAAGCTTAGAGAGAGAGACAGAGAGAGTAAGAGAGAGAGAGAGTATCGAAGCCTCAAGAGGGCCAGGATTTTACACAGGAAAGCGATCTCAGGTGTACTCTCTTTCTCTCTCTCTCTCTCTGTGAGGAGAGCAGCAGCAGCAGAGTTCGGCAGAAAGTTCTATCAAATATGTTTGATCGTTTGTATCAAAGCTGCACTGCTTGCTACTCCAGCAGCGACAGAAGCAAAGGCACAGGCAGCAGCAGAGATAGAAGCAGAAGCAGAAGCGGATACAGCAGCAGAGGCAGAGGGAGAGTCAGCAGCGGCAGAGCTAGGAAGAGAGCAGAAGCATAAGCAGAATCAGAGACAGAAGCAGCAGCAGAGACAGAAGCAGAGGAAGAAGCAGTGGCAGCGGCAGAACCACGAGGTAGCCGGCGAAGAAAAATGCGCCAGAGAGGGCAAAGGCGGTGCAGGAGCAGTATCAGCTGTAGGCGAAGGGCATCACAGCAGCAGCTTATCGAAAAGAAAAACAACAAAGCAAAGCAGAGCAAAGCTCTCATGAGAGAGATCGGGCAGGTCTATCTTTTTATTCCATACCGTATCTTGTTCCGTTTCATAGATTCCGCGTATGGAATCGAAACGCTTTATAAATTGTTCACAAAAGAAAGGACACAAAAAGATATCGAATATATTGGGGGGAGGGAATCGGAATGGGCTTACGGGGGTGCCGGTGAGGGGAAGACTGGCTAAACCCAAAAATCAATAAAAATAAATGACAAAAACCTAAAATTAACAGCTATTTTTTAGTGGTGGGGGGAGGTCGGGGAAGGAGGAGGGTGGTTTAAGTTATTGGTAAATGTATTAACCCCTGTCTAGCCAGCTACCAATAATTATTTGACCTTTCTAAGGCCTAGCAACCCCCTAAACTAGCCCTTCGCCCCCCCAATTTTCTCTCTTTCCACCCAAAAAATATTTATTTTTGGTTCCCTTGTTGTTGTTATCTGTCTGTCTGTCTGTCGTCTCCTTCATTGAGCTCTGATTGCTCTCGTAAAACCCACACCCCCACAAGGCGGCGGCGGTGTTGGTGGCACGTTCCCCTTTGTTGCAGCTGCATTTTAATGAGGTTTTTGGCTTTCAGGGTTGTCAGGAGTCGCTGCAAACAGGAGACAGGAGACACAGGGGTCATTGACAATGTGATTAAGTTCCGGTGACTGCTTCATTCTATGAAGACTGAAGAGGAGTGCTCTCTGGGGTGTCTTCCAGGAGAAAGAATCTCCGAAAGAGTCCACCGAGAAAGTGTTTTCGTATTGTGGGAACAGATTCATGGCTGATCCGTGATCCCATGACCATTGTCCCGCTCCTGTCGGTAGAGATCGTCTGAGACCTTTATCCGCTGTTCTCTGGGAGAGCCTCTGTGTGAAGTCCCTGGCTAAAACGACTCGAAGCCAGCCCCTGGAATCGAAAAATTCTCCATGCTCTTAGCCGGTCGCCGCCCCCGTCGCCGCCTCCGTCTCCCTCCCCTCTCGCCCTTGACTGCGCCTCAGATTCTGACAGCTGACAGCTGGAAAAATGTCAAGGACGCCTTCTTCGCGTTGAAGCATTTTTCCAATGATTGGGTTTTTGTTGGTGGTGGCGCCTCTGCCTCGCTGCCACGGTTTCAGTTTCAATTTCAGCCGCTTTGAGCCGCTTTGGGGGGCTATTATTGGGTAATTCTTTTGCGCCTCGTCTGGCATTTCAATTTGGTTGATCTCCATTTCCGCTTGACGTGTGCTGGCTGTTCGCGTTGGCCTTTAACCTTTCTGTGGTTATGGTTCTGTTTTAATATTTTCGCTTTTTTTTTTTTAAGTATTTTTACTACATTTTTTGCTGGGTAGTTGACTCCCCAGCCAAGGTCGTTGTGGCCACATAACTGAATGATTCGGACTCGGAGCGGAGTCTGGCGATTTGGAAATCAATGTGCACTGACCTTGAAGTGTGGTGTAGTGTGGAGAGGGGGCAGAGGGGGAGAATGTTGTGCTCCCCCAAAGTTCAAGCAAATTGCATTTTGTTTTAGTTTTTAATGGAAAAAGAGCGCTGGCTTTGGTTTCAAAAACGAAATACACGAGGAGTAACGAAATGGAATGGAATGGAGTGGAATGGAATGGGAAGAGAAGCTTCCTTTCTTTTCAGGAATAAATAAACTTGAATCCAACTTTTATTCCGTTTCGTTCCGGTAACCAATTGAAATGGAACATACATATATTGAAACACTGGCAATGGAACGTTTTTTCTTCCCCCCTTCACCCTATTTTTTTATGCTTCATGCTACATATATTTTTTGGTTGTTTATTTTTTTTCGTAACATTTATACGACCCTGTGGAATGTGGAATTTAATCTAGGCCCAAGGGGGGTTTTCGCTGCGCCCTCACCTCCCTATCTGTGGGGCTCTCTTTGTCTCTGTCTGTGTCTCTTCTGCATAAGCGATAAGATAATCAAAATGCGACTCTACCGAAGCGACGCGACGCGAAGCGACGTATGTGTGTGTGTGTGTGTGTGTGTGTGTGTGTGCTATATTTTGTTGTTGTTTCTTGAAGAATGATAATATCTGAACACTCTGCCCCATCATTCCCTCTCTTATTGGCACTGTTTGCAATGAAATGCCACCATTCCATTCCATTCCAACATTTCTAATGCGCCTCCTTGGATGGTGGAACGGCGGCAAAGGGATACAAAGCCTGTGGGCTGTTGGCAATGCCCCAAGGCCCCTCTCAAGTGAAAGGAAAAGGTTTAGATTTTAGTTTCAGTTCCAGAATCCCTCGGGGAACTAGTTCAGTTCATTGACTCGCGACAGATGATGCAACAAATTTGTGTGTGTGTTTTTGCTCTCTGTTATTCAATCGCTTTCAACAAAAGTTGTTTCGCATGAGAAAACAAAAATTTCCATGTGGAAAGGGGACTTTGCACCACAAACAGACAGACCCCAAGCCCGAGACTTAACGGCTCTCCAGCTGTATCCGTATCTCTATGTAAATATGTGCATGTGTGTGTGTAGATGACTCTTATCAGCTGAATATTCTGGCCTGGGGGAGGGAGGGCGATAATGATAATGAAATTTCCAAATTGACATTGGGGACCGATCGAAACACTGGAAACTACAGAACTAATCAAGCGATTAATCGATCAATCAACTGACACTGGAAACTAATGATCCCCCCCCCCCCCACACACACACACACACACACAGACACGGAAGAGAGTGTGTGAGATCTGTTTAGAGTTGATTTTTCCCAAAAGGAACTATGAGGCCAAAAAATGTTGCATCGCTGACGAATCAAGAAATTCAGAATTGGAACAAAAGCGAGTATCGGTAGCCAGGAGGCACTTCCGCTGAATGACTAACGAGTAACGATATATACTCGTATTATAATTGCATTCTGGCTGCAAGTGCAATGCCAATAAAAAAGCGTTGACATTTCGACTGGGATGCAGTACAGCTAAACAGATAAATGGCATAATAATTCTAGTATCTAAATGGAGAATACCCCTGATGTAAATATACCACATACATCCTGACCAGGAACACCCTGTGTTACGACCCTCGAATATCATAATCCCAATATAAAGAGAAACACCACCATATTTATTTGAAATATTCGATTTTTATGTAGAGAAAAATATACTTTGATTTAAGCATTAAAATTTATTTTTAAAATTATTTTTGGAACATTTTTTTTAAAGGTTATTTTTTTTTTTAAATACTTTGTAATTTTTCCTTTTTAACACAAAATTTCAAGAACGTTAAAAAAAGCTAATATACCTATTTTTTTTATTTACCCAACCATCCCACCAAGAAATATTCCCTATAAGAAAATTCGAGGGCAAAACGTGCCGAAAATCTAAAGAAATTTCCGTGTTCTGGAACAAAATTCGTTGTATAGAAAACTTCGTTGAGAAATTCGACTTTATTTAATTGAAATATCAACAATCAGAAGCAGGAATCATCTATGGGATAACTCCCAATCCATGATCTTCTGTTGCCCTTGTCCGATGTTCCCTGTCTCCTTGATTTCACTGTCCGTTATTCTGTTCATTTGCCCCTGCCAGTGCCCATCGAAGGTATCATTGAAAACGGCACTGGAAAAACGGAAAGAAGAACCCAGAGTGTAACAAAAATCCCAGCAAAAATACGAGGCACAAAAACAAACGATTTTGGCATTGAGCCATTGAGCCCAGACCCCGACAAGAGCCCTTGAAAAAAGAACAACAAGCGAGAAAGAAAGAAAGTCACCAATAGAAATGGAAATGGAAATGGCAAGTGGAAAGTGGAGAGCCCTGTGCTGGAAGCCAGCTAAAAAAGTTTATGGTCAAGTTAAAAATAATATTTGCTCTTTGACATTCAGAATTATTCAATTTTTCACTTTTCCATTCCCATAACGAACGAAAGAACGAGCGAAAAAATAGTGTGGGAAAACGAGGGAACTGTTCCGTGGGCCCCTCGATATCTAATCGATGGTCGGGGCAATTAGAGAGCGCTTATCGGGGGGCTCTCGGGGGCGATAAGCATTGCGTTGATAATAAAATACGTGCCGAAGATGAGTTTTCGTTTGTCCCCCACATTTGTACCCTTGGGTTGGCTTACAATGCTCTCGTTTTTTCAGAACCAGATGATTAATCGATTGCCATGTAATTATAAATCCACCAAGCACTCCAGATAAGGCTGAAACCCGAAGGAGGAGGGGGAAATCGTTTCCATTGATTTTCTTTTTTTTCAAGTGTAGGCCACGTAATCGTATCGTATTTCAGAACTTCAGAATACCCTTCATATTTGTGTTATCGGTCAAAGTCCACTTATTTCTAGTGAAAAAACGCAAGAAATTTAATTTTAAATATGGAAAAAAGGGTCGACGAAGGGAATTAAAATGAATCTAGATAAAACAGAATTTTATGTTCGTGTATTTTGTTGTCCAATGTTACGTCAAGAACCTATCACCCTTACTCAAAAGCAATTGAATTGAATTTAAATTTAAAAAATTAAAAAAGAATAAAATTAAGTAATGTTAAAATTAAAACACTATTTTTACAAAATGTTAATTAATATAATACAAATACAACAACTGAAATGGAAAATGTAAAAAATTAATAATTTAAAAATAACTAAAAATTAAAAAAGAATTTAAAAATTAAAAAAAAGGAAAATTAAAAAAAAAAAAAATTCATTAAAAAAAAAACGAATACAAAATTGAAATATGCATTTAATATATTCAAAAAATAATAATAATAAATTTAAAATAAAAAAAATAAATTTAAAATAATAAAACAAATTTAAAATAATAAAAAATAAATATAAAATATTTACAAATATTAAAAATTTAAAATAATATAAAATAAATTTAAAATAATAGAAAACAGCCTTTATAATAATACAAAATAAATTAAAAATAATAAAAAATAAAATAAAAATAATAAAAAATAAAATAAAAATAATAAAAAATAAAATAAAAATAATAAAAAATAAAATAAAAATAATAAAAAATAAAATAAAAATAATAAAAAATAAAATAAAAATAATAAAAAATAAAATAAAAATAATAAAAAATAAAAATAATAAAAAATAAAAATAATAAAAAATAAAAATAATAAAAAATAAAAATAATAGAAAATAAAAATAATAAAAAATAAAAATAATAAAAAATAAAAATAATAAAAAATAAAATAAAAATAATAAAAAATAAAATAAAAATAATAAAAAATAAAATAAAAATAATAAAATAAAAATAATAAAAAATAAAATGAAAATATCAAAAAATAAATTTTAAACATTATAAAACTTAAAAAAGTGAATGAAACATTTTAAAAATGAATGGCAAACTAAAAATTCTAGACAAAAATAAACTACAATTAAAATTACGAAAAAAACATTTTTAAATTAAAATTAAAAAATTTAACTTTTTGCTGTATTTTAAACAGAAACCCCAATGTTCTTCCATAGTGGAGTATCCAGAACTTCTCTTCCGTTGATAAAACCCTACTTAAGTGCCTCCCCCTCCCAACCCCCACCTCGAAATGATGACTGACCACAAAAAAAAGCTAACGGTGCAAACTGGCGACGAAATTTCCAAAACTTAGTGCTGCCGCTGCCCCTGCCGCTGCCCCCAAATACAACCTCAATTTACCGTTGCATCAGAAGCGGCAGCGGCAGTGGCAGCGGCAGTGGCAGCAACAAATGAAATTGTCTAATTGCCGAGGCAGCGACAAGCGCCGACCAGCAGACATCTCGAAGCGGCGAAGGAAGCCATCAAGCGGACAAGCAACAGCGTCTGCAACGTCCACAACGTATGCGCAACATTTTGGCCAGCAAATGGAAAACATTTTACGTGATTTGCATGAACAATTGCCGAAAATCCAATGAAAAATACCCCAAAAAAAAAACAACAACCAGAAACATGAAATGAAGGATACTCTGCCATGGGACTACCGACAATCGATGGGACTATCCATGGCTATCGGTTGCCAGCCAAGTTTTGGCTAAAATCATGATACCCCGCCTTGGCGAAGGCTACAGGGTAGCCCGAAACGTTGAAAATTCGTAACGCGTAACCGTGATTCGTCGTCGTTTGGCTTTTTGTTCAAACCATATGAAGAAGGCCCCCCCTCCCCTCTTTCCCCCTCTTTCCCCCTCTTTCCCCCTCTTTCCCTGAGCTGACTGAATTTTTGGAGGTTTTTTTTTGCAGGTCTTCTTGGGAAGAGAGGTAAATAAACTTCTTATTAGCTTTTGTACTCCTCCAATTCCTCCTCCTCCTCCTCCTCCTCGTCCTCCTCCTCCTCCTCGTCCTCCTCCTCCTCCTCCTCCTCGTCCTCCTCCTCCTCCTCCTCCTCGTCCTCCTCCTCCTCCTCCGCCTCCTCCTCCTCCTCCTGCTCCTCCTCCTCCTGCTCCTCCTCCTCCTCCTCCTGGAAATCAATAACTCCTTAAGGTGTTCAGTTCCTGTGACTTTTCCGAGTCTTTTCAACGAAGAATGCTTCAAATTTGTATAGTACCATGATACCCCTTGAAACTAGGGTATCAACATGTTTCGTTGGGGGGATGGCGGGGGGAAACGTGACATCGTTTTGGGTCTCGAACAAAAATTGGTGTTGCTGTTGTTTTTGTGGCGGTTGGCTGCCGCTTTGCCTCGATGACGGCTTTAACCCATGTTGACCTGTCTGTCTCTATCCGTATCTCCCTCTGTCTCTCCCCCTCCCCCTCCCCCGTTACCCACAACTCGCCTATCATTTCTCCCTCTGCTGCTCCCCTTTTGCCGTGTATTTCCACACTCGAACAACAGCAACAACAACAGTAATGGAAAATTTTTTTTGTTTTTCGGTTTGTTTGGTTTTTTTTTTGCCGCTTCGGGGGCTTGACAAATTTGAAATTTTAATTTTTAACGGTTTTTTCTTTCTTGTTTTTGCCATTTTGCAAAAGGGGGGAGTGGGGGGTGGTCTTATATGCTAAATTGTTGCTGGAGGAATTGCCTCACATGTGTGTGCATCGGGTTTCAATGATGTATTTTACATTTGTACTAGAGCCTTGGAGGAACAGGTAACCAGGGAGGCGCTGGGAGGCAGTGGGAGGCGGTGGGAGGCGGTGGGAGGCGGTGGGAGGCGATGGGAGGCGATGGGAGGCGATGGGAGGCGGTGGGTGGCGGTGGGAGACGGTGGGAGGCGGTAGGAGGCGGTGGGAGACGGTGGGAGGAGGTGGGAGGCAGTGGGAGTCGTTATTTGCCTCGTATAAAATAATAAAAAAATTAAAATAATAAAAGTAATAAAAAATTTAAAATAATACAAAATAATACAAAATAATACAAAATGATACAAAATAATAAAAAATAATAAAAAATAATAAAAAATAATAAAAAATATATTTAAAATATTAAAAAATATATTTAAAATACAAAAAAATTAATTTTAAATATTAAAAAGTAAATTGAAAATATAAAAAATTAATTTTAAATATTCTAAAATTTGTAGCCTCGTGCCCCGTTCGGCCAGTTAGAATCGGCGTCTCAGCCGCCCAAAAGGTCATTTGCCCTGTGTCAGATCCGTAAAATTCGGTTTTTTCTTCTCGCTCACTCTGTACATATTCTGCTTGAAAGAATGGGCAATCATTTGCTGGTCTTTCGGCCTTGAAGGAGGGAGAAAAAGGTTTCTTTTGATTGAACAAAGGATTCGTAATAATCGAAGGGCTCTCAGATGTACCATCGGAGAGGGGAAGTGGGGGGAAATGGGAGTACATTTTGCTGTATTTTGAATTTATTTGAAATAAATCTTAGCCTTCCCTTTATTGTTGCTCGAGTCCCCCAACCGCACTAATCCCACGGGCAATAATTATTCACACAACAATTCAAGCACTCAAGCACTCACCTTTGAACCCTTCCAACCCATGCAACTCTGCGCTTTTTAATTATTTTATTTACGCTTTTTTTGCGCTCTGTAGAATTTTGTGTAATCTTTTTTGCAATTGTTGCTTAGTTTTTTTTATTGCTTTTTTATTTATAATTGCTTTAATTGTTATTCAAGAAATGCGCCGAATGCGCCCCTCCCTTACAAATGCATTGCGACCCTCGATTCTTGATGAAATTTGCCCACCAACAAAGACAATTAATGCCGTATGGGTTTCATTTTTTGCAATTTGTTGTAATTGAGAGGCAGAGAGTGGACGAGGGGGGGCTGAAAGACGAGCTAGGCATGGGAAAGGGCTGCAAAAATTGTACAAAAAAAGTACACGCTTATTAGAGAATGCCTGTGTCTAAGAAATGCCCAAATCAAACACCAGAAAACAGAAAAACAGAAGAGCAGCAGGCCACAAACCCTCCTACTCTCGTACTCTCGCTCGTTCCGCACTATAAACGCCCAGGCATGTCAAGTATACGACACGACAATCGCAGAGGAGATGCGATGAGAGAAGAGAACATTCATAGAGAAGTGGCTTGTGGAGGAGAGAGAGATCAGCGTCTGCTGAAAACGAACGCCCAAGGAATGCAGGAAAAATCAAATCAAATCAAATGGACGAAACCAAAGGAATGCGGCTTTAACGATCGGCCAGAGGGAGAGAGAGGCAGAGAATAAGCACTCGACCAGGTCTTAAAGATGCTGTCAAGGTCGTTGGTGTTTGCCTTGAAAACAGCAACAGCAACAACAAAAAGATGCAACGAATGGAACTGGCAGGAAAACTGGTCTGTCGGTCGGTCAGTCTGCAAGAAGATGCACCCAAGCCGAACCGAGAACGAAGAGGAGGAAGCCAGATGGTAAATAGCCAGATCGCTCTCTGCCTCCTCGCTGATTCGCTCTTGGGGCATTGTTCTTTTTCGGGCGGGGCGGCGGGGCGGGGTGGGCCTTCAAAAAGTGCTGGCAAAAAACAAAGAGTACTTGACTAATTAGCAGAAACATCAACAAAAATGATCATGACGATCATGAAGATCCCCCTTCAATGTCCCTGTCTCTCTCTCTCTCTTTCTCTTCTTCTCGCTGGCTAAATGATCTCGAAAACAAATCTGACAAACGGCATTGTCTTCCTTATGTTCTGCGCTTCCTTTCAATCTTTACATAACTTTCATGCCTCAAAGGTTTTTGGAGCTTTAAAAAAATGGCTTATGGCTTCCACACCAACAAAAATGCTGTCATCCATTAGCCAGCGGTTGAATGCACTGGGAAGGCCAAAGGGAGCTGTGTCCGTTCGTTTAGGGGACATTTGTTCAGCGTTTGAGTGATGGGGATATTTTAGGATTGAACTCATGGATCGCAGTAGATGAGAGACTCTTTAAATATCTAGAGTAACTGACCCGTTAATAGTTAAAAAAAAAAATAATAAAAAAAATATAAAATTAATAATATAAAATAAAAAAATAATAAATAATATAAAATAAAAAATAAATAATATAAAATAAAAAATAAATAATATAAAATAAAAAATAAATAATATAAAATAAAAAATAAATAATATAAAATAAAAAATAAATAATATAAAATACAAAATAAATAATATAAAATACAAAATAAATAATATAAAATAAAAAATAAATAATATAAAATAAAAAATAAATAATATAAAATAAAAAATAAATAATATAAAATAAAAAATAAATAATATACAAAAAAATAAAAAAAATAATAATAAAAAATAAAAAATAAATAATAAAAAATAAATAATAAAAAATAAAAAATAAATATTAAAAAATATTTAAAAAAATTCATAGATACAAAATAAATATTAAAAAAATATATAAAAAATAAATATAAGAAAATAAATATAAAAAAATAAATATAAAAAATTAAATATAAAAAATTAAATATACAATAATAAATATAAAAAAATTAATATGAAAAATTAAATATACAAGAATATAATAAAATAAAAAACAATAGAAGATACAACAAATGATAACAGATACAACAAATAATAACAGATACAAAAAATAAAAGATACAAACAAAATAAAAAATACAAATAAAATAAAAACAAATAAAAAATACAAATAAAATAAAAACAAATAAAAAGATATATATGTATATTAAAAAAAGAATTTTAAATTAAAATAAAAATCAATTAATACATACAAAAAACGAAAAAAATTAAATTTACAAAATAAATAAAAAACCGAATAATAAATATATAAAAATTAAAATTAATTTGTTATAGGATGTTTTAATTAGAACTTGAAGGATCATCCTTACCAATAATCCCAATAATCAAGTCAACTAAAAAAGGATTTAATGTCATTTGTGGTTTTAATAAAAGATACAAATATACAAGAAAAAAATGTAGTTTTAAAGATATTTAAGCGAAGCTCACGTAACCATAATCCTATCCAGGTTTTGGTTTTGTTTTGTTTTTGACTCATTAAATGACATTTATTAGCATCCTTAACACGAACGAGCTTGAAGGTTTCTGTCTCTTTGAAAGGTGTCTCTCATTGTGGGCATTGTGTAGGCTTCTTTCTGCTTTTTTTGTCCGGGCTTAAGTATTTTTTGTCTGCCTTTAAAAGGTAATTAACACTCGGCTACGAAGAGCAACAATAGCCGCCGCAATTGAGAAGGAGAGGAGACTGGCAAAAGATAATTTGTTTTTAATTATTGAGATTTATTGATTTTTTTTCGCATCTCTCAGCCTTGAACTCTTGAACTCTTGCTTGTGTGCACGATGTGCGATTTTGAGAGCAAGGACTCTAAGATTTTGTATCTCCAATTAACCCAAAAGAATCTTCGTTTCGTTTCGGTTTGGGTCGGGGTCGTGGTCGGGTTTGGAACTCCTGAGTTTACGGAGCTTGGAGCTCTAAAAATAGCGCCATAACAGACAAAAATAAACATCAGAATAAGCACCACATGGAGAGAATTGTTGCATTTATAGCTCCTCCCGGAGCTCCACCTCGGTACCGCTTTTAGCTTTAGAGCGGGGGTGGCCTTTGACCATTTTTTGTAGTTGAAAATGTATATTTTTTATGGCTGGAGACAAACAAATAGTCGCATGATGGGGCATTTTTATTTGAATATTATTGTTATTTTTGTTCTTTTTGTTTTCTCCTCCCTTCTTCTCTTCTAAATACCAAAAATAATGTATTCCCTTCTCTCTCTCTTTATTTGTTTTTCAGGTAAAAGATGCTCAGATAATTCTTATTCGTAGTGTAAGTTTTCAAAAGGGATTGGTTGGCATCGACTAAGAGCCAGGCCAAGCCAAGCCAAGCCCAGAGGATGACCATATACCCCTTCTTTGCCAAGTACAGTACGCCCGTATGTTGAGATTTGTCAGAGATTTTTGCCGAATCAATGAGCGAATCATAGATTATCGATCAAGCGCCCACAGAAGATCCTTCGGATCTCAGGAAGATCTAGAAGATCACTCGAATGAGCATGAATCCATGAATCCATCAGAAGAAAATGTAGATTTATCGAGAGATAAATACCCAAAATATCGATAGCTAAACAATATTAATTGCAACGATCTGTATATAAAGTCGACGTGAAAGAGAATAATTTATCAATTAATTTTCGATGGGGACGAAATCAATTTATCGATTAATTTTCAATGGGAAAGGGATTTATTCTTCGATTTATTGTCGATTAATGAGCGATTTATGGTCGATGTAATGTCGATTTATTGTCTATTAACGATCGATTTATTGTCTATTAATTATCGATTAATTGTCGATGAATGGTCGATTTATTGTCTATTAATTATCGATTTATTGCCCATTAATTATCGATTTGTTGCCTATTAATTATCGATTAATTATACTTAATAATTTTCGATTTACCGTCGATTTATTTTTTGATTTTTTTGATTTATTATCGATTTATGAACGATTCATTATCGATTTGGTTTCTATTAATTATCGATTTAATTTCGATTTATTTTTTACTTCGATTAAGTACATGTTTATCGATTAATTATCAATATACCCCTAAAACATTCAACAAATATCGATTAAAAAAACTAAGTTCGTGGAAATATGGTAAATTGATCGATTAATAATCGATATATGGCTTATTTTTGTGTCGTACATTTTAGATTCCGAATGTCTAATACTTTGATAATGCCCTGATAATCTTTTGAGAGGCGACCAAGTATCGAAATGAATGTAAAGAAGAACAGAACTGTCCCCCCATCCATCCATCCATCCATCCAGCCATCCATCCACCAGATATCCATCCGATCGATTGACATCAGAGAACGATCAACGATCACGGGAAATTTCGCAATCAAGAGGATGGCGATGACGATGATGATGGCAGGCGCAAGTAAATAGGGATCGCAAAATGCAGTCGATTGCTGGAAGATCCAACGATTCAATGTTTCTCTCTCTCTCTCCCTCTCTCTCCCTGTCTGGTTGGAAGACAAGTTTTTTGTTTGCTGTAGAACGAGCACACATTTCCAGGTTATAAACTTCAACTTTGAAGGGCCTTGCATAATTTGTGCCTCATTCCGAGCGTACAACCTGCAAACCGGCAGCGGCAGCTGGCTTAGAGAAAGAGGGAGAGAGAGAGAGAGAGAGAGAGAGAGAGGGAGAGAGAGGGAGATCGGTAAAGCATGAAAAGATGATGAACAAGTTCTAAAAGAGGGAGATAGAGCGGTGGAAAGAGAGAGAGAGAGGAAAGGAAAGTCCCAAGTCGGAGTCGGTGGGAAGTCAAAGCACTTTAAAGCACTTTGAACTTTTACAGTACACGAGTATCTGTCTCTATACAGAGATTCATTTGTATCTGTGTATCTGTGTATCCGTGTGTGTGCAGGGAACTGTAGCTACAGCCACAGTTTGGTTAATGAATAGAAAAGAACTTCTACAAATAAATAAATAAAAATGTGTTGTGGCAAACGGTAAATTATCTCTCCATTGAAGCAGCATCGCGTTGCACAATTGAAACGATATTCTATCGTTTTCGAAAGTATCTCAACAGAGATGCACATCTGGCAGATATATTCCATGTTTAAACAGCTTTCTTTCCATATCTTGATTCGATTTTGTTGTTCAAATTGTATAGAAATTCAACGGTAATTGATTGCCAGTGAAAAGAAGACGATGATAATGATGATCGTTGATCGTTGATCGCTGATCGTCGATCGTCCATCGATCGATCGATCGATCAGTTTTAGGCACTGCCGAAATGTAATTTCATTAACCTTAACATTGTTCAACTGTCGTGGATGTATCTGTATCTGTGTAGCTGTGTATCTATTCGATTCATAACCATTGATTGATTCTCTTTCGCATCAGTCGTTCAACGACTTGTCAAGTCATGCAGAACGGAACCCCAAACAACAAAAACAAAAAATAAATAAATAAAGACTCTTCTTCAATGGTTAAGCACCCCTGCCCCGCCACCCCTCTCCCCTAATTGCCAAAAGTTTCCCCCGAAAACGGAACGAAACGATCGCTTGAGATATTTGTCAAAAGATGGCCAGGGGGGCTTCAGGGGTTACAGTGTTTTTTGGGGGGGGGGGGGGGTCTTTAAATTACTCACAAAAGTTCAATGTCAAGATTTTCGTTCACTTTTTCAGATGTTTTTCGTGGATTTCCTGCCTGCAACAGTTTGTTGAACTTCCATTTGCGCTTTTTTGGAGATTTTTCACAGCGAAATAAATCACCCAAAAATTGTTAGTGCTCTACAGAGAACCCCCCAAAGCAGTAACCCTCTAAATTCTGTGATTATTGGCAATCAAAGATCTCCAAAGACCTCTGGGATTATATGGAATAAATAATGAAACAGCTACAGCTACAGATACACACTCTTGTAGCTAAAAGATACTTTTTGCTTGGCATCCAAAAGACACAAACTCCAATTTGGCGCGGCATTTTGCCGTTAGTCATGCATATAAATATCTGTATCTGTATCTATATATATTTAAAGCTCTCTGGCAAATATTTGAAACTTGAAATACAAAAAACTTCTTGGAAAACATACCACAGATACAGATACAGATACATACATAAGTGTATCTCTATCTGTATCTGCCAACACAGCAAATATACTCTTCAAAAGTATTTTGTGGGCATTTTTTTTTGGGAGCATTTCGAGCCAGTTTCAGGTTTACTTGGCGCTGTACAAGTAGCATATAATAAGAGACGGAGAACGGTGTGCTCTGTGCTCTCTGCGTATGTGTGTGTGGCTTGGAAACGACCTTTGCGAGCATTTTTGTATTTTTTTTTTTTATTACTCGACGGCTACCAAAGTGGGCAGCGGCACACACTCGGAGAGAGAGAGAGGGAGGGAGAGGGCGCAAAATCAAACCAGATCACAACTCTGAGAGTAGGCCAATCTTCGGACCATTCTGCACTTGTCCCAGGAGGAAAACCCTAATGGATTGGGCTCACATTATGGTAATCTCTGTACGATCAAGTTTAAAGACAGCCCACGTGGCGGCGAATGAATCATTCCGGCAAAAGTAAGCCACGAGTACGACTCCATTGAGAACTAGTCGAACAAATGTACGATACACCATGTATCTCTCAAGGGGAGTCTAGTCTATCAAAGCCATCAAGAGCGAACAATGACAGATCTTAGCTCTAGGAAGGGTACATAATCTTTCAATGCCTTCACTTGGACTTCCAAATATATTTAATATTTAAATTGAAACGAAATATCTTTCGTATTTAAAGTAAAAATATTTCATATTTAATAAAAAAATATTTTTCATAGTTAAATTTAAAATATTTTCATGTTTAAAATAAATATATTTTATTTTTAATTTAAATATAATTCGTATTTAAAATAAAATTCAAATGCATTTAATATTTAAATTACAAAAAAAAAATTTTTATATTAAAAAAAAATATATTTCATATTAAAAAAAATATACTTCGTATTTGATTTAAGTATATTTCGTATGTAAAATATTTTAATGTTTAAATTCAAATATATTTAATATTTAAATACAAAATATTTCACACTAAAAATAAATATCTTTCGGATTTAAAATTAATATATTTCATTTTTGATTTAAATATATTTTGTATCTAAAATAAAACAAAAATATTTAGCTAAAAATAAATATTTTCATATTTAAACACAAAATATTTCATATATGTTTTGAATATATTGAAATAAATATTTGAATATATTTCTTATTTAAATAAAAATATTTCATATTTAATTCAAAGATTTTTCATGTTTAAAATAAATATTTTTCACAATTAAATCAAATATATTTAAATTTTAATCTAAAAATATTTCGTATTGAAAATAAAATTCAAATATAATTAATATTTAAAATTAGTATTTTCATATATACATAAATTAAATATATTGCGTATTTAAATAAAAAATATTTTCATATTTAAAACAAATATTTTCTATTTTTTCATTTAAATTTGTATTTAAACTAAACTTCAAATATATTTCATCTAAAAATAAATATATTAAAATTAAATATTTTCATATTTAAATTAAATATGTAAAAATAAATAATTTCATATTTAAAATAAATATATGTATTTCCAAAAAATGCACCTAATATATGTTTTATATATATATTTTAAAGTGATTTATATTCAGATTGAATATGGGCTGTTTTTGTTATCACTTTTTTAGTCTTACTGCCAAAACCCTGGAAGAAGCACATCCTTCTATGCTATTCCTCATTTATGGCCACAAATAACCCAAATACGAGCCTAATGGCAATCGAGAGATTTGCCAAAGCCGCAGCGAATCTCAAGCACAATTTTCTTGCCACATCTCCATACGATTCCATTGGCGTTTGCTCCAAACTCCAAACTCCTTTGCATCCGGCTACAGTTTGATGATTATCATTACCGATCGTCGTCATCGTCAGCGTCTCTCTCTCATCCAAAACTGTCACATTAACTTTGATGAGGTGCTGTATGGTGTATCGTGTATGGATGGATGCTGGAGCTGGCTGGAGTTGGAGCTGAGAAAAGAGGCAACCGAAAGTAATCGTCGCTTGGCTTTGGAAAAGTGCAGAAATGCCCGGGCGCAAGCGAAAACCGAAGAAGAAATTTTTATATGTATATATATATTTTTTTTGTTGTTTTGTTTTGTTTTTGTTTTTGTTTTGTTTCTTGTTGCGCTTTTTGCTTTTCTTTTAACTTTCACCTGAAGCCGGCGACGGCGACGGCGACAACCCAGCGGCAAAAAAGCACAGCATTAGAAGTCATCATTATGACGATCATGATGGAGTTTTGCTATGAAGTCTAGTCGCAAAAATTAACGCATACCGAGAGCAAAAGAGCAAAAGACCAGAGAGCGCAGAGCAGAGAGCATGCTGCGTTGTGTGGCAATGTCACTGTGCTCTGGTGGCCATAAAGCAACAAATTGTGGCAAGTAAATGGGACCGGCTCCCCTCCCCCACTCTGTGGGGCTCCATCTCGTGTGTGCGCCCATCTGTTCCCCTTTTATCTTAGAAAGTTTTCATATCTCGTACGCATGCCGCATACCTTTGCAGAAAGGAAACATAATACTTGATCGAAGGCCCCCCACTCCCCTGTGCCATGCGATACGTGAGAGCCCAAGTGAAGGTTTTCCTTTCCTCCTTGTGGCATTGAACCTTCGCCTGCCCCTCTCTCTGATGGCCAGAGATCAAAGAGCCGATTGATCCGAACATACTAAATATTAATTGAAGCAAAGACTAAAGTTTCCCTTGGGTTAAGCAAGAGTCGAAGAAAATTTAAAAAAATATAATAAACTAAAATAAAATAAACTACTACATAATGAGATATAATTAATAATAAAAATTGGTACTAAAATAATACCTACCTACATAATACAAATTACAAAATATTAAAAATAATCAATAAAAATAAATAATAAAAACAATAATAGAAAAAAAAACAATAAAAATAGACACTACAAATAAATAGAATACAAATAAATAATAAAAAAAAACAATAAAAATAAACACTAAAAATAAATAATAAAAGAAAATAATAAAAATAGAAAAATAAATAATACAAAAAAGTAATAAAAATGCACAATAGAAACAAATAGCAAATAATAAAAATAGATAATAAAAATAAATAGAGAAATAAAAATAAATAGTGAAAATAAAAAATGAAAAGAAAAAGTGAAAATAAAAAAGAAATAGTGAAAATAAAAAGTAAATAGTAAAAAAATAAAAAAATAAATAGTGAAAATAAAAAGTAAATAGTAAAAAAATAAAAAAAAACGAGGTGGAACGTTGTGAGTTGCTGCGGACACCGCAACTCTACAGTTATACCCGATACTAAGTCAGTATGGCTCTCCTGCGGCAGACGCCGCTAATATTGAACCACACGACAAAGAGTGCGTGCGAGAGAGACAGAAAATCAGTCTGAGCGTGACGTCGGGCGCTGCGTGGCCACTGCAAATTGATTTCTTGCTTTTGGCTACAAAATCTGATCCAGATTCAGCAATCTGATAGATATGGTCATTATCTATGATTCTGCGTTTTTAGTTTTCTCGAATGTGCAATATTGTGGATGCAACAGATTTTCGTCTTTTGTGGGGGCGGAAGGGGAAGGGGCGAAATTCTGAGATATACGTTTTATAGTGAGATCTAACAGAAGTGCGGATACCAAATTTGGTTACTCTAGCCTTAATATTCTCTGAGATTTGTGGATGCCCCAGATTTTCGTCCTTTGCGGGGGCGGAAGGGGGTGTGGCGAAATTTGGACACGAAACGGTCAAGGTCCGATATCACAGGAGTGTGGATACCAAATTTGGTTGCTCTGGCTCTTATAGGTTCTGAGATCCTTGAACTCATATTTTGCAATTGACAAAACCGACCATGAAACCTGTGTGTTAGAGAGAGACAGAGCGAGATAGAATGAAATTGTTTTCTTGATTCTGGCTATAATCAATATACGATCTGGTTCAGATTTTGCACTGTAGAAGATATGGTTATCCTCACCGATTCTGCGTTTTTGGTTTTATCGTATCTTTAAAAATGTGGATGCCACGGACGGACGGACGGACGGACGGACGGACGGACGGACGGACGGACGGACGGACGGACAGACGGACAGACAGACAGGGCTCAATCGACTCGGCTATTGATGCTGATCAAGAATATATATACTTTATGGGGTCGGAAACGATTCCTTCTGGACGTTACACACATCCACTTTTACCACAAATCTAATATACCCCAATACTCATTTTGAGTATCGGGTATAAAAACCATAAATAACACAAATAAGTCAACAATAAAAATAAATAAATAATAGAAATAAAAACTAAAAATGCATGGTAATAAACCATAAAATATTGATAGATCGAATAAACTTCGAATTTTTTCGTATACCAATTTTGTATTAGCAGGGGGAGGACTCATTACTCCCCTCTGCTCCCATGTTCCCACGTTTTCTGGCCAAATTTTCCTGCAAGCTGTATTTTCCAGCAGAATCTGCATCTAAATTTGCGTAATTTTCAACAAATTGTAGACATTTTTGTGTCCTTTTGCTTATGGGAACATCAGTCCGCATATGGAACAGGTGGCTTAGAGTAGGAGTGGCAGAAGTCGAGTGGAAGAGTAAAAGAGAAGCGAAGCGAAGAGCTCTTTGATGACCTGCTTTTTTGCTACCCCTCCCTCTACCCCCCTCGGACGTATTCCAAACTCTTTTTTTCAAAGTACGTTATCTTTTGCCATGGCACACTGACGGAGCACACGGCACATAAAGCAGCCATTACCGCAACACATTACCATTAAACCAGCGGCAGAAACCAAGAATTACAAAAGAACAAACAGGAGAGAGGCAGCTAGAGAGCGAGAGAGCAAGAGAGAGAGGCGAAGTATGGATATTTCCACGAAAGTCGAAGCTTTGGCTACCCTTCGGTAACCCGTGGATAAAGTAAAGCGATTTATATAGTACATGGCAATGGTTGTTGGTGCCTCCTGCAAGACCAAGTTTTTGTCTATAATTTGTTGCTCTTCTGACACGCCCACTCCTCCTCTTGAAGACTTCATAAACATACATATAGTGTCTCTGTATCTGTATCTGTCTCTGTCTCTGTATCTTCATGTGTGTAACCACTGAGTGACCTTAGAACTCAAAAGAGCAACAATAGTGGAGGCAGCGGCAGAGTAAGAAGCCCGTGGAATGATGGATCGTTGTGTAAAAGAGCGACTAAAGATTGAAGTTCACGGAATACCCTAAAAAATTATCATGTAAATGGTTGAAAAAAAGAATAGAAGAAGGAAAACAATTAATTTCTATGCTAATATCTTAAATATAATTTAAATAAATATATAAAAAAAATATATAATAAAAATATATAATAAAAATATATAATAAAAATATATAATAAAAATATATAATAACAATATATAATAAAAATATATAATAAAAATATATAATAAAAATATATAATAAAAATATATAATAAAAATATATAATAAAAATATATAATGAAAATATATAATGAAAATATATAATAAAAATATATAATAAAAATATATAATGAAAATATATAATAAAAATATATAATGAAAATATATAATAAAAAAATATATAATGAAAATATATAATAAAAATATATAATGAAAATATATAATACAAATATATAATGAAAATACATATATAATAAAAATACATATATAATAAAAATACATATATAATAAAAATATATAATAAAAATATATAATGAAAATATATAATAAAATGAAATAATACAAATATATAACACAAATAAATAATACTAAAAATAAATAAATAAACAAAAAATAAAAAAATTAATTATAGAATAAATTTAGAAAAATGAATTTAAAATAAATTTTAAAAAATAATTTAAAAAAATAATATAAAAAAAAAATTATAAATAAATAATATAAAAAAAAAATTATAAATAAATAATAAATACTAAAAATAAATTAAAAAAAAAAGATTAAATAAGAAATAAAATCGTTGAGAGAAATGTGAATCTCTCTAGCTCCAGCGCGCAAGCCGCTCTGTGAAGAGTAGGAGCCTGTGAGCATACAACACGATCAAAATGTCAACCCAATCAATCATCGAACAAAATCTAGCATAATCTAGAATCTATAAAAAAAAAACATATTTGTGTTCAAAGTTTAGAGGGAGAAAGTTTTGCCATAAGAAATGATTCGACTTTCGATACGATATAATTCATAAAATGTATAGAAATTATAGAAATATAGTCTAGAACAAAGAGAACACTCGTATATCATATTCTCTCGAACATTTAAAGGGTATATCCATTCGTGTGAGGCTATCCACAGGTCTTTCGGTGTCGGTTTCGCTTCTCTATTTGCTCTTCCCGTTGACGGTTTCTGACTGCTTGATTCTCCCTCTCTCAGAGGTTGTTCTTGGGTTCTTGGTTCTTGGTTTTTGTAAACAAAAGACCGTTAATTGACATAGAATTTTGAGGTTTATGCCCCTGTCCCGCCCGCTCTTTTGTCAAGCTAACAAAAATGATTTCCATAAAGTTTTCTTTTTAGTTTAGAACAAAAGCAGCCAGTCCCCTTATCCCTTATCGCACACTCAGGCAGTTCAATAGCCTCTTGAACTATCGTCTGTGCCCCCCCGCCACTGTGACCTCTACTGATCATCAGATAATTGTGTGTGTGGGGGCGTGCTGTGGTTCGGTAGCTAATTGATGCCCAAATTTCAGTGATAAATGTCAGCCGATTGTCGGACAGCCGACTGCAGAGAGGTCAGAGTGGGGTTGACCCCAAAACAGGTGGACAAAGGAGAGCAAAAGAACCGTATTTATAGCCATAAGGGAATAGAAGATCAAAGTAAGGACTGAAACTCCACAGCAAGGCAAGAGTCCCCTTCGTTATTTGCTGAGAGCAAGCAGGAGATGGCTTCGTCTGAATCTCTGTTGCTGAGAGAGAGCGATAGAATGAAGAAGAGAGAGGAGAGAGAGAGAGCAAGGCGACATCGTCCGATGTGTCGAGGGTCCATCCTTCAATGCGCTCTCTCGGGTCTCAGACAGATGGATGGACCCTCGAAAGAGTGCAGATGTGAGGAGGACGTGCAACCCGTCACTTTGTTAGGAAATTCACCTTGGAATGAAGCAGCAAGGGATAAGAAAGCTGCGACTGTGCACTGCTACACTGCGAGAAATGTAAGGAGCAGCCATCATTTTACCTTAGAAGAGAGATGCGCTGTCTTAACCAATTTGAAGGAATGAATATACCACAAAATGGATTTAATCGAATATTTTTGTGGGGTTTTTTTAAATATTTTTTTTTTGTATTTTGTATTTTGAAAAGACATTTTTGTATTTAAAATATTTTTTATTTTATTTTTTGTTATATTTTATTTTATATTTTATTTTATATTTTATTTTATATTTTATTTTATTTTATATTCTATTTTTATTTATTTTTTTATGTTTTCTTGAAATTTTTTTTTTTTTGATTTATATTAATTTTTTTTATTTATTTTTTTATTATACTTATTTTTTTATTTATATTTATTTTGTATTATTTTGTATTAATATCAGGATTAAATGGATGTATCTGTACCGCAAATATTACTAAAGAGTCTTTAAAGCCAAAAAATTATATAAAAAATACTATACCAAAAATTATTATAATATCCCTGATTCCTGTTTCCTGTGCTTGTTGCTGTTTGGCTACAGTAAAAGTTGAGGTGTGATTAGAAATACTTTTGCCGACCAGAGCTGTAGAGCGATCTAGTACCTAATGCTTTTTGTCTGAGTGAAACAAAGGTATAAAACACACAAAAATTGTTTGTTAAAAACTTGAATTCTTTTCGTAACTCAATTTGCATATTGCCTATGGAAGAAACCAAAGCTAAATGAGGATTAATTTGATCGATTAATTACATTCAACGCAGATTCCATGATTGAAAACGACTCATCATCATCATCGCGA
Organism: Drosophila miranda; assembly: GCF_003369915.1. Taxonomy (NCBI): domain Eukaryota; kingdom Metazoa; phylum Arthropoda; class Insecta; order Diptera; family Drosophilidae; genus Drosophila; species Drosophila miranda. The sequence continues at coordinate 7,719,866 of NC_046673.1, forward strand.
TGATGTTAATCATCTGTCAACATCTGCCCCACAGTCTGCCTCCTGTGGACCATTTTAGAGAGAGAGAGAAAAAAAGAGAGAACCGCAATTGAAATGTTGCTTTAATTGTGACTAATTAGTCATCAATATACTCGTTGTAGTAGCATGGAAAATAATTAAAAGATACGTCTATATAAGAGCAGGAAACTCGAAAGAGATCGAGAATGAATGAATGAGTGAGTGAGTGAGTGAATGAGTGAATCAATCAATCGGGCAATGCAAAAACAAGTTTACAGTGACCTTTGTTTAAAAACGAACTTCGACTGAAAGAAATATCAGCGATAATTCAAAGATAATTTTTGTATTCTTTTAACAAGCGTTTCGATTGAAGATTGAAGGTGATTGAAGCCTAGGCCAGACCGAGGGGGGGGGGGGGGCGTATTATAATCATTATAATAACTTTTTATTTCTTATGCAAATGAGCGTTGAGATTCATTTTTATTACATCTCCGCCTAGCTCGCGTTCTCCCATCTTAGTCACTATAAAACCATAAAAAAACAATTAAAAAAACAAGAAAAATGCCTGGCATAGCTGCTGATACCCTTTAGAGCGTGTATTCAAGAAATATAAATCTGGAGAGCCGATTGCTAATAAATTAAAAGAAAGTAATGAAATAAATAAATATAAAAATAATAATACAAAAAAAAATAAAAAAAAAATAAAAAAAAATATAAAAAATTAAATGAAAGGAAAAAATAACAATATCATAAATAAATAAGAATAATAAATAAATAATAATAATAAATAAATAAATAATAATAATAATAAATAAATAATAATAATAAATAAATAATAATAATAAATAAATAAAAATAATAAAATAAATCAATAATAATAATAATAAAATAAACCAATAATACTAATAATAAAATAAATCAATAATAATAATAATAAAATAAATCAATAATAATAATAATAAAATAAATCAATAATAATAATAATAAAATAAATCAATAATAATAATAATTAATAAAATAAATAAAAATTACAACAACAAAAATAAAACGAGGGGGAACGTTGTGAGTTGCAGCGGACACCGCAACTCCACAGTTATACCCGATACTAAGTCAGTAGGAGAGAGAGCCACTCCGGCAGACGCCGCTAATTTGAACGACACGACAAAGAGTGCGTGCGAGAGAGACAGAAAATCAGTCTGATCGTGACGTCGGGGGCTGCGTAGCCAGTGCAAATTGATTTGTTCCTTTTGGCTATAAAAATGATCTGATCTGATCCAGATTTAGCAATCTGATAGATATGATCATTATCTATCATTCTGCGTTTTTAGTTTTCTCGTATCCTCAATATTGTGGATGCAACAGATTTTCGTCCTTTGTGGGGGCGGAAGTGGGCGGGGCGAAGTTTTGAAATATTTTTGTAGCAGTGACATATCACAGAAGTCTGGATCCAAAACATCGTTGCTCTAGCTCTTATAGTCTTTGAGCACTAGGCGCTAATAGGGACGGACAGACGGACAGACGGACGGACGGACAGACGGACAGACGGACAGACAGACATGGCTCAATCGACTCGGCTATTGATGCTGATCAAGAATATATATACTTTATGGGGTCGGAAACGATTCCTTCTAGACGTTACACACATCCACTTTTACCACAAATCTAATATACCCCAATACTCATTTTGAGTATCGGGTATAAAAAGAAACCAGGCACCGTAATCATTATGATCTATATATTTTCAAAATCAATCAAAAAACGTTTGTTTGTTTATTTTTTTAATGATTTTCTTTTTTTATAGTGATATTATTAATTAACCATTATAATTATATTTGATTTTTTAAATCAATAAATTATAAATTTTCGAATTAAAAAAAGTCATCAAAAAATGTATGAAAATCTTTAAGCCATTGTTTTGGTAGAAAAAAATAAAATAAAATAAATAAAACATTATTTACATTATGCGGTATCAAGAGCGGTATAGATCTGCTTTCTATAGCCATGGAATACTCTGCGAGTACTATTCCGAGGGTATGCGAGGAATTCGAGGCGTGGGCGATACTATCTGCACAAATACTTCCAGATTTCCGCTCCATTACTCACTGGGAAAGGAGATATGGACGTGGATATGGACGGAGACGGTGACGGGGGGTACTCGCATGTCGCATGTCGTAGGCTCTCGTAGTCGTAGTCGTAGTCTTACAACAGCAATAACCATCAATTATCGTCTGTCAACTGTGAGTCTTGTAATGTGTATCTCGCAGATACAGATACATGGCTTGCAGTGCAGATTATATTGATGGATATATATTTTTTATTATTTTTTATTGCGAAAAATGTTTTATTCATAATTAATTGATTTTTTTTATGGCCCAGCTGCTTATTATAATGATTCCCGGGCAATCCGAACCGATTCGATTCGAGCCGATTGTTACATAATAATAATCTTTTTTTGCACAGATTTTTTTGGAGTATTTTTTTTTGGCTTGTTTTGTTGGTATTTTGTGAAAGGTACACACACACACACACACAACGGGAGATTGTGGCCACGGACTCTGTCTCTGAGAGCAAAGGAAAAAAGAGTTCAATAAACCGCATGGAATTCAAATCTATTGACCCAAAAAAAAAACAACAAAACAAAAAAAATACCCCAGCGGTGTACGAATACGAGTATCTGCAGTAAATGGCAATTGAAAGACACAGTTCCACAGATACAAGATCGTATGCCACACTAAAAATAATAATATCAATGCAAAATCATTAAGAAAACAATGAGCAATCACAAAGCAGAAGGAGGAACAGCGTAGGACGGATTGGGGCCGGGGTGGGGTCCTCTCTGGTCCAGGTCCAGGTCCAGGCCAAGGCCAAAAACAGCAGGAAGACACAGCGAGAGACGAGGGAGAGCGAGAAATATTCAAGTGGGACAAGGCCAAGATAATTTACGGAATTGCGGAATTGATAATCAAGGGAAAGATCGATCGATCGAATGATCGAAGCATGAGATAACAGCCGGGGAAAAGGGAAGGAAGTGGGGCGATTATCATTATGGGTTTGGCGCTTTTAATGTTTATCCAATAATCGTTTTTGGAAAGAGAAAGGAGAGAAGACAGGAACAGGAGACGGGCCTGCAGAAACTGAGGCTGGGATCGGCCGAGGATCGATGGGGGATCGGCCGGGGATCGGCCGGGGATCTGCCGGGGATCTGCCGGGGGTTGGTCTGGGGATCTGCCTGGGATCTGCCGAGGATCTTCAAGGGATCTGTCTGCGATCTGCCTGTGTTCTTTCGGGGATCTTCCTTGGATGTGCCAGCGATCGGCCTGCGATCTGCCTGTGTTCTTTCGGGGTTCTGCCTGGGGATATACGACCTATCGGGAGCTAGAATCTTCGTTGATTTTTCTCGATTTCTCTACCAAAACATTCCAATCTTTAGCCCCCTTTCTTCCCCCCATCCCCACATTGCATTGCGTATACGCAGCATGTGATGCCTCTGGCTTGAACAGATATATTTTTGTTGCTGTTGTTGTTGTTGTTGTTTTGTATTTTTATGGACTACCTTGAACGACCTTGCCGCCATTTAGGCGCCTGCTAAACAACAAACTTGGTCAAAATGCATTAACAAAATCACAAAATACGAGAAAAACCGCACGAGAGTCGCGCTCTGTCGATATTCGGTTTCGGTTCGATCGTGCCACCTGTTACCCGTCCCCCTTGCCCCCCTGCCAGCCCCCCTGTCTGGCTATACATTTTGGATATTTTTCGATTCGAATCGGTTACGCTTTTTTTTAATGTTGTTTCTGCTGCGTTTTCCAGAGTGCGTGCTGTGTGGGCTGTACTTTGGTCAGCGACAGCCACGGCGACGATGATATGGTGTCATCATTGACACCAGAGACGGACAAGAAAGCCCAAACCCAATGAACGATCAACAAGAGATTAAATACGAAATGTATAAAAAATCCACAAGACACCCACTCGCCGTCGGGCTCCATCAGGCTGCGTCGGGCCTTTGAATCACTGAATTTGTCCAGCTCTTGTTTCCTCCTCTTCTTCGCTCTTTCTTTATACAAATGATGTATCGGTGTATTGTCTGTGCCTACACCTGTCCTTGTTGTTCGTTTAATTGTGACACGAATCTGTAGATACAAGGGGGGGGGAGAGACCGGGGATTGGTCTTGGTGTGGGGCGAAAGCTAAACTTACGTAGAAGTAATGAGATCTGCCACTAGAGAAGTGGAAAGCAAAAGCTGAGCCCCCATCATGCACATGCAATGCACGTTGTTTTTCTCGGGCATTCTCCATGGCAGCAGTCGCTTGTGCCTTCTAGTCCAGCACCGAAAAGCCACCCCCTCCGCAAAAACTCATCTCCCGTCATGCAATTGCATGTATTTTGTTTTTGTCGGGCAGTTTTCGGGCAATCGCTTGGGCTTTCGAGTCGAGCAACCCCCTCAGCAAAAGCTGACCCCCCCATCATGCACATGCCATGTATGTAGAACGGATCCTTAGCTCAGAGTGAGAAATGAAAGAGAATCCTCTTGGGAATACACCAAAAAGCAGAACAAAAATGAAAAGAAACTCTCCAAAAATGTATTGAGGACACATCCAGGGGGAAGAAAAGAAGCAGAGTTCCCACAATCTATAAAAAAAGACTGGAGGTAGAACATCATTGATCTCATCAAAAGAATCTCTCCCATCGTCTGGTAACGGCAGAGTGGCAGAATGGCTGAAGGGCGTGCTATATAGACCAAGAACAAATGACTTAATCAGCCTGAGACCAAGAAAACTTTCCCTGAAACAATGGAGGCAACAAATTTGCAGGCCCCTGGCCTCTGGCTGGGGGGGGCTCTAACTGTTCCATGCCAAAAGCAAAGAAAGCCAACGACAAAGCCCAAGTGCTGAAAGCCAGACCGTGTGCCAAGGCATGTGTCAATGATTCGTGTAAAGGCCTTTGGTTCAACCTTGAACTTGATTTCGACCATGCGCATTTCGCAATATACAAAATATATATATATATTTAATTAAAATCGGATTTAAAGAGTTTGGCACGTAGCCGAAAGAATCGTGACAAGAAATGTGGCAAAAAAAAAATTCTATATCGAGCAAAGCCAGAGCCAAGACTGGGATCGAAATCTTTGGCTTTGGCTAACAACTGAGTGACTGTTTTGACTGTTTATGGCCTGAACACGACATCGATTTGGCAATCAAAAAAGGAACGACAGGCGGAACATGAAAATGGCACCGCAAAAAGTTTGTAGAATCTCAAACTGGAGCCAAAAATGAAACAGATTTCAAACGAGACGTAAGAAAATCTACATCTAAGCGGATACATCTGAAAGTTCTTTAGAAAGAAATACAATCCACAATCCACAATCTACAGTCCTAATGTCAATAATAAAACTGAAAATATATCAAACGACTCGCATGCTATTGACACATACAAGACACATGTGGCCATAAAGGAAAATCAAGTAACCATTATCTTGATTACAAATGGGGTACATATTCATATACTATATATACACTCGGAGAAAACAAGTGTTTGAAATTGTAATTGTATTTGCATTCAAAAATGTAGAGAAAATTTACAAATATACAAATATTTTATTGAAAAATGTTTTCTTTCTTATTCAAAATAAATTGAATAAATATTTTGTTTTTATATATATACTCAGAGAAAAATGCCTGAAATTTGCTTTAAAAAAAAAATATTTTGTTTTTTAATTTTATATTGAATTAAAAATACTTACAAACCTAAAAAAACAAGAAGAAAAAAAACAAAATTTAGTTAAAATTGTACATAGAAAATGTGTTGTTTCGCTTGGGTTTTGGGATTTTATTCTACCTTGATGAAAAGATATTTTGTTATTTTTTTTTATTATTTTTAAATTGTTTTTATTCTTTTTTATTATTTTTTTTTTTAATTTATTCTTTTTACTATTTTTATATTTTTTTTTTCGCTTAAATTTTGACATTAATATACAAATAATTGATTGGAAAATGTCTTTTTTTATACGCTCAGGGGAAAAATGACTAAAATTTGTTTTAAAAATGTGTATATATTTTTTTTTTGGGTGTAATTTTTTATTTTACTATACAAAATTATAGCAGATGGAAATAAAATAAAATAAAATAAAATAAAAAATGTAGTGACAATTTTACAAAGAAAAGGTGTTTTTATCGCTTGCGATTTGGAATTTTGTTTAATTTTATAAAATATTAATATTTTTTTTTTTCGCTTACATTTTAGTCCTAAAAATATTAAATATTTAATTGCTGTGGCATTTTTTGCGCCGAGTGTATGGAAAAACCAAAGCCAAAGCCTTGTTTTTTATTTTTTCTTGCAAAGAAATCTTCCGAACACCAGAGACAGAGACAGACAAACACCTAAGCAAATAAGTGTCTTATGAATGTGTTTTGTCTAGTTTTAATTAGCATAATTTACATGCAAATGCTAAATAGAACGGGCACTGCGACAGGGGCCAGGGGACTGTGGATAGAGGGGGTGCCTGCCACAGATCAATTGTGAAATGTGTCGAGTGGCTATGGAAGTCGGATTTGACAGGCAATCAGAGAAAGAGAGACAGACAGACCGAGAGGGAGGGAGAGAGAGAGAGAGAGAGAGAGACAGACAGTGACGAGATGACGCTCGGGCGTGTTCCAGTGTCAAATTAGTCGCCATTAAAACGCTCCAAAGCGGGTTACGGAGCAGCAGGAACGGACGGGGGGGGGGCAACAACAAAAAAAGAGTAATAAAATGATAAATCATAGATCGAATCGGAATACACTCGTATAAATATGAAATTGCAATTGGAATTGCCATATTTTGTTTGGCCCTCCGCTTATGGGGCGGCTAGAAACGCTAGCGTTTTGCGCGCGCGTTTTGGCGCGTCAATACCGCCACCCGCGCACACAATCGCGCGGAAAACGCGATCAAAGGCAATGCGCGCGCGCGCGCGATTCTGTCTCTCTCTCTATCGACAAAAAGATACCAAATGTAGATAGTGGAGACTCTTGATCATTGCCTTTTTCCGTGTTCGCCCCAAAACGGGGCAACATTTGTGCTGTGGCGCCGCAACAGCCACAACATCGATGCAGAATAAACGCGCTCGCGACAGAAACCGCCAGGCAGCGTCAGCTCATGATTTAATGCGGTTTTCAGTTGCCCAGTTGTTTGCAACGTCAAACTTCAATTAGCTTTTTAACTTATAAACTTAAACGTTCAATAAATTGTTGGACCGCCGCCTCCCCACATCCCCACCAAAGCCCCCACCCCCACAGGGGGCTAGAAAATTCCATAGACATCGATGCAAACACGTTTTGTGCGCCAGAGGAGTAGATGGAAAAAGAAAGGGGGTCGGGGCTCGGGGGGCTTTGGGGCGGGAAAGCTCTACCCCAAAAGAAAAGTCGGAACTGGCGAACCGACGAAAGGCTTTCAATTTGTTTGCACATGGAATGATCCTCCTGCCCCAGGGCCCATGGAGCTCTATGGCTGCTCGGAGCATTGATTTATGCATGCAAAAGATACAGATACAATAAACGAGGAAATGGAGTGAGTCAGAGCCCGTACCCGGATTAAACCCCGATGCGGAATAGAAGGAAACAAATTGAATTTTCGCACGCGGAAAGCCCTCCCATCGATGGATGGAAATGGACGGGATGTGGGCGGGAGATGGGACAACTTTGACCCAATTACAGCCGAGGGAAAGCCAGAGCTGAGTGGAGATCAAGGATGTGCTTAATCTGAAGGGAAGATTGGACCCGCAATGAATAAAAACGGAATATTGGCGTGGCTAATACTCAAATTCCCATTTTTATGAATCACTCGTGAATCATTCAACCAAAAAACAAAACAAAAAACCCCAAACGAGGCAGTCACAACATTTGCAGTTAATTACAGTTAGTTATTACCCCCCTTTCCCCCTTGTAAAGGCCGCTCATATTAGAACAAACTGTGGGAGCGTTTTGAAAGCGTTTTCAGACGCGTGCAAAAACGCTTTTCGTTCCTCGTCGCTGCTTTACAGTCGTTTAAGCCTTTAAGCCCCTCTGGCCACTGCAACAGTGACAGCGAGAAACTGCTACTGCGACTGCGGCTGCGATTAGTGATAGTGGAAGCGAATGCATTAGCGACTAAAACAGCGATAGCGACTAAAACAGCGAGTGGCAGTGGCAGCCTTTGTTTATTTGCCGCCAACATCGGCGGCCGATTAATGTGCAGGCAATATTTATTGTCTTAACAATATATTTATGCAATAATTGCATTGAAGTGGTGCCATTAATTATCTTTTTGCCACCTCTTCTCCTCTCTCTCGCACTCTCTCGTCCGCCCACACATGCCTTGGCGGAAGCGGTTTTGTGGATGACCTTAAGTGGTTTGCATCTCCACTAAAAAACGGCGCCGGTGCCGCTGCCGCTGCCGCTGCCGCATTGCACAATCGAAACAGGCCACCCGCTCACCCGCCAGCCAGTCGATGGTTGCTGTCTTGTCTGTGGCTTGAGACTACCCAAAATGCAGGCAACAGTGGAAACTGCCTACAGGGGAAGGCTAGACGCAAATCAGAAATGAGTTTCAAACTAAAAAAGAGAGATTTTTGCACCAGATAAACCTACCTTATTTATAAATTTTCTTTATCAATTTCAAAATTTTTTTTATAAAAACAGAATTGAAATAATTTTTAAATAGAAATTATTAAAAATAAAATTTTTTTCCTAGATTTTAGTATTACAAAAATTAGAATTAGAATTGGAATCCAACCTACCTTCTTTATAAATTTATAAATTTTTTGTAAAAAGATTTTTAGTAATTTTAAAACAAAAATTATTAAAAAAAAGTTTTTTTTTTAGATTTTAGTATACAAAAAATTGGAATTAAAATTGGAGTCCACCTACAATTACTGGGTCAACTTTTTCGTCTTTTTTTCGCCTCAATCGAGTGTTTACTGTGTGCTTTTCAGCCCCGCTATTACCCGCTGCGTTTTGGCCGCGTTTTCAGTCGCTAATTTATATTTTTTTTCGCGGGTGGTCGCACACGTGTCGAGGGCGTGGCTTCAATTGTAGAAAAAAACAACAAAAATCCAGCAGCTGTCCAAATTTAAAAATTGTGGACTCTTTTTGGGGGGCGAGGCAGATCTGCCAGGGTATCCAAAGGTTCGTTCTAAAATAAATAAAAATCGCATCTAGCTCTCATTTCTTGTTTTTTGCTTTTTTTTTTTTATTATGTATTTTTTATTTAAATTGAAAATAAAAGACAACTCTTTTGAACTATTGCCGACACGACGACATAACGAGCGGACATTCGTCTGTGGCTGTGGCTGTGGCTGTTTCTGTTGCTGGATTGCTTGGGGGCAGCCGTTGCTAAATGCAAATTACAAAAAAAAAAGTCTACAAATCAAGCAGAACAACAACAGCAATCGCAGAGCGGGGTGGGGGGAAGCACCCACCAGAAGAACAGCGATAAAGGGAGCCTTGGGTGCGGGGTGAGATACGAGATATGAGCAGCGAAGCTAGGCCATGGCTTCTCTTCATCTTATCACCGCCTCCCCCCATCCCCAATGACCCACACTCGCAGCCCCCAGGCCAAAAGAAAAATTCAATTATTTTTTGGGGCCCTTCGAGTCTTCAAATGTTCAAAAATTATAAGGAATTCCTTTCTTTTTGGCTCTCGTACTGCCTATCTTTTGGAAGATTCCAAGAGAGTTTTCTTTAAATGAAAGGAAATTCTTGTAGGATTATTTTCCAGTGTTTCCAGTAGCTCCCACATGCGGCTCGCAGCGGAATGCTTAAGGAAATGCCCAAAAATAGTAAACAACATAAATGTCATGTGCCTGATGCGTGTAGTGTATTCTTGGGTGCGTTCTTTCATTGCGTTTTGATACATTTTTCCATTTTCTTTGCTTGTTTTTCTTTCGATAACAATACCCAGAGCGACATTTGTTTGTTTTGTTATCGTCACGCCTCTCTCTCTCTCTTGCTCTCTCTCTCTCTCTCTCTCTGACCCCACTCGATCCTCGCTGGGGTGGAGGAGGAAACAGAACTGTGAGACCGACTTGAGGCGGACCGACAGCGACTACTGTTGCTGCATTTTAATTTATTTCGTTGTGCCATTTTACGCAAATTGAGGACAAGAAACAACAACAAAAACAACAACCAATGCTCACGCAATGCGGGCTCCCATCTAATAGTCTAGTCGTTGCTTCATTCTGTTTCTTCTGTTGATAAGAAATTGTCATTGACGATGATTAGAGGCAGAGGAGGAGGAAACAAGATCTCGTCTCGAATAACAATTGTATTAATGTGTACCCTTTCCCCTTTTGCTCTCTTTCTTTACAGGTAAGATAACAGAAGAGCCCAACTGAAAGAAGACCGGGATAAGTAGGAAAAAGAAGAGGGGCAGCCTCAGGGGCTGCCAAAAGTGATCACTCATACATTTATTCCTTGGAAAATTACCAAATTTATATCACACATCCCAATAGCAGGCAAATAAAAGGCACAACAAAATACATGTCGTGTGCATGACTTGCGAAAAAATGATGATAAAGTAAAAAAGAAGAGGGGCTGCCATTCATTTATTCCTTGGAAAATTACCATATTTATGTCACATATCCCAATAGCAGACAAAAAAAATTACATGTCGTGTGCATGACTTGGAGAAAATCATGATAAAGTAAAAAAGAAAGTGATCATTTATTCCTTGGAAAGTGACCAAATTTATATCACACATCCCAATAGCAGGCAAATATAAGGCACAACAAAATACATGTCGTGTGCATGACTTGGTAAAAATCATGATTTTCAAGTAGAAAAGCTGCCACCAGCGAATGGGGGGAAATTCGAGAGACACTTGACTCGTAGTATTCCAAGTAAATGCCACATGAATCCAGTCGAACTCGAACCCGAGCCGGACGAACTTTGCTCCGCGACCAAAAATTGTGTTAATTGAATTTTTTTCGGGGGCCTGTTGTTTGCCTCAGTTGCCTGCCATTTGCCAATTTGCCTGCCATTTGTGGTCACGTTTTGGTACTGTGGCAACGCCTCCTTGGGTGCACCCTGCCATCGCCTCTCTCGCATTTGGATTGCGCAAAAAATGCTTAACACTTTTTTTTTTTTTTTTGGCCAACATTTTTATTTCGCTTTATTTCGTTTCGTTTCGTTTCGCTTCGTTTTTTGTGTGTTGTTTTGTGGGTCAGCCTCATTGAAAAGTTGACTGCCAATTGCAGTTAACCAATTAGCGACGGCTGCCTGCCTGCCTGCCTGTCTGTCTGTCTGTCTGTCTCGGCGACGGCGATCGGCGAGCCGGCTGGACAAACCGCTTTTCACTTACCCGCAATTTCTGTGCAATGGGCAATCATCATTTCTGTCAACCAGCAACGAAAACAACAGAAAACAAGACAAAAATAACAGTCTTAAACCCTTTTGGCCAAAGCATTTACGTTCTTGGCCCAAATAAGTTGTGCTTTTTGCCCCGAAAACTCTCTCTCCTTCTCTCTGTCTCTCTTTTATTATAAAATAATTGACAAGTTTGTGCGTTGACAAAGTAGAAGGCAGAAAGAAAGACGGAAAGATCCGTCAAGCAAAAGCCGCAAAACGGCACAAAAATTAAATAACATTTCAAGAAATGAAAAGTGCCAACAATTTGCCCAAAGAACTGATGAGGAGGGGAGGGAAGCGGTGACGAGTGGAAAACTGCATTGTAGAAGCAGGCAGGCAGACAGCCGGGCTCTGAGCCCGAAAAAGAAAGTCGCAGCGAGTACGTTGCAGAAGAAAGAGTAAAGCAAACCGCATAGAGACAGAGACTTTCTGTTCGCCACAAGCGGCAAGAAATGCTGCAACAAACAAAAAGAACTGAGCAAAAGAAAATATAAGACTGATGAGATGTAAAAAGAAGAGCAGAATACTCGTTAGAAGTGGCAGAAGAAACCAGCGAGTAGAAAATTGAGCTTAATGACTGTGGAAGTCACAACCGAAGAGCCTGAGTAGGTCTCTTTGCTCTCAGAAGACTTTTAAGAGGGAAAAGATACAGAACCTCAGACAATTGGAAGCTGAAAACTCACTAAAAACTCATATAGAACTGTTGCACTCGTTACTCGCTGCTGCAAAAACTGAGAAGAAGAGAAGATACGACTGATAAAATGGAAAAAGAAGAGCAGAAGACTCGTTAGAAGTGGCAGAAGAAACCAGCGAGTAGAAAATGGAGTTTAAAGACTGTGGAATTCACAACCGAAGAGCCTGAGTAGGTCTCTTTGCTCTCAGAAGACTTTTCAGAGGGAAAAGATGCAGAACATCAAAAAATTGAAGCTGAAAACTCACTAAAAATTCATATAGAACTGTTGCACTCGTTACTCGCTGCTGCAAAAACTGAGAAGAAGAAAGGATAAGAGTCTCAAGTCAATCAAGTCTCTCTTACTAGTTGGAAGTGGTAGAAGCGCCTGTTTCTTCTAAAAATAGAGTTCAAAGACTCTGGAAATTCACAACCGAAGACCCAGAGTAGGTCTCTGTCGTTTCAAGATGGTAAAGATAGAGTTCAACTGACAATCAAAGCTTAAGAACTGTCTTCAAACTCATATAATACTGCTGCACTCGTTACTCGTTGCTGCACTCGTCACTCGCTGCTGCACTGCACGGCTGCACTCGCTGCCTCCTTGGAGTCGCGGCACACGCTGCGCGACACCCTAATATCCGCAAATCTTTACCAAACGACTTCCTAGTGCCCTGATTAGGCCCATAATTAACCGAAAACTTTAACCATTCCTTGTCCCCATTTCGAAAGACCTTTTTTTACAACCTCAATTGCCAAATGCTTCAAAGCGAGTGTTTGCCAATTTTCAAGGTAATTTACAAAAAAAAAAAAGAAGAAAAATTGCATAAAACTGGTACTTCCATAAAAAAAAAAAAAAAGAAAAACCCAAAACGTTGGCGGGGCAGGGGCGGCGGGCGGCGCTTTTTGTCTGTCTATTATCTAATGGGCGGGTTCAGCTCGGACTGGGACACATTGTCCAAGACAAGACCGCAAGACGAAACGCACAATGACTACTAAAAAAAAAAGACACTAAAAATTGCAGTCGAAGCGTAGAAAACATTTCATGGTTCAATGCCAAAGCAAAAGCAAACAAAAAACAAAGCCAAACCGTACCGAAGTTTGGATGCCCAGTAGTAGACACTCTTGTGGATACTCCCTGGAGACGCCTCATCCATAAATGATCCGACACCACCCACCTTTGTGGGGCTTCCACCGTGTAAAAGCGAGAGCGGACCCAGTCCCCAGTCTCGGTCTCAGAGTCTTAGAGGGTCTTGGTCTGGTCTGGTCTGGTCTGTTCGGGTCTGGTGGTGGCGGTGATTGGTGCTTGGTGCTTGGTGCTGGTCTGGCCAAGTCATCCAAGCTGACGATTAGTTTTAAACGCTTGGCCAACTTGTCCCAAGCGGGCAGGGCAGGGCGGGGCGCGGCGGGACGGGACGGTGCTTGTCTGGCCCGAAGAGGCGGGAGGGCTGGCTGCTCGAGGAGGAAACTGTTTTGTCGCCAAGTTGCGGTAATTATTATGTCAGTCGGCTTGTACCCAGAGATCGGCTTGAGGCCTGAACGGGGGACGGGGTGACAGCCGAGAACCCGGCCCGGCTGGAGGGTGCTCTGGACGCCTGCGGCATTTCCAATTAGCCAACGTCTCACGGGGTCGGGGAATCACAAAGTGCGAGGGGCACAGAGAGAACGTAACAACAAAAGTGAATTTAATAGATTTGCATATAAGTGTTTTTTATTTTTTATAAAGATTACAAACCCCAAGATGGGGAAATTCTCGTGGCACCTAGTGGAAAAAATAATACAAATAAAAAATATAACTTTAATTTGTTAACAAAATTAAAAAATAATCAACTGATAGAGGGATCCGAGCAGAAGCGGTGGAATGCAATGCGGGGCGCAACTTGAGATACATTTTATACCCGATACTCAAAATGAGTAATGGGGTATATTAGATTTTTGGTAAAAGTGGATGTGTGTAACGTCCAGAAGGAATCGTTTCCGACCCCATAAAGTATATATATTCTTGATCAGCATCAATAGCCGAGTCGATTGAGCCCTGTCTGTCTGTCCGTCCGTCCGTCCGTCCGTCCGTCCTTCAGCGCCTAGTGCTCAAAGACTATAAGAGATAGAACAACGATGTTTTGTATCCAGACTTCTGTGATATGTCACTGCTACAAAAATATTTCAAAACTTCGCCCCGCCCACTTCCGCCCCCACAAAGGACGAAAATCTGTGGCATCCACATTTTTAAAGATACGATAAAGCCAAAAACGCAGAATCGTAGAGGATGACTATATGTTCTAGAGTGTAAAATCTCAACCAGATCGTATAATTATTATAGCCAGAATCAAGAAAACAATTTCATTCTTTCTCGCTCTGTCTCTCTCTAACACACAGGTTTCATGGTCGGCTTTGCCAATTGCAAAATATGAGTTCAAGGATCTCAGAACCTATAAGAGCCAGAGCAAGCAAATTTGGTATCCACACTCCTGTGATATCGGACCTTGACCGTTTCGTGTCCAAATTTCGCCACACCCCCTTCCGCCCCCGCAAAGGACGAAAATCTGGGGCATCCACAAATCTCAGAGACTATTAAGGCTAGAGTAACCAAATTTGGTATCCGCACTTCTGTTAGATCTCACTATAAAACGTATATCTCAGAATTTCGCCCCACCCCCTTCCGCCCCCACAAAGGACGAAAATCTGTTGCATCCACAATATTGCACATTCGAGAAAACTAAAAACGGAGAATCATAGATAATGACTATATCTATCAGATTGCTGAATCTGGATCAGATCGGATCATTTTTGTAGCCAAAAGCAAGAAATCAATTTGCAGTGGCCACGCAGCGCCCGACGTCACGCTCAGACTGATTTTCTGTCTCTCTCGCACGCACTCTTTGTCGTGTGGTTCAATATTAGCGGCGTCTGCCGCAGGAGAGCCATACTGACTTAGTATCGGGTATAACTGTAGAGTTGCGGTGTCCGCAGCAACTCACAACGTTCCACCTCGTTTTTTCTAAGATTAATTATTTAATGAACGCTTCTTCGCCACGTGGAAGGGATCTTAAAATGTCTAATAAGTAAAAATTTGAAATAAATTTCAGAATTTTCTTATTTTAATCTGAACAAAAAAGTTTTAAAAACTAAAAATAAATATAAATTTTTTATTAAATTTAAAAATAAATGTTAGATTTGTATTATTTTAATCTGAAAAAAATTATTTTTTTTTTGTATATTTATCTCTTATTTTAAAATTTAAAATAAATTTAAAATTTTTAATATTCAAATCAGAGGAAAAAAGAATTTTTCATCTTAAAATTTGTATGTACAAAATTTTTTTATTTTTTATTTTCACATAACATGTACTTAATTTATATTTTCAATATCCGGTAAAAAAAAAGAGTTATTTAAAAATTTCCTTCACACAATTTGTTGTATTTTTAACAAAATTATCTTAACAATTTTTTGTGTTAAAAAGTAGAGCAAACATTTTTTTTTATAATTGTTATGTAAATATTATATTAAAAATATTAAATATTACAAATTATTGAAACGACGGGATACTTGTTCAAAAAAAAAAAAATAATGATAAATTCTTTCATGAAAATTGGCTAGAAAACTTTATCCCGTTACTACAGTAAACCTCTTGATCAAATAGTGGGGCCGTCACTTATTTCGACTTGAGTTTTTTTTAACTGAACTCTTTTTTATGATTTCTGGTGGCATGTGGCAGAATGAGTCTCCCTGTACTCCCAGAAATCCCTGCTGATATCCGACAATATATAGATGGCATCCGATGGGTCTCAGATTTAGGGGCAAATTAAGTTCTTGAGGGGATTTACGTTTCGAAAATGGGATTGCCCATGATCGCAGAGGAAGCCGCCACTTCCTAGCCAGAGGCAAGGCCGCCAGCTGCCTGGGCATGGCAGGGCAGGGCAGGGCAGGGGCAGAGTCGGAGGCAGAGGCAGAGTGCAGCAGAGAAAAGACGGCAAGAAAGGGAATGAAATATCTACAAAGTATAACAATTTCCCCTCATAAATTATGCAACATTTCCTATTTGCTGCAAGACGACGAAAAGCCGAA
This sequence comes from Drosophila miranda, assembly GCF_003369915.1. Taxonomy (NCBI): domain Eukaryota; kingdom Metazoa; phylum Arthropoda; class Insecta; order Diptera; family Drosophilidae; genus Drosophila; species Drosophila miranda. The sequence goes on from NC_046673.1 coordinate 7,735,952, forward strand.
AGACGAACAACGAACGACGAAAGCTGAATGAAAACCGATGCGATGCCTCTGCAAAACGAGAGGGAAGCCTGAGAGTTTAATTTGCCGCTGCGCTGCACTGCGGCTGTGCCCCACTCGTATCTGTATCTGTATGTAGATGAAAGACGGATTGGAGTGGAGTTCGGTGGGGTGGTGGGGCAACAGAAGTAACAAATGCGGACACTGGTTGCTGCGAAAGTCGCCTGAAAACTGAAAACCGCAAAAAGAAGACAATTGCCAGCAGCTGGCAAAAGTGTTGCTGCTGCTGTTGCTGCTGCTCTTCGTTCACTCACTCCATTTTGGGGCGCAACATTCCATTGTCTATATTTTGTATTGCGCTTCGTGTTCACCTATTTCGCCAGCGCCTCCCTCCCACCGTCCCTCCCCTCCCTTTGCCACACAATTAGATGGCCCTTTTGCCTGAATATGTAACAAGGAAACTTGTTGCTGTTTTGCCAGAAGAAGCAGTGCAGCGGAATAGAGGTGGCATAAACAAGCAGTGAAGCAGAATAGTGGTATCATGGACAAGCAGGGCGGTCGAATAGAAGAATCATAGGCAAGCAATGCCGCAGAATAGTGCGATCATAGGCAAGCAGTGCATCATAATATAGGTAGCATAAACAAGCAGCAGACCAGAGTAGGAGCATAAATAAGCAGTGAAAAAGAATGGTGTAATCATAGACAAGCAGTGCTGCAGTATAGAGGCGGCCGAGTATATGTGGCATAAGCAAGCAGTGAATAAGAATATAGGTAGCATAAAAAAGCAGTTCATTGGAGTACAGAATAGTGGGATCACCGACAAGCCGTCCACCAGAATAGAGGTTGCATAAACGAGTAGTGGATCGGAATAGATATAGGTCAAACAAGCAGTGTAGCCGAGTAGAGGTAGCATAAACAAGCAGTTCAGAAGAATAGTGGGAACAAGCATGAACAAGCATTGCAGCAGAGTAGATATAGGATAAACAAGCAGTGCAACATACTATAGGTAGCGTAAAAAAGCAGTGCAGAAGAATCTGATTTGGTAGTAGGCATCCAGGGCAGCAGCACTATAATACATCTATTATAAACAAGCAGTGCACCAGAATAGTGGTAGCATAAACAAGCAGTGCACCAGAATAGAGAGAAGGAAGTCTAAACTGCTTGCTTGGTTGCTTATTGAAATATTTAGCAATTGATAATGTTCTGCAGGACAACCTATCAGTGATCAGTGATCAGGTATCAGGCATGTATCATCTTTTTGAGTTCTGATGAACTCCATTTTCTTTTGTATCTTTTGTTGGCTTCCTCTGCTTATCGATTAGCCACAATGGCTAATCGTACTGAAAATCCATCATGAATGCATCACTGATCAAGAATCACATTGGATCCTTGATACTTAATCATTTTAAGTGGAATATCTGGGGATAACTGGGCTTATGGAGGTATTTCCAGCGAGAAAGAGGGAGAGGGTGGGTGAGGGAGAGGCAGAGAGGAAGAGAGGAAAAGCAATCAAAAGCAAAAGCCTAAAATTTAAATTTAATTGACAAATGTCAATGCTGTTGTTGTTGTTGTGGGACGACAGCCGGCTTCGTTTTCTGTGTGGCGTTGGTTGAGGAGGAGGAGTGTGCGAAAGAGCAGAGACAGGGAGAGAGAGCGAAAGAGAGCTGCGGAAAGGGTGAATCGCGGCGGCAAGCTAAGAATAAATAAACAATTGTATTTCTTGCTCTTTTACTGCTCTCTCCCTGTCTCCCTCCCTCCCTCTCATGTGCATGTGTATGCGTCCGTCGCTTAATTTGTGTTTGAATGAATGAATGATCGCACGCATGAATGAAAGACCGAGACAGATAGACGAAGAGGGGGTTAGGGAGGGGGAGAGGTAGCAAAGAGGAAGCTAGGGAGGAAAAAAAGGGAGCGCTTTGTTGTTTGTGGGAGATCAATGAATGAAATGTGTATCTGTGCGAGTGTGTGTGTATTTGGAGCTTAATTCATTGCTACTGTGGCACACTGCCGCCCAAGAATCTAGAACATGAAGGAATAAAACCCAAAAAAAAACACCGAAAATACATAATTTGCAAAACGTTAGAGCCGTCCCTCCATAAAAGTCCGAAGGGCCACCACCCCCCCCTTATGGCGGCACCTAGCCCTTTCTCTGAATGAATCACATATCGCTTTGTTGATTTGTCGATTGAATTTTTGTTGTCTGTCATTCGATATGAAATGACTTCCTGAATTTCGTCTTGAATTCTGAACACCTTTACACCCAATCCGTTTTGATCGTTTCCATGAAGTGTGAAACACAAAAAAAACACGCCGGTATACGATTACCTTTCGTTTTCTTCGTTTTGGTATATCAAATGGCCCAAAGCCATTCATTCACTCGTTCATGAATGAGTCTTAGATTTACATGAATCATCATCGATCCTATCGATCCCCATCGATCGTTCATTGAGATTCCTTGGGAGTAGAAGTCCTTTCATTCCGTTTGGGGGTCTACTCTTGACCCATTTGCGTGGTCAGCATTGTACTGGAGTTTCTCCCTCTCCCTCTCTCTAGCGGAAGTAGCACACACACACTCACACACAGATAGAACCATTCCATTCAACAGTCTGGTAAAACGTATCTTTACGCATGATTTTACCTCGTTTTTGTTTTTGTTGTTGTTTCGTGGCAGTGGAATCATAAAAATGCATCGCCTCACTCCACTTGGGACATTGGGGGGCTCTTCTTCCGCTGCAATTGGCAGGGCAGCGGTCGAGGGGGAAGGGCATGTGGGTTTGGGGGGGACGACGACGACGTGCTGTGCATTAATGCAACTCCATGCCATGCCATGCCCCACGCGTAATGAGTCCAATGCCAATAAAAGGTCTAGAGATGGCATCGTGACACGAAGCTCCTGCTGCCCACACAGCCACCCACCCACTGCTCTTGGGCGAGGAAAGTTGTGTCCGAAACCGAAATGAAACTACACTTTTACTCCAGCCAAACGGCATCGTCATCATCCCCCCATTCCCCCCTCAGCTGTGCAACGGGTTAGCCGGTTAGCAGCAGCAGCAAACCTGTAAAAGAAAACGCCGCTACTGCCACAGACCGCGTCACATGTTTGACCCATTTTTTCCACCCAAAAAAAAACAAAAAACTACATTGTGGTCAGGCCTAGGCCACAGGGAATTTACTCTCATGCGGAAATGCCTTGCGAACGATCGGTTGAAACCTTTTTTTTCCGCTCATAAATCGTGAAAAGGAGAGAAGCTTAAAATAATAATAATTAATTAACATTTAATTGTGGTTTTCACACGCTGGGCGAGGCGGGCAGGCGGGTTCAGGGCTCGCCGCTGGCGGTGTCAAAGGCCTTTCGGTTGCCCTGTCCTTGCCTGGCGATGATTTCGAAGAGATTTACAGCCCGAAGATTGTTCAAAAAAACAAAATAATAATAAATACATATTTTTTGTAGATATAATCTGGTCTAAAGGGGCATAAAGCAAACCCATGCCCCACTCCCAGTGTGGCTTAGTAGCATTGAGGCCATTTCCAGCCTATAGCGATTATTTCCCGAGCTATCGATAGCACAATTGCGTTTTAATCGCCACGAAAATCTTCAAATCTATGTGTAATCGATTTTCCATGGCTGTCTTGTGGTTTATCGATATCCCTAATCGACTATAAATCGAGGTTCGGCCGATGGAATGGGATCCTAATGCATTTGGTTTAGTGGAGGGTGGGGGGGTCTTTCTTCAGCCACTGTCTGGCCTCCTCCATGCCACAGCACACACATGCAACGGCGAGTGGCGCCCGCCGTCAGTTTTATTTATTTTGTTCAACTCTTTCTTTCACTTGGCCAAGGCAATCCGGCTATCCCCTCCCCCCTTGCCCACCCCTTTGCCCCACTCCTTCCTTCCTGTTGGCTCTGGTGGCGGGGCTTTGCGTGCTTGGTTTTTGATTTTCTTATATTCGTATTTAATTTTCTAATATGACCAACAAAAAAATGATGATATTTCTCCGTAATGGAGGATTGGAGAGGGGGCGGGGGGCAACAGGTTTTCATTAGTTTTCCATTATGACGGGCAGTAGTGCCAAGTTTATTATTATTATTATAAACATTTTCATTCCACGATTATCATTCACATATTAAAGATTTGATTCATCGTTTGATCGTTTCATTGTTTATGCGAAAGATTTCAGAGACGACGGAATGTGGAGAGAATCATAAAAATGTTTTATGACACGATCCGGAGATTAAGTGGAAGATGAGATCTCTTTGGGGGTGTGGGAGGGGGATCTATAGATCTTGAGCTACGAATTCCCTGAAATACATAATTATGTACGGATGTATTTCGTATATGCCTTGATAAATTCCCAAAACTCTCAATGGTTTAATCTCTGCTTCAGGTTTGTGGTCTCTGGTTCGGATTGAAGATCTGCAGACACGCTAATGGGGCATAAAAATGTAAACCGACGGCGACGTGAGAACCTTTTTGCAGGCCCAATGGCCCCAGACAATTAACAAAGGAGTGATAGAGAGGGGAGACATACAGAATAGAGTGGGGGGATTGGGGATGCAAAGAATTTCGAAGACTTTAATTTACTCTACTATAAAATTGAGCTTTTGTATTCCATTTATGTGCCACTGCACAAAACTCGACGAAACTCTCTCACTTCCATGCAACCCCCCCTCGCCGCCCCCCCACCCCCCTGCCCGGCTGTTTCCATGAAATTTCCCACAATTTTCGTGAAGCGCAGACCGACGTCTTGAAACTCGTTTGCCGGCAAAAAAAAAAAAAAAAAGAAAAAGAAGAAAAAAACTTTCCACCGCACTCCCCCGCTCAGCCCCAGCCGCAGCCCACGTTGAGGAAAATGCATTCGCATTCATGTGTGAAAACATTTCCACTTTTTCCCAGGAGCAGAGCTGGAGGCAGAGGCAGAGCTCTAGAAAAGGCAAAAACAGCCACAAAAAAATTAACATAATTGTTTAAAAATTTCATTGAGAGCACATAAAAGGTCCAAGGAGGGCTCCAGCTCCAGCTCCAGCCCTAGCCCCAGCCAAGCGGAACTAGTTTTAGGTTTTGGCCTCATCCCCGGCCCCTCCCCCCTCTAGGGCCCTTTCGGGGCGTGTCAGGGAAAACCTCCTCTCTCTCTCTCGAGAGAGAGAGAACATACTGTAGATTGTCCTTTCCTGCCCTCTCCTTGCACCATCTGCTGCTCTCCCTGTTTATCGCTTCCAAGGTGCCGTCTGACTCATCGTCCGCTGATGGGCTGTCCGCAGCCGCAGCCTCTGTCGCCATCCGCCGGTGACGCGGCGACGCGCAGTGCGGCCCCGACCGCTCCACAGGAGAAAAAACGAAGACGAAGACGAAGGTGAAGCGTTCTTGTCGAATGAATCATACGAATGGGCGACGGTCGGGGAATGAGGGCGTTCCGATACGATACGATCGTGCGCTTAACCCCGTTAGCCGAAGAATCATCTCTTTTCTACTTTATGATGTAATCGTTGGCAAGATTTTAGGGTTCTCTGCCGCAAGGTCGATTTTCGCAGAAATACAGCGAATAGTAAGAGTGTGTGTGTGTGGTGTGGGTGTGTGTGTGTGTGTGTGTGTGTGTGTGTGTGTGGAGCCAAAGTCAAAACCAAGGCATCATCACACTCCACCATCGCCATCGCCATCTCCTTCGCACCCACACGGACACACTGGCTAGAGATGGAAGCATAAACGATAGTTTTTCTAAGGGGGTAAAAAAGTATATCAATAGCTAAGACTCGAGTGTGGAAATTGTCAAAGGAAAGAGTGAAAAAAATATATTTCATACATACAGTGCCGCTCAACTAAATAGGTTCAACAATTTGCCAAAGTCAAACCGCTATATCTTTTTAGCCAACTTACCGATTTATATGAAATATTTGTTTTTGCCTAGATTGATTCATTGTTAATATAGCAAGAAAGTTTGTGGTTTCCAGGATACGTTTTTGAAGACTAGTTATTAATTTTTTCAAAAACATTACAAAAAATGCCTATTTATTCTAGCTCAACTGAATAAGCAGTTGAGTTCTGCTGATTTAAAAGCTTTTCCATTGCAATGTTCATAAGAAAAATAATTCTATCCGATATTTTAATCGATTTTCTATAAGATTGGCTAATTTTTATAAGCGTGAATTTATTGCAGTATTTTCTAAAATTTTTTTAAATTACAAATTTAACCTTTTAGGTATTTAATGTGAATACTTAAGTACTCCTGTGTATGTTCTGTTCTACTAGGAAATTTTTCTCCGAGTGTAATTCTTCAAAGATATTGAAAATAATTTAGAAGAAAGCATAGGGATCGTAGCTAACGATATAATGCTACCCCAAACGATACCATTTTGAGTGTTGTGTTGGGGCGTGTGCCTGCTCATCTCTAACAGAGCCACAGCCACTTTTTGTCGTGTAACTCAACGCTTTGAACTTTAACGCTTCGTTGAGTTTCACGCATGCAGATTTCAAATGCTGCTGTGTGGTGCCCCCCAGTGTAAGAGTTGTTGTCGTCGTCCCAATTCTGTCAATCAACTACAACTTTTTTTTTCCATGCCTCGTATTTTTGTGGGTGCCAAAGCGTTTTGTTTGGATAATGTTAAACCACAAAAGGCCAAAGTCAAAGTATTAATGACAGCAACGGCAGCAAACAGCTCTCGCAAAGGGAAAGGCCCAAGCTCAGAAAAAAAAATCAACAACAAAAATGCATCAAATTGCAGTTGAGGTCAAGGGCTACCTTCAAAGTGTTTACTTAACCGACTTACATATTTTTTGTACTGTTCCCCGTCCCTTGTCCAAAAAAGAAGTGGCTTAAATGTGAATCATTCAACACGAACTGGAACTGGAACTTGTTCTAAAAAGTCTTGTAATAAAAACGAAAGAAGAAACCCTTTCTTTCTTTGTTTCTTTGGCGATGTTCCTGTTGCTTTCTTTCTCTGTTTCGTTGGGAGTCTGGCTAATATTAGTTGAATTTTAATTCCCTTGTACATACTCGGAATTATGTAACCGCATAAGCAGCTTACCAGCCATGCCTGCCTGCCTGCGTGCACTGCTTGACCTTCACTTGCAGCTGCATTTCAAGCAGCGACTCAACAAGAAATAAAAAGAAACACAATTAAAGATAACCAGAAAGAAAGACACATACCCGGACGGAAAGATCACCCAGAGGGCCGAAGCTTTAGATACTCTTACTAATACAAATACTAAGTATAGTGTGTAGACGTGAGTGCAAAATGAATATGCCCTCTCGCTTGGGGAAGAGTGTATTGTACAGTAATTTGTTGTTGAATTTCCAAAGAAATCCATTCCATTCGCGTTGTCTCTTGCTGCGCGCTGCTCTGCATGCAAAGCCGAAGCAGAAGAAGACGAAGTTTTAATCGCCGCCGATACCCACTCCCTTTATCTTTCTCCCTCCCTCTCTCTCTCTCTCGCTCTCGCTGTTTGACACATTGTCAGCGTTAATTCCTCTTCGCTTGGTGCATATCCGCATTATCGAAAGTGCGAGGGGGATACATGCATGCATACATCAATGAGCATAAGAAATGGTTTGTTTTGTTGTTTTGCCGTTACTTGAGGGAGACCTTGATTATGCTGCTGACACGTACAATATGTTAAATGTGTGTGTTCTTTGTCGAGAGAGCTATTTTTACACAGCGGGAGAGAGAGAGAGCGAAGCAGAGCCGAGCCAGAGACCTAAGGAATTTCCAGAAAGCAAAAACAAAAAAAGTGGGAGTGGAGTTTTTTTTTTTTTTTTTGCTCGTTGGATGGATGGCTGGTAGGGATAATATCCATTTCGATTTTGATTTCCCTCTTCTTAAGCTCTCAGTTTTGTGGCAAGGTCAACACTCATGTACATTTATGTCCGATCGTTATTGTGTTTCCTTTTGTTTTTTGTTTTTTTTTGCCAATAAATTCATTTTGTCTGCTGGCTTTTGTCCCCATATCTCCCCTCTGTGTGGAGCCGGCCCCCACCATTTCTGTTTAGAAGACTTTGCACTGAACAATCGGGAGTGAAAGGAGTGAGTGGTGAATGGAGTGGCAGCCTTGTAATTAGTGGAAATGTTTCCGATTTGATTCAGCCCTTTGATGAGCCTCTTCACAGCTGTTCTTCATGCGAGTGCCTTTGCCTTTCTTCCAACATTCTGAGGCATGAGTGAAAGGGAATCATCCTTCAAGGCTCATTAGATCTTGATATGATTCAATGATTCCGTGATCTTTGCATAAGAACTAGTTTGCTCCTTGCCCAACACTGGAATGGCAATCATGGGCCGGTGCATAGCTCCATTCTGCCGACAGCCGCTAAACAAGTTACTGCCGACTCTCTCTGCCGCTCGCCTCGGCTCCTAAGAACTCGAGGAATGCGTCTTATCAATACAAAAGCAAAAGCAAAATCGAAACAGCCACAGCAAAAAGTTGGAACAACTGGCAGCTCAAGGATAACCACAGGGAGGGTAAATCTGCGAGTGCTCTTGGCATACGCCAAACTACGCTAATTTATCATAATTAAAGCCGCTTAAAAATTGTTACGAAAAGTATTATGCAAAGGTGTGAAGGATGGAAGGAAGGAAGCACAGAGAGCGCCCCGCTAAGCTAACGAGCCTGACACAATTTCAAGTGGGTGTCGATTACTCCTCTCTTTGCGCGCTCTCGCCACTCGTTCTCTCTCTCTCTCTCCCTCTCTGCTTGAGTGTGTGCCGTTGACTGACTGACTGAATGAATGAATGAATGGCAAGCACTCCTGCTGGGACGTGTCTATTCTGCTGGCACAGTGCCGCTGCATTTACAGTACGTGAGAAGAGTATCGGCACTAGGAAAACCATCTATGTAAAAAAGTTTGTGTAACTTTTGTATCCAATTTGATGGCTGCCAGGTGTGGAAATATTAAACATTTGTCCCCTATTAAGAAGCATACACATACATATGTATGCCTAACTTTATCACCCACTGTTACGCCTCTCCCTGACTCTCTCTCTGCCGCTCTTTTGTATGCGCCGCTGCATAGGAGCGAGGAGCAGCGTCTGTGTCTGTGTCTGAAAAGCTTCCTCCGTAATAATGTCAAGAGCTTAAAGCGAAGGCAAAATCCCTCTCTGAAAAGGCAAAAACAAAACGCCTGCATGAAATGCATGCCGTGCAATGAAATTATGCAATTATGAAGGACTCCAGGGTCCCTGGTGCCAATGAAAAGGAAATGCAAATAATTATTTTATATGGAGAGACGAGAGATACTAAACCAAATCCTGGCTACATGCATTTATAATTATTCAACAAATGAAATAAGCCACACAGTAGGTACATATATGTACATATATACTATATATGTGTGTGTGTGTGTACATATCTGTGCGCTGAGTGTGCGCTGAGTGATACGTTAAGCTCTGACCAAATTTGTCCACAATTAAAAACAAAGCGCGCGCGACACCCACAAGATTTTTGTGAGCGGCGTTTTTTTTTTTCTTTCTTTCTGTTTTGTTTTTTAAGCCCACCAAAAATGGTCAGCGAGAGATCGAAATGTTCGAAGAGCTTCGAGCTCTCTCGACTTGGACTGTTTCGCTAAGGCGCATTAGCAATTGCCGCATTTAACGGAAATTATTGATGTCAATTTGCAAATTGGAAAGTGCTTGACGAACAACAGCCAACAGCCAACAGTAAACCCAAACACAAACCAACAAAATATAATCATGATCTTGGAACTATTGTCATCGAGTGAGTTCCTCAATATTTGAGGGGGTTTCCAGAGCCTTTTAGAGCAGAGTTTACTCTCGAGAAATTCAGAATCCACAGATCCACCAAAAATTTAACAAATAATCCCCCGAAATACCAATTATAAAATTCCTATTATATTTATTTGATATGCCCACAAAATGTTGAATAATTACAAGATTCATACAGATACAACCTTATCGCTAGTCCCCCCGCGTGTCTGTGCTCGTCTCTCGGTTCCCTGCCCTTGCCTTGGTTTGTTGACATTTTGTGGGTCAAAAACCTAATCAGTCCCTCCACTCCCTTCTCCTCCTCCCGCTCGCCTGTTAACCGTGTTGTTATTTGCATAACAAGAGGCTTGTTCTTCTTCTTCTTCTCCCTCCCCTACACCGCCGCCTTCCATCTCTGGCGGGCTCTTCGTGACGCATTCCCTAGTCATTCGCTAGTCATCTCTTTCGCACGTGCTGGGCGCTCTGCTTGCATTCTGCCTTTCGGGCATTGTCATACCATTCCATTTGCACTGCTTGCCGCGGGACTCTGGGCAAATTTAATTGTCACATTAGGCAGCCAGCGAAAGAGTCCCTAGCGAATGTCTCTCGTCTAGTTAGTCACCTCTCAGTCAGTCTGAGACTCGAAACAAAAAAAATGAAGAAAAACTATTAGTGCCTGTGGATCCAGATGAGGATGATGATGACTCCACTCTCCACACTCCACTCTCCACACTCCACTCTCCATTCTACATTCCATTCCCCACTCTACCTCTCGACTGCACTTCAGTTTGCTTCTTTTCTGCTGCTGCTGCTGTTGGGTGGTTGGTTCAATGCACTCGCTCCGCTCTCTTTCTATACATGCCACTCCCTCTCTCTTCCTCTGTCGGCCCTCCTATCTGCACCGTGCTAAAAGCATCCATCCAGCACTTTGGATGCACTTTGAGACCCAGCCATCAAATGCAACAAAAATAATAGAAAACGTCGAAGCTGTTGAGCCGCCAGGAAGTGGAAGAAGAAGTACCCAAACACACTCAAATTCTAGAAGGGATATATACTAGATGTAGACTCCCCTGGAGGGAGTACTGTGTAGATTGTAATCCCAGCTAGTCGCATTTCCATAATTAATATTTAATTGAACCGACTTCAAGTACATTCAGAAGCATTTCGAATTGTATGAATATTTTTGTTTGCCATTAAATGAATAATAGTTTTTCCCAATAACATTTTGCCGCTTTTAATAAACCGGATAACCTTTTGGAACACCCGCCTAACAATTTACACCTTGTTAACAAAAACGGAATGGAATTGAATTAAAAATCAAATCAATTCGAATCGAATGAAATGCATCTGTGACATTGTTCCGGATCTGTTTCGATGCAACCGATGGGGGTGTACGTGTACATTCGCCTTCTCCCACTCCCACTCCCCACTCCCACTGCTTGCTGTTTGATCTTCTATGTGTTTCATCAGAGTTTATTTGTTTGTTTTGCTTCTGGTTTTGTTTAGGTTTTGTGCCCAAAACCAAAACCAAAACCAAAACTGACCCGCACAAGAGAGGAATGCGTATACAAGAAAAGCCAATATCTTCGATTGGGAGAGCGAAAACGAAAAATTCGAAAGGCGAAAACAATTAAAAAACCATAAACAACGGAAAACAAATGCTGGAATGGGATCTGTACTATAGAGAGAGAGAGATCTGGAATGGGATGGAAGATGGAGCGCGTTGTTTATTTAATTGAGCAAAGTAAACCAACAAAAATTCAGAAATAACGATGGTACGGAGGAGGGATGGATGGAGTCCCACAAACGGTATGCAAAAGAGGACAGGACATAATATTTATTGCGTATTTCTTCTACGAAGATCGTACACGTAGAGCCTAGTAGAGCTAGGTCTGAAATCTCCTCCTCTGGTTAATACCAACCAAATATTTCCACAACTTTTCTGAAGCAAAAAGTATTATCTCTTGACACGTGCACGCGCCGCGTTTTTTTGTGCGCGTTTTTAAACGCCACCTTATTTGGACTTTTTTCTCGAGCTGTTTTTTTTGGTGGATCAAGAAATAAATGTGTGTGTGTGTGCGTCAGATCGGAGTGACAGGGTGCGAAAGAGAGGGGTGTACAGTGTACGCCATGTATGTATTTAGATGTAGATGCGATCGATTGACGATGGTTTGAGGCGATCAAACACGCTGCCAAAGCTGACCAATTTTAGAATCTTCTCCGATTCCACTTCCACTTCAAATCGAACAAAATTCACACTCGAATTTGGGGATCGCTCAGCGAGGGGTGCAAAAAAGGGCAGAGCTGCGTGGGAGTGGACGCTGCCATCGATCAACCATGAACTCGGCCGTTCCCCTGCCTCTCCCTGGCTCCCTGCCCCCTTGCCCATCGGGCTTAACCTTTTAAAGTTCAGTTCCACACAACACTGGACAGTTTTTCTGTCTACCTATTGGATAGAGAGGGTATGATGAATGGCAGCAGAATATGATTCAATGAAACTCCCTTTGATTTTAACAATAAAACGGGTTTTATTTCTTTTAAATAATAATTATTGTTTAGTAAAATTAAATTACAACTTTTATTAAAAAATAATTTTTAAAAAAAATTACGAACAAAAATAATTTTAAAAAAACATTAAAAAAAATAGTTTAAAAAAATATTTTAAAAATGTAAAAAAAAAAAATAATTAAAAAAATAAATAAATAGCTTAAAATAAATATATAATAAAAAAAATAATTAAAAAATAAAAATATTAAAAAAAATAAAAATATATATATATTTAAAACACTTTCGTTAAGGAAATTTCCACTCGCCAAAGCTAATTTAGGCGCATTTTTGTTTTAAAGCAATCAAATCACGGTTATAAAAATTAGCCAAAATTGATTCATTGATCGTTTAAAATTTATTTTTTTTTGGAAAATCGCTATAAAAAAAAAACAGTAAACTGAAAAGTTTTTTTTTTTTTTTTTAATGCTTAAATCGAAATTTCGGGTCCTATTTTTCCTCCAGGGTATCAATTATTTCAGCCCGTCTTCCCTGCTCCTTCTTCATTTTGTTGTTGTTTTTGGTTTTTTGTCTAAGAATTCCGGGTGCCCACACTGCGTTGTCCCCCCCCCTTGTCCCCTGCGTGGCAGGCAGCTTCGTCATCGGCTCCAACTGTAAACTGAACGAAATCCGAATCGAGTTGTGCCAAAAGCAAAAGCATTTTAACTGTCTTACGTAACGGATGAGTGGAAAGAGAGGAGCGAGCAGATAAAACAAAGAGAGCGAGGGACAGAGAGAGGGAAATAACTTTATTACGATCTGAAAAGACCTTGCCCAATTAGACAATGTGGTTGTTGCCGGTTGTTGGAGTGCAAAAATTTATATTTCATTTAAATTTATATGGTACTTAATAATGCAGCAGAAGTACCCTTCTTGGTACCCTGTAGAGGGACGGTACGGGGAACAGTATGTATTTAATCCCCAAAAATTGGTTAACCGATACAAAAGTACAAGAATAAAGTAAATTCTAAGCGATGTATCCATTAGTTGTCTTTTTTGATGATATTGCTGAGCCCCCCACAGAATTCTTTTCTTGTAGTAGACATCTTCTATCAGAAAAGATGGTCAAGAATAATAAATATCTAGAATAATCATTGCCATATCTAAGGTACAAAAAGTACTACCTCCCAGCGCATCGATGGGCCCTTTAATTGTCGAAGGTGAGCCACGTCTCTCCCTCACTCAACAAACTATGTATCTTTGGGGAATATCTTGTGGGAATCGTGTATATCTGTGCTCTGCGCAGGCAAGTTCTTGGCAACTTTGTTGCCTCATTGCGTATGCAGATCGTGTTGCTAATTGAATCAAACGCCAAACATGAATTCATTGAAATTTGTGGTCAGACAGAGTTGACTCCGACTCCGACTCAGCACAGCACTAAGCATTTCAATTTAGTGCCAGCAACTGTAAATACCCCGTAGTCTTGGACCACGGACACAGGTTGGGGTATGCTGTGGATCCACAGAGAGTAAAATTTAAGGAGAACAGGTGTTTTCATTGGTGGAAAAACGGTATCTACTGATCCATTTTAAACTACACACAGATCGAATAATTATTGCAAACAGAATTGGGGAAAAGCAAAGGGATATTCCCTTACTCGACTCGACTTGAGTCGGAGAGCGATCACGATCACACACTACGTCCACAAATTGCGTGTATTTTGTTATTGGATTCTCGGCTTCGATACTCGGTCTTTAAGAGCTAGAGAAAACGAGTTTTCTGTGAAGATTCCTTTCATATCGGCACTGAAATAAGTAATAGATTCTGTCACGCCCTCGCAACTGACGAATATCTGTGGCATCCACAATTAAAAATGGAAAATTTGTACCAGATTGAATCAGTTCTGATCATTATTATCTCCAGAATGCTGGACTCCTGCTCTTCTAGTTGCATTCTCGGTCTGGAGTCTCCATGTCCACAAATGGCGTGTATTTTGTCTTTGCATTCTCGGTCCCGAGTCTCTTCGTCCACCAATGGCGTGTATTTTGTGTTTGCATTCTCGGTCCCGAGTCTCCAGGTCCACAAATGATGCGTATTTTGTCTTTGCATTCTCGGTCTCGAGTCTCCAGGTCCACAAACTATGTGTATTTTGTCTTTGCATTCTCGGTCTCGAGTCTCCAGGTCCACAAACTATGTGTATTTTGTCTTTGCATTCTCGGTCTCGAGTCTTCAGGTCCACAAAAGATGTATATTTTGTCTTTGCATTCTCGGAGACGAGCCTCCGCTGCTTGTTGCCGAGGAATAAATCTCGCATCAGCTCGGACCAAATACTGGGTATCCCTGTAGTCGTAATGCCAGCTAAAAGCCTTTGCTACGTGTTTAATTTTATTTTATGATGCGACATCAAGATAATTTGTTGCTGTTGTTGGTGTTGCTGTGGCTGTGGCTGTTGCCTGGCCCAAATGCTAAACACGGCAGCCGATTTCAGTCATGAAAGGGGGGGACTACCAGAGGTGGAGCGACAGGAGCAGCAGAGTCCAAGTCACTGTTTGTTTTTGTCGTCTGTCCGCCGTCCCGCTGTCCCGCTGTCACTGTCAGGAAGGAGAGAGCTCCACAGAGAAGCGGAGCGGACAGTGACAGACGCAGTGCCAGTGCCAGAGCAGGAGCAGGAGCTGGGACTGGAGCTGGCAAAGGGGATAAACAGATGTGTGTGTGTGTGGGAGGGGTGGGGAATGCAAGGCAATTAGAAAACCAGTCCAGCGAGAGCGACGACAGCCGAGCGCTTCTCATTATTGATGGGGTTCCCAAGAAGAGCGGGAATATTGGCTAAGACATTCAGGACACAACAGGGCTTCAAAGAGTTATTGAATCCAATAACATTGGAGTCTCCTGAACCAGGTGGAGGCCCTAGTTCTGGCAGAGTATCCAGTCCTCGCCCTTTCCAATCCCATTTCCCATTCCCATTCCATTGGACTTCTTTGCGATGCTTGCGTGATGCGTTGTCGGGGCCGTCTTTGGCAGGAGGAGTGGCCAAGAAGCAGAAGCAGCTGGTCAACTATTTAGTATGCCAGAGTTGTCGCCAATGTTGGTTGCCCGCCTGCCTGTGTGTGTGTGTGTGTGTGTGTGTGTGCTTTAGTTGTTGCCGGAAGTGCAATTGCTTCATTACGGCACGTACTTTGTCAAAAGGCGTTTGGCGTTGAGTCATTTTATTTGATTTCTGGCGGGGATCCAGAGCTCTTCCAACTTGTGAATGAACGAGTGAATGAATGAATGAAAATTATCTGTGGTTCACGCCATGTGTGGGCTGTACTCAAGAATGGAAACCACATGCTAATCTTTGTTTGGTTTCTTTCTTTTTTTTTTGCAGGGGCAAATTCGCCGCCGTTCGCCGTGCCATTCACAAGAACACGGGCTCCCATTTCGCGGCAAAGTTCCTGAAGCGACGCCGACGCGCCCAGAGCAGCGACAAGGAGATCAAACACGAGATCGCCGTCCTAATACTCTGCGAGGGCGAGGAAAACATTGTCAATCTGAATGCGGTGCACGAGACCCGTTCGGACACAGCCCTGCTGCTGGAACTGTAAGTGATTCGTGGGTGAAGGCCCCCCCCCTTGTAGTCCCTTCCCCCATTTGAATGCATCCTTCTCTTGTTGCAGGGCCACTGGTGGCGAGCTGCAGACCATACTGGACAACGAGGAGTGCCTGACAGAGGCCCAGGCCCGCCACTGCATGCGAGAGGTGCTGAAGGCTCTCAAGTTTCTCCACGACCGATCCATTGCCCACCTGGACCTCAAGCCACAGAACATTTTGCTCGCCGGCGAGCGTATAGAAGGTGAGTCTCAGTCCCAGGCCGAGTACCAGTCCTAACCGTTTTGCTCTCGCCCGCAGATGGCCTCAAGCTCTGTGACTTTGGGATCTCGCGCGTTGTGTGCGAGGGCATCAATGTCCGCGAGATGGCCGGCACACCCGACTACGTGGCCCCCGAGGTGCTCCAGTACGAGCCGCTCTCCCTGCTGACGGACATCTGGTCCGTGGGCGTTCTCACCTATGTCTTGCTCTCCGGCTTCTCGCCCTTTGGCGGGGACACCAAGCAGGAGACCTTCCTCAATATCTCGCAGTGTGCGCTCACCTTTCCGGACAACCTATTCGGTGGCGTCTCGCCAGTGGCCATCGATTTCATACGCCGCGCATTGCGAATTAAGCCAAAGTGAGTGCAAAACGTGGCATGGAGTAGCCTCTGGTTGAAGTTTCAATGTTTTATTGTTTGTTTTTGTTTCTTCAGCGATCGCATGAGTGCCGCTGGATGCCTGGAACATGTCTGGCTGAAGGATGAGAGCTCGATGGATAGACAAATGTATCTGCAGGCTCAGAGCGATGCCGAAGAGGAAGAGGAGGAGGAGGAGGAGGAAGACGACCTTGAGGATGAGGAAGTGGAGGAGCCAGTGGCCGAGGAGAAGGCAGAGGAGCAGGAACAGCAACAGCATCAGCAGTCACAGGAACAACAAAAGCATCAGAAGCAACAGAAGCCCAGCAGTGGCAGCAACAAACCCACGCACAATGGCCACCATCGGGCCCACAGCAATGGGAGCAGTAGCAGCATCTCAAAGATACCCATTGCCACCGGGAAGCTCCTGGGAAGCCCCATAAGCAGCACCAGCACCAGCACAGAGACAACGACAGCCATACACACGCTGACCAGCAATGGACACGGACAGAGCAATACGGTCTGCCTGTCCGCCAAGCCCACTCAGATCGTGACACCCACACGTCGAGCCTCCGACTCGGACAAGGAGAACACATACACGGCGACATTTGTGAAGAAGCCCCCGGTGCAGGCCACCATCCAGCTGGGCAGCAACGGCCTCGACGAGTCCGCCACAGTGGTGGCCACCCTGACACTCTTTCCCGATGCGCCCACCACACCGAAAGTGATCCGCAAGACACCCACGGGAGAGTCCCATGGATCGGCCACCTCGGTGAAGGCTCTGGTCAAGAAGTTTCAGCTGGAGGAGACGCTAGTCTGCCCCGGACACAGCAGCACCAGCAGCCACAACGGCCACAGTCCCGTCAACGGGTGCGGCGGCAGTAGCGGGAGCAGCAACGGCAACAATATGCGACGCAGTGCTGGAGGAAACAGCAGCAACATCAGCTACTCGGCAGCAGCCGCGACAGCAGCACGAATGAACAGCATTCGCCGCGCCTCCGACCCGCTGATGGCCGTCTATAAGAAGCAGCCACAGAACAGCAGCGCCAACAGCAATAGTTCCAGCAGCAACAGCAACAATCCCAGCCCCGGCAGCAGTCCCAGCTCGGGCAGCACGGCCACCCTGCTCCTGAATAGCCATCGCCTGGCGTCCGCGTCCGGGCCAGCCAGCACGGTCGCCAGCACCGTTGTAGCCTCAAGCAGCAGCACCAAAGCTACTGCCACTGCCCACCATCTGCACCACCACCACTTGCACCACCACCACCATCACCATCACCATGTGGTGATCGCCGCAAAGAACGCCGCTGCCGTGGCCGCCACCAACAACCTGAGCCTGGACCAGGGTATCATCTGTTAGCTAAGGGCCAGCCGTGCGAGCCGCAATGCCAAAAGTTTCTTTCATCGCCTCCTCTGCTGCATGTAACAGAGCCCGACCCGGCCCGGATCCCCCCAGTTGTCACCCAGTCCCACAGGGCAGCGAAGCAGCAGCTCTCCTAGCCGCTGGTCTACTAGGAAAGAGTGCCACCGCCAGCCCACTGGGCGATCGCATTGGATAGCCAATGGTGATGGCAATGGCAATGGCAACGGTTTTGGGATCGGGTGCTGCAGAGGAAGATGGCGATGGGTAGGGAGCAGGAGCCGGAGATGGAAATGGAGATGGAGATGGAGAGAGGAACAGCTGGATCATCAGGAGGATGCATTGATTTGATTTGAGTTCGTCTTAGTAAATGTTTATTGCCTTAGTGTCTAAGGAGAGGAAAGGAAAGCCCCCCCCCCCCCCCCCCCCCCCCCCCCCCCCCCCCCCCCCCCCCCCCCCCCCCCCCTAAGTCTAAGTTAGTACTAGTATACCCAACCCCCCCCCCCCCCCCCCTCACCATCTACAAGCACACACACACACACACACACAAACACACACACAAACACACACACAAACAGAAAGGAGAAAGTGGAAAATGGGAATCCCTGATAATGGATGATAGATGAAGGATGTAGCTAAATCTAAACGAGTTTTATATAGTCTAAATCGAGTTGGCAGCTCTGCGGCCGCATTGGCAAAACAAAAAAAAAACAAAAGAATGAATTAAGAAACGAAAGAGATCTACGGAAAAGAATATAGAGAGAACGAGAGAAAGGGGAGACGTTTTAGTGGAGTAAGAATAACGATTTCAACGGAATTTTGGTAGACATATCATTCATGTTTGTTACACATATGCATAGATGCCTGTCCGGTAAAACGAGAAGGAACACAGAACGGAACGGAACGGAATGTAAATCCATTGTTTCAACGAACATTAACGCAAATGTCAATTAGGGCGTTCCGGCATAGCATAAATTATACAATTATACGTTATATACGTTATATATATATATATATATATATACATACAAGAAGAATACATAAACCTATATATAACATAATATACTATGTACCAAAAAGATAGATTCATTTTTAATGCTAAAACAAAAACAAAAACAAAACGAAAAGAAATTTGTTGCAAATATCACACGTATTAACGTATCAGCCAATCAAGCAATCAATCAATCATATAGACGTGTTGTTCGATTAAAGGAAATTTTAGAGAATGTTAAAAGCCAAGCAAAATTGTTAATTGTGTGTCTGTGTGTGTTCGTTCGTTCAAATCGTTCAAATCGTTAAAGTCGTTTGATAAATGTTGCTAAAATACATAATACATAATACATATTGAATAGAAAGCCCATATATAACGTTAATATGTCTGCCCATCCGGAGAGAGAGAGAACATTTAATGCTTATTTTATGTATGTATCTAGGTCTAGCTCTATTCCTATTCCTATCTCTAGCCCCCGCTCCCCACTCGTTTCGTTTCCCCCCCACACCCACACCCATTTCCAATTCCACTGTTTTCCTTATGTTGAGTCGGTTTTTGTATATATTTTCCAGCAATCAGAATCAGAATTTGCTGTGTACCTTACATGTAATTCTTCTATTTTTTTTTTTTTTAATAGTATCTTAGAGCTTCATACGAGTTGTATTTATTAGGCAAAACGTTTTGTGTGGTCGACGGATGAGGATGAGGACAAGGATGGTCAGTTAATTGTTAAAGAGAAATGCTTAATTTATCGTCACTGATTACCCTACCCTCTTTTATACTTAATAATTGTGTGTACTTCTCTTAATTATTACTATTAAATATATACGTTCTTTTTTTTTTTAAACTCAAACCCCTGTTTTTGTGTTTACTGTACATGTACATGAGTTGTGGCGAACAGGCGCGAAAGCAGCCCCCACACATGCATACAGATTTAAGTGAGTCCAAGCGGATGAAACGATGCGAAAATTGTGTTTTAATTTGTAGTAATTTCAAATGATTTTTTTGTGTTAGAGAATCTACACATCTGCGGGGAGGAGAACACGAAACAAAGATGCAAATTCTATTATATATGTATTCTATTACATAGTAATTATTTTATAGATAACTAATTTAAAGTATATTCAATAAAAACCATACAAAAATTCAACTCTTTCTGCCTTTGTATTCAAACTTCCGTTCCAGTATTACTTTACGTAATATTTATAACCGGTATTCGAATAGTATGGGCGTATATTTTTGAAGATATATCGAGAAAATATATATGATCGTTCAAAAATTATGATTTTGGAAGGCCTACTGTGCGATTACTATTCAGTTGGAATCATATCCCACAGCTTCCCAAAGAAATATTTGGATACACCAGATTGCAGAATCGATCCAGTCTAGGTCTTCCTCTTCGAACCATTTGTAGTTTGTAGTCTCCATTACTCCGTAGGCTGTAACAAAAGTAGGTCTTTAGGTTCCACGTCAGGCCTGTAAGGCGCGCTACCCATTGATTCGATGATTAATATCTGAGGACTGATGCGTCGTAATAAAGTAGGTCCATGGTTCCGTAAGGTTTTCCTCAACTATCCAAAAACTAGCGGCCAAACGATGGCTATGTACCACTCAGAATCGAGCCCCCTACATAAAAACAAGCGAAAATTTAGTTCGTGCCAAAATATTTACTTGCTTTTTTCCTGTCAAAGCCCTGGCTAAGGGTCCTCTGGTCTGTGTATAGTGGCAAATAGTAGGCCAGCCGTCGCACAAAAGCAGCTGTCACGAGCAGCTACGAGGTTTCAATGTGAAATCATTCAGTCTACTCCCTGAGATCGTCAGGAACACATCTAAATTTTTCCAAATTCTAAGTTCCAAATTCCAAATTTTAAGTTTTTTTCAAATTTTCGTCAGTTACTTTCAAGTTACCTTTGAACCAATAGTGAACAAGTGTAGGGGGGTCCTACAGAATACGACCGACGCATAATGAGAACTTCTGTTACACACTTAACATACACGGATAACATAAATTTCAACACCTGTATCGGTGAGTGCCCAGATAGCTATAATACCAGGAGTAGATTACTAACTTATGTTATTCTAACAGAAAATATTTGATGGAACCGACCCTACAACCCACGCATTCAGGATGTGGGGGCCTGAGGATTGCATCACTTTGCCCCAGATACTCGTGCAGGTAAGAGTCAAAGAGATTATTGATTCTGTTTTCCTCTTATAGATATTTCTTGATACCATTCTTGGGCCAAATGGTACCGTACTGTAACTTTTCTGTTTTTCATTAAATAATATTAAAAATGGTGCGTTCAAAATGTTGCTGAATGTTATTCATGGGTTTGGATGGGGTTGGGAAAGAGAAAGTAGAATGTGGATACCTCAGCTGGCATGATGGCATGTCTGAGATCCGAATGGTCCGTCATCGAACATTCGAATTGAATGTGGCGTATTTAATATTAAATTCGTTTATATGTAAAAGCCCAAAAGAATCGTTTCCGGCTAAATTATACAAAATCAATAGCCGAGTCTATATAGACAAGTCCTTGTGTCAGAGATATTTCACTGCTAGTTTTTAGAGACTACGGGCTAGAGAAAATTTTAAAAAGCTCTTGAATGTTCTGCTGTCTTCTGTCGCGAATGATGGTGTTATCTGGCACCGATGTGTGTGACTCCAGGATTCCCCTCAGTATTGTTCTCTGGCAGGAATCCATTAGCTTGATGGATCTATCTCCCAGACCACTGTCAGCTTCGATATAATCGATAGATGAAATCCGAAACAACGCCCATGACAATTTAATCAATATATGTCAGCCTAATAGTTTAGGCTTATCGTCGAACCCATCGGGCCAATTAGTTACAGATAATTTAACTGATGCATCTTCCGCATCCTTCTAGTCCTTGGTCCAGACGTGGGGTACGGTTTCGTACTGTTTCAAGCGTTCGTTGAACTGTCCAAAGAAGAAGGCCTCCGTCTGATACAGCTTGAAGAGATAATAGAAACCCTCATGGACGTACTTGTTGTTCCAAGTCCAAATGCAATGATTCGGGAAGAACATGACAATGCGGTGTCTCCCGCGCTCATCAAAATCGCAGGCCTGATGTACTGTATGAAAGTCGTAGGGAGTATCTTGCGTAAAAATATCTCTCTTCTTACGAACGATGTGCTTCAAAACAGTTGTTGCTGGCTGACGCTGACGCTGGTGCTGACCTTGTGCACTTGATCCCAGCTTGGAGTTGCTAGAGTTGCTAGAGTTGCTGGAGTTGCTAGAGTTGATAGAGTTGCTAGAGTTGCTGGAGTGGACCACCTCACCCATGGCCGTGGCCATTGGGACTGTCTGACCTTGGGTACTTTCAGTTTCGTTTGACTCCTGCATCCCACCAAGGTCGGGGGCCTTCTGGAACTCCTCTGTTGGTGTAAAAGTTCTTGCATTTCCGCTCGACTGTCAATATACCGAAAATGAATCGAGACGATATCAGGAGGTGAGGTTGAGGCACTTACTACGGCGAGGAGAGCGGCTAACAGGCAATTTATTTGCAACTTCATCATGTATCGAAAGCAGTCCAAGCATCTAAAAGCAATTTAATTGGTATTCCTGCTTAGCACGGGAGATTTGATTCGTTCTAAATAACGCTGAGCAATCGTACAAAAATAATCGTAGTAATGATTTATTTTAAATACGGTTACAGACAAGTAAGTCAAAAGCATGCAGATATATTTTGTATACCCGGTAATCACAGGGTACTATGAAAGTATTAAAGCTTTCTGCTTTGATACTATTTGAGCTGGCTACTACGAAACTCTTTAAGCTGTCTTTGGAGTAACTTCCAGAGATGTCTTAACCATCAACGCTGGATGCTATATAACTACGAGTATCCAATCTGGATTCTATGTAGCAATCGAAGCTGTCTGCTATGGAGCTTTTAGAGCTTACTAACTCTCAAAGCTGTCTTCCTTGTCATGAAAGCTGGATTCTATGTAACTATGAAAGCTGTCTGCTATTACACCATCAGCGCTGGATGCTTTTTAGCTGATTATGCTGGAAGCGGGCCTCCTTATCTTTGCATTGTGTTCTTCAGCTGAGAGACGCCGGTTTTGTTTTTATTGCAACCCTACTGCCAGCGTTTTGCATATTTATCCCACTGTGCACGCAACTCTAGTGAAAGCCGAAAGGTTTTCGCCCCATTGTACTTAAGACCAAGAAACTCATAAAGTAGGCCTTGACTTCGGTCAAACTCCTGCCGTTTTCGAAGTTCCGGAAAAACTTAGACAAAAATTCATTACGTTTTAGTTTGTCGTACGGATTGTTTCTTTTTTGTGAGAGCTCGTCGGAAAAAAAAGTTTGTGTTTTGCCTTTTGTAAGAAAAGGGAAAAAAGTTCGTAGAACGCGAAAATGGGTGCCATTTCTGAAGATTCTGTTTCCGCTGCCGCCTCCGGTCAGAGCGTGGTCGTGAAGGAGGAGCTGCCGTCAGGCAACTACATCCTGGTTGCCGTTGAGATAGATACCACTGGACGTCGTCTGGTTGATGAGGTATTCATTGATTGTTGGTGGTTGCTTCGGACATAACCCCATTTCTCTCCGCGTCTCGTCTCGCCTTTGCCCTTTTTCCAGATTGTCCAGTTGGCTGCCTACACATCAAAGGGCAGCTTCCAGCAGTACATCATGCCGTATATGAATCTGAATCAAGCCGGTCGTCGGCGTCATCAAATTCGTGTGATTTCGATCGGCTTTTATCGCATGCTCAAGTCGATGCAGACCTACGAGGTACATATCCACACTTCCGATATCCGCTAATTCTAACTTATTTTTCGCAGATTATCAAGTCCAAGTCGGAGGTCGCTGCCCTCATGGACATTCTCAACTGGCTTGAGACGCTGGTCGCCAAGCAGCCCAACAAAGAAGGCATCGTTATGCTCTACCACGATGAGCGCAAATTCATACCCTACATGATTTTGGTGGCGCTCAAGAAGTACTCCCTGATTGATAGATTCAATCGGACGGTGAAGGCTTTTGCCAACACTTGCCCTATGGCCAAGGCCTTCCTTGGCAAACATGGTATCAAGAACTGTGGTCTACGCAAGCTCTCGAAGCTCTTGGCCAAGTCGAAGGATGGGAATTCCACCAAGGAGGATGAACACGAGAATGTCGAAGGAAACGCCATCATCAACGATAACAGAGGCCCCAAGAATCAGAAGCAGGGCTCCTTTGAGGGGAGCGCCAATGTGCGGGCCAAGATGGTCTACGAAATGGCCCTGCAGCTGATTGAATCCGAGTCTTCCGAGTCATCCGAGGAGGCACTCGAGTCCTCGGAAGCAGAGGTTAAGTTGTTGAATGCCGTGAAACCATTCTCCCATCTTCTCAACTCGACGGTCCTCGAGCTGAAAGACCGGAACGATAGCCTGGGGCGCCAAAACTCATTCCGCCCGATCTTCTTGAACTATTTCCGCACCACTCTGCACTATCGTGTCCGTGCCGTAAAGTACCGCGTTGCGCTGGCCGAACATGGCTTTACCCTGAAGTCTCTAAGGGCCATTTGGTTTGATAAGCGCAAGGCGGGCTTGGAGCTGGTTTTGACCCGAGCTTGGAGCGTGTGTGTTCGTTCGTTCAAATCGTTCAAATCGTTAAAGTCGTTTGATAAATGTTGCTAAAATACATAATACATAATACATATTGCATAGAAAGCCCATATATAACGTTAATATGTCTGCCCATCCGGAGAGAGAGAGAACATTTAATGCTTATTTTATGTATGTATCTAGGTCTAGCTCTATTCCTATTCCTATCTCTAGCCCCCGCTCCCCACTCGTTTCGTTTCCCCCCCACACCCACACCCATTTCCAATTCCACTGTTTTCCTCATGTTGAGTCGGTTTTTGTATATATTTTCCAGCAATCAGAATCAGAATTTGCTGTGTACCTTACATGTAATTCTTCTATTTTTATTTTTTTTAATAGTATCTTAGAGCTTCATACGAGTTGTATTTATTAGGCAAAACGTTTTGTGTGGTCGACGGATGAGGATGAGGACAAGGATGGTCAGTTAATTGTTAAAGAGAAATGCTTAATTTATCGTCACTGATTACCCTACCCTCTTTTATACTTAATAATTGTGTGTACTTCTCTTAATTATTACTATTAAATATATACGTTCTTTTTTTTTTTAAACTCAAACCCCTGTTTTTGTGTTTACTGTACATGTACATGAGTTGTGGCGAACAGGCGCGAAAGCAGCCCCCACACATGCATGCAGATTTAAGTGAGTCCAAGCGGATGAAACGATGCGAAAATTGTGTTTTAATTTGTAGTAATTTCAAATGATTTTTTTGTGTTAGAGAATCTACACATCTGCGGGGAGGAGAACACGAAACAAAGATGCAAATTCTATTATATATGTATTCTATTACATAGTAATTATTTTATAGATAACTAATTTAAAGTATATTCAATAAAAACCATACAAAAATTCAACTCTTTCTGCCTTTGTATTCAAACTTCCGTTCCAGTATTACTTTACGTAATATTTATAACCGGTATTCGAATAGTATGGGCGTATATTTTTGAAGATATATCGAGAAAATATATATGATCGTTCAAAAATTATGATTTTGGAAGGCCTACTGTGCGATTACTATTCAGTTGGAATCATATCCCACAGCTTCCCAAAGAAATATTTGGATACACCAGATTGCAGAATCGATCCAGTCTAGGTCTTCCTCTTCGAACCATTTGTAGTTTGTAGTCTCCATTACTCCGTAGGCTGTAACAAAAGTAGGTCTTTAGGTTCCACGTCAGGCCTGTAAGGCGCGCTACCCATTGATTCGATGATTAATATCTGAGGACTGATGCGTCGTAATAAAGTAGGTCCATGGTTCCGTAAGGTTTTCCTCAACTATCCAAAAACTAGCGGCCAAACGATGGCTATGTACCACTCAGAATCGAGCCCCCTACATAAAAACAAGCGAAAATTTAGTTCGTGCCAAAATATTTACTTGCTTTTTTCCTGTCAAAGCCCTGGCTAAGGGTCCTCTGGTCTGTGTATAGTGGCAAATAGTAGGCCAGCCGTCGCACAAAAGCAGCTGTCACGAGCAGCTACGAGGTTTCAATGTGAAATCATTCAGTCTACTCCCTGAGATCGTCAGGAACACATCTAAATTTTTCCAAATTCTAAGTTCCAAATTCCAAATTTTAAGTTTTTTTCAAATTTTCGTCAGTTACTTTCAAGTTACTTTTGAACCAATAGTGAACAAGTGTAGGGGGGTCCTACAGAATACGACCGACGCATAATGAGAACTTCTGTTACACACTTAACATACACGGATAACATAAATTTCAACACCTGTATCGGTGAGTGCCCAGATAGCTATAATACCAGGAGTAGATTACTAACTTATGTTATTCTTACAGAAAATATTTGATGGAACCGACCCTACAACCCACGCATTCAGGATGTGGGGGCCTGAGGATTGCATCACCTTGCCCCAGATACTCGTGCAGGTAAGAGTCAAAGAGATTATTGATTCTGTTTTCCTCTTATAGATATTTCTTGATACCATTCTTGGGCCAAATGGTACCGTACTGTAACTTTTCTGTTTTTTATTAAATAATATTAAAAATGGTGCGTTCAAAATGTTGCTGAATGTTATTCATGGGTTTGGATGGGGTTGGGAAAGAGAAAGTAGAATGTGGATACCTCAGCTGGCATGATGGCATGTCTGAGATCCGAATGGTCCGTCATCGAACATTCGAATTGAATGTGGCGTATTTAATATTAAATTCGTTTATATGTAAAAGCCCAAAAGAATCGTTTCCGGCTCCATAAATTATACAAAATCAATAGCCGAGTCTATATAGACAAGTCCTTGTGTCAGAGATGTTTCACTGCTAGTTTTTAGAGACTACGGGCTAGAGCAAATTTTGAAAAGCTCTTGAATGTTCTGCTGTCTTCTGTCGCGAATGATGGTGTTATCTGGCACCGATGTGTGTGACTCCAGGATTCCCCTCAGTATTGTTCTCTGGCAGGAATCCATTAGCTTGATGGATCTATCTCCCAGACCACTGTCAGCTTCGATATAATCGATAGATGAAATCCGAAACAACGCCCATGACAATTTAATCAATATATGTCAGCCTAATAGTTTAGGCTTATCGTCGAACCCATCGGGCCAATTAGTTACAGATAATTTAACTGATGCATCTTCCGCATCCTTCTAGTCCTTGGTCCAGACGTGGGGTACGGTTTCGTACTGTTTCAAGCGTTCGTTGAACTGTCCAAAGAAGAAGGCCTCCGTCTGATACAGCTTGAAGAGATAATAGAAACCCTCATGGACGTACTTGTTGTTCCAAGTCCAAATGCAATGATTCGGGAAGAACATGACAATGCGGTGTCTCCCGCGCTCATCAAAATCGCAGGCCTGATGTACTGTATGAAAGTCGTAGGGAGTATCTTGCGTAAAAATATCTCTCTTCTTACGAACGATGTGCTTCAAAACAGTTGTTGCTGGCTGACGCTGACGCTGGTGCTGACCTTGTGCACTTGATCCCAGCTTGGAGTTGCTAGAGTTGCTGGAGTTGCTAGAGTTGATAGAGTTGCTGGAGTGGACCACCTCACCCATGGCCGTGGCCATTGGGACTGTCTGACCTTGGGTACTTTCAGTTTCGTTTGACTCCTGCATCCCACCAAGGTCGGGGGCCTTCTGGAACTCCTCTGTTGGTGTAAAAGTTCTTGCATTTCCGCTCGACTGTCAATATACCGAAAATGAATCGAGACGATATCAGGAGGTGAGGTTGAGGCACTTACTACGGCGAGGAGAGCGGCTAACAGGCAATTTATTTGCAACTTCATCATGTATCGAAAGCAGTCCAAGCATCTAAAAGCAATTTAATTGGTATTCCTGCTTAGCACGGGAGATTTGATTCGTTCTAAATAACGCTGAGCAATCGTACAAAAATAATCGTAGTAATGATTTATTTTAAATACGGTTACAGACAAGTAAGTCAAAAGCATGCAGATATATTTTGTATACCCGGTAATCACAGGGTACTATGAAAGTATTAAAGCTTTCTGCTTTGATACTATTTGAGCTGGCTACTACGAAACTCTTTAAGCTGTCTTTGGAGTAACTTCCAGAGATGTCTTAACCATCAACGCTGGATGCTATATAACTACGAGTATCCAATCTGGATTCTATGTAGCAATCGAAGCTGTCTGCTATGGAGCTTTTAGAGCTTACTAACTCTCAAAGCTGTCTTCCTTGTCATGAAAGCTGGATTCTATGTAACTATGAAAGCTGTCTGCTATTACACCATCAGCGCTGGATGCTTTTTAGCTGATTATGCTGGAAGCGGGCCTCCTTATCTTTGCATTGTGTTCTTCAGCTGAGAGACGCCGGTTTTGTTTTTATTGCAACCCTACTGCCAGCGTTTTGCATATTTATCCCACTGTGCACGCAACTCTAGTGAAAGCCGAAAGGTTTTCGCCCCATTGTACTTAAGACCAAGAAACTCATAAAGTAGGCCTTGACTTCGGTCAAACTCCTGCCGTTTTCGAAGTACCGGAAAAACTTAGACAAAAATTCATTACGTTTTAGTTTGTCGTACGGATTGTTTCTTTTTTGTGAGAGCTCGTCGGAAAAAAAAAGTTTGTGTTTTGCCTTTTGTAAGAAAAGGGAAAAAAGTTCGTAGAACGCGAAAATGGTTGCCATTTCTGAAGATTCTGTTTCCGCTGCCGCCTCCGGTCAGAGCGTGGTCGTGAAGGAGGAGCTGCCGTCAGGCAACTACATCCTGGTTGCCGTTGAGATAGATACCACTGGACGTCGTCTGGTTGATGAGGTATTCATTGATTGTTGGTGGTTGCTTCGGACATAACCCCATTTCTCTCCGCGTCTCGTCTCGCCTTTGCCCTTTTTCCAGATTGTCCAGTTGGCTGCCTACACATCAAAGGGCAGCTTCCAGCAGTACATCATGCCGTATATGAATCTGAATCAAGCCGCTCGTCGGCGTCATCAAATTCGTGTGATTTCGATCGGCTTTTATCGCATGCTCAAGTCGATGCAGACCTACGAGGTACATATCCACACTTCCGATATCCGCTAATTCTAACTTATTTTTCGCAGATTATCAAGTCCAAGTCGGAGGTCGCTGCCCTCATGGACATTCTCAACTGGCTTGAGACGCTGGTCGCCAAGCAGCCCAACAAAGAAGGCATCGTTATGCTCTACCACGATGAGCGCAAATTCATACCCGACATGATTTTGGTGGCGCTCAAGAAGTACTCCCTGATTGATAGATTCAATCGGACGGTGAAGGCTTTTGCCAACACTTGCCCTATGGCCAAGGCCTTCCTTGGCAAACATGGTATCAAGAACTGTGGTCTACGCAAGCTCTCGAAGCTCTTGGCCAAGTCGAAGGATGGGAATTCCACCAAGGAGGATGAACACGAGAATGTCGAAGGAAACGCCATCATCAACGATAACAGAGGCCCCAAGAATCAGAAGCAGGGCTCCTTTGAGGGGAGCGCCAATGTGCGGGCCAAGATGGTCTACGAAATGGCCCTGCAGCTGATTGAATCCGAGTCTTCCGAGTCATCCGAGGAGGCACTCGAGTCCTCGGAGGCAGAGGTTAAGTTGTTGAATGCCGTGAAACCATTCTCCCATCTTCTCAACTCGACGGTCCTCGAGCTGAAAGACCGGAACGATAGCCTGGGGCGCCAAAACTCATTCCGCCCGATCTTCTTGAACTATTTCCGCACCACTCTGCACTATCGTGTCCGTGCCGTAAAGTACCGCATTGCGCTGGCCGAACATGGCTTTACCCTGAAGTCTCTAAGGGCCATTTGGTCTGATAAGCGCAAGGCGGGCTTGGAGCTGGTTTTGACAGCGATTGATTCGCTGAAGACCGAGGAAATGGCCGAGCTGCTGAACCTTCTGGACAGCTACTACGACCCCAGCAAAGCGACCATCAAGCCGAAATCCAAGCGCTCTGGCAATGGCAATGGCAATGCCACTCGTCGTCGCAATCGGGCCAAAGGTGCAGCATCGTCGAAAAATGGAGCCATCGGCGCTGGTGGCGACAATTCCGTGCCGGACTCCGCCAACAAGTCGGGCGGACGTCCTCGTCGCAAACGCAATAACATTCAGAACAACATTCTGGGACCCCAGAACACTGAGAAACGCTCGCCAAATGCGGTAATGGTGACATCGACCCCGAAGCCCATAAAGCCGCCAAAGACGTTTGCCAGAATCTAAAGCTACAGTGCAAGTAAATAAGTTTCCATTCCTTTTTTTTTTGCTTAACTTTGCGCTGGTACTGCTTTGCCATCCCAAGCCGGGATTACCTTCTCGGGCATATCATTGCCTATGCTTGTATTATGCAGGATCTTTCAGTATAAGATGCCAATGCTTGCTTTTCTTTCAATATTCTGCTATATGGATTCTTAAACAAATTTTAAAATTGCAGCCACCACATAAACAGACACTGACAGCCCATTAAATAGAAGACAAGGACGAAGAATGGAACTTAGTTTTCCCTTTCAAGGCCAAACCCAAGCACGGACTAGAAACAATGTCCAAATTTTAAATGTAATCAAAACACAAAACACAAAACAAATCAAGACCAAGAAACCAATGTTGTGCTACTGTCGGAGTTGTTGTTGCTGGCTGGCGAGAAATATTAACACACTGGAGCACCTAGCATGAAGATTTAATTGCAGAGAGTGGACAAATCGATGCGTTTAGACATAGTTTTCCAAAACACACGATACACAACTATACTGTCAAAGGGCGATTGGAAAAATATGATCCCACCAAACGCATCGATTTCAGATTGGCATTGGGCAGGCCGACCTCAACACACTAACTTATCCCTAAGCAACCCTGGCCCAATGTGTCAAATTCCACTTTAATACTCAAGTACACCTACAAAAACAACACACTCACACAAGCCCTTCTGTAAACACACACGCATACATATACCACCTGTAACATGTCAAAATATCTCAAGGTGTGTTTCATTGTTTGAAAGTTATCTATGAATAAACGATTAATTATAAAAAAAATAAATAGATTTATCACGTGCAACGCAATCGATAAGCGATCGACTAATCGATATTATAATTACACCGAGGATTTATTGTCAAAATCATTGCACAAAGAGTCGTTATGCAAATTTACGTATTATATACACAAACACAAATACATTTAAATGGAGATGATAGTGGTTTCTTGTTCTTTTTCAAATGCGACCAAAAAAAAAGAAAAAAAAACATAATTCTAAACTTTTCCAATAAATCGAGTGTTGAACAAATTTTATTATATAATATTAGTATTATTATTACTGTATTAACCGGTGACTATCACTTGCGAAAAATTAGAGATATATGTATGGAAAAGTTGCCCTTTTTTTTGGTTTTTTTGGAAAATTGTTTTGTGCTGCTCATCTGGCCTGGAGACGCACACGAAAGCCCTCCTCACGCTTCAGTATGATATCCGCCTGGAGCTTGAAGTCCGACTCACTGAGGTCCGAGTAGACGCGATAGTTCCGCAAGATAGTCGAGAGTCGAATTTTGAGCTTTAGCATGGCATACTTGCGCCCTAAGTGGGGAAATCGAAATGAGAGAGAAGATTAGTTCGAGTTGTGGCAGGAAAGTCCATACAAAGGCTGGGATGTCTATCGATAATTATCGATCATTTTTGAGCAGCGTCCCAGCATATCAGCAGTACTTACCCACACAGCTGCGTGGTCCCGCGGAGAAGGGGATGAAGGCATAGTAATGTCGGTTGGCCTGGCGCTCGGACAGAAAGTTGTCCGGATCGAAGACATTGGGATTCGTGTAGACCTTGGGATTGCGATGCAACAGAACAGTGGCCACCGTCACCGTGGCTCCGCGCGGTATAACGTAGTCGCCAGAATTCAACTTAAGATCCTCCTGCAACTCGCGGGCGATCAGTGGCACTGGGGGGTACATGCGCAGCGTTTCCATCAGGCAGCGCTCCAGGTATTTCATTTCTAGCGTGTCCTGGAACGTGGCCGGGCGCTGGGAGTCCCCGAAGATGCCGTCCAGCTCGGCAATCACGCGGTCCTGGTTTTCGCCCCATTGTACTTAAGACCAAGAAACTCATAAAGTAGGCCTTGACTTCGGTCAAACTCCTGCCGTTTTCGAAGTACCGGAAAAACTTAGACAAAAATTCATTACGTTTTAGTTTGTCGTACGGATTGTTTCTTTTTTGTGAGAGCTCGTCGGAAAAAAAAAGTTTGTGTTTTGCCTTTTGTAAGAAAAGGGAAAAAAGTTCGTAGAACGCGAAAATGGTTGCCATTTCTGAAGATTCTGTTTCCGCTGCCGCCTCCGGTCAGAGCGTGGTCGTGAAAGAGGAGCTGCCGTCAGGCAACTACATCCTGGTTGCCGTTGAGATAGATACCACTGGACGTCGTCTGGTTGATGAGGTATTCATTGATTGTTGGTGGTTGCTTCGGACATAACCCCATTTCTCTCCGCGTCTCGTCTCGCCTTTGCCCTTTTTCCAGATTGTCCAGTTGGCTGCCTACACATCAAAGGGCAGCTTCCAGCAGTACATCATGCCGTATATGAATCTGAATCAAGCCGCTCGTCGGCGTCATCAAATTCGTGTGATTTCGATCGGCTTTTATCGCATGCTCAAGTCGATGCAGACCTACGAGGTACATATCCACACTTCCGATATCCGCTAATTCTAACTTATTTTTCGCAGATTATCAAGTCCAAGTCGGAGGTCGCTGCCCTCATGGACTTTCTCAACTGGCTTGAGACGCTGGTCGCCAAGCAGCCCAACAAAGAAGGCATCGTTATGCTCTACCACGATGAGCGCAAATTCATACCCTACATGATTTTGGTGGCGCTCAAGAAGTACTCCCTGATTGATAGATTCAATCGGACGGTGAAGGCTTTTGCCAACACTTGCCCTATGGCCAAGGCCTTCCTTGGCAAACATGGTATCAAGAACTGTGGTCTACGCAAGCTCTCGAAGCTCTTGGCCAAGTCGAAGGATGGGAATTCCACCAAGGAGGATGAACACGAGAATGTCGAAGGAAACGCCATCATCAACGATAACAGTGGCCCCAAGAATCAGAAGCAGGGCTCCTTTGAGGGGAGCGCCAATGTGCGGGCCAAGATGGTCTACGAAATGGCCCTGCAGCTGATTGAATCCGAGTCTTCCGAGTCATCCGAGGAGGCACTCGAGTCCTCGGAGGCAGAGGTTAAGTTGTTGAATGCCGTGAAACCATTCTCCCATCTTCTCAACTCGACGGTCCTCGAGCTGAAAGACCGGAACGATAGCCTGGGGCGCCAAAACTCATTCCGCCCGATCTTCTTGAACTATTTCCGCACCACTCTGCACTATCGTGTCCGTGCCGTAAAGTACCGCATTGCGCTGGCCGAACATGGCTTTACCCTGAAGTCTCTAAGGGCCATTTGGTCTGATAAGCGCAAGGCGGGCTTGGAGCTGGTTTTGACAGCGATTGATTCGCTGAAGACCGAGGAAATGGCTGAGCTGCTGAACCTTCTGGACAGCTACTACGACCCCAGCAAAGCGACCATCAAGCCGAAATCCAAGCGCTCTGGCAATGGCAATGGCAATGCCACTCGTCGTCGCAATCGGGCCAAAGGTGCAGCATCGTCGAAAAATGGAGCCATCGGCGCTGGTGGTGACAATTCCGTGCCGGACTCCGCCAACAAGTCGGGCGGACGTCCTCGTCGCAAACGCAATAACATTCAGAACAACATTCTGGGACCCCAGAACACTGAGAAACGCTCGCCAAATGCGGTAATGGTGACATCGACCCCGAAGCCCATAAAGCCGCCAAAGACGTTTGCCAGAATCTAAAGCTACAGTGCAAGTAAATAAGTTTCCATTCCTTTTTTTTTTGCTTAACTTTGCGCTGGTACTGCTTTGCCATCCCAAGCCGGGATTACCTTCTCGGGCATATCATTGCCTATGCTTGTATTATGCAGGATCTTTCAGTATAAGATGCCAATGCTTGCTTTTCTTTCAATATTCTGCTATATGGATTCTTAAACAAATTTCAAAATTGCAGCCACCACATAAACAGACACTGACAGCCCATTAAATAGAAGACAAGGACGAAGAATGGAACTTAGTTTTCCCTTTCAAGGCCAAACCCAAGCACGGACTAGAAACAATGTCCAAATTTTAAATGTAATCAAAACACAAAACAAAACAAATCAAGACCAAGAAACCAATGTTGTGCTACTGTCGGAGTTGTTGTTGCTGGCTGGCGAGAAATATTAACACACTGGAGCACCTAGCATGAAGATTTAATTGCAGAGAGTGGACAAATCGATGCGTTTAGACATAGTTTTCCAAAACACACGATACACAACTATACTGTCAAAGGGCGATTGGAAAAATATGATCCCACCAAACGCATCGATTTCAGATTGGCATTGGGCAGGCCGACCTCAACACACTAACTTATCCCTAAGCAACCCTGACCCAATGTGTCAAATTCCACTTTAATACTCAAGTACACCTACAAAAACAACACACTCACACAAGCCCTTCTGTAAACACACACGCATACATATACCACCTGTAACATGTCAAAATATCTCAAGGTGTGTTTCATTGTTTGAAAGTTATCCATGAATAAACGATTAATTATAAAAAAAATAATTAGATTTATCACGTGCAACGCAATCGATAAGCGATCGACTAATCGATATTATAATTACACCGAGGATTTATTGTCAAAATCATTGCACAAAGAGTCGGTATGCATAATTACGTATTAAATACACAAACACAAATACATTTAAATGGAGATGATAGTGGTTTCTTGTTCTTTTTCAAATGCGACCAAAAAAAAAGGAAAACAAACATAATTCTAAACTTTTCCAATAAATCGAGTGTTGAACAAATTTTATTATATAATATTAGTATTATTATTACTGTATTAACCGGTGACTATCACTTGGGAAAAATTAGAGATATATGTATGGAAAAGTTGCCCTTTTTTTTGGTTTTTTTGGAAAATTGTTTTGTGCTGCTCATCTGGCCTGGAGACGCACACGAAAGCCCTCCTCACGCTTCAGTATGATATCCGCCTGGAGCTTGAAGTCCGACTCACTGAGGTCCGAGTAGACGCGATAGTTCCGCAAGATAGTCGAGAGTAGAATTTTGAGCTTTAGCATGGCATACTTGCGCCCTAAGTGGGGAAATCGAAATGAGAGAGAAGATTAGTTCGAGTTGTGGCAGGAAAGTCCATACAAAGGCTGGGATGTCTATCGATAATTATCGATCATTTTTGAGCAGCGTCCCAGCATATCAGCAGTACTTACCCACACAGCTGCGTGGTCCCGCGGAGAAGGGGATGAAGGCATAGTAATGTCGGTTGGCCTGGCGCTCGGACAGAAAGTTGTCCGGATCGACGTCATTGGGATTCGTGTAGACCTTGGGATTGCGATGCAACAGAACAGTGGCCACCGTCACCGTGGCTCCGCGCGGTATAACGTAGTCGCCAGAATTCAACTTAAGATCCTCCTGCAACTCGCGGGCGATCAGTGGCACTGGGGGGTACATGCGCAGCGTTTCCATCAGGCAGCGCTCCAGGTATTTCATTTCTAGCGTGTCCTGGAACGTGGCCGGGCGCTGGGAGTCCCGAAGATGCCGTCCAGCTCGGCAATCACGCGGTCCTGGTTTTCGCCCCATTGTACTTAAGACCAAGAAACTCATAAAGTAGGCCTTGACTTCGGTCAAACTCCTGCCGTTTTCGAAGTACCGGAAAAACTTAGACAAAAATTCATTACGTTTTAGTTTGTCGTACGGATTGTTTCTTTTTTGTGAGAGCTCGTCGGAAAAAAAAGTTTGTGTTTTGCCTCTTGTAAGAAAAGGGAAAAAAGTTCGTAGAACGCGAAAATGGTTGCCATTTCTGAAGATTTTGTTTCCGCTGCCGCCTCCGGTCAGAGCGTGGTCGTGAAGGAGGAGCTGCCGTCAGGCAACTACATCCTGGTTGCCGTTGAGATAGATACCACTGGACGTCGTCTGGTTGATGAGGTATTCATTGATTGTTGGTGGTTGCTTCGGACATAACCCCATTTCTCTCCGCGTCTCGTCTCGCCTTTGCCCTTTTTCCAGATTGTCCAGTTGGCTGCCTACACATCAAAGGGCAGCTTCCAGCAGTACATCATGCCGTATATGAATCTGAATCAAGCCGCTCGTCGGCGTCAACAAATTCGTGTGATTTCGATCGGCTTTTATCGCATGCTCAAGTCGATGCAGACCTACGAGGTACATACCCACACTTCCGATATCCGCTAATTCTAACTTATTTTTCGCAGATTATCAAGTCCAAGTCGGAGGTTGCTGCCCTCATGGACTTTCTCAACTGGCTTGAGACGCTGGTCGCCAAGCAGCCCAACAAAGAAGGCATCGTTATGCTCTACCACGATGAGCGCAAATTCATACCCTACATGATTTTGGTGGCGCTCAAGAAGTACTCCCTGATTGATAGATTCAATCGGACGGTGAAGGCTTTTGCCAACACTTGCCCTATGGCCAAGGCCTTCCTTGGCAAACATGGTATCAAGAACTGTGGTCTACGCAAGCTCTCGAAGCTCTTGGCCAAGTCGAAGGATGGGAATTCCACCAAGGAGGATGAACACGAGAATGTCGAAGGAAACGCCATCATCAACGATAACAGTGGCCCCAAGAATCAGAAGCAGGGCTCCTTTGAGGGGAGCGCCAATGTGCGGGCCAAGATGGTCTACGAAATGGCCCTGCAGCTGATTGAATCCGAGTCTTCCGAGTCATCCGAGGAGGCACTCGAGTCCTCGGAGGCAGAGGTTAAGTTGTTGAATGCCGTGAAACCATTCTCCCATCTTCTCAACTCGACGGTCCTCGAGCTGAAAGACCGGAACGATAGCCTGGGGCGCCAAAACTCATTCCGCCCGATCTTCTTGAACTATTTCCGCACCACTCTGCACTATCGTGTCCGTGCCGTAAAGTACCGCATTGCGCTGGCCGAACATGGCTTTACCCTGAAGTCTCTAAGGGCCATTTGGTCTGATAAGCGCAAGGCGGGCTTGGAGCTGGTTTTGACAGCGATTGATTCGCTGAAGACCGAGGAAATGGCCGAGCTGCTGAACCTTCTGGACAGCTACTACGACCCCAGCAAAGCGACCATCAAGCCGAAATCCAAGCGCTCTGGCAATGGCAATGGCAATGCCACTCGTCGTCGCAATCGGGCCAAAGGTGCAGCATCGTCGAAAAATGGAGCCATCGGCGCTGGTGGCGACAATTCCGTGCCGGACTCCGCCAACAAGTCGGGCGGACGTCCTCGTCGCAAACGCAAACATTCAGAACAACATTCTGGGACCCCAGAACACTGAGAAACGCTCGCCAAATGCGGTAATGGTGACATCGACCCCGAAGCCCATAAAGCCGCCAAAGACGTTTGCCAGAATCTAAAGCTACAGTGCAAGTAAATAAGTTTCCATTCCTTTTTTTTTTGCTTAACTTTGCGCTGGTACTGCTTTGCCATCCCAAGCCGGGATTACCTTCTCGGGCATATCATTGCCTATGCTTGTATTATGCAGGATCTTTCAGTATAAGATGCCAATGCTTGCTTTTCTTTCAATATTCTGCTATATGGATTCTTAAACAAATTTTAAAATTGCAGCCACCACATAAACAGACACTGACAGCCCATTAAATAGAAGACAAGGACGAAGAATGGAACTTAGTTTTCCCTTTCAAGGCCAAACCCAAGCACGGACTAGAAACAATGTCCAAATTTTAAATGTAATCAAAACACAAAACACAAAACAAATCAAGACCAAGAAACCAATGTTGTGCTACTGTCGGAGTTGTTGTTGCTGGCTGGCGAGAAATATTAACACACTGGAGCACCTAGCATGAAGATTTAATTGCAGAGAGTGGACAAATCGATGCGTTTAGACATAGTTTTCCAAAACACACGATACACAACTATACTGTCAAAGGGCGATTGGAAAAATATGATCCCACCAAACGCATCGATTTCAGATTGGCATTGGGCAGGCCGACCTCAACACACTAACTTATCCCTAAGCAACCCTGGCCCAATGTGTCAAATTCCACTTTAATACTCAAGTACACCTACAAAAACAACACACTCAAACAAGCCCTTCTGTAAACACACACGCATACATATACCACCTGTAACATGTCAAAATATCTCAAGGTGTGTTTCATTGTTTGAAAGTTATCTATGAATAAACGATTAATTATAAAAAAAATAAATAGATTTATCACGTGCAACGCAATCGATAAGCGATCGACTAATCGATATTATAATTACACCGAGGATTTATTGTCAAAATCATTGCACAAAGAGTCGTTGTGCATAATTACGTATTATATACACAAACACAAATACATTTAAATGGAGATGATAGTGGTTTCTTGTTCTTTTTCAAATGCGACCAAAAAAAAAGAAAAACAAACATAATTCTAAACTTTTCCAATAAATCGAGTGTTGAACAAATTTTATTATATAATATTAATATTATTATTACTGTATTAACCGGTGACTATCACTTGCGAAAAATTAGAGATATATGTATGGAAAAGTTGCCCTTTTTTTTGGTTTTTTTGGAAAATTGTTTTGTGCTGCTCATCTGGCCTGGAGACGCACACGAAAGCCCTCCTCACGCTTCAGTATGATATCCGCCTGGAGCTTGAAGTCCGACTCACTGAGGTCCGAGTAGACGCGATAGTTCCGCAAGATAGTCGAGAGTAGAATTTTGAGCTTTAGCATGGCATACTTGCGCCCTAAGTGGAGAAATCGAAATGAGAGAGAAGATTAGTTCGAGTTGTGGCAGGAAAGTCCATACAAAGGCTGGGATGTCTATCGATAATTATCGATCATTTTTGAGCAGCGTCCCAGCATATCAGCAGTACTTACCCACACAGCTGCGTGGTCCCGCGGAGAAGGGGATGAAGGCATAGTAATGTCGGTTGGCCTGGCGCTCGGACAGAAAGTTGTCCGGATCGAAGACATTGGGATTCGTGTAGACCTTGGGATTGCGATGCAACAGAACAGTGGCCACCGTCACCGTGGCTCCGCGCGGTATAACGTAGTCGCCAGAATTCAACTTAAGATCCTCCTGCAACTCGCGGGCGATCAGTGGCACTGGGGGGTACATGCGCAGCGTTTCCATCAGGCAGCGCTCCAGGTATTTCATTTCTAGCGTGTCCTGGAACGTGGCCGGGCGCTGGGAGTCCCCGAAGATGCCGTCCAGCTCGGCAATCACGCGGTCCTGGTTTTCGCCCCATTGTACTTAAGACCAAGAAACTCATAAAGTAGGCCTTGACTTCGGTCAAACTCCTGCCGTTTTCGAAGTACCGGAAAAACTTAGACAAAAATTCATTACGTTTTAGTTTGTCGTACGGATTGTTTCTTTTTTGTGAGAGCTCGTCGGAAAAAAAAAGTTTGTGTTTTGCCTTTTGTAAGAAAAGGGAAAAAAGTTCGTAGAACGCGAAAATGGTTGCCATTTCTGAAGATTCTGTTTCCGCTGCCGCCTCCGGTCAGAGCGTGGTCGTGAAGGAGGAGCTGCCGTCAGGCAACTACATCCTGGTTGCCGTTGAGATAGATACCACTGGACGTCGTCTGGTTGATGAGGTATTCATTGATTGTTGGTGGTTGCTTCGGACATAACCCCATTTCTCTCCGCGTCTCGTCTCGCCTTTGCCCTTTTTCCAGATTGTCCAGTTGGCTGCCTACACATCAAAGGGCAGCTTCCAGCAGTACATCATGCCGTATATGAATCTGAATCAAGCCGCTCGTCGGCGTCATCAAATTCGTGTGATTTCGATCGGCTTTTATCGCATGCTCAAGTCGATGCAGACCTACGAGGTACATATCCACACTTCCGATATCCGCTAATTCTAACTTATTTTTCGCAGATTATCAAGTCCAAGTCGGAGGTCGCTGCCCTCATGGACTTTCTCAACTGGCTTGAGACGCTGGTCGCCAAGCAGCCCAACAAAGAAGGCATCGTTATGCTCTACCACGATGAGCGCAAATTCATACCCTACATGATTTTGGTGGCGCTCAAGAAGTACTCCCTGATTGATAGATTCAATCGGACGGTGAAGGCTTTTGCCAACACTTGCCCTATGGCCAAGGCCTTCCTTGGCAAACATGGTATCAAGAACTGTGGTCTACGCAAGCTCTCGAAGCTCTTGGCCAAGTCGAAGGATGGGAATTCCACCAAGGAGGATGAACACGAGAATGTCGAAGGAAACGCCATCATCAACGATAACAGTGGCCCCAAGAATCAGAAGCAGGGCTCCTTTGAGGGGAGCGCCAATGTGCGGGCCAAGATGGTCTACGAAATGGCCCTGCAGCTGATTGAATCCGAGTCTTCCGAGTCATCCGAGGAGGCACTCGAGTCCTCGGAGGCAGAGGTTAAGTTGTTGAATGCCGTGAAACCATTCTCCCATCTTCTCAACTCGACGGTCCTCGAGCTGAAAGACCGGAACGATAGCCTGGGGCGCCAAAACTCATTCCGCCCGATCTTCTTGAACTATTTCCGCACCACTCTGCACTATCGTGTCCGTGCCGTAAAGTACCGCATTGCGCTGGCCGAACATGGCTTTACCCTGAAGTCTCTAAGGGCCATTTGGTCTGATAAGCGCAAGGCGGGCTTGGAGCTGGTTTTGACAGCGATTGATTCGCTGAAGACCGAGGAAATGGCCGAGCTGCTGAACCTTCTGGACAGCTACTACGACCCCAGCAAAGCGACCATCAAGCCGAAATCCAAGCGCTCTGGCAATGGCAATGGCAATGCCACTCGTCGTCGCAATCGGGCCAAAGGTGCAGCATCGTCGAAAAATGGAGCCATCGGCGCTGGTGGCGACAATTCCGTGCCGGACTCCGCCAACAAGTCGGGCGGACGTCCTCGTCGCAAACGCAACATTCAGAACAACATTCTGGGACCCCAGAACACTGAGAAACGCTCGCCAAATGCGGTAATGGTGACATCGACCCCGAAGCCCATAAAGCCGCCAAAGACGTTTGCCAGAATCTAAAGCTACAGTGCAAGTAAATAAGTTTCCATTCCTTTTTTTTTTGCTTAACTTTGCGCTGGTACTGCTTTGCCATCCCAAGCCGGGATTACCTTCTCGGGCATATCATTGCCTATGCTTGTATTATGCAGGATCTTTCAGTATAAGATGCCAATGCTTGCTTTTCTTTCAATATTCTGCTATATGGATTCTTAAACAAATTTCAAAATTGCAGCCACCACATAAACAGACACTGACAGCCCATTAAATAGAAGACAAGGACGAAGAATGGAACTTAGTTTTCCCTTTCAAGGCCAAACCCAAGCACGGACTAGAAACAATGTCCAAATTTTAAATGTAATCAAAACACAAAACACAAAACAAATCAAGACCAAGAAACCAATGTTGTGCTACTGTCGGAGTTGTTGTTGCTGGCTGGCGAGAAATATTAACACACTGGAGCACCTAGCATGAAGATTTAATTGCAGAGAGTGGACAAATCGATGCGTTTAGACATAGTTTTCCAAAACACACGATACACAACTATACTGTCAAAGGGCGATTGGAAAAATATGATCCCACCAAACGCATCGATTTCAGATTGGCATTGGGCAGGCCGACCTCAACACACTAACTTATCCCTAAGCAACCCTGGCCCAATGTGTCAAATTCCACTTTAATACTCAAGTACACCTACAAAAACAACACACTCACACAAGCCCTTCTGTAAACACACACGCATACATATACCACCTGTAACATGTCAAAATATCTCAAGGTGTGTTTCATTGTTTGAAAGTTATCTATGAATAAACGATTAATTATAAAAAAAATAAATAGATTTATCACGTGCAACGCAATCGATAAGCGATCGACTAATCGATATTATAATTACACCGAGGATTTATTGTCAAAATCATTGCACAAAGAGTCGTTATGCATAATTACGTATTATATACACAAACACAAATACATTTAAATGGAGATGATAGTGGTTTCTTGTTCTTTTTCAAATGCGACCAAAAAAAAAGAAAAACAAACATAATTCTAAACTTTTCCAATAAATCGAGTGTTGAACAAATTTTATTATATAATATTAATATTATTATTACTGTATTAACCGGTGACTATCACTTGCGAAAAATTAGAGATATATGTATGGAAAAGTTGCCCTTTTTTTTGGTTTTTTTGGAAAATTGTTTTGTGCTGCTCATCTGGCCTGGAGACGCACACGAAAGCCCTCCTCACGCTTCAGTATGATATCCGCCTGGAGCTTGAAGTCCGACTCACTGAGGTCCGAGTAGACGCGATAGTTCCGCAAGATAGTCGAGAGTAGAATTTTGAGCT
Source organism: Drosophila miranda (assembly GCF_003369915.1). Classification (NCBI taxonomy): domain Eukaryota; kingdom Metazoa; phylum Arthropoda; class Insecta; order Diptera; family Drosophilidae; genus Drosophila; species Drosophila miranda. Next base: position 7,778,049 of record NC_046673.1, read on the forward strand.
TTAGCATGGCATACTTGCGCCCTAAGTGGGGAAATCGAAATGAGAGAGAAGATTAGTTCGAGTTGTGGCAGGAAAGTCCATACAAAGGCTGGGATGTCTATCGATAATTATCGATCATTTTTGAGCAGCGTCCCAGCATATCAGCAGTACTTACCCACACAGCTGCGTGGTCCCGCGGAGAAGGGGATGAAGGCATAGTAATGTCGGTTGGCCTGGCGCTCGGACAGAAAGTTGTCCGGATCGACGACATTGGGATTCGTGTAGACCTTGGGATTGCGATGCAACAGAACAGTGGCCACCGTCACCGTGGCTCCGCGCGGTATAACGTAGTCGCCAGAATTCAACTTAAGATCCTCCTGCAACTCGCGGGCGATCAGTGGCACTGGGGGGTACATGCGCAGCGTTTCCATCAGGCAGCGCTCCAGGTATTTCATTTCTAGCGTGTCCTGGAACGTGGCCGGGCGCTGGGAGTCCCCGAAGATGCCGTCCAGCTCGGCAATCACGCGGTCCTGGTTTTCGCCCCATTGTACTTAAGACCAAGAAACTCATAAAGTAGGCCTTGACTTCGGTCAAACTCCTGCCGTTTTCGAAGTACCGGAAAAACTTAGACAAAAATTCATTACGTTTTAGTTTGTCGTACGGATTGTTTCTTTTTTGTGAGAGCTCGTCGGAAAAAAAAAGTTTGTGTTTTGCCTTTTGTAAGAAAAGGGAAAAAAGTTCGTAGAACGCGAAAATGGTTGCCATTTCTGAAGATTCTGTTTCCGCTGCCGCCTCCGGTCAGAGCGTGGTCGTGAAGGAGGAGCTGCCGTCAGGCAACTACATCCTGGTTGCCGTTGAGATAGATACCACTGGACGTCGTCTGGTTGATGAGGTATTCATTGATTGTTGGTGGTTGCTTCGGACATAACCCCATTTCTCTCCGCGTCTCGTCTCGCCTTTGCCCTTTTTCCAGATTGTCCAGTTGGCTGCCTACACATCAAAGGGCAGCTTCCAGCAGTACATCATGCCGTATATGAATCTGAATCAAGCCGCTCGTCGGCGTCATCAAATTCGTGTGATTTCGATCGGCTTTTATCGCATGCTCAAGTCGATGCAGACCTACGAGGTACATATCCACACTTCCGATATCCGCTAATTCTAACTTATTTTTCGCAGATTATCAAGTCCAAGTCGGAGGTCGCTGCCCTCATGGACTTTCTCAACTGGCTTGAGACGCTGGTCGCCAAGCAGCCCAACAAAGAAGGCATCGTTATGCTCTACCACGATGAGCGCAAATTCATACCCTACATGATTTTGGTGGCGCTCAAGAAGTACTCCCTGATTGATAGATTCAATCGGACGGTGAAGGCTTTTGCCAACACTTGCCCTATGGCCAAGGCCTTCCTTGGCAAACATGGTATCAAGAACTGTGGTCTACGCAAGCTCTCGAAGCTCTTGGCCAAGTCGAAGGATGGGAATTCCACCAAGGAGGATGAACACGAGAATGTCGAAGGAAACGCCATCATCAACGATAACAGTGGCCCCAAGAATCAGAAGCAGGGCTCCTTTGAGGGGAGCGCCAATGTGCGGGCCAAGATGGTCTACGAAATGGCCCTGCAGCTGATTGAATCCGAGTCTTCCGAGTCATCCGAGGAGGCACTCGAGTCCTCGGAGGCAGAGGTTAAGTTGTTGAATGCCGTGAAACCATTCTCCCATCTTCTCAACTCGACGGTCCTCGAGCTGAAAGACCGGAACGATAGCCTGGGGCGCCAAAACTCATTCCGCCCGATCTTCTTGAACTATTTCCGCACCACTCTGCACTATCGTGTCCGTGCCGTAAAGTACCGCATTGCGCTGGCCGAACATGGCTTTACCCTGAAGTCTCTAAGGGCCATTTGGTCTGATAAGCGCAAGGCGGGCTTGGAGCTGGTTTTGACAGCGATTGATTCGCTGAAGACCGAGGAAATGGCCGAGCTGCTGAACCTTCTGGACAGCTACTACGACCCCAGCAAAGCGACCATCAAGCCGAAATCCAAGCGCTCTGGCAATGGCAATGGCAATGCCACTCGTCGTCGCAATCGGGCCAAAGGTGCAGCATCGTCGAAAAATGGAGCCATCGGCGCTGGTGGCGACAATTCCGTGCCGGACTCCGCCAACAAGTCGGGCGGACGTCCTCGTCGCAAACGCAACATTCAGAACAACATTCTGGGACCCCAGAACACTGAGAAACGCTCGCCAAATGCGGTAATGGTGACATCGACCCCGAAGCCCATAAAGCCGCCAAAGACGTTTGCCAGAATCTAAAGCTACAGTGCAAGTAAATAAGTTTCCATTCCTTTTTTTTTTGCTTAACTTTGCGCTGGTACTGCTTTGCCATCCCAAGCCGGGATTACCTTCTCGGGCATATCATTGCCTATGCTTGTATTATGCAGGATCTTTCAGTATAAGATGCCAATGCTTGCTTTTCTTTCAATATTCTGCTATATGGATTCTTAAACAAATTTCAAAATTGCAGCCACCACATAAACAGACACTGACAGCCCATTAAATAGAAGACAAGGACGAAGAATGGAACTTAGTTTTCCCTTTCAAGGCCAAACCCAAGCACGGACTAGAAACAATGTCCAAATTTTAAATGTAATCAAAACACAAAACACAAAACAAATCAAGACCAAGAAACCAATGTTGTGCTACTGTCGGAGTTGTTGTTGCTGGCTGGCGAGAAATATTAACACACTGGAGCACCTAGCATGAAGATTTAATTGCAGAGAGTGGACAAATCGATGCGTTTAGACATAGTTTTCCAAAACACACGATACACAACTATACTGTCAAAGGGCGATTGGAAAAATATGATCCCACCAAACGCATCGATTTCAGATTGGCATTGGGCAGGCCGACCTCAACACACTAACTTATCCCTAAGCAACCCTGGCCCAATGTGTCAAATTCCACTTTAATACTCAAGTACACCTACAAAAACAACACACTCACACAAGCCCTTCTGTAAACACACACGCATACATATACCACCTGTAACATGTCAAAATATCTCAAGGTGTGTTTCATTGTTTGAAAGTTATCTATGAATAAACGATTAATTATAAAAAAAATAAATAGATTTATCACGTGCAACGCAATCGATAAGCGATCGACTAATCGATATTATAATTACACCGAGGATTTATTGTCAAAATCATTGCACAAAGAGTCGTTATGCATAATTACGTATTATATACACAAACACAAATACATTTAAATGGAGATGATAGTGGTTTCTTGTTCTTTTTCAAATGCGACCAAAAAAAAAGAAAAACAAACATAATTCTAAACTTTTCCAATAAATCGAGTGTTGAACAAATTTTATTATATAATATTAATATTATTATTACTGTATTAACCGGTGACTATCACTTGCGAAAAATTAGAGATATATGTATGGAAAAGTTGCCCTTTTTTTTTGGTTTTTTTGGAAAATTGTTTTGTGCTGCTCATCTGGCCTGGAGACGCACACGAAAGCCCTCCTCACGCTTCAGTATGATATCCGCCTGGAGCTTGAAGTCCGACTCACTGAGGTCCGAGTAGACGCGATAGTTCCGCAAGATAGTCGAGAGTAGAATTTTGAGCTTTAGCATGGCATACTTGCGCCCTAAGTGGGGAAATCGAAATGAGAGAGAAGATTAGTTCGAGTTGTGGCAGGAAAGTCCATACAAAGGCTGGGATGTCTATCGATAATTATCGATCATTTTTGAGCAGCGTCCCAGCATATCAGCAGTACTTACCCACACAGCTGCGTGGTCCCGCGGAGAAGGGGATGAAGGCATAGTAATGTCGGTTGGCCTGGCGCTCGGACAGAAAGTTGTCCGGATCGAAGACATTGGGATTCGTGTAGACCTTGGGATTGCGATGCAACAGAACAGTGGCCACCGTCACCGTGGCTCCGCGCGGTATAACGTAGTCGCCAGAATTCAACTTAAGATCCTCCTGCAACTCGCGGGCGATCAGTGGCACTGGGGGGTACATGCGCAGCGTTTCCATCAGGCAGCGCTCCAGGTATTTCATTTCTAGCGTGTCCTGGAACGTGGCCGGGCGCTGGGAGTCCCCGAAGATGCCATCCAGCTCGGCAATCACGCGGTCCTGGATTTCCTGGTGTATGCCCATCAGTGAGAGGAAGAAGGACGAGCCGGCTGCGGTGGTGTCATGGCCCTCGAACATAATCGTATCCACCTGCTCCTTGATCTCCGTGTCCGTGATGAGGGCTCCGTTCTGGGCGCTCTCCAGCATCAGGTCGAGAAAGGCCAGTCGCTTCTTCTCACCAATGTCGTTGTCCTCCACGTCTAGGTCGTCCTTGAGGCCCGCGGACTGGCCGTAGGAGAGCCCAGCGACAGGTGTGCCCTCGCCAGCAGCATTCCCCCCGCCTGCTGAGCCCATCTCCGCCTGTTCCTGTTTCTGTTTCTGTTCCTGTTTCTGTTCCTGTCCGCGCTCTCTCTCTAGGGCGGCCGCCTTGAGCTCGCACTGGGCGAGAGATCCTCGAGTGCCCTGCTCGAAGGCCGCCTTCTTGCTGCGAATGACCTTGGTGGTAAGGCCATGTATAATACTGAGCAGACGCCCCTGTTCCTTGTAGTAGCGCGTCAGGGTGAAGACGAACTCGTTGCGCAGAAAGATGCTCCGGTGCCGGGCATGGAGTATATCGCACATCCGCATCACGGCCATCGCGTACTCGAATCCGGACTTGTCCTGTGTCTTCTTCGACACGCCCATGGCTGTCTCTGGAATGGGCCCAATCGGAATCGGAATTAGAATCAAACTCTGAATCAGGGTATCATTGAGCGTCTCCCACAAAGCCACGCAGTTTCAATCCCTGTCCATGTACGGGGAAAGTGGAATGCACTCGACTGACCCAAGCGCCAATTGAACTTAACAATCACACAACAGGCGGCTGGCTGAGCCCCCACTTCTGTCCCGGCTTTCTAATTGTAAATACAAAGCATAAATAGATCTATAACTGGCGGCGCAGGCACATGCTTCATCCGAGTGTGGAGTAGAATTCCGCATTTGATTCTATTCGAACACTCCAACATTATCATTGATACTGTCGATCCACTATTTAATATATGTAGGAGGAAGAGCCTTGGGTCCATATATTTACTATAAACGGAAATGCCTTTCTTTATACATAATTATGCATTTTGATCTACAAGTAGTACATTGTTTATTCTACTGATAGGTAAAACTAATTTCGAACTAATTTCGCCAAGGGAAGTACTGATTATGCAATGACATTTGGGCTTTTCCTTCCCCATTTTTCTTCATAGCGCACAAATTTTCCCAGTTTTTCATTCAAATTATTTGTTCTGCTGTTGTTCAAGTCTTAATTGCTAATTGCCCGTTTGCGTCAGACCCCCATCAGCAGCAGCGGCAACAGGAACGTCAACCTCGCCTCAGCCTCAGCCTCAACAGGCATATCGCAGACGGGCCGCAGTTGCATTCAAATTTTCCTGATTAAGCCGCTTAATGGCAATGCGACGTGCCTTTAATTGCTCGGCCCAGCCCAGCCCGTCCCAGCTCAGTGGAGGAGGAGCTCTCGCTCTCTAATCTCAGCTTGGGTTTTGGCTGCATTTCAATTGATGGGGCGAAGGTAGTGCTGCGTCTGCGTCTGCGACTGCCACGGGATTATGCAATGGCCTAGAAATCAATCCGAAATCGGTTGCAGTTTTCAGCTAATAAAGCGACAATGTCATTAACATTTGGCCGTGTATCTGCATACAGTAGCGGGCAGCAGGCCAACTGTCCCACTCTGGGTGGCAGTTTCACTTTTTTCCCAACCATGAAACGTGTCTGGCGTTAAGTCTATTGCCTGGCGATAGTTTAATGATTTTCCAATAGATAGATAAACGGATAGATAGCTGCTAGGGACTGCAGGCATCTGATTGGCTCTATCGTATGGTCGGCCAAGGATGTATCAGACCCAGTCCATTCCCCATATAAATCCTATGAGAAAATTTAAGTGGAAGGTCTATTTCGTCTACAAAATTGAATCTTGCAATAGGCTAGGACGAAGATTATACTCATTAAGGTGTTCCCCACTATTCGCACACCGAAATAGTGCTCATTTTATACACAATAAAAGTCCGTCTAAAGGGAACGTATTGGGGGAGAAATACGATAGTTTGGGAAGGTCCTGGAACCCGGCAGTTTCAGCAGTTTGGTCCAGGGCTGGAAGTGGTATAATCTGGTTACGGTTTGAGTTGGATTAGGGGAGGGATCATATGTATACACCTGTATAGTCGAATGTTTATATACATATATGTATATCTTTTGTGTCCATTGTACGGAATGACAAAAGCGGTAAATGGACAACAAAAAGACATTTTTGATTTGGATTTGTGCGAGCTGTAGAAGTACAATATATAGGGAAATGGGTCTGCGCTCAATTGTGGCATATAGTACCATGTATATATCGTATGTACCTATATATGAATGTGACATGGACACACGCATACGCATACGCATACGCATACATTGTAGAATGAGGCTGGGAATTAAATGTGTTTGAAGCGGAATTGGTTTTGTCTGAAACCGAATCGAGTGTGCGAGTGCGTGTGAGTTGACTGTACTTTTGTGTAATCACATGTCAGTGCTGGTGTGTATTTAACTTACCCAATAGAATCTCCACAGTCGCCTCACTCATGTAATCATGACAATCAAATGTGCGTCCATCCTCCGCACGCAGCTTCCGCACCACATTGCGAGAGTTCTCGTTGAACAGCTCGATGAAACTCTTCAAGACATTCAAATGGAATGTGGGTGCGATTAGTTTGCGATGCGAGCGCCATTTTTGACCTGTCAAATATGCAGTTGTATTTAGAGAGAGTGAGAAGGCACATCACAATGTTGGGAAAGAGATGGATATACGTTCTAGCAGCCCCCCCAGTGGCGTTGATTTTATTTATAGACGCAATTTACTGAGGCACTGTTCTGCCAACTGTCAGGCTTACAAATCGTTTAATTAATTTATGATTAGTTTAAGCCCCACAAGTGACACCATCTCCCATTCCATCCCAAGCCCCACCTCACCTGTGCTGATCAGCAGCCCATCTCCGAGCCAGGGCTTGAAGAACTTGTACTCGGAGGCCTTGTCAATGTACACATGACTGCTGAGCAGGAGCTCCACATCGCGGGGGTCGTAGATGAAGACCACCAGCTTGGGACCGATCCACATTTTGGCAATATGTTCAAAGGGGGCGCTCTTCCGGATCACTGTTTTGAAAACAGCTGCAATCAAAGGCAATCAAAGGGTGCAAAATCCCACTTAATCACGTTATCCGATCGATGAACACCTACATGAAGCGGGTCCAATCACGTCGAACAGGTGTCCCACGATGGGCAGGCCACGCGGGCCCGGCAGTCGTCCGGCCAGCCTGTAGAGATGGGCCCGGGACAGACGCCAGTATATGTACCACAGGACCAGGGTGGGCAGCAGCAGGAAATAGAAGACGCTGCTCGGGGAGCCCATGGCGGCGTCTTTCTTTAGCACTTCCATAGTTTTGGCGAGGATTCAGATCAGTTTATCTCACTAGTCCAAAAAAAAACCAAACAAAACAAAACACCACGAGGCGAGTCTGGAAGCCTTAGAAGATTTCCATGCGCGATTAGATTGATGGCGGGGCACTCTATGTCCGATCGGATATTGGATTACCGGTAACCGGATGTTTGTCGCTGCTCGGCCAGCGTACAACTGACCGATGCGCCCCCAAATGGCGGAGACTGCCCCTCCACAAAAAAAAAAATGTAAGACAAAAATTATACAAAAATGAACCCACACAATGACATGACATGTATTAGACAGTAGGGGTAGCAAAAATGTATAAATCACAAATGATGAACCGACGTCGCACACTTCTGGGGCCCTCCTCGCTGGGGGACTAGCGACCCCCGACAGTGCGAACGACTTTTATAGCCAACAATGACAGTCCAGCAAAAATCAAACACACAGCACACACAACAACAACGACGACGAGGGGGGATCGGAATCGGAATCGGTTCGGTTCGGTTTGGTTCGGATTGGATCATATGATGTGCGCCGACCGCCCTATTCCGCGCTTTTCAAAGTTTCAAATTTAACGGGAACTTTCTTGTTTTGCGTGGGCTTTGCTTTGCTTCAACTGAAAGTTCGACTTAAAAGAGGCAGCTTTGAGAGCTTTCCCTTGTCAACAGTTTGGCCAAAGCTTCATAAGAAGCTTGGTTCTTGTGCCGAAAGAATGGACAAGGCTAAGGTTAGAAATAATCATTGAATCTATTCCTTTCTATACCAGATAAATCTATTTTTATATTCACCGTGGTTTTGACAGGGAACTTTTGTAGGTTTTCGGATAAAATATATGCAGCTGTAACAGGAATCGGTAATCCATCTGCTTAAATTTCTCTGGAATCAATCAAAAAAGTTTCTTCTATTCTTTCTCGTATCCGAAACCACTTTGTATGTAGGGAGGCGGATCGAGACGCAATTATAAGGAATGCAGGTGGGTTCCAATATGTATATATGTCGTATATTTGGTGATTCGTCTGGAATGTCGGCCGGTTGAAATGGTGTCCGATCCGAAACTAATTCTAGCTTACATGCTAAGAAAAGGCCTGGGGTGTTACCTGTTACCTGCTACCCTGGACACTCTTCGAACCAAGCACTATCATTCATTTTGCATGTTTTTCTTCTGATTTATTTTAGAGATGACATTTATACATCACATGGACAAGAGGTACTAATAATGTTATTGATAACTTAAGCTAATGGTTAACATTAAACAAAAAAATATTTATATCTATATATAGTGTATGCGTATGTATTTATTAATATATATTGAATCACTTGCCCCGCCTTTAAATAAATAATTAATTATAGTATGTAAGTATGTATGCTGTGATCTCAGTACGTATGAGCAATATTATTGCCTAGACATTTGACTATATAATAGCTATATGTACAGACATTAACTTATGGAAGTCTGGCAGTGGTACGCTTTAGCTAGTGCCCACTGTCACCAATGGCAACCCTCAACCTTCAACTCAATTCAAGCCTAACTAATCGTAACTGTGATATTTTCTGATATTTTTGCTGTGGCCCGAAGATTATGCTGTAAATTATTGGTGGAAGCTCTCTCTCCAGCCATCTCTTATTCTGTAAGTCTGTGTCTATATCGGTCGCTGTTTAGTTCCTCCTTAGACAGAGGACTCGTAGATGACGATTTGCAGAACCTTGGGCTTATTATTTTGTGCCTCCTTCACCTCTTTTAGAATGGCATTGGTGATAGCCTCAAGCGCAGCAATATCCGGGCTGTGGTCGTTCTTCTTGCTGTTCCACTTTGGCATGGAAACCTGTAAAATGGGGCAACATTTTATTTTGTGGACTGTTTGGAGGGGAAATACTTACGGTCAAGACTTTTTGGAGCGCTGCATAGTCCAGACCCGTGCCGGCTGTCTCACCCAAGCGACGCAAAGTCTCCGCCATGGGACCGGAAAGCTCCTGCAAAAACGAGTATCAAATGTAACACTCTCGCAATTTTCTCGATTAAGTGCCCCCAGCTCACCTGCAACTTTGCCCAACTGGTGGCATACTGACGCCTCACCAGCTCGATAATCGTCGATGTCAAGGCCAGGCCAATGAGAATGTACAGAGTACAGAGCAGCATATAGTTGGGTTTCTCTGCAAGGCGAACACAGTCAATTTATGCATATACATAGATGCATGTTCTAACACCTACTTGGCACCAGGTCTCCGAACCCAATGGTGGTCATGGTAATGAAGCAAAAGTAGAAGCCATCGAAGAAGGTCCAATCATCTTCCCAGAGCAGGAGCAGACCCGCACCGGCGGCCAGATAGACACCCAAGAAGCCAACAGCCAGAATGGCGTAGAACCAGGTCTTTCCTATGAAATTGGTAAACTTTGGCTTGGCTAAATGGGATGAATGACAGATAAAAGATATGCTGTAAACAGTCCACAGTAATCTGTAGTGCCATCTGTCACTTACTGGGCATATGTTTTCCAAACACTGAGACGGCGGTGGCAAAGAGCCGACCCCAGTCGGCTATCACCGTCAGCGTGAAGGGTATGCCGATGAGGGCAAAGCAAATGCAGAATACCCGTCCGCCGGTAGTCACTGGCACGATGTTGCCATATCCTGAAATTCGATAATTTTGAGTGCTTTTGAATGCCTCTGAAAGGCAGCGGCCTTTCGATGACCTACCTATGGTGGTTAACACAGTCGATGAGAAGAACACAGCCTGCAGTATGCTCCATCGCTCGTAGGGCTCTGGGAAGTCTTTATCGGCGACTATAAGCAGGCCCCCTTCGGCCGCCTTTTGAACAGCCTGCAGGCCCCAAAAAAATATCGAAAATTTAAATAGAACCAATAGGATTGACAAATCGTAGCTAACCGCTTCATATTTGGCCAGCTCAAAGGACAACAGCTCATTGAGATTGTTCACTTCGGTGTTGTTCAATATGGCGCTCATGAAGCGTTCTCTTTGGCTCTTGACCACATCCTTCAAATCGGTAAGACGTTGCACTTCCGCGGGACGCTCTAAGTGGCGAAATATCTGTCAAAGAAACGAATGTCCCAAAAAATAATAAGTAATGGTTAGCTTTAGTTCTTAGTTAAAATCGAGAAGATTCGTTCAATCTTCCGACCTAAATCCAACCTTGTTCCCACTATGGCAAACTCCAATAATTCCTCCTGGAATCCTCTTCCGTTCATTCAGACCTTATTTCGATATTTTCCTTATAATACAATTCCCACAACATCACCTTTTCTCTAGATTCTATTAAAAAACATTCAAATGGGCGAAACTCCAAATTATTTGTTGATTGAAAATGAAATTTGTACTTCAACCTTTGACCTTCAAACCCAAAGGTAACAAATAATAATTTTCAATAAGAAGAACAATCAGTTTTAGTATAAAGAATTGCGAAATGTTGTTCAGTTTTTTGATGTTTCACATCTTAAGTGCGAAAAGAAAACGAATTAAGACAGAAATCGGTTTGGAAGCCAAATCAAATCTTCATTCAATTTCTCGCACATCATCACAATAAATTTGTTTAACTTTAAGAACGGTACGTCCATCCTCTTTGTCTTCAGATTTTGCTGTTTTCATTATAAAAATAGTTTTTACAAATCGGCATCGAGTTTTATTTTTAACAGCAGATCGAAGAAGCAATAGCGTTCGCAAAAACAAAAAAAGAAGAAAAACAAAAAAGTGGATATTCAATTTAAATGTATCAGACAATTTTTCATTCTCACACAGCAGCCAACATGCGATGGAAGATGTATGGGCACCCTTGAGTGCGCTTCTTGACCCTGTCCCACCCCACAAGTATTTCCTTCACTTTTGACATTGATATAGTCGAAGTCCAAGTCAACGCTGGCCTGGAATATTCGTTGATTTAAATTCCTATCTTGGCCCCTTTGATTAATTGCAGCCTCATGCAGCTTTTTCTCTGGGTTTCCCTTTCAAAGTTTGAGATTTGAAGTTGCATTTTCCACTCACGACTTCTGGAGTTGGGCAATATCCTAATTAGTTTTGTTCCCCACCCAATCCCCTCCCGGCCTGTGTCTGACTTCTTCCCAAAAACATTGACGGGGCGGCGACAACTTGTCCAACTCCAATTGGTGCCGTCCTTGGAGACACATACATACGCACAGACCATGATAACTAAAAAGTGAGAGACAGGGCGACAGATCTATAATTTGCAGTGGCAGAAACAGCTCAGTAGACAAGCGTTAAATTAAACGTACACTCCCACTCCCACTCACAGTCACAGTCACAGTTCCCTCCACAGTTCCAGTTTCATGCACGAAACTGTCGTAGTTTCCTTCACAGTTCCTTTCACAATTTTATTTACAGTTGAGGCTTGTGTCTGTGGCTTTATTTTCTGTGCTTGCGCATAAATTATAAATATTATTGGACAGAAAGTGGGGGCATCTTCTCCTTCACTCCGCTCCTTTTGAGTCAGACGTCCAAGCACCACAGGCTGTGGCTTTGGGTGAGAGATCCCCTGAGATGCGCAAGGGATAGCCTGGAGATGGGTTTCGCTCTCTGCTAAATGGGGAGGACATTAAAGGAGTGTTGGCACCAGGCCATCAGTGACTGGCATACCCCAAAAAGCTACCCCAAACAGTGATCGGCTATGAGAGTTCCATTAGAACTGGAACAAACTTTTCATCTGACCTATTACCTAGTACATATAAAAAGTTACACATTTAATTGAAATTTATGATTAACGGCCACTCTCCTGTACAAAATCCCAGCTATAAGTGACTCCCTACCTTATAATTCCATGCAAAACGAGAGCTTAAGGCACTTGTCACTTTGTCGCCCCATTTGGCAGACCATAAATCTTACGCAGCTCTGAGCCCCCAGGGCTGGCCAGCATGTACGGCAATTAACACACGACATATGGAAATAATGGAGTGACCCCCTTGACCCCTTCCTTACTGGCTCCACCTGGCCATCTGGGCTGGCTCAGGGCGATGTGCCCGCCTGTTAAAGAAGGCTTGACGCCTGACCTAAGGAAGATTGACACAGCGCAGATGCAGCGACATGTTCAGTAGGTAATCCCACTGCTGTAGCCGCTCCCGGGTTTTAATAAAACATCCAATGTTCAGGGCAATTTTTCTTCCTTAAAAGAACAACAAAAAACAAATCCCAGCAAAAAAATGCTTTTGCTGCGGCCATAATAATGATGTTCGCGCCCATTTAGCGGGTGATAATTCATTTCCGCTGCGAGCGTCCAAAAGCAGGCTACGGTCAGTAAACAAGCCACAGACAGAGTGGCAGCCAGACCCCAAAGCCGAGGGCAGAGACCAGAGAGCAGAAGGTCACAGATTGATTCTATACCGCACACCAGCACATGCGTAAATATTTTTGTAGGGTGAACAGTAAAAAAGGGAAGCCAACTTTTTCCGAATAATGGTATAGAGGGTCATATTTCAGAGTGGCTCGGACGTGGCGAAGTATATACTCAAAGATCTGGTATGACCGTAAAAGTTATACTCGAAGGTATGTAGAAAGAGCGGAAATAGTGTATGCAATGGCCAAGAATCCTCTTTTTTCATGATCTGCTCAATATAGAAGTTCTGTAGAATACTATATTAAGGGGTACACGCTCCACAAACTTTAACAAATAACAACAAATAATAAATATTACACCAAAATTATATATTTATGAAAATTACTTTGAGGGCAGGCCTTCCTTACTCCATCCATCCATCCATCCATCCATCCATCCATCCTTCCTTACTCCTATATAATAAATATAAATGGATATTATTTATTGAAAATTAGATCCGGGGGCGGCAATGACCGCCATGCCAAGGGACCTTACCCAGGACCAGTTCCGTCCAGAGAGAAGGAGAGAAAAAACTTGCGGAAGTCGGGCAAATGGGAAGCGGCCTGCGAATGTGAAAATGACCAACGACACTGGCGTCTGATGGGCGCCCCACGAACTGATTTCGTTGTAACCTTAAATATTGCTCCCTTGATTATTGCTCACTCCCCTCCCCCATATTGCAGGGGTGCGCGTGTGTCCGGGAGTAGCCGGAATGGGGGAAAACACTTTTTAAGATTTTCCAAATCGGTGCTTTCCTGTCGCGCGCGGTTAAAACCGCGGGTGGGCATCGCCAGCATCTGCGGCATCTCCACGAACTTTGCTTTGTTGATTTTATGAGTTTATGATTTCATAGCAAATTAGACATACATAATTCCCGAAAATTTTTGTTCTTGCTGCCGCTGTATAAATCGCTGTCAGTTCATTAAGTTTTGATTATTTATTGAGTGTGCTTCGCAGGGTAATAAAAACGAATGGTTTGAGGGCTCCACACCCATAGATCTTTGTTAAATATAATGACTAAACAATTGTTAAATGATTTAATGGCAGCGAATCCATATCCAATTGATATGGGCATGAATTTCTCAGGAACTGCGGATCAGAGCAACCCTCTACAACTCTTTGACTATATAGACGAACAAGAATATTTACAGCTTCTATTTTTATCCACCATATGCCAATGCTTTTATTAAGCTTATTTTGATATACTTGGCAGTATGAAAGGTTGCAAAAATTTCAAAATTATCTACGAGCCTCTTCGCCTCCATTACAATCACAGCTTGGTGGGACTGAAACATTTGGATGTCCCGGTTGACGGGTTCCAATCGCACACTTAAAGAACTGTCGACACACAGCGCGGCGCAGCACTGGAAAAAACACCCCAATTATAATCATAAACATAAACGTTTATTCCGTTTTATGGCCACGGCACAGCAGACCCGACGGGGACCGCCTATGGCGCGAGCCACTCCACTCGCACTTTTGGCACTTGACATATTTATGTGTACTTTTGCCAGATTATGGCCAAGGTCGGTTTGTGCCACAATAAAAAGTTGGCCCCAAAGAGATCACACACAATAAAATCAAATTAAAATTCAACCAAAGCATAAGGGAAATGAAAAATGCCTGCAAATAATAGAAAGAGTGGTGTTCGGAGAGCGGCTCGGAGCAGCCCCACCTGCGGCTGGGCTAATTAACCAATTTCGTGGCACAATAGCCAACAAAAGCACCATCCATGTAAGTGCCATTTGCCCGACTGGCGATTCCTGGAGCGCCTTTAGATGTTTGTTTTATGCTAATGCCCAGTGCTTGACCCAAATACGGACCCCAAAAAGAGACAAAGGATCTATATACTCGAGTTTAGTAGGAGTACGGAGATGGTAAAGGACGCGGAATCGTTCGGGACTGGGCACAGACCCAGTTCAGAGATTTCGATGATTATCAGGTCTAGACAATGGACCCCCCCACACACACACTCGGACACACACTTGTGAGGATGATGATTACCAAGATTTTGGTACACGCGAGTACATGTTGATTTCCCCCTGGACTCTGGAAATGAGCAGCTTTATAAGTAGCATGAGGACTGGCACTCTTGAAAATATTCGTGCTCTGCTCCAGTTATCGAAGTACACATTGATAAGGACTGGGAAATCCCAGAAGTACCTATACCGATGTATCCCCTTTCCGATGGTGGGGCAACATGTGCTCTGAGGTTGGCCAGTATTCGCAACTGGATGTTTGTATTCGTTTTCCCATTAAGCACACGTTCTTATCAAAGTATCAAAAGTCCCAAAAACACACCAGTTTCCAGCGCCGTGGCCCACCCTCTTGCGTGACCATCAGGACGTGACAGACATTTGGAGAAACCAAAAAATTATGTTCAAATGGTACGTTTGGCTATGTGGCAGCTAGAGGGCACCCCACTGCCACACGCACGATTTGCATGCCACGACAAAAAATCAGCTGTTAAAGCTAATATACTCGCAGCACACACTTTCACCCAACCCCGTCCGCCACCCCCACCACGACCTGTTCGCGCATATACCATACTCGTGCAATAAAGAGTTTTTCATTTTTGATTTGTGTGCGTTTTTTTTTTTTGGCGCGTTTTCACCCGCTACCCGTGGTGTGTGTAAGGCAAACATGGCAGCCTGACGGCGAAAAGATTATGCCAGGTCAAAGGGGCCTTAGGTTTGACTGAGCGTGGCATGCCACATGGCATGGCATGACCGGGATGATGGGCGACGGATGATTGACCCCACTCCCGATGGAGGAAGCGATAGTTAGCGATAGGTGGTACATATATGGGGTATACTCGTATGTACCTAAAGATGTTATCTTCAATCTGCCCGAGGTGGTAGTTGATGAAGTTCTTCAGTTTGCTAAATGGCAGTTTTCTCATAAAGATTTTTAATGTAATGTTCGACTGGTGAGCCGGTTCCAATATACATATATACCAATTCCGCTGATCACTATGTTTCAGCGTATCAAAAAGTACATAGGATATCACTTTATATAGCCCGTACTCGTGTCAGCTCTTTACTTAAAAAAGGTCACCAATTTTGATTATGATCCATGATAAACTGTTTAAATTTAAATAAAGTATACTCCAAACCATTCAAATACTCGATGATTATCATAGTATAAGAGTGAAGGCACTTCAGTCTATGTGATTCATCGGCGCTTCTCTAACACAACCCCCCGAATTCTCAGGTGTCTTAGAAAGACAAATTAATGAGCCGCAGAAATGTTGAACACACCAACTCATTATTTAAAAATAAAAATACAAATTAAAAGATAAAGAAAAACAATGAAGAACAACAGCGTGGACAGACAGGGCAAATAGTTTTTTAATTTTTTAATTATGTTCTCGCGATTACTTCTGATGTATGGCCCCTTGTGCCCCTATTTTGGCAGCTGTCCAGAGAGCGACGGCTGTGGAGGTGGAGACATTGATTGACACTGTGTTGGGGCCAGCTGCCGGATGGATTGGATGGGTTTCTGTTGGCTAATGAGACTGCTGTTCTTGGCCCGTTCTCTTGTTGTGGCTGATGATGATTTGTGTGTTCGTTTTTCCAATTTACACGCGAAGGCATCATTTTTGGACAGAGCGCGGTCAAACCAGGAAACTGATAGCTTTGCTTGGGGAAAGGGGGTTACAAATGTTCGTGTGAGATTCAAATGATTTTAAATTGGTTTATGAAACTATAAAGACATCTGATTTGTGTGGGATTGGCTAGAACAGATTCAAACAGGATGTCTGGAAAGGCATCTTGAAAGGACCAGCTAAGTGACTTCCCCTAACATTTGTAAACCGATGTAACACGATCTTGGTAGCTACATAAATTTTTCCACAATAGATTTGATTCTTGTGCACACAAAAGGGCACTTTCAACCTTGAACGAATCTCTGACTGTCCCCGAGATGTACCAAATGTGGCAGAAGTCTGAAAGGCGTCTTATGCCTCGAATGCGAGCATTCTTTCACTGATGGCAGGTTGGGATTCAAAGTTCCTTTTGAGTTCCACTTAAAGATTGTTGACCATGCCCATGCGGTTGACCTTTGGGCTAGATGAACGTATTTCTCATGGTTCATGGAGATGTTGTTGATTATTTGAGATTGTTCTGAGAATCTTCCTCATTCAGTTTTACACTCAATTGCAATTTATAAAGGATCTTTCAGTCTTAAATCAGAATTTCCACTTCCAATATTCCATATGTCGTAATGTTGGGTGAATATATTCCCCAACGCCAATCAAGGACCCTTTAGAAACGAACGCTGTATATATCAGATGGATATCATCGCTTACAAACCCCACTCCAGCCCGGCCGGTCTCCAGTACTGTGTTCTGGAATGACTACCTATCCCCCTATCTGCTTTCTTATCCCTGGTCCAGCAAAACAGGGTTTTTCAGAATCGGAAATGGAAAGCCATGGTTCAGAACAGAGCCAGATCCAGAGCGGATGTGCTGGCAAGCAATTGGAAGCTGGCCAAAAACTGCTTCCAGCAGTCGGAAGGAGTTAACTACCTCTAGAATGATGTGGCCCAAAAAGATTAAGGTCAGGCTCGACATATTGTTGTTCCACATGACTGCTTCAGAAAATCGTCGTTATTTTGAAACTTGAAACGATACGTTTTGGAACCCATGCACAAATTCTTGCGGAATTCCTGCGAGAACGAAATGACAGAGATTTGATATGTTCACAACAGTGGCAGTGTCGTAGTAATTTAACCATTTTCTATGACATTTGAGTGCCTATGCCTGACCTGACGCATCGTTTCTTATCAATTTGCCTCATCCGCCATTGCCCCCGTTTCCCGTTCTAACGGTATTAGCTTGTTCTCCCCCATCTATTGAAAATTTATCAAAATTTTGCCATTGCATAAATTTCCATAATCCACTTGAGAAACTTCCACAGGCGCCTCCTTCTCTCACATCTTGCCATGGGACCAGAGTTTAATGCATTTTGCTGCTTGTCAAAGTTCAGAAAAGTTTGACATCAGTCTATTTACATATGTGTGAGAGCACCCACACACATTTCCATTATTGAAAGAGTGTAAGTGTTTTTATTGTTTACCGCTTGTGGTATTGGTTAAAAGAGCGGCGTCATGCATCCGTTCCTTGCCTTTTTCTTGTCAAACGTTGCGTATGCGCATTATGTGCATTTAACGCACACACATACGAGCACACACGTCGACATGGCAATCATTAATCAACGCCATTTTGACATGCAAAAATGTTGCACGCAACTTTTGCGATGGCACAGTTGTCTGTCGACTCTATGGACTATGGGACACCCTGTGAAATTTTGCAATCGTTTAACCAAACATATTCTCTAAAGGGCTTAAGTAGCGGTCTTAATTTATATTATAACAATAATAATCTCGAAAATTAACAGCACTACCAATAAATCCAAACATAAACGAGGGGGAACGTTGTGAGTTGCTGCTGCGACCGCAACTCTACATTTATACCGGACACTTAGTCGGCCTCCAGCAGACGGCTTTGAACGACAAAGAGGCGAATTTTTGAAATACACTTGTAACAGTGACATATCACAGATGTCTGGATAAAAAATGTCGTTGCTCTAGTTCTTATAGTCTCTAAGCACTAGGCGGACAGACAGACATGGCTCAATCGACTCGGCTACTGATGCTGATCAGGAATATGTATATATATAGTACCTTATGGGGTCGGAAACGCTTCCTTCTGGGCGAGACACACATCCATTTTCACCAGAAATATAATATACCCCTTTAATCATTTTGAGTATCGGCTATAAAAAAATCAAACTAATGCAATTCTTGATAAGTTTAAGCACCCAAATAAATTCAGTAGAACCAAAACAATTCATATCAAAACTTAAAAGACCGTTAAAGACCACAAAATATCATTCATTACCAAAGTCACTTATAGCTTATAGGAATTGTATTTCTACAAGGGAAATATCTCAACAAATAGCTAATAGTCTGAAAAGCTACAAAAGAGTCTTAGAGAAGTTAAATCAGGAGCTAATCTGAATTTTCTGAATTCATTTTTGATAGGGAAGAACAAATGAATACCAATCAATATTCAGAGTCTCTCTAAAAAATTCTTAAAGGAACATCAATGCAATCTCGCTTTGGGCATACCCAAGAGAACATTAATGTGTACACCTGTACATACTCGTATGAGTGTTTGACTTGTAATACTCCTAAAAATTGGCCAAAAAAAGTGGTGAAACCAAGGAAAAATCTTCAATCAGTTTGCCCCATAGTCTATCTGCTACCCTGGGATATCCTTTGAAGAATCTATTGCTGAGCTCCCTTAAAAATTGAGTTGCTTCAGCATTTGATTTGCGTGTCGAGTTTTCTTAAAGATTGTGTCGACTGCTACTACCTGCGAAAAAACAATCAAAGCTTCGTCAATCTGAGGAGTTGTGCGAGGATGTGCTCTGGTCGGGTGGTGTGCGGACTACTGCGGGTACTGTCGATAAGGAGGAGGAGGAGCTAATGGGTCCGTGTTCGGATCAGGGCCTGGCTTAGTGCACGTGCTGCACGCAAGGCGCCAGACTGTCCACGAGGCCGAGTTCTAGTTAGCTTTTTTGGCCTTTCTCTGTTTTGAATCCTGGTCGCTTATCGTTTTTTCTTTTTCGTCTGGTACTACCGTGATTTGGCTTTCTGGTAATTGCTGCGGTGGATTTTAGTGAAAGTGTTTTCCCAAAGGCAGTGGAAAGTGTATAATCGGGTAAGGTTTTTTTAATGGAAATTGTTCGCAAACATTTTTTGGTCATATCGTTTCATTTATAGCACCTTCTTATGAAAGGGATTTTAGTCAAATAAATTTATGTGTAGAGCATATATAAAATCAAATCATATTCATAATAACAAGGGGATTAGTAGGTAGAGATCATATCAAAGACTATTCAAAGGACTATTCAGAATTAAGGGTTCTGAAAAAGGAGATCATAGTGAAGTAAACATTTGAATTGAATCGTAATCGTGATCGTATGCAGTTTATAAAAGTATTTAAAAGATCATAAGATAAGAGGATTGAAAGACGATCCCTTAGATGTTATACATCAGATGTTGAAATCAGTAAGCCGTTTTTTTGTTCTTGTTCTGAAAGGGCATAATCTAATCAGAAGATTATATCAGTACCTTCCAATCGGATTACCAGACATGCCAAACCCCCTTTGCATAGGGCATTCCCCTTGTCACGAACAAAGTACGTCCGGTTTCGATTTCTTCTTGGCTTTTTCTTTGGCCAAATTTCGAAGCGCTTCCCATGCTCCGTTTCAATTATGCTAATACGGCGTCGAACGCTTTTTTATGAGCCACTTCCTTCTGTAAATTGCTAACACAACAAAAAGTACTGCATTTAACAACCTTAGCAAACAAACAAAAAAAAAAAAAAACAGTCAGAAGAAGAGCAAAAATATTTTGAGAACAACCTTGACACGCCAGGTCCACATAAATTTGGTAATTTTCTTCTTGTTTTTCGGTTTACGCGTGTTTGATTGTTTGTTTGGCTGCCAAATTAAAATTTTACAGTGCAGCAGTTCCATGCCACGCCTCCCTTGAAACCCAAACAACAATCAAAAGAACAAAAATAATTCCGTAATTTTTAAGCTAACAAAATAAATAAATCAAAAGCAACAACGAGAGCAACGAAAGCTAAAATAACAGAACGTGAAATTTTTAATTTTTGTGTGGAGGGACCTGTGTCTCTATAGTTTATTATTTTAAGTTGATAATAAATTGTATAAATTATTAAATCCAGCCAATTTTTATGGATAGTTTGTTTTGGCAGCCAGATCGGCAGATAATTTATTTCCCTGGTTTCTTGCGAAAATCGGAATCAAACAAAAAAGAATGGAATGCGTCAAGGGGTCGAGGCTTCTGATACTCTTGTAGTACAAGGTCGATCGTTTTGATATGACATGGATATAGCTCTTCTTACAAAGTAATCAAACTTAAACATCGCAATTTCCTTCTCTGCGTTGAATATAATTATTTACATATCTGGCGAGAATCGGAAAGGTAGACAGAGTCCCTCAATGCCAACAAGGAATTCTTCAAAATAATTGCTTCACGGTTAAAGATAGAACTGAAAGGCAGCTAAACGGGGAATATGTTGAATAAATATATACCTATAATCTTTTTTTGGCCAGCCAGAGCATAAAAAAGCATCAATGCGAATATTACTCATACGCCGCCGGGGCCAGACCCAAGAAAAACTCCAAAGGAAAGAAGGAAATGAAATGAAAATTAACACTGAACGATGTGAGAAGGCAAACAATGAAAGAAAAGTTATTAAGAAAAATGTGATTTCTTTTCTTTTTGGCAGACGAAAAGAAAATTCCCTGTTGCTGTTGTTGTCAACGAGTGTGTGTCTGAATATGGAAGGCCAATAAACAATGACGTCCCCATAAACCGCGAAAAGCGTGGGAGATGCCGCCAGCCAAAACAAAGAACAAACAACTATACAAGATACACGAAACAAAGGCTTGCTTTCGCGCCAAATCTTCAAATACCCTTCCCGATCGTTTACCCAAAGTTACAGCCGAAAGCGAAGAAGTACACTTCGATCTGAATTTGATCTATGGAGTCGGACATTCCATACATCCCCAAATAAGTAATGGAACTTAGAATGTCAAAAGTCAA
Organism: Drosophila miranda; assembly: GCF_003369915.1. NCBI lineage: Eukaryota > Metazoa > Arthropoda > Insecta > Diptera > Drosophilidae > Drosophila > Drosophila miranda. Next base: position 7,799,558 of record NC_046673.1, read on the forward strand.
AGTAAACGCAAATACATGCAGTTTCCAATATAGGAAGGGGCAGAAAATGGCATGAAAACGTTGGGTTCGTCGAATGAAAAACCACAAATGGTTATTTTTATGGCAAACAAAAAAATCTGACTTTGACTGGGAACTATTTTGACTATTTTTATAACATTTTCACGTCTGTATGTGTATGCGGCTTCGTTTACAAATGAGATGGACATCTTTGGTTGCTGGAAGCATTCAAAATCGTATCCATGCAAATTTAAGAAAAACTCGAACTTTCGAGGTAAATATAATAGTTTTTGCTTTTCCAATGAAGACTGTTTTACGAAGAACACAACAAATTTGACCTTTTCGTGTGGACGCCAATATTGAGGGAAACTGTGGGTAATTTTATTTACCAAAGATATTTTTATAGAATTTTTAGCTTTAGCAAGAAATAAGAGTTGTTAAGCTGTGATTTTTCTTTTGATTTAAGAAAGTTCAAAATTGTTTATTAAATAAGCCAAAAGGGTGATACATTATATTTGTTTAATACAGTTCGTTAAAAACTATTTTTTTTATTTTAAAAATGTTTTTTCTGATGATATCAGCAGCAGGCGATTAATATGAAAGCAGATAAATACGGTTACGGTTGCTTGATTGATTGAGGCTTGATGTGTAATTGGTCTGCATTTGGGTTAACAGCCCAATGCACTTTGTGGCATCAATCAGAGAAAATACATGTATTTACTGTATTGTACCATAATGCATACACTGTTGAACAAAATATAGGGCTTTCAGTCTTTTCGGATTTCTTGTACCTTCCAAATTGTGGATGCCACTTGATGCACAGGTTGGTATGCTCCTTGATGCAGTGGGATGTCACAGGAGACTATTGATTTACAGATACACATGGACATATGTACATGGTATACCCCTGTAGTCTTTGATCACCGGGTATAAAAAGACAAGCGGCAATAAAGTTTCCAAAGGCGGCCCCAAGGTGTATTTTGCGTTGAACTCGATTTTGTTCTAGAGTGTTCTGTATATAGAAAAGTATATTTGGTTCAGATATACGTATGCAAAATGCGAACTTAATTGGACTCGTAAAAAACCAGAGAGGTTCCCGAATTAAGTTAATTTCTTCTTTATTTTTAGCTGGAGACACGCGACCCAAGAATTTCGTTGTGGGAAGGAACTCGCATACTCGTAGTTTTATAAATTTATTTCACACTCGGCGACTTTCCGCATAAATCTGTCAGATCTTGTCACCTGCCCGTCGTCGCATAATTTGTTAATAATTTGATGGCACTTCCACCCGCACAGCCACCACCCACTTGTGGCGATGCCTACCACTCGTACGTTGTATTTTGTTGGCCCATTGCCAGACGAATGGATGGCCCGAAAGTTTGTGTCTTGTATCTTGAGGTTTGACACATGTAAGACAAAAAGAGGCCGCCGCAATAATGAAGATATTTTTTTGGAGCGTGCTAAATTGTTGAAAGCAATCCTCTCTCTTTGTATTCTGATACTGTGGTATCTCTTAGTCGTGGTCAAGTGACTTTATGACCTACTATCTATTGGATCTCTGTCCTTTTCGTTGGGGGCTTATAAATTGAAATGTTGTTGGATGTGTGTCGCTGGCGAGTGGAAAGTCATCCATTTGTATGCCTCATGCGTGCCCCAATTGATGACCCACACAAACTTATCTTTTGGTCATGTCATCACCCTCCGCCAATCGCTGCCATCGCTCCTTGGTACCCCTCTCTTCTACCACACCTCACTAATACACTTAAACACTTTGGTAAAAGTTTCGTTTATGGCATGGATCTTTGTCTTGACCTGAATCGTACCGAAACGAATCGCTTGGCCTGTCATTGTTGAGCAATTTGCACGCATTTTTTCGGTTGGACAGGGGTCCATGGGTCGCAGGGTACATGATTGGAATATGCAAACAAAAAACAACAAAATTATGTGGAAGCCGTAACCGAAACAGAGTGTTGCATGGCTTAAGGCGTCGGGGCGGAATGATTTCATTAGGAAACAAAAATTGAACTGAATTCCTTGACTTTGCTTATTGACTGGCGGTTTTGAGGTTTTTATTTGATTAATAAGGGATGAGAATCTGTGGTACATGGCTGTCATCTCTTGATCGAATTTAAATTATATACACATTCTGTACATATCTAGTTCTAATTAAATGCAATCTGTATATTTATCTATTTAAATGTAGATATTATGGAAAATAAATATTATGAACGATTCCATGTCAAGCCAAAAGCATGGAAAACCGGTCTTATTTTCACTTATTTCCTATTCTGTTTAATAAATTTTTGTTGATGCATATCACAGCCAGAAAGAAGCGATTCCGACTCCATAAAGTCTGTTTATCTGTCTGGATTATATGGATATACATATGTCAGAAGCTATCCACAGATCCAGAGAAACGGAACTTTTTATCCCAAATGGTTGAAACACTTTGCGATCGGATCACTGTTATGGCAAGAATGAATCCAATATGGCGTCACCTGCCAAAGGTGGAAAGAGATTGAAAAAATAGTTCTAATATTGGCAGGAAGAGATTTTATACAAGCTGAATTCCGGATAATAACTCTTGTTAATGCTTTACTTGAGTTGGGCCATTCACAAGCATGTTTAGCATAGACAGGGCGAATCCATCTGGAGATGCCTGTATGTCGTTTTCTTGGCAAACTATTAGTCTCTTCATTTTCAACAAAATTGTATACATACACGTAACTTCTCTCCTGAATGCATAGATCATTCGTGGAAATAAGTCGAAACGGATTTCATCCTCATACAGCTGCCATAGAAACCGAACGGTAAAACAAAATCGGTTCAAGTACATTATCATATAAAAACGATATGATAGAGAAATATATTCGAGATGGTTGAGTGTGTTTTTACGATATAGACCTATTGGTCGTCTTCACTAACTCCGCTAAAATTTCCATTAAACAGAGGCAACATAATCGTTTTAAATATTTTTCTAATGCGAGCGTGACGTGATTTTCGAACGTTTCCTTAGGACACATGTGTCTGTGTCGAATTGGTTCGTCTTATCCTACTACTAGGGTTCCCACTAGGCCTTCTATCACTACTGTTTCTTCTTCTGCTTCAGCTTCTCCTACCACCAATGTCCATTATTCTTTTTATATGTGCTATTTAAAGGCAAACATCCGTGCGGCAAAAAAGCGTACAATATTGTCGAGGCCGTGCCTAGTTCCTGGTCTCCGATTCCTTTCAGAGACAAGCGGCAAATTGGGCCCAATATGAAAAATCATGTCTGGGCAGGCTTGGATGGGTCAGTTAATCAGATAACACCAACAAACACACACATATGACTATATTTTGTATATAAGGAAAGAAATAGAGAGTGAAAGTTGGGTTGGTTGTCTAATAGCTTTTGTTGTTGTGTGGCTTTTGGCCAAGAACTTAATTCGTTCGGCCTTCAACTTAGTTTGGCTTAAGCTCTCCATTTTCCATTGGACGGACACCTCTTTTGACAAGCCGACATTTTTTACATGCACACACACACACACACACCCAGGACAAAAAGGAGAGGCGAATGTGAATCGATGGGGACTTCAAGTTATCTACAAACTGCTAATTAAAATGATTTATAGCCACTCACTTAGGACGCATCCTCTGGACGCATCTACTCCTCTGGTTTTTGACCATATGTGGAGGAGGCTGTTTGCCTGTAATTTGAGTCACTCTAGTGTCGTTCACATGGGAAAGCCCGGTCCTAATTACAAAACAAACTTGACTGGGTAGAAGAGAAAAAAAGAGAAAAACTCATAAATATTAAATAAATGTCAATTGTTTTCCAGCAGGCTTATCTACCAAAGCTATACAAAGCTTTGACATAATTCGGCCAATCTCCGTAGGAGGATTGATTTTGATATCTTTGATATTTTTGTTGCAGTTTTTCAAGATTTAAGAAAGGATAATCTACAATATAATAATTTAAATTAATCTACAATTTCCATCTGCGAACTGCCAAACAAATTTAATATACAACATAAATTAATCAAGGATCAAAAACAAATTAATGGAATTCGAGAATTCCACATTTCCGACAACACAAAAGTCTAAAAATATTCAAGTGGCTCTGTTGTGAGAAATCTAAGAATAAAGTTTAAGTTAATGAGCAATTTTTGAGTGGGTTCATTAAACTTAAACTGATTAGAAAAATGCTTTATTGTACCGGATTACAGAAACACTTTTGTTGATATCCACTCTTTACCCGATTACCCGTCTGGGCCATTCATTAAAATATAATTATTTGTATTATTTTGGGCCATAGAACGCCGAAAGTAAGGTCAAAAGCATGCAAACCCAATGCACGACATATCTTTAGAAAATATATATACTAAGAAATCAATTTTATACTTAATTTGTAACCGTTTGAAAGACAATCAGAGTTCGCAAGAGCAAACAAAATTCCCAGAAATACCTCCAACTCGAGCTATGATCATAGAAGAAAACTTTTCTGCGCCATTTGATTGTGTGGAAGGGTCAAAACACTTGACAAAAGTTTTTTGTTGCTTCAAAGATGAGATGATTTCCGCACCAAAACGTACTAGAGAGGGAGAGAAAAATAAAAACCTGGAAAAAACTGGTAAGTTATCTGATATGCTGATGTGAGACTGGTCCGGTGGATTCATTTCCGTTTCATTTGGCAGCCGGCATTTTTTGTAGATATATGTAGGTAGGTAGAAGGGTCTGGTGGCGAAGTGGAAAGTGGGAAATGAATCCCAAATAAATTGCATTAAGAAAATCAGAATTCCAATTGAAGCAAAATGTTTGTGGCACTTTTCAAGAACATTTTCTCCGCCAACCCAACCCGTCAAACAGTTTATTTTCTATCAGCGCAGGAATCGGGGGACCAGGGGGCAACGGGATCAAGTGAACATCGACGATGGAGGCCCCAAGAATCGAAGGCCCCCGCAGAATATAAAACAAATTTTTTTTTTGTTCTTGTTCAATCGTTTTCTCTCTTGAAAAATTGTGAATTTGAAACAAATTTGATGAGCAATTTGGCCGAGAAGTGTGCATAATTGGCCAACATGTGGTGTATGTGTGTTCAGTGGATGGACTGGACTGGAAAGCTGGGATGGGGCCAATGAGGCACTTATGTCGAAGAGTCCGGTCTTGGGAGGAGGGGTCTCTGATAATTCGTATGAATACGAATGTGTTGCTTGATTAATGCATGGCTTTTGTTGCCCGAAATCCGCGCAAATTGCCAAATATAAAGGGGAGGTGTTGACGGGGTCGATGGTTGCTTGAGTGTAGGGTGAGGGACGTGGTCCAGTTAAGAACAAATTTGATATTGCCCAGAAGTACATATCAAAGAATTTGGAGGCATCATGAATCAACCATTTAGCCAAGTGGTAGCTCTAATATGTAGCTAAAAATAAATAAAAATTAATATGTGTAAAATATTTAATTATGCAATAGTTCAATAGTTTTATTTATTCAAATAAATATATAAATATATATGGACATACATATGTACATATTTATACCGGTTAACCCACATTCGAAACTCAAATCAATCGTGAAACCCGGCTTCTTTGTTCAGTCAACTCAATCATTGGGCAGCCACTGCCCTACTCACTGAAAATGCTAATGCTTAAGGAAATTGAGAGGCAATACGAGTATAACAAATACCTTCCCGTCACGACACTCGGCCATATGTCAAGTCGTGGGCAGCAACGATTAAAGCTCCATCGCCCCCCCCAGGGCCCGTATTCGCTGCCTCAGCTGCATCCATGGACTACTGACGGCATTACAGATTCGGATTCGACGACGTCATTGGCGAAAATGTAAATGTTTAGACAAGAGCCAACAGCATTCGACCATTTCATGGGACAGACGGGCAACGGACAGACCCACAGACGGATAGGCAGACCGATGGACCGATGGTCCGATGGTCCCTCCATATTTCGGCGGTCACACATGGACTGCCTCCGGGTCTCGAGGCAGAGACCTCAATGATGCAGTTGCCTCTCCTCCAGCAGCTCCCTCATCGTCTGCTCTAGACCCGTCTGTTCCGTTCTGTTCTGTTCTTTTCTGTTCTGTGATGTATGTGCAATGGCAAGGCAATTAGCAGTTTGAGGTGAGCGAGAGGGTGTTCGTCTGGTACTTAAATGTACAAAATAGTTTTTATGTCTTCATTTTTGAACTAATTTTTAGTATTTTCACTGCAATAAATATTTTGGGTGTTCCCACATTTGTGTTTCGTTTTGACCCCCAAAAACAAACACAACGCTATTTTAACGTTGGAAAATTTTCAGTTTTTGCCATTGCGCTATTGTTTGATGTTGTTTCATATTCTCTAACAAGAAGCAGGTCGTCTCGAGAATCAAGATGGATAACCGCCGAAATCGAGTTAAATATTTAAACAGATTTTATGGGAGAGAAACACGTCTTTACCAAACCACCCACGCCACAGTAGATGGACAGGGAGACCAGCAATCCGATATGATTGAGAGCCGATTTCCATTTCACCGACTGCCAGCAGGACGACCTCCGGCCGCATAGGCCGCCAGAGCCTCCACCCTCGACGGCGTCCACACGGCGATCCAGATGCTTGAGCTTTTCGAGCAGCTCAGTGCTGGCCTCGTCCTGGGAGTCGTAGTCGCCGCCATTGGCACTTGTCTTCACGGGCATGATTTGAAAGCCTTTAGCACTGACTAACAAACTTTACAATTTATATATACATATATATATATGTATGTATATTCTTTTTTATTTAATTTATTTCTATAATTTTAGGATTTTCTCTTAGGGACTAGGCCCTTTGGGTCCTGAACGACACACATTGTCGCTCAACAGAAGAAATCAGAAAGACGTGGAAAATTTTGTTTGCAATTTTCGAACAATATTCAAAGCGCGCCAAACGCCAAAGACTTGATTGTGAGGAAAAGGACGCCGATCCGAATCGAAACCGAGTAACCGCAGCAAAGCACCGATATCGAATAAAGATATACAAATTTTGGTTGATAATATAATTGCAGGTGATATTTTTTGTTTGTTTTTTTTTTCGATATTTTTGTTGGAACTACTTTCCCGATTTTGGCAAAAAATTCGACATTTCTTATGCGTTCCCTTGTCCGCGGACGATTTTTATTTATTTTTTTTTACCGGTTTTTCGGGGCGGCAAGGTCGCTGCTTAAAAATCGCCCGCAATGTTGCTGGTCGAAAAGACACATGTTGCTACAATATATGTTGCCGGCAAGGTAAAACAGGGTATGGACAGGCATGCACAACGATGATGATACAAGGTGGCCCGCAAACACTCTTTTTGGGTCTTATTATACGCTCAACAAAACTAAGAGTGCTTTGACGCCATGTTTGATGTGAGAGGGGAGACAGAGATAGATAAATGGAAGATGTTTTGTTTTTGTATATTCTTCGTCGCTTTGAGCTCTCCTTTGAGGACCATCCGTTTGTCATTCGAAAGAGGTTGTTCATCATTGATTACGAATAGAGTCGTAAGCAGAAAGTAATAAAATAATTTGCTTTGCTATACCAAGCTATTACATATAATATCCTCTGAACTATTAAGTTTTTTTTATATGCGAAAATATTTTCTCTTCTGTCAGCAGAAACAATAACACGCGAAAAGTGAAGAATATAAAACGTTTCCTATCTCTTTCGAGCCGAGAGAGCGAGTTGAAAAAATGGATGGACCCTCACCACATCGGACGACGTCACCTTATTACTAAATTCATCTTGGGTCCGCCCATGTGGGTCCTTGAAATGTTGCTGGGCCATTTGTGCCTGTGGTCCATACCTTTCCGTAGCATGGCGCAGTTCGAGTCCGAAAGAGAATTTGCGCTCTCACGATTCATTTTGGCGCAGTTTTCCTGAGAACTTGAGTCGAAAAGAGATGATGTTCTTAAGGAAACTAAAACATATTGCTGGAAAATCTGGACTCATGTTCGTAAGGCACCTAAAATTTTGTTGGAAAGAGACAATTTTGTTAGGTCCAACGACGTTTTTAAATTTTCTGCAAATCTCGTAAATACAAATCGGTCTTAAACTTCTTGATGGCGAAATAGGCCAAATAGTTTGAATTAAGGACCGTTAATAATTATTAACCTAGAAAAACATGGACCTAGGGAAACATGAACATGAAAAAAACGGTCGTTTCGAGTAACGGAATTTAACGGCAAAATTAGGCATTGGAAGGTTGGGATAAACAGCTAAACCTTTACCGTTTTTCAATAGATTTTTACAAACGATACTTTAATATACATACTTGTTCGGAGCAGAACCCAGCCGATTAGCTGCTTGCCAAATAGCACCTAATTCTTGGCCCTCAGCCGCTTATTTTGTTTGTTACTTATGTCTATGTCACTCATTTGTTTGTTAAAGCTTTGCGCTTGCTTGCCCTGCTAAACGCTCTCTGCCAGCTCGCTCTTCGCTATCTCCGCTTTGCGTCTGCCTACCGACGTCGGCCGAGCGAAGCTGCGCTTAGCGATCGGAGCGGCAATGTAAAGGACAGGCAAGCCACACTTGCAATTTGGATGTCACGCATTAAAGAACATATCGTAATTTTATTTCTATCGAGTTATTATATCGAGTTTTATTTAATTCGAAATAATTAATCGGCCGATTGGGGATAAAAAACATTATCTCCACAATACTTATACCAGAAAAATACAAAACCCCAAGGAATAAATTTATTTCGAGTTTACCGAGTTTTCAAAGTCAAAATTACAACAAGGAAAACTAGTCCATAAAAAAAAATATTATGAAACATTTTTAAAGACCCAAATCTATAAAAAATCGTTTTGGCTCACAGCGGAAAAATATCGTTTATCGTTTATACTTTTTTCTTTTATAGCTTTTTCTGGTTTATTTTTATCTTTGGAAAGGAGTACCACACGAAAAAAAATTAGTGTGAAAAAAGTCCTCCAACACGAAAGTTCTATTGAGCAGTGCCTTATAAATGTCCCACATCACGAAGGTTTCAGTGAGCAGCGTCTTGAAAATAGCCCGAATCCCAGAGATTCCAGTGGGCAATCTCTTTCAAAACTCCCTCAGGATGGAAGTGGTAAAAGGAAGTGTGCTAGTTGAGGTCTCATTCGTGAAGCTTCCTTCCCAATCCACTGAGACGCTGCTACGTGACCTCCATATGAATCAGAGTACCAGCGATGGATCGATGGTCAAGAAATGGTATAGAAGCTATACCACCTGATCCTAGTCCCAGACCGGTCTGCTTCGTGACAACCATTGTAAGAGGCTTGTAGCTGAGCTAAGGGCGAAAACTAAATTGACCGCCAACGGCGTTGTATGGGCAGCCATAGTCTCGCTGCTACAGGGGGTTTTGGAGTCAGGGGCTCTAAAACGGTGCTCTGAAAGGTTGGCTCCCTCTGGGGGTGAGTTAGCGCCGATGGCAGTTGAAGAGAAAGAGGAGAAAGCGATGACATTCGAACGTCATCCAGCGGATCCGACCGGTCTCATAGTGGATGGGAGCGTGTCCATCTTCCTTTTGGAATTTGGATGTCGAGCGACCAACATCGCCCCGAACAGGCTCAGCAAAAATCATTAAGGGAAAAGTTCCAAAGTCAAAAAAAGAATATTGTCAAAGCGCGAGTGGTATCCAGCAGCAGCAAAGCAAAAGTCGCGGGACTACGAAAACTGAAGCTAGGTCGGCCACTGGGGCCAAGATTGACGGGTAAGAGGAACAAAAAGTGGGATACCACAGATCTTTCGGGGCCGAATACGATAGACGGTTCTTTCTCCCTGCACTAGATTTGGCGCCTAGCAATTTGGGCTGGCGAAGCAGCGGCGCTCCAAGCAGCTGATCCGTCGCAGCACAGAGCGAGGGAGCAGAGACGCAGAAAAAATTCAGAGAGGCTCGACCTTCGCGGGCAGCCGGATCGACGTCGGTGAGGCGGCGGCCACAAAGCGGGACGGTCGATAATCCGCGATAGCGGAAAGTGCAGCAAAGGAGGAAAATCGCGCAAATCCTACCTAAACGTGCCGTATGGCAAATTAAGTTAACAAGGCCCAAATTAAGATCCGCAGTACATAGTGAAGGAAAGAGTTAGTGTGTTGTTGGAGTTCAATACTCAGAGCTGCAAGGGTAATGCCCCAAAAAATAAAGAGGGCGAGCGGAGCCAAAGGTGATGCGCGCATAGGCAGAGAGTGAAAGCGGGGGAGAGAGAGAACACGCAAGCAGCAAAGGCAGGGCCCAATAGGAGAGCGAGCGAGCTATAAAAACGCTCGCCAGCAACGGAGCCGAAGGGGGCTGGCGATAAGCCGAGAGAAGTAACATAAGTTAACATAAGTTACCATATTATATCCACCACTAATTCTCTTCCCCTTATTAAATTATTAATCCTTACACACCTATCTATTAATTAGTAACTGTAGTGGTATTTGTACTTTGATTGCATGCTTAGTTTCTTAGTAAGTTTAGTACTAATTTTCCTCGAATGTTAGTCTAATAGCTATCTTTCTTGCATGTTCGCGTTTGGTTCGGCTACGCACCGCGCGTCATGCGGCAGCGCCCCTCGGTCGGTTGGGCGGGAGGAGGGCTGCGTTTTGCCTGGGATCCGCGCGTAACAGCCTTCTGCTGGTGTCACACGGGCCACTTGACGGTGCAGTAACTGCATCGCCTCTTGAAAGATGCAGTCATTGCATGTCAACGTCCACACAAAGATAAGAGTAAGCAGAATAGTACCGAGCAGCAGAACAGCTATTTAAGTTTACATATATGTATATACATAAAAAAGAAATGCAGAAATGAAGAACAGCAGTGAGGGAGCATAGAGTAGGAAAAGAAGGGCAAGAGGAAGAGTGAATATGAATCTAAAACAAATCCATAAATAGATAACCTTCCATGCACAGATCAAAACAAAAAAAATAACAAAAACCCATATGTTTATAACCGAAATGCAATAATAATACACCCGAACCCAAAATATCATATTAACCACAGTTTTGCAGCAACCATCAGAAAGCGCTTTCGACGGTGGATCCGCAGTAAAAGTGAGTTTATTTACTAGGTACTAGAAATTGTCTATGGGTGTTCCGACCAAATTGCCTTACCGTTTCGTAGCCCGTAAGAATCAACATTTATATTCTATCTTTAAATTTTAATCTTTACCATTGCACATTTATTCAAATACTAGTTTATAAGTTTACCTGATCCTAGTTCAAGGGAACCAGGCCCAAGTAGCCTATGGGAGGGAACATATGTATACCCCGTATTTTTATGTATAATTTAGTTCCAATAAATATCATTATAATGTTTAACTAAACCCTTCTATGATCTCCCCTTCCAAGCCCCTGTAGCGCGTGTCGGCACACCAAGGGGTCATGGCCGACAGATACATAGATGTAGGGAATGGCATGACCAAGGTAGGGTGGGCAAGGGGTCCTCGAAACAGCTGAGGATCGTCCGTCTGTCTTTTAGGTAATCGTCCGTGTTATGTGGTCATTTGTAGTGAAATCTGTCCGGTGAAGTGTATGGCTTGTTTTTTTCTTGCACGTTAAATTTAAAATAAAGAAAGTAAAGGGCCTCGGACTATGACAATAAAACAACTCCACCCCCTTGCCGACGAGCCAGCAGCCGGAAACAATACGTGCCGGTCATAGCCAAGTAATACCATCTCGCCCAAGTACTCGTTACCCATTACACCATGGGGAACTGTATGCACTGCGAGAGAAGGTCCGCCGAGATTATTGAATTCTTAAAAGTGCAGACAATAACTTCTTACCATAGTACAACGGTGCAGGGTGCACCTCCAGAAACTGAACGGAAAAGAGCTGCTCCTTCAGCACATTTTTCAAGGTCAACATTGTCGACCCTCAAAACGAGATCACCGAACAGGGTCGGGGCCAAAATAGGGTGTAGATTGTTGATAGTCATCCCAACATTCGGACTATCAGCCACACGTGTCCAGTCCCTTCTTCAGTGGCATTTGTCGCTCCTGTGGTAAATGCGTATCAAAAAATGCACTCAACCGCGGAGAAACTCTCTAATTCAGCAGTACAGTGTGTTTGTATCCTTGTTTCCAAGATGCGGTGTGTTTCGTAGTCCATTCTGTGATAGTGATGGAGGATACCATAGATATAAAATATAAGCCTGTTGGTATACCGGTAATCATCCAAGTAATCGCAAGACAAAGGTGCAGGGTGCACTCCGCCCGATGTAACAGCGCAGCGGACAACCCCGACGACATCAAAACAACGCCGTTTCAAAGCCAATCTTACAGAGGGCAAAAGGAGATGAGGATCCCTCCAGAGACGCGTCTGGGGACTCACCTTTTGTCGTAGTAGACACAGCTCTCCGTCGTTGTGCTCTCGCAGCAGACTGGACTGGAACTGGGGTCAGGTGGTATAGTAGTCGTCCAATGCCATCTTGTGATGGATTCATGTCGATGCCACCTTGCAGCGTCTCAGTGGATTAAGACAGAACCTTCGAAGAGGGACCTTCTAGCTCATATCTTTCTACCACCTCCATGTTGGGAGACATTTGCAAGAGACTGCCGAATTGAATCTCTGGCATTGGAACTATTTGCAAGATACTGCTGACTGCAACCTCGGTGATGTGGTCCTTTTCCAAACTATTGTTTAATAGCTCAGCTCTGTCTCCACTGTTCAATTGAAAAGCCTGCGCTTTTGATTACATTTTGACGACCAATGCTGTACAGTCCACTATCTTATGCAGTTGAAGGACCCCGTCCCCCGCTCCTTTGGCCAGCTCGGAATCGAATCAGTCAGCAAGTTTTGGCAGAATCGCAAAATTCTTGCGTTACCACAGCGAGCACAGTTCCAGATCGCGATAGCTTTGCCGGATGCCAAATTTTCACTTATCCAAAATATTATTAGAAAATAAATTATGTCACTTTGAATTGAACTTTCACTTATCCAAAATATTATTAGAAAATAAATTATGTCACTTTGAATTGAATTTTCACTTATCCAAAATATTATTAGAAAATAAATTATGTCACTTTGAATTGGAAAAATAATTTTAGTAAAAAAAACTTAAAATTCTCTACGTTTATTTTTACGTGTTGTAGAGCGGAAAGACCAGGTAACTAGATTACGGAAAAACTAAGCTACATGGGCGCTCCAAACATAAGCAAAAGCAAGCCTTGAAAAGCACTCAGAGTGAGCGAGAGAAAGATTTGAATTGCCGTCGAAACAACTCTATCTGAGTGCGAAGGCTCAGGGTCCCTTTTAAATGTCAAAATATTCGGGCTGTTTTGGAATTTCTGAGAAAATAAGATTGGGGAATGTGTCCACACGTTAGCCAAAAGTGCTACGACACTATTACCTAATGTAAGCTAATTGTTCCGCGGGATCTTAGCATATTGGGCATTTCGCATCGACGCTATCGAAAGTTGCTGCGTTTATATATTCCGGCCACTGTGTGGAACATCATCACAGCCCTTCAGAAGTGCTTCAGTGGGCAGAGGGGGATATAAAGCTGCCGAAGAGCCACTAGATGGACAGCGCCATGCAGTAAATCGATTTTAATAAAACAAAAGCATTTGTGATCATTGGCTAAGAGAATCAAACCCTTTTCCATTTAAATACTAAAAGTAATTAACGCATTCAAGAAAGCATCCTAATGCCCCTTAGCTCCTACAGGCGCCCTCCCATCGGAGAGGCACCCATTAGTAGCTCAGTGGTTGCCATTCCAAGCTCTGGGGGCCTACAGTTCCCGACCTACATTGTTGGTCCAAATGCGGGAATGGTTCGAATGGATTGTGCTCTTTGGAACCACTTCAGGAGGTCGAGGAGCGTCCTAGCAGTCCGCTACCCCTTCTCCCGACCTTGAGCAGCAGCTGATACTAATAGTGGCTATACTTTTATAGCTTTCAGCTGCCTGTGCGAGCACAGAATGAAATCATTCAACCTACTCCCTGAGATCGTCAGGAACACATCTAAATTTTTCCAAATTCTAAATTCAAAACTCTAAATTCTAAATTTTAAATTTTTTCAAATTTTCGTCAGTTACTTTCAAGTTAATTTCGAACCAATAGTGAACAAGTGTAGGGGGGTCCTACAGAATACGACCGACGCATAATGAGAACTTCTGTTACACACTTAACATACACGGATAACATAAATTTCAACACCTGTATCGGTGAGGGCCCAGATAGCTATAATACCAGTAGTAGATTATTAACTTATGTTATTCTTACAGGAAATATTTGATGGAACACGCATTGAGGATTGGGGATCTGAGGATTGCATCACTTTTCCCCTGATACTCTTGCAGGTAAGAGTTAAATATGTTTGCTTCGTTAATAGATCATTAATTCTGTTTTCCTCTTACAGATATTTCTTGAGACCATTCTTGGGCCAAATGGTACCGTACCGTAACTGTTTTTTATTAAATAATATTAAAAATGGGGCGTACAAAATTTTGTCCGTCATCGGACATTCAACTTGAATTGACGAGTTTATGGTATCGGCGACATCTGACGAGTTTCTCACTACAACACTCACTACCCGGCACTCGAAGAGTATGCAAGTTGATATTCGATTTTTCATGCCTAGTTCTCAGAGACTATTGTGGGAAGACTTGCGATATATCGCACTGAAAATGATCTACCAGATTTAAGAATTTGGATTGGATCGCGTCTCAGTTTGAATAGTATTGAAAAAACCGAACGAGCCGTCATGGATCAGATGAGTGCTCGCGTAGGAGGTCTTCTATAAAACTGAATAGAACAAAATGTTCTTTTAGGTCTTTATTTACACATATAGCATATTTTTTTCTTTAGTAATACATCGAGCTTACAACTAGTCTGCGGTTTTTTCACACGGATTTATACATATATAAATATATTATATATGAATGTATGAATTTGTTTGCTTTTCCTTTTTTGACATTTGTGAGTGGGGTTTTGAATTAACCGTTTAATCTGTAGAATATAATTAATATATATATATATAACATTATTTTTAATCAACTTAAACATTACGGTTATTATGTTTACAAAACATAATGACATTCTGTGTTGCGAATGTCGTGAATTTTGCTCCTCATTTTGCTTAACGTAAATCCCCTCTAACATAGGTGTGTGTCTGTGTCTGTGTGTGTGTGTGTGTTTATCCGACTAGAGTCGCAACTGTCCCAAAGCCTTTCCTGCCCTGCACCTTTTCTTCCATACAACTATTAAACTTACAAGTACAAAAAAAAAAAAATTAAAAACCTCGGGAATGGGGCGAGGGGTGAGGGCATGCGATGGGAAAAATGATCGACATTTCAATGTGTGTATGGGCTATGGAAGCTTCTTTAGAAGCCGATCCAAAATACGGCGTCCTGGAGAGGCCCACGAAAAGTTTTCAAGTTTTAAGCAAAGGAAACTTTAAGCATGATTAAATAGGAAACTTAATGATTAGCTAGAGGGTTTTCTTTTCACAAGAAACAAAAGAAAATTTAGCCAACTAATAAACTTCGAGGGAAGGTAAATTTAAGGAGCAAAGAAAAACAACCAACCAATCCAGAAGAAACACAAAAGCGAAAATTCATATCTAACTATTAAAAATAGAAAATAATGAAAGTTAACTAAGTTTCAGCTAAGAAAAAAAATGCCTTCGGGACCAAAGTTGCCAATTCTTTAGTGAATTCAGAAGAGGATCAGTGTATGTGTGTGTGTTTGTGTATTTGTGGGCGTGTGTGTGTAAATGTTTTTATGTGAAATTCTATTTTTATAGTGTGATGAGTTGTGTGAGTTTTTGTCAGAGCTGCTTAAGAGTCTAGTGCAGTCATGATGTCATCCAGAGTTCCCCTGGAGATGGCATGTCGGCTGGAGCTCAGATGAAAGTCGTGCTCTGTGGCGGATAGAGGAAGTCTTGGTTAAAACCACGATCTGCTGCGAGAGGGGGGTGGGGCTTTAACAGGGGGGCCACAACTCACCCGGTAACGCAACCAGATCATCGTCCTCGGACGTGCGCTCGGACTCAATGGCGAAGAATGGTATCGGCGGTGTAGCCCCCCCGGAAGTCGGATCAATGCTGGTTATGTTGCAATTATGCATGGATATTAGCTCATCTGGCAATGTGGGCGATGGCGCAGCTGACAATGGACGAGGGGGTGTCACGACGAGATCCTGGTTGATGGAGGTATCGGTCGCTGCGCTCAAGGATTTGAAACTAGCTTCCGAGTCGCCAGAGTCGATGCGTACTGCTGAACGCTGGTGGGGTACGACGCTCCTCCGCGGACTAGATGTGGGCGTATGCAGCTGACGCACATCCTCCAAGGAAGTCTGGATTTCCAGTATATCCTCCTCGTCTTCGGCCGTCAGCGGTGGTTCTGCTTTGCCATCCACAACTTCCAGGGCTGCACCCAGATCCATTGTTGCACCCAGATCCAGTATTTCACCGATATCATCTTTTTTCCGTTCCTCTCTCACCGATTCTTCCAGCACTAGCTTATCCAAGAGGGTCTCATCGACCAAATCAAGTAGGTCCTCATCCTTATTAGTTCCATCCGCTTTCTCATCGTTTGCGGCGCGCACCTCTCGTTTTTGTTCCGATTCCAATTTCACTTCTACCTCTGCTCCCAACTCTGCTTCGGGCACTATTTCCGCTTCAATCAAGCTGGAAGCTCCGGCGTCCTTTCCTTTATCGGCAACGTTTTCGTCCCCGTGTCCGTTTCCATCCGTTTTTACATTCGCTTCGGAATCCTTGTCGTTTTCGTTTTCGTTTTCTTCCCTGTTCTTCGTTATGGTTGCTCTTTCGGCATCGATATCTTCCTTTGCCTCGGCTTCTTTTTCTTTGTGGTCCTCCACTGCATTTGCGACGGGATTCTCTTCTCCTTCGACTCGTTTTTCATTTGCTCCCACGACTTTCTCTGCCTCTCCGTCCACTATATATTTATCCTTATCGCTGTTGCATTTTTCTACTAACTTTTCTCCTGTCTCCATATCCGTCTCTGTTTTCTGTGACTCCTTCTTTTCGGTTAATTTCTCTGGCATTTGTGCCTTTTGATGGGACCCGGACTTGGACCCGGCCCCCTTCTTCAGCTTCTCCTTCGGCTCCTGAAGCTCTTGCTCTGTCTCACTGTCGCTGATGGTCGTCGTCACGGACATCTTCTTCCGCTTCTTGGGAACCGGAGTGCTTTTTCTTTGGGTGCGCGGCAGATCGTTGGGCACTGGATAAAGGATAACTTATACTAGTTAAGGAAAAATAGGCTGGATCTTCGCTTACCAATGTACTCCTCATCTTCATCATCGTTCTCGGGCTTTTGATCATCGTCGAGACGCAGGCTGGCCAGTCCCATCACCGGGACACTCATGGCCGACCTCTTAGGCTTGCGATTTACCGGAGACCCGGAAGAACCGTTGCAGGAGCGGCGCTTATCCTTGCCCGTGGGGGTGGCAAGCAAAATATCCTCCAGAACATTCCCAGTGGCATCCACACGCTGAAGGCGCGTTGGTTTTGGCGAACCCCTGCGCTTCGTGGACAAGCCCAGCGTAGAGCGACGCTGGCTGCTGCTCTCATTGCTACCCAAAATCTCCACGGACTCGCTGAAAGACACCGACAGGTTAGACTTCCGCGGCCGCCCCTTGGTGGGGCACTTCAGTGTCTTCTTGGCCTTGCACACTGCTCCTTGTACCACGCTTCTCCTGAGCTGCTGGTCTGGCATCTTGACACGATTCAGCTTTACCATACAGCCAAAGAAACGGTTGCCAAAGCGATCGATCAGCTTCTGGTTTCTTAGCTTTGCCGCCGCTTTGCTTGTTTTGGGCTGCTCCTCGGTCGTCGGTGTTGCGGCCAGCGTATGCTTGAGTGAACGATTTTTACCACTATTCTGCACCAACGGTACCTTGATGTGTACTTTGGGCTTCTTGGGGGGCGAGGGGGTCTCTGGGACGTCACTGGTATTCGGATCCTTTCTCGGGCGACCGCGTTTGCGTGACCCCGTCATAGGTGTGCTTGAGAACTTGGGCGTTGATGTGGATATGGCTGTATTGGATGGGGATGGGGGGAATGATGTGATGTAACTCTCAATTTCTGTTGTGGTCAAACGCTTGAGGCGCACCACCACAGATTTGGTCAGCTGGGACGCGGATGCTGGCTGATGGAGATCGGCAAACATCTTTTGTTGGGCCTTGGTTTTTGGCGGACTCGAATGCTGCATCGAATCGTCCCCGTCATCCATACCATCCTTATCATCCGCATCATGATCGTTATCCTTATCCTTATCCTTGTCCTTGTCCTTGCCCTTTGGTTCTTTGTCCTCGTCCGCCTCTTTGGTTAGTTCCCGGGAAACGGTGCGCTTTAGGCGGACGACGAATCGTTTGCAGGGCTCCAAGGAAGCGTCCAATGCAGCGACGTCTATATAAAATGCATGCATGTATAAGTATATGTATATCGAAATGTGTGCACGTGCAAGGGTGCATAAGTGTGCGTGTTCGTGTGCGTGTGCATGCCAAAAGCCTTTGAGGTGGTCCACACTCGCCAAACGCTGTGCTTACCCGATTGACGCGACGATGAGGTGGCGACGGCGGGCATCGCCGATGGTGGCTGCGGCGATGGTGTCTCTGGCAGTTTGGCAGTTGAGCTGCTTGAGTCCCGAACCCGTAGCGGCGGCGGGGTGGCCTTAACCATGTCGAACAACTCCATAATCTGTGTGTTGTGTTGCGTTGTGTTGCGTCGCGTTGTGTTCCCGTTCCCTCCTAACCACTGAAATGGCACATTTGGTTACAAGTTGCAGAAGTGCCTAAATAATGGCCGTTCCTTACCTGTGCAAGAGGTTTGAACAGTTAAGCGGAGTCGTTCTTATATTTTTGCACCCAAATTCCTTTTCATTCAACAATTTTCACAGCAAGAAAATTAACGCGGACTAGACACCGACGCCAACACACACGCACACACAAATAAACACACTCGCCATTCGCACACACGCGCCATATGCATCAAAATCAGTTGCCCATCGCGATGTCCATTTATCGATATACCGCGCAGAATTCGAGAGTGCGCGGGAATAATCAAACAATTAAATATTTTTAATGTTACAAGTAAAAGTGGTAAAAGAGTATAAATTTCGAGTTCTGAAATGTTTGCTGATGGTTCAGCTCTTAAAAGGAATAGTGCCAAGTACAATAGTTTGGTATTTTTGAAATATTTAAATACCAATACAAGATGCAAATTTATGCAAAAACAGGGATGCTTTTCGCATGGGAAACGATATCTAATCATCCCTGTGTGCAGATTTCAGCGAACACACTCAAACTTAAATTTAAATTTCATGCCTTAACGCCTTTCTTTAATTCAAAGTCGAAGAGAAGATCAGCCATTATCGAACTCTGTTTTGTTCCAATTTCTTTTATTTGAAGGATTAATAAATACGATAGATTTGTACAATTAGTTAGACCATATGCTTTGCTTTCCGTTTCTTGTTTTTTTTTTCGTTTCGTTTTGTTTTGATTTATTACAGCTAGCTTTAGGTTAACATTTTAAAAGGACTAGCACGAAGGAGTAATCCTCTCTCACCTCTGCATATAAATATTGCGTTTACATATACATATGTATGTATGTATATAGAGGGGTTTTTATATAGGTAGCGCATGCGAATACTTGGCTTGGAGTTAGCTAATTAGTTAAGGGCTGGGCTTGGGATTGGGCTGGGGATGAGAGAAAGTGCTCTAATAAAAAATTACAATAATTATATAAACAATTAAATACATTATAAAAGTACAAACATTTTTCCTTTTCTTTTTTTTTGCTTGGTGATATTTTCACTTTTTCCCTCTATCTCTTTCTCTTTCTGTTATGTGTGTGTGTGTTCTCTCTGTCGTTTTCGTTTTCGTTTCGTGTGCTGCAATTTGTGTCATGTCCGGCGGCGGCTGCTGCACTGTCACGGCAGCGGCCACAAGCCCCCTTCCCACCCACAGGATACTCCTCTACAATCCGAAAGGCTTAGATATACACCTTAAAGGCACTCCATCCGTGGAAGCATTTGGTAAAGCGGCGCGACTCCTTATTCTTCATCGTGAGGAACAGTTTGCGCGGCCTCTCCGGCTGCTTGATCCGCATATGCTGTATGTACACCTGTGCGGACTTGTACGCGAGCTTCACCTCCACCTCGCTGCACCGCGGCCCCATCCACAGGAAGACATGCTCCCCATTGTCGAGTATCATGATGTCGTCATCGGCCAGATCGTCCTGACAGAAATCGGCACACTTCTCGGCCACCGTGTAGTAGCCGCGCTCGTTCGAGCACCGGAAGAGCCGCGTGTAGTTCATGTACTCCGCATCCGTGTCGTAGGGTTTCCGGCCACCAAGGGCCACCCAGAAGAAGTTCTCCGGCTCGTCGCCCTCGTTGAGGATCTAAATGGAGTGCGTGGAGTAACAAGTGAACCTTTTAGTGTCCTTTTGATCAGGAGAGCGGAGTGCGGGGTGCGGGGAAACCACTTACCTGCAGGCTCACCCAAGGACTGTTGAACATCTGTTCGGCTATGTCCTGGACCAGTTTGGCCTCCTCATTGCAGGCCTTGTTGCCCAGCCACACGTACACGATGCCCGACTGCGATTCGTCCTCCGTTTCAAATGGCACATGGAGTATATAGCTGTTAGGAGAGAGCTTTCATCAGCGATTGCGATCAGAGGGAGAAGAGGGATTGACACCTACCAGAAAGCCGAGTTCAGATGCACTGCATCCGGATTGATTTGGATGAGGCGCGTGGTCAGGGCCCCGCCATTCGATCGCAAATGGAAGAACTCAACGGGCGCCTTGCCCTCGGCCGTCACGGCCTTGTCCTTGCGCTTGCCCGTGTGGATGATGAACTTACGCTTGAAGTGGGACATGAACTTGAGGTTCTCTTGCTGCTGGAAGATGCGCATCACCTCCAGCTCCTCGCCGAACATCGCCTTGAACTTCTTCTGCAGCGTGAACGTGAACGTCAGCCAGCCCATGTTGCCGGCATTGCGACCCTGCCAGAAATACACCACGCACTGGATCTCATCTTCGGGCTGCTGCTGCTGCTGGTGCAGCTGCTGCTGGCTGGGATTCCGACTCTCATCCGCTGTTGCTGGGTCCGCTGTATCCTCTCCCGCTTCGGGCTCCTCGACGGGTATGCAGTATCGACAGAGGAACACATAGCACTCGCCCGTGTAGAAATGGCCCAGCTCCTCCTCCGGCAGGCGGACAAACTTCTTGTTCTCGAGAACAAAGGCCTCCATCATTTCCAGGTCGTAGTTCCATTCCTCCTCCAGCTGCTCGGCCTCGGCCAGCGGCATGGCCGACTGGCGTGGCATGAACAGGGCAGCCAGATCCGTGCGCGTCTCCTGCTGCCGGGCCCACTGTGTGAGATTGGCCCCCGTCTTGGCCACGGACTTGGCCGTACGCGTAAAGTCAACGGCCATGACCTCATCCCAGCCGAGGAACTTGGTGCGGAAGATCTGCATCTCATTGCCCTCCGGGACGCGCATCACGAGGGCACACTCCGGCCGATCCATCATGTTGAACAGCTCCCGACTGAGCTTGACGGCCGCCGCTCGAACCAGGCGCGTGGATTTCTTGCCAAACCAGACGAACAGATCCGTGTAGCAGTCGAGTATGTAGACGTGCTTGCTGTTGAGGAGCGTGTGACAGAGCTTCTGCTCCGGCAGTTCCACCTGCGGCAGCTCCAGGTAGCCCATGCCCAGCTGGACCTGGTAGAGGCGCGGCTGCACCGGCTGGTAGTCGTCGGGGACATGCTCCTCAGGCGGCTGGGCCGCCGCCTCCTCCGCTGTGACGTCCAGTCCCTGCCAAAACTCGGCGCTCTCCTCGCCCTGGCGCTCCACATTAATCTCGCACTTGTTCTTGCGCTCCGTCTTGTTGATCTTCTCAGCCATGAGGCGGGCCTTCGAGTTGAGCGTGTTCTTGGAGCTCTTGCCCAGCCAAATGTGAATGCGGCTGCCCAGATCCAGGACGAACGCGTGCCGGGGATCCAGCGAGGCCAGGGTGACAGCCACCGGCTCCAGGTGTACAGTGGCCCCATACGCATGCACCAGGTACAGCCGTGTGATGTGTATCATCTCCTCGATGTTGTAGAAACCGGTGGCCGTGCGCCCGCCCTCGATGTAGATGACTTCCGTGTCGAACAAAGCCAGAAACTCGTCCGACTCGTCGCCCTGCTCCTCGCGAATCGTCCGACAGCGGGCTCCCAGATAGTTCCTTAGATTGACCGCATGGATGGCCGCACAGGCACGCTTGTCGAGGGTGGCCTCGTTGCCGATCCAGAAGAATATCTCCCACGTGAGGTTGCCCAGGTCGTCGTACCGCGTTTTGAGCACAATGTAGCAGTCGCCCTCGTAGAACTTACCGTGCACCACCTCCTCGATCTTGTTGGGCAGAAAGTTCTCGATCTCCCAGATGGTCAGGCCCGGCTGCTGGCCGTCCTCCTTCTCGAAGAACTTAGAGTAGTCCAGCTGCGGCTTCTCCAGCGACTCGTCCCATCGTTTGGGCTTCAGCGATTCGGGCTTGCCGTCCTCCGGCAGCCCGAGGGCTTCGCCCTCGTTGTCCTTGTCCTTGGCAACGTCCTTCATGCCCTTGAGCACCTTGGCCGCATCCTGATCGCCATCGGAGCGTGGGCCGCGTCGCAGGCGTATCTTTCGCGCCGTCGAGTCCTTGGGCGTGGCTGTGGCAGGCATCGAGGGCGGTACAGCGGCTCCGGCCAACCGGAGCTGCGTCTGTAGGCTGAAATCAATGTTGTAGAACTCCAGGCTGGTGGCCTTGCTTGCCTCACTCGGCTTGGGGGGCATCACCAGGTCGGGATTGTTGCGCAGATCCAGCTGGTCGAGTCCCTCTAGCAGATGGATGGCATCGGGCAGTGTGATCAGGCGATTGCAGCTCAGATTCAGCTGCTTGAGGGCCCCGCACCGGCACACGCCCTCGGGCACCATCTCTAGTAGATTGTTGGCCGCCGAGAAGACCTCCAGAGCACCGAGCTTCCCAATGCCCGAGGGAATGCCCTCGAAATTCAGCTTGTTGTCGTTTACGAAGAGTCGCCGGAGCTTCGGGAGCTTGCAGAGGGCGGCGGGCAGGGCGGTTAGCTGATTGCGGCAGAGATTTAGGGACTCGAGGCGCTGCCAGGACTCCATGCTGGAGCTGAGCTCGTTAATCTCGTTGTCGCTGAGATTGAGACGCACCAGGGTGGTCACATTGTAGACGCAGTCGGGCAGCTTGGGCAGCGAATTGTGCGACAGATCCAGCTCACAGAGATTGGCCAGGCTGTCCAGGCTGGTGGGAAAGTTGAGGAGCGTCCGCTGCGTGCCGCTCATCTTCAGCACCTCGAGGCTCTGCAGGGAGGGCAGCTGGCGCAGCTGGAACAGCTCCAGGGGATTGTGCGAGAGGTCGAGGGTCTTCAGATTGGTCAGACGGCGCGTCTGGGGTGGCAAGGTTTCGAGGCGATTGTGCGACAGATCCAGAAACAGCAGATCCGTCAGATGGATGAACAGCGGGGTGGGTATGCACTCGATTTGATTGTGGCTCAGGTTGAGAACAATCAGATTTTTGGCCCTGTCCAGGCCGTCGGGCACCTCCTTCAGCTTGTTGTGCGACAGGTCCAGCGTGGTCAGCTCCTCTAGGTGGAACAGCTCCGGCGGTATGCCGCTGTTCTTCAGCTGGTTGTGCCTCAGATCCAGTGAGCGCAGGCAGGTCAGTTCCGTCAGCTCGCCGAAGATCTTCTCCAGCTGATTGTGATTGAGGGAGAGATGCTCCAGCTTCTGCAGCTGCCCCAGCTCCTCGGGCACCTCTTGCAGCTGTGTGTGGTCCAGAGTGAGCCATTGCACCCGCGACATTTGCCGCATGGAGCTGGGGAATGTTTGCTAAAATCAATCAGAACACATTCAATCATCAATCATCAATGGATATCAATCATCAATACAGCAGCAGCAGAAGGCAACAAAAACAAGCAGCTGTGCAGCTGTGGGATGACAAATTCCTCGCGTTCCGTCATAGATGACTTTTTTTTGTGACCTGTTTTTGGCAAGACACAAAAAACGCACACAGCGGGAGGAGGGGTCGCGAGGGGCGGGGAGGGAAAAGGGAGGGGAATATACTCACACTGAAATCATTTTTGGTAAAGTCAACACCGCGTATAAACGGTAGGACACTCATTTTGATAAAATCCACATAAAATTGATTTAAAAAACGACTACTCCGGGCGACGGCGACGACGGCGGACACGAAGATAAGCCACAAGCTGGCCTGGCCCTGTTCTTGTTATTGCTGCTAGCTATTCCTATTTCCACTGAATGATGTGTGTGGTGGTGGTAGCCAGGCCTCTGGCCAGGTGTGGAGCAGCTCTATAATTGGTGTGGCCAGCAACCTGCCACTACATACAATTTGTACACATCGATTGGATCGCTTAATAGGCAGTTTTGAGGCCTGGTCACCCTGATTACTCAGCTGCTTCGTGCGGATGAACGCCGATTAGTTTAACCAACACTATAGTGCTGCAATACAACTCAAATAACTTGTTATCGATATATATATATCGCATAATTCGCAGAAAATAATTTACGGAGAAAAACTTAAAATATTTTTAGATTCTTAAAGCAATGTATTTATTTCATATATTAGTTATCATAATATTTTCACTTAGTAGTTTTTTATAATAGTCCATCACCAGAAATTCGAAATTCCCAGGGCTGGAAAACGAATCCGTTAGTGCATTTAACCGAAATTTATGCATTTAAAACGTACTGGTCAAGGTAGAGTATAGCGAAGCCAATGAAAATCCGCCAAATTTAAACGGCGAAATTACGATTTTCAATAAACTTGAAATCAAGATCTGCCCGGCGACTTTAAAGCTGTTGCGAATGCCCAAAGCAAATTGCCGAGTACCAACTGCAGCCCTGGCACAATAATACTGAGGGTGGAAACTTGCGCACGCACCGCACTGAGAGCTTGCCTGTTTTGGGGGTTTCGAATCGGAGGAGTCGGGTCGTGAGTCTAGTCGAGTCTCCTGTTTTTATCCTGTAAAATACTGAACGTGCCTCTACGGCATATCAACATCGTATGCATAATCTAGAGGGTGTGACCAAATTGAACGACACAAAATTTTCATACTTTGCTCAGTCTTCGGAATGTGAAGGTCCTGCTCGTGTTTCCTTTCATAAAACTCAAACGAAACAACACTGAAACAATAGCAACAAAAGCCATTTAGTTAAACAATAAGTCAAATAAAGCGTGTTTTACAATATAGAAATGTCAAGGCCAAGGATTTATCGCTTAAAAGTGGAATAAAAAGTAATAATCATTTCGAATCAGCGGGATGCGGTGTACTCGTCGGTACACTCGGGCTTGATAAGCCCCCGAGAACTGGACGGAAATGGGGGAATATGAGGCTTTGTTTGTTGTGAAAAATTGTGTACCCATTTGGGTGGTCCCTGCCAATAACTGGGAGTTGTGTGCTTGATTAAGTGGAATCATTATGGGAAACCAAAAAATGTCATATAAACATTTAAGCCTTGATAAGAGGGAACTTTAATTTATTCCTTCACTGTTCTGTTTTTGAAGTGATTTTGAACACACATCTATTGCTGCAGTTCGAGGGCGGGTGCATGTGTGCGTAAGTGTCGTCTGTGTGTGTTTGTGCGTGATTTTGTTGCTATTACTAATGCAGCAACGTTGTTGCATTCGTTGTAATGTCCATGGAAACCCCTAAGAGTAAACTACATAAATGTTGCATTTCGTGGTGATGCAGCTGTCCGTGAGAGAGGAGGCGAAGGATGAGGGAGAAGTGGGCGCAGCAATTACGAGTCCGTGGTTGGTGTGTTCGGTTCGGCATGAAGCGAGACGACTTTGCCAAAGGAGGAATAAGGAAGCAGAGCGAACTTTTAATCAATAGATATATAAACACACGCACACACATGCACCCATCTACTCACGAAGTCACACACAGGGCGAGGGAGCAAGCGAAAGAGAGAGAAATAGCGAATTCAGAGAGCGAATAGGACAAACAAAGGCAACAATAATGGGAGCAGCAACAACAACAGTTATACTTTTAAGACAGCAAGGCAGTGCGCGCATAGGGAGCATAGAGAGAGAGAGAGAGTGAGAGAGTTTCCAGGCCAGGCCAGAGAGCGAGCACGCCTGTTACCGTTACTGTTGTTCTTGTTGCTGGATGGAGAAAAGGATGGCGGATGGCATGGCTGCTGCGGCAGGCTGGCAGGAAGAGGAAGACAATTGAACAAAATTGCTATTGCGGTGCCCAGGCCGCAGCAGCACTAATAAGAAGAAAGGAATAAAGGCGGAGACGCCAAACAACAGCTTTTTTAGGGTGTGCAAAATAAAAGTGTAAAACGCGGTAAAGCAAGTCCAACATGCAATAAAATAATGTTTAACTAAAGTGCATGAAAGTGGGCGTACATCAGGCAACGGCAACCTACTTATTGAGTAATTAAGGCCATGCCCACACATGGGCATGCGTACGCCCACACATACTGCATGTTAGGATGTGTGTGTATGCAGGAACCGTTTGGTTCATTGAGGTGCCCGCTGATGTGTGTGTGTGTGTGTGAAAGGGAGACAGCGAGTGAAAAGTGTAAATTTGTAGATCGGTGAAGGCAAGTTCTATTTATTAAAGGTGAGGCATTACCAGGAAACCCTATTGGGATAAATTTGTAGCTGTAAAAAAATAATAAATACCACTCTGGATAGGGTGTCAGTTAGAGAATTGCAGAGGCAAACGGGAAATTCGCAAGATTTACGGTAAAACCAACAGAGGCAGCTGGAGCTGCCCCTCTCCACGTTTCTCTCATTTTTTTTTTTGCATATTAAATCTCCTCGTACTTACACACATTTTCCAACGCTCTGCTTTGCTCTACACCCAATTTACCCCACCCCCGAAACGACACACACAGTGCACAACAATTTGGATTTGGTGTCAAGAGGTTAGGAAACGCCGCAGCCCCGTGAGCACGTAGAGCGTGTCAGAAGTGACGTCCAAACCCACCAACAACAAAAGGAACGGGGGGGAAAAGCAGACACAAGAGGGAGGACTCACACTCATCTCACACTCGCATACACACACGCTCAAGAGGAGTGCGAGAAATCAAAGGAGTGCGAGAGCAAAACCGTTAGGGGCTGCCCAAGAGAACAGCGAGAGTCAAGCAGGATGGGCGACTATCACGAGTTTACGGATCAATACAAGGTCCCGGTGATAGCCAAACTGCTCCATGCCCTGCCCCACTACAACATCACATTCCACAAGATCAACAGCACGTTCCGGCCCAACGATGAGATCTACCTAGAGGTAAGCAAAGAGAAATAAATAAATATTTCTAAAAACTAAATCTAAAACTATGTATGTTTACATTGTTGGACAATTTCTTAAATATAGAAGAAGATAAATACATATATATTCCGTTGGGCGGATAACTTTTGAAGGATTAAAGTATGTTTTATGGGGATAGCTTCGTTTCATTCTTAGATTTTGTTCTTAAATTCCAATTTCGAGCTGTTGTCCGCCACAAATATTTTGACTATGTTTGTCTACAACGACTGTAACGACAGGTGTCCAATCAGAAGAGTTTTCACTGTACAATTGCTTCCTACTCCAATTACAAATTTCTCGGTTTTATTTGCACAGAGTCTGGGCATCCTGGGATCGGTGCCAGCGGCGCTACTTATCGTCTCGCTGCTGGGACTACTCTTCTATCTGATGACCAGATGCTGCGACCGGAAACCCCGCCCGGCCCACTCGATAACCAGCCTGAAGGTGGCCCTCTCGATTGTGACTGTGATGTGCTGCGCCGCCATCGGCCTGGGCCTTTACGGAAACGATGATCTGCACAATGGATTGCTCGAGGTGCTGACCGCCGGACGGAAGGTGGACAATCTTGTGACGACCATCAGGAATCAGACGCACATACTGGAGAACACGCTGACGAATCGCATCAGGCCGCAGCTGGTGGAGCTGGCGGATATTTTCGATCAACCGGTGTCCAATCAGACGGCTCTATCCAAGCTCTTTGTTTCGCTGAACATTGTCCAGGGCAATGTGACCTTGGCCACGAATGCAGCCAGCGATATACGACGACCCCTGATGGGCATCTCCATGACACACTTTCTGACAGTAAGTCCGGATGCACCCCTTTTTAGAAACTCTTCTATATTTTCCCGCTTTCCTTTTTTGTCTTTTCTCTTTGAAGCGCGGCGACCAGTGGGAACTGATACGCTGGCCGGGCACAGTGGCTACCCTAGCCCTACTCCTTGTCCTTTGTGCTGTTCTGCTAGTGGGCGTGGCCAGGCACTCGCGATGCGCCCTGATACTCTTTAGCGTTTGCGGTCTGCTGGCCGTAACTGGCTCCTGGCTGATGTCCGGCCTGTATCTTTCCTCCTCGGTGGCTGTGGGCGATCTGTGCATAAGCCCAGCGGATTTCCTGGTATCCACGGCCCCCCGGGACCTGCCCACGAACGTGCTGCTGCACTACACCCAATGCGAGCCGGGGCACACGAACCCGTTCACCCAGCGGCTGAGAGAGTCGCAGAACTCGCTGAACAATGCCCGCAGTGCCATGGCCACCGTGATGAAGATATCCCTGGTGCTGTTCAAGTCCTCGGGCCTGCAGCCGAAGCTGGGAGCGGTGAATGCAGATCTCAATAGCAGCGAACGGCTTCTGACCCAGCTAACGGCTCTGGTCGATTGCAAGGCAGTGCATCATAACTTTCTGGCAGCCGCCCGGGGACTCTGCGAGGGAGGATTGCTGGGACTGGTGCTGATGCTGATTGCCAGCTTCATTGCGGCCATACTGCTGACGATTATGGTGTGGGTGGACTCGCACACGTGGATCTACATACGCAAGCGGAACGACTATGCCCAGGTGGATGAGCCGTCGTATATATCGCATCCGGCACCGCAGAACCATCAGCAGATGATGAACGCTGCCCGGACCCTGCCGCGCAATCATAATGGGTATGTTTTGGCCGATGCACCGGGGTGATCCCCCCGTTGGGTGATTCGCCCCCACTCGTGTCCTGCCGTAGCTTGAACCCAACCCGTTTCCCGCCTCCATTCTCTCTCTCTTCTCTCTCTCTCTCTCTCTCTTTCGATCTCTGTGCATCCGGTGTCGTTGCAGGCACTTCAGCCCGCCGGTTATCAGCGGCTCGCACACACTCCAGCATCCCAGCAAGCGGCAGCAGCACGAGATGATGGCCCACGCACACATCCAGCAGAACATGCGGGCCATGGGTACCCACACGCTGGGACGACTTCCGTCGCATAATCACAGCCCCACGCACATGACTGGTAAGTGGTACCCACGAAATCAGCGTGGAATCAGCGCCCGTACACTCGGTACATACCAAGTCACACCCACACCCACAAACCATGTATTTTCTCTCTCTCTTTATCTATCTATCTATCTATCAATCATTATATGGATCTTTATTGTTGATCTGTCGGGAGCCTCAATGGGGTTCGGAAATCGAATTGAGCTGTGGATTGTGGCTAGTGGTTTTTAAACCAAACTAAAAGAAGGCTTTTTCCGATTTTAAACCGGACTTAGAATACATTCCATGTATCTGTCCATATCCTTAGAGTGGAATATCGCTTAAATGGTTTGTTAGCTTATTATAGTGGATAACTTCTAGAAGATTTGGCTAAAAAGCGATAGAAAAACGGTTCGTAATAGATTTATAAGACAAGCATAACTATTCAGATTTTAGTACTACATTTTTTCACTAGAACCAGTTGCTGACTGAACCCTAAGTGGCATATATGTGAGATAAGTTGTTGTTTAAAATCGGTTTTTGTGCAAATAGTAACCCACCCTTTCAGTTTACGAGTATGTTCGAATGACGATATATAGCCTGTTAATAGTTAATAAATTGTACAAAAATAGGCTGGTAGGCCTGGTGCAATTTTCCGAATATACTGAAAAAAAATTTTTTTAAATTAAACGAGGTGGAACGTTGTGAGTTGCTGCGGACACCGCAACTCTACAGTTATACCCGATACTAAGTCAGTATGGCTCTCCTGCGGCAGACGCCGCTAATATTGAACCACACGACAAAGAGTGCGTGCGAGAGAGACAGAAAATCGAAATTCTGAGATATACGTTTTATAGTGAGATCTAACAGAAGTGCGGATACCAAATTTGGTTACTCTAGCCTTAATAGTCTCTGAGATTTGTGGATGCCCCAGATTTTCGTCCTTTGCGGGGGCGGAAGGGGGTGTGGCGAAATTTGGACACGAAACGGTCAAGGTCCGATATCACAGGAGTGTGGATACCAAATTTGGTTGCTCTGGCTCTTATAGGTTCTGAGATCCTTGAACTCATATTTTGCAATTGACAAAACCGACCATGAAACCTGTGTGTTAGAGAGAGACAGAGCGAGAAAGAATGAAATTGTTTTCTTGATTCTGGCTATAATCATTATACGATCTGGTTCAGATTTTGCACTGTAGAAGATATGGTCATCCTCACCGATTCTGCGTTTTTGGTTTTATCGTATCTTTAAAAATGTGGATGCCACAGATTTTCGTCCTTTGTGGGGGCGGAAGTGGGCGGGGCGAAGTTTTGAAATATTTTTGTAGCAGTGACATATCACAGAAGTCTGGATCCAAAACATCGTTGCTCTAGCTCTTATAGTCTTTGAGCACTAGGCGCTGAAGGGGACGGACGGACGGACAGACGGACAGACAGACAGGGCTCAATCGACTCGGCTATTGGTGCTGATCAAGAATATATATACTTTATGGGGTCGGAAACGATTCCTTCTGGACGTTACACACATCCACTTTTACCACAAATCTAATATACCCCAATACTCATTTTGAGTATCGGGTATAAAAACTGCTTTTTGCAGACTTGCGCACTTTCATAGTTTTCAGTCGGCATCTGCAGCTGCAAAAATTGATGGTTTATAAAGAGAAGAGTATGACCTTTCATGTGATATTTGATTTGTGTAGAAGCAATGGATTTACCTGAAGATACCAAGCCAAACTTTAGGTTTTTTAACATTTTTCATGCCCAAGAAAAGTGTACTGGGCTCTCATGCTTTCTCTGTTTTTTGTTGCTGGATTCTGGGGACCGACGATTCTGAGTAGGCAGCGGGGGGATCGGTAAGAGACGAAGAACAGGTGAACACCCGTGCGCCGTCTCTGTTTACGGGGCATGACGAAAACACCCCGCCGTAGATAAAAGATTGAATGAAATTGTAGATCCAATAGCTGGAATTTCGAATCAGTAGCATATCTCAAAACTGCTCGGACAACAAGGCGTGTTTTATCTATAGCTCAATTCGTTCTCATGGTTTCTTTGTATCTTTGGATCTTTCTTTACATGCAATGTATGCGCCCATCTATCGTCCATCGCTGCATTGACTCGTCGACCTCCTCATCCTGCATCCGCATCCGCATCCACATCCACATCCGTATCCGCATCCGTATCCTCCATCCGCCTTGCTAATTGAAATGTGTGTTGTGTGTGGCTTTTTGTAGGTCCCAATAATGGTAAATATGCAACCCTAAGCAAACAATGCAAAACTTTGGAAGCCAATGACTTTTACTGAAAACCGTCGCCACCCCCCGCAGCAGCAGCAGCCGCAGCCGCTTCCGCACTCGCCGCCAATATGCCGCCCACAACACAGGCCCAGGTCCAGGCCGCACAGGCGCATGCCCAGCAGCAGGCCCAACAACAGCACCAGCAGCAGCAACAGCAGCAGCAACAGCAACAAATGGGAGGACCCCAACCCATTTACTGCCATCATCCACACCAGCACCCACACCCGCATCCGCACCAGCATCAGCATCCGCACTCGCATTCGGCTGCCGCCGTGGCCGCTGCGGTCCAGCATCAGCACGCCATTTACCACCAGCAGCAGGCCCAAGCCCAGGCACAGGCCCAGCAATATGGCACCTATACGACGGCGGCGGCGGCGGCGGCAGCGGCGGCCCATCATGCCCCGCATCACCTGCCGCCGGGTCAGAGCCAGATCTATCAGCAGATTCCGGCCCATCTGGCCCCTCAGCTGGCCGCCAATGGGAATCCGCATTCGATCTACCAGCCGCTGGTGGCCGTCAGCCAGGGCTCAATTTATGTTTCCAATCTGGCCACGATGCGACGGCAGAATAGCCAGGCTGGACCACAGATACCGGCCCATCATCATCCGGGGGCAGTACCGCCACCCAATCCCCACCAGCAGCAGCAACATGCCCAGCCCCCGCCGCCGTCGCAGCAGCAGCAACAGCTGCACCAGCTCAAGTCGCCACAACAGCACCAGCCACATCCCCAACAGCAGCAGCAGCATCAGCATCCGCACCCGCACCCGCAGCAGCCCGAGTCGGATGTAGTACCCATTAGCACTGCAATGGACACGGCCATCTACGATCGGGATAAGCAGATCTACAAGTGCTCCACCCTGCGGCAGGGTGGAAAGTTTGATCCCAAGTACAAGCCCTCGATACTGAATTGTCCCTTGCCGGAGATACCCAAAGATGCGGAGCAGCCCAAGGTGGAGTCCATCTACCAGCAGAAGCAGCAGGCGCATCATCAGAACTATTCCAAGTAGGTATTGCCTCCGATCTGTATTCGTACTATCCTTTGAAAACTCCTCCTCGCCCCTGCCAGGACCCTGCAGCGACCACCGATGAAGCTGCCGCCGCAGATGAAAGCCATTCCACCGCCCCGCATTGGAACGCCCACATCGCCACCACCGCCATCTGCACAGCCCACGCAAATGCTGAGCGAGAGCGGAGGAGCCGCCGTCGTGGGCCTCCAAAACGGTGGCCCCAACAACAACAGCGAGGACACATCACTGCCACCGCCGCCGCTTGAGGCACAGACGGCACATCATGTGGAAGCGACTCCCCCCAAGTCCCGGATGGGACAGGCGGCCAATGGAAAGGCGGGCAACGGTCTGGCCCTACACAACGGCGGAGGAAGCGTCGCCACAGCGGCTGGAGTGGGCTCCACAGTGGATGATGATGATGATCTACCGCCGCCGCCGCCAGCGATAACCGACGAGAGCAACTATGCGGTGACCGAGCTGTAAAAAGGAATAGCAATGGGAATGGGAATGGGAATGTAATTGAAAACGGGCTGGGATGGGCTTGGGCTTGGGCATGGGTTTTGGCGTCTTCCAGCGGACATTACTTCTAGACTTTTTTGTATTATAGACACATGGCGCGAGAATGATATGGATTAGAACAGAAAGGAGGTGGGGTGGGGTGGAATTAGTGGCGACTGTTCCTGTTTCTTGATTTGTTGCATTTATCGTAATCGTATCCTACAACCGGAATCCTTCTTTGTGCATCCTATGCAAGTGAAAGCTATTACGATGGATAGCCCACAATTCGACTTTTGTATATACTATACACTAGACATTACGTATATATCTAAATCTACATAGGATATATATAAATATATACACTATAAACGCACACAGACAGACCGACAAAACTCGTGCATATTTAGATATTTGACTTATACTATATATATACATATATATATACCATACTATATATAGAACATATATGTAACATATATCAACGATCTATGAATTCATATAAGTCTATAAAGACACGGTTATTCCTTTTTGATAATAGCATATTTTTACCAATCGCTACAGAAACACTTTTTAAAATTGTTAAAAGACAACAATTTAAAAAAAATGTATTTAAAAGCCAAGAGACAGACAGCAATTATGGGGACAAGAATATTGTAATATACAACATTAATCTATAAACAAAAAAAAAAAGGATAAATCTTCACCCAGAAAATTAAAATCGGGATCGTAGTTTATAAGTTCTAGGAATCGAAATGTAGTTGAAAGTTAGCAAACGTGTTTTTTTTTATGTACTTATGGCACTTGTCGAGAGTCAATTTTTATCTAGAAACCCGGGCCTCTGAATCCAAATGTGTGTGTGTGGAAGATGTGGGGGCAAATCCTTCAATACTCCTATATTTCCTTAAAGGAAATCAATATTCCTTAAATCTGTTGATATTTTTAATAATTAGTTAATGCGTATATGTATGTTCCGTTGTCGAAAACGATAATCAAGCGATCGTTCAACTAATACTATACTCTGTACATTGCATGGTTAATAGATCGATTTCCCCTAATCAGTAATCTTTCGAACAGAATTTTGCATTTAAACTGATTTACTGAACTGTTTTATAGTGCGTGATGTGTGATAACTATTCTTAACTCTAGTCATTCCAACATTGGAAATCTGGATATCCTGGGAAAATCTGTTAACATGACTCTTCGGGCTTCAAATAGTGAATAACTAAAGCCAGATGTAATTTATTTCCAATGATTGAATTATTGATTACTTTTAAAAGGTCACTCCAACAGATATTCCTTGCCCCCATATTTCCCCGCATCTCCAAGCATTCGGTTCGGATGGCCGGTGGTAGTAGGTAGTGCTCGACTCTGTCCTGTGTCTGGGTTGTGCGTCAGGTTGATCCAACGATTGCGGATCGCCTGGGACTGGCTGGGGGTTGAATCGATTTAGGAACGGGCAGACAGACGAGACGAACGGAACGAGTAGACTTCGTTTGGATTTGACCCCTGCGATTTTATTGTGTATCTAACCTAAGCTTAACATGGAATGCATTTATTATACATAAACTAGCACATATGAATATACAACTATACAACTATACACACAGGAACACGAACAACCAACAAATAAATATATACATTAAAGTATAGATATATAATTGGAATATATAGTAGTACTAACTGTACATTTAGTAGCTAAACGAAAGGCAGGAAGGGGAACGAGCCCAAGCATACATACATATATGACGTACGAGTATAGCTTAAACCAAACGAAGACAAACGATAACCAGAAAAAAACGAGATTTAGATTCTAGACTTGTCATTGGAACCGAATAGCAATATATGAACTAACAGAACAGATCATAACAGAAAGTACTGCCCTCCCAACAACTAGTCTTTCCCCCAAAAACTGACAAAGAAGACACCAAACTGCAAAGTTAAATAGATATATATATGATATATATTAAATATAGCTAGTTATATATACAGACACACAAATGCCTATCAACTACGAGTATACTGCAGCAAAAGCAACAGAAAAAGCAACAGCAAAACCGCAAAGAATAATCGATCGAGTTGTGGGGATAGAGTTCCTTTTAGAGGAATTCCCCGAGTCAGAGTAGAGACCAGACCAGAGGCCAACGAAGCGACGAACGAGGCCAACCAACTAAGGCAACCCCGAACACTGCCCGAAACACACAGCGAAAGTTCACAACATTTACAGATAAATTGAATAGCTATATACATAGATACTAATATACATATATTCGTAAAAACAAACCTTCACTGATCCCCGATCAGTGATCATATTATATACACTACATCGCAATGAAATGATCAATTGTAAAATATTAACGATGGAGTAGTACTCAAGACGAAATTTACCCAATAATCTTTATAAAAAAGAAACAAACACACACTGGAAAAAGAACGTTTTTAAAAGTAAATATGTATAGATCGTGTAAAGACAAAAAAAATGAACAAACTAATCAATTTTTTTTATTCGCTTATTATACAAATACAAAGTACATATGTATGTTATACACAACCAAGCAAAAAAAAAAAAACAAAAACAACCAGAAAATTATTTAAAAACGCAACCCCTTTTAGAGAGATTGTATGTAAAGCTCTGCTCCACCGGGGGGAGGTTTAATAAAAAAACTTTAAATTAAACACTCAACAAAAAACCGAACAGAATCGATTCGAACCTTAATGGGGGATCCCCCATTCAGCCCCAAAAAAGATAAATAAAGGTACCAAGAAACGTGAGCCCCCCCGAGAAGAGAGATCCATTTGGTCTTGACCGTTTCGGACCTAGGTCGAAATTACATTCAAACATAAAATTAATATTATACATATATATATAAATACATATATATATATATTAATATTACATAATTAGTTCGTAAATATATTTCTGTGTTAAATGTTGTCATCGTACGCGTTGTAGTTATTACAAAACAAAAGAAGAAAAACATAAAACAAACAAAATACAGACAAAACAAGGTTATAAGAAAAGATGAAGAAAAAATCCGCAAAATGAAGAATTCAAAAATCGAAACAAAATTAGCGAAAGTAGCGATTCTTTTCGAAGGCTCAACGGCAGCAGCAATAAGCAGCAAAAACATAAGACAAGATCCAGTTGTACAACATATGCATACATACATATATACTTATATAACTATTTATATAGTATATATGCAGACATATACTTAGTTAAAGAGAATGTAAAGAACAGAGGCAAACAATGGAACCGCTTAGTTGCATATTAAACAAAAAATTAAATCTAACAAATCATAAGAAAAGTTTGAACACTCTTGTAAGGAATAAAAAACGAAACAAAATTTAATTAATAAGTGTGTGCCTCCAGAAATCCGTTTCCCCCAGAAAAATATTCGGGATGGCACCGAAATGGGTGGGGCGGGGAGTCAAAAATGTCTGGATTGAAAATATTTTATGCGCAGAAATAGAAAACAAAAACACAAGAAACAAATGGGGAAACGGAAAAAACAAGACAAAACCCCCCTGGATGGAAACATTTATTTCAGAAGCAAGCAGCAACAAATTAAAGCGCTAAAAAAACCCAACAAAAATATTAAATAAAATATAAATATAAAATTTAATTGCATTAGTTAGATGGAGAAAATTTGTTTTAATGGGAGAAGCGGAAACTCAAAGATTAAACATCACTCAAGGGTAAGAATGCTAAAGCATATAGACAGATCTTAAAGACATAAAGCATCTGGCTTCCATTTTAGAGTATTTTAAAAAGATAAGATCGATTGTATCTGTGGCTTTTGTTATTATAGTTTTACAAAGGGGAAACATCACGAAGAGTGAGTTGCTTGGAAAGATTATTATCTATAAGGTCTGTTCTTTGGATCTTTGAAAAACAAATTTTAGCAGGCCCAAAATAGATGACCCCCTGGCAAGAACACTCAGTCCCAGCGAGTTCCTCTAGAAATTAGTAGTATTTAATTCGTACCATGTTTGTGTTAAATTTGACCCAAAAATTCAACGGAACCAAATTTGTTTTCTTTGTTCGGCTTTGATTTTGCGATAAGCAGTACCTCGGATAAGATTAGATATGATAAACTGGATAAATATTAAGTAGTGTAGGACGGCTAGAGAAAAAAAGACACCATCTTTGTCTAAATTATTACACAATTTATTTTTGTCTGTTTGTTTGTTGCTTCTATCATATTTTGTGCAGAATTTGTTTTCTTTTTATAGCAGCATTTTGTATAATAAATATATTTTATTATTAAGTATATTTCTTTCCTTTCTTTTGTGGTTTTTCTCACTTATATAGCTTCTTACAAAAATTAGAATATAGCAATTTAGTGCCACACACAATTAAACATTGAACAATTGCCAAAATATATATGTATAAACATATATATACATCTTTCTCAAAGGTACTTGCATCGGAATAATAAATACAAATAAGGAGATAAAATATAATCAAAGCATTAAACAAAAAAATATATATGGGTTGACAGGGAAAATTCTGTTGGATTTTTCGCTCTTTTTCGGCTTGGGATTAGAGACAACAACAACAACAATGATCGGAATAAAGTATAATAATACTTATATCAAATAAAATGTATAAGATCATAAGAATAGGCAATATATAAATACATAGCAATTTTATAGGTTTTTCTTTTCAAATTTGTATAAGAGAAAAATCTTTGGAATTGTTGGTTTTTCATCTTCTCGTTTGAAGGGTTGTTAGGGTTTGTTTTAAGGGGAAGGTGGTGATTTGGGCTAAAGCCAGCCTTCTATATAATATTCTTTTCCTTTTTATAGCTCTGTTCTGCGGTTTGCTAAGCCTTGTCATCCTAGTCGTTGTCCTTTGATATTTGCTTTGCGGCCATTCGCTCTTGAAATCAATTCATGAAGCTGGGGCTGTGCCTGGGCCTAAGTTAAGTTATCTTTTTAATTTTTTTCCAATAATTACTTTTGCTTTTAATTATTGGTAATTGCACTGTTTGCGGCCACCAATTCGGGGACGACCGAGGAGCTGGCACTGCTCTGGCTGACAGTCCGAGCATGATCCACATGGTTCAGAGTGGGCGGAGGCACTGCTGCTGTGCCTATCGTACCTGCACCGCCTGAATTCAAGCCCGCTTCGGGGACGTCAGGCGAAGCCTCACCTGATCCGGCCACGGGCTCCACAGTGGGAAAGACGGGCTGCTGTTGCGTGGATGTTGCACCCACTGGCGTCTGCACCATGGGTGTTGGTGGCGAACGATTCGCTGGCAGCTGATGAGCCGTTGCTCCAGTCATTTGCATGTGATACCTGTAATGCACGTACATTTTAATCAAACGTACATTCAAGTCTTTAAATAATTCCAAGCTCACTTGTAAATATTTTCCGTGCTCTCGACCACGCCCTGGGTTAGATTAAGGCTTCGGCCCTTGATGCCAGACTCCTTGGCTGGTGGGGACCACCAGTTGAAAACGCGTCCGACAACGGGCACATGCCGCAGGATGCCCTCCTGCCAGAGTTTCTCCTCCGATTCGCGTTGAAGATCAGCCGTGACAGCTTCAATACCCTGAGAACAGAAAAAACTCAAGCTTGTGACTTGTCAATTTTAGGGACATTGAGGATATACCTTCTTGACAATCTCCGACATGGTGTCCAACACTCGCGAGTTCTCCTGGACACTCTTGCCCACAGTGACAACCAAATCAAGGAGCTCCTCCACCTCGGTCTCGTGAGTGACCATGCCAAAGCGCACACAAATCAGTCCGTCAGTGCCCTCGCCCAGCGAGAAGGCATTGTCCGTTGACTTGAGAGTCTCGACCAAATCAATGTTGAGCTTGTTCAGCTCGGTTTTGGCCTGATCCGTCAGTAGAGACTCCCAGCTCTCAGGAACAAACCGAACACCGCCCATGCCCGCCCATTCGGGTAGGGGAACGAGACGCAACACCTCGCTGCGCTCCACCAGGTAAATGAATCGTGCCTTGTGCTTGATGGTGGCCCGCAAAATGTCCACATGAGCCTCCAGACTCTGGGCGAAGCTTTCCAGATTCTCAGAGCTGGGTGGCTGCTCCCCGAGGCCCAGTTCCAGGGGACAATAGCGAATGCAGCTGCCATGTGTGGGATGCTCAATCACTTCAAAGTCAAACTAGAGTGTCAAACAGGGACAGGCGTGAGAAATTTGAATGATACGAGTAGTTTGGCTGCTACTCACATTGGGGCAGTCACG
Organism: Drosophila miranda; assembly: GCF_003369915.1. Classification (NCBI taxonomy): domain Eukaryota; kingdom Metazoa; phylum Arthropoda; class Insecta; order Diptera; family Drosophilidae; genus Drosophila; species Drosophila miranda. Next base: position 7,838,756 of record NC_046673.1, read on the forward strand.
CTGCAAGATCTGGCCCAGCCAGGAGTTGAGGCGATCAAAATAGGAAGCATTGTTGATCTTCTCCAGGGGCTTGAGGCCTCCCGTCTCGCGTTCGGCCGCCTCGAGGTTGCCGGAAATTGGAATGGTTGTGCTGCCATCGAACTGATACGCCACCACGGGTGCAGCCGCGTCAAATAAAGTGTTAACATCGAATGGACTCTGGATAATGTCCGACAGAGAGGCACCAGTCTGTGCCCCGGGTGTGTGACTCTGTTTGCGACATAAAATTATGAGTTTCATTTAGAAATACCCAAAAGATCTCTCTCTCTCTCTCCGCTTACCAGCACACGAATACCCTCGCATTTGGAGGCGATTTCGAATAGAATACTGCATGTCTGAAATGCCACATGGAGGCGCTCGGCAATCGCTTTCCTGCCCAGCGCCTGCAGACTGGTCCACAGCGACAGCGAGTTGAGGCGTCGCGACAGGATCGGATCGGATTCGAAGGCACTTAGAGCACTGTTCAGGAGTGGACGATGCAACAGGACAATGGGCAGACTGGGAACTCCCAGCCAGCTGCCCAAATTCAGGGCCATCGAGTGCAGGACATCGTCGACATGGCCCCGGCTCTGGGCACACACGAGAGCGGCCAGGCCATGGCCACTGGCATGAAGCCACATGTTGTGCGGCTTGCACACGTCCCGCAGTCGCTGCAGGCTGTCCACGTAGCCACATAGCGATGCCCCAATGTCCGCTACCACCAGCAGGGGGGTCCTACTGGCCGACAAATCCAGTTGGATTTGCTTCTGCAATTGGGTCAGGTCCATGGTGCCGTACTGACTGTGCTCGGGTATGATTTTAATGGCGTCTACCGGGATGCCCAGCTGGCGGCAGGCATACTGCAGCCTCACCGGTGTCGTATTCTCGGAAATGTAGAAGCAGGGCTGAGCCAGGGCCGGAATCCCACCCTCTAGATAGCCGGGGCACCGGGCGACGATGGCCAGGCGCACGGTGCGTAGAATGGCATCAGCATTATCTGCGTGAAAGCTGCTGGCTGGATTGGTGAAGTGGAACAGTGTGCCCAGCCAGCGGGTGGCATCTCCGGATATGCTATTAGTCACACGCAGCAAATGCTGCCGGTCTAGATGCGACAGATACGCCACAATGCTGTGAGAGATAAGGGCCAGATGAGAGACATCGTCGAGGGCCGGTAGGGGGAACTCGGGATCATCAACGCTGTCCGTGTAAGCCACTAGTTGTTCCAACGACTTCAGTATATCTGAGGGCACACGATGCTCAGGACGCAGCTGGGTGAACGGCAGTTGATCTAACTCTTTACCCACCGTATGCGGATCGGATTCCTCCTCGACATCATTGGCGCTGGCTCCGTTCGGACTGTCGCCACCTGCACCCGCACCCGTACCCGGCACGGTCTTCACATTCTCCAGTCGCTGCAGGACCTGGGACGATCTGAGCTCCAGCTCGGCCAATCCCGAACGAATCTGTACGATAATCAAACATGAATGCAAAATAAGAGAAAAACAGCGGAGATGTAAACAAGAGACGATAACAGCGCTCGTCGCCTTGCGTTGACGTGTCTTCCGTCGTCGTCAGCAAATCGAAGAGGCCAGCGGAGAAAAACACACAGAGAGAATCGGGGGGAAAGAACTACTCACACTAGAAGCGGCTATTTCGGCCACCGCTGGCGTCGATGGGCCTGAGGATGGTGGTTCCTGAGTAGCTGGTATCGTTGTCGGCTCGTCATCAACTCTACCAGCCGCTGACATGGTTCTGATGCGCTTATTTTACTTTATCTCTTTGATGCGAAGTAATTGTTTTCCTCTGTGTGAGAGTGTGTGTGCTGCTGCTGCTGATGTAGATGGTAATTCATCGATAGTTGTGTGCCAGCAGCAGCTGACACTCCTCCACTTCACACTCAATGAACCAATAGTTCTAAGCGATGCTCGATATTTTGTGCTATCAGAACCAGTTCACCTCGCCCGGAACTATGATCAACTTTGTTAAAATTAAAATATGGGCAAATCTTAATAAATTATACAATAAATATAATATAAATAATAATAAATCAAAATAAAAAAAATAAATTTTGATACAGTTGTGTTCATCTAAAAACAATAATTTTCGCACACATCAAACTAGTTCTTTTGAGAACATAATTGTGAACTAGCGCATCACCATTGCGATATATTATGCTACTTATCGATATTTTGTTGAGCCACCTCTAGTTTTCAGCCAGCGCGCATTTTTTAATTTCACTTTTAACACGAAATAATTGGATATTGGTGGTGTTTGGTGCTGTTTGGTGCTGTTTGGTGCTGTTTGGTGCTGTTTGGTGCTGTTTGGCCGTATGCCAGTTGCCCGAAGAGAGCCGCCTAATGCGAATTTGAAGTTAGCCAACAGATGTTGTCATGTTTGCATTAAATAAAATGCAACTTTTCGCTAGATTATGTGAGTGTAGACTAGAACATGTAATGTCTTTTTTCCTCCCTGTGTTTGCCTTGCACTGAACATCGAATATATGTACTCATGTGCATAAGTTTATCTGTGTGAGTGGTTTGCCTGCAGCTTTTCACTTTATTCATGCATAAACTTTCCACAGAAGAAAGTTTCGCGTAGCAAAAAGTTGCTACGGGATTTGCTGCTAACTTGGGCTACCCTGCTTTCCCATCTTCGCTCCGCTATCCACCTCTTTGGACACATGCAAATAACATATCGATGCTGCTTTTTCAAATAAAGCCAAAACCGATCCCCCGCTCTTTGTACCAGACCGCCCTTTTCGTGGCTTTTGGCCATCGTCGTCGTCGTCGTAGTCTGTTGTCCCAGGGGGATTTAGTGGCATTGCCGGAACGTGCTGCTGCACATGCATCAATTGGGGGCCAGCACACAGCACAGCTGTAGCTGCACGCTATTGTAGGGGCTACGTTAGAACGGAAATACCGTTAAAGCCACAAAAACCAGCACCACACAGCAAATATACGCAGATACCCGCACATATGTATGTATGTATGTACATACTCGTTCATATGTGTTAGCACATCAAGAAGTAAAATAAATAATGAAAAAAAGCCTAGCTGCCGGTCTGAAGCTACCAGATCTATCGCTTCAATGTTATAGTCATCGGATTTTTATAAAATTTTCTTTTTCTATGAGTAAACACCTGAAACTGTGGAATTTGGTAGAATTATCATCTGAAACAAGAATGAAATCGCTGAATGCAAAGGTTTTGCATTGGACCTACAATGTAAATGCTCCACAGTTCCTCACACGACGTGCTGAGAGTCTATTTTTCCTAGAAACATACGGATGCTAATCATCTTTATGGATACGAAAATTCTTCAAAATGTACAAGTACACAAAGTTGCCTGGTTAAACCTTTTAAGCCCTGTCCAAAACTTCTATCATTCAATTTGGGCAAGAAGGTTTCATATAACTAAACATACATATATGAAAAATCATTAATTGTTTCTGGTAAAAAAAACGACAGAAAACAATCATTCATATAAATGCTAAATATTATAAATAGCTGTACATATGGTATAATCCGATTTTGATATCTTTTAATGAGTTATACCTACATATACATATGTCCATAAAACATACAATAAAGCTCATAAATGTTACTTGATATTATCTAAGGTGATATTAATCTGAGTCAGACACAACGTACATACGATTATCCATATGACTGAATGTGGATCTGAACATTCTGAACATACTGAAAAAAACTACAGATATACTACACATTCTCTTTGGGATCGAAAAGTTTAGTGCGATGCGTACATCTAGTCAAAATAATAATATATTACTCCAAAAGCATGAACAGTGGATGCGGGCTTTACAAATCATTGTTTGACCAAAATGTTGCCCGGCATTTGATTTCTGTTGATTAAAAAGCCGCAAAATTAAATTTTGTACCATAAATCGTCTGCCCTTTTTCACCACTTGTACCATAATTCATATAAATTTGTTTTTGCAATTTCGACTGCAAATATACACACATATAATTGCAAAATGCGGGCTGGGGCCAACAAATTTCATAAATTTCCTTAACATAATTTATTTATTTTTATTTATACTTTTTCCTCCATGACCAACGGAATGCCCCCCTCCCGCCGACCAAGTTTTGATTATATAAATGACGAACACGCAGTGTTTGGCAGGCTGCCTGCACTGAATGGATGGGAGTCCCTCTCTCACAGGTGTAACATGTATGCCAAGGTGCCAAAGCAAGCAAAAAAAAAAAAAACCAACTCAAGGCCAAACCACTTGACTAGAAAGAGATGCCATGAGACAGTCAGACAGGCGGAGATGATGGTGAAAGAGGCAATGGCTCGCAGGTGTGTGCGGTGCGGTGTGGTTCAGGTGTGCGTGGGAATCACCAGCGACCCACGCAGAGGTGCAAAGTAGTTGCCACTTAAAGGGCGCAAAAAAAAAACTTCAAACAAACAGCAGCCAAAAAGCTTTGAAGGGGTTTCTCTTTGGTGTGGCATCTCTCTGAATGCCAAATGGTTCTGGAGAGGGGCGGCGACCCACTGTATATGCAGATATGCGCCGGGTATGTTGCTTTGGGCCATTGACAGTAAATCTGTTCAAGTTGACTTGGCAGAAAGTATGAAAAAGAGCCCGAAAAAAACTACACACTTGCACAGTAAAAGGCGAATGGAAAAAAATAAGAAACGAGAACGATTCCGAGCATGCACAAGCGTATAAGCAACAAGATACGAGTATTGTATGTTGAAGAAGTGTGGCAGGACTGGAGTCGTCTGGATAGTTCACAGATATCAGCCGAATCAGGTTCGTGGGAGATTTGCAAGGAATATCACAAAAAGAAGTCAAAAAACTATATTTTTATTTGATATGGAAAGAATACGAAAGTTCACTGATTTCCAGACAGGATTGCCCTCGGAATTTTCAAAGCAAACCTCTTCCATTGGGTGAACTTTGGTCTTGAGTTCTTTAAATGCTTTCAAAGAATTCCGTTTTGTTGGAAGATTTGCTACTTTGGATCATTTTGCTTTAAATGCTTTTAATTGGAAAGGTTGCTGGGCCCAAACATATACATATGTACATACATATAAATCTACAGAGCTACTACATTCTTCTATTAATGGCTTTTTCTATTAATTCTTACGAAAATGGCGAACCCCTTAAGAATATTTACCAAATTTCTATAAGAAAAACTTGGCTTGAACAGCTTTTAAATGTGGAAAGTTGTAAGGAGTAGACAGGCGAAAATCCTCTAGCTGAACCCTCCATGAGGATGGCAGCTGGGCAATGGAAACTCAAAACCCCAGACAACTTGTAATACATTGCCGCATGCTCCCGTCAAAAGTAATGCAGTGTCTAGTTAAGGAACTACTCCCATCATAGAGAGGGTTACTGTCGACGGATGCGCACCACGGTATTGACAATAAGAAAGGGCTCCTGTCCGCGATAGCGCTAGCACAATGGGCCTTTAAAGAGCCCAAGCCCCGGTTCTTTCAAATAGTTAGATTCTTACTATCTAAGACCGGTTGCTAATAAGCGTGCGATTACATGTAGCACATCGCAAATGAATACAACTTTGTATGAGCAGGAAAAAAATGAAAACATATTTTCCGATATTTTAAGTTTCTATTTATACAATTGGATATTTTTCCCGTATAACTTAATATATTAAATACATTTATTTCTAATCACACCTCAAATTTAGCTTCACCCAAATAGACCAAAACAACAGATAAACTGGTACCGATATCAATAGTTGGCATGGGTTACAGAAGTAGATTGTTCCTTACTTCACGAATTCTTCATTTTCTTTTGGTTTCATACAATGCGATTGGCAAAACGAAGGCTTATTTAGTTAAAGTATTTCAATTTACAAATGAAAAACAGCTTTTTTTTCTTTACATACATATGTATGTATCTTAGAGGGAAAATCATCTTGTGACTTGGCTTAAACAGCTTATTAGTGGTTCACGGATTCGCAGTGTTCTGTTAAATGTCAAATTACAACAGTCCCTCTGTGTGTGCCGGTTTGGATTGGTTTAATCCGCTGCAGTTGGGTGTATTTTGACCTGGTGTCAGAACGGTATTATTTTGACGTTCGTAGTAAAGTGGGAGGCGGATGGATTGTTTGCTCTACGCTTTGATCTCCTCCTACCTTCTGTCCTGCTGTCAACTCCGTTCAACTCAATTTGATTTTTATTCTGTACGTTGTTTTGTGGCTCGCTGATTTATTCAAAAGATTTTCAATATTTAATTGCTTTTCGCTCGAGAAGAAACCCCTTGTGTGTGTGTCCGGCTGTGTCGTCGGTCATATTTTTTTGTCCAGAATTTGCACGCTATTTATTATTTATTTGTTGTCCATTATTAAAGATTTCGAGTTAAAAGCTTAATGTTCAGCATTTATATTTAATTAATATTTTTTTAATTTAGTTTTTCTTTATGTTTCACTGTTTTTTGTTTCTCTTCCCGCTCTTCGCCGTGTGTTTTTTATTCGTTTTTCGGTTGCACTTTTTGTGCGCTTGTTCTGTTGGCCCCCACTTCGAAAATGCCTTTGAACTAAATTGCTCTCTCTCCCTCTCTTTTGCTCGCTCTACACCTCACTCTCTCTATCTCTCGCTTTCACTCTTCCTTATATATGTATATGCGTGTGTGTGAGTGTATGTGTGTGCCTACCTACATTGCATGCAGTTGTTGTTGCTGCTGACGCCGCTGCTGCTGCTGCTGCTGCTGCTGCTACTTCTGTGGCTGCTCTGGCATCATTGCCATCATCATCATCGTCGTCGTCGTCGTCGCGGGCGCTTGGCAACCCTGACCTGAATTTAACTCTAAAATTTGTGCGCGCTCTAGAATTTCTCTTTTTCTATTTTTTTTTTTTTGCTTCCCTTCGTGTTCCTCTGTTTTGATACCCTTCGAGCCAGGCTCAGAACTTTTCCAGACGAATCTTGTCCGTTAGTATTAAACTTTCCCAATTTCAAACCCTTTGCGCCGCATACTACAATCTAGGAACGGATCATATAGTGCAGTTTAGTAAGATAAAAACTTTTATTTTGGTTTAATCGTTCAATTACTTGGCTCTTTGTTTTGAGCCAAATCTTGATCTTGATCCAAATATTATAGCAGCTATAGCAATCATTTCTAAGAGAAAATCACTGTGGAAAGTCGTTGCCATATTTATTCTATGTCTTTTAATTGAGTCCACACATATGTATGTACATGTATTCATTCAGTTTAAGGTTAGTTTGTACAAACCTACTCGAGAAATCATCAATGGAGGAAGTTCTTCAACACCGTTTTATAATGCTAAATACTACGCCTGAAGTCATCAACCATCAACTGTGTTGCGCCTGGACATCTGTTGAAATCGGACAAGCAATTACTGTGTTTGACACCATAATAATTTGAAAACTTTAAACACGTTTTTGCTGTAAAGGGTATACGAATGTCCGACCCCTGAGCTCCCCTTACTTTCCTGTTTGTTGCTGTTTTCGTGGGGCATATCTGTAAGCGAGTCGCACACACACACACAGCCAGCGAGAACCAGTGAAAGTCATGCTCACATGTGTGTGAGTGTTAATTTAATATTTGTTTGTGCCGCAAAACGAAGAGTAAAATAAGAGTAAATTTAAATTTTTTCAAGTTAGTTGCACCTTGTAAACCGTGCGTGATGCGCACGGGATTAGTAGTAGTAAAAAAGCAGGACCCCTGCAAATAAATATCACAAAGGCATACCAGAAAGAGTTCTGGACATTTTCCAGTATTTAATTCAAAAATTCTGAAAATGCATTAAATACTTTATAGAGAAGAGAGAATATAACCAAATTTGGTTTAAGTCTCATAAGAACCTGCTTCGTTGGTGTCTGCAAGAAAAGTTGAGAGAGAAGAGCGGTCTGCTTTAACAAAGAGAGAGAGAGAGAGGGAGAGCGCATGTAGCACTTTTCGGCTCCGATACCAACTCCGGCCTTTACGCATAAATATATTGTCGTATATGAGTTACTTTCTATATTCCATTTCCTGCATCCGACCAATTTTATAATAGCCTCTTCAAGGGCAGTCGCCAAGGAAGCACATCAATCCACTGGCCAAGTAGGGAAATGCTCGCAAGCAATTCATCAATTACGACGACCAGTAAGTGGTTCAATCTCATAGTGCCAGTACCCCACTTCTATCATCAAATCTGTCAGAGAATTTCCCGCAAGTAACTTAAATACAGCTCAAACCACCAGTACTGGCATTTATGCTCTATCCTTGCGTCTTCCGCTGCCACAGCCAGTGGCAGTTCCCAATCCCATTCCGATTCCGATTCCCATTCCCATAGCCAATGCCCCGTCAGGTATGCCAGCTTGTTGTGTGTTGGAGTTATGTGTGTAACTGCCATACACACAATGTCCTTCTTGCTTTGTCCCTAGGCTAGCGGTGGGTGAGCCGAGTCAGTTGGTTAAGGGCCCTGTCAACTGGCATACGAAACCAATTTCCTTTTTATGGCAAATGAAATGAAAATTTGAAATGACCACAAAACCAGACAGACCAAACAGACCAAAGCAGAGGAGATAGAGCGTGATAGAGATGGAAGTGAAGAGGGAAAATCAGGGAATCGTTGGGAAGACAAGAAAGGAGGGGGCTGGGGAATATCTGTGCAGGAAATAGCCACTCGGACATGATGCAACAATGTACGGCAATGCCAACTCGGCGTCTGCCCGTATGACAATCACCTACACCATGCACTATGCTACTATCTAAAATGATAATTAAATACTATATCCTAAGCATATGTGGTTCTTAAAGTCAGCAAGGGAAAACCATTTATAAGTATTTGTTTGTTTTTTTCTAAAATGTATGCAGAATTTACTCTTAAGTAGTACTAGAGTTGAGAACTTTCGTCTTTTCTTTCATTTCGGCTCGGGCTTGTCATATCCAAAAGAGCTACTATTTTTCCACTACCTAAATGGGAAGTTATTCTGTTCTGTGCTTCAGATATTCAGCTCTAAAAATCAATGTCAGCTAGCTGTTCTTTTATGGGGTCCGATAGGGTCCGCATGTCGTTCTTGGTTAGGCAGAGAACTTTCTCGGATTGGATTGGAGTGGATTGGTTGGTGGCATCATGCCAAAAGTTGGTGTCATACAGGCACTACTGGAGATAGTTTCAAAATAGCTCCAGCGACGACACATTAACGATGAAAAGTAGCCGAGAGCAGACAGCAGTCGACACGCATACTCACACACAAACACACACACACAAACCCAGCCAAGAACAAGGACAATCAAATAGCTGAATTAGCCATGCACCAACCGAACAGCAAACGGTATTCTCTGCACACTGCTTCCTCTTCTGGCCTGCTTATGGATACGAAACAGCTGCTCCTGATGCTCCTTTTCCTCTCATTCCTGTTTCACTTTTTGGGGTCAACCAAGCAATCTACCCGCAGCGGCTTTGCGGTGGATTTATTTTATTGCCAACAAAAAAAAAAAAACAAAAACCGACGCACCCAAAGCAGTCAAGCAGTTTCAAGTACAGTGAAGGATCTTTTAGATGGACATCCATCTGGCAGCTCCAGGCTCACGGTACATTCGGTGTTCAAATTTCCCATAAGCGATCAGAATAGCCAAGTCTTTTGATACGCAGACAATACGAAAATACTATTTTCTTACATTAATTTTGCAAGTCCAGTCAATGACAAGGTACAAAAATGTTTCCAATTCGATGCAAATTATGTTAATGATAGGAAGAACGATCGAAGACAGACTTTCCGTCTGCCAAAAGACCTTCCACTGTTTAAGATATTGGGATAGGTTGGGTGGTAGTCAAACACTGACATTTCGCCCCACCTCGAGTCTGTTGGTGGGTCTGCCAAGTTGCCTTTTGTGTGGTTTTTGCTTTAATCCTTTCGCTTTTCTCAACTAAACTAACCTCACTTTTCGCTTTCTCCATATCTCGCTGTCGTTTTGTCCGTGTCTGTGTCTCTTCAGCACCGGGAGAGCACCGCGCATCTCATAAAACGCCATACATATGCGCATTTGATTTGATTTGATTTAATTTTATTGCCTTTTATGTATGTTACCCTCTGCTTGCTGCTTGACTGCTTCTCGTTGCCAAGAAATTGAGGAGGGTCTGGGTGGGCATGGAATAGTACAGGGATATACAAACCTTCCACTTTGTGCTGGAATTAATTTAATTTGATTTTTATTTATTTATGCCGATGGCAATTGTGTTTTGTTTTGTTTTGAGCAGGCCAATTTACAAATCTAAGGAAATACTCAATACAAGTGTAGAAAAAAGGTTAAGTAAACCCAAAAAAAAAACCCGAGAATATTTTCCAATTACGAACTTCAATACCGAATTGTTCAAGTGTTTAGATAGATTTATATTGTTACAGACAGTAAAATAAGAATGCCAAAGTTAAAGAAATATTCAAAATGGTAGAAAGCTTCAAATTTTGGTTGCCATATCTTCTGGTATATCAGGTCCTTTCCATCCACATAAATCAAAATTCGTTTGCAGCTTACAGCGTAATTTTTACCGCTGGGAAAGTACGTTCAAAAGATTTTATTTTGTCGCACTGTGTAATTAATAATTAAACAAATTTATTCTAATTTTTGTAAGTAATTTTAAAACTAATCGGTTTAAGACAACATCCTTTGAACGATAATTCATTTACGGTGTGATCTTTTTTGTTGTAATTTTGAAATGTTATTACTGCCCAGCTACGAATTTCAAAAGATCTGAACAGCGGGTGCATTTCAAAGACAGAATAACATAGTCGACGATATCATCGAATCTTTTCTTTTTGCCACGCGTCTAGTTGTTTATCTATCTATCTAAGACATATACGAGAATCCGCTCCCCCAAGTTAGTCGGTATGTTGGTCTCTCTGTCAGTCTGTCGCTTTGACAGCCAGTTGGCTATTCAACTGTGTCATGTCTCTGGGTCTGAGGCCTATTTGTCTGTCGCCATTTTTCTCCGGTCTGGACTCAAGTCCTTTTCATATGGCCAGTCATGTAGCACGCATCATCATTTATCAAAGTCCGCGGCAACAATTCGCAGGGCTGACAGCAAGCCAAAAACCATCTAATCCAACAATCCTGCAATGGCATCTGCCCTCAAAGTCGTCGCCGTTGCCTTCCCGTTTTCACTTTCTTTTCGACTGTTGTTCGTTTTACTTTCTTTCGTTGTTGTCGCCGCTTATCTTGGAAGTTTGGCGTTGATTTGTCACAGTATGTACAGTACGTATGATTAAACACGAATGAAAATTAATCTACCAGAATATCTATCTGTGCGTACGATTTGTAACTATTTGAAAGCAATCGTTGAATTTGAAACTTCACATGTTCTTTGATTGTACATAAAATGCCTCCACATATGTGTATGTACAATTTACATACGTCTATTGGTAAGCAGGCAGACAAAGCCCAACCTCTTGGGGACCCCAACGTCAGAATTCGGTGGGATAGTGTCGACGCATAAACTACTTACATAAGCAAGTGAGTCAAGCTTTGCTTCAGTAAGGGTTTTGACTGTAACCCAAATAATATTCGACCTAGATCAATTTGATCCCGCACTAGGAAACTGTCGATTGAGAGCATTCCGCCCATGTTCGTACATATATTCCAGTATTCCCCAGTTCCAATGTACGAAAATTCAATTTAAATCTTTATTTGTGTAATTTGATTGTTTAATATTAATTTAACGCTTATTCCTACCTTAAAACGCGTACAGTGTGGCTCCATGGCGGATTAAGGGAGATATAACGGCCGGATGGTACTTCGTTGCTAGGAAGCGAAAAGGATAGATGGAGTGCAGGAATATATTGAATAATTTACATAAGTCTTAATTACTGATTACCGGGTAGGTTAGTCGGGCTGTTATGTAAACGCATAAGTCTACACACCTACATATACATATGTATATGAAAATGTGTCCCCTTTCGATGTTTACCAAACTGGATTTCGTTCGCTCTTAACTGTTAATAGATTCTAGGGTAACTAAAACCAAATTTGCGGCTCACTCTCAACTGAATTCCGTCACACTGTTTCCGTCTGTTTCCTCCTCTGGGATTCCCTCCAGTAGTTTGAAACACTACCTCATAATTATGTATGTTTCAATCAAGTTAGAGCCCACAAGGCATACATATTGCAGTCTACTCGTTCGTTAGTCAACGCGAAAACACCCAACAACACCAACAAGCCCTCATCCACACGCCTCACACACCATTGACAGTGATTTATCAGCGACTGTCAAAAGTGGCTTTCGTCCAGTGCGTGGTCAAGGTAAAAATGTAATAATTAGCCGCAGTGATGTGATGATACTCGTATTCTGGGCAGGTCAGCGGGGTTCCAGGCCCAGACCCAGGCCATCCCAAAATATCTATCCCCCCCATTGGCGATGGCCATATTCTTCCCCCTGACTCGATTTTGAGCTTGGCCATCAGCAATTTGTCAAAGTTTTGCCGGAACAATGAATGCTGGTCGGTTTAGGGGTGCTGCGGCGTGGTGTGGGCTGGTGGAGGTGATTGGATGGATATAGAGCAGGGAGGGGATATCGTAGAGTGCGTGTCGTAATTCGGTTGGTATTGGATGTGGAAGGGCAGCCCTCCGCGGGTCGACCACTCCATTGATCGTGCTGTTTGCTTGTTTGTTATCCCACCAGCACCGCAACGCACCAGAGGCACCAACGCAACCTACCATCAAATTTCCTGTTCCCCCGGCTACTCCACATCCACATCGAAATCCAAGCAAAAAGTGCGCAAAATGCACAAAAAAGAGAGGAATATTTTGAAGCAGTAACCCGGGACCGGGACCCAGTGTTCGAGGGGTAGCCGTACCTGCAACCGGACCAGCTGCAGTTGATCCTGACCAAATGCAATCTGTGCGCACGAATGCAAAAATTGATTTTAATTCAATTATGAGTGCCGTGCGTAATTTATGCATTGCTAAAATCTACCACAAAACCGAGGACCAGCAACACACTCTTAACGATCCATTCTCCGCCTTCTCGGCCCTCCTCCCCCATGCGTACACCATTTCCGTTTTCATTTTCATTTCCATTTCTGTTCTTTGGAGGAGAACAAAAAGTGTTGCCTACTTTTTGGGGCTGCCCGCTTTTTGGGTTGTTAGTGCTTTCCACATTTTCATGAAGTTTTAGCTGAATTAAGTTAATTAATTGGCACATCATTACCGTCACCGTGCACTTTTTTTTTTGTTGCAGGCCCCCTTTGACCTTTCTAATTGCGGCTTAGACAGGCCCACACCGCACCCACCCACCCCACCGGAAAAGAAAAGGAAATGCCAGTGCAAAACTTTTGCCGCCTCTCCACCTTTCCCCGAAAATATGGTGAAAGCTTCAGATTCTGCTGCTGCCACGTCCACTGCCGCCTTCATTTGTCCCATGCTATTGTCAAGTTTCAGCCTCCCCTCCCCACTCTCTCTCTCTCTCTCTCTCTCTCTCTCTCTCTCTCTCTCTCTCTTTCTCTCTAAGCTGCCACATTAGCAACTGAGGTGCAAAGTTTACGAGTGTCCCTTTTCGCTTCTTCTTTTTCATGTCTTCTTTTCTTTACCCTAAAATATACCTTAGTCTTTGGAAATCCCTTACAGCCGAGACTGATCTTACTTTAGGGCCTTAGACATAGAAATATGTTGCTTAGAAAATCCTACGAAAATGTAAATGATCTTTTTTTTAAGGATTAACACTCTAAAATGTCAATTACAACTAATTAGCCATGGGGAGCCATTTATTATAAGCAGTCCTTGTTTCGATACATTTTTTAGGACTTTGAAATGAAATAAATAATTGGTATTAGAGAAGTTAAATTAATCTCAGTTTGTTAGTCTTTTATGATCTTGGATCTAAACATGGTGATTATTTTAGTTGAGAACAAACTTATATTAATTTTTAGTGCCTTGTGTAGGGTATGTGCCGCGTCGATCCTATCCGGTTGCAGCCTCATTCCCTCTCGTTTTTGTGTGTTTTTTTTTTGTTTTTTGTTAACACTGCTTATGGCTGTTGTTGGTTGTTGTTCCTTGGGTATTTTATGTTGATGCTGATGTTGTTTGTTGGGATTTTGAGTGAAAGTGATGATGAAAACTTCTGCTTATGTTTCCGTTGACACGGCAAGAGAATAAGTAGCAGAGTGCCTTGTGCCAAGTGGCTCGAAAAAGTGAAAACCAGTGTGACCTGGTGGGCCCTCTGTCCTATCCAGAGTGGACCTGGGTATCCGTCCCCGTTTTGGGATTTTTCATGTGCGCTGGCCCATTAAAATTGACACTCATTGCATCTAGGCAATTAGACTAATTGACTTTTAACCAGTTCGCGGCACATGTGAACCATTATCCCCCCTGCCCCCTACCCCATCCGCTCCCAATTCACCTGTTTTAACATTCGTGAATGTTGCATGGATGGACGGACACCAGTGCCGCAATGGCGAAATGAGGTTGCAGGTAATGGGAAGCTAATAAGTCATTTAGTTTATCGATGGGTTGCAATGTCAATTGACAATAATGAGCAGTCGATAGCAATATTTTGCAGTTTTTAATTATCTTCAAAGATATAAGACATATCCTGTTCGTATACGATTAATCTCTCTTCGATTTTGTTGTGTCACGAATACAAATTGTGTTACAAAATTGATGTTTATTCGTATGACTTCTGAACACAATGTATTGAACAGGCAAATTATTTTTAGAAATTTAAATTGAATACTCCATAGAACACCAGAAGGTACCCTCATGCTTATTTCCATATATTTTTATACGTAGATATGGCATGGCGTGGTAAAATCAAAGGCTCTTCAGCTGGTGTCTACCCGTACTGGTGGAGACTCTTTCTGGCACTAACTGAACACAGCCAGGAGTGTGGGAGAAGTAGTCAGAACCGCGGAATGGTGGAGAACTGGAGATGAATGATGTGCGGGGTATTTGGAAACAGTTGCCGCATGGCGTTAGTCAAGCTAAAGGGATGCAAGTCAACTGCGCTTAGCGCTGCACTCACTCAGTCAGGACGTAGTAGCAGGAGCAGGCACGGATCCGGGCCGGGACTCACCGACAAACCCAAAAAGTCGGGCCATCTCTCTCCTTGTTGCTGGCTCAGTCCGTGTACGAGTCGCTCATTCATTCATTTGCTCACCCAGCCATTCATTCATTTCCTTGATTATGTTTCTTATCAATGATAAATGAATATGAACGTGGTACTACCAACCAGCACTCAAAACTGCTGTAAACTGCTAACAAAGTGAAAGTACGAGTAGAGCCAGAATCAGAGCGGGAGAACGTAGGAAGGGGTTTTATGTGTGTGGGGTCCAGGCCAGGGATGCCTTTGGTTTTGCGCCAAGTTGGGAGACAGATTTCGTTGGGTTTAGACGTTGGGTTACCTGTATTCCGTAAGTGAAAAGGGTGTTGCCAAGAAATTACTTATCGCTGATAAATGGTCCTTCGCTTTTCATACGTTTCGATAAATTACAAGCACTTTCATTACAGCTTATGATTATCATAGTACCAAAGGATTTTTGTCTGGCTGAAGGACCTTCCATATGGTTTAATAAGTGGTTTAAACTGGTGGATTTAAGAGCTATATCGTTTGTTGAAAATGTAATTACACTAAATTCGAATTATAGTTTCTTTAATTTCTTAATTTCAATTAATAACAATTCTTGTCTATTGTTTTCAGCGATACAACCACTCCCCACCTGTGTACATTTATCCATATATGGATACCCAAGCCGATATACTCCATTCGAAAAGGCTATCATGCATCGCAAATCCCAGAGTCCGCTGGAGCGAAAGCCAAAGGGAAAAGGAAAGTCAAGCGTGGCCCCGAAAATTCTGAAGCGCCGAACCAACGAAACTGCTCCTGACGGCTGAATCTAACCCCACGCCCAGCCCACACATAGGACGCCTGCCCAGGATCCCACAGCCAAAATTCCGAAGTGGCCCCAGACCAGAACTGTTCCAGCCATGGCCCCGAACCACACCGCACTGCACCGGGCAGGACAGGACAGGACAGGGCAGGACAGGGCAGGGCAGGGCAGGGAAGGGGAGGACCAGGTCGGTCCCGCCATCACTTGATTGCCACAACGACTTTGGAGCGAAAAGTTCTTTGTGGTTAAGCGTTGGACGAGAGGGCATGGGCCAAATTCTCGCTGGAAATCAGCTCGATGGGGCGCTTCAAGTGGGCGGTCGGAAATTTTCCAGCACTTTAGAAATAAAATTTTTAACAACTCGTCGAGGCGGCCGCTAAATGCGTCGACGCTTAAACTCCCCAAGGGAGGAGGCAACGGGTGCCCTGCTTCACCTGAGGTGCGGTGGGGTGGGGTGGGTTTGTGTTTCTGTCGAGATGATGGCCATATTCCTTGACCTTCCTCCCAGACAAATTCTGAGCCTTCGCCAGCCCGCTCCTTTGCTTGATGCAGAAACTTTTTGCATTGCAGATGAAATATGCAAAAAGGACCATCATCATCATCAGGGTCTCATCCGCTTCTAACATCAATTACGCACACATTGCAACATGTGGCATGCCGCACAGACACCCAGTCACCCAGCCACGCAGCCACCCAGAAGTGGCCAGCTCCGCCATCTTTTGATGGACCTTCTGATGAATTAATAATGCCAAGAGCTGCACATTCCCCTGCCATTATACCTGACATATCCTCACGTAATTATGTCACGCCTCCGATGGGATAAAAGGAAGGCGGCAGAAGGCCTTAATGCCTGTCCTGTCTTATGCGGCATCGATTGTCCAGCGTCTAAGCCTTCTCTCGTTTCTGGCGCTTTTCTGCTGCTGCCACTGCTGCATTATTTATCGCAATTGACGTTGAATAATTAGCCTTTCGTTTTTCCGGGCTCAAAACTGTCCGCGGTATGTGCCAGTATGAGTCCGAGTACTTGGCTGCTTTATCATTTGTGATATATGAGTAGTCAATGGGGGCCATCAATATTTCCCGGGCTAATGACTCCTCCAGCTTGCTGTGTCATCCCTTTAAAATGGGATCATGGTTGTACCGGGCAAGGAGGGCTATAATTAGAGGGTGAAATGATAATGAGGATAATGATGGCTCAAATGACTAGCAGGAAATTGTAGGTTACTAAAGGCTTGACCAAGTTATTTCAATTAAAAGTGTATCTTTCTGCAATGAGTCGGCTATCGCTGCAACTCTAGCAAATTGAGTTCAAGCATACATATGTCTATGCTTTTGTTTAGAAAGGAATGGAACATGTCCTTTTCGTGGTTCATTATGATCCTTATGAGGTCTATATGATTATTAATACTTGGTTCCATGGCCATTTGCTGATTGCAGAGGGTGACACCAATTCACTAGAAGAGTGCCTTTTTCCATGCCGATCGAATTCCTGCCAGGCTGGAGGCCTGGATACAAATGCAATACTTTTCGGTGGACTGGGGGATAACGAAATAATTTCATTGTTTGAAATACGAAAAGAAGAGAACCCAGTCTTCGTATCCAGCTGATTCTCGAATAACTGGTCTGTAACCCTGACCTTTTTCTTAGCTGCATCTACTCTAAGCCCTCCAATCTGGGTTCTGATCAGGCCAGGCCAAGTGGAAGAAGTGAAAAGGCAATGCAAAGGATCAATTGGAGCTAGAGAAGCGTCGCCCAAGTACCGTCCTCCAGGCACTCGGTCTACTCGCCTCCTCCACACACACGTCATACTCAAAGCCATCACTGCCGCATTGCCAACATTCTGGCCGCACCTGCGGGTGTGTCATAACTTTGTCAAGTGCCACTCAACACACACTGAGACGCAGCGAGGGAGACACCAAGGAGGAGCCATCCAAAGTGAAATCAAAGCAGCAGAAGTGAAAGAACCCACCCAAAATAGAGGCAAACAAATTCGCGCCCATTTAAATAAAAAAAACATAAAAAAAGTACAGCCACCGACAGAGGTGTGGGTGCGGAGCAGGTCCTAGAGGTGGGTTAACAGCTGGCACCAAACTGAGCAATGTGCGGCCCACCAGGACCGTGTCATGTGGAGCACCAGCAGCAATCACGAGAAGGGGCAACAGCAAGTGCCAGACAAAACCAGCTGGGAAATTGTGGAAAGCGGTGAACGAAAAGTGTGGGGGGGAAACAGCAGCACCAAACAGAACAGCAAAAAAAGGCAGACGTTTGTGGCACCCTTTCGGGTGCCCCGACATCCGTGTAAATATTTTGTGTTATCTACAAGATTCATTAAATAGAAATTACAAAATCTCACATACGTAGATATGATTTTGCCACATCCACAATTTTTAAGATACGAGACAGCCGAATAATAGTCTCAACGTGGCTGATTATCTCCTCCAGTCTAGTCTAAATGTCTGAATGAAGGATGGTACGTTGATGGTGGGAAGAAACAGAGACAGAAGGAGAGGGAAATGCAACGGCAGGTGCCGTATGGAAACAGCCAGAATATGTTTCATCAAGTAATAAGAGGATAGACGGAAGGATGCAAACTGAGTGCCCGTTCCAGTAGTGTCGCGGCAGAGATTATATCACATACTTCCTCGTTCCCTGTGTCCATGGATTGTCCGGGTAGCCATTGCGCAATAAATTAATCAATGGCATTCAATTTAATTTTTGAGACAAAAGAAGCTGTAGAACAGCCACAGGGCAGACGTCGTCACACGAATCTGCCCTTAGGGCTCAAATCCAAGAATCAAGCCGCAAAAATGCGCGGCACATGCGTCGTATGCGTAATCTGAACCAAGTGATGGTGGCGATGGAGGCGATGGAGGTGTCTGAAGAGAAGGAAAGCTTGAGCATAACCAACAGGGGAGCTAGAAAAAAAGGCTTTTCCTAAGGGGGAAACTTCACTTGAACGCCTTTGTCAATTTGTTTGCCGTCGTCCTCCAGTCGACAATTGAAGAGCGAGAGTTTCCACAAAGGTGTACACGTGCCACGTGGGGTCCTGTTTTCTCTTCAATGGCCTCCTTTTTCCTGGCCTTTCCTCTGCTGAACTAACAGAGGTCCGCCTGTTGACTCTGCCATCAGGCGGCAATTGATTTAACTGCGTTTGCATTTAAAATTCGCACGAAATGTTTCGGCAAAAGGCACAGATCTTTTGTCAGTTGTAAAACCCACCTTTCCCCTAAGAAGAAGAAAGAAAAAAGGGAGTGGGAAGGGGAAGGGACCTTGTATAAAGTAAACGAAGGAAAGCGGGTAAAAAGGTGGAAGTAATCTTCCTTAAAAGATTAATGGATCTATATTCACTTTCATAAAGTCAGGCGGGGACGTAAAGATCTTTAAAAAGTTAAGGTCCGTGGGGACTTTAAACGGGCTTCAGCTAAAGTAGTTGATAAAGATGAAAAGTAGGTCCAATCGATAAATAAATCTTGAAAAAAGGTCAATATTGAAGACTGGATGTTATAGTGGCCGTAAAGGGTACTTAAAGCGTTTTCGCAGGTTCGACTTGGAATGCTTTAAGGTCGCTAGCCAGAAAGGGGAGTTCGGGCAGTTCGATATTAATAATTTCTCAATAAAGTAAAGATATTTTCGGTATATAATTTGTCTGTGAAAGCAACAATTTCAAAGTTTTAGTTTGAAGGAGAACATATCGTAGCACCGATATCTAGGAGGTTAACAATACATTGCGAAAGTTGAATGCCAGGTAATACAATACTTAAAATTTGTAATTCATTGTTTTTCATTTTATTTTTAAATTGTAAAATATTCCCTTGGCCATCCAGTCAGATGGCGGATGGCAGATGCCAGTCCACCGCCGCCAGCTCTATCTGAAAAAGGGTACATACTACGTAGGCATCAAATGTGACATTAGAGAGGTGGAGAATGTCAACCTACCGATGTAAAAACAACCGGAAGAGGTCAAGGCGCTGTCAAGACTCTACGCGACTCATCAAATGTCTTGCATCTGCTTCCCGATTTCGGCCAGGGCCCCCAAATGAACCGAAGTTTGCGTCTGTTTAAAATTCAAAATACTTGTATTTCATCATTTCATTTTACTCAAAAATTTTAAGTTCCAGCGAAAATTATTCCAGGTTATGCATTACGTAAAGCAGGTTTATCTTTTGGGTTTCTTGCAACGATTACCTCTAGTTTATCCACTTAGATGGTGGTCCCCGGGTCTTCTAAACATCAAAGGCGCACTTCCCCGGTAGGGGACGAAAGTGGCCGGGAGCTACTCACCACTCAACTAAATGAAGCCCGATACAGCAGAAATAGCGGCAGAAGCACGAACATCATGCCGTTAGAAATGCTGAACGTCCAGGGAGTGTGGGTGCCCCACCATGTGGTGCCAATCGTAGGCGATGGAGCCTGCCTGTTCCGGGCACTCTCTTTTCTGATCTTCAACACCCAGGACCAGGCCCGGACGGTGCGGCAGCAGATAGTCCATCTTGTGACAAGTGAGTGGCAGACATTCAGCATCCTATCGCACGATTCACGTGGCGATAACTATCGTAGTGCCGCTGCCTATTCAGCCGAGATGTCACAGCCCTACACCTACGGCAGCCTTTGCGAGCTGATGGCCGCCGGTATCATATACCACTTCCGCTTTGAGGTCTATCGCAACGGAATTCTTTACACGAGTACCGGCAGTCTCGATCTTCCAGTACGCAGACTAAGATTCAGGGACAATCTGTCAGCCGGGCACTTCGATGCCTACGTACCCATGGTCAGAGGTGGTAGACGGGCATCTGCCATCTGACTGGATGGATTTCATCAATACAATGAAATTACAAGTTCTAAATGTTATCTAGGATAAAATTAAAAGGAAAGCAGAGTACCATCAGCACCTGTAATGCAATTGTAGGCCAGCCGAAAAGTGACTCTCACCCTTCAAGCAATTCACCAAATTTTGTCTGTCTCTTCTGGATCTCCATATCTCAAGGATGCAACTTACCAATTGGTGTCATATCCATTAGGTAAGCCCCTTTTTATTTTTCCCAGCTGCCTACTTTCAATGGGAGCTCCGATTCGACCTACAATTTGTAGCTTTCCTCGCAACTTGGCTATCTGCTCTGTTGATTGACTGAAGGCAGATGAGAGTGCCCCCAAGCAGGGCATGACTCTGGGCCCCTCATTGAATGTATCTATATGACTTTGGCCCCCCTCCATACTCACACAGAAACATACGGACACTTCCACACACATGACAGTACATCCCAGGCAGCCCCAGTCCTCCCATAGGCATGACAAATGTCTGGGACATTTCGGCATACTTGTCAGGAGCTCAAAGCCCAAAAGCCAATGCCCCTGGCACACCAGCAACCAACACAGAAAAGAAAACGGAAAAAAGGAATGATACAAAAAAAACAAAGAAAGACCAGAAAGAGTTTTCCACAGTTGTTTTTTGTTCCCGGTGTTTCCGGGTTTCCGGGTTTCCTTGGCGGTTGCAGATTTTTGCATTCCGTTTGATTGTCTGCCGAGAAGAGGCCTAAATTTATTAAAACTCAAAAAATTTCCGTACTACCGCAATTCAATATAATTGAAATTTTATTTGTACTCGATAAAAAAAGAACATCGATTGCTGCTTCCCCTGGTACACCTGGAATACCATGACTTTTCCTTCCGGCTCTTCAAACTTCAACTCCTTCTGCGCGCAGGCATTTGCGTATTCAAGCGAGGACTCGCAGTCGATAAGGAAGTGTGTTGAAGTTTCCCCAACTGCACTTGCATCCCCATAGATAGATAGTAAATGAAAGGCTATTAATACGCAAGATGCTGGTTGGCAGGGGACTTGGACTTGTGCATGTAGGATTTCGATTTGAGCACTACAGATTTAAGAGGAGGTTAATAGGTGGTTAATTGTTCTGATTTAAAATCAGTCTTGTTCTCTTTTCTTCCATCTTGATTGCTAATATGTCGGTATTTGTAGGTCGTTAATCAATTTGTCTACGGAGATCGACAAATGGTCGAAACTGGCGAACGGACGAAAAACTGTCATCAATTGGATCGATAAATGTTCAACAGGTCCACCATCGCACTCGCCGCTCCTCCTTGACACCTTTCGGCGTGGCTTTGATTAAGAACAGCAGCGGAAAAACTTTGTTGCCAGTGCTGTCAGTGGACTGATGGCTTTGGGTCCCTTCTCCGTCTCTCCGTCTCACTCCGTGCAAGGTCAGTTTTAATGGCAGTTTACACATTTATCTCCCACCGAAGGTTATTTCCTCCCCCCACCATCCTCTTCGAGCAGCTTCCGTCCCATCATAGACCATCAGTGTCTGTGGGCGTGGCTAAAACTTTAAGCAAGCGCAGCATTTAAGGAATCGGCAAATTCAAAAAATTATATGATAGTAATATCTTACATCATAGTAATAGGATGGAATACGATACCGCAGTTTCAGCTTAAAGAATCTGAGCAAAGACAAAGCCCAGAAAAAAATACTGGTAGCCAGAGGTAGAGAGAAAGGGAAGAGAGCTGTATAGAGTGGAAAGAAAGAAGGTTTAAAATTCGAATTAATGATGTTTGTTGCTCCTTTAATGTTTCAAACGCTGAAGTCTCAGACGAAGAAGTAGAAGGAAAGACGGTGACAGACAGATTGGAAGGAAGATTTTAGGTGGCAGGTGGCAAGTGAGAGAGAGAGAGACAGAGCGTGGAAGGAAACAGACAGAGCGATATAAAGACAGCAAGAGAGGCAGGCCGACAGACAGAGCGAGACAAGTAGTGGGGAGTCAATAATTTATCCGGCCCATCCTCACATCCGCAGCATCTTCCCCTCTGAGTTTTTCGTACACCTTTTTCCGCTCTCTTCCGCCAGCCTCCACCAGCCACGCTCCACCAATATCTTAAACGCTTTTCCTTGAGCCATTAGCTTTTCATTAGCCACTTTTATGCGTGTCGATTTTCGGTGGGGTTTTAATTAGTGCAAAGCCACAACAAGCAGAGCGGAGCTTTAAATTTTTTTATGGGTCCCAGCTGATAAAAAAAACGTATGCTTTGATTTTTTGTTTTCTTTTTTTCGGGAGTCGCGAGAAGTGAGGGAGTGAGGAATTTGACGTTTATTACCCCATGTGTGTTTTGAATTTATAAAATCACTTTACGATCCAAACTTTATGCTTGTACTAATGACAGCTCCAGATTGGTTACAGTGGAACGCAGGCCATGTGATTCGGGAATTTGGACGAATTTTTGATTCGGCGGTAAGCTTGGCTACGCTGCGCCTAGTTTTGAAGAAATTCGTACTTCTGAAACGCTAATGAACTCATCAATCAATGGGCTTAAAGTTCAAAGATCATTTGTTGCGGCATTCTTTTTGATTCTGATAATTTGATCAAATTCGTTTCTTCTGTTTTCATAAGGAGTCGTAAGGTATCGCCTATGAAAATCTTTGAATAATCGACTAAGTTGCAGCCGTTTAGGCAATCCTCTGAAAACCACATTTTACCGTTACACACCGATCAGTACCTCCTTACTTTCCCCGAAAAATACAAAAAAAGACTGGAAACGGTAGGTAACGGTAAAATGTGATGAAAGGTCGATTGTGACGATGTATAGTTATCGGTTTAAGGACCCAAATATGTGCATTTTATTTATAAGTATTATATTCGGTTTTTTTTTAAATTTTTTTATTACACAGTGCTAGAAAGTGCAAATTTTTGTAGGCCTGGTGACGTAGATCTTGTGAATTTTGTGTTCTTTTGAGTACTTTCTCCACCCACTGTGGTGCCTGTGGTTTGAGACTCGTTTAATGCCTGGGCGATTATTTTTGTAAGCGCCACCTTAGCCCGGGCCCAATGGCTTCCGTTTAACATTCTGATGGGATCATTATTTCTGTTTTTCTTTTTCTTTATCTTTTTTCCCATCTTGCTTCTCTTTTAATTAACCAAAGCTTTTGGCTAGGCTGGAGAGGTGGTGTTCGGGAGTGTTGCTGTGTACTATGTGACAGCCTACTTCTGGGAAGGGCTGGGAAGGCAGAGGGAAAGCAGGGGCAGTGAGGCA
The DNA here is from genome assembly GCF_003369915.1 of Drosophila miranda. Taxonomy (NCBI): domain Eukaryota; kingdom Metazoa; phylum Arthropoda; class Insecta; order Diptera; family Drosophilidae; genus Drosophila; species Drosophila miranda. The sequence goes on from NC_046673.1 coordinate 7,862,621, forward strand.
GTGAGCCAGCGGCAGCGACAGCGGCAGCTCAACTTGCAACACACGGGGTCAGCTTAAAACTGGAAACTCAATTAGGTTGCATGCGAGCTCATCGTTGCCTTGTCAAACACGTGGCATGAAGTTGCCGGATGGCAGCCAATGGGTGGCAATGGCGGGGCCAAGCAGCTGGAGCGGGAGCGGGAGCAGGAGCAGGAGTGTGTGTGCGGCAAAATCACAGCGACAACAGAAAGTACAAGAGAAGTACAACAATTACACGAGTAGTCGTTCAGAGAGTGAGCGAAAGGGGGGCCCGACCAGGCATGATGGGGGAAGCGACAACACTAAATACCCAGCAAGTGGAAAGTGGAAAACGGAAACGGAAATGACACACATAGAGAGCGAGCGAGAGTGGTGCTGAAGATGTGGAGAATGTGTGCCGCTTGTAATTCATAGAAATAGCCTCCAATAGCTGGGTGGGTGTGTGTTTCCCCGCTCCCCACGCCCCGGCCCACTCGGGGTATACGTGGGTACTCCCCAGCTCCGACCATGTCAGCATTTTTAACTCTCATGTGTTAAAAACGAGATCCGGGCAAAGACAAACGAGTCCGGGACATGCCAGGCCAAACATAGCCGCTACAACACTACAATGAACCAATCTCTCGTCCTCTCTCTCTCTCTCTGCCATCACTCCTTCTGCCCCCTCCACGCTGTCTCTGCCTTTTGTTGCTTTCGTTCCTTTATCTGGTTCCTGCTCAAAGCTTGCCAAGAGCAGAGCTTCAATTCAATTCAACTGCGCCAAGTTCATTGTTTATTTTTCATTTAATTTTACACTATTTTTTCCCCTTTTTGTTTTTTTGTAACAGCTCATCTTAGAGACCGTGTCCAGTTTACCATTGAATGCTTCATTCCTTGATACCCTGGAAAGACCGAAAGACAGAAAGACAGCAAGAGACAGCCAAAAGGCTAGATAAAAAGCTGTAAGCTGTGGAATGAGATGTCTCGGAAAATTGTTACTGAGCTTAAAAGAAAATCCCAATTCAGCAAGTACAGAGAATATTTTTAAAACTTTAAATAAATCCGCAATTCCATCTTAAGTGGAACTGATAGGCTTGTGGGCTATATATATTTTTAAGAGTTACAGTCTAAAACATTTATCATGCTTATAAATTCCAAAAGCACTGAGAAATGTCAAAAATTGTACATGGCTTAAAGTCGAACCTGTGAATAGTTTTTTAAAGAAATATAAACAAATTTTATGACATTACCACAATATTGGGAGAATAATATCCGTAAGTGACTCTATGCAAATCTCGCAACTATCTTAGATTTAAAAGAAAGCTTTTAAAAAATTTGTTCTTTAATTTTCGTCTGTCATGGGAATCAAAGTAATATTTATCATAGAGATCCTTGAGCTGGTGCACTATATATATTTCAGGTATTGCACATAACAAGGTTAGGCTCCCTTTTCGATCTTTTATATACATATACACCCTAACATTAAAGCATATTCACTCACTAGACTCCATCTAACATTTTGGAGTTCTTCTCCATACCTGGCACTCAAGGAGTACAGGGGGTATATCAAATTTGCGTAAATGTATGAATCCTAAGGAATGGGTTTACCAATCAGGTTGTGACGAAATAATTATTATAGCTAGAATAACGAAAACAGTTTTCAAAGGATAGGTTTCGACATCAGGCTCTCTATTCAATGAGAGAGCACCGGCTCTCTCTCCCTCCCGGTGAGACTCGTGATCGAAGATATAGCCCCTACCCTTCCTATCATAATTTTATGATATTTTATTTGAAACTTACTTAAACTATCAGCCATATTCCGGCCTTCGACAAATTGTTTGCGATTATGATTTGGGAAAAATTTGTACAAATTGAAATTTATGTGCTTCGGTTTTCGCGCTTTTGTGCTTCAATACACCGGAGTACCGGGTATTTAAATGTCGAGGCGAGTGTGCCTCAGATCAAACGTTCCGACTGGTTTTTTCTGTATGTTTTGTTCATCTCGTTCGTCGGCAAAATTCAATTATGGGAAAGGAACGAAACGGAGCGTACCGGAATGGACGTCCGTGTACGCGACTGGCGGAGCGGTGTCATTTGGTGGGCGTGTGGATGGGATTGGGGTTAGGGGTTAGGGGTTAGGGAGGAAAGAGAGAAAATTTTCGGCGCGTAAATGACAAAAGTTTTGTAGTACCCGAATGTTGATCTTTAGTCAGGTCGGGGTACAGGGGCACAGAATGGGGTGTGGATGGGGATAGGGATAAGGATGAGGATGAGGAGGGGCGTGGCAGCTAGAACACACGGTAAGCGGGCAACATCGTTAGCTAACTGACAGCACTGAGGGGCCTGTGGGAGGTATAGAGAGGGAGAGTGCTGTAAGTGGCATCCTTGAAAGTTGCGTCGAGGCGCCGCACGCAATTTGCTGCAACAACAACAGCAGTTGTCGCCCTGCCCCATGGCCTCGCCCACTCATACACAGACACAGACACACACACACGCAGACGCACACACACAAAAAATCAAAACAAAGGTCATTAGAGAACGAGAAGGAGAGAGAGAGAGAGTGAAGGGGATAAAAAGTGAGTGTGTCAGAAAGAGAGAAACATACAGTAGTAAGAATCCTAGTCCAAGCTCTGTTGAGTGGAATCTTCGGCTGTCTTGCCATGGGCCACGGTGTGTGTACACATATACGAGTGCACACACATCTAGCCGGTGGCATGCAGAGTGCGGCACGCGGTACCAGGCAGGTCTCAAGCCGTAGCTGAGTATGACAGGAGCTGAACTCGAGTCGCTGCAGTTGTCAGACTCGGGTACTAGCTCTGCTAGTACCAAGACCAAAATGTGCCAAATTGAGATAAAGAACCATTGAAAATTTTGTGTTAGCTCTACTTAGTTGTTCATGAGGTGCCTGCGGGTCCGGGGCTTGCCGCTTGCTGCAATGTGTTTCAATGTACTTCAATTTTTGCGTCGAGAATGCCAACAAATTTGGAAAAAGAATTTGTCAGAATGGGATGGTTTCATTAATATCCGATTTCATTCATTCAGCTGCTCCTCCCATCAGTAGTGCCCAACAAGCACTACCAATTCTCATATAACCATACTTGTCCTGTCCTTTACGGACACTTTTCAGACAGACCTCGTACAACTGGCTCTAGCGTATTCAAACTCATTCTAATCTATCCAACTATGTGATAATAAATATTATGCTTGCACATTACAATCCGAATAATAATAGACCCACTTTAAATTGGCCCAACCCAAACTAAAATAAGTCATCCTAGCCAACCTAAGCTAAGCCCTAAGTGTTAGCCCTTTCCTGTTCAAATTTGAAATACCCACCCGTATTATCCAGCATTATTTTCAACCCAAATAATCCCCCGCCTTTGGTTACCGCATCCTGCAGAGTGCGCCAACATTTTGCAATCTTTTTCACGTTTGACGGCGTGAAACCAATAACAAAATTCATTATAATACCACACCACATACTTGGGCACTTATTTCAATAAACATGGCGTTTATCATTGGGCCATTAAGAATACAAAGTGAGGCAAATCACCCGACTGGCGGAAGGACCATTTGCCTTTATGGATGGTTTGAAATGGGCTGGGACGGGATGGGATGGGATGGGATGGGATCGTATGCTCGTATACTACATGCCAAGCGCCTCCGCGCTTTTGCCCACTTCTCAGAGCAGCTCGTCAAAAAGCCAAGTTCACTTTGGCTTGACGCCCGCGTCAAATGCCTAAATAACCAGACCCCAACCCGAGTCCCCGCTGCCAATCACAGTCCCAGTCCCAGAGTCTGGGACCAAGGTTTATGGCAGCTGCGCCCAGGAGGTGACAATATGCAGCAGGCCCACCCACCAGCAAGACCAGCAACAGAATTTTCCGCCTCAATTAATTAAAATGTTTTGTTTTAATGCTTGGCAAGGATAAGAGACAGGAAAAGAGAGACAGGGACCCAGGCGGTGGCAGTGGCAGTGGCGGTGGCGTTGGCCGGGAAGGAGAAGGAGATGAGGGTGAAGGCAGTGGAGTTGTCCCGTCCCTCACCCAGCTCCCTGACACATCCGTAGGCAGTCTAGTGTAAAATGCTGATTGATATTTCCCGGTTAATAACTTGGGTCGCACGATAGCTGTCGGAAAGGATATTTTGGCTTTCTCAAGGTCGCGCAATAAAAATTAAGTCCATCCATCAATTATACTCCCTCCCGGCCGGAGAACGCTAAAAAGGATGAGCCGAGGATACGGTTATACCTACCTCTTCGTATTCTTTCCACTTCCTTTCACTCAGTCTTGTTGACAGGATGAAAAAAATACAAGTAACCATTCTATAGCTGGAATTACGACTATCGGATACCCTACGCCCGAACGTACTGGAATCCAGCGAAATTTAAAGAAAAAATGAGGTGGTTAGGTCTCAGAATTTGTTTTGGACTGTAACTTAATGTGTAATCTTTATTTGATTTGTGTGATCATGTATCGGCATACAAATCTACTGAATATGAGATTTGCATCATAGAAAATTCAGCGTTCAGCTTAGGTTAGACTCCTGCCTGGCTGTAACATACATATGACAAAAAACATATACTCTGGTTCTGCATGTGTACTGGGCATGGAAGGCATACCGAAGGCGTGCGCGGAGAGGAGGAGCCCAGGATAACGACAGTTACAACAACTGCGACGACGACTCAATTAGTCGAAAGTCGAGCGCTGCATTTACATAACATTTGAAGCAAGTTTATTTAATTTAAGTGTAGTCGAGTTTTCGCCGGTTAGGCCCTGAATGTACCCCCACCCCGGCCATTGTCTTCAACTGATTCCTGGCTCTTGCTCGCTCTGTTCTCGACTCTGTGCTCCTCCACTCTTATCTTGTTTTTTGAAAACAATATGGCCTTGTGCCTCGTTAGACAAACCGCAGAGACAGACACTCGCACAGCTCCCCGCACAAGGGGCTCGACTCGCACAGGACGCACACATAAATAATAATTCTCGAGGCATCCGCACAAAGGACAGTCCTTTTGTTGTGTCCTGGCTGGCAGATGAGCTCCAGCTGCTGGCTCCAGGCAGCTCTTTTAACGATCACTAATAGCCATAGTCGGTCAATCACCTGAAAATATATAACGATATGTGGCTTATTTGTGGCAGCTCTGATGAAGTTGATATTCTGCCTTTGCTGGAAGTTGCGCTAATAATGGAAAATCTGGGATGGAAATAATTAGATGGAACTTCAAAGATAGCTCAGGTGGAGTCAATGGAGAGGAAAGGATATGTTTTCCCACATGTTTTACGAATAGTTAATACAAAATACATGCATATTTTACGGGTTGAGTCATTTTTGGGCTATCTGAGATTAAGAAGTAAAAGATTTCAGTACGCAAAGATGAATCCAGTCAGGGTTCCCTAGAATCGACTATGTACGAATCGGGTAGGCCAAGATGAGATCAAAAAGATTGCTATTGGCACTGGGAAAGTATAGCTCAATTATATTAGGATTAGCTCGACTGGCTTCACGTAATTGATTAATTTAATTGAATATTTTTCATTAATTACAGACACGTTCGCATTGAAACTTCCATCAAAGTGATGCAGAAATCAGGTCAGTCACTAACTCCAACCCCTCTCGAATGATATTATCCATCGGCCGAGGGCAATTCACACTCCAACTCGCGGTCGCCCAAACTTTGGGCTAAATTAACTGGCAGTCGGTTTGGTCGGGACCCCACCCGACCTGCCAAAACATTGTCAATCATCGTTAGTTCTAATTTTCATTTAGCCACCATGAATCTCTTGTGCACATTACTGCCATTACTTTGGTCTCCGCATCACATTGTCTTTTTCCACTCATTGTGTGAGAGCCAGGAGAAACGGAATCCTTCCACCAGCCCGAGCTGAAACCAAGATAATGCAAGACCCAACAAAAAGCATCAATTTGCATGTATGCTAACCGCACATCCACATCCACATCCACATCTATGTGTGGTTAACTCTTTTTCTCCATCTCTGTGTGGCTATGTATGCCTCTGTGTCCTCCGTTACATCTCTGTACGAGTATCTGGCCGAATTTTACTGGTGCTTCATCACAATTCATTCAGCTTGAATCCGAATTTTGGGAGCGATACCGAGTCCGCACTCGCATCCGCATCCGAGCCAGAACCAGGACCAGGACCAGTGCCCTGGCCGTGGCGAGCTCTTTCATTAACCTTTTTGGTATTCAACATAATTCAATTTGGCATCAAGTCGAGCATTCCGCATCCGTTGTAGCATCCGAGCTCATTTGCATTAATGCCATGCACATGTGTTATACACGCGGCCCGCAGTCACCAATGCCGGAGTGCAGAGGCCATCCGGATCCGGGGACTGGGGTAGGGTAGGACTAGCAGAACGCACAGAGCACACGAGCTGCGGGGAGTGCCAGACATTTTCATAAATACATTGATTTGGCCGAGCATCACCTTAATTGTGGCCAACTGCGGCTAGAATTAATGGCTTGCAATTGGCACTTACCCTTGCATCGACATCTGGCCGATTCGGAGGATTGCGAATTCTTTAATGGTGGATTTGTTGAAATGCAAATTGGTCTGCTTAATGAACGTTGATCGGACTTTGATGGTTGGTTTGTCCTAATTTTGAATTAATGCAAAGTGGTTAAGGGAGGTTAAGGCTTAGGGTTTATCAGGGAAAGAGAACTTCTCTTATGTTAGGCTAGGTCCTCCTATGCTTTGTCTGTTTTCCCATGAATTGGTATTTCTTACTGATTCTAGAATGCGTTATACACAGATTGGTTCCACCTCAAACAACTGTCTAGGTGCATTTGGGGATGTAATTAAAACGATTCAGATTAGGAATGCTTTAGAAATTTAACCAATTCGCTTGAAAATGGGTAATGTTTTGCTTTCTGAGAGATTCAGATTTTCACATGGAGCATTTTTTTCCATTTCTCGCTTTTATTTATTTTCATATTTATTTATTTAGTTTTTTCGATTCTTAGTCTTTCCGATGTTTCACTCCAAATAGATCCGATTATCATTTACTCCTAATCGCAGAGCCGTTGTGCCGCTCCCAGTGCCCACTCCACCGCACACTGGCTCAACGAATATCAAGCATACGCAGTGTATGACGGTAAGCGGACAAACTGTCACAAAACTGCATTCAAATGCGACCCAAGCACACGGTGCGCATGCCAGGGAAATTTTAACAGGAGGGAAATTCTTGTGCCGCAGCAGTCCTAACAGTAGTCGTAGCAGAAGCCAGAAACCAGAGGCCAGAAGCCACAGCGGCACAGAATCGTCGAACAGGAATAGCAGCCACAGTCGCAGCATCATAAGCAGCACCACCAGCATCAGCATCAACATCCTTGGCAGGACGAAAGTCCAAACAGTATGAAACAGGACTCAGCGCTGACGGCACGCGTTTCGCTTTGAGAGAGCAAAACCCAAAAGCTAGCAGCCAAAACAGCACAAAAAACGCGGAAAAGTCGCCAGCGAAGACGTCGTCGTTGTCGTTGTCGTCGTCGAAGTCTCGTTTTTTTTTTTTTTTGTTAAACCGCCTTCACACGTCTCGCTGTGTCCCTGTCTGACTCTGTCTGTGTGTGAGTGCATGAGTGTATGTGTGCATGTTGCGTCTGTGCCTTTCTGCCTGTGTCGGTGTGTTGGAGTCGTTCATGTGACTGCCTCAGCTGGCTGCGTAGGTTTTTTTAGTGAGTTTCAAATTATTTTTATTATGATTCCCCCAATTTTTGAGCTTTATTATTTTGATAGCTCCTCGATGGGAGAGCGAGTGGGAGGGGGACAGTGAGAGTGAGTGGTACCGAGCCCAGAACAGCTGGCTGGCCAAGTGGCAGCTTTGATGGGGTTAAAAAGTGTTAGTTTTTGAAAGTTTGTCGTTGAGCCCAAAACAACAATCGGGAGCAGGCCGAAAAAAAGAAGAGCACAAAACGCGTAGGAAACGCGCACAAAACGCTTACATAAGTTGCTGCCTGAGAATGTACTTGTGTTGGTGGTGTGTGTGTGTGGCTATGGCTATGGCTATGGCTTCGCCTAAAATGTGACTCTGTGCTGGTGTTGTTGTTTGGGGATCCAGAAAATTACCTAACAACATTCTTAACAAAACTAACAAAATATCTCTTTGCGCCCAAAGTTATGCTACGAAATATGACAAAAGAAACGCGCGCGCCCATCAGAAGAAGCCTGCCAGGGACACTGCTGCTCTCCTTGTTGTTGCAGTTGTTGGTTGGTGCAGGGGCTGCGGTAGAGGCAGTGCCACTGCCAGTGCCAGTGCCATTACGATGTTGCAGCTGGCTGCTGCTTGCATTTAAGTCTGAATTGTGCGCGCGTTTTCTTGGCATTTGGAAACAGCGAAACCCAAGAAAAACGAGTTGGAGGCTACTATAAAAAAGAGAAGAGCAGGACAAGGACGAGGGAGAGGGAGTGGAAGAGGAAGAGTAAAGAAAAGCCAAAATTGTTACACGGTCATTGCGGAGGTCGCACTTTAGAGGGATTTCCAATTTTAGAGCTGACCCCAAAGAGCGATTGAGGGAAATTATAAATTCAATTGATACCAAATGTTTCGTAATAATCAATTAATAAATTCCGAACAAATTTTCAACTTGTTGCATGGCCAGCCACGAGGAAAGGGGGAGGGAAGTGGGACTGCGACTGCGACTGGGACTGGGTCAAAATATGATATTTATTCGAAAAAAGTTTTTGATTCCATTAATTTTTGTTTGTTTTTGTTTAGCTGAGGGCCAGACCCCTCACACCGATCCCTAGCCCCTTTTTAAACAGCCCCCAAACCTAAACAGCAAAACGGAGCAAATAAATATTTTTTACATTTTTTTTGGTTGTTCAAACGAAATAAAATTGCGAAATAAAAAAAACACGAAACAAATAATAAAACTATAAAACAAATATTAAATATATGGTTGCAAAAATGTGTGGGAACTCAGAACTAAATGAAAATTGAAAACTAAACAAGTTTGAGCCACGGGAGAACAGCGTTGGCCACAAAGCCAAAACAAGGAAACCGATTCGAGCGCCGTATCCGTATCCGTGTCCGTGTGAGAGCCACGTGCGTGTACGCGTGCGTGTGGGTGCGTGCGTGAGTGTATGTGCGTTGGTGTGGGTGCACGCCACCAGCCGCAACGAAAAAAAGGAGGCGAAACATTTTTTTGTGCCAAGGTAAGATTAGCATTAGAACCAAAGTTGATGCTTTTTTCTTGGGCTAGGTAAATATATTTAAGGACTTTTCAAATGGAAGGATTCTCCCCAGACAGAATGTGGGCTAAGCCGAACAATGAAAGTGAAATTTAAATAAGAAATGGGTGTTTTCCTTGCGGATGCGATAGTGGGAGGACAGTACCGTTTAAAAGGGATGCTTCGGATGAGATAGGTCCCCGTCCAAGGCCGATGACCATCTGGGTCGCTCTTCTCTCTTACGCTAACAGCAGATGGTATTTTAAGAGAAACCTGCGTATGAGATGGGACCAATTTTATTTAAGTCAAAGCAAGTAAGTGTTTAAAGAAAGATTGCTTCCTAAATTGCTTCATTGCCCAAATTCAGTCAGCCTCCAGTAGATGAATATCTGCCGCAGGGAGAGGTGAATGAGGGAGAACTGCATTTGCTCTCCCAGCTGAAAATTTTAAGATGGGGGACAGTCTATTGCTGAAAAGACTGTGCATCAGAAAGACATCGCTTTAAGGAAAATATCCTTCCGAGTACTTTAGCCGTGGGCAAGCTTGAGCTACATATTTATTACGATATTAAAGGTATATTTAAATCTAAATATTTCTGAATTCTTGAGACTTGGCGATGTTCGAGGAGGTCGAACAATTTAATGAAAATATTTTGAACGTAATATGGCTTAGGGTAAATGTTACTGTACATTTTCCATTATTCATTTAATTTCACTTAAAGTTACAATCTTTTTCCAGCAGAGCAACATCTTATCCATAAGCTACCTCCCATGCATATTCTAATCAATTTCAATTCTCAAACAAAGTTCTGACAGCAGGGATTTCTTTTTAACTCTTGTGGTTTTTCTACTGTTTTGCCATCTGTTGTTTTGAAGATCATATCTGGGATGAAGTCTTCATTACAAAGTTTTTAATTGCTTGATGCATTTAAAAAAAAAAAAAAGGACGATATGTTTCTTTCCCGACCACGCCCCGACCCCTGACCATGTCGCATTATTAAATCAGGGGAAAACATACGTTTCCACCAGACTGCTCCTTTATTTTCGGCCGTGTTTTCCGGGACGGATTGGGTCGGGCGGGTTTTCCCGAAAACTTTTTCAGAATTGCTCCCGTGCGTAGGCAGTGGAAAATGTTTAAATGTTTGCCAAACAATTTTGAGCGATTTCGAAGTGCGTGTGCTCTCGTGTTTGTGTGTTTGAGTACAAGAGGGGAAATGTTCTTGTGTATGGAAAGTGTTTGTGCGGCTCTGATATGAATGGCTCTAGGGGGAGTGCAAATGCCGTTGCTATATGCTCTTTTGCCTGTAGAGAGTATTGTGATATTTCCCAGATGCTTGTAACCAAAGAAGGAAGCATCCCCTATCATCGGATAGCGGACATATGTATTTTTGTATACATATACACAGGCATGACCTTCTGTCAAGCAGACTAAAAGTATTAAGTATAAAAAACCATTGGTGTCTAGCAACTGAAGTAAGTTCTTGTAAAATTCGGTCTTCTTTTGGTGTTCGGTATCGATCAATCTGGGACTAGCGTACTAGCTGATTCGGCTCCTGATGCTATTGAAACTGTGCTGTTGGTGTTAGTGTTGTTTTCACTGTGGTTGCCGAAATACCAAACGCACCTCCACTAATTTTTGGCCATTGTTGCCATTGTTCTCCACTCCACTCCGGCCATCTTCCATCTGCGCTCGTGTGCAGACCCCTAAAGTCGAGGGTTTTAATTAAATGCAACAACACTAGCAGTGCCAACAAAATCAAACAGGAGCCATTCGCACTCCAAACATGATATCAGAAGCGAGAGAGAAGGAGAGAAGGCAAGAGCGGGGAAGCAGGAATCGCATAAAGTCAAGGACCGAATGGTATCCCCGAACTGTGACCAAAGCACACAGCACCCAACACAAATAAGACCAACAACTAATGATTTGTGAATGGAAATTAAACGAACTGATTAAATGTTGAAATCGTCCCCAGACCACCCGCTCCCCCAAATCGGAGCTCCTCTGACGAACACACTTATGCACAAATCGTTGCATTTGACATGAGTTATCGCATCAGGAGCAAGAGGTATCTAAATCGACGAGCGAATGTATTCTATGGAAGGCTTTCAATGGAAATCTGTACGTAAATGAATTGGAAAAGTTTACTGTGGGAAATTAAGTGTTTTCCCTTGAACGAGGGTTTTCTGTTTTCTGTTTACGGCTTCCATGGGACACTTTTGCGCACTGGGGGCGTATGAGCTATTTTTTCAGCAAATTATTTGTATTTAAAATATTCCATATTCCACGTTTTCTATATACGTTCGGTAAATTTAATTATTACACGTCTCGGAAGATAGCTCGATCTGTATGTAAACTTCTTTAAAAATTAAAATTTTAGATACAATTAATTCCTTTTAAATAGTATTTATTGTTTTGTATGTTCAATAATATGGGCTAGAAAAGAACATTACCTAAAGATTGATTTCACATATTCAATGTACACTTGTATTTGACTGTTGCGTATTACTTTTCCGTATTGAGACAAGCTTTGGCCATCCAGGAGTTGGCTAATACAGTCATTACTAGATGACCCACTTGGAGCAATTCTGGGCTGTTTCCACTGCTTTGGGGCCTGTCCCGGTGGCGGGGCCGGGGCCGGGGCCGGGGCCTCTGGTGGCGTTGACTGTTTTGCATTTAAATCGTTTTAATTGTTGCCGAAAAACAAGCAGCTTTGCTGCATGGTGAGGGGGGTGGGGGGAAATTTGTATGTATGTGTATGTGTATGCAAAACGAATGAATGAACTTAACATTTAGAGTGCGGCTCCCACTGGCCCGTTCCTAGCTCTTTGTTCCATTGTCCATTGTGGCTGTTTCTGCTTCTGCTTCGGCTGCTGGTGGGTGCAGAAGTAAAGGGCGAGTCCAAATTATTGCACAATGGGGCGAATGAGCAGGAGTGCCCGGAACAAAAAGGAACAAACAACAATTGCGATGGGGCAAACGTGAACGAGCCATATAAAATGTTAACATGAAAAAAAATCGTTTTGGCCCCAGCCAAATGAAGAGATTATTGAAATGACCAAGAGCAGAAACCAGGGAACGGGAACGGGAACGGGAGCGGGAGCCCTGGACTAGGACCAGGATAGAGCACAGCTTACGGCATGGCATGGCGGATAGGGACCCGACATGACAGTCGCTGAAAATTCAGCTCAAAACAAAGCCCAAGGGTGGCCTCAAACCTGGAGCTGGGAGAACACAGGGCTATGAAAGAGCATTCGCACACTGGAAAAAGTTCTGAATGGAAAACCTGTAAATGCACGAATGCAGTGAATCATATCAAATGCTCGAAAATACTAAAAATTCTATATAAAGAACATTTTAATTAATTGAATAAATATTTTCTAAAAATTCATTAGGCACAATATTTTTGGATTTTAACTATCTTTAACTAAGAACAAAAGCGGAGAAACTTAGTGTTGTGAATAGAAAAGTAGTTGATGAACTTAATGTTTATTATATTCAAATACAAAGAACTCCTCAAAGACTCCTCGACGAATAAGTAATTTCCCAAGTAGGTCTTAATTTCGAAATATAGACCGTTAAGAAAACTGTTTCTTTGGTTCAGGAATCAATAAATTCAAACATGCAATACACTTAAATATATAAAAGAAAATTATAAAAAGATCTTGGAAACTTTGTGGAAAATTCTTTGAGAAACTCCAAAATTTCTCGAAGTGCTCATGTCTGGCTCTTTCCGACCTGACCAAGTGGACTAATGTCCTTCTTGTGTTCAGCGCCCCTCCATCCAGTCCCAGACCCAGTCCCGTCCGTCAGCCTTCTTTTGCTCCTGGACCTGGCTCATACTCCTTCTGCTATCTTCATCTCACCGTTATCCTTCGACGTCGTCATTCTGCCGTTCTGCCATTTGCCTCGTTGCTTTTTATGGCCCATGTCAAACATTGCAAATCAGTTGAAACTAACAAACGGGACTTGGACGGGGATCTGGGGGCTGGACCCTAGAAGGAGAATGAGAATGAGATTGTGGCGGGGGCGTGCCACTGTTTTGTCTGCATTGCAGCTGACGCCATTTTAAACACCGAAAACTTAAAAAAAAAAACAAAGAAAACAGAAAGCTGTAGGCTTGTTTAAAATTGTTTAAATTCCCATTGAGCTGGCGAAATTTGTATTTCCTTCCCGTTTAGATGGGGCGGGGGGTCAATTTGAGTTCCTGAATTATTGAAAGGACTGCCACACACCCTCGCTTCAATACGCTTACGCACACAGGTGCGCATTCTCTCACTTGCCCGCACACACAGACACACAATTAACCAATTAGCACTTTTTCACTTGTTTCTTGTTGCTGCCGGCCCCCGGCCCCCAGCCCCCAGCCCCCGGCCTCCTCCACGCCCTTTTTTTTTATTACCACTTTATTGCTGTTTGTTGTAAACAAAAATTTTGTTTGCTCATAAAAAACGAATTTTTAATTGCCGCAACAGAAAACAATGGGAAAGTCGAGAAAATACCCGTGAGTGAGAGAGGAGAGAAATAAGATACGTGAAAAATGTGCAAAACTGTGCGAAAGCATTAAAGAGTGAGGGGAAAAGTAGATGGGACGGAGATAGAGATGGAAAGCTAATATAAATAAATATAAATAAATTTTAAAAGCATAGAGGGACGGCTGAGGCTTTGTTAAAAGAAGAGACTGGCCAAGGAGACGGGTAGTCGAGCTCTTGAAGAGATAGGGAGAGGTCGGACAAAAGGTGGAATATGATCTTGGGACGGAGACTGGAGAAGAGCAGCCACGGCCGAAACTAAAAAGGGATGAGGCTGTTCAGCTTTAAAAAGAGAAATGGAGTGTACAGATAAGGACGCATATCTGCGTCCAATTAGCTTACAAACGAGGGGTGATTCTACAGTAAGCTAAAAGATGGTGCTTTTGCATAAACGTATTAAAGACTTTCACTAAATGCACTCCTTTCCACCTCAGAGTAGATCCGCATATTATAGATTCTGGAATCGATGTTGTCAAAACCGAATCTTAAAAACATTATTAGTCCTACAATCGCCGCAAATGTTTTTATAACTGGTTTAGACACTATTGTAAATCAACTTATAAATGACTTCGAAAATAGTTCCATTTTCTTCGAAAGCTTGGTAGAAAGATAGTCTTATTTCCAGCTTATCTTTGCAGGATTTTTGTATCCTTTCATAGCTGTTTCTCACTCAAAACTCAACCGAAGAGTGCTTCTGATCTCGTTCGCCTCTGTTCTAGCTGGTCCGTTTCTCTTCTGCATCAGATTCTACTCGCATTCTCTTTCCTATCCCCCTCCACCTCCATCCCATTTTCACCTTCATTTCCACTTGAACTTTACAATCTTCCCTGCCCATTGCCCCACCCCATACCACTCCTTGCACACATTCCACCTTCCTACGCTTTTCCACTTCCTCCTCCACATTTTCGCACTTTCTCCTGCGGTTTTCAATGTGGTTTTTTTCAGTTTCCTTCTCGTTGAGCCGGCTCTGCTAGGCCGCAGTCAACGCACAAAATGCGGAAAATAAAAAATTATAATAAATATATTTAAATTCTTTTTTCGTTACTTCCTGCCACTGCTTCCCCTCTGTCCGGCCAGGCCACTCCGGGGTTGTGTTCCGTCCTCCTTCCCGTTCCCGTTCCCGTGCTCATGCTCGTTCTCGTCCTCTTTTCATTGCTGGCTCGGTGGCCGTTTTCCTGATTCGCGTAAACTTTTTAATAGCACCGAAAATGCCTCGAAAAGAGCCGCAGGAAGCATTTTGAGATTTGCGATGACGACGATGGCCCTCATGCATACATATGAATGTATGTAGGTGTACGTCTGCGTGTGTGCGCTTCTGTTTCTGTATCTATGTATGTGTATATGAGCATTTTTTTCCCCCTTAAGATTATAAATTATAGGCACGGCGCACTTTCCACTTGGCTAAGTCGCTTCCCAACAGATCCAAATATATCAGGGAAATCCATGTAACAAGAGAAGCTCTCACAAAACCGATTTCTCGGATAATAATGGTCTCTTACCCGATATTGTACGAAAGTGAAATAAGAATTATAATAACTCATATTTTCCAGCAGATCTCTTCAAAATTTTCATATGTACGTATTTGGAAAACGTTGCGTTAGATATGAAGTTCCTTTGAGGCCTTTCAATATTATGATATTTTTGATGATTTAGATTCAGAACTCAGCTCTTCTCTACTTTGATGGGGATTCTTCACACGAGTGTTACACATGGAATGTACATACATATTTCATAATTGTTATAATAAACAAAAAAGTTAGTTACAAATTGTTTCAAATACTTCCAGTGCTATATAGAGTATATTTTCGATCAGAAATTCTGAGTTTTAATAATGATATATATTTGTCATAATTAAGACTTTTCCAGGAGGTTTAGACGAGACCAAAATTATGCTGTACGATTGGTTGAGTAGATCGTAGGACTCTAGAACTCGCATTATAACACTCCGAAATGCTTTTTTTTTAATTCAAAAACCGCTTTTAGGTGATCCAAACACCGATACTCAAAAATTTTATGGATTGAAAAGACAATCTACCAACAACCAATCTTACTAGTTACAAGTTTTTAGTAGATCAGCCCCATTTTGAATTGCACTTACATTTGGTTTTTGTGACATTTTGCAAAACCCAAAGCCCAGATCTCGTCCAAGAAAACTTGAAGTGCTATCTTTCCATTATATAAAATAGTTTTGGGATATTTGTCTGACTGACAAATATATTATTTTCACGTTAATTCTTAAAAAATCGTGATCCATCGAGTTTATGCGTTTTTTTTGTTTTTGGAAACTATCCTGGGCAGGATTATGTTGCACTATCTCGATATACATGTGATGAACATGTTAAATTAATAATTGTTGTGCTGTTGTGTTCATATTTTACCAACCATTTCAGAGTGAATCAGGGGCAGTGCCTGAAGAAATGGGTGGTGCGATCAGGCGGTTGCCAGGAGACCTTCCCTTTAGTTCGTTAATATCTAAAATTGTTCCACACAAATTCAGTTTTTCTTGAATATACATAAATGTCTGTCCCTTGAAATAGATAGATACTTTTGTGTCGCCAGAGCAGGATTCATATCAGTTCGTCTTTTATAAAAAGTCATTTAATATGTGGAAAAATGTGTTTGCCATGCCAAATTAGACATATTCAGTTAATATTCTTTTGAATACAAATGCTATCGGTTTTGCGTTGGAGTATGGAAAAACCGTAATCAAAATGAAGTAATTCGAAATACGTATATTCTTATTTCCCTGTACATTTACCTATACAAATCAAGCAGTTGTCAGTTGCAGGCGTTCTCGGCTTCTCCTTCCTTCTCCTTTTCTCAATTTTATTTCTTTATTAAATTTCCATTGCGTAAACGCAAGCAGCCATCCACCCACGTATCCTTTGGGGCACATGCCTCCCAGTGGCATCTCTTTGGATGTACTCGAATGGGAGTGACTCAGGCAACGACAACGACTGCGGAGCGAGAGATTAAATCGATGTCGAGTAAATCACACACGCACTCCAATGGCCCGTGTGTCCTGGAAAAACACTTTCCACTTTCCACTTTTCCGAAACAAAACTCAATTAACGTTCGTGTGTATAAACTGTTGGAGGGAAAACAAATTCAAAGAGCTTAGCGCAAATAAAAGAAAGAAAGTGTGAAATTATTTTTTTTAGCAACTCTGTTGGCCATAATAAAAAAACTAGAAGTGGGCTGGCGAAAGGGGTGAGGGAATTTGACTGGATTGGTAATTTAAGAGGAAATGGTAATGAAAGAAAAGAGGGTGTTGGGAGATGGGCGATGGTGTGCTGGGGAGTGGGAGAGCCAGACAAAGTCGCCTTATTGTATGGCACATTGTTAACTTTTGCCACAGCCTGGGGAATCACCAGAGGGGGCGAGAAGGAACGAGGAACAGCGGCGAGCGGGTGTGGGTGTGGGTGTGGATGTTGAGAAACATACCCGTACATACATACGAGTATGACAGCTCCCCGGGCTGCCAGAGAGCTCTTTCCTCGAACCGAGCGAACAATGAGAATGAAAATAAAGTACACATACTCGCACTCGTATATCATAGACCGAACTGGCAATGCTTCCACACTCGAAGAGAAGAATTAAACAAATAAAAGAGCACAAATGGAAGGAGCCGACAAATCACAGTAAGACAAATGACAAATAAGAAATATGTAGACGAAAACTCGATAAAATGACAAATTTACAAATAAATGAATGTCGAGACGCAAAATAACGGCAGGCAGGACATATCCAGACGATAGCCTAAAGGAAAATCAAGACAAATGTCCTCGCCCATCCTCGCCCATCCTCGATCATCCTCGACCATGGAGCTGCACACAAAAACTGATTAAACACTCGAGACAAATGGACAAATATTTGTGGATATTCGCAAGCAAATGTTTGCCGAAACAACGCAAATATTTTTGTAAATTAAAATAAATATTTAAATTGTCAGACGCAAATTGAATATGCAGTTGCCGAGTAGAAAATGTTTGCGGAGCTTGGTAAATTAATTTGAACTAATGGGCAGTGCATCATGCAGCTGAAAAATAGACATACAAAATTATATATATTATTTAATATTAATTTAATTAGGCATTCCTATTAAGCATGTCCAAATGACGGAATTCACTGAAGTTCAAATGATTTTCAAAAAAACTTCTCGATTAAAGATATGTTTTGCGGAACCGCTTTAGGGCAGAAATGCCAAGAGTTGAACAAAGGAAAGTGAAAGCACAGCAAAAGATGGGGAAACTATGAAATATGCATAAGGTTTGTGCCATTTACAGTCATTTGAATTTGAGTTTGTCCGAAAAGGATTTTCCCTCGGCACACTCACAGCCACACTCCGGCACAGACAGCTTCAAAGTCCACTGTCCAGGACAATTATTCAAAATGTATTTACCAAGGCTAAGGATGGGGCTGAGACTGTGACTAAGACTGTGCCTGAGACTGAGACTGATTCGGAGGATAAGGCTGAGAAGCATATGCAAAATGAATCTTTAGCATAACAAATGCGGCCACTGGCTAAGGATTAAGCAGATAAAACGAGCAGCACCGCCATTGTGGTGTATGCCGACGGAATGATACCCAATAATCAGATGAATCTGCATAAGTACAACACAGAATTGTTCCGAATTCCCAATTATAGAAACGAGAATTTAAATTAGAAAAGTAAGATGCAATAATTATTCAATAGAAATGATTTTTGGAAGTTCTTGGCTACACATTGTGCTATCCATTCCCATCCATCTGTCGGGTGGCAGGATCCTAATACAATATATACCCCAACGCTCTCAAGTAGCAGCACAGGGTACATTTATATCCTTCTGTATGTGTGTACAAATAGCATCTTGTGATGCTTTCATAAATGGAATGAGTTTTGTAGCTAAGTGAGTGAATGGGTTTTCGGGGAGAATGACTCTCGCCTTTTTAGGCACCTCCCCATCCGCCTAAACACACACATACCCATACCCATACCCATACACGTTATTCTGATGACTGGTAAACAAAAGTGTGGAAGCAGAAGGAAAGGCAGAACAATAGCATCCCTCCCCCTCGCTTCTTTTTTGGCAACATTAATCGAAGTTGAAATGTTGAATGGCTTCTGCAAGTCGGCGAGTGAAGGAAGGAAGTCGAGGAAGGAAACACTGTAAGACCATCATGGCCATGGTTCTCATGGGGATGGGACTGTGAACTGTGAGCAAGCAGCTTAAATTTGGCTCAGAACGAGGTCAGCAGATAAGGAGACATGGAAGGAAGAGCCCAAGCATTCGGAGCAAGACTAAAAATGAAGGCCTGTAGGAAGTCTTATGATTTATTTGCCTAAACAATTGATATGGCTCTTCCTTCTACTATTCTCCTTCTCCGTCTTCGTCTCCCTCCGCCTCTTTTCTTCTCCAACAGTAGCGAATGCGGGATAACCTTGGGCGTGGCCAAGACATATTCTCAACTCTTTTGAGGCTTGAAAGATGGAAATATGTAAATAGGATTTATGGCAAACTTTTAACAGGATTTTCCCTGACATATACTCGTTACTCGTACGGGAGCAGGCGCCAAAGGATGTTGAACCTCACACACAGATGAGGGAATATAAAAACAAATAAACAAAACGTTCTCTTTCACACAAACGCACACAAACACACACAGAGAGAGCACGCATTTATCCAAGTGAACGAGTCCTATTTGCGAGAGTGAGTGAATGAGTGAGTGTGAGTGAGTGATTGTCCCCGAATGTGAGTGTGAGTGCGTGCACAAGTATTTGCCTAAATACGAGTATGGTGCGTGAGGTGATTGAGCAGTGCTGATATGCTAGGGTCACAAGAACTTCTAGAGTATAGTGGTATTTTACATTCCTATAGGTGATATAGCCATGTCTGCCCCTCTTAGTGATCGGCTAGCTCTCAGAGACTATTAGAGAGAGACTGCATAGACTTGTGTGATATCCAGATGACAGCAGGAAACAAGGAACCATAGCCGCTCCGATCGGATCAGTATTACACTCTTCTTAGTTGTATCGTTTTTTTTGCTACATTTATTTTCCTGTATAAC
Source organism: Drosophila miranda (assembly GCF_003369915.1). Taxonomy (NCBI): domain Eukaryota; kingdom Metazoa; phylum Arthropoda; class Insecta; order Diptera; family Drosophilidae; genus Drosophila; species Drosophila miranda. Next base: position 7,882,379 of record NC_046673.1, read on the forward strand.
ACAGATGGTCCTTGATTCTCCGCTTCCAGATCCCTTTGCTGGTTTCGATTTCCTAATTATCGTTATTTACCATTTTCTTGCTGGGGTTTGGCCTGAACTAGCATAAACTTCTCAAGCTACCCTTGGCGACTCCATTCGACAGTTGTCTTGAGCGCTTCGCTCAACTGCTCGTCCAACAGTCGACGCATCATCGCACTTCTTACTATATGGTCTTACCCACTATATGGCCACTCCCTTACATTTCCCATTTTCCATCGCGCCCACAGACAACCCACTTTAGAATCTGCACTCAACCTGCTTTTTTCTTTTATTTTCCTTTCTTTTCTTCCTTTTCGCTGTGTTTTTTGATTTTGCTGGCTTGCTTGCCATTCAAAAATGTCTTTTCAGTTTGTCTTTTTTTGTTTGTCATGTGAAAATTAAGCCGTCGTCTCAGCTCCTCGTTCTTTGCTTCGCCCCTATCTGCCACCATCTTTCTCCATCTCACTCTGCTTCCACACATCATCATTATCCTCATCATCATCCCTAAAAAGCTACTCTCGACAAACTTCTGTCGCATTGTTGTCCCGCCCATAGCTTGGCTCTGTTTCCGTCTGCTTCCGTCTGCCTTCGTCTGCCTTCGTCTGCCTCCGTCTTCGGGTGTCTCCGACTGTCGCCTCTGTTTTGGTATTTACGCTTTCAATAATTCATGCTTAAAGGATAATCAGGATATGCGTGTACGAGTATGTAAATTTTGATAATGCCATTTTCGAATGCCAAAGGACATTCCAGCCCACTCCCCAACTATCTCTCTGTTCCGCACACTTTGCGAGGTGCTTGTCGGAATTTTCACACCTTTTTTCCCTCGTTTTATTTCTCCATGCCCCATTTACTGTGTGCCATCCCCCCAAACCATCCCCCCAACTCCATCCAGCTTCTGTACCCTGAGATATTATGTAGTTCTATTCTGGGCCCAGCTGAATGCCTGGATTTGATTGGCTGGGGGGGCTTAGATTGGTAACAATGTAATAAGGATTTCATTAGATCTAAATGTGTACATACCTAAAGGCTAAAGTCCTACAGATTCCTAGAGATCGACGATACGCTGTATATATTGGGTAACGTTTAGATGCGCCCTCATAGAACATTTATGTCGTGAAACTGGTCTCAACTGACATTCAATACATCCGTTAATTAATTGCACGTACGGATTTCCCTTCATTTTTGAAAACGAGTGCCATTTGAATATTATTACCATTATAAAATTATATTATGTATATAAATGGATATTTACATTACTTTTTAATGGATTTAATGGATCTAATTAAACTGCATCTTTGGTCTAAAGACTTTACTCGATTTGCAATTTGAAGTACAAATCGAGATGTATATATTCATTTTCCTCTATAATTATTTTATTCACTCTTTTATGAGGAGACCTATTCAGACTTCTATATTTGTATAAAAAAAAAATTAGCAGAGATAGAGAGAAGTATTTTTATGATCCGAATCCTAATCACAAAACGCAGTTTATCTGAACAAATAATTTTAGAAGAATATCCAAAATATTCAAGGAATGAAGAAATCGAATGATAGTATCGAATCCTAGGCCCCTCCGGGATTTTTCTGATTAAAGGAACCCGCTATTGTATCCCATTTGGTATTGAAAACCCTTCTCGGGGTATTCGGCTCTTCCAGAGCTGCAACCCCAATTATTCTTTCGCTTTTGCAATACCTTTAGGTTTATCTTCATCTTCATCTTCATTTTGCTGCTTGCTGTAGACAGCGACAGCATCGTCGTGGTAATTTAGTAAAATGCCCCATTTTCCACTTCCCAGCCACCGCCTAAGATAACAATGGTGCCCGGGAGGGTGAGAGAGAGAGAGGGAAAATAAATGTATTGAGAGGGAAAATGCCGCGCAGTTAGTTATTCGAGCTATTTACTCATTCATTTCATGCATTTATTCACTGACTTTGCAGCGCTATCCCACCTCTGAAACAGCATTCTCCCAACTCTTCGCACCTCTGGAACACGTCTCTTCCTGCTGGCCCCCTCCCCCCCCCACTGTTGTGCTCCCAGGTGCTACTCATTTGCTGCTTACGCATTTCTCATGCCCTTCTCCTGAATTTTTAAGCACCACCCACTTACTTTCGCTTTCTCTAGGGAAACTGTCAGCGAGGACCAAAAATGAAAAATGACTCAGCTCCGATGAGATACAGAGAGCAGAGAAAGAGATAGGGGCAGAGGGAGGGGCTGAGGGAGAAGGGTTTGACTTGCCTTCATTTATCCAAACCGAATTGCTTTCGTTATAGACAAGTTTGTGGCCATATTTGAAGGGGTTATACGTTATACATATGTGCGTATGCGTATATATGGGTGGTCTGGGCTGGCCAAGCGCTCCTTTTGGACAAAAGCAAAACAAAATCTGCATTGAAAATTCGCAATAGAGAAAAGCTTTCAGTTTCAGTTGCAGCTGCCGTTTCAGACTCTCATATCCTAGCGCACGTGTCACGACATTAATATACCCCATACACAGTTCTTTGATGATTTCATTCGAGTTCATAACATGATTTTGCGTCCACCGTTTATTTGAATTGTGGATGCCACGGTCCAGCTACTTTTTGTACTCCAGCACTTATTGTCTGTGGCATCTCGGGGCCGATGGAGACGAGGAGGCACGGCTATAGATGCTGATCAAGATTATGTAGTCTTTGGGTAACGGGTATAATAGAAAGAGCAACACCAACAGAGGAAACATTCCAAAACCTCCCACTTTTGTGGCATCCGGTGGGTGTGGCGGTGTTGCAGCGTTTCAGCGTTGCAGCTGTTTCTTGTTTATGTTTGCCGTATGCAAAAAAATGCAATTTAGCTTTTATTTTTATTTACTTTGGCATTTTTCTTGAACCCCACTGCCAACCCAATGCCAACTGACACTAACAGGTGGACATATATCACTCATGGCGAGGCTTGCAGTACCCTGTCCTATCATTGTTGTCACAGCTGCAGATGAAAAAAATACAAATGTACAGCATAAACACGCGTATTTTTCTGAGCAGTTGAGTTGCATTCAAAAGCACAGCAAAACGACTATGTATGTACAATGTACATAGACACGAACCTGTTCAGGTTCAGGTACTAGCCTCCTTCTGCCCAGAGCTCTTCAGAGTGCAACTCTTTTGTCATTTCATTGGACTATTCTTTGGCACTTTCTCTTTGTATATCGGCCTCGCCCGACATTCTGCTACTTGTATCTGTCATTTTAATTTCGTTTCCTTCCGCTACATTCGTTCATAGATTCGTTTTGTTTACTTTAATCATTTGCTAGAATTTTATTTTTTATAAGAGTTGATGATTTTCTACTTGGGCACGTTATTGCATAATTAAATTATCATCACAAAAATTATCAAGAATTAAAATTGAATACAAATACTCTAATTGAACAGTTTAGGCAAACACCTCCTATTTAAAACATAAAATAAAAAAAACGTACATGTCATACCCATCTTTGTGAGGATTGATACTATTACGAGTATGCAAAGGCTTAACCGGGCTTAAAGGCTTATTAAGATAATTTGTTGCAAAAGTTTAATGAATGATCTGTACCGTAGAACAAATAGAATAATCCGTATCTGAAAGTTGTCTGTGCCTGTGAGGTGCGTCGATGTGTTTATCATCGTGTACATATATGTACATATAGTTACAATAAACCAGAAATCAACATCGGAAGGAGTGATCGGTCTTGGGGGGTATTAAATGCTTCTGCCCCTGAATCAAGCTTTGGTTTTTGTTCAGCTTGCTCGTGTTTCCTTTGACATTTGACATAGTTTCTGATATTTGCTCTTTCTGGTTCCTCCATTTATTGCCTTTGGCACTTCCTTTTATCTTTTCTGACTCTCTTTCGTTCTACATCCTCGTATACCTCGTTCTTTTTCCTGAATTTCCCTGTACCTCTCCCTCTCCATCTCCCTCTCCATCTCCCTCTCCGTCTCCCTCACTGTTTTTTCTTTGTATCTTTGTGCGCTGATGCACAAAATTTCGTGGCATTTTTATTGCAAACTTTCCCCTCTGGCCCCACTGCAGTGGAGCATTTTACTGCTTAACTGCACACATTTCAGCGTTTTTGCTGTGTTTGTGCCTTTGCGCGGCAATAATTAAAATAGTTTGCCGCCTATCGTCGCATTACATTACGCATACGACGCGTGTTCCCCACAACCCTTCTGGGTGCCTTACCCTTCTGGCACCCCTTTGCCAACTTCCAACCCAACCCAACCCAACTCAACCCCACCCCACTGCAGAGCATGTGCAATATGTAATTCATAATGCGACAGAAACTTCCGCTTTTCGTCGTTGGCATCGTTGTCTACCCTACCTGGCACTTATGAATATTTCTGCATCCCCCGTCGTGAGCCTTTGTTTCGCCCGTGTTGTTTTAGTTGTTGCCTGCTAAAAGCGCGCAATTTGCATAGTTGTAAGTCCTATGTTTGTTGTCATAAGTTTCTTTCTATTCTCCGATTTCTTTTTTCATTTTTCTTTTTTTTTTTCTTGCCGCCATGTTTTATGCATGCGTTGACATCATTCACAAATGATGTGGGGACCGGGTTTTCTGGGGACCTGAGCTGGTGCAGCTTCCCCCAGGATGATGCAGAGATAGACAGAGATGGAGAAAGAGAGGGCGAGGCAGAGACAGAGAGCACTTTTAATGCATTTGGTTTTTTTTTTTGGGCGAGGGAGCGTACAAGGTGCTGCCAAGGGGCTGTCTGACTTGTCATAAATCAAAAATAATTACTTTTTCCACACAGTAAAAATAACTTAGCAGATTTTTTCGGGCAGCAGACACATCCCCTCCCAAAGGTCAGAAAACCCCCCTCCCCACACCTCTACCACGCCTAGAATTAGCCTTGAGCTATTTGGAGTGGAAAGGCTTGTCAGACGGGGAACAATAGAGAGAATATCAGCTGTGGCTGTGAGTGGTCCTCCGCATTCCCCTCGAGGGGAGGAATCAATCAATTTAGACTGCATCAAATACTTTTCGCATTTTCTCCAGCTAAATCAATTTTAAAATACTTTAATATGTCTTTGAAAAGTATATGAAATGGAGGATAGTGGGCAACAAACCAGCTTTATCAAACCAGCTAATTAGATTGTAGAACATTTGAGAGTGCACTTGGATCGGAGACTTAATTGAAAGCCCAACAAATTCAGAGCCCGGAGTCTCAGAGATCTAGACGGACAGACATACATGGCTATACTTACTTGGCTGTTGATGCTAATCAAAAATATGTACTTTCTTCTGGGCGTAACACACATCCACATTCACCACAAATAATAATATACCCTCCTTACACTGAAATGTATATACCCTTGAGTTTAGAAGACCAATAGAACTGCACGACTCAAAGATGCTTCTCAATCGTTGCACCCAAATACCCAAACCTATGACAATAAACTCGTATGTAGGAATGTTAATTATAACAATGTTTATTTATATTGAGAGTAATGGAGGCGTACAATAGATTAAATTTGAACAACCAAGCCCCGCAAAAGAATACAAAAATACAAACGTGAAAGCTTCTTAAAAAATGTTCTAGTTTTTTGACCGATCGTCGCTTATGGAAGCGATATAATAAAATATGAAATGTGACATCTTTAACATTTCGGCACATTTTTTCTTATATTTTAGCACGATGCAAACTTTGAATTGATTTCAATTATTAATGTATTTCCGGTCTTACTTCGATTATTGCCCCTTTTTCCACGCTGGTACCAATTTCGAATTCAATTTGTCCCAAAACTGAAACGCGATGAAGAGACGGAACTACAGAGATTTAAATAATGAAATTAAATACAATTATAAAGTGAACCAGTTAAGCGAGTGGAGCCTTCCGTTGCAGCTCCTTCCGGCTGTCTCTGTTGGGGATTGGCGCATACAAAAAAAAAACCCCTCAAATACTTAACCTGCCCCTTCCCGAAGCCTCTGGCTCTATCCCGAAGCTCGCGAAAAACTTTAGGACACTTTTAAAATAATTTACACAAAAGAGGGCGATGAAGGGGGGAAAAAGAGTGTGAAGAAGCAAACGTTGAGTGACTTTTGATGGGAGAGTTGTCTTAGATATAAAAGAGAGAACAAGAGAGAGAATGAGAGAGCGGCAAAAATGGCGATGGCGAAAGAGTTTCGGTGTGTCCCTGCCTTATCTGCAAATTGCAACCAGAATGTCGACGCACCGAACACAAAACTTTATACCCATCAGCCAGGCAAATCTTTCCTGTTGTCTCTAGCTTGCTTTAAGCCACTTCACCGCTCTCGCAGCCACTCTCCGGTATTGCGCCATCGCAGCATTTGAGCCCCTGTCGGTGCCTCTGGACAGTGGCTAATGCTAATGCAACCGGCAGGGACGAAGGGGACAAGGGGACGGTGCCCACGGCGACAGCTTACAGTCCGATGAGCCCTGCTTAAACGCTTTGTTCTGTTCGGTGGCTCCTCGCCGCTGCACTAGCCCCCACCTCTGCCATTCTCTGGTGCCTTCAACTTGTCTCTTGTTGCAACTTCTGACTGCTAGCACACACCCTGACACAGACACACCCACACCCACACCCACACCCACACCCACAATAGGCGGTTTGGACAGCTTGTGCATAAAGTTTGTGTTTCTGCCATCACACAAAAAACTAGAAGCCATAAATACCCTTCCAGAGCAAAAACGATCGCTAAAAACGCCAGCCCTACGCTTATCCGTGCTGACCAAATTCGGCGGGTTAATGACAGAGCACTTCCTGTTGATCCATAGAGAGCGTGGTTTAATTATTGTATGCATATGTAATGTTGGGACACTAAAGACTTCTACGATTAAAACTTTGATGGCGGAACTTATAATTAATAAATTAAAAACAAATTACGAAAACACGACTGATGTACAAGATTAGATAAAAAGGTCTAAAGAAGTGAAGGAAACTTGGCTTTCTTAGCTGGCTTAATTGCTAGTTAATTGCTGAATCAAAATTTCGTTCTAACCTTCGCAACCTTTTGGGTAGAAATATAGTATCCTCGACAAGGGTATGGCCGGCATTCCGGCCCCACCGGCAGCACTCAGGTAAAGAAATTTCTACTTCCACCCCCCGAAAGCCACACCCACACCCTCGAGCCCGTCTTGTGTTGTGTTGAGCCGCATCTGCTGCACCTCCTGCTTATGCTGCACCTCCTGCTGTTGGTGTTGCATTGTTTTGTGGCTTTCTGTGCTTTTGCGTGCGTAAAGCCGAAACAATTTCCTAATTTATTTTCGGAATTTTGTTTCGGTAGGTATTTATTTATTTAAGTTTCTTCACTGCCTGTCATTTTCCAGCAGAAAGTTTGGCGCTTTAGTTGAATGCGTTGAGCCTCTTTCGGTTTCTTCTTTTGGCATTTGGTCTTAATAATCAGTTTTGATATGCCATTTCAGATTTGTTGTTTCAAAAGTGTTGAACCAAAGGCATTTTCGCACACTAAAAACGTTTCACGGACCACAGGCCACACGGTAGAAGGCAGAGCATGCCAAAGCGAATTATGTTTAAAGCGATAATTCTTAGGAAAACCTCTAAATATTATCTACTGAAATTCTCCTTACCTATACGAAATTATTATTTATTTTAGAAAAGAGGATATGTATATATGTATATATTTCTAATATTAGAAGCCATCGATTCCCCCTTTTATTCATTATTTTTAGGATTTTTTTTTGCATAAAATATTCAGTAAGAATTGACTTCTGATACAAAATATAGGATGCTTATAAACTTCTTAATTTTCCTCACTTACGACACACAGCTTAATGTCGGGTGGTTATGTACTTCTACGCCTATCTGGCAGCGGTTTCCTAGTTTCTTGTGGTTTTGACATCAATTGCCTAATAGCTGGCAGCCATTGCAAGTAATTTTTGCCCATTGAGATGGCTCATTTTGAGGCATTCGCACCATGCACCATAAACGGTTCCTGCCATCCTCGTCTCTGCTGCCATCTCTGTGTGGCACAAGTGAGAGCTCGAGAGGAAGATTATATGCCTGGCAAGCAACAAGCTTGCTGGAGTACCGCTTCAGGCTATAATTTGTACGGCCCACTGAAAAACCGAGCACAGAAACCGAATTCGAAGCTCGGGAGTCTTACAGGGAACAAAAGAGAAAGTCGAGAGTAGAGGAGAGGAGAAGAGAAGGAGGCCTATGATTAATCCATTTGGCTTAAATCGGAAATCCGAAAGAAAAATCTATGTCTATGCCCAGGAAATTCCCCCAGTGCCTCTCTTTGGCACACATTTTACTCGCCGTTTCCTCTCATATTTCTTCGGTTGGGGCTTCTTGTGCTGTCCAATGCAGCTGCCAGCAGACAGGAAATGCGTGTGGAGCGATAAATATACGTGGTCTCTGTCTCTGTCTCTCTTGCTTTTTCTCTTCTCGCTGTCTCGACCCTTACTGTTTTTCTCGCTGTCTCTCTCTCTCTTTGTCTTTCATTTTTATCGCATTTGCCAAAACGAAACAAAAAAGCGAAAGTTTTGCGCTTTGGCGTTTCATTAAAGTTTTGGCTCACAAAAGTATGCTACAAAATATACGAGTACCAGGCCCACAAGCGTGTGTGTGACTCTGTGTGTATGTGGGAGTGTATGTGTGTTGTGTAGTATGTGTTTCGTTGAAAAAAGTTGTAACTGCTATCAGTTACTTTCTGCAATGAGAGCCGGGAATGGCTATAGAGAGACAGCAACGGCGACGGCGAGGGCAACGGCGACGGCGAGGGCAACGGCGACGGCGACATTCACATTATGAAGATAAGCCATAGAAAACAAAAGGCCACACAACCCAACCTTCTTGGGGAAGGCCTCCTACACGTTCTAAGCAAACACATCTACTCGTATGACTGTGTGTGTGTCTGTATGTGTCTGTGTCTGTGTCTGTGCAAAACGTTTTGGCTTGGCCTAAGTGTTCATGCTTGTTGCTATTGGGATTAGACAAAATGGGTTCAGTCCCAGTCCCATGGTTGAATGCCTTGTCCTGACCTAAGCGAACTCAAGTTCTAGAAATGATATTGCCATGAAATTTATGCATTTGCTGTTTCTTTAACTGTTTCCTATATATATATGAGGACTGGTACTGGAATTAGTGGAATTGGTCGACTATGTCCTTTCATGGGCAAAGTAAGTTTAAAATGACCTAACCTCCTAAAAGGAATATCGCTGCCTTTAAATACTATAGTTTGTAAAGTTCGTAGATATATTAACCAAACTAAATTGCAAAACCTGTTATACTACGGAAATCTGTAAAGCTTTGTGATAAGATAATTTTTGGGAATAAGTACAGCTGTTGACCTCTACATCTTCATACAAAAAGGAGCCATGGAAATCTATGAAATCATCATTAGTTTCCTTGGATCATTTTAATTTATTGAAAGCTAGGTAACGAAATCGGACTTCTGATTTATATAAGTTTTGAGTTTATAAACCTATGGAAATTTTAGTAATTCAAAATAACAGCTTGGGACATATTCTGTTGTAAACTTCATGAATTTTTCTTGAAATATTTGATCGGTTTCTACATTTTTACATGGAAAGTGTAAAATTTTGAAGTGGTAATGTTATATGTATATGTATATCTACTTATATTACAAGTATTCGGAAAATACTATATTTATCCAAAAGATCAAACATTATTCCACATGGAATTTCATGAAATGAATATGGTTTAATGGTTGTGGGTAAAAGCTCGTATCGTATCCTTCTTGTACAGTGCTCAATCGTTTCCACATTTTAGAACATGACCGAATTATATAGGACACGTTTGGCGTGGCTTGTAGCATAGGAGTATTTAAATTTGGACCCAAAAAACTCAAACCATTCTATCAATCAATCTATCAGAACATTTAAAGATTGTAATTCTCATTTCTTATTATTGTTGCATAGTCCTTCCTTAAACGGATTTTCCGGAACTACATAGACTTTACTCAGAGCTTAGACTTTAGGTTGATATATTCTGTGGCTCTACTTGGAACTTAGCAATTAACTTAAATGTAAGTAATAGTTTTGGGCATTCTAAATTGTGACTTCCTAGGAAATTCGGATTTTGATCATTGTGCTTGCAGATTTCACCGCTTACTCTTCCCTTCCTCCTTCAAACGAAATGAAAGTTATAACATTCACTGGGACAAGCGCGTGTATCTGTATCTACTCGCTTGTATCTGTATCCTATTCTCCTTCGGTGTGTTCTCATGGGCACTTGTGTTTGTGTTAGTGTGCCTGCACACAAATCAAAAACTTTTACTAACTGTTCGGCCCCGCGTACCAGCCCGCTGCTTTCTCTACCATAACTATGAGCCGTGCTACACCCACTTCTATGTCCAATCCCAATCCCACTCTTACTGCTGCTGACACTGCCATTTCTGCTCCCACTCGACATAAGCGAAGTTCATTTGTCTTCCCGCTATTTTTCGTACATATTGTCTTTGCCTTTGTCTTTTGGATTCATTTTCACTCCGGCTTTTGTGAAAGAATTTAAAACAATATTTACACGTTGCAAATGGCTACAGCGAAAACGTGGCAGCTGGAAGGCAGCTGCTTATGGAAACGGAAAAAGTCAATAAACAGGCGCGACATAAAGCTCAGCCCCAGCACCGAGCCCAACTCAAAAGCCGGCCTATGAGGAAGCTGTCAGCCATGGGAGGGAAAGCTACCGTGGTTTGAAGATTTTCGTAGTTCCGGTTACAAAAAGTTCTGCAGATACATAAGTGGTTGAGAGTGTCTACAGCTCTTAAAAATTTGTGGTCTTAATATTAGATGTTATATTTCTACAAGTAATTATGCCTTATCGTTTGAATTGAAAAAAATCCTTCTAAGGTGTTTATTTTGAGAGCCATGGCTTCAGCTATCATAAAAAAACAGCCATTCCGCTCACTCCGCCATGGGGCGCCACTGCACGATGAAGAAATAGAGAGAGCTTGACAGCGGAGTCAGCCACGGGAAATGGTTTTCTATATCTACATATGTATATCTATTTTGTGATATCCTATAGCTCTAATAGTCTCTAAAAACCAGGCTTCAAATGGGACGGGCATACAGACGGGCCGGCATGGCTATTGATGTTGATCAAGAATATGTGGAATTGAAAATGCGTCTTCTGGTTGTTAAGTAGTACATCCTTCTTTAAAATTGTAAAAATGCCCAAATTAATTATTATTATCTAATAAGTTTGAAGAAAAAATATAGTTAATAATTTTTAAATAAAATTGAATCATAAATTTCCACACAACGGGATTCATTTGAGAATCAACCTTTACGTTCCTTCTTCACTGCAAAATATCCCCTAAATATAGCCCAACGAAGTTCCAGTTGTTTTTTATCTTTCGCACTAATTCTCAAGATCAATTTTACACCGATCATGAGAAAAATATTCGCTTCATAATGGTTCATTCAAGACTTTTTTTGACATCTCTGTCAGAAAGACTTCTTTGCTCTCCATTTGAGCTTTATTCTGTTTGCAATTTATTTTTTGTTTTTTTTTTCTTTCTCTCTCTCTCTCCTACTTATCAGAGGCAGACATTTTTGGTTGAGTGCTTCACAAATGTCTACGAGTATGTGTGTGAGTGTGTTGGTGGGTGTCTCAGGGAGTGTGTGGGTATGAGAGTGTTTGCGCGCCTTTCTTGCTTAAAGTAAGCAATTTGAAATTTGAGCTGCTAAAACAGACACTAACAAAAGCAGAGCAACTCAATTTTTTCCGAAATTGTTGTGAGTTAATTTTCTTCCACATTGTTTAATCTACAGCGTCTCCATTCTCTCTTTGTCTCCATTCTACTTTCTAACATCCACCTACATAATTATATGGTGAACATGATTTAAGGGTAGATTTAACACCACATTGAGTTCTCTTAAAGGTTCTCAAGGGTTTCTTTCAACTCTTAACTGGTGGCCAAAAAATAAAAGCATTTGTCTGCATTTTCTTCTATTTTTTTTGTTACGCCCTGGAGCCTGAGAAATTTCTAATTACAATAATTAATGCGTCGGCTTGAGTATTCTGCTCTTTTGATGCTGTAAGAGTATGTATTTGTTCCACTGGTTTTGTTGTTGTTGTTGGCTGTATGCCAGGACAATACCCCAAGCGTCGTCTTCTGAGACTGCCGTCTTTATCATGACAATGCCAACATGTCGTATACTCAATTTTCAGGCATCATGTCTCCTCCAAATGACGACGTGAGCTCACGTACCAAACAGAATAAAAGAAAAGTACAACATTGAAGCAGCAGTAGCGGGAGACAGCCATCACCCTCACCCACCAACTGAAAATAAATCGAGAGGGTAAAAGGTAAATAAAATAAAACAAATTGTAAGTGAAGTCAAGGGAAAGGGCAGCGACAGGGCCAGCGGCAGGGGCAGGCAAGAGACCTGCTCAAGCAGTGTCTATAATTACTAGATACAGTACGTACTACAGACTAAGAGATATACATATATTAGCATACTGTGATTAGCATGTACATTTATACGAGATAAATAACATATACTGGGAGAAAGATCTGTCAAGAGAAGTTCTGAAAGTCAGTTAGGCCATCCATTAGCAGCTGTAACTATGAATATGACCATCATCCATCGATCGAATCCAGTTTAAGTTCAGTGGAACAATCTACTGGTTAGTTATGACAAGTCCACCTTATCGCCAGTTGAGGTGACTGCCACTCTAGCCACAAGACTTCACACACAATCCATATGGGCTTGGCAACTCCTTGAGCCCGGAGCTTGGCTAGATTCTAGTACTGAGTGACTCAGTGACTGAGCCATCGAGCCTAGAGCCCAGAAAAGTGAGCCTGGGCGTGAAATACATGCAAATTGCAGGGGGACTACGACTGGACAAGAAACGGAAAGAGAATACGGAAGAGGAAATGCCAAAGTGCTGAAAGAGAATGCATGAGGAGCAGTAATGGAAAATGTAAGGAAAACTACTCAGGAATTCGTTTTCGACATTCAGCATTTGGCATGTGCAAATGCGAGTGGCAACGCGAGTTATCCTGGCCTGAATGTGACACGTACATCTGCTAATTCAAACACTCTCTTGCACACTCACTCACTCACACACCAACAGGCTCAACATATGTGCATATGTACATATGTATGCGGAGAGAGAGAGGCAAGAAAAATATGGCCCCGGGAAAGCCAAATAAAACTAGACCCAGAACATTGCGCATACGACGCGATGCACATATAAAATTATCATGACTTATTATTATTAATATAAATTGGAATGCGTTGCTAAAAGTTCCGCACAGGAGCAGCTTTTATTTTCGGAGGGGCGGCTTCCAGCTTATAAGCTGGAAAGGGGTCTGCTCTGGTATGGTATGGTATGGTTTACTCGTAGGTTAAAGCTGCTTTCGGTAGGTGTGCTCTGCGTTGAGGTGTGCGAGTCTGTGCGGCAATTAAGTCGAGTGCACGCGTATGGATTATACTCGCATGTGCGAAGAGTTTGTACTTCGAGGCTGCCAGATACGACTGCCGGTGGTTGGGTCAAGAGCAAGGCATGTTATGGTTTCTGAGGGGTAGAAGGTATGTACATAGGCTTCTTAGAGCTAAGATGATTAATGCTGTGTGGGAGTACACTTTAAGGAATTATTTTAATTTGAATCTAGTTCATCTTCTAAGAGAGACCCTACTCTACTCCGATGCCTAGAAACTTTATTTCTTCATGTACATGTTTTGATATTAATATAATCATGCCAACATGCATTCATTGCGCGAACTTGCTTTCAGTTCTTTCAGTTCTTTCAGTGTAAAAAGTCTTTGCAAATCTAGAAAGATTTTAAGTAATTTATTTTAATTTTGGGCCTGGAACCCGGAGGAACCGGCCTCCATCCATACATACGAGACATTCACGAATGCACCACCACTCTCGCACTGTCACTAAAAATGCCTTCCCATATGCCAAATTCGTTTTGGCTCTTGGCTTTGGGCAAATTTCTTAGCCATCGTCTATTGCTACAGCAAACACAACTTGCTGAGGATTTACATTAAACTTTTTGGACCAAGTTTTCCTAAGGTAGGCGAGAACAAACCAAACGGATTTAGCGCCTAAGGGAATGGATGTCGTGGAGGGGTTTTCTCTGGCTTATATCAACAGAAGTAGCCATATACTCCAAAAACAATGAACTTTTAAAGCGCCTCCTGTGGCTATGCAGCACATTTACTCAATCACACACACACACACACTGAAACACTCGCAAACTTACACATATACACATGTACATATGGGTGTGTGCTGCCAAGTGTTCTGTTATAAAAAGGCAATCGAGCGTTAGGATAGACCGGACCGGACCAGACCATAGCAGGCGAGTCCTGCGCCTTCCTTTCTGCATTCGTGTGTGCGGCTCCCAGTGTGGGCTGTGTATCTGAATTCTGGCATTTTCTGTTTTTTTCCGGCTCCTGGAACCATTCAGAATTTTTTAATTTTCGTTTCGTTTCATTTGCTTTTTTTATAACCGTTAACCATAAACGAGTGTATCGGTTTCTTGGTTAATCGAGGGCGAAGGCGATAGAAAATCGAGGGAGGTGCGAAGAATAAAAAATGCAAACCTCCCAAATAATTTAACCCATCAATTATCAACAATATGTTTCTAAAATTTTGCAACTCTCACTGAGTTGATAGCTTTAAAATATTACTCATAAAACTCATAAATACATACAAAAATATTTATGTAAAAAAGCATAACATATTATCAATTTTATATTTGAAAGCTTAATATTTGGCAGACGGTAAGCATAAACTACAAAAATTTCAGGACATAGTTTTGCAAGACTTCTTCCTCATGTTCTGCAAAAAAATCATAAAAAAATGTAATTACTTTTTTTAAATTTCTTTAACAAATTTCCATCTAAAAAAAAAATCATAGTCGCTTTTAGGAAAAGGATATATGGGATATTGAGTGCTATTAAGTTCATATAGGGTACACTTTATCCATTAGGTAATTGTTCTCTGTGTTTTTAAATATATGTGCAATGTATGTTCATATCAGCAATGTTAAAATAATATCCGCCATCTTCTTTTCATTATCGGGGCGTTTTTTTAGCGCCTTGCCCGAGGTCGCTGGGAAATTGCGCTTAGAAATACCGACGAGTACATAAGCCAAAGCCGCAGCACGCACACAGCCTCAGCAACACACACATGTGTATGTATTATGGTCAAAACAATCAAAAGTGGCAACCACAAGGCAAATAAAGAGAGGCAAATAAAACAGAAGGAGAGGGAAACACAAAGCAAAGAAAAACAAAACAATAAATGAAGACTATCTTCAGGGGCCGAAGCTTTTGATACTCTTTTAGATCAATTATATCCCAATCCATGGTGGCATTATATACTTATTGTTTTCCTTAGCTAATAGAGCACCCATAAAATAACAGGTACTTCCGATTAGTTGGACTATCTGTAGAATCGATATATGTAGTTATTGAACTACATATGACTTCTTTTTCGACTGATGTGCGGCTGCTATATGTGATATATGCAGACTAGTCCACGATATTGGCATCTTCGACCTACATATATGCGTGCCACAAAGCGAATGGCCTGACAAGAGTGAAACAAAAGATAATCACTCAAAAATAATAGCTATTTTCGTCCGAGAATCTAAAATATCTTCCATATATGTAATATTTAAGGGGAATCTAGCGGTGCAGAGACAAAGAGAGAGAGAGAGAGAGATGGTACATGAAAATCCACCTCTAACTGCTAAGCCATTTATTCTTTTTATTCTGGCTAAGCTATCTGGCGATCGCAAAGATTCTGCTAAACAGGATTTATGATTCGGCATTTGTATCTCTTATCTTCTCGTATGTATCTTTGAAAATGATTGATGCCACAAGATCTCGCAACTGATTCTGGGTGACATTACAGATATAATCCAGTAATTGTCCCCGATATGATTTCGTTTCACGACGGATGGACAAACAACCATGGCATTAGTATATCGCCTCAGCGATTGATGCTAATCTAAAGTGTTCTGGCTTTCTTCTGGCTGTTACATACATTTACACTATTTAAATGTACCCCTTTACTCTACGAGAACCGGCTATAAAAATGTTGGCCAGCAGCAAAAAGGCAACATAAAATGGTAGCAGCTACTTGCCAGCAGCTTGGAGCTGGACTCGACTCGACCACAAAGCAAGAGAGCAGGGAAAAGGGAAAAATAATTTTTGGGGCACACACACACAAGCACACCCTCACACACATACACAGACACACACACAATAAATAACTCAATTGCAAGCTATTTGCTTGAAAAGTTTTCTACGCCCTCCGGCTGCCTTCTGACTTACAAAAGTTTCCCCCTTTTGGGGCCTGTCTCCGAAGTCCTCCCTGGTCCGGGGCATGCAAAATAGTTGAAAAATGTAAATAACCAAAAGGAACGTTGGGCGAGGTGGGGGGAAACGGATGGACGAAATAATTCATTAAAAGAATATCAAGTGTTAAAATTCACACAATTTCCAAAAAAAAAAGAAACAACGAACACAAAAGAAAATTGTGCCATTGGCAATTTTTTGCCGCACCACATCCTCCCTCCCACTCTCTGTCTCTTCGCTAAAATGTGTGCGTGTGTCCTTGGGTAGGTGGGTGGGTTGTGAGGGAGAGAATGAGAAATTTAACGACAGGATAATTCAAGACTCGGGCCTTCGCATGGCTTCTGCAATTGGTAAATTATCGCAGATATTTAAACTGAAAAATAAATACCAGTGCAAGAAATATTCAACTAAATGAGACGCTACATGTATTATATATGGAAATAATGTAAACTTGGGAACTTGGGGATCCAGGCAAGCAATCAAACACTATCGATTTTATACGAAATTTTATTGAAGCAGTTATAGATAGATAGAGGCATGGCATCTTAATGGAAATGGTAAGGATATCGAAAATCTCATTTGTATGGATTTACTTTTTGGACAGCCCCTTCCGCTTGGCATGTCAAAGCCATCGGCGAAATAATCGATAAGTTATCGTTATTGCTCAACGACAAACAATGCTGTTTATGTTGGGGCTTTGCGACTTACACAAAGACGCCCTGAATGCATAATCAATGGCAGAAAAACTAAATGAATAAATGCTAAAAAATTGATGCCATATGGCTTAAAGGACATTTGTGGAAAGGCAGGCGCGACTCTGACTCTGGCTGTGACTCTGAGGCGTGGAGAAATCAACGAAATGTTAAATAAGCAAAACGTGACTTTATTCACAAAATGATGAGGCCAGCACCAGCACCAGGCGGGGTATCCGAGATGGGCAGGGTTCAGGCCAGGGTTGGGCGATGGGTTGGTGCTGGTGCTGGAGCTGCAGCCTACGGAACTTTGCCTGCCACCGACCAGGACTTGGTCGAGCTTAACACCTTTGCCAGTCACCGACGCTGCTTTTTATTGCTGTTGGCTTTAAGTGCTACTGGCAGCTGACGACGGGCTGAACAAAACAAAAAGCAGGAAGAGGCACAGAACACAACAACAGCAGCAAAAATAATAGTCGAAGCCAAAAATTGCTGACAGCATTTTGGGAAATTGCCGTCGAAGGCTGTGCAGGACTCTGGCGAAATACAGGAGTCCTCCTACAGCGACCCGGCAAGTGCGTCTGACAGGCGTGGCATTAAAGCCGCCAAAGAGCTCACACTGCAAGCTGATATTGCTGGCGATGCCTTTGACGTCGCGTCGGCCAAAACCAAAGTTTGTCATAAAGTGTCAAAGTGAATTGAAAATTTCCATTAAGCTCTGCAAATCTACAGAATCCTCGGCCGACCGCAGAAACCGCGACAACAAAACCGCACCGACAACACTGCACCAACAATGTTGCACACACAAAAACGGAAATACAACAAAAATACATACATATTTGAAAAGAAGTAATAAATAAAATATAAGCGCTTTCAAAAGTGAAATGTCCAGCTGAATCAAACAAAATCAATTATGAACATAAAACTCTGAACTGAATGCGTAATGGTTTTTGTTTTAGTTTTAGCTGAGGGTTTTATTTTTAATGTACAAGAAATACTTGTACTGTAAAACTTGACACTCTAGTGGGTATTCACTTGGGGGCTTCTCAAAAACCGCGAATACAATTCTTTTATAGTCGCTTTGTTTCATTTTCAGGCCTGAAGTTGTCCATTTAATTTAAATTGAATTTACTTACCCTTAGTTGGAGGCTTTGTTTTTATGGAGGGAAATTCAGAGAGGGCTGTAATATCATCAAAATACTTTCTCTTGGTGTAGTTTTTAGTTTTATTTAAACTTTTTTTAACCTCTACATTCAGTCTCTGGTTTGTGAACTGTGTATTAAAACTGCTAAAGCTGGCTCGAACTAGCTCCGAAAAATGTAAGCCCAACGACGGTAAAATCGCTTTAAAGAATTCGTATGGGTCGCCGTTCATTTGGTTTTTTTTTTTGCTTTTTTTTGTATTCTTCACACTTTGAAAACAACAACGAATTCGACGATGACGAGAAAGAAGATGGAACAATGTTTTTGTCATTACGACTTTCTCTCGTTTCGTTTCGTTTCGTTTCTAGTTTCGTTTCTTTTGGCTGGATTGTCTTACCCGGCCCTGCTTCGTCCTTTCATAGAGCGTTGGTGATAAGGTCCTCGCCGATTCCGCCCCTCCATCTGCCGTTTGTGCTAACGGATTTGTCAAAAGCATTAAAACGAAATCTTGTGCAGCAAACTGGGCATCAATCATGGCGGGAAACACACGACACCACCCAAGTCCCATCAACATCACTACCACCACTCTCGCCATCGCCATTGCCATCGCCACTGCCATTGCCGACACCTCCATCCGAATCCCAGTCAAACAATGCATACAAAAAAGGATTCGCCAAAAGAATCCATCCTACTCCTTGGCCAGCTGGGAACGCGGCCATTTTTTCTCGCTTCTCGCTTCCCGCTTCTCGTTTGGCTTTCTCTTGTTCAAGGAGAAGGAGCTTAACAATGCCCCGGGGCTCCGGGGCCAGTCAAAGGCACAAAGCTGGCTGCTTGCGAATGAAACGAATATGGAAAACGGTACTCTGAACCGGTTCAAGTGGCGTTTCGTTAAGGAAATTGGGTCTAGGCCTCTGTTCTGGCCACATATCCAGATATGTGTACATATATTTGAAAATAATTCTGAATAAATATCATATAGTTCTGAAATTCTCTATACTTCCCTTGAAAAAACCTCTGCGTATCCATGAAGATTGAACAGAAATCTCAGTCCCAGGTCTGACGAATTTTCTTTACTCATAGAGTGACTCTATCTTGGATAGATAGATTGTAAATAGAGAATCCTTCTCTTCTGTATTGGCATCTCACCGGGTGGGTGTGCGTTTCTCCAGTTTTCTGTTTGTGTGTGTGTGCGCTTCTCTATGTGTGTGTATGTGTGCTAATTTCTGTTAACGAGGCTAATAGTTCAGGGCAGGGCGTTGATTGGGGCAGCTGGCACATGACAAAAGGAAGTGGAAAAAAACGTTTACTGATGTGTGCATGTCTATGTATAAGCTATCCACTGGCAGGCGTTGTGCCCAGCTCTGTGCCCAGATTGTCATGCCCAAGACCACTTATCCCCCCTTGGCCAACACGCTCGCTTCTCCCACTTCCATATCCCCCAACCAATGCAATCTTCTCAGAGAAGACAAAATATTTGCTGAAATTTTAAGCATTGAAAGGTTGAAAGGTTCGACACTTTTGCCTAAAACACATACTGAGCGAATAGGATGGAAAGAGTGCCAGGAAAAGAGACAGAAGGAGGAGGGCCAGTGCCAGTGCCAGTGTCAGTGCGAATGAGAGAAAGAGAGCCCAACAAAGGGCGAAGCTTAGAAGCTATGAGGAAGATGAAGATGAATGGACGTTAAGCGCGGCGTTGAGGAATTAGGAGCCGAGGATAAGGAGCCAAGGCAGACGACAAAAGATGATGACAATGATGATGATATAGAAGAAGATGGAAATGGCTCTAAGGATGCCGATGATGGCCCCCAAAAGCCAAGGCCAAATAGTGCTGAAGGAGACACAGAGACACAGGAGATGAGGGACAGAGACAGAGAGAAAGAGCAACTGTCAGATATGCAAATGAGCCAATAAAAGTAATTTCAAATTAAATTAAACGAAATGAAATTGAACAGCCAAACACTATGTGCCTAAATCTGAATATTCACCGATTCAGATACTGATTCTGAATCTGAATTTGTGTTTATTAATTTCTTGGGATTTCGTTTCGCTCGAAAATTTTCAAATGAAATTAACCTTAAATTTTGAATGATGACAGGAACTGTGACCGAGACGAGGAGGGGGGCTCTGATGATGGCTTTGCCTGTTGTTGATGCTAATGTTTGTGCCGCTTCATGGACACGCTTTTGCCATATTACCACGCCTCCTTGGATGCCCCTCGCCCTGCACCATCCCTCTCTCCCTCGCTCTCTCTCCGTCACTCCTACGTTCGCTGGATCATTCTCTCATGGCGTTTGACATAAAAAGCATAATTGATTACACACACACACACACACACACACATTACAGGACACACAGAGGATACGATACGACAACCGCAGGACGCGCCCCACCGCATCCAACCACATACCGAACGACCCCCCTGCAACCGACTGTTGTCCATGCCCATGCCCCATGCCGCATGCACCACCCCCCACTGATCGGCTCTCCACTTTGCCTGTGTTAGAGGCAGCTTATGACATTATTCAATTATGGCGTACTTAATGCGGAAAATTTGCTTTCATTTTGAACCGAAAAAAATTGCATTTGCCTGCGGGGCAAATGCTATTAGAGGCGGGACAAGCGGGGCAAGATTGAGGGAGTGCTTAGCCAAGTTGAAATAGCCAAAATCTACACAGCTCAAGAGTGAGGCGAATGAAAAGCGAGTGAAAACACAGAAAGGACGGACTGAAATGTCCAGAGAAAGCAATGGCTTCTGGCTAAAGAATTCAGGTGTGATATGTGATATCAATGATCAAATGCCAACACTCGAAACATTTTCTGTGTGGATGATGGAACTTTTAGATCAAGGACTTACCCATTCCAAATAGCCATTGCTCCAACCAGCCCAATTTGTGCAGAGACTCTTATGAAGCTAATCCATGATAGTCATGTCTAGCTATGAACTCCTATAATGCAATACCTCCGTTGTTTATGCTTTGACTTTAAGAAAAGGTACCATAAAAACGGGAATCATACATGTATTTTGACATTTACTTAATAACTCCTTAACTTTAATGCTATGCTACAAAGTTTTGAGGTCTCTTGAACGACTTAACGTCATAACAGTATTAATGCAAACAATAATGCAATACCTCCGGTGTTTATGCTTTGACTTTAAAAAAAGGTACCATTAAAACCGGAATCGTACATATATTTTTTGCATTTTCTTAATAATTCTTTAACTTTAAGTCTGTGCTAAAATGTTTAAAGGTTTGTTGAAGGTCTAAACAGTTTTAGTACAATTTATTCCCGACAATCTATAATATTATCTCTTAAAGTCGACCAATTTTGCGTGGAAAAGATTTATGCCTTAACCAGCGAACAAATATTTAATATTTAAAATTTAAAGTTACATTCAAGATATGTCAAATAACTCGTTAATACAAACTAATGCCCAAATCTCACTTACTCCGAAGATACAAAATTAATATTTATATGGATAAGGTTAATTTAAAAAAAAATTGTTATTACTAATGCTCGTGCAAAGTCTTAAAATTAAGAGCTACTGCCACTACAGATTATAGAAATATGTTCTAGTAGTTGTTGTGTTCGTCGCTCGCCTATTGACTGAATAACAGAGAAAGCACGTCCAGAATTCCCCCATTTGAATGGCCAGTGAGTGCCTTTAGATATTCTTTTCCTCTCAACGCTCGTCTGTCTATTCCTTTGGCCAAGTCCAGGCTCATACATAGTTTAGATCACGTCAAAAAATCCCAACCAACGAGCGCGCACGAGGCAGGCAGGAGGTTCGCCCCTTCAGACCGGAAGTTGCGCCCCAACAGGAAGTGACCCGAACTGAGAAAGAGTCTTTGACGATGGGTGTGTGGTGCCCGGTTCTCTGTGTGTGTGTGTGTTTTGGCTGAGTTTGAGTTTGTGCTTAGTAAAATGTTTTAATTATAACGAAATTTCATAGAACAATTTGTTGTTTCAAGGTGATGGTAGAGATTGGCCTGCTTTTAAATAGTGCTGGCAAGAGCTTAGGGAGTTGGCTCTAAGCCGGTAACATTAATGTGAAACAAGAAACTTTTCCCACATAGTTGGCTGAAAATTGTTGTGTGGCCTGCTGCAGCCCTTCCTGCTGCTTCTTCGACCAGCGTCATCATCCGGACATGGGCCGAAACGCGCGTGCCGTTCTATATTTTCATCTCGTCGCTGTGTGTGGGTGTGGGTGTGTATAAATATAAATATGCACAGATACATACATGGGTGTGGGCGGGACACATGGACCATGCCCATGTTAAACAAGGCACTCACACAATGACGCAGGCCCACACATACGCAGATGAGTTGACAATACGAGTGGCAATTATTTAACTTGATTTATTTGCTTCAGTCAACATGTGAAGAGGCGGCCAGGGCTCCAAGGGCGCCAAGGGTGGCAGAAGGGTCTCTAGAAGGGCGTGGTCCGGGCAAAGGCATGGGCAGAAGTGGCATAATGAAGCGGCCTGGCAAATTTAATTAGAGCATCCTCCTACAGGCATCTGACTGCCCCGGTCCCGCTCGCTTCGCGTCCTTACATTACCTGAGCCAATGCCAGGCACCGGCCGAGGCCAGAAAACTTAACTTTAATGACAAAACAAACCAATTCTCTACAAGCCACTCGACGTTCTGGTCTGGTCTGGTCTGGTCTGGTCTGGCTAAAACAGCAAAAGACTAGCACGGAAGGCTAGCTTCTGCAGTCGAGCCCTTGGATACACTTACCGTCGTATCTAGTACTGAGCTATCCATCTGTATTTTTATGGGAAACGTTTCTCTCTATGATCCAAATCGGAGCTGTTTCCTTCTGGGCTTTAAAAACATTTGGTAGTCTGGTGAAACCGCTATGCCATCTGTAAGGGTATACGGACTCTTAGCAACATCACTATGACAACCATTTTGGTCAAGTGTCTCATTTTGTGCATGAGGCAAACAAGCCCCAGAGAGTGGGGGGAGTGGGAGGGGGCCAGAGTAAAGCTGCAGCTTCTTTTCAGCTTTCTGTCAATAAAAAAGCAAACTTGAGCTGCAAAAATGTGCAAGCCCTAGCCCCACAGCAGGCCAGTGAAAGATGGGGCACCGGGGCACAGCACCGAGCAGCGATAACAAGTTCCACGCGAACGAGTCCTGTCCAAGCGGAAACGAGTAAAACTGCGCCTCATCATAACAAGTTATGAAAGGAAGAAATTGCAATTCGCATTAAAAAGAAAAATATTGTAAACAAGTAAAATGGATGGGACGGCATCAGACGGTATGGAATGGAATGAGGAAAAACTTAGACGGTCGGATGCTTGGGAGAGATAGAGATTGAGATAGAGGGAGGCTAGTTGGAGGCTTGCTGAAAGGGGTAACTAAATAGGACGGCGTCAAGTGGGTATCCAATGGCCCTGGCATTAAGCCATTAATGTCAGTTTGCCGCTCGAACATGCTGCGAAAAGTGCTTTAAAGTATGTAAGGAAAAATAAAAATATGATTTCCAACATCCTTGGCTTGGATGGGATGACAATGCGATAGAGATGGAAGCCTGGATGTGATGCTGGACGTACAATAGTAGAAAAATATGTATGAAAGCACTGTGTTGCGAATTAATTATGATTTATTATCATTCTTTGAGTGGGGAAGGAATAAACAGTGGGTGTCGGGCGTGGTTTTTATTTACCTTGAAAAAACCCAATTGAATAATTTCGATTTCCATATTGAGTCCTGCCCTCCAGCTCTTTTTTCCACATCATTTGAGCTCCGTTAACACACCCAGAAAGTCGTACACTCGTCATGGGCTTGTGCAACTCAGATCGGATCAGGCGAGCCGCATCGAATGGGGCAATAGCCCGACACATAGACACTTGGGATAATCTTGTACAAGATAATCAATTCTCCAGCTCGTAATTTGTCACTCGGCCGGCCTGGAAACGCTTTAAACAGCTTATAAATACAAAAGAAATGAAACATGGCTGCCGCACAGTGCGTATGAGCAATAAATCGTGCACTCGCACACATTCGCTCAGACCCACATTTGCTGTGTTGCTCGCAGATGAAAAAAGACCCCAAAGAAAAATCCAAATAAGTAGGCACAACAGAAAACAGAAAGAAAAGGCCCTAAGATAAAAGACAAAAGTCAAAGGAATGGGCAGGGAAGCAGACAAGGAACAAAAAAACAAGGCAACACACAAATCACAGAAAACAGCTGTGACAGAAATCAACTGCCAAGGCGAAGGCGAAGACGAGGGCGAGGGCGAAGGCAATGCCGAAATAGATGTGGCGGTGGAAGAATGCAGAACGAAGGGCAGACAGGGTGGAGACGGTGCAAAGAGGGTGGGCCAGCGAGATGAGGCAGAGACCATGCTGCAGGCTGACGACTGTCACCTGTGAGTGTGCAAATTGCAGCCCACAAAAATGCAGAGCAACAACAGCCAGCAGCCGACAAGGCCACGCAAGGGGGCAGCGGAAGACCACACATAAGTCAAGGGTTTTCGAGGGGGTTACGTTACGGTTGGGGTTGGGGCTGGGATTGGGGTAGACTAAGCAATAAGTAGACAATGAGTTAAAAGCGAAAATCTAGTCTCGGTCCCACTACATATAATAAAAAGGAAAGCACAGAAAAAAAGAAAAGTAGGAAACCTTAAAGATCCCACAGCAAGGACAACGCTCATCAAGCAGCCCAAGACGGTTGTACTGTCCCCGCTCGGTTGGGTTGGTTTAAGGAAAGTGGCCATAAAAAAAGGCAAAAATACCATGAGACTGGGACAGGACTAGCACGAAACAAATGCGACTGGAAATCGAAAAGGT
The DNA here is from genome assembly GCF_003369915.1 of Drosophila miranda. Classification (NCBI taxonomy): domain Eukaryota; kingdom Metazoa; phylum Arthropoda; class Insecta; order Diptera; family Drosophilidae; genus Drosophila; species Drosophila miranda. The sequence goes on from NC_046673.1 coordinate 7,907,310, forward strand.
ACACTTGAAAAAATACGGGTATACTACAATATTTGTTCGTACATTTACTCGTGGGCATGTATACTTATTGGGAAGACAAATTGTGGAATACAAATATAAAGAGATATAGATAGGAGACCAAATTCCAGCCAGTCGTCGAAAATTTAGCTCAGTGTTCGCACAGATGCCTGGCAATTGATCACTGCAGTGAGTATTTATAGGGGTATGCTATTCTTCTGTGTGACCATGTACATACCCGTACATATATGCATATAAATTTATCATTATGTGCGCTGACACATATGTACATATGTTTGCGTGTGGGTGGGCCAATAATGCTGCTCAATTTGAAATGTTGATGTCTGATGATTATGTTGATGACGCAGCACCATTTGGAGCATCTGAGCTTTGAGCCAGTACGCTCCTTTCTGTTCCGTTCATGGCTCAGCCCCAGAGCCTTCTGTCTCTCATCGGCACTTGAGTCGCTGGAGTCGTCGATGGCGGCGAAGGATGGCCTAGGCCAAGGGGGAACTGCGAGTTCCAACTAGAAATGCAAGGCACATTGTTAACCCCACTTCATTGAAAATGCTAATCGCACTCATTACACGAAATATGCATGTAATAATAGCAAAATCAGCATCAACTCCAGACAACAGCAGTGGAACTCGTACTCGTACTCGCTGGAGTAGGAGCGGTATCTGGAGGGGGGCTACGATTATCTGCTCCGCCGTTGCTGCCGAGCATGCCAATGAGAACTGAGAACTGAAAACTGGGAAGGATGGCACAATGTCGCTGATGATGATACTAATGATGATGCTGGAGCTGAAGCTGATGTGAATGAAATTGTTGCTTTAGCTGTTGTTATTTCTCTCCAGGCTGTCGCGGAGTACGAGTAATTCGGGGATTGCTTCACGACAAGAAAAACTTGGATATCATTTTAAAGGAATTCGTGGCGTTTGATGAGAATGCATTTAATAACAGAATTTAAAGACAAGCAATGGCTATGGGTATTATATTCGGCTCTAAAACCATTTCTTTTAAATAAAATAATAATATAAATAATTTTTATTTTAATATTCTTTATGTTATAATTAAATTGAATAGAATATTCTGGGACACATCCCATGCAGGACATAGTGATCTTCGTTTTGATATATAGAAATTCGATTGAATATTAAAAAGAAGGGTTTCTGCAAACTCATGAACGAAGACTTATATGTAAAAAACCCCTATTTTCCTACTCGTACTCTAACGTTTTAGGACTGACAGCATAATATAGAGATTATGCCTCTTGATCCCTTTTGGCCTGCTTTGCATTATCAGGGGTTAGGGGTCAGGGGTCGTCAGAGGCGCGAGTTCTCTTATACTCGTATTTTTTGCAGACTTGTCACAGGCAACATGCCCTGAGCGCCGCCTAATGAGCGCTCATAATGAGCGACAAATGTGGCGGGGGCTCCACAGAGGGGGGCAGTCGGGGCCAGGCGGGGCAGTCGGGGCCAGGCGGGGCAGGCGGGGCAGGCGGTGGCAACTATCACGATGATGACGGGGCAAATTGGGCGGGCAGACTAACGGAAGTTGACGGCAAAAAATCGAATTTCTCTCTCTCGGGTTCTTTTTTAATATTTCGCAATGCATTTAATATGAAAAGACAACAGGCGAGGACAGGACCTGAACAGGACACAGCGAAAGAGAGGGACGATAAGAAAGACAAGAGATGGGGGGATGGGGAGCGGAAGAGCGGGGGAGCGGGAAAGTAGAGGAAAACAGAGAGGGAGTGGAAAAGCCTTGCGTTGGCTTGTCAAATCATCAAGGAAAGGCAAGGACACTGCCAGCGTGGCAGCTCGGGCGAAAAGGGACGCGACGCCTTAAACGCTTTCAACGTTGGCTTTTTCAAGAATCAAGTGGGAGGACACGAAAACAGGGCCGGAGCAGGGGCAGGGGCAATGGCAGTGGCAGTGGCAAAGATAGAACGAGAGAGAATGAGGCCCGTGGCACACTTTTTTTTTCTTTTTTTTTTGACAGCCCACTCCCATTTGCCCGGGCTCTCGAGCAAGTGTGCGGCTGCTTAAATTGACACTTGGCATCTTTTGTTGCATCAAAAACGTGTCGTCTTCGAGCCACACAGCCCCAGCCTCGGCCTGCCATGTCCTGCCCCTGGCACCACCCCCATAGCGCTAGCTGCCTCCCACCTGGTGTCACTTCATTGTCCCTGCCCCTGCAGCCGCCGTTTAAATATTTGACAGCGCGTCAAGTAAGGTCGCCGGGGGACTAATAGAGGTGGAGGCAGAGACGAAGGCGGGGCCAGAAGGTGGGAAGGTCATGCACACTCTTATGACATTTTCTTAAATTACTTCCGAAAACCTTTTGCCGCCCTCACTGAATTGCTCATTCATTCTCTCCCCCCGCCCGCTCTCGTCCTCATTTTCCTCATTGAGCTCAAGAGGCGCCCTTAAAGTCTTTTTAATTGAATTGTGCCATAATGTAGCATACATTTACGTATAGTACAAGCATTCGGTGTACTTTTAATTTTCAACTACTTGTACAACAATTTTCAAGGATATACAATTTCACATGTTAAAGCATTTGACTGGTTAATATTAAGGGCGACCTTTGGACTGAAAAAATACCTCTGGTGTAGGGACTGCAACAATTACTTCGACAGCAAACCTGTGGGGTTTCTATGTATTATTAAGAATAATTGTACTGTTTAATTAATAAATAACAATAATAAATAATAAGTAATAATAATTCAAAATAAGATGATTCTTTGTGGTGCGTCATAAGCCTGCGTAGAAAGCTCGTTGCTCTCACAACCACAACCATACTCGACCGAACTTAAGGCTTCCTTCTTAAATTACCGACACTCTCTCGGGTCTCTCGCGTCTCTCGTGTCTCTCGTGTAGCCGAGTCGTCGTTCTTCTTCTGCTTTGATCTTCTTATTTGAGGGACGGAATCGGACCATCACAGCTCGTCGCTACCAAGTTTACCATTCGAACATCGAACCTCCTCGATAATTAATATTCATACTGATCTAGCTTTTATTCAAGAAAATGTGCAAGGAATATTTTTAAATTTCTGAATATTATTCCGTGAACAGTACGCTTGGAGTAGTAGGGCCATTCTGACAATGGCTCTCGCTCTGGCGAAAATTGTCAAAGTTCCATTGGAACTTCGTTCCTACCCAGAGAACGGCAAGTGAAATCATAAGCAGGAAAGGGATATTGGGTAGTCCGAACTCAGTCAAAGGACACGCACACAGAGGGAGAAAAAAGGGACACTCGTCAAGTTTCTTTAGGAGTTATTAATTAAATTAACAGACCCAACGGAGGTTCGGTACAAGACGGCCAAAAATTTTCCAAGGAATAAGCCGGATACCTTCAGATCCCGAGTAAATGAATTACGTGAAATTAGCAATTAAAATTCACAAAATGTTTGCCACCCAAAAAAAAAAATCTTCTCTTCTTCAAGCAGTTCAATTTTGGGTCAGCACAAAATTAAGATTAAAATCAATTAGCATAAATAAAAAGAAAAAACAAAGCCGAACGAGAAGTTGTATTTGGGATTTCGCTGCTGCTGCGGAAAACTTTATTGTTTTTGTTTTTTAAATAGGAAGCGGATGAGCACTGCTGTGAACATGATGGTGGGGTGGGGCTGGGTCCCACAGATGCCTAAAAACTTGAGGAACTTAACCTTAACCTTAACCTTAGTCAAGTCGAAACTGGCATTCGCCTTCCGAAAACATTTCGAATTATCTTTGGGCTTTTCAAGTACATTGAAGAAATGTAGTATGTGGTTCTTGGTATTTGGTGTATTAAGGATTTGTTGTAGTGATTGTTGAATTCTTTTTCAATGAAAATACTAATTAAATGTCCACAAAATGATTTTTATCTCTCACAGTTCGCTCTCTCATTCTCTCTTCCCAAATTTTCCCCAAAGAGTCGTGATGGAGGAGAAGGCAGAGGAATGAAACAATGTGAAGTGGAGGGACAACGAGGAACAGGAGCAAAACTGCGCAAAGGGGAAAAGGCGAACCGAAGCAGAGGCCACCAAAAAGCACATTTAAAGAATTTTAATCGAAAACTGCCAAGAAATAAATATATTTACAAGCATATATACTATACATACAACATAAACAAATAGTATATATATACAATATATAGAGAACTGTTATATATGTATACTGAAAACTCAAAGGGAGTCGCCACAAGAAACACGAGGAAACGAGGCACTGCAATGATTCCGAAATAATAATATATTTGTAAAATAAACGCTGCCAGAAAAACAACCGAAAACTACCCTAACAACAACAAAAAAAAAAAAACAGCAACTGAAATGCATGTAACGCACAACAACAAACCAACAACCAAACTCTACAACAATTACAACAAAAGAAAAGTGGAATTTTCCCTCAACTGTTGCGCCTGCGCCTTAAAATCGCCTTAGAAAAAAGCGCCTTAAAAAGCACTCGCTCTCAATCGTCATCGAACAGCCCATACGAAATACATACCAATAACAGCCCCTAGGAAGCGGAAGCACTACCAGAGACGAGATACCAGAAACCGGACACCAGGCACCAGGCACCACCACAATCACCTTCTTCAACCACCAGCAGCAAAAGCCAAAAAAGCGTGCAGAGGGAAATGAGATGAAGTGGTTTCAAGTGACCATAGATATGATTCTTGTGCTTTCATTTATATCAAGTAAGTGCCCTGTATTTATTAGCCTCGACCCAATCTTGACTGTGCCCAACCCAACCCAACACTCTCGTATAACCCTCACCTCTATTTTGAGCCACCACATCCACACTCTCACACAACCGACAACAGACGACGGACAACGGACAACGGACAACGGACGACGCACAACAGACAACAGACAAGCCACAAGGAGAATCCCCCGTCATTCGAGTGTCATTCAAACAAAGCCCGTCGTCTGCAAGGGCTCGCATCTTAACACAAAACAATCGCATGACACTCGCCCGACATCCTCTCAACACTGAAAACATTCTCAAAGTTCCGTTCGGTTGGACTCCGGCTGGTCCGCTCATCCACTCCCCATGCATCCGCATCTACCGCACCGCACCGCACCGCACCATCTCGTGCCCAAACATGGCTCCGTAACCATATCCGTGTGTCCGTTGAAGCGCTCGAGTGGCATGAGTTTGTTACGGAGGTGGAGCAGGGCAAATGGATAAACAGTATAGAAGAAGACCGGCCAGAAGGGAGGTACTAAGAGCAGGAGATGGACAAAGTAGGGAATGGCCAGATCAGAATATAGCCAGAGGACTGAGGTTAGCTCTTAGCCATACTTTACTGCCTCAGCTTAATTATGGTTTCATAAAAGGCCAGAAAACTGATATGGGGTCAGAAACGCTTAGTTCTGTGTGCTACATAGGGAGGAGTCCCTACCCTTTGAGATACCAGATGGTATACAAAACCAAAAAACCAATACTTAAATATTTTAAACATTTCAGCGTTCAGCTTTAAAAAAACTTTGCCAAATTTACTGTTCGAGGCGTAAATATGGTGTTGCCAAATAGTCTTAAAATAGTTAATGCCTCTTGTAAGGAGCAGATGACCGAACTTATTCAAGTAATTCCCACTAGTATTTTTTTATTTCGAATGGAAAAAAACCCTCAACTCAACTCAAAGCCTTTCGTTCTGGGTATACATTATACAAAAGATTAGTTGATCAATCGCTCCCTCGGTGCCCAGGGCCAGCTGTTCCAGATCTGTGTCGGATATGCCTATATTCAGTCCATCCAAAACGTGAATTTTGAAAACTTTCCAGCTATTTTGCATCACGCTGGTGCACGCTTTATACATACTGAGGTCAACAAGATCCTTGCGCACCTTGTCCACTAATCTGGCCACAGGCATGGCATCTCGGAACTGGTGACAGGTGCGGAAGTCGAGTCTGATGCCCCATTGCTGGGGCCAATTGTCCAGCCTCTCGCGCTCCTCTGGGTATAAGGAATAGGTAGCCATTTCCAAGCAGATTCAAATTTTGTAAACACTTGTAAAATATCTGTTTAAATGTGTGTGATCTGAATGAGTACGCACCCGTGAATGACATTTGAGTAAAAAAACATCTAGATAGAGGCATATTTTGGAAATACTTTCGTTTCATCTAACAGTAAGGTGCCACAGGAACCAGTTCGTGCTCACGAAGCGCCTCTACAGACACGGAAACGGACGTTGGCTGTATGGACCAAGAAAAAAAGAGCTGCGAAAATACGCTTCAAAGTTTCGAAATGGGTTTTCATCTTCCTGAAGAAAATTTTAAAAAATAATAAAACCATTTTTGATGTTATATTATTGGTGCTTCACTATTTTTATTAAAGGCAGCTCTCGTATATATGTATATAGTTGGATGTAGATTTTAGTTTCGAATACATTTCAATTACAAAAAAAATGATCCCGTTGTACCCCGCTAAATACACTTAATTTAATCCAAAATCCGTTTCTCAAATATATTTTTATTTTCTTTAATAATTTATAGTATATGATGAATCCTACCATACAATTTATGGGCTATTTTTCAATAATAATTTCTACCTTTTCAATCGCTTAATTTGACAGTTCAGTTTTTCAGTATCGTATTTGGATAACTCAAAATTGCTTTCTTAATAGCTGGATTGCTTTCCATGCTTTTTGCACACGAATTGTCGTGTTCTGATCATATTCTGATCTTGGATTTCATTGCAGCAGGAACGACTTCCGAAGAGTCAAATATCTCTTTTCTTGCGAAACTTTTTGTTGACCCTCAATGAGACTGGGGATAGGTTTTTTATTGTTTGTCAGCTTTCATCCTAAGCCAATTTTTAATTACGTTTTTAATGGTCGCATCATTCTTCCTATTTGCTTCCTGACATCTTTTTGCCCACTTTTGGGGGATATTTGAGTGAATTGGTGATTCGTGAATTAAAAATGATGATATTTTTTTGTTCTGGCAAACTTCTTAACGGGCTTTCAATATCAACTGGTCGAAATGGTATGTCACTATGTGAATTCAATTCACAATAAACTTAAAGAATGCGAATTGATAACGGCTGCACGGCTGAGAATTTCCAACAGCTATTAGGGGCAACCCTCAACATAGACCATGCACCATATGTAAATTTGAAAGCCACATTTCATGCGCCTATGACCTTTCCCAGAATGCTCGTACAGGGTAAAGACATTATAATTAGCTTTGCTTGAAATGGAAAGTGCAGAACTGTACGAAAATGTTGGTGGGAATGAATTGGCAATGGACCCACTGGCAGAATGGCAGAATAGCAGAATGGCAGAATGGCTGAAAAGGCAAACATGGCTAATGCAGCGACCGGGCAAGGCCGAAAAAAGTAAAAGAGGGAGAAAAAACAACAAAAAAACAACAAAAAAAAGGACAATGGTCCGCACGACGCCCCCTCGCACTACATTGAACTCAATCCAACTCGATTCGACGCGATTCGACCCGACTCGGCTTCAGCTTCGGTTTCGGTTTCAGTTTTAGTGGCGTCCACAAAATGAGGCCGCAGCTTTGTGTCTGTCTCTTTATCTGTATCTGTGTGTCTGTCTGCGCTTGTGTCTGTCTCTCTCTCTGTGGCTGTGGCTGTGTCTGTGTCTGTGTGTGCGTGTGCCTGCATAGCCGAAACTGGAACAAGGCGGCCACGCCCACAATCAAAGCAGCTGCCCGAGCCGAAACCCCAAACACCAAACCCCACCCAAGCCGCCAACGCATTGATTGCGATCTAGCCCAGGACCCATGCCATTCCCTTTCGGGCCTGGCCAACGCCTTTTGTGCGTGTTTTTGCGATTTGATTTTCCACTTTTTATGCGCGTCGCGACGCGACGCGTCGTCAAGGCCAGTCGTGCGGCCGCACGGTTGACGCCGCTCCCGGCATTTAATGTGCCTCCCTCTCCCCCGCCCATATATTTATCCACTTTCACTGAAACCCCAAATCGAAAAGGAACCACGAGAAAGACCGAATCGGAATGAAGGCACTCCGGAGCATTATACTTTGAGTATTACAATATACACATTTCCTCAGCAATTAGAGGTATTTTCCATGAAAAACACAAAAACCCTGCGCAAATCGAAAAATGGAAAAGGAATTAAAAATAATATGGCAAAAGTAAGCATACATTTTGAATTGTGTTTTGCGTAGCTTCCCCCTCGTTTCCTTCGTTTCGTTCGTTCGCTTCATTCATCTTAAAAAAGCATTGAATTTCTTTCGATTTAAAATCCCATAAATATTGCTGGAAAATCTTCCTGGTCTAGCTGGCTGGATGGCTGGCCGAAGGAATGGCCAAAGAAACAGAGAGAGTCTGAAGCCGAATCAGAAAGCAGCGCCCAAAAGCAGGAAACACAATTTTTCATGTCATTATTTCGGGGGTATACGTAGAGGGAGACAACGGAACGGAGCGAACGCAGAGGCAAACATAAATATAAATGGCAGTAAAGCACGACACACACTCACACACACATACACGGTACACTGTACGCTGTACACATGCATACAAACACATATGCACTTACATCAATAGCTGCTGCAAATGGCTGCTAATGCAGCAGCGAGCAAAGATGAAGAAGCAGCAACTGCCACGCTCCAGTTTCCGCTTTGTGGCCATTAAACGAGCCACACACAAACACACTTTATCATACACACACACAAACACACAAACACTTATATGGATATATGTATGTATATAAAGGGACCCTGGCCGAGAGTGCAACTAACGCCCTCTTTTTTTTAACATCAACCAACAGACGACGACAACTGAGCAGTTTTCCAAAGCATCTCTTTTCCACTCTTTCCCTTCTTCGCTCTTCCCCGCTCTTCGCCTTTCTTTTATTTATTTATTTATTTCCCTATCTGTAACTACTTATTTCAATTGGTGGGTCAAAGAGTAAACTATAACTTTTTGGCATATATTGGACACAGAGAAAACTGCATAAAGCATACACATCATTTACTCGATATATGTATTTATTATAAATAATATCCCAAGCCGCAGCCCCAAACAAATATTCTGTGAGGTCTTGGAGATAGTTTAGGGGGACATTATTGAGCATTGATATAGGTTATAAAATAACACAGCACTAACTTTTGAAGTCCATTCCCAGACAGTTGTCCGTGCTACTGCGGTGGACACACGACGCTCCTTTGTTGTGGGGACTACTTGGTACTTAATGGAGAGTTCATTAAAGATAATGTCTTTGATTTTGTATTTAAATTTCCTATAGAGATAAGGACAACAGCTTCCCATCTTCAATTGGGTGATAAAATATCCACCGGCTCACATACAGACTTAAAGCTAAATAATATTGTACATACATGTGGCATATATATTGGCATATACTCGCATAAGTACTTTGTATATATATACAGACATAAATAACACATGTAGGATATACTCTTAAAGTAAATGACCAATTAATCCATCTTAATTATCTTAAAATCCCTAAAATCATGAGATCTCTTCCTATATACCTACACAATTGTCCACCTAGTTAGGCTCGTTTATTTATGGTGATATAGCATCTAAATACTTGGATCGGAAATGCTTTCTTGTGTCTGACCAATGAAGCATTTTCGTATGCCCTCTTCAAGAGTATAGAAGAAAACCAACTTCGCCTGATTAAACTTCTTAAAGGGTATTCCAGCCTTCTCATTGTCAGGGTGGAGACAACCATTGTAGCCCCGTACCATTTCTCCTCTAACTATGTACTTTATCTACTGAGATACCAATGTCCTCCCTCCAACGCCCATTATCCCGTCAGATTTCTTCTTTATCCCTCTCCACTCCTCCTGCAGCACTCCAGTCCAGCCCCGAAAACCCCATCCCAACTTCTTTCAACTAATGCAATTGGCACGCCCCCGCGGCTGCACTTACGTGGCGCTAATATTGAAAAATGAAGTGCTACCGACAGCGTTCACGATGTCGACGTCGACGACGACGACGGGGACGACGACGACGACGGCACTTACAAAAATGGGGCGTGTCGTTGCCTCTAAGCGTCAGTCTGTCAGTCAGTGAGTGAGTGAGTGAAGTACGCCCACTTTTTGCTGAAGCAGTGCGACAAATTCATTGCAGCATCAGGAGGCAGAAGCAGCAGAGGCAGCAGAAGCAGCAGCAGCAGCACAGAAGCTCCATGGCCACGACGTCCATCGTTTGTCCTTCGTTCGCCATCGTTCGACGTCTGCGTTGCCTCAAGTGGAGCAGAGCCACAGTCGCAGCCGTGCCCCACTCATAGTCGGAGTCTTCCTCGGCATCGGCATGGGCCTGGGCCTGAGCCTGAGCAGTGCCATCAGAATTTGGGTCGCCATCCTCGACGGTGCCTGCAATTTTTTGGCATGATTCATGACCGCACCATTGCAATGTCGTCCTCGGCGTCGTCGTCTTCGCGCGACTTAGCACACACCAAGCAAACACACAGACACACACACACACACACACAGAGAAACCCGAAAAGCTGGATATTTGTACATCCGTACTCATGTGCATATGTGTGTGGAAGGTATGAGAAAGAAAGTGAGTGGAGGGGTGGCAGGACCCGGCATGACGAAGAGTTTCTGGGCAGCCTGCGGCATTCGTGGTCAATGTTTGTGCTTGCCACAATGGCCAGCTATCGATGCGGAGAGTTGCTCAGACAGCGATAACTTCGTGTCACACACGGCATTCAACACATGCCCCACATGCTACACTTGCCCCTCCATTCATTCATCCTTTCATTCTTGAGAGGAAGACATGGACCATCAAGTGCATGGATCAGCGGAAAGTGATTTAAAGTGTTTTTTTCAAGATAATTGTTTGCGATTGCATCATATGCATTATACGAGTATACAGAGACAGCCATAGAAAACACATGGCTATAATACTACGAAGTTTACTAGGACTAGTTATTTCCTGACTCCTTTAAAGACTGTTCTTTATATTCAGATTGTTTCTTTTTGACAATACCAATAAAAAGCATACAAAATCCTTTAAGTTAAATATTTATTAGTATTATTTCTATTGAGAAAGAAGATTTTAATTACTATTCTGACGTTATTGAGTCATCGTAGCTCTTAGATAGGGCTTCACTCTAGGATCTCTAAAACGGAATCAACTACAAAAGGTTTTTAGATCTCCATCGATAAATATGTATATCGATTGCTCAATAGTCAAGGATGATCAATATTTAAAGGAAAGAAGATTATAGTTTCCCTCGAACGTTTGCAATCTCTTGAAATTTTCGAGCGAATTCTAGATTTCTCTGCTATTTTTTAAACTTTATTTCTCTTAGTTTTTTCTGTTCGGATTTTACATCGTAAATTCGCCACGTGCTTCTATTGTCTTGAGCTCTAGACCGAAGCTCTCTATGGCATTGGCTTTGGCTCCCTGTGTTCTCTCTCCTCGTTCTTTTTCTCCTCCTTCTGCTCCTCCTTTTGGTTTCTATTGTTATTGAAAATTGATGAACACACACACACTCTCACGCACGCCGATTAGCGGGACGGGAAGAGAAAGTGCTGGGAAAATTATTGCAGACTGCATCTCTGCGCTGTAAATCAAGCGAAAGTGAAAACCTCCAGCAAAAAAAAAAAACTTTTTCATCATCCATTCCCAAGAGGGAAAGGGGGGCTGGGGGCTGGACTACTTGCGGAAAGTACCAGAAGGAAAACGCAGTTGAGAGCTTCTGGCAGGAACCAGACAAATACTGGGTGCTCCGATTCACAGAGCAGCTGGATTTCCTTTCCATTTTCCTCCTGGGGGCTTAGTATAAGCTTACGGTCGATAGGTTATCATTAAAAGTACTTAAAAAAATGTCTTAGAATTAAAACTCAGACGTAGGTAGCTTAGCAAATGCATTGCAAATGTCCCTAAAATTCCCTTGCTGACCATTTTAGGTGGCCTTCAATTAATTGGTTGCTAGAGACCGTACAAAAATATACAGTTACGTTGTGAATAAAACTTGAAAACCATTTAATAAGTATTATTATTTAGAATGCTCAAAGCATCCACCTAAAGCATTCCGGGCCTATCGATCCCTGTGTCAATCAACAAATGCACATCTCTAACTGTCGCAAAATCCATCCCCAATCGCTGTCCAACACTGGCTGTCTGTGCGCTCAGTTGCATTAACTCTTCCTCTTGTCCTTCCCCTGGTGGTGGGACTGTGCTTAGTTTGCTGGCAAGCGCAAAAAGCCATTGAAAAGTTTTCAGCTCTTAAGTACACTTGCCCTTTGCTGCCGCCGTCGACCCAGTCCTCCAGCAACTCCCCCTTGTGTGTGGGCCTTAATAAACTTTTCAAATGCATGATTGATGATGTTGCCTTTTGCTCTTGCTGCGGCTCTGCTTCCTGCTTCCTGCCTCCTGACTGCTGCTTCCTCCTATCTCTGGTGCAACATGAAAGTTTTGATGGCATTCTGTAAACGAGTCGCGTCCGCGTCCGCGAACGCGTCGCTAATTGTTGTTTTCGAAATGCTCCAAATGTAATTACACAAATGAGAATGCATCGGGGCGGCCAATACAAACGGTTTCACACTGGAATCAGGGGCTAGAGAGAAGACTGCAAAATCACAGAAAGAGTTGACAAATTTTTGATTATAAATTGGTGGGGAAATGCTCATTTAATAGATAATGTGCCTGTGTGTGCGTTTCTGTATTTGATTGATGCCAGAGGCCCTCGCCCATGTGGGTTTGAAATTGTACCCAAAATCATAGTTGTCATAGCTTGCATTGTACTTTTTCGGCATTAGATTTCGGATATATGTATGTATGTTAATGATGGCTGATTAGACAGAGATGCGGATCATTTTTGTGCAATTTGATGGACTTTTGTACCTCGGCAGTGCCAGATTTGTGTGAAATACGACTACGAAAAGAATAGTACATTTGTCTTCATTATTTCCCATTTCGCTAGCTGGCTGACGCTTGCTCACTTGCTTCCCTCCATTTTTGTTTTGGCTTCGTTTCAGAAAACGTGCAATGTGCTATATGTAATCCAAAATCCACTGGAGCAGAAGATTAGCATATGGTCGATATGCAATAAGGCCATGTGACAATGCATACATAAGGGATACCAATGCCACCCGTCTTCTGCCTGTTCAAGACGTACCCCACTCAAGACATTGATACAAATAAATCCCTGATGTCTTGCAATTATATAACGCACTCATCTGCTTCTTGCCTCTGTCTTTCAATAAACAAAACCATATCCATACAATATGCAACCAATATATATTTTAGTGTTTGCAAAATTCCATTAATCCTGCAAGGACCTGCTGCTTTTTATATTGAAAGATTCTCTACTTAACAATAAGACTTAGTATATGACTTGTAAAATAAATATATTCGTGCACTATTCTATCCTCTTTTCCACTAGTGACAAATATTTTAGCTGTTTCCATACCGCAATCTCCCTCAGTCTTGCTTTCTCTCTTCCCATCAACGAAGTATCATCCGGCCGTTACATCTGCCTAGCTCCGGCAGGGGAAACAATGATGCGATTCTGCAATCTGGTAGATAAGATATTGCCTTGTGACTCTAAATTTCGTTGGGGAATCATTTGTATCCATTTCCATGCCCACTTATTCAATATATCCTTAGAAAATATTTATTTCGAGCTTGTGTGCCAGAAATATTCAACTTCAAGTGGGCGCGGCGCGGCAATTTGGCAGAAAATTAGGTTAGCTCTAAGGTTGGCTCCTTGACTCAGACAGCGATATATGTATGTATGTAGTTGTGGGAGGTGTGGAAGCTGTGGTGCGGCGGGAGAGCGTTTTGATAAATTAAGTTGTTGTCGCTGTGTCTGCTGCAGTTGCAGTTGCAGCATCCAATTTTTTAAACTCACTTGCCACTGGCGCTGTATCTTCTTCTCCTTTTCCGTGTCCGAGTCCGTGCCCTGGTCCTCTGTTGCTGGCGAGGCAAACATTAATGTTGGCCAGTTTGCCAAATGAGCGTGAGTCCCCCTGCTATGCGTCCATCGGGTAAGATGGGGAATGGGGAGAAGAGGCATCCGCACTGACCGGGGGACACTTGAAAATTGTTAAGCAACGACAAAGGAGTTTCGCCACTGCGGAAAACGAAAGGAAAACGAAAACGAAGGAAAGGAGGAAGCATGGCAACAAACCGCAAAGAAAAACCTGCGAAACGAGCGCAGAACAAGTCGAAGCACTGACTCCACCGGAAATGGCAAGCGCTCTTCTTCTACTTCTTCTTCCCCTACAACTGTTTCTGTTTCTTCTTCTTTCTTTTTGCCATCATTTCTACTTGATTTTTTATTATTTTCGGGTTTCGGGTTTTGTTTTTTGTTTTTTGTTGCTCTGCTTTCTCTTCCTGGTGCATCTGAAAATTGCATTTATCTTCAAGTTTGAGTTTCCTTTTTAGTTATTTATTTACTTATGTCTCTTTCCCCCCTCACATTTTGCTCTGTCATACACAAGAACTTGGAAGCCCACACAGAGAAGCACTCACACTCACTCTCACACTAACACTCACAGACCCCTAGTAGCTCAGAGGAAATACAGACTGTATGCTGACTGCCTTTAGGCTGATTTTATGCAATTTGCCTTGAAAGCTTACTCGGGTGTCGTGATACAAGAAAGGACCGGTCATTCATGGATATTGTTGTTACGACGAAACTGAACTCGTTCGTGACATCGTCCAAGAAACATCGCCCTTTATGGAATGCAAAATGTGACATACAAAATTCAGAAAACCCACGACAAATAGGAACTCTTGTCTTAAACCCCCTGGAATAATCGACTTGTGGGCACAGTAATACAGGAATCAACGTCATTCGATGAATGTGTCCAAAAGTGGAAATAATGGAGCTAATGGAGCATGTTCACGCAGGAATCTGCCCCAGGGATCAGCCCAAAAGTTATTCCAGCTAAAAGAGTCGAAGTCCTCTCCACCAAAATGAACGCATTCGGCTTGAACACTTTGGTTCTCCTGCAGGCACTGCTGCTGCTTGGCTGCTGTCTGGGTGGAGATATCTCTCCGGGATCACCTGGAGCCTTACAGCAACTGGAGGAGGAAGGAACTGAAGGAACTGATGCTGGAGGCCGAGTGGCTGTTGGGCGTCTGTGGGCCAGATTTCGAGCGGATGTGGCAAGCGTTTCTCCATGTCCACAATGGTAGCTGCCCAGGGCTGCCCGACTTGTGCAAGGAGAAGCATCAGCACTTGAACAAGAGCGACGGGACGATCCCTCAACTTCTGAAGAAGCAGCTCACATGGAAAGAAACAAAGGAGCCGTACTACAGGAACAATTTTGACTCGGCATTTGACAACGTTCCATCTGAATTATACATACGTCTCATTCATTGGGTTTTCGCATTTATCTCTTCTCTTTCAACGCCGACTCATTCAATTACCATCTTGAATTGTTCTAAACCATTTAACCATTCACCTTACAACAAGTCTGAGAACTGAGTAAATTAATTTTTAAATGGTCCATTTGTTATTTATCTTTTGGGAACCAATCACTTTGGTTTCACACTGCAGATACTGCAGAATACTAGCATAGATACATAAATAAGTATCTGCAGATTGTGTATAATTGACCAGAATCATCAAAGCACCCTCTCAAAAGGATTTAGATATGCAGACTCAAGATAGCGCTCAGGTGCAACCTCAGCTTACACGCTTCTCCCCAGTAATGCTTCACAATCCAAAGGAGCAGGTCGTTGAGCAACAAGGCCATGTGACAAAATGTGCATAATGAATATCAATACCTGTTCACAGGTAACCTTTTCAAGCCGTAATATATCAAGACAATGAGAAATAGGTACACAAAAGGGGTCCTCTGTCGTGCAGTTTCGTAACGCACTTTTCAATTCCCCCTTTTTGTTCTCTACTTATCTGACTTCATGATACCGTATTTCAGCTTTCAGCCAAGTCATGCATTTTTCATAAATGTATGTGCATACGAGTATGTATATATTCTGAGTAATCCCCGCAGAACTCGCTTATGGCGGATTCCAAATGCAATGTCTGCTGCTTATGCATGGTACATGGGGCCTGAGACTCGTTGCAAGTGGCAAGTAGCAAGTCGCAAGTTTTGTTGCATTAACCTTTGCATTTTTTGATGACTTCACTCCGTCTTGCCTCACACCTTTCCGCGACAGAGTAATAATATTATACGATGGTTGGTGGGTGATGGGGGACGGGGGATGGGGGCACAGAAAATGAATTGAAATGGCCCGCACTGAAATTTGAAAATGTCCCAAGTTTGTCGAAAGATGCCCCTCTCCCGGAGATGGGGACTAGGTGATGCGGTCAGAGGAACCCTCTAGCTAATCTTAAGTTTATCCACTTCGGAATAAAGAAGGAAACTTCCCAGCGACAGCGAAGTGAATATTCCCTTCAACCCCTCAATCTTTCATTCTCCGTTAAGACCATTTGCCTTAAATATTTCCCATAATTTCCCTAGCCAACTTCTCTAATTTAATTTCATTTCAACATTTCATGGGAGCAGAGTGAGGCGGTCGAAAGGAGGTTCTCTAAGCTGGGAAAAGCAGAGCAGGGCGGAGCAGCGCGCTGGAGCGGTGTGAAAAAAGTGTTGCCTACTTTTACGGGCCGAGGCCAAAATCACCGACAGGCCAGACCAAAATCCCAACTGCTTCTGCTGCTGTTGCTGTTGCTTTTGGTGTTGCAGGAGCCAGAGCCGGAGCAGGAGCCAGAGCCGGAGCAGCACTCAACGCTCCTTAGGGCCTCATGCATATTCAAAGAGCATTTCATGAACTCATAAGCACGCCACTCACACCCAGGCCAACGCCCCGTGTCACGGCGTACACCACAACGCAGCAAGGTGTCCGTGTCAATGCTAGCGGGGACGGGGGCGGTGCCGGCCTCAGTCGAGGCTTGCGCTGAGGTTAAAGTGGTGCCTGCTGGGGGGTTGGGGTGGTTGGGCCGATTGGGGTGGTGGGGGTGGTAGGGGTGGCTGGTTAGTTGGTTTGCTTGGTAGGAGAGATTACTGTTTGCTTGATGTTTTGGGTGGGCGTTGGTCAGCTTCCCGTTTCAGTTAAGTGGTTTTCTCGCACCTCCTCCGTCTCCTATTGTCTTGTGTGCTTCTCCTCAGACAACGATAACCTGCACAAGAACTGATCGGTGTTTAACGATGGCATCTTTTAGTTGGGTATGGTCTAACTCCTGGCAGAGGAACCCTCTTCAAGGGCATCCCATTTGGGGACGGCAGGTTGATACAAATTAATTTAATTATAACTACAGATTCGACGAACAGAATGCTCTTAAACGACACTTTCAACCACTCCCCCTCACCCTGCTCATTTATTGATGAAATATATATTTTATGGGGTCGACGATGAGAGTGCTTCGTTCAGGGCCTTTAAAAGATCTGTCCAGTTTGAATAAACACTTTTCAAAGGTCTACCAGTAGATGTGTGTAGATGCATGATACAAATAAAAATGTCTTGCAGATACCGCGAGAATAAGTAGTCTAGTCCCTTCCAAAGATCCAAAGATACAATTTGCATCTCTTTTCACACACACATATATGTATATGTACACACTCACACGCACACCACAATGACCCACATGAATGGCTTCGCATAAAGTGACAGTTACATTTGTCGTTCGCTGCGTCGCTGTGTCGGTGCGTCGCTGGCACCCAACTTTGTCAGTAACCAGTAACCAGATAAACCAGTTAACAGTTGTTTCTATTGCTTCGCAGCGCAACTGCCAGATACTCAGATACTTTACGCCTGATGGCCACGAACTCAACTCATTTCTTGTGCTGCATTTTTCTCATATATCCCAACCCTTACCCCAACACTAACCAGCGGAGTGAGTTCGCCACCAGAGGGATTGGGATTGGGCCATGACGTTGATGGTTTTGCATACGCTTGTACTACTAGTGGGGACTCTGGCTGTGGGCGGCTATAAGTAGAATGGTGCACCGGAGTGTCGCCTCCTGGTAGGGGCTACCGGCTTTGCCCTCCACCATTTGTATTTGTTTATCAAAGCGCAAACTTTTTCCATCCAGACTCAGACCCAGACCCAGACCCATCCGCTCATCCGCTCAACCGCTCATCCGTTCACCTTGCTCCTGGATGAGTTTTGTGCAAATTTGTTACCAGCTGCACTTGAGAGCTTCACGATATGGGTATGTGCAGCTGCGTACGTGGGTGTGTATTTGCATCTATGTATCTTGCAGTTCAATCTTCAGCTCTGTGACGCATTGCATTTTACGGCTTTCAAACTTGTCTCCCTTGCTCCCTTGCTCCTCTGGCTCTCCCTTTTCCAACGTGTCCATGTGCTTTTCTTTTCTTTTGCAATGTCAGCAGAAACTGTCAAGCTTTTCAACATTTCTGGAGAGCTTGAGCAGTCAGATTTCAGAGCGGGAATTCTTCTGCTCGTTAGGAGGATCTTTATTTAGAAAACTGTATGGAAGCATCTTGCATAATTTGGTATAAGTGCAATGTCGGTGAAGAAAATGTTGGGTCTAGCCAAATGGATGATACGCAATGGTATCCAAAGGTCCATCATTTTATTTATTTCACTTAGTTATCAATGACCGTACTAGCCGCAACCATCTGGCACCCGACTTTTCCCTCCCCAGAAGTCGAAGAGAAGTGTCCCATTCCCTTTGCTTTTTTAAAATGTGACCTGTCATTCAGGCAATTGGTTTTTCATTGAGGCTCGAACATTGACAGCTAACCAAATGCAATCTTAACCATCATCTTCCGCCGTTTAACCTTCTGGCAACTCGTCCTCCGTTGAATGTTAACCGCCAATTCCTCATTTGTCTTCCGATTGTGGCTCTCTCTCTCCGTCTGTCTACTCGTCTGGGGACATGTGTGTGGTGCCATTTAAAAGCCACAAAGTGCGCGGCAAACAAATCAATTTGCCATAATCATCAAGTAACTGGAAAAGCGAGCGAGTGAAGAGCGGTAGATGGAGCGAGCTACCCATAAATGACCCTCATGCCTCATTCCACACAGCCGTGTGTCTCCCGCAAGGCGATGAGTGACAAGCTCGATAGATGGCAAAGGGAGATGCGGATGGGGGTTGGGGTTGGGGATGGGGATGGAGATGGGATGGGATGCGTGCAGCAGTGGCAGTTTCAATGCAATTACAACCTGACATACGAGTGGCGCAGTGTATGGAGTATGTGGAGCGCGCGGAATTGGCCGCTTCCCGTTTTGGAATGATGGCACTCAAAAAAAAAAAAAAGAAAGAAAAAAAGAACGAGAACCAGAACCAGAACGGGAAGCAGAAGAAGAGCGAGACACGAATTCTCAATTAAGTGATTTTATGGTCGCGTATTTCAATTTATTGCCAATCGAGCGTTGCCAATCTGCAAAAACCGCCCCTACCGCCGCTCCCCCTCTCTTTCCATCTACCACTTGACATTGACATGTTGTGTGTGTGTGTGTGTCTATCTGTGTGTGTGAGAGCGCGTGACAGGAGTCTGAGGAGATGAAAACAGCTTGGGGGCTCCGCGACTCAAAGCTTTTTTAACATTAGGCGATATTAGATTTGTTGCAGACAAACACACATCGCGAATCACTGATGCCGTCATCATCATCTTCATCGTCTTCTTTTTGCTGCCAGCTGCTCCTAGCTGCTCTCTGCTGCTCCCTTATGCTTCTCACTGCTGCTGCTTCTGTCAATGGCTGCACTTCCGCTTCCGTTTGGTGCGTCCGCTTGTGCGTGTTTTATCTTGTCAGCAAAAGCAGTTCGAGGCAACATGATTACGTTGTCATTTGCTTGGGACACACACACACACAACTCATACGAGTATGCCCCCAAAACTGAACTAGAGCTCAACATGCTCTCCGCCCACCCCCCTCCCTTTTTGGTGAAAATTCTTTGCAATATTTGAATGACTGAAATCGGTGTATTTGATCATAGGGCCAGCTCAGTATTTCCAATCTAACCTCAATAATGTACACATAATTTCCACAGGCTTTCAACTAAACTTCTCTCTCTCTTCAGATACGAGTCTCCGAAAATATTTGTAGTTCTTCGTCGTGTCTTTCACCTTTGATAATGCTTTCATGCTTAAGTGGTAATTAGCTTCTGTCTTTCATTCAGGAAAATGGCTTCTTGCTAGGGAAACGAGCCAAAAATAAGCTCGACACATTCATAGCAAGTGGACGTGGCCCCCCAATGCATACGACAACAAAATGGCAAAGTCTGAATACCCTTGTCGTGCAGTTTCAAAATGAATTCAACCAAAAATTACAAATAGAGCAGCGTAGCCCCCACGGTTGCAGAGATGTTTTTAATCATCAATAAATATTTAATCCCACAAACAAATGCCGATGTCTATCCGGATTTTCCGATGTCTATGTCGCTGAAACCGAGTCCTAGGTCCTCCTTTTTTACATCAACTATCAGCCCTGACAGTGTATATTTTATTTTATTCTTTAATCTCTATTCCACGAAGAAGCTCTTTTGAACGAAACAGTTTTTTGTAATCATTGATGAGCTAATGAAATGGAAAATTAAATATTTTACTCATGAATAAATATTCTCTGATAAACATTCAGTGCAACAATACTCGTAAATGTTTAACATTAAATTAATGGCATCTGCAATGTTGAATAATTTAAATTTATGTGAAAACATATGCACACCCAGTTTCCATTTGCTTGGCGTCTTTTATATTACCGAATTGTAACTATATGTATAATAAATATGTGTTGCTTATAGCACATCAAATACCATATACCATTTATATTTTTGAGCAAGCACAATCGAAAAATTTGCTAATAAAGGAAGTTTAGTGAATTTTCCAGACATTTTCAAGCTTCGCGGGAGATAGCCTCCCATTCCATCTTTTATGTTTATATTATGCATATATATATATATTCTTTTGGCTTTGCTCGTTAGAAATGCGTTACCTATTCCAAGCGGGGACCTGCCTTCCGCCAGCGTCACCGTCAGCCTGCCGCATGCTTGGGTGTGTGCGTGTCTCCGACATTTCCTACTTCCGCTTTCCGGTTTCGGGTTCCTTACATTAATACTGAAATCCCAGCAACACTGATTCGAGGCTGGTCGGACTGTTCGCGCGAGCTTGTTCCCCTCTGTTCGGCTACACGAGTACTGGGGTGGACTGGGGACTTTCGATTCGATGCAGCGACCAAAAACGTTCTGACATTTTGGCACCCAGATAGGGAATGGGTGTATGGGTGAGAGAGGGAAGGGACTGGCTTTCAGGAGTTGGGGCTGGCCATGTTGGGGGTGCTGAGGCATTTCCTTGGTTTTTGTTCGTTTCTTTTTTGACGCATGGCCATAAAAAATGATGATGGGGATCATGCACGTGCTCTACGCTCAATTCATCAGGTTGCAACACCTACAAAACGAACAAAATTGGGGCGATGGGGGGAATAGTTGATGGGCATCGCCTGACACTTGGCAAAAATATTGCCATTTAAGCTTCGGACGGAGCGTTTACGCCTGACAGGAGGCTGGGGCTATATGCTGCTGTATGGAGCTATAGCCATCGGCAGGGATATGAGCAGGAGATGGCTATGACTATGACTGAGGCAAGAATAGCAGCGAGATGAAGCGACAGGATAGGACGGAATGAAAGATGGGGGAGTGGAATATGGCGATACGAGTATGGTAACTGGAACAGGGTGTCAGTTAGTGAATGATTGCACTCGTTTGCATTTGATGGCTATGTAATTGGTCATATCTCCCCGAATATATCAGAGTGGATGTCTCAAATTCGACTCTGAATGTGGGTGAGTGCCGAATGACATCGGATGGAATCGTTTTAAAAATGGAATATTACAGCACACCTTAGGCATTGAATATGTATATTGTAATTGCTTCTAAATCTATTAAATATCTGTACAGCACTTTTCTTCACAGAGGCCCTGGAGTGTTGCTCATGAGATCTCCTTATTGAGTGGCAGAGACTGTTACCAACATTTAAAACACTCACATTCAAGCAGTCACTCGCCCACACGCCCTGGGGAGGGCTATACACATGTGGTGATTGCTCCTTTTTTTGTTGCTTGGTTGGTTGGTTGGTGGCTCCTCGCAGTTGGGGCATCTTCTTGGGTCAGTTGCCTCACTTGCACTCGAAAAACGGCAGGAAAAAATACTACTAACAAAATAATTCATATTATATTTATACAGCCACTGTCCCTCCCCTCTTAGCTTGCAGTGTTCTCCTGCTCATTTCCACCCTTTCCTGCGTATTTCCCTCGGCCATTCCTACGCTGGGGGAATGATTGGAACGTGTTTGTGTTGCCCAATGAATGTGGCACCTTCACCTGCACCCAGACCCACAGCCAGACCCAGACGCTCAGCCACAACTACAGCCTGTGGCCCCGCATTCAGGGAAGCCCAGCAGGCAACCAGCACTACTCCTCCATTGCGTGGTGGTCCTTTTGCACCTGACAAGAGCTGTCCGGGAAAGCCCTGTCCTGTCGGTGGTTCAGGGCAGGCGGGTTAACAAAACCCCGGCCAGTTTGTCACCTACATTCGAAAGTCCCCACATTGCCCATTCGCATTCGCATTCACATTCACATTGTTTGGTCTGCACCCAGGGGCTCTCCTTGTTGCAGTGTTTTATTATTCATGCGCCCCGTTGGCTCTCGACTGCAGCTGCAATTGCAGCAAAAGTTGGATTGCTCGCTTTTTTGTCCCCCTCCATTCAGTGCGCACACCTCCGCACAGACTCCGCGGATCATTCACATTCGCTCGAAATAATTGGGTGTAAATTTGCCAGCAGAACAAACCCTTCTCGGACTCAGCCTCAGCCTCGGCTCGGACCCAGCTCACAAACAATAAGCGAAGTGGACCAACATTTTCATGATAATTTCAATGCTTTCTTTTGCTGCAGCTCCCTCCCCGACTTTCCTTCTCTCTCTCTCTCTCTCACTTTCTTTGACACTCTTCACGTCTCTTTCATTCTGTTATTCCCAACCTGTTCGGCCTTGCCTGCCAATGCCAACGTTTTGTTGTTTAGTTCCATTGGAATTTATGGCGTTGTTTACACAAAAATTGCATTCTCCTTTGCAGTTGAGTAAGCAAAACGGGAAAGAAAACGAAAAAAAGAGTCAAAAAAGAACTAGACGAAGCGCCAAAAACCTGGAAAAAGAACTAGCTGAAAGGCAGAAGCACACTAGCACAAGTGGAAGACCGGTTACAAATGAAGAAAAAACCTAGAGAAAAAAAGAAGTGGAAGTGGAAGTTGCAGATGGAAATGAAAATGAAGATGAGGCAGAACCACGTGCCTGTTGTGTGGCCCTCGTTCAGCATACCATCTATAAATATTTGCTAGGGAAATTTGGCCCAGGATTGGTGAGATATTCACCGCAGCAACAACGGGCGGAGTGGGGGCAGTGGGGGCAGTGGGGGGAGACCACCCAGGCGATCCATCGTTTGAGCCACTTTCAAATGCCATTCGTTAACATCTTTCAACAATGGCCACACCCACAGCCGGTGACTAATTAAAGGCATCGCGTACCACTGGATAATTAGAGGCAATGAGAAGACTTTCTAACGCATCGCATCGTATACATCGTAGTCTGTACAGTGCGTTTCAGCCGCATAGTGGGGGTGCATACTGAGCTAATTGGTTCCATGTAGCCGCTAAGCCGCACTGAGCCTTCAACGTGTTGAGGGGCCACGGAATAGGGCAAACGATAAAATGGGGGAGCTCTCCGTGTCCCACAAGCGTATAAAAGCAAAAAAAAAAAAAGAGAAGAGAAGTCAGCTAACGAATATTTTACTTTGTATGTACTATAAATAAATAAGTCGGGATTATTTTAAGTCGCAATTTAATTGAAAGGAAAAGTGGCAAATGGGGGGAAGCTTGGCCCTCTACCCAGAGCACAGAGTTAAGGGCTCTTTGTGAAGTACTTCTCGATTAAATCACTTTTAATAATAAGAAGATGTTCTGCTAGTAATTATTGTTGTATATCTTGTACCTACATTTGCCCAAATTATTCGTTCAAGACTTACTCGAATCCGACTTAAAGTCGCGAAACGAACTGTATGCATACGAGTGTGTGAGTGCGAGCGCGAGTGTGAGTATGGTTACGTGTGCGTGGTTGCCTCTGTATATTCATTAATATTGTCGCCGCTGGAAACGCTTCTCCGGCGTGCAAGGCTAAACTAATCAGAAGTTCATGGACTACGGACAAGGACTACGGTGGCAAATGCAGAAAACCCTAATGTGTGTGAAGAGTGTGTGGTACTCTCCATGGTCCTGAATGGAATGGTGGACAAGGGGATGGGAGGTGGAAGGTGGATAGAGCTAGAACAACAGAACAAAACCGGAAGCGGAGCACATAATTGTTCAGGAGTCGGACACACAACTGGAACGAGGTCAGTCCAAGAGAGAGAGAGAGAGGGACAAAGCAATGGAGAAATGTTAGGACCAACCTGAATTCTGGACATTTTATGCATACCATATGGAAGGGGAGGATGATAGAAGTTCCAATAAAGACAAGGAAATTGTATTTGTTTGTGGCCAAAAGGGAGCCGAGCATTTTCGGATGCGGCAATCACAATGATGCAAAATGCTTTAATTAGAAGTCAAACTTCAATTGCCATCCGAGCCCCGAGCACCGAGCACCGAACACCGCTCCTCTACCATATACACAGGTTAACTTCAGATAAAATGAGGTTGAGCCATTCAAATGGAAATTTAATTGGACATTTCCTTATCAATTAGGTTCATAACTTCAAAGCTTTACACTCAGCACTAGAGTCAGATTCCGATTCAGGTATAAATTCAAAGAGAGATACGGTTGCAGATTCAGTGGCAAACGTGGCCGAGATACAATCGACTAGAAGCCGCCACAAATCAACTTTTATTGGATGTTTCTGTCCTCAAAATACTTGCACATATTCACATATGTATGTATGTATATCTGTGTGTGCTTTTATGCATTTGTATGGCTGTGGGAGTATTTTTATGACAATAAACACATTTACAACGATGAACAGAGCGAGTCAAGGCAGAGAACACGCAAAGCAATCATAAAATGCTTTTTTTAGTTACCTTAATGTGATTGTCACACACAAACAGGGAAACAGCCAGTCGATTAACACCCACACAGACACACAGACACAGACACACAAACAGCACTCAGCCACACAAACCCAGACACAGATATGATTAGGCAATATACAGCATACGCCTCATATGACAGCTCTACACGGCCCAAAAGGGGGGGGCAAAAGCGGTCGCCGCAAAGGTCCGTTTAACTTAACGTTTCCCACGCGAGCAACAATACAAAGCCATAGACATATGTATACATATATGTCCATATCCGTGCACAGTGTAACATAAAAGTCGTCACCAAAAACGCACACCTTGCCAAATGAATGAGCAAGAGACGGCAATGGCAATGGCAGTGAAAGTGAAAATGAAAATGGAAGTGGCTTGGGTTTGGGTTTGGGCAGTGTTAGGGGCAGTGGCAAGGCCATGTGCCACTGCCTCAAGGCTCGTTTAAGATGCTTAGACCAACCGCTAAATTGTAACCAAAAATTAAGAACACCAGATGTGACTCTGACTCTGACGAGATGAAATCGTGGGGCAGATCAATAAGCAGGTAAAGATACTTGGACTTGGGAACGACACCAGGAACCTATCAAAACGATAGGTCATAATTTCCTTTGTATCTGCTACTGAGATCTCCTGTTAAGATCTGTCCGCAGGACATTCGCATAGAACAAAAAAAAACTCGCGCCTCGTTTCCACTGAATCCTCTTAGTGCCTGTCTGGAGATCGATCCCAATAGTCAGCAAATTAATCCTGACCTGTAGTCAATCTCTATTCAAATTTCCTTGGCCCTTTTATGCCAGTCCTCATCCCCCACACACAGCAGGGAAGTGGGCGTGAAAAGATGCAGATGGCGTCTCTTATATCCTGGACACGTCTGTGGCGTAAATGTGCGAAAATTGCAGGTGCCCCTTAATGATGCAGGAAATGAGTTAATGCGCCGTCAATGCCAGCGACACCAACACCAACAACCAACAGCAAAGAGCATCGGGCAAAAGGCTATAACGACAGCAGGAGTGGGACCAGACCATCAACTGGGCTAAGGAATAGCGACAGGATTCAGCCAGGCGGGTGGGACAAAAGCTCAGTCAAGCGTTGGCCCTATTGTTGCTGCTCCTCCCGCTGCCACTCCAGCTCTCTCCGGGTTGGCATGCAAACCAAGCCGAGCACGACGAAAGCGGAACGAGGAGAGTCAGGAGCCAGGAGGCAACTTGATTGGCATCCTCGCCTGGGGGTGGAAGCATAGCCCGAGGGTTTAGCGGGAGCCCGTCAGGTCAGACGAAGCCTAGTACAGTGCGGGCACTGGTACGGAAACGGGGGAAGGCATCGGCAACGGCAACGGCAACAGGACCGGGGGCAGCTGTAAAATGTCGCCAATGTCATTATGCGAGGCTTGCGCTAATCAGCTTATCATTATTACATAGAACTGGATGGTGATGGGGCCCATGCCGAACCGATCCCGCTGAGGACATACCAGAGGGCGATGCCAGATGATAGCGGAGCGAGCAATAAAAATGCTCCTCGCAAAAGTCTAAGCGCATTAAAATAGTTAGTTTCTCGAATTGGAATCGAGATGAAAAAACCCACTGGATTGAGGGGGAGGGGAGCGACTGCCTACCAGCCGAATACAAATTATGTCAGACAGGAGAAAATAAATCAATTAAAAGATTTCCCATCTTTCTTTCCTCTCCTTTGTATCTCTCTTTTTCTATTTTTTGGCAACCGCAGCGAAAGTGAAAGCCAAAAGATCCCAGCCCAGCCCCACCCAATGCGGTCTATTGGGGCTGGTCCCCCCCCCCAAAGGCCTCTAAAGCGAAAAGCTAATTAGCAGAGCGACCCATTCGACAGTCAGATTAGCCAGACAATGTTAATGGGTGGTGTTGGGCGGTGGCCGATGGTCGATGGTTGGATGGCTGGATGGATGGTTGGATGGATGGTTGGGGGCGTGGTCCGCCTGGTCAAGCATATTCTGCATGTTTATCCGTTATCAGCGTATATCATTAATTTAATGTCCCGCACATTAATTGACTTTGGCGGCTGCGGGAGATGGGACGATAGGAACAAAGACCATAATGTGAGAATATATACATAATGTTGTGTTGTAGCCGAGGAAGAGGCATGCCAATGGGTGGGGGAGGGGTGGGAGAGTGGGGGAGTGGCTGCCGATTGAACTATGTCCGCGAAATGGCCGGATAAATGACACAATGGCTGGATATAGGTGGATGGCAAGACACAAATGGAATGGAATGGTCAGAAGGCAATGAAATTATAAGTTCCGATTTAGTTAGCTTGACTTGAATAAAATATGTACTAGAAGCTAGGGGAAAACTTCATTTAGCTTAGGATCGGCGCCGTCATTCTTTGTCGTTTTTTGCTAAATATTTGGAGCAAAGTGCTCCCTTAGAGTTTACCTAGTGCATGTTTTATTGGGCTTTTAGGAATGATCGGAATATTCATGCACAATCTACGATCCCGATATTTGTCAGATCTGAATAATTTTCTCAATGGAAACCACAATCACACTACCTTTGGACTGACCGACGCTATTCCCATACCATATCACAACACATATCATATCATCCATAGCCACTGAAAGCGTTGTGTATTTCAAAATTTGTTCATATGAGCTCGTCTATTTTTGAATATTTTCACAGGCAGCACAGCGAATCCGGATGCCAAAAGATTGTACGACGATTTGCTGAGCAATTACAACAAACTTGTCCGGCCGGTGGTAAATGTTACGGACGCTCTCACCGTTCGCATCAAGCTGAAGCTGTCGCAACTGATTGATGTCAATCTAAAGAACCAAATCATGACCACCAATCTGTGGGTGGAGCAGTCCTGGTACGATTACAAACTAAAATGGGAGCCAAAGGAGTACGGCGGCGTCGAAATGCTCCACGTTCCCTCCGATCACATCTGGCGTCCGGACATCGTGCTCTACAACAAGTGAGTACTCGCCCCGGGGCAGCTGCAGCTGTCAGACACTCATGCTTAAACCTTCTAATTGAATACATCTCCTGCTCGTTTGGTCCTTTCTCCTCCTTCTCTGCTCTGCTTTTCTGCTTAACAGCGCCGACGGCAATTTCGAGGTGACGCTGGCCACCAAAGCCACTCTGAACTACACGGGACGTGTGGAGTGGCGTCCGCCAGCCATTTACAAGAGCTCCTGCGAGATTGATGTCGAGTACTTTCCGTTCGATGAGCAAACCTGCGTCATGAAGTTCGGCAGTTGGACCTACGACGGTTTTCAGGTGAGTGCGTCTCCTCCTCTACGACGATCTACGACGATAAGTGGCTTAGAGTCTGGTGCCGATGTGACTATGAGGTGAACGTAATCCAGAAAAGTACGAATTACTCCAAGCTGGAAGTGCTTGGTGTTCAGATGCTAAAGTGGCTATAACTTATCGATTGTCGCGACCACGTCTCATACCGAATTTCATGAAAACCTTTACGGTTCTATTTATTTTTAATATATTTCATTAGGAACCCATTCCAAATCAATATTTGTTCGATGCTTCATGGTACTTTCCTTCGCGACTTCTGTTCGTCAACGACTTGGGCAGCTAAGTCGGTCCCAGAATCCAACAACAATATACACAGTCTTTGGCGAGGCACAATCTTTGGTCTCAGGTCAAATTCATATTGATTTCATCCAGAAAATCAAATGATAATTATTTATGTGGGTATGTTTATACATAGATATGTATATCCTTAGTCCATATTCATAAGATCACCACTAGCAATAAATCTGTGCGGTTTTCGCCCAATACAATGGTAAATGTGATTGAATCAGATGAGCCTTAGCCTCTCTTCGTCAGGGCCATTTGAGGTTCTTCTATTCTAGCCCTTTGGCTAATTGGTTTATTAATTTGTTGCCAATATTCAAGTAACATTACGAGCTGCACACATACATACATTCCAGTATACATGTAAATATATCGCAGGGATGTCGTTAGGCAAGGGAATTGCAGCGCCCTAGAATTGTTTATCTCCCGCTGTCTCATTTACACATTTACAAATTGCTCCACCTAGGCTGTGGCCAGGTCTGAGCCTGGTTTAGTGGTCATAAACCGAAATGCGCTCATAATTCCTTTTGGCCCTGGCATAGAATTTCTCACGTTTTATGACCACAAAGCACACACAGAAACAGACAGTCAGACCAGGGCAGGAAAATACGTTTGGAATACAGACAGATGCAGATCCGAGTAGTGGTAAGGTGAACCATAGAGAGAGAGAGAGACAGAGAGAGAGAGAGAGAGAAAGATTTGGTTAGGACGCCCAGGAAGCTTCATAAAAATGTCTCTAGTGGTTTGGCAAAGAGCAAACAGCAATAGGGACACAGCCAGGATACCAGCCAGGGGTACAGGACAATAAGGCCGCCTGACACCTGCCCGGCCAAATGGCGGCGACAAAGCGACACCCAAGCAGTTGGAGGCCTCATAAAATTCTGCAACTGGCATTCGCCACACACTGCAACCCGACCGGACCGGGATGAAGGTGTACCCGGAGACCGAAGACCGGAGACAGTGGTTGGTTCTTCGATGGATGCATGGTGGCGTGGCGTGGCGTTGCTTGGCGTGGAATGTTCCGCGGTTGGGGCTTAACGAGGGCCCCCCAGCTAAGGCCTGTGACTTGGCAGCTAATCATGAAGTGGCATTAGTGGAGATTTTAGCCCGCTCCTTAGCTGTGCAGCCATCCTATTTATCTCTGACCAAAAGCCACAAAAAGAAACAGCCCGAAGGGGTTAACCACATGTAGATACCTAGCTACATTTGTCTGCTCATAAGCCCGGCTCATGGCCCTGACTGGGCGATCCTTGCTTGAAAAGATAGTGCCTCTTTTTATGGAGAATAAGACATCAAAATACTTCAAGAGCCAATACATCTGTAGATTCTATTTTAGTTATTAAGTCGGTAAATAAAATCATATCATTCGATGAAAGTACAAGACAACTTTCGATAATTTTGCATACGGTTTCTTAGGGTGTGCCTTTCTGGTTTTCTAACTACTTCACACCTTCGAGCACACTCATATTGAACAATTAAATCAATTATAATGGCATCGAATTACCTCAACTTAGCCGAAGACATTAACTGGAGCCACAACTCATCAAGTAGTTAAGCTAGTGGCCAATTGTTGGCAGATTTCCAACTCAAAATCTCTCGTTTCAAAGGACTGCAGTAGTTTCAAATTTTGATTTCACAGAGCCCCCGGCACACACCCCTATGGGGCCATAGGAAATGTTGAAATATCAAATTGCACCTTTCTATTCGTAGCCCACACTGAGGCGCACTGCCCCCAGGAGACGTTGCTGGGAGGCGTAGAAATATAATTCGTTAATCTGTTAAGCCTTCTAGGCAGCCTTCAATTGGATCAAATTGATTGGCCAAAGGACAAAGTACGAGTGGGCAAGAGTAGCTTTTGTTCAATTGTATTATATTTCCACACTCTGCTTGGGCAACTTGACTTTGAGCAGCAGTCATATTTAATTGACACGACAGCAATAAGATATTTATATATACGATGCATGTATGCAGATACATATGTGGTTGCTGTTATATTGCTCTTTACTACGCCTACATGCAAATTGTTCAGGCACATGAACAGGACCCAATACAGTCTAGACACATGCCATCCCATACGCAATACAATACTTCCACCTGAAGAAGGACACATAGAGTAATGAGCGGTTCGACCATAAAATCATACACAAATCTGTTAACATGTAGGTGTCTCTAGAAGGGATTAGCGTGGGAGCAATGCCGCACATCCCTCCATTTCTTAACTTCGGTCTTGGGTAGAATTTAGATAGTGCATAAGTGTGACAACTCCACTCACCAACACCGTCTGGTCATTGGGTCCTTCGAGCCGGATTCATCATTGATCTGGAGAATAGAAGCGGCATCAACACAGATATATACATATGAACACATATTCTATGTACATATGTACCCACACGTAGGTCCACTTTTGACTAATTTGGTAAAAAGCTAAATGCTCATTTACTATTAAAAAGGCAAGGCGCCAACAAGCATTTGACACGACACCCAGAGAGAGTGGAGCTGTCAGCGCAGCATTGTCTGCTATAGGCATAAGTGTGTGTGTGTGTGTGTGTGTGTGTGCCAACACTGAGAAAAATAAAAGTGTATTTAAATAATAATGATTTAAACTCGATAACAGGAAAAGCATTTTTCCCACTTCTAAAATGCAACGAAATCAATATTACTTAATAGGAAATCATTATCAGGTTATATATGTAAATCATACAAATGTATTCGACTTTATTGAATTCTGAATTATTAATTCTAAATAATCTGGCAAAGATCGTTAGCTCTGCTCTTCTTGTTGAGTAATTAAAGAACTATTCCGACTGAATTGCTCCCAGTGTATGGCATGTCTCTCTATGTGTAATTTGTGGTATGGCCTCTGTACGTTGGTGAGGTCTCCGACGCTCAACGCATAAATCAACCGCAAAATGAACGATATCAAACAGAGGCAAAACAAATTATTTATAAACTCTCCAGGGGAATCCAGGCCTCCATTCAAAGGCCATTCTCTCTCTCTCTCTCTCTATTTCACAGTGATGTGCGTGTGTGTGTGTTTGTGTGCGTACCTATGCATATGTATGCAGTAGCAGTAGCAGCCATTGCCTCCTCTGTCTCCATCTATCTCTTGCTATCACTGGCATCTGTACCTACACAAAAACGGAAATATTTCATTAGATCGTAGCAGCATCCTTATAGTGAAATTTCCGCTACCACTTAAAATAACAATTTCCGCTTGAGCTGCTTCAGTTCCAGTTCCAGTTGCAGTAGCAGTAGCAATCCCAGTGGCAGCATCCACGGCAGCAAGAGTTGCTGAGAGCACCTGGCAGGGCGCACCGCAGCCACATCCTCTCTGATTATTTTGCCTCATCTTGTTAGCCATTTTTGTATCCTCCGGCCCGAGTTCTTCTTTGGCTCTGTCTCTTCCGGGCTCTGTCTGATTCATTGATGTTCAGCCGACGTCGATTTCCTAATTTCGTGTCAATGATCCAAAGTCAGAAGCCAATATGGGGAATGACGGGATACTCGCATGTGTGCATGTGGCGCACAAAGGCAAGGGAAAGTTCATAGGCTCAATTTGCACACTTGATTTTGCACGAGCCCACGCCCTACACATTTTCTAACATACTCGATGGGAAGGAGAAAGTGAACGAGGCAAAGAGGGAGGGAAAGAAAGAGCGAGAGGAAGAAAGAAATCGTATTAGCGTCACTTTTCAAATTTCACGCTTTTGCAACAATGCCACCACGTTGCCCTGCCACATTCTGCAGCTCACCCCACGCCAGGTGTCTGCTTTTCATACTTTCTCTCAGCCTCAACCCACTCAACCCA
Organism: Drosophila miranda; assembly: GCF_003369915.1. Lineage (NCBI taxonomy): Eukaryota > Metazoa > Arthropoda > Insecta > Diptera > Drosophilidae > Drosophila > Drosophila miranda. Next base: position 7,939,636 of record NC_046673.1, read on the forward strand.
ATCCACCCACTCAAGCCACCTACACCTTGGCCATCGAAAATCGGTGAGGCGTAAATTGGCAGACAAAATACTCTACGAAATTCACTGGCAGAAAGGAAAGAATTAAAATTGCTGATGCTATGAACGCACCTGTGGGTTTATATTCAAAGTGAATTTAATGCACATGAACAAATCAAAAGGTGAAGTCAATGAATGGGAAACAAACCGACTATATTATTTAGTTTAAAATTAGTTTCACAGACACTGAGTGCTTTGAACTCCTCCCTGAGTTGCATCATGGAGTTTTTCCTTCTATTTAAAGGCACTGAACATTTTCCAGGAACACCTCATATACTCGTATCTTAGTAATTAGCTGGTATCTCTCGATAAGTGCCGTCGGTTCCCATGAAGAGGTAACATTTTCATTATCCCAATCCCTTTTAACCATCTAGTAAATTGGGTTAAACCATCCATACACACTCGGAGGATAATCGAAAAACTCGTACTCTGCAGTGTTCCTGCCACTTCCACACCTTGCAGCAGATATTAGATCAACGAATGTGCCCAGCTGGCTGGACATTCCTCTGGCAGGTTGCTTTCAGCCCCAGTAGCAAAAGAATGGCAGTCAGCGCCAGATGCTGCAGCACCAGGTCCTACAGCCTCTCAGCCGGTTGTCTCATGCTGCTGGCTGCCGGGTGCTGGCTCCTGGCTGCTAGCTGCTGGCTTCTGGCTGCTGGCTGCTGGCTGCTGGCTCCTATCCTTTTGTGGCATGCCAATTGCAGTAGTGTCTTGTCGCCTGTCCATGTCCTGTCAGCTGCATTCGTGCCGAACTAAGCAAAACTGAAACTGAACTGAGCTGAAATTGAAGTGCGGCCTTGGTATGTTTGTCCATTTCGGTATCGATGCTGTTGCCTGTACCTACCTTGACTGCCTCCCAGTCTCCGTCCCAGAGCCTTCTTCGTGTTTCATTCCATCTTTCTCTCATTCTTTTTTCCAAATTTTCGTTGGGATGTAAATTCGTTCTGAGTTCCGTTCGGGTATTGTGCATCTGACGTTGACAGTCAAATCGGAATGGCAACCCATGGCCGACCCTTAGCACGGGTCCAGGTCTGCCTGAGAAGGCCCGAGGACGCCAGAGCAACAGAGCAAGAGAGGCCCGATTGCCAGGTACTGCAGTCCAATTATGCTCCCTGTCGGCGTAACGCAGTAATTGTCTAATCACTGGCAATCGGCACTGAGGGAAATCAATGGGGGGCCTCAATATACACTCACATGGTTCAAGAACCAAGTCGAAGTTTTAATTTCCTTGGGATCTGAAATATAACTCGGTTAATACATTGTTGCCATGCAAGTTTATCGTTTCCTATTTGAATCGAAGAATAATACATTTTATGGAACACTTGCATACACTATCACTTACACTTTTCAAGAAACTTGGACTAGGATGGTGGAAAAGACTTCTCTTTAGAAACAGCTCTAAAGCTTGGCTGTTCAAATTTCAAAGAAATGTATAAAATACTATATGTTATTCATTATTTAAATTTTTCTCAATAGAATTCGTTTTATCGATTCAGTGATTACTTCTCGAATATATTCAAAAATTCCCACCATCGAAGCTGAAGTGGAAATAATATCTTGGATTTCAGTACATAGTGCATTGTCATATACAGATGCTAACATGTTGTATCTTGATGTATTCAACATTACATATTTTTCTGCAAGTGCATTGATTGCTCTCTCCCTCTCTCTCTCTCTCTCTCACTTACAGGTGGATCTGCGTCACATCGATGAACTGAATGGCACCAATGTTGTTGAAGTGGGCGTGGATCTATCCGAATTCTATACATCCGTCGAGTGGGATATACTTGAAGTTCCTGCAGTGCGGTAAGTTGAACACCCCTTCCTCCTTCCCTCCCAGCCATGGCAGGACCCCGTGGAGCACCCACTCAGCCACTAAAGGCCGCCAGGGATGCATCCATGCCCGAGCCTGAGGCAAGAGAAAATAATTTTGGCAGAAACTCCCTTGGCAAGTTTCTTGGACGCCTTGGACGCTGTCACAAAACACAAACACAAATCTTTCAGGATGTCAGGGCGCACACAGGTCAAGGATGCAAGTTTCTCCGAGAGATTTCTGTTGTTGCGGCAAGAGGACATGTACATAGGACTGCGGGTAATGATCATCTCGGTCGTCGGGCATCGGGTGCCGTCGGGTGTCGGGAGTGGGCGTGGGCGTGGGCGTGGGCGTCTCTCCATACATACATAAATACATACATACCTATGTATGTGTATAGTGCGGAATAAGGAGGGAGTGGCTTTTATTTACACTTACCTCACATCACTATTTCTCTCTCTCTCTCTCTCTCTCTAACTCTCATTCATTGCTTATATTTTTTTACGTGTTGAAGTTTTTAAATTAAAAAACTTTGGCTAAGGGAGCTGCCAAAAATAAATTATATATGTACCTATATACGTTTAAATATACATGGAAGCGGAAGCGGAAGTTACTGATGCTGCCTCTGGTTTTACTTCTTTTCTTCTGCCTGGTCATCCATATGTGTCTATGCATGGGTGGGTGCCCTAACCGTATATGTATAAGTATATTTATGTGGGTATGTGTTGGTAGATTCTTTTTTGAGTGAAAATAGGTGTGTGCCTGTGTGTGTTTCTTCGTTTGACTTTCGCTCTCCAAGTGAAAGTAAAAGCTTCTTGGGATATGGGAGCTGCAGAGACTGTTCTTTAATTGCCGAGCCCACCATTTCGTAGGCTAAAGGGGCGTGTGACAGGGAGAAAGGGCAGGAGATACGCTTGTGTGCACACATCAAGGAGGGGGCCAAAGGGTCTCGAATTTAATGTGTTTAGTCCCAAACAAAAGGCAAAAAGAAATTTTTGTTTCAGACGGAGAAACTTTTGCCGGATTCTTAAGATATTCGGATGGGCTCAGAAGAGAGCGAAGATGATAGAGGATAGACAGAGCAGACTAATTAATTAGTTGATGACAATGGGGGATAAGTGCACGGGGTGGTGTCCCTTGGCATACCCTTTCGGATGCTCTTAAGAGATTTCCCACATATTTTCCGTGTGGAGAAGAGATCATTGACGTCTGGGTATTATAGTGTCGAGGAACGTGTGCTGCGACTTCAAACCTTTCGAATTTTGAACATGGCAAGGATCGGAGTTTGTGATAAAAGGTCTCTTGTCTGTCTGTCAATCTAAACTATCAATTAACTATATACGTGTGATTATTGTTTCTCTTGAATTCTCTTTAATATTTGCTGAATTTTCTCCTTTCCGTACAGCCAAAATGTGTCTCCCTTATTGAGTTCCACTGCCTCCTCGAACACTTTTTGATTTTGTTTTTCCAATTGTTGATTTTCTCTGCGTTTTTTATTACAAACATTTCTCAAAGGAAGCAGAAAATCGTTGACCAAGTCAAGGTAGCGGATTCTGATGTAGATGGCTGTTGTGTGTTGTTCGTTGCTGTTTTTGTTGTCTCGCCATTGGCACGCGTGGCAGCCACAAACAAGTCGCGACTTGCGTCTCCAAAGCCATTTTATTTTTATATATGTGTATTACGAGCCATGGATGTACGCATGTACATATGTACGTGTATGTGTGTGCTTGGGCGAGCGAAGATTGCCCGTGAAAGTCATGAAAGTGTTATTTATGTGTGTCTCAACTCGACTACCCCCAATCCCCACTGCGTATGCGAGGGCCAGCGACAACAACAAAAGCCGCAAGCTCCTCACCTGAGTGTGAGAGGAGAGACAGCGGGAGAGACTAGAAAATAAGAGGAAATGCGGAAAAGTCCGAGTGAAGGACAGCAGTATCCTTGAACTATTCTGAACTGAAGTTGCGTGTAAGCCAAGAAACGGTCTATAAATCAGTTATACTTTCATCCAACTTCCCCCTTAATTTAGTTTCTATTGCTCACTTTTTGTCCCACATCCAAGTATCTTTCTTTTCACCGTTCCTACTGGCATACGAATATGTGTAGAGCTACCCTCACTTAAGACCATTCCAACTGTCCACAGTTCACATTCACATCCACATCTTTTATGTTTCCGTAACAGATTCTTTTTCTTTCCATTTCTGATTTGAGGTGCGATTTAAACATTCAATAGAGCTAAGAGTTACATAGCTCTTATTCTTGTTCTAAGTAAAACGATTAATGGTTCGCCAAGTAGTTCTGGCTAGCACTACATATTCCCAGGCAATTACAACTTAAAATTCAAGCGAACTCAACAATATCGCATAAGGTATTTCTAACAATTACATGAGGCCTATGTGTATCAAAGCCACTCCCATCTAATTCAGTTGTCCTTTGACTGACAACCTTAAGCATACGACCCAACCCAACGCACAATGTCAGTGCCCTTCCCTCTGCTTAACGCCCTGCAACACCCCTTGAGCAGCACGTGACAAGTGGAGATGACGGAGCAGAAATACACTGGGAGAAAAAATGTTAAGACCGATGAGTACTGGAAACGAGGCTCAAGTCATTGACGGGAATTAAAAAGTTGACAGCGCCAGTTACTTGGGTGTAAGTGTTGGTGGGAAGTGGGAGGCACACGCACACATACACACATACACACGTACATATGTATATGTCTGATTGCATGTGTGCGAAGGTTTATTTGGCGTCGTATTCGCAGTAAATTATGCCACAAGTGCGTGACACTCTCACAAAAGCGGCCTCTGGCGTTGGCGCCACTAAACCACCTAGTTGCCCCTTTATTCCAGGCAGACGTCCCCCCTACCACAGCACGACGACTCTTCCCCATCCTCCACCCAGTGCCCCTCCTTGACTTACTCCCTTGACAGCTTTTATTGTCTGCAGGCTTTTGCTGCTCCTAAAATGCTGCAACACAATTCATAGCACGTAGAGCAATTTTCCCATGAAGCCTCCAACCACTTCATCCTTCCGCTCACTCCCTGCACTCCCGCCACACCCTCTACCCCCGACTAGACCTTTCCACCTCCTTCCAACTCCTACAACTTGTGTACAGCCTCCAACAAGATTCCGTTTTAATGCGCATCGACAGTTAAATTAACTGAATGGCGAGGTGAACATAGTCTGGGGGCTGGAACCTGGCATGGAATGAGAGGCGTGGCAGGCCGCAGCACGTGCATGAGGGTAAGGGCCAGGTAGACAATCAGGCATTGATTGACAACCAGCCATACAGAGAGAGAGAGAGAGAGAGAGAGAGAGAGACCTGTGACTGTAAAGGTGCCAATGAAGACAACAAATAAATCGAAAGTCTCTAATCAGAGCCCATCAAATTAAATTTGGGTCTGGGTCTGGGTCTGCCTTTTCAACTTTTCGGACTCCAGGCAGGATGCCTCAAACTTTATGTTAATAACACAATCTTGGCAGGGCTTTCGTTTATAGTTTGCAGCTTTTACTGCAATTCAGTTGAGAGTTGATATCTTCCATTCTCCCCACACTAAATTCTGCTACTCGCCACTCTATTTTGCTCCAGGAATACTTGATTCACTCTTTTTAAACAGTTTTCACAACTTCCACATTCTTTTTGAATCTACCAATTTTCCGGTTTTCTTTAGAACTAAATTACTCAAGACTAAGCTCAAGATTGTACAGTATTCAATTCTATACTCGCTATTCGTTACTCGTTACTCGTTAGACTCCACTTTACTGCACTTATTTTTTTATACCTTTCCCTGTGGAATGCAGCTCCCCTCAGCGCTCTTCTTTTTACTCATTTCTCTTTAGGTACTCTTCTTTTTGGTATCAATATCGCTCTTCTCGTCTCTCACATTTTTAAACGGAATCAGCTTTCATTCGTATTTATTCCTCAATCCCTTTTTATATTTTCCTCCTCCTCCCTTCCTCACTCTTGCTCTACCTCTCTTCCTCTCTCTCTCTCTCTCTCTCTCTCTCTGTGTATCATCAGCTTCTCTATCTGCTTATTGGGTTTTCCCTTTTATTGTCATATTCCAAGCCATCCCTTGGGGGCTGTATTACGTCTAATTGCCCCAATGCGGCGCACAACATCGAATCAACACGCCAGGCACATACAAAATCGCACCACAGAACACACAACCAAATGGTCTCTCCATCCCATCCCATACCATCGCATCTGCTCTTAAGTCCTCTACAGGCTCCATTTAAACTTCCGTTGTGCCTTACTTTTACTACAGCTTGATTGCTTGATTACCAGGCACAATTTTGGCCGAGTTTGAGGTTTCCATTCCCATACCCGGCCCCATCCAATATTTTTATTAACCACCCCCAACAGATCGATTAAAATCATAATTAGCAAACTTTCCAGAGATGCTCAGTCCCCAGCTTTCCATTTTTTTGCGGTCACACCTCAATTGCCACACAATGTCCCAGTCCTTGGAGACTAATTTCCTTCTCTTCTCCTCTCTCTTTTCTGTTTTCTCGGGTTTTCCACATTTTTTTCAAGTCATGCAACGAAGCGTGTTTATGTTAGTTATTAAAATTCTATTACTTACTTTGATTTCTTTCTGGGGCCAATTTCTATTTCTTCTTTGCACGGATTTCAGGAACCTATCAGGGAAAAGTTGTTGAAATCAATCAAGCGTTGAGACCTTTAGCCATTGCCTCCATGCTGCCACTAGCACTCCCACTGTCACCTCTTCAGCCCCCACTGAGTAGGTGGTAATGGTTATGAGGCTCCCCATGGGGGACTGGGCTTCTGCGGGGTTCTTCTTTCCGTCTTTCTTTATGTCTTCGTTTCTTTTTTTATGTTGCCAATCATTCCGTATTTATGCGTTTGTTCTTTGACTCCACCAGCAAACAGCAAACAGCAATCATCAGGCTTCAGTTCCTCAGTTTCTCGTGGCCCCAAAACTCTCTTTTTCTCTCTGGGGTGTCCCCCGTTGTCAATCAGCTTTTTGACCATTTTTGGTCAGTTTAGTGTGTTCATTGGCCCTGCCCTGCCCTGCCCAGCCCTGCCATGTGCACACCACCCAGTTACGTGCCACTTTCCACATTCAATTTCGCTGGAATTTCACTTAATTTTTTGTGTGTCGCTGACCCAAAAAACCTTTGGTGGGGCGAGTGGGAGAGTGGAAATCTAAATAGAATTTGATTTAAAATCAGTTCTCTTCTTGGCAAAATCATTTCTAAAACACACACGCCACAAGCCCTGGGAGGGGCACTTTCCCTTTCAACTTATTTGGCTTTGAGCATTTTCGTTTTACTTTCCCTCTTTGGGGTTTTCCTCGTTTATTACGCACACGCCGCGTGTGGCTCAACGCATTGATGAATTGTTGCCAATGTTGTTGGTCTAGGAGTAATAGGAAGTGGAGGGCGGTTCAGGGCAGGGGCAGAGGCAGAGGCAGAGGTTGGGGATGATATGTCTAGGGGAATGGCCGGGCCTGGCCTGGCCTGTCCCGGCCTGTCCTGGCCTGTGCCTTCAAGTCAAATCAAACTGAAGTTTTGTTAGTCCTGACTGGTACTTTGTTGCCGTCTTTTCTATATTTCTCTATTTTTTTTCTTTTTTCCCTTCGTGGCGCCATCTCTCGGCGCCGTGCCCAGACACACGCAGGGATGTATTTATATGTGTATGTGTGTGTGTTTGTGAGAGGGACTACGCGTGTCCATTTAGTCATTTCCATTCCAATGTGTGCGTGCTTTTTTCTGCCTTTTTTATGATTTATTGTATGTTTTGCTCCTTCGGTACGTTTTGTTGCTAACCAACTAACCAAGCCGTCACCGAGCTTATTACACAGACCGACCTTTACACGTACAACAGCCCCCCACTGAACCGCCCCTCTACGTCCACGCCCACACATATTTGATGCTGACTTAAGGGTCTTTCAAGTTTTCGGACAAACGTCTGTCTGCCTGCCAGAGAGTAGAATGTCTGTAGATGCCAGGCTGGGGCTCATCTTTAAGGAGAATAAGCTAAAAGAAGTTCCACAGAAAAGGAACGACAGGATAGAGTCCACCTCGTGGACACTCCTGGCATGTTGACTAAAGCTCACTTTAGCAGACTTAATCTGTATCCATATTACATTTTCCTCGTTGCTGGGGATCGGCTCAAGAGGGGAGGAGCTGATGGAGCTATGTAGAGGTATAAACACACACACATATATGTACACAAGTCAAAATTCTCATGTGCTTTTGTTTGTGGTCATGCTGTTGGGGCAGCACATAAATATTCTGTGACAAAAGAGTTCGGGGACTAGCATTGTCAATTCCCTCCTATCTTTTGTGTAATTATAGCCTTTTTATACACGGTAGTCAAAAAGTATAAGGGTATATTAAATTCATTTAGATGTAATGGCCAGAACGAAGCGAGATCATGATCAGCAACCATAGCCGTGTCGATAAAGCTATGTTTATCAGAGCTCTGATACCACACAGCTACAAGTTTTTCATAAAAGTTATAAAGAGATATATTAGATAAAAAAATGTATATATGTACCGACTGAGTGCCGGGTATGAGTAGTGTCTCGGCACGATGACCTCTACTAACAACGTTTCAACTGGCTATTCCTCGTCCAGTGACGCCATCTGTCGGAGTGAGCGTGATATAATTCGTTCCCGTGCAACGGGGAATGATTAGAACAGCCAGAATATTCGTTATGACTAATTACTAATTAGAATGAAAATCGAAAAGTGCTGGATATTGTAATTGGATAAGTTACATAAATCACTGCATACATAAATATGATGTATGGATTAAGTATGATAGTAGTAGTATAGTTCACACAAATCACGTTTTCTTTTTTTCACAAATATATTAGTACTTTAATAATTTTCTTGAAAGCGCTTCGAGTATCGTAGTTTTGGATAGTGTACCTTTCTTTGCAATTCGACCTGCCTCAACATCATTTATGAATACAGCTTCCCGTTAAAAGTCTTGTACATAGATGTATTTGTTTTTTATGTGAATATTCGTTGATAATTTATGTAGTAGATCACTTTTTCTATATGCTTGAACTGTCCGTAATAGTGTCGTAATAGATTACTCGACCCCTCAAACTGGGTTTTTCCCTCTAGGCTCCTATTCCTCTTCCCCCCAGCGATTTATCGCGCTCTCTATATCTTCTCTACCTTCTGTTTCTTCCCCAATTCGGTTTTGAGTGACTGGCATTTGGAATTGCCTTGGCAAATTATATTTTATTGCTGCAGCCATCAAAACTAACCCACAAGATGTTGGCCTTCAGTCCCGGACTCCTTGCCTCACGCTTCCCTCCCACATCCACATCCACATCCCCACCTACAATATATGCCCACAGAAACCCACCCACTCCCCCTTCGGCGCTTTGGCCTCCATTTTGTGTGCCTATTGCCACATACTTCATTTCTATTTGGAGGCAAAGTCAACTGCCACAAACAGTTAGTTGCCTGCCGGCCACATCCTTGTCGTTGTCCTTGCCACCCTTGTCCCCCTCTCTAATCCTCTTTCCTGCCTTTGTGGGAAAGCGGGCTTTCTTTGCCATTTCCTTGGTTGTTTATTATTTATTTACAATATTTTCGTATTCAAAATGAAGCCGCAAGCCGCTCGGAATTATTGATGGCTTCACCATATACAACCCGTGCCAGGCCTTCCTCTCTACCCCTTTCTCGTGCCCGCCAGTTACATTTTTTTCTTTTTTTTTCCTTCTGCTCGGTGTCCTTTCTCTCGTCAGATCCTGTTTCAAGAGTTTCTGGAGTGCGACCAACAAAAAACGAACGACAACTGTAGGAAAATAAAAGTTTGCTTGACTCAATTTACAAAAATGTTCCCTCTATTTTGTTTTGTTTTGCCTTTGCCTCCTGGAGTTTCTTTCCACTTTTCTTCACAGCAGCAGTCAGAGATTATTAACTTTTAAATTATGCATTTTCCCAGGCAACGGGGGGCGGGAGGCCATGAGTGAGGGAAGTGGCCAACCCGTATGAATGATTTTCAAACTGATTAACGCAAATGGCTTACAGTTCTGCAGGAGATGTTTAGGATCCACAATTTACAATCGTTGATCAAATTCTAAGGACTAAGGGTGACTACTGGATCTTTGAAATAAAAACTAATAGCCATAGCCATGTGCCTGCGTTGCTTAAATTCTTGGGATTATTTTGGGAATTCCCGAACGGAATTCTTGCTTCCCAAGCAATGAATATTGTCTACAGTTATACATTCATTGCTAGCCATTCACAGTTTGACACTCACTCAGCAGTTAGGCCAATATTTTGTCAGTGTTTTCCAATATTTATCATGCGGCTGATGATTTATGCGACTGGAGTGCCATATATCTGCGAGTATGTGTTTATATCTGTAAATAAATAAATGTGTTTGGGGCCTGTCTGAGTGCCGGGCACTGCGGATGCCCCGCGTGCGGAAGCTGCCCCAGCAATAAACAAGCAACAAAAAATAGCAGCCCGAATAATCCTTAATATTTATATATGTATTTACGGGCTGCTTAACACAAATTTGTATTTTCCATTCTCAACAGCCTCCCCTCTGTTTATCTCTGTATATCTTTGTATATCGTTGCAGCAATGAGAAGTTCTATACGTGCTGCGATGAGCCATATCTGGACATCACATTTAACATCACGATGCGCAGGAAGACGCTTTTCTACACGGTCAACCTGATCATCCCCTGCATGGGCATCAGCTTTCTAACCATATTGGTGTTCTATCTGCCGTCGGACAGTGGCGAGAAGGTGAGTGCTCAGTTCCATAAGTTCTTCAAGCATACAACAATGTAAGGAGTCGACATATTAGTCAATACCAAAATGAACTGCCGGGGTCGAGTACCTGGACGGTCCCTGGACGTAGCTTTGAAACGCGACTCTGTTTTGCACAAATATGTTGGCATTCTGGAAAATCAAGAGACTCCTCACCTTTCACCTTCTCAAACATTCACTACACGGCCCTGGTGAAGGCCGTGCTTTGACGTGGAGGATTACAAGAAAGAGAGTGCCATGGAGATAGCCTCCTCCTTACCCATTATAGCCTCAGTTTTCTGGCCAGAATCTACGAGAGCACGTACTGTGACGTACTTGCCACATGCTTTCCGTCCTTATGGGATTTTCTACCTGCAGTTTAGGTGAGGTTTTAATGTTCTTTCCTGGGCTTTACTGGGCAAAAAGGATCAGTAATTGTTTTCCGACACATGTATTATGAAATGAAATCGAGAATACCGTTGATGAAGACCAACATTTTTTAGGATTCTCCTGTACCATAGAAGTTCGATGGTGAACGAAAGGGCACTATGGTCGAATTCGAAACACCAGATGGTTGATTTGAGACAATGATTAGATCAAGCCGTGACTAAGATCATGCTGTGACATGGGTACTAAATTAATTGAACCGTTTAACGAAGAGTTTAAATCACCAAGGACTTTATCTGAAAGCCAGGGTAAAACGGTTCGTTTCACCCTCTGAAAGTGGTATATGTTTTATTATGGTTAATAATAGGAGATTCCCATTTAGGGAACCAGCTCAGTAGAGAACTAACTACAAAGCCTTGGATACGATGGCCTCTGCCCTCGGTGAACACACATCTCTTTGACAGTTTCCACTCTATTTGTAATTTTATTTGCCCTTGCACATCTGCGCCATCTCTAGACCACACAGACCCCTAGTTCCCGTAGCCAGTCCGCTGCTCACAAACTGTTTTATTTTTTCCGTTAAATGTCGTTAAACCAATTGCCATAATTTATTGTCCGCTCTGCATTTCGCCCTCCTTCTACCCAATCAGTTCAAAATGTGCTTTTAATTAAAAAGAAAAAATAATTTCACACTTGAATGGAAATGAAAACGAAAATGAAAATGAAAATGCATTTCAACATTTAATTCATTTTGATTATCAATTTTGTTGTGTTGATGTTTCTTTTTGTTGGTTTGGTTTGGTTTGGTTTGCCTTCATTTAAGTTTGAGTAAATAAAATTACACAATGTGTGCAATTTAATGCATATCCACACATATTCCGGCGAACCGAACCCGAACTGTTCTTCGACGAAGGGATTCTTTTAAGAGAGCGCGCGCGAGCGCCCAAAGAAAAAACGCTCGGGAAAATGCGTGGAAAAATGGCATGCAAATGCAATGGCATAATGCATAAATATAAACATTTACATGCTGCCCGGGCGAGACTTATGAATAAATTACGGCCAATTTTCAAAATAAATAAAATGCAAAAATAATTTGTGTGCGCAAGCGGTTTGTGGATTACGACCGCTAGCAGCCACTGTACACTGTGCACAGTGCACTGTGCACTGCCAGCCCTACAGACAGACACGTACGGAGCTACAATGATGCTGATGCTGATTCTGGACGACATCGACATCGACATCGACATCGACATCGACATCGACATCGCTCATGGAGCATAATTTATGTTATAAATATTGACAGCGGTGAGCATTTGATGGAATATCCCCAGTAGACATTATGTAAATGGCTTTGCATTATCGAGTTAAGGACGTGCACTCGCCTGACTGCTGGGGGCTACTGGGGGTCTGGGCATTAGGACAAACTGTTTGATCAATTCGTAGCCTTGTTGCAATTATGGAGCTTTTTAGCTGCATAATATAGAGAGTCTTCATACACTTACTGTGGCATAAGTGTACTTTGATGAATATAAGTTAACTATAAATAGGAACAAATGCAAATAGGGACGAGAATATCCAAGCGAGCTCTCTATCAGATCGTTTGGAACGCTAGTTTAGAAACTACAGACAAAGTAATATTCCATCTTCCGTTTCCAGTGATCGAGATCCGCGTGCCTCGACATTAAGATACCCGCTATTCAGTTTTGTATCTACGAAAAATGTCTAAATACGCTAATCCAAAATATAATGGGAGTTCTCCCAGAGGTAAGAGAAGATTCTGATTATGAATCCTGGATCCTATTCCGATCGAAAATATGTATATACCATATATACTTTATGTTACATACATTTACACGTAATGAATATGCCCATGTATGTACTCTACCGGATACCGGGTATAAAGCCAATTCTTCTGTTGTTATTATTTTTTTCCTGCAAACTTTTCCCTTTTTGTTTTGGGTTTTTTATTGGTATTTTTACAATTTTTGCCGTGTGGACACATTTCATGGCGGTGTTGCCTTTTCTCTGTGGCCATAAAGGGTAAGGCCGTGCACATTCCGGCACCGGCACCGGCCCCAGCCTCGGTGGGTGGCGCTTACACATATGCGCAAATATTTGCGCCTAAAAGCGGGCAGCGGCAGACAGAACAGAACAGAACAGTACAGTACAGAACTCTGGTACAGAAGTGCCCGAAAACTAGCCGAATTCCTTCCACTGACACTGACACTGACACTGACCAGTGGCACCAGCTACAATAACTCTGCACAGTCTGGGCACGTAGGGGCTGAACACTATGGCTTGCTATCCGCTGTCCAGTATCCGGCGACCGACGTCCGACGTCCGGCGTCCGGCAAAAGTCCGAGTTTCAGTTTGGAGCTTTCTGCATTGCGATGCGATGGCATCGGAATTGGAATTGGAATTGCCAATTTACATGCATATGCGCCACAACGCACTTCATTCATGCAATTGCCGATTGCGGGATGTGGCAGGGGCCCCTCTCCCTCTGCCCCTGCCCCTGCCTCTCTCTCTATCATCCAATACTAAGTAGCCGTTCTGGACGGAGACCGAGACCGAGACCCGACCCTCCTCAGTGCCTGGCCGATCCTGCCTGTTTTGTATTTGTATCGTATTTTTATTGTTAAAACAATTACGTTTTATGTGCGGGTGGGCAGACGGGACGGACAAAGTAAAGATTGAAACTGTCCACTCAGAACTTTTACCGATGATGATGGCCCAAAAACAGCACCGAAACGAAAATCGAAACGGAAACCGAAACAGAAATTGTACCCCAAATGCATTTGCCACCTTAATTACACCGAGCATTTGCATAAATAATGCCCCTCGAATCACTGTCCCAGCGATGGGAGCGTGAAACGAGTTGGCTTCAACTGGAATTACTCCCATTCAGCACCAAGCCAAGTTGTAAGGCAACACCTGAGTACCCTAACCCATCCCAAGTACCCTTACCGATAGCCCGATATCAGTCCTGACAGATACCCGATAATAACCCTAAACCAAAAAGTCTTATGCGATACTCGAGTCTGACAAGTCTTACGCGATACTTTAGTGCGATGATACACGATTCATTCAGCGATCGACGAGAAGAGATCGGTTCGCTCGTGAAACAATATAAAATAATACAAAAAACCATCATCTATTTAGAGCTCTAAAACATACAAACAGTAGTTTTTGGACCAGGACTTACAGATTATACTCGGAGTATGCGCATATATAGTACTTTTTATAGTACTTTCCTTAAGAACAATCGTTTGGGTTTGTGTGAAGTGTTAGAGGAGTAAAAACTATCCCAAAAGGCTTTCAAATGTTTCCAAAGAACACTAGAAAGATGCTCTTCTCCCCACCCATAAATAATCTTTAATCAAACAATTACTTTTATTAATTAAAGATCATTCAGTTGTAAGATCCACTTGCAAGTATTTTTCATAATTTCCAGTAAATACTTTAATCATTTATTACTCTCTATAGATATGAATAATCTTTACAAAAAGTGGAATTAATTTCCATTTTAGACTTTGATTTAGATTTTGAGAAGCATTACCGTTGTTAGCCGTTAGTGTAATCCCCAGAAATCACACTCACATATCATGCTCACATGCATGTACTCGTGTTACACTCAGAGAAAACAAGAGAAGACTGGAGTGGAGTGGAGTGGAGGAGGAGCCGGCAAGATGGCACAGGCACAGGACCTTCTTTGCAACTTGTAACCTTAATTAGGCGACGTCACTAATCGCTTTGCAAGCGCTGGCCCCCGAACCTAAGGCTAATTATCATAAAATCATTAAGCATCGAAAATTTATGCCGCAGCAAACAGAGACAGACTGGCAAACAGCCCACTCCCCCACTCTTCCGGCATGCACACAAGCGACTCAAATCGCGCGTCTCATTTTCGACATTTAATTACTTTTTGCACACACACACACACACGCGTCACTTGTGTACACTCACACAGAGCCAAAGCACACTCCGTTAGAAGCAACTTAAGCATGGATATGACGGCAACACCAGCAAGTGTGAGGCAGACGTATTAGGCACCCTTACAGCCTCATCGGTATTTCAATAAAATGTTGAAAAATATTTCAATACAACTTAAACTACAGCTCGTTGCGTTTGGTTGGAATGAATCACAGCTGACTAAATTATGCGTGCAACTAACTTTTCTTGACACTCGACATTTAATGCTGGCCAAGAGTAAATATGCGGCAAGTGCTGCCATTTTGCTTTGGTAAAAATCAAGGCCCGCACTTGCCACTTGCCACTTGCCCCTTGCCACTGCTTAGCAGTTAATACGACTTGGCAGGGCCCCTGGCGTTCTGCCTCCCTGCCCCTCTCTTCTCGAATCACACAAATCACTTTGCGCCCTATTGAGAGACCCCTGAAAAGTGTGCCGCGGTTTTTCTTGGGTCATTCCATTCATGCATATGATTTGGTGGCCAGTTTTTGGCCAGCAAGAAATTGCCCGAGAAACCGCGTTTTTATACGCCCATTGCCCTCATTTATTATTTGCATTTGATGCCCGCTCGGGCATTTTAAATCAATTGAAATTTTCATTTTCAGTCTGATTTGCATTTGTACGAGTATAATGATTGCTGGCTCTGATTTGGTATATTTGGGCATGGTCAGTGGGGTCAATCGGGTCCAAAGACAGCAGGATGCCTGGTGGTGCGGTCCCCAAACTGGCAGCAAGGATCGAGTCAGAGAGCAGCAATAATAGCGATTCAAAAACTCTATTCACCATTCAATTAACAAACAAAAAACTGCTAATGGTGGGGAATGCTATACAGCATTATACTCTTGAACCTTGACCGCAGCGGCCCCTTCGTATGCGAGAATTAGGGTGCTGTGCTGCTTCTTTGGTAATTTCCACAGGCCATGACCCTCCTCGATAAAGCTGTCCAATGTTGTATTTACCATTCGAAAATGTGCCTTTAACTTTCAAAAAGCGACTACAGGATAAAGACAGTTCCCATCCGATTGTTACCGACTTTGCTCTGCCTGAACTAGGCTCTCAGAGAAGTGCCAGGTATCCTTCCGCCGCTTCCATATGTACTTTCCGAGTGTGCGGCATAACAAGGGCTTAAATTAAATCAGCTTAAGGAGAATCTGGGAAATGTTTATGCATTATAAATGAGAAGCCTTATCGGGGCGGAGAGAGTTTTCCCTGCTTTTCCTTTTTTTTTTGAAAATTGTCGCTGCTTTATGGCTGGGAACTTTGCCGCTTCACGTTTTCCTCTCTCTCGACATGCAACTCAATTTAGTCCCAGTGGCACCTCAGTCGGAGTCGTACTCCCCCACTCGACGTCCTGTCCCCATATTTAGCTCTGGGATCCGCTTGCTGCAAATAACTTGAGCCATGTTTGACTTCCATTCACTTCACTCTCCTTCCCTCTGGTTGCAGGTCTCATTAAGCATATCCATTCTGCTGTCGCTCACCGTGTTCTTCCTGCTGCTGGCGGAAATCATTCCGCCCACATCGCTGGTGGTGCCGCTGCTGGGAAAGTTTGTGCTCTTCACCATGATACTGGATACGTTCAGGTGAGTTTTTCTTACGATTTCCTACTGATAACGAATGAATGCGAATGCGAGTGCGAGTGCGAATGCGAATGCTCTGCGGAAACGGAACCTAAAAATAAAACTTCGTTCGCTTGCTGGCAAAGGCACAGGCTCTGGCTCTTGCTCTGGCACTGTCTCTCCTGCTGATTGTGTTTGGCTTAGTGCCACGCCCTCTTTGCCTCCCCATAAATGGGTGCCGCAATTTACAGTCATTTGCCACGCCCACATTACTGCGCCTGCCCCACCACCAAATGATGACCGCCTAATTGATGGTAAACAAAAGTCGAGTCGACTCGACTCGAGTTGGAGTACCAGTCTCCTCCGGGCTAACGCTGGGGCTGAGGCTGAGACAGAGGCTGAGGCCGAGACTGAGGCCGAGTCGGAGGTCTGCCAACAATGGAATCGCCAGTGGCGCAACAGGACCTTGCCTCAAATGATGTAATTAAGGCAGGCAGACGCCACTCCCCTCCTGTTCCAATAACAGCAACATCTCCTTCTCCACTTCATTCTATGTGCGTAGGCAACGCCTCGGCCAGCTCCTAATTAGACGTGGGCGTCGAAAGTTAATTACCCAGACTAAGAGAGCAACTCACTTAAGTTCTATCTACATGGTCTACACCCCCCTCTCACTCTCACACTGTCACTCGTCACCCTTTCTTTCATATATACAGCATCTGTGTGACAGTCCTGGTTCTGAACATCCACTTTCGGTCGCCCCAGACCCACACAATGGCCCCTTGGGTGAGGACGGTGTTCATCAATCAGCTGCCGCGATTCCTGGTCATGCGGCGGCCCCTATATCCGATCAGTGAAATGATGTGAGTATCCCCATCGACAGCTGTATGTTGGTCTCCCAAAATCCGATCTTGTCTCCACCTCTCCCCGTCTGCAGCAAATCCTCGCGCCGTCTAATGGTGCGCACCTGTAATGGACTCGAACTGAGGGATCAAATACCACCGTTGCCACCGCCCGTGGCGTTGTCGCGGTAAGTCGAATACATCACATCGGGAAATGGGAAATGGGAGTTTTATCAATACTGAGCCCTGAAAAGATAGTATTCGTAACCAACAAGTGGTTCAAAATGGAACCCCTCTTTATCTTCTTTAGAAAACCAATTGATATGCGCATACATATGTACAAATATCCTTTAATTATTCAACGTAGTAATCATTTGAAATTCATCTGCCTGCAGCATGCACCACAGCCCCAAGACGACGTCTCGCAGCACCTCGCCACACCTGCAACACAGAGTACAAACACTTAATCTGATGGACGAGTGTGGCATGGGAATGGGAATGGGTGGTGGTGGTGGTGGTGGGGCGTCCACTATAACCGGCCACCTTAGCTCCCTGTATCCGCCGACCATCTCGACGGTGAATCAGCAAACCTCGACCACATCCTCGCTGATCGATGCCCAATACCACAATCAGTACCAGCAGACCGGGGGCTCGCTGCTGGACCACCCGCTGACGCCAACGAAGTTCCGCCAGATGACCTCCACCTCCAGCCAGACGGGTCAGAACGGCCAGAACGGAAACGGGCAACACCATCACTATGGGGCCGGCGGGGGGAAGTCGTCCTCCACCTCGACGCTGACCCACCAGCAGGCCAGCGGCCATCACTTGTACCGCCAGCAGTCGAGCTGTTCGGCAAACTTCTCGCCGCTGCCGCAGCATGCCCATCAGGCCCATGCCTCGACCACCACCAGCGACCTGTGCATGGGCATGGGCATGGGCATGGGGATGGGCATGGGGATGGGTCTGGGTCTGGGGGGCAATGGGAACCCCAATGTGATAAAGTCTACGACGACAGTTAACTCGGTGGCCACGGCCTCCACGCTGGCCGATTCCTGTTGCAGCGGCATCCAGATACACCAGGGCATGGGCGCCGGTGCCGCCTGCCAATCCTCGGAGCTGCTCCAGCACCATCGACCCACCACATCAGCAGCAGCAGCGGCGGCGGCGGCTGCAGCTGCGGCAGCTGCTGGAGGAGGACCAAGTACCTCGGCAGCGGCGGCAGCAGCCTCGGCTGGTACGCCACCGCCACCGCCACCACCGCCGCCGGCGGCGGCCTGTGATATACTGCCCGCCTGCCAGCGAGAGGGAGGCCCTCACTGCTGTTCGGGGCGCGGAAACGTCCGGCAACGCTGGCACACCTGCCCGGAGCTGCACAAGGCCATGGACGGGGTCAACTACATCGCGGATCAGACGCGCAAGGAGGAGGAGAGCACAAGGGTAAGCATACCGAATGCCACATACCACATACCGCATACCACCATCATTATACACAATACGTGCGATATATGGCAAATGGTGTTCAAGGTGGGAGCAGGGATATCTCCACCTGCCCGGAGGTGCACAAGATGATGGATTAACTAACCAAGATACATATATTAATGGCTTAAATTAAGATATAAAACATTAAAGGAATTATTCGTCCTTAAAATGGGATGGATTCGGAACGGACATTATCGAGGCCATATTATAGGCTTCGCTCTTAGCCAATTGAGTAAATATTCAAGTTGCTCGGTATAAGGATACTATAGAATATAAGGATATAAGGATATTATTCTAAGCCAGAAGCAAAAGACGAGTCGATATAACCATGTCCCACAGCCCCTCCGTTCGTCCGTTCGTCTATATCGCGCCTAGATCTTAGCCCCTATAAGAGTTAGACTTTATATTAATACACGGGCCAAAAGGAAAAGAAAGATAATAGAAAATATCTCCTTAATTTGCGACGATTTCAATATTATAACCAGAACGAACCAAACAAGTCGAAGCGCAACTGTCAATCCGTTCTTTAAATATTCGAAAAACTGTGAAAAACTATTAATGCAAAGGCAAGGCTCTTTTAAGAGCATACTTTTAGGATTAAAACGCAGAGCAAACCCCTTTCTTCACATAAAATCGGAAAATAGCCGTGTAAGACCACAAATATTTACAATAATAATTACCGGTTATAGCGAAATATTAAAGCAAAACATTCTCATAAGCATTTGAAATGTTGAAAAGTTTCTTGCAAGCTAAAAGAAAAATCAATTCTCCCTCAGGCACACCAGAAACCATATGCTTTTTTAATGAAAAAGATTTCAGCTAACCAAATCAACCATAAAAGGAGAGTTATCATAGTCCTTTGAGTCATTCATTATAAGTATAGTTGGAACCTCCATGGGTGCTAATAATTTGAATGAACCATAACCACATTTATTTGGTTTGGACTCCCGTTTCCAAAAAGGAAACGTTATATTCACACAATGGAGGATTATGAAGTGCTTCGTGTTGACAAAAGTCATTCCAACATAATCATCTATGAAAGAATTGAAAAATGAAGAAACAATAAATCAAATAATAATTATCAGTGCTCCCATAGATTTGCAATTAAGCCAAAGACCTGTACAAACTCGAAAATAACAAAGCCCGAAACCCTTCGCTTCATTAATGTTCTTGGTTTATGCCTTAATGAAAAGGAAATCCTATAAATCGAAAAACCCCCTACAGGAGTGGCAATTGCAGGCCACCAGCAAAAAGCCAGCAAGAGGAAAAAGGAACGGTGAAGTGGCCCGAAAGCCGCTTAACATTTGGCTTAGACGAGGCAGAGACGAATAAAGATATATTACAGAGATAGAGATGGAGATGGAGCTGGAGATGGGGGGCCGATGGAAGTCGGTGTGGGTTCCTCCGATGTTAATAAGCCTGGCGTAATAAATTAGAGCGGCCTTAGGCCGGATTTATGAGAACGTCAATAATCGATAAACGAAATGCAAGGGGATTTCGGAGAAGGGATACCTAGGCCAGGACACAGTTGTTGATGATGTCTGACTGTCAGTGTCTTCCTCTATCTATGGCTTATCCTGCGCTGCCCGGCCCCGCCCTGCCCTTTTGTTGACCTTACACGGACTCTTTGTTCCTGGATGTATCTCAGACCGAGTCCAAGTGTGGCTGTCCTAATGTCTTTTCGAGAGTCAATATATATGTGGTATATATTTATGTGGTTGCTTTGTACTATCCTAGAATCTTTATGTATGTGGTTGTCTCTATAGCAGGACTTTTCCGGCTGCGCCAAAAGTTTTAATGACTTTTCATGCGCCTTATTGAGCATCAGGCATCGACCAGGCCGAGTCCGATTCCGAGTCCAGGTCTGCGTCTGCGTCCGCGTCCGCTTTCCCGGCTTTTGTCGTAGTTTGAGGAGTGCTCGCTCTCTCATCATAATGAATGTTTTCTTGTGGCATTGAACAAAATGCCAATAAAAGTATTTTATTAAAATTACGCACATATTCAATCATTATTGGAATGTGATGTTGAGCTTCGGACAGTCTGGAAGGACCTTTTGGTCGGGAAGTCGCTGAGGAGCTCGTATTCCCTAGCAGTTGAGGACACAGAACTCATCGCCAAATGCCAAGGCGGCAGCAGCAGAACGATTATTGAGGCATTTACATTGAGTCCATGTCATTTGTGGCACGCCCCTAAGTGTGTGGCATTGTGGATGGATTCAAGGAGGTGGCTCCATAGCTGGGGCATTAGTTCAAAGATTCATTCCTTGGGCAACGCGGATTGTTTCCTGTCTAAGGCTTAGCCTTAGCCAATGAACAATAATGGTATTCCTCAAGAAGATTTCAATATCATTTTGTTTCAAAGCTTAAAAGCTCATTAAAATCGAATATCCGAATTTCTGGAACATAATTATTGACTTGACTAAAATGGAGAGCTATGTACCTGAGACCTTTCATCACGAATCTATCTAGAGATAGAGAGTCCTTTTTTTCAACAGAATTTTCTGACATATAGAAGGAAAGAAAGATCTTTGATGTCTTTTACCCCAGCAATGGGACTTTGCGTAAAAATTGGTTGAAATAGATTTTCGAGAAATATCTACAAAAATCTACATATGTAACTATGTACTTGTGAAGTGATTTTGTGATATAAAACAGAATAAATTCCAATACCAATTCACTTAACATTCAAAATTTAATAGTTCTCCATTCTCCAGCCCTGAAACTGTAATATTTCCCCGTAGCCTTCAGCCTTCAGTGGAAATATGAAAATATTTTAATAAATATAAATAAATATACATATTCCATATATAAAATAAATATATTTCATTTTTAAATCATAAACTCTATTTAATTTCACCATTTTTACATTTCAAAACAGAATATTTCATTTAAATACACATACATCATACATCATACATATATTGTACATATATATATATAACGCCTATTGATTGATTGATTGAAATATTGATTATCCACCCAAATCCAACAGGTGAAGGAGGACTGGAAGTACGTGGCCATGGTGCTGGATCGTCTGTTCCTCTGGATATTCACAATAGCCGTAGTCGTCGGCACCGCCGGCATCATCCTACAGGCACCGACGCTCTACGACACCCGCGTGCCCATCGACATCAAGCTCTCAGAGATCGCCTCGACGACGGCCAAGCCGAATGTGGCGCGGCCTATCTTGTAAGGTGCCCCCCCCAATCACTCCTCCCCCAAGACCCGATCGTGGTATCGATGGATATCGAGATCGGTAGGCGTTAACCATTACCATATAACATATATGTACACACACACAGTCTGAAAAAGCCAGCAGAAAAAACCATAACAAAAGGATGGTGAATGGAATTCGCATTTGTTTTTTCTTTAACAACAAAAACAATAGCAATCGCAACAACAACAACAAAAATTGTTTAAGAAAAATCCAAAAAAATAAGAGAATCGAAGTAACTATAACTATAAAAACAAAAACAAAAACAAAAGGTAATGTGAAACAAACATTGTATTTGTTATATACTGAAAAAAAGGTATAACTAACTAAAATTAATATGTACACTAAAAATGCAAGCAAAGAGGTTTTTTTTAGTCAAAAAACGTACAACAAACACACAAATTTATCTGAAATGAAGCCGCAGAATATGATCGATTCAGTAGATAATTGAAAAACAATTTTTGAAGATAATTTAGTGGAAAGCGGTAAAACTTAGACAAATTATAAATTAGACTAGCCAGACATCGACAGACAGAGAATGCAACAACAACAACAACAAATAATAATAATTGATAAGCAAACTAAAAACAAAGATGGCGGAAAGGAAAACGGAAACGGAAGTATGAGAAAACAACATTAGTTAGCTAAGACGATAGGAAAGCACAGCAGGAATGGAAAAGAAACAAAAACAAAAAAACAACAACGTTCTGAAAAGTATGTCCATAAGAGTGGAACAAAGTTATTGAGTGTGCGTGTGTGTGGGGAAAATGGGGAAGAGTGTGTGTGTGCGTGAGAGAGACTGCAAATGATGCATGCAAATTAGTGCAAAAACCCAGCACTCACCCCAGCCCAGCCCAGCCCAGCCCAGTCCAGCCCAAACTATCCGATCCCCATCCGATGCCATACCCATAACCCCAACCATCCCGATTCTACGATTCCGCCTTGGGGCAATTAGTTAGCACAAAGCTTTAGTTATTATGCCCAACTGTACGCTGTACGCTATACGCGTACGTGAGCGTGTGTGCATAGTAAATAATCACCATTAGAAATTCAAATTCAATTTTGGCGCCTGCATTGCCTAATTGGCCGCAGCAGCTATCCCAACAGCATCCTCATCCTCATCAGCAGCCGAGGCAGCAGCAGCAACAATAACAACCACAAGAACAGGAAAAAATTCTAGTTGTCGGATTGCTTTACAGTAGATAGATACAGATTCATCGTTCCTATGATACGTATTGTGTTCCGAAACGGTATTTAATAAAAATCATTACAAGCATTTCTGGTGAGGAATTGTTTTTCGACATATGTATGTACGAGTATATATAAAATATGATCCTCGGTTATGAATCCTCGTCAAGAACTTATAATTTATATAATTTTTAGGATAGAACAAATTGTAGTTCCTTGTAGTTCACCTCTCGCCCTCTCTCTCTCTGTCCTCCATACACCCATATAATATATGCTAATTTCCAACAGCATTATTTATTCAAAAAAAAATAAAAATATATAGAAGAAAGAGCTACCTGCAAAAACAGAAGACTAGACCTTAGTCCTTTTTCATTTTGTATACACCGATTTGGTTTACACTTTTTATGGCTCATATAATCAAACGATGCCTGATTGGGGGCGGTGGATCTATTAGATCCCAGTGCGAGTGCGGGACCACAACGAACAAACAAAAAACAATGAGGGGACTACCCGAACAATGTGTAAAAATTTACCCAAAAGCCTTATGCAGCTGGGCCTCTGTTAGCCGAGGGAAATTTTAACAGCGCGCAGGCGACAAAGGTTTCGACTACAGTTTGGTGCCCGGCGTGGGCTTGGGCGTGGGCGTGGGCTTGGGCTTGGACGTGGGTGTTTTCATTCTTTGCCTCTTCTTTTTGAAATGGTATTTTATGTAGAAGCGGTCTCATTCAATTCAGTTAAATATGATGGGAAAATGAAGAGAGACAGATCAATGAATCATCTTCATCGAACTTAACCTTTCAGTGTGTGTCACTAGTGAGCCGGATGATGAGGCCTGTGAAGTCTTTATAGACCCCATTTATACGCCACTTTTCAAAGTGAAAATTTACTAACTTTTGTGCGTTGCGACAAAATATAATCTTTGTAGAGAAGAAGTTTATAATGCAAAGAAGGAAGCGTCATCTCCGACCAAATTAAATATGTATTATAGGAGCCATCAATTCGACCATATTTGAAGATACCACTATCACTACCACTCCACTATCAGATACTTTTTTCGTTAGTAGGGAAAATTTTTGTTTTGTTTTTTAATACAGCTATGATCGGAAAAACAACAAGCTGTGGCAAAAACTGTTTTCTTTCTAAATTTAATATAATGTAATTTAATTTTTTAATTTGTTTGATATGGACAAATTTTTTACTATTTGAATATCGCTTTGATCACATTTCTCGCCTGTTCCTGACGGAAAGTCGCCTTCAATTCCCCCACAAAATGCAAATGGCGATGGCG
The DNA here is from genome assembly GCF_003369915.1 of Drosophila miranda. Lineage (NCBI taxonomy): Eukaryota > Metazoa > Arthropoda > Insecta > Diptera > Drosophilidae > Drosophila > Drosophila miranda. The sequence continues at coordinate 7,964,182 of NC_046673.1, forward strand.
ATGGCAATGGACAAATGCCGAAAGCGTATGTGTGTCGCTGTGGGTGTGGGTGTCATCTGAGGCAAGTGTCAATCACAGTCACCGCACACCAGTTGTTCTCGTCACATCCTTCCGCCAACTGTATCGCCTCCCCAACCCTCAGCCCACCACCCACACACACACACACACACACACACACATTCAACACTTTGCAATTTTTAATTAAATGAAATGCAAGCAAAGAGGATAAACAGGAGAGAGATATTGAGAGATATATAGATGGAGATGAAAGCGAGGGGAAGAAAGATAGGGACCGCCCGCAGATAAAATGAAAAACCATTAACGAAAAATGATATCTGAAGATGGAAAGGAACGAAGGCTAGAGCGATAAGACAGGAGCTGCAGATGAAGTGTAAAGATGTCAGATAAATCCTCTTGGGAGATAAAAAATGCACAAATTTCTGAAGTTTTCAATGGTCTTTCCGCTGTTTGATGGGTTCTGAGTTTTATTACATTATTTTTAGAGCAGCCCTATCCATCCATCCATCAATGGGCCACACACAATGAATTAGAGCCCAATAAGATAGAGAGGATGCTGCAAAATCATAATTGTTACGGGAACAAGCAAAAGTAAGAACAAAGATGCTGCAGGGCCGTGGGCGGCAAGAGCCAGATGAAAGAGGTATTCAAGTAGATGAAAAGCAGTGTAAAAGCTGGAAAATTTGACGAGCTGAGGAAAGGAAAGCAGTAAAGCAGGAAAGCAGTGAAGAAGCAGCAGTGGACAAGCAGCGGCACAGCAGAAAAGAGCAGAGAGAGCACTGTGAGATCAGTAAAAAAAACAGTGGAAGACCAGGGTTGGCTCAGAAGGAGAGCAGGGGTGGAGCAGTGGTAAAGCAGTTGAGGAGCATTGAAAGAGCCAGGGGTAAGCAGTGGGTGACCAGTGGTCGAGAGGAGCATGAGGGGTGAACGGAGTCATAACAATACAAACAGTGTGGCCACACACAAAAAGGACATTAGCCCTGCTCCTCCACTTTGCCTCTGCCCCCATTCCGCAGCCTCCCATGGCTGCCGGCCTGCTTTGCTTTTCTTTCTCTGCTCGCTTTTGTTGTCTTTGTTGTAATTGCCTTTGTTTCATTCATTTATGTTTCGGTCGTTTTGGGGTTCGTGTCCGTCCGCCCACTCTCCGTCCTCGGTGACCGGCTGGATGCCGATGAGCGATGCGTATCGGTGGCCCAAGAGCGGAATCGGGTTTGTTTGTTCTCACTGTTGCCGCCTAAAAGTATTCACAGTAAAGATCCGATAATGTGGAATTCGGCCCTGGAACCGTTTCAATCCGCCATAGATATTGGATATAACTTTCCAACGAAATGCATTTGATCATTTTTAAGTTCAGCATCGCTGATCATCGATTTACATACTTATACCAACATTCTTAACGATTAATGTAATTTCCATTCTGTTTACGCCTCCCATTCCAATGGTACTCACCTTTCATTCAATCAGTTCAATCCATGCAGTTCCCCGCTCTTTTATTTGAATTCAATCCAGACTTCAATCTAAAAAAAAAAAAATCTAATCCGAATGCATTAAGGGGCCGTTCACACCATTCTCACTCCTCTGAGCCAATACAGCGACGTTATTGTAAACAAAAGAGCAGGAGCAGCAGGAGTGATGGGAGTGGCAGGAACAAAAACATGAAAAGGTTTCCCGGAAATGTCCATCATTGGCCATTTCCACTGTAACAGCATTTTATCTATGAGCCAGAGTGTCGCGTGTCGGGCCCCCAAACGCAGGAGGCAATACAAAAGCAATCATAAAGTTATAGCCTCCCGAAACGGCCTTCGCCTCACAGCCGAACTCTCCTCTCCCTTTACCTCTCTGTAGACCAGTCCAGTTCGGGAGCATCTCTGCTGTCCCGTCCCGTCCTGTCCCAGAACATCCCGAATATCCCGAACAACCAAAAAGCAACTTTACACCCTTGGGCGACATTTTCCACTACGCAACCATCTACCGGTTGCCTTCCACTTCCGTTTTCCGTCCTATGTCCTATTCCTATGCCTCCCCCAGCTCTTCCTGTTTGGAGTCAGTCCCGCTTTTCGTCTTCTCCTCGTCCCCCACAACGTTTAATGTCGTATGTCCTATCTATGTTTTCTGGCTCTGTGTTGTGTGTCCTTGTTGGCGTGTGGCCTACTCCTACCTTTTGGCTCAATAAGAACGACAAATTTATTGCTTGCTAATAGGAAAACAGCCTCCCTTTGGTCCTGTTCTGGTGTACTCCCTATTCTGTGCCTCCTTAACCACTTCCCTCCTCTCAGAACCGCTGGGAAAACGGTCAGGACAAAGTTTGTCGACATTTTTCCACCGTCTTTTTTTTGTTCTTTTTTTTTTTTTTTTGTGGGCCTCGAACAGAGGAAAAATATGTTTTCAACATAATTTCATTCATTATATTTGAATTGTTATAGTCGCTGGCGTTGGCGTTGGTGTTGTTGCTGGATGCTCATTTTCATCTGGCTCATTATCGTGCCACACCCACTGCCCCTGCCCCAGCCCCTGCCCCTGCCCCTGCCCCTGCCGCTGCCCCTAAGGCCTCACCTTCCTTGGGCGTCTGTTTTGGCTAATTTGAATTTGATTTCATTCGGAAAGTTTTCTCGTTTTTTGGCATTTGTTGCCATTTCCATTTCCATTTCAGCTTTATGTGTTCTGTGACAAGTGCAAATGATTGGAGGGTAGCCAGTAGGCCAGTCGGGAGGCCAGCCTCGCACCGAAGTTGAAACACCCTTCAGGTTAGAGGACCAATAAAGCTATAAAACTTTAAATAAAGGGTATTAGGCTGGGTGCTACATATATGTTTGAATCGGATTCTTAACACGGACATGGCTATATCGACTCATAGGTGTATGTATGTATATGGATACCATGTGGTCGGTCGGAGATGATTCCTTTTGTATGTTTCTCGCTTCTGCACAAATTTGAACATGCCCGTTCAGGCGTATAAAAATGAGTTGATTAATTGACAATGAATGTGAGCCGAGAGTAAATTGATTTTCAGCACTGCAGGCACTAAAAAATGTGTATGTGATTTGTGCTTTTTTTGTCTCCAAAACGAATGAAAAAAGAGCAGATCGCAACAAAGAGCCGACAGATGGACTAATGGAATGTCCTGTTATATGAAATATTTCAGGAAATCCAAAAACCACCATTTGTGAAAGTTCTCTGAATCTACGGACGCTAAAAACTAAATGAACCTCTAAGGTTTCATGGGAATAACGCAAGTAATGCCTGGGATATACATAGGTATAGACTTTGAATAGTTCAGGTTCAGCATGTCAGGACTCAGTGAGGGCACCACGGGTCATGAATCACGGCGTAAATATTCCAGAAGTAATTATTATGTTTGCATGTTGTGTGTCATACATATACATATATCACTAGTCATTAAAAAATAGAAAGAGAATAACAAGAAATCGAAATGTAAATGATGAAAAAACATATTTGTATGAAAAATTGGAACAAACGAAACAAAAAGTTAGGTTTTAAACAAAATTGGAGTATTTTTTACGAGAAACCAGATAAAAAGACCCGAAAGACACACACTCTAACAGTATGCCAAAGGGCATCAACATGAAAGAGCTCCAAATTGAGAAGGGTACTTTTTCGAGACATACATACATACATATGTAGGTACAGTTGTACATTGGGCATTGGGTGGTGTGCGTGTGTCAACAGTTTATACATAAACAGATAGATATACTCGTACTATATACATACATATATACTATATTTGGGATCGGGGGACATTTTGGGGTTAAAAGAACTAAAACTACAATTATGAACACAACAAATTGCATAAAAGAAAGAACATTTTTTTATAACGTACCTTTAATAGAGAGACGGAGAAGCGTTCAAGATGAACAACTAACACTAATTTTAAAACATATATTTAATAGTAAAATTAACATAAAACTAACATTAACATTAACTTTAACATAACGAAAACCAAAACCAAAACCACAACAACAACAAAGAAACGAACATTGATAAGCGATGTAAGATACATGGCAAAAAGGCACATTTTTGCAGTGGAAAAAATTGAGTAAAATTGTTTAGAAACAGGAAAAACAAAGAAGCAAAAGCAGAAGCAAACACAGTGGAAAACAAACAAAAAACATAACGAATTGAATTACATTTTAAGAAAATAACAAAAATAACAAAAACCAATTAAGATAAAAGATATTTAAACAAAGCAGAAAAAAAAAACTATAAAATTATACGATTTACAAAACTAAGTATAAAAGCAAACCAAAAACGAAAAAGGTAAGAACGGAAAGAGAAAAATAATTGTAAAAATAGAAAGAACAATTTTTTTTTTGCTCAAAGCCAGAGGCACACCCTTCACCCCTCACCCAATCACCCCCCTAAAGAACCATCCTCTAATACAAACTAAAATGAAAACAATTAATACGAATATATTTCGCGGCACGTAAAAAATTTGTTCATCACAAAACAACAAAAAAAAACAAACACACACACAAAAACCCAAACCAAAAAAAAAATCACACACACATTTTCTAAGCAAATTGCAAGAATTGGAAAAAAACAAAAACAAAAAGGTGTTTAAAATTAAATTAAAACCAAGAGAGAAACCAACACACAACACATAAGCAAAACCCAAAGAAACAAAAAAGAAAAAACCGCAAAAATAAATACAATTAAAAGTATAAAACACAAATGTAGCTTCTAGTGAAATAATTTTTAAAAACAAAGCAAACGAAACGAAACGATAGCAGAAGGAAGAGTGCCCCAAAGACCCAAGAAACAACGTTAACAAGAAGAAAGAAAGTTGTACAAGTTCGGCTAGCCGAAACATGGAATACCCTTGCAATTGATTGAATATTTTCGTACGCTCCGAGCTCACACACAGTCCTTCCCATATAAGACTTGTATAGTCAATCTAAGCATCTATCGTTAACTCAATTGTACCCTTGATAACTATAAGGTGATCCGAAACCAAGGCCAGCTAACCTTTTACAAGAGTATGATCAGAAATACTATTACATAGATCTCTTCGATCTCTCCTCAATTCGACTGTATATTGGTGGTGCACAAAACACTTCATTGTGTAAGGTTTAGTTCGGTTTTACAAACATATTTAGAGACATCCACATCAGCTATGTATGGGAGAGTAAACAGAGAGACCTCTAATCTTAAATAAAATGATTAGAAGAAATACTACTTCATTTCGATTCCGATCTCTTCCTGGTTCAAATGAATCCAGCTTGGGTATAAAACAGTTCATTGTGTACAAATTTAGTTCGACTACTCTTGCTAGTCATGATCCGAATCAAGTAATCCGATGCAACACCTTACGTCGGGTGAGATATGATATATTGGTTGACCGATCTTTCTGAAATTCCATTGAATCCAAGCTAGGGCACAATACAATTCACTGTTTGAGAGACCGTAAAGATATTGCACTAGAAGCTGTTCTCTTGATAATTACATTACGACTATACAGCCCGATCCGAAGCCCGAAACCCCCATCAGTAATAAGAGGAATTAGAGAGAATCTTTAATCAGATGATGATCAGAAATATTTATATATAGAAAGTGTATACAATGTGTATATGGTATGTGTATGGCCCAAAGAGGAATACCCTCAATTGCAAGGTTATCAAAACGAATACTAAAAGAAAACTAAATAGTAAAGAGCAAAGGAAAAGCAAGAAACAAAAACTAAAATAGAAAATTCTTTTCAAATATCAATAAAGCAAAATGAGAAAACCCAAATGAAACGAAATGAAATGAAAGAACAACGAGAATGTGAAATCACCAACCAATAACAACAGCTGCAACACACATTTCAAGTGCGCTCGTTTAGCCCCATATATAGTATATTTCAATTAAAAAGGAACGAAAAACAAACAACAAAAAACATTAAAATATTTCAATATGTCATTAAGTCACAGCGAATAAACAACAATAAGTTGAAGGCGACTTAAACATCTAAAAGAGAGAGAGAGAAAGAGAAACAGTCTGCCTGTGAAAGAGAGATGGTTTAAGGGGTTTTTGAGGGAAAGAAAGCCAGCCCTAGAGGTGTACTATACCAGATGGAACCATCTCCCTGGGCCTGAGAATGCGATGGCCAGAGATCCCTCTGATATTATGACATTTACTCCTCTGGCCCAAGCCTGAGTGTAGTTTATGCGTGTCTAGTAAATCGTGTCTAAATGATAAGGCAGAACCTGTAAGGTTTTCCTTCATTGCACAACGTTTGATTAACATTTAAAAATAAGTTGATGGACGCCCCTCTAGGGCTATTCCTAATTATTATACTATGAGAAGGGACTCTCTCACAAAGATATTAAAGAAAGGCACTGCGAATTATAACCTTAGTTGTATGTACTAGGTAAAAAGTAGTTGGTTGCATAATGGATTAGCCTCTAGGGTTATTATAAATTAGTATTAGTATTAGAGCAGAGTCTCACAAAGAGTTATAAGACGGTATTTTGTGCCAAAAGATCTATAGGTCTTAGAGGAAACGAAAATAAGTTCTCTGGTTAATTAATACATTGAGTTTTGCTCTTATAATGAGGAACCAATAAATATGAGGAACAATTGTTTAAAATACTATGCATAAAACAGTATAAGGATGGATAGCTCAGGCAAACTTTAGAGATTTCTAACGCTTAGCACTGGCAAAACGCACTGTAATTTAACTTGCCAGGCGTTTGTGATAGAGAGAAAGATATATATATATAGAGAGAGATAGAGAGAGAGAGAGAGTGGGAGGTAGTTTAATTTTTGGTGAAATTTTAGCCTATGCAAAACTTTGTCTTTTTTGGTTTAAGGAAATGTGTCTCTATGCTTTTATGTAAGTTGTGGTGTCTTTTCTAATTGCGAGGTGCAGTTGCTAGTGAAGATTAGGTATCAGTGGTCACATCTTCGTTGTCATCCTCCGGCTCGTGTCCACGTCCTTCCCGTATACGCTTCAATTTACGCTTTAGCATCATTACGCCTGAAATTCCAGGATAAGGATTACAAAGCGTCTCCAAAAATAGTTGTGTTTACTCACATTTGATGGCCTGAAAGGTTTTAGCCGAGGCCGAGGCGGATTCGCTGGCTGGCAAGGCATTAGCCGTGGCCTTTTCATGGGCCAGTTTTACCTCAAAATAGGCCTTTTTTAGCGTCTTGTAGTGACGGTACTCAATGGAGTCCTTGACCAGGATGCATCTAAAGGGAAATGATTTTGTAAATACAGCGAACTCTGAGAAAATAAAGGTCTTACTTCGCCGCAGATCCCTCACCGGAGCAATCCGATGGATTCGAATGATATATCTGATGGTAAAAGTACTGCAGCACCGGGGAGTTCCAGATCGAGAGACCGTACCACAGCCAAATGGCTACATTCAGCGGCAACTTGAAGTTCTTCGCAAAGAGAGTGGGAATGAAATACTTGAAGGGCAGCAGATTGATGAACACATGCGCCCACGCTGCGATTCTCAGGCCAAGGAACATTTGATATACCAGCCGATTCCGATTGGAGCTGGGCAGGGAGAGCAGGGCGAGCACTTCGGTGAGTATGCTGTACAGGCCCAGCGTGAGATTCAGGCCCACAAAATAGTTCTCATATCTATGGGGGGGTGGGCCAAACGGATAGACTCACATTAAAGTACGATTCAAGTAGAACAAGTCGAGACATGCCTGTACACATCGATGGCCACGAGGGCCAACAGGTAGAGGCCTTTAGAGCCGACCTCTAGAAAGTCCGCCTCCTTGTAGTCCAGCATGGCTCCATGCAGGTAGAAGGTGATGATGAAAATTGAGTAAAACTGAAACTTTTCCAATTGATGGGACCGGTAGAAGATAAGATTCTCCGACGAATAAAAGAGCGAGTATCGTCCCTGATTCTTCATCAGCTGGGGGAGTATCATAAACTCATTGTAGAAGTGCAGGAACAGGCAGCTGGCTGCATAGAAGGCGATGTTCCAAATCAGTCTCGCGAATTGTTTGCGCTTAAAGTACTTCATATTCGACGACTTGAGGAAGAACTGCCAATAAAGGGAAACGATGGAATGGAGGGTAAGGGTGGTGGGCAATTAGTCGAGCATTGGTCTGGAGCCGCATCAGATAATGTATTATGGTCGGGCGGTCAGTGGTCGTTGGTGGTCGGGGCTTTATGCTATCGTTGTTTGTTTGCCAGGAGCGGATTAGAAAGACCACGTTTTAAATTTAAATGGTTTATCATTTCTGCATTATTTTTCCATTGCAAAAAGCTTTTGGATTCAAATAATGTATTTTAACATTTTAGGTGCCCCATTTAGGCCACCGACCAACCCCCAGACCGCCACTGACCACCCTCTGTTTATTTATAAACGCGAAAATATTTCAGCAACCCCTCAAAAAGAGAGTGAACGCCGTCGTGGAATATTGCAATTCAGCTGGAGCACTTGGACTTACCTGAAAAACACGCTGAAACCCATAGAAGCCACAGGACAGAGCCACAAATATCCAAAACACAGCATTTATCAGGTAATACAAGTCAATATCCTGGACAAACGCATCGAACCGGTCGTTGGTTATTAGATATTTTAGCGGCAGAAAGAAGTTGCTGATCTCGGCCCAGTAGTCCGGCGGGCCAGCCTTCATGTCCAGGATGGATGTCATGGTCGGTATTGTTGGGATTCAGCCAGCAAAAGCTGAGCCGTTTGCTAAATTCGGCTATGAATTATTATTGTGTCGGCAGTGTGACCGCGGACTTATCGATAAGATATACGGTCCGACCCTCAGAAATATACCGAAATATACCGCCTCATTTAAAAAATATACCGTAAATATACTGACGAATTCAAGTTCCATTTTACATATTCCTCGATTATGATCTTCCGTGGAATATTCTCAGCTATATAGCACATTTAGCCATGCCCACATAATTGTATAAGATTGATGAATCAATTTTCTTCTTGATTGGCTTAATTTAAATAATTGCTTCTAATGGATTTTTATATAAAGTTTAAAATGAAATTTAATAGATTGTCGTGTCGGTCTTCTCCCAGATTTTATACAGTATTGATAAGCGCACTGTTGGCTAACAGCTGTTTTTATCAATACAGAAATCAGTTCTGATAGGAACTTATCGCACCTTACAGCACGCTGGAGCAACTGTTAAATCATAAAGCGCGCCATGATTTTTTAATTTCAAATTTTAAATTCAGGAATATGGCCCAAACATCAGCGTTAGCCAAAATCATTGACCCTCCCATCGATCCTGTGCAGATGTTTAAGCATCTTCTAGAGACAGTTGATCAAGGGAAACCGGATGGCTCGTTTAAAGAGATGAATCTGGCCACTATAGATGACGAATTCGGGGTGCTCAACCGAACTGTGGTATATCGTGGCCTCTCCAGCGACAACTATGTGTTCTACATCACCCATCGATACACGCGCAACTGCAAGAATCTCCAGGCCAATCCGAAGGCCAGCATAACCTTTTATCTGCCGCTCGTAAAGGATGATGCTGATGGCAAGGACACCACATGGCAGGTGCGTTTGATTGGGGCCACGGCAGTGGAGCTACCCGTATCTGAAATGGATGCCTTGTGGGACAAAGAGGATTTGCCGGCCAAGATACGTGGCCACGTCTTTCCCTGTGGCGAGCCCGTGGACTACGATCAGCTAAAGTTGAAGCACGACACCTTCCTGAGAGAGCACTTGACCTCAGGGAAGCCCATCGAGAGGCCAGCTAGCTAGTAAGTCCACGCATTCCAGATAAAAACCCATCCCATCGCCATCCGTTTTTCTCAACTCCAATCTTTGTAGCACCGGCTGGAAATTCCAGCCCCAACGCTGGGACTTTCTCAAAGTGGGCCAGGGCCTGATAGCCGATCGTTTTCAGTATCGCCTGCAGAGCAACGGTAAATGGGAGTCCATGCACGTTTCCACCTGAATCCTGAGCTTTTGGGGCTTTTGGGAGCTTCACTTGATTTCATTTTATTCAACAATATCTTTCTACAAACAGCTAAAAGTAATTTCTAACAACTAAATGTGCTTCTTTTTCGACATGTTTAACATACAATTACAGCATAGTTAATAAATATTACACAAAACAGCAAAAAAAAAATAGAATAGAATAGATTACGTATAAAAAGAGTAGTACAGATACAGTATGTGCTAATAAAGGGAGCCCAGTTAGTAGCGGTTAAGTTTTCTCCTCGTTTCTTTTTACATAATACAAAGATACATAGTTGTTCGATTTGATTCTGATCTTTTTTATACAAATGCTAGGGGGGTTTCGGGCTGCTACACCGCATTCACCGTCTCCCGTATCCAGGCGGCATTCGAGGCGATCTTGTCGTACATACGGGGTCTCTCGACACCTGTGGGACCGCATGCGATGCGCCAGGAGGAGACGCCGATGAGAGCCCACTGATTGGTGCCTGGTATCAGGCATTGGACGGGCGCTCCAGAGTACTCCTCTTGCTGTGGGAGAGATGGAAAATGCATAGATCGGTTGAGGTTTTGTATTTTGTAATTCAATGATAGATTTGTTTGTAAAACAGCTGCTAACAAATGAGATTTGAGTGCAGTTTAGACTGATGAAATTATTAATGGATTATGGTATATAATATCATTATCTTATCTTATTATATTCTATAAGATATTTAGCAATCAACAGAAAAAGCCATCCTTCAAGTTTAAAAATTAAAAAGGCTAAAATACAACTATTTTATTAATTATTTTTCGGTATTGTTAATACTTTCTTTTATCCAGGTTGAATTTTAGACACTCCTGATTTTAGTCCTTCTTATTAATGAACGACTTTGAGAAAATGTAAAGAAAGTCTTGATTACATTTCCAAATTTGCCAAATTATTTAGATTTTTAAGTTAATGTTTTTTTTTAACTCCATTGCGGGATATATAAAAAAAAAATGTAAACCGCTAGTTTCTATGCTAGCTATTCATATGTACCTAGTATATGTGCATATATGCCTATGTACATATGCACTATATCTAAATATGTACAAATTTATAAAGAGAAGGAATGAATATTATGTGAAACATAAAAGTACAGAACAAATACATATGTATGTACATATATTTATTATAAACTGCAACTCCCATTCAAGGGGTGCCCCGCTCTATTGGCATTTCACAATCAATTTTAATCAGTGTAACCCCAATTGGCGATACTACTGACGTCACACAGCACGCGACATGAAGGAACGTGTTTGATGAGTAAGATGAGCGCGCTTTCCCGTCCGTCCGCTCTCTTTCTCTCTCTCTCTCTGGAACGCTCGCTGCCTGCCGCTCTCAGCAACAACCCACCCCCTCTCGCACCGTTACGCCCGACTACCTGGGGGACAGAAGGAGCGAAAAGACCCGCCACTTCGCTTACATATAACGAACAGCAGCCCTACTGCAGCTGCAGCGGCCAGACAAAGAGAGAGCATGGAAGAGGGACAGGGGAAGGGAAGGGATGGAAGGAGGCATCAGTGTATATATAAAACGAGAGCCGGCCACTAGAATGCATTTATTCGGCAACCTTCCAAGCGATCGCACGCGAAAAATATCCATAGAGAGCAGTGAAGGAGAAACAGAGCGTGGAAAACGACAACAACAAGAAGAAAGAATACTTTTTTTCATCCAAATAAATGTTAAACATGACGGATATCAAGAGCTGCCTGAAGATCTGCTTCCAGGGCGAGACGAGTTTCATAATCTGCGAAGCCGAAAACAGCTATGAGGAGGTCATAGTCCAAGGTGAGTCACGGAGCATAGGAGCGAATCAAAGCAAAGAAAATATATTCAAAATTCTTTCAGCCATGGCCCGCTTTGGCATTCCGGAGACACAAAAAGAAGCCTTGCTTCTGACCAATGGCAACGGGTATATCTTTGAGCCGCAGCTCTTGGAATACTTCATACTGCTCTTCCCCTGCCCGGAGATTACTTTCCATCTGCGTCTAAGCTGGCAGAAGCTGCGGCGTGGCCACAGCCTGAACCAGTCCATCAAGCGGAAGCGTCACACAGATCAGGAGACGACGCCAACGGAGCAGACGCTGGAGCAGGAACAGGGAAAGAAGGAGCACCAGGAGGAGGAATACAAGCCGGTGGCTGTTTATCGCCAGAACTGTTTCCTGGGCTCATTGCCCAGCTCTGAGGCGGCTCCTGTGCGTCGTCAGAACTGTTTCCTAAGAGAACGACAGCCACAGCAACAACTGCAGAGGAAGGCGGAGATCCACGCCAGCCGGGAGGAGCCCCAACAGCCGCAGGCGAAGCGCTTGCGTCTGGATGTCTGTGCCAAGCCCAGACGAGCTGCATCCATTGCTCCGCTGCCTGCCATGCGCTCCATTCGCATATAGCTTAGACGCTACTAAAAATGAACTGTACATAGCCCTAGTACGTATAACACTCGTACATACGATATAAACATGTACTAAATACTCATCGCATCTGTAAGCATAAAGGTTGAACCGCTGTTCCTACTAAGATTGATATTTCGAAACCAAATGAAATCCAAATAAATGTATACGAATTAATTAATCTTAATCAGACGAGATTGGTAGAGCCCCCTCTATAAAGCACTATTCAGCTTCATTAGTGATTTAAATTCGAAATATTTTCAGCAGCTGTGGGCAAGATCTTGCCTCAACTCCTCCCTAAAACCAAAATACATGTAGTGTGCGCGACTGAGAGTGATAAGGTGCACACCGCTGTTCTACAGATAGGGATCTTCCCCTATCTCTGGTTTGTTCGGATCGCAAATTATCTCAATTTGTATACATATATTTCAGCAAAAAAGAAACAATTGATCCTAGAGATAGTCCATCGAATCCTTATATAATGCACTTGAACATGCCCCGAAAGTATGTATGAACCCAGAGAAAAAAGAAAAAAGAACATCACTCACCGTGCAATCGTACTTCTGGTAGGTGGCCTCCATGCACATGGAGTTGACCGTGGCTATGGACACGTTCTCGCAGGGCGCCATGTCACCGATCTTCAGTTGGACGCGCTGCAGGTGATCCCGCTGCCGGGACCAGCCCAGCGTGTTGCAGTTTGTCCAGATCTGCTCCTGCGCTGCTGACTGGACGGGCTGGGCTCCAGCTGCAGTTGGCTTCGTGGCTGAGCGGGTGGTGGAGGAAGAGTAGGCGGCGGAGGAGGAAGAACTGCCGCCGTAATAGTTGACCTGCGGGGCATGGTCGGGCAGGGGATAGGAATCCAGTTCCTGGTGCAGTGCCTCTGCCCTGGGCATGTACGAGGCTGCCGCTTCCGCCTGCTGTGGATAATGATCCTCTTCCTCCCCCGCCTCATCCTCCGGGGCTTCCTCCGTACTTCCGGAGCCCTCCATTTGCTCCTGGGAGGGTATCAGGAAGAACTGTTGCGTTTCCTGGGCCAACGGACTGCGCTGGACTTGAACCACCGGCTGTTGCCCCTCCAGGCGCTCGGCCACTGGTACATAGGCACGCCTCTGGACCGCGGGTGCAGGAAGGTGTCTTCGCTGCAGTGCATCGGGCAGACAGATGGGACGCACATGATCCGAGAAGCTAACCGGAGTCTCCAGCCGCACCAGCGCCGCTGTGGAGCCCTCGACGGGACTCTTAATCATCCCAATAATGCGTCGCCTCTGCGTCCACGGGGCCTTGGCGGAGAGCCGCACCGCACCCACAATGGCCATCCAGGTGGCCCGGGGCTGACCCTGAAAACAGCCCTCCGTGGTGAGGACCCAATCCTGCGATATGAGCGTGCCATCGCACACATGGATGTCCTCACGAAAGAGGGCCACCAACCAGGGCCAGTCCCCAGGGGCCGACATCTTGGGCAGCGACAGATGTTGCTTGGCATTGAAGAGCGCCGACTGAACGCCGCATCTCAGGTCGCCGCAGCCCACATACAGCACTTGCCGCCGGGGACAGTGCGTCCGGATGAAGCTGATTTCCGGCGCATGGGGATCCAGGACCCGCACGTAGTCTGTCAGCTGTTCTGTATCGTTTTGCACGTCGAAGATTTCCACAGATCTGCAGGGGAGAAAGAACATGTCAGTGCGGATGATGGTGGGGTAGAGGCAGGGGTTTCCTAATTCTTACTCGTAGCCCAATGACTTGCATAGTGACTCGGAGACGGTCTGGCGCACCACCAACTTGGCATCGCCCTCGAGTCCCTCGGCGCACAGCTTGCCCACCACGCCCTTTTCCGAAAACACGGCATAACCAGCGGCATGGAAGCGCGACAAATAGGGAACCAGGGGCTCAGGCTGCAGCAGATCCGCGGCCAGGGGAGCAATGGAAACTGAAATTATAAGAAAGGCCATGAATTAGTAAGACCATTTGATGGTGGTTCTGGTTCTGCGCAGCAGCACTCACGGCAATCCTTCTCATCCGCTCCATCCGGACAATCCGCCTTTCCATCGCATCGCGCCTTCCGAGGCACACATGCCCGGCCCCTGCCACAGTATAGGGCATTGGGGGAGCAGAAGGCGCAGCTGCGCTCGTCGGATAGATCCGGACAGTCTGCATAGCCATCACAGAGCCGTGGACTCTGCACATTGCTCTGCATATCGCTGACACAGTGCGGCTTCTGCTGGCAGGACTGCGTGCCCGTCGACTCCGGGAAGCGTTCGCAGTCGAAGTACTGACGGAAACGCTGGGGCAATCGACTTCCACAGCCGGCCATAAAGGATTCACAGTACTCGCGGCATATATGCCCGGGCGTTGGCTGCATGCTCGAGCCGTGGGTATCGCAGGGCGGCTGGAGCAGGCGGCACACAAAGTCGTAGGCTTCGCGATAGCATTCCCCATCCACGAGCTCCCGGAAGACGATCAAATCATCGGCCACCTGCTCGTAGCTGGCATGGCCCAGTAGATTGGGATACGTGGTCACGTTGTAGCCCAACTGGCGGCAATAACTCAGCTGGATGGGCTCACAGCGACGCGGTGGCGCCGGTGTGGTGGTCACAACCGGCTCGGTGGTCTCATCGTGTCCGCCCAGCGGCGAGCTGGACATGATGGGCTCCTCAATCAGGCCCGTGGTCTCCTTGATGCTCAGACTGGACACATCCACGGTCATATTGGCAAAGTGACGACGCTGATGGTCGCTCATCTCTTCATGGAAGAGCGCCAGGAGCTCACCGCTGCTGACCAGACCCGCGTACGGATCAAAGATCATGTTGAAGTGCACGATGATGTTGTTATTATCCTCGCTTCTGTGGAAGGTGAGGGGGGAAGGGTTTAATTTTTAGTGGTGGGCCATCTACGTGGGATTTGATTGCTACTCACCCATCTAGGGCCAAGATCTCGCTGCCCTCGTAGGCCTCTCGCAGATCCGAACGCCTTAAAGTCAGATTGATCCTCTCCCTGTAGTCCCTGGACTTGTGCTGGAAGCGCAGGGAGTTCTGATTGGCCAGATCCATGCTCCACTTGTCGTTGAGCACCATGAAACGGCCTCGAAAGACTCGATCCGGTAGCGGCTCTGGACGAAAATAGGTGTCTGCAAGAGAATTTGCATTGAATTCAGTGAAAGATGGATGCAGTGCCGCAGGGCAGAGGAGGCACACTCACATCCCACATATACAAATGCGCCGGCCACGAGCAGGGCTATAAGGAAGCCGGCGATCACAGCGCAGCCGCATTTCTGACCGTCGCCCAGCTTGCGGCGGGTGAAGCGTATATCCGAATCCGTGGACAGAACAGATTCCGATTTTCTTCTCAGACCATGGGCATGGTTGTGCATATGCAGATGGTGTTCCCGCTCCCGCTCGCGCTCGCGCTCCCTCTCCCGCTCTCGCTCCCTGTCGCGATCCCTTTCCCGTTCCCGTTCCCGCTCTCTTTGTTGGGCGGTGTCCAAGCCATTCGTTGCGGAACCTGCTCCCGCTCCTACTCCTGCTCCTCCTCCATTGGTGTGGCTGTGATGGGGCTTGTGGTGCCGCGTACAGCGAGTATTGTGAAAGACCTTCGGGGGCAGGGCTGTGGAGCCGCCGTTGCCGCTTCCTCCATTGCCATTGGGATTTGGATTGCTGTGGACAATGCCCTGCGCAACGAAAAGAAAACACTTTTGGTCAGATTCAATAATTAAGCGAGCAGAGTCGGTGGCAATTTGGTCAATGACCACTAAAGCGCCTTAAATGCTTTGATTTTACGCCAAATCATGCCGTTAAATCCACACACGGAACGAACCACAGCCCCTCAACAGTCAATTCGAGCAGCTACGAGTATCTCCATCCATCGCGCCATCATCGGGGTGGCTCGGAGAAAAATCTTTACTTGTTTTAAATGGACTTGGATTGTGGTTGCTGTTTATGTAGCTGGTGCATGCAAATGTGGCATGCAACATTGGAATTTGCGGAAGCTTCTGCTTTAATTAAGGAAATTACCAGCCTTTTTTCGACTTCACTTTTCTTTTGGTAAATTTAATTTCTCGAATGGAATCAAAAAGTGCGCGCTGGCGTTGCCAGCTTAATGATATGGAACAGCTGAGCCGGGCTCCTACCAGCGTTTACCCACACTAAGCCGAGCCCAACAGAATAAGAACATGTTGATCAATGTTAACAGCGATTACATTTCCAATTACAGCCATTTTATATTTATCGTGTTCAAAACGTACTTTTCACCTTAACCGAAAACAAAAGACTTAAAAACAACCGTAGGACAGAACTCCTAATATGTCCGATCATTCGTACTAGTGCAGCTATAACAATAATCAATAATAGAGTCCGATCGAATAATACAGTATTACAATTATTATACTAGATTATTCTACAAGCATACTTTGGAAAAACGAAATTCAATTAAACGACAATTCTCCGACCGATGAAATTTATTGCTTACTGGATGGTATTTTTTTGTTTAAGGTTTTAATTATTGAAAAATATTGGAGCCAGCTAATTATGTAGAATTTACACGATGTCTATGTCTGTATGAAAACGACGCCAATATCCTATTTTGTAGAGACTTTCAATTTATGGAAACAGTTAAGATTGCCATTACTTTTGCCACTAAAAATAGTTCGAGTTCAAAGATAATTCAAAACAGGTCTGATGGAATACATATTTCAATTGCCCATGTACATATCTATGGACGTAGGAATATAGCGATAGTTATTTATGTTATATCGCTTAATTAGAAATCAGTCAATGCATATGCACGTTCAAGCAGTACATTTATGTCCAAAACAGTCAATGATTTCGGAAGGCAACTTAACTTAACCTAAGCGGCCTCTCTCCCTTTAAAAGCCTGCTTCTGCTTCTGCCTGTTGTTTTATTAATTATTTGAGCTTAACTAGCACGTAACATAACGGATGCGAGGGGGAAGCTTGAATGCGGTTTGGTTTTTATGTTGCAATTGCGAAAGCGGCAAAACAGAACACAGGCAGGCACAATTTAGAAAATAATTAAAGCGCAAGTAAGGAAAAAAAGAGCTGCTACTACTGCTGTTGCTGCTGCTATTTTTCTGTAAACGGGTCAGTCAGCGCATGGCCCACTTTTCTTGAGCTGATGCGTGATGCTGCCTGCCAGACAGAGACAAAGTAGCATAACAATAATAAAATAAATGAACAGGGGCAAAAAGTGTAATTAAACACAAATGATTTCCTCATTTCATAATCTCGGGCATCGGTCAACACTTTTTTATTGAGCAAACTTATTAGCATGGTGTTGCAATTGTACCGCTCCCGCCCTCTCTCTCACTCAAACGAGAGAAGAAAGCCAGCCAAGTTTCGGGGGCTGAAGCTTTTGTTTCACTTGCAGATCACTCGTTCTCAAAGAGAAGAGGAGTGTGGAAGAGAAAGAGAGTGCGCGGGGCCAAGCAAGTCAAAAGTCACTCGGCCGCATAACGGCTCGAAGCAAGCAGTGTGCTCTACTCTTGTCTTCTCTCTTCATTTCTGCTGACGCGAATGCATTATGCGTGGCGCACGTGTTGGCAGTGTGTAAGCTTTCGTGTTACATCACCGCGAACACACACATTTCCTTCATCCTCTCTCTCTCCCTCTCCCTCTCCAACCCAATTTTTAACCAATTGGTAGCTTTTCCTTTTTTTTTCTTTTTTCTTTAATTATCGCACAAATTCATATTTAATTACAATTTACGCTTATGCTTATGCTTACGCTTACCTTCCAATTTTTGCCTCCTCCTCCTCCATTTGTCTGCAAATTGGATTTGTCTTTGTTGCGATTGCTGCAGTTGCTGTTGTTGTTCTTTTTATCAGCTGCTGCCACTGCAGCCGCCGTTGCCGTCGCAGCGGCTATGTTGCATGCCGCATTCGCATTGGTATGTGCCTGTGACCCCGGGGATGAAGTTTTGTCCGCATCGCGGGACTTTTTCATCTGCAAAACAAATTTGAAAAACTTTTGTTCAACAACCCATAGTGCGAGCATTTCGTTACAAAAGCTGGTAATGGAGTAGACATGCGCGAGAAGCCCGAAACTAACCAACCGAACAGGTGCTAATTGTCCGAGGTGGTCTGGTCACCAGCAACAACTGCCAAATTTAGCACACTGTAGCAGCACATTCCCCTCTGCCACGCCGCTCCACGCCACGCCACGCCGTGCCCCGCCGCTGCCCATCCCATCCCACACGCCCGAGGGCCATTTATATGGTTTGCTCCAGTTAAAACCCAACACCAAAACCATTTAAAACAACAACAGAAACATCAACAGTTACAACAACAACAGCAAGCACAGCCAAAGTCAAAGCAGTACCAAAGTCAAAGCAGTCCAATGTCAAGCGAACAGCGCCCCAATGTCCAGCGTCGACAGCAACTGCGACAGCGACTGCGCGACTTCAGCGTCAGCGTCAGCGTAAAAGAAAGTTTCTGCGTTTCCTTTATTTGTAGTTGGTATTGTTGTTGTTTTTTCGCTGTTTATTGTTTATTTGTTTCATTTTGCTTAACATATTTACATATTTTTTGATTATTCGCTGTCTTGATTGTGTGGCCTGCCGCGTGTTCCCATTATTCTCTGTTCTACGTTAACTGATGATCTCCAAGACCGGCTAACACTATGAAATACATACATACTATACATAGCAAATCCAAGGAAATCGTTTAACAATTGAAAATATGAATTCCATTCCACATCATAGAAAGTTTAGATGAACGAAGAATCTAAATTTTAAATATTTCCTTCCTCATAGAACAAAATTTAATCTGTTGACTGATCTCTGATGATCCTTGGTTGGATCTAAAGCTGCATATATCTCGCAATCAAGGAAATCGTTTATCTATTTTAAATGATACTCGTAGTATCTGAATTCAAGAATGGTGTGGCGTAGGGTTCTGATTCTCGTACCAGCTCTAAGTATCGTGTGGCCCAGTCGTGCCACGGACAAGCTGACTCGGATCATAGAGAACGTATACATATGTACTGTGGCATCTGCAGGCGAAATACTTTTGTTCAACAACCCATAGTGCGGCACACAGAATATCTCTAAGGTAATATCCTCTTGGGTGAGCCGATCCAGGTGCTACGAAAATCAAAGATTGGTAGACAGCTTCAGTGGAATGCCGAGCGTGTTACAGCCTTGTAATGGATGGCATGATGACCAGCGAAATTATGAGCTATGATGGGGATCCATCTATCCAAGAAGGGCTGTGAGCACCGCTTATAGTACTACAAAAACCACCTGGAACTGATGTCCCTTTGGAAGGTGGCCATAAGAGGCCTCAGTGACTTCAATGACTCGTAAAAAATACTAAATTGTTCTTTGTTTCTTGAATAATTTTCTTTTTATTAAACAAAATTATACGCTGCTGCTGCTGCTGCTGTGCTGTCCGTTTTCGCTTTTCTTTCGCACGGCCACCAATTAGGAAAATTCATTTCGCTGGGGATGAGAGTTGAGTGGAGTTGGCGCTGACGCTGCCGCGGCCGTTGGGGAGGAGGCCCGTCTTGTAAACATGTTTTGCGCTCAACATGTTGCCTGCCGTTAATGTTGCCGAAACGTGTTTCCTCGGGGTGGCAGGGGGGACGGGGACGGCCCCCACCAAGCAGCCGCACAGTGGCGGCAGCAACAAAAACACTTTCATTTTGCGCCATGCCTCGCCTTGGCTTTGAAAATTGTTGTTGCTTTTTATTTTGGTTTTTCGACTGCAATTGGCACGAAAAAAAATTCGCTTTCGCCTGCAACAAGACAAACAATTCAAAAATGCGAGGCTCTTCTGCAACAAAGCGGTCCTCCTCCTCCTCAGTGGGGCTCTTCTTTAAAGCCTGTGGCATGATGGCATGGCATGGCATGGCATGGCATGGCATGGCACGGAATGACACTTGTCGTCAATGGGAAAACGAGTTCGTGGCCTGAGTCTTTTGAACTCTAACGCTCTATCGCGGCATATCGCCGAGCCAAGCCGAGCCAAGCCGTGCACTTTCACAGCGAAGGCCGAGATCGAGGGGGACAGAAGACAGACTGGATGACCTTATGGCCACAAAACGAAGAAAGTTGCAACATGTTTTCTTTGTTGTTGTTGTTGTTGTCTCTTCTTTTGAAAAGGAAAGCTGGACGATGCGCGATGCGCGATGCGCGATGCCTGATGATGACCGAATTCATGATTTTCGCCCTTGCCATGTGGGAACCATGTGAGGCATTCCACAAGCAACAGGGAATGCCCAAATGCCACTCCATAATTAAACTATTCGAAGATTAGAAAACATGCCATGCCACATCTATATCTATAAAAATATGATTGTTGTATATATTTTAGGACCACATTCAATGGTGTTTTCTCTTCTCACATCAGCATTTTCCCAGGATTAAAACTAAGGGTGAGTCCTTGACCTCCTATATGGTCATATAAGGACAATATCTAGCTTATTGAAAACTTTGTGGGCCATTCGTCTAATTTTAAACTTTATTTCGCGTAAAAAATTATGAAAAATAATGCAATAATATATTTCTTATAGAAAACTGTTCAATCTATCGGATGAAATTAGTTTTGCTGTTGGAAAAGCTCCTAAGCTAGCAGAAAACTGTGCTTAAACTTAAGACCTGCCCTTTATATGACACTGTATATTTTTAATACGATTTTAATAAAAGTTTTGCAATGATTACCTAACCGAGCCATGAGTGGGCACACTTTTGTGTCAAATTTCAATACGCTGAAGCAGAGGAGTAGTCGCCACCCCACCCTTCGGTTGAGCAATTATCCAACCAATCCCACATTACTGGCATACGCATACGCATCAGCTGAGACTGAGACTGAGATTGAGGAAATCTTCTGGTCAAGTTTCATTGCGTTCACTTTACGACAGCGCAGGCCCCAGTGCGTTGAGTTAGGAATGGAACACAACACACATATGTATGTACTCGTATCTTGTTCAAATATCACATTTCTGGCTCACGCTCTGGGTTTGGCCGCTGCGACGGCTGCAATGTTGCACTTAGAAGCCGCGTCGGGGCCACGTGCGGCCAATGGCAACAGCCGCAGAGCAAATGGGGAACGGGAACGGGAACGGCAGCTGTGACAGCTTTTCACTAATTTCCCTTTAAGCAGCCACAGTCACAGCCGCAGCCCCAGCCCCAGCCCCAGCCTCTGTGGCAGCCGTAGACGTCGCTTGGAGCAGCAGAGCAGCCGTAGACGCCAGAGACGCCAGAGACGCCACAGACGAGGCCCACAGCTGCCACTCAATCGTGACGAATTAATAACGGAACGTTTTGCCGAACTGGGGGAAAGCTGCAACTGAACAATGAGGGAGAGACCGAAGAAGCGAAGAAGCGAAGACCGAGAAGACAAAGCCTGCAAGACGACAAGGCGGGAGTTCAACCGAAAAAACTGAACAAAAAAACCAAACCAAAATGAACAGCTTTGACCTCCTCAAGGAGCATTTCTATCCGCTATCAGCACTCTTTCTCCTTGGCTGCCGCTCCGCCTCTTGGACTCTGCCGGGTGGCAGGAGAGTACGTGCGTGGTGAAGCTCGTGGTAGACGATGATGATAATGATGGCATTGCCAGATACGAGTATGAGTGCGAGGTACGACTAGATGGCGTTTTCGCCTGCAACGATTGACGATGACGACGACGACGACGAGACGTGACTGAAAACTGATTTTTCAAGCTGGCAACTATGAAACTGGGTTGCCGTTTTAGGGTGTGTGTGTCTCACATAAATTGGCTCTGGGTTTGGGTTTGGGATTGGGTGAAGCCAACTTCTGTGACTCACTCATTCGCTCTGCCCACAAAACTAGCCAACAACAACAACAACAATTATGGCAAATCAAAATGCAATCCAGCAAACAGAGTCGTCTACAAATTGTCGCTCTCATCCAAGCCGAACCAAGCTCTTTGGCTATGGAACTGGCTTTGCCTCTGGCTAGCAATGGGTGCGGGACGATACCAAAACAGAAACAAAATGATCCACTAATTTTGATAATTTCTTGGACAATTTGTACTCGTTTTTGGCGGCGATTTCAATTCAATCCAGAGCACAAATGTTGCCCAAGCCAATCCAATCTTATCCAGACTTTCAACTGATCGATTCCCATTTTTGAGTAGTTATGGTGATGGTGGGGGCCCACAAGACCCCGCACGAAATGGAGTTTGTGCCATCTCCAAGCTTGGCTTTTGCTTTGCATTCCAAATGAAGTAGAAAGTTCTCCGCTCTCAGCGATTTATTGGAATGCCTATGGGCGCTTTCTTAACATTTCTCATTTTCGCTGGTTGCCTCTCTGCTGTTGTCGCGAATTACTATTCAGAATGCGATTTGGTAAGCCAAACTGGGAATGGCCCTGTTTCTAGCTGCTGGATGGGTGGCCTGGGTCAGGGCTTGTTTTGGGAACCAAAGTAGAATATATAGATTGGCATGTAAATACGCGTACGTATGGATGTAAATCGGACACCACACAATTAAAAAGATACAAAAATGGGTTGATGAACTGCTCGTCTGCGAAATTTGCATGCGATAATCTCTTTGGCCATTTGTATGCAACTCAAGGTAGTCGCCAAAATTATGTGGAGGCTATAATTCCCACAATTTCCCAAACAGCTTCCACTTTGTCCGTAAAAGTTAATTTCCGCTGGGATTTGCATATTTAATTGAAATTTTGCAACTATTTTGGATAGCAGAATCGAAAAATAAAACAAAAAACTGCACTGGAGAAAATGCCAGAAAAGGTAAAAGATTAAAACAAAACAAAAAAGAAACGAATCTACCGATGACCGATTGGTTAGATACCCTTGCAGAGGTTTATTGAAAAGAAATATAAGTGTATGTAAATATATATAAGTGCACACGAACTATAAGTTGTTTTTCGATAATCGGCCATACTCTTTTGCAGCATTCGCTTGTCGAGTGAATATTTTTAATATTTTGAGACCTTAATATATAATCATTAACGTTACCTATCCAATCTTATATTAGTTAGAATTCGGAACAACCAGAATAAGAGTCTGTGCAAAGATTCAGTCCTAATACTAAAGAACTAGTTTTCCTAGAACAAGACAGACAGATGGCTAAATCGATTCGGGTGTTGCATGCCCAAAACTGTAATATCTCGCGCAGAGGGTATCAAAACACAGCTTGCCCACGCAGAAGCGTCGGCAGGCAGTTCAAGGCTGCCAAAGCAGCAGCCAACTGCAAGCAGTGCGTACAAGCTGAACAGAGCTGTAGAAGAGCGGAGGTATTTTGGCAATGGAAATCGGTTGGAATGGTTGAGCCGGGGCAGTGGGGATCGGGGATCGGGGCTCGGGGTGAGCACTGTTAATAAACCATTGCCAATTGGAAAGTAAAGGGCGAAGCACACATGTGCAGACATAAACGAAAGGAAATTGAAATTAAAAGACATTCCCCCATAAATCGCAGTTAATAAAAGCTCATAATGAAGCAGCGCCAAGGCAGCAAGCAGTGGCAGAAGCGCATGATCATGATGATGGAAAAGAAGAAGCAGAAGCAGTGGCAGAGGCAAAAGCCAATGATTTGTGCTACTTTCTTTGGGGCTCCTCTGTAGCAGAGGCAGAAGCAGCAGCAGCAACAGCAACAGCAGCAATCTCGTCTTTTGTGGCTTTTGTCTTCTGCTTATTCTTCTGGCAGTGCCACTGCCACTGCCACCTCTCCTCTTCTGTTTTCTGCTTCTAATTTATTTCAATGACATTTTACGATAAATGCAAGCCCCCTTCATCAAATGCCATCCACCTTCCCAGCCAGAGAAAGTTCTCTTGAGCTCTCGCTGTGGCTGTGACTCTGAATCTGACTCTCTTTCCTTTTACTCCCACCCATAAAGCGTTTATCGATACTGCTTGATGGGCCAGCATGAGAGTGCCTGGCGTGCTCGTGCTCTCCCACCATGTGTCTGTGTGTGAGAGAGTGGTGTCTGAGAGCGCTTTGCTCAGCTGCTTCTACTGCTTTGCTCTGTCAAAAGGTCGCTCAATGAAACATTTGATTTGAGCTAAAAGAAAACCAGCAAGAACTCTAAATAGATAAGAGTGTCGACCAGGGAGATACCCTCCTCAAACTATCAAAGCTGTCAGCCCCATCAAAAAGAGACCTACAGCAATCAGACGACTTCAGGCATACGCACAGATCTTGGCTTCTCTGTTTCTTATAGTTCCCGAAATCGAGGGCATAAGATAGTATATGCATTGGGTATTTTGTTATTGTCTGCTTGCGCAAAAATACAATAAACCCCCCTTTTGGGCTCTCTATGGTATACAGGGTATAAAAATCAAAGCTTGGCTCAAGCTTATTTCTAGACTGAGTCTCGGCAGTGGTAGTTGTTGCTTTTGTCGCCGGCTGTCTGGTGGCATTTGGCAAAATGGCAACAACATTTCATTTCATATTGCTGGCTGCCTTTTCTAGTTAGTTGTTAGTGTCTTGTGAACCTGTTGCACATGACTGCAAAATGTGACGACAGAGAGAGAGAGAGACAGACGGACGTACAGAGTGAACTGTGCCACAGAACACAAAACTGCGACAAAACGGAGGGAGTGGAGTCCCGTCTCTTCTTTCTTGAGTCAAGTTCTCATAGTCTTTGAGATAGTAGTCCCCATATGTTCACGCATCATACAGATATGTCATCAAAGGCTCCGCGACTGAAGACTGGAGTTCAATTAACATTTGGGAGTCATCAGTGAGGAATAGTATGTTTGGGGGAATGGTTCCCGACTGACACCATAAAAAAGTTAGCGCCTTTTACACAGCTGTTAATCGGTTCATTGGATTGGGTTCTTTTTTTTTTGTTGTATATGTTGGAGGGGGGGGGGGTCTCTGCAAATGGCGTCAGCCTTTTTGGTTGCCGTTGGGGTGTTTGGTGATTGTGCAAAAAGAGAAGAAAGAGAGATAGAGAGAGAGAGGGAGAAAAAATCTTTGAACAAAAACCGAAAATAACAGCAGCAGCAACAGTAATGGGGTTCCACGAGCAAGATAAGCCATACGAGAAATAGCCGCAAAGGCAGGGGCTAAGGGGCAGAGGGGCATGGGGCTAGAGGCCAGGGGCTAGGGGGTGTAGCGGCAGACAACTGAAAGTTGTTGCGTTTGTTTCTAAGCCAAACGAGTTTGTTGTCGTTGTTGTCGCTGCAATCACTTTTGGCGCATAAAATGCGGTGCGAGAGAGGCCTTAGACTAGACTTACATATATGCAGACCCATAGACTTATTGGAATGCCTTGCTGGCCCACACTCTGGCACATGTATGTATATGTAGTAGGTATGCCCACCTATACTCGTACGATTTCAGATTGCCGAACTGATGAAATTGCGGCGGGCGGAGACTCCAGAAGAGAAAAAGACAACTACGAAAAGAAACCAAAGAGACAACTGCAAAATAACAATCCCAACATAAAAACCAAATTGCTCAATAGTCGGCTTGTAGTACGCCGTAGTAGTATGTATGCCGCCTTTGGCGGCCAACACCACCTACAACTACAACAACAACAACAACAACAATGAGCGAGCGCCCTATGCGCGCCACACACATGCCCTGCAACAATCAACAATCAACAATAAATAACCCAAAAGCCGAACAAAACTCTGGTCAACGCAAAAACCTTGGTACCCATACTACATACATATGTACTCTCCCTCCATACACATACCCTTAACAAACGTTTCTTTTTGTTCATATTTTGTCATGATTATCTGTGGCCTTGGTTCACTTATGGGGCCTACCCATAAGAACCCGACCCGACCCGACCCGCCTTCTAATGGGCATAATTTGATGAATTTTGCTCAGACAATTCCTGCATACATATTGTTTGTTAGATGTACTTTAATTAAGAAAACTTCTACACAAGAAACCACAAATACTCTATGGGAATCCATTTTCTAATGGTGATCATTTTAGGGACTTTCTGCTCAGACAATTCCTTCGCATTCTAGATGGTACAACTACAGTAATCCATCATATTTCTACTCGAAAAAATTTGGATAAAAGAATATTAAATATACCTATATTGAAACCAAGAATACAGATTCCAATAGGCAACACACAAAAGCAATCAGTGGAACATGGGAAAAATGTCCACTTTAAGGAACTTTTAGTTTGAAAAAATCCAGAAATATTTTCCATTGAGATTTGAAGGTATGTCTTAAAAGAAAATATAGCTTATTAAAAACCAAGTGCACCAAAACTTTTGCTCGCCAAATTAAAACTATTTTTATTATTATTAAAATTATTTTTCCTTTAAAAATCGCGATATAGAAAAGCTCTTAAAACAGCAGAAAACTGAAGTGATTAACAAAATATGTGTCCGATTTTTGGATACTATTTATTTCGGAAAGTTTCTACAATTAGCAAGCACAAATCTATTCAAACAAAGCTATATTTTTAAGGATTATATTTATGTTATTCTGATACAAAATTCAAGAAGTAATTTCTCAGTTTCTACTGCGACTTACTGCCATAAACAGTCAATTGATGTGTACAGATTTCCCCTATAATAGTGCTTCAGAGTATCCACTGATTCGGTATTGCAGAGCCCTCTTTTCAACTTCATTGTTAAAGGCGACATATTTAGGGTTTTTGGAAAAATTCTCATCAGCCAAGAAAACAAAGGCCCAAAGAAAGAGAAACAGCTATGGTAACAAAAGTCTCCAACGATTCATTTCACAAACAAATTTATACACGCCACATGCACACTCGTAAAAGCGGTTGCTGCCGGCTGGGAAGAGGGAAATAATACTAAATTACTATACCAAAAAGAAAAGAAAAGCCACTCCACTGCTGAAACAACAAAACCAACAACAACAACAATCAAACCCAACCGCCATAATTTTTGCATGAAAACAGCTGAAAATTAAAATCACAAAGACCAAGACCAAGACCAAGCTGATGACGACGGCGGCGACGCACTCCAGTAAAACTTTTGATTTCTTTTGGTTATGCTCGTAGTAGTTTTGTAGTACGAATGAAGGAGGCGGCCGAGGCGGGCATCATTTTTAAATCCATGCGCCTAAGGCAGTAGCAGCGGCAGCAGCAGCAGCAGCAGCAGCAAAAGTAAGTTACTAAGTCAAAATTGGCTTATAACGGGACGCACTTTCACTTGAAAAAGCCACACAGCCGACAGCCGAGCCTCAGACTTTACACTGGAAAAAAAAACCCAATAGCCATATGTATATCCAGGGGCTACCTATTTTTCAAACTATTTTTTTTTTTTTTACCATCTCAGAAACATATTTTCAAATATTGTTGTTTGTATTCTTTTTTCTGTGTACTGGGTCTCTCTTTGATTATGTGTGGATGCTGGTGACTGCCCCTTCAAAGAGGAGGCGGGGCTTTTAGCTGACTATCATTATAATTTCCATAAATTTCACAGTAGCCAGATCCCAAACAAATACTCGAATTACAGAAATATGGAAAGCTGAGGAGAGGGGAGTATTGGGTGATTGGATGGATGCCCCGTTGAAAATCGTGTGCAGGGGGCTATGGCTATCAATACCCCAGATACTAGTGCAGGCAGGCATTATGCAATCGGCGAGATGACAAAATCAAACAGTAGTTTGCTTTTGTTTTTTTACGACTGGCCGCCCGGTTGCTTGGCGCTTTTACTTTTGTTTCATTAATTATGTCTGTTCGACCAATTTCCAATTATGACAAATGACGATGGAGCAGCCATCAAGCAACGATGGAAAGTCGTTTTAGGCGAGATCACCAAAAAGAAAAGAAACAATTTCAAACGTTTCCCAGACAGATTTACAGATTACAGATGTCTGGTTTTTCGTTGCCCTTTTCAGAATTTATATAATCGCTTTGGGATCGAGCAAGATATTTTACAAGGCAAAGAGATGGGGGGAGATAAGTATGTATATAGGGAAAGTCTCAACAAAAATTACAATATATTTGGCATTTGCTTTGATTTTTGGTCAAAAATTAATAAGAAGCCAAAAAATCTTTAAATCTTTAAAAAATCGGTCACGTAGAACTCAAAAAACGTATAGAATTTATTCCATTTTATGGGCGGAAAAATATGAATCTTTGAGTCGTTTTACTCAAATCTTTTTAGCCGAAGAAAATAACATAATCTTGAACTTTGAAGAGGTTTTTTCTTTAGTTCTAAAAAGGAGCATCAGAAATGTTGCCCCATTTCCTGATGGCTGAACAAGTTCTTCTCCAGTGGCAGCAAATGATTTCCTCTGATGAGGGAATGCCTAGATCACTCACCTGGCTATTACTGCAGTAGTAAATGTCCGACATCCTGGATTGTAGTGGAAGGCAGCTGCTACTGCCGCTTCGCCCAGTTCCGGCACCTTCGCCGTCGGTTCCACTGATAAATACGCTTTGGGTCGGGATCTATAACCAGGGCAGGTTAAGCGGCATGACCGCGTTTCTGCCAGGCTGCCAGCGAGCGAGCAGGTGAGTGAGCCAAAATGCCCTAAGCACCAGGAACAGCAGAGGCAACAGCAACAATAAATAGCAATGACAATAACCTGTTTTTCTGCACTGCAAAAGTGTCACACACACGACTTGTAATCTTGTAATCAATAGCCAGTTGACGTCGTTTATTGTTACGTTTTAACGGATTAGATTTTCCGCATATTTATCTGTATAAACTATTTACCAACAACAACAATGCAATAGCTTGAACAAAACAAAACAAAACAAAACAAAAACAATTCAGCAGTCGGCTGCACTTCACGCTCTGTCTTGCAGAACACTCCACTCGCTTTTTCGGTTTTCTTAATACTATTAATATTACTTTCAGCTTGGTTTAAACAACAGCGCATGCGCGCGCGCACCTTTCTTTCTTTCTTACGGAGCAAATAAACGACTCGAACTCGAACTCGCATTCGTATTCGGATTCCGTATTATAATCGCGTCGCTTGGCTTAAACCGTCTCGGGCCGTGGTAAAACTCAGACTAACTTGGCCAGACAAGTCTTCAGCCGTCACAGCGAGCCATAAGTCGTTCTTCTGCGTCGCCGCCAGCTGTCTTGGGCGCCAGTTGCTGCTTCGCCAGTTTGAGCTGGACGTGAGGCATGCCTCTAACATCGTGCCGTTGCAAGTAATTTGTGCGCAACTGAGATGGCCTTAGTTAACTAAGCTGGTAATTTATTTAATTGAAAATCCCAAATGAAGCGCCAAAGTGTTAACAGTACAGCTGGAGAAACATCGATAACATCGCGGTATGTTTTTGGCGCCCTTAGTTTATTGTGTATTGTTCCTTAGCTAAAAGCGACCAAAGTTTCATAGTTTGTTAGTGATATCTAAAAAGAAATATGAGAAAAAATTAAACTATATATAAATTTATTCATATATGCCTTATTTATATAGTATTTATAATAGGAAGTTAGGGTGTAGAAGCATCGAATTGATGTTCCTTCAGCCATATGTTAACAGGCTGATATAGCTATTTAAATATTTTGTGCTGTTAGGCGCAAGAGCGGAATTAGATGGATCAGCTGTTTACCACGACAAACACTTCCCAGCACTATCAAATGATTTCGATTTTCGTCAACAGTTTTCTTGTTATTTTATCAAATTTACTTTGATTTGCTGTCTGCATGCAATGCCGCCGACTCACTAATACAGAGCAATGGCACGCAACGTGCTAGAGAGCAGCCTACTGGGCGCTGGCTTCAGTATTATCTTTCAGGTGAGCGCAGTTTCGAATTTGGCCCCAATTGGTGAGATTGGTATTGAGAGTACCAGCCAGCCAGCCCAGCCCCCAGCCCGTCAGCAATTAGTCACCATTCTGATGCCTTGTTATTCTTATCACCCTTTTCCCAGATACTATGCCGCATCCTCACGTTCGGCATCAATGCGTACATTGTGCGCAATGTGGGTCGCGAGGTGCTGGGTATCATGAATGTGCGCCTGCTGCTGCTCGAGAGTACGTTGCTCTTCTTGTCCCGGGAGGCCATCAATCGGGCTGCACTCAGTGCCAATTCGCAGCAGCGAGACAGGTGCTCGTGGGCTCAATTGATCAACCAGATGTGGCTTACGTAAGCATTGACGAGCACAAATCCATCCACAAATCTCAAACCCAAACAATAATTTGCCACAATCTGTTGCAGTGTACCCATCTGTGTCGTCCTCTGTGGCCCCTGTTTGTACATTTGGCTCAACTGGCTCTCGACCGTAGACGCTGTCTACTCCTCCCAATATGAGTTCGCCTGCTATGCCGTTGCCCTGTCCTGTGTCCTGGAACTGTTCGCCGAGTCCACCGTCTTCGTGGCCCAGGTCTTTTGCTTTGTCAAGCTTAAAATTCTGTTAAACACTCTCCACATCTTCGTGCGCTCAGCCATTTTTCTGTGGATCGTGATTGGCGACAGGAGTGCGGCCATCACAGCCTTTGGCATTGCCCAGCTGGCCAGTGCAGTAACCATTGTCCTCGGCCAATACGGATTCTTCTACTTCTACATCGGGCGCTTCAATGACTACAAACTTCAGCAGGCTCGGAAGAAACAGCCGACACCCACATCCTGGGAGCTGACACTGTTCGAGCACATGGACGACTTCCCTTTCACGCGGCTGACCGAGTTCCTGCCGGGCGTTATGTTCGATCCCATTGGAAAGTTCTTCAATCGGGAGCTGCAAACGCTCACGCTGAGCTTTGTCAAGCAGGGTGTGCTCAAGCAGATCCTCACCGAGGGTGAGAAGTATGTAATGTCGGTCTCCCCAGTGCTGAGCTTTGGCGAGCAGGCCACCTATGATGTGGTCAACAATCTGGGCAGCATGGCAGCTCGCTTCATATTTCGCCCCATCGAGGATAGTTCCTACTTCTACTTCACGCAGACCATATCGCGGGACACGCGTCTGGCCAAACAGCCCTCGGACCAGGTGCGACAGGCCAGCAGCGTGCTGAACAATCTTCTACTGGGAGTCAGTTCCATTGGCATGCTGGCGTTCACTTTTGGCCAGAGCTACTCCTACCCAGTGCTGCTGCTGTATGGCGGCCCAGACTTTGTGGCCGGTGGCCTGCCCCAGAGCCTGCTGCAGTGGCATTGCCTGGCCATCTATCTGCTGTCCGTGAATGGGATCAGTGAGGGCTACATGTTCGCCACCAACACCAGTCGGGACATTGACAAGTACAACTATCTGATGGCCATCTTTTCGGTCAGCTTCCTCGTCCTATCCTACGTTTTGACGGGCATCTTTGGGCCGGTTGGCTTCATCTTTGCCAACTGCATCAACATGCTGGGACGCATCCTTTACAGTACCTATTATATCAGGCAACAGTATCAGCCGCTGTCGCTGAATCCGCTGCAGGGCCTTAAGCCAGCCAAGCTTTTTGCCGGGACTCTGATCCTGTCTGGGCTCATATGCTATTGGGTAAGTGCTATATCTATTTATTCATTTCAAAATCTGTCTAATCTTTTATGCTTTCGTCCCCTCTGTGCAGTACCAAAGTTCTGCTCTATTTACCCATTTGGGCATTGGCTTGATAGCCGGCCTTGTGTGTCTACTTGCCTGGGCCCTGTCGCATCGCGATCTGGTGCGTTTGGCCTGGCGATATGGCAGGCGGATCAAAATCGATTAAAGGATATGGGTTGGGCGATTTATCGGAGAGCGCACAAAATGTGGAATGGAATACTTAAATATTTATATAGACAATTGTAAATTAATTCCGGAATTAAGTTATTTACCTATTGAATGTTTGTAGTGCTTCTATGCTTCGTTAATGTTAAGGCTTGCATTAAAAGACAACGACAAATTGTATTATATTTTTGTTTAAACAAGAATTGGATGTATCCAATCTATTTTGACGGAATTTAAATAAATTTTAATTAATTTAAAAATTCAACGGAAAAACATAGTAGGGTTTTGGTATTTTATGTGCATAGAAATCAATACCCCAAATGTACTAACGCATAGGCATAAATTCCCTAACTCGTTCAAATAAGTACCGCAACAGCACGCGACAAATAAATTGTATTAAATAATATCCTGATGTAACTTCTCTTTAACTGTCTTCTCACATAAGCGAGAATAATGACATTATTATCCTGATATACCTTTTCTTAAACTTCACTCATTTATTTTAAATCCATAAATATTTCATACCAAAACATCCCAAGCATGTATTTTTTTAACAGAAACGTTCTCACTGAGCAACCGAGCGCGCAACAGGGTGACCGTTTGCGATATTTTTAATATTTTCCGGTATTTTTTGAAGTCAAAATTGAACCGACGGTATATAATGGTATATTTTGTCCATTTCATCAATCTATTAAATTTCATTTTCATCGTTATATAGAAATTCAATAAAAGCAATTATTTAAATTAAGCCAATCAAGTAGAAAATTGATTCATCAATGATTTTTATTGTATAATTATTATTCTTGATTTTATTTGAATAATTATTATTTTTGATTTTTATTATATAATTATTATTATAGTTATTATTCTTGATTTTTATTGAATAATTATGATTTTTGATTTTTATTGTGTAATTATTATTATAATTTTTATTGTTAATTTTTATTGAATAATTATTAGATTTGATTTTTATTGAATATTAATATTTTTGATTTTTATTGAATAATTATTATTCTTGATTTTTATTGTATAATTATTATTCTTGATTTTTATTAAGTAATTATTATTTTTGACTTTTATTGTTCATATTCTAATTATTTGTTTTTGTTTTTTATCGAATAATGTTTATTTCTGATTTTTATTGCTTGTGATTTTTTTTATGTTTGTCTTCCCAGGCTACCAGCAACATTGCGACTGTTTTTTTGTTTAACTATTTTGTTTAAATTGAGCAAAATGAACAACTATCCTGTTTCGTTTTTTTGTTTTGACCTATTTTGCTAAAACATTTTTTTTAGAAAAAATTAATTAAAAATTTGATTCATAAATCATATAAAATTAAGTGGGCATGGTAAAAAGTTGTATTTAGCTAATAATATTCGACGGAATATC
This sequence comes from Drosophila miranda, assembly GCF_003369915.1. Lineage (NCBI taxonomy): Eukaryota > Metazoa > Arthropoda > Insecta > Diptera > Drosophilidae > Drosophila > Drosophila miranda. The sequence goes on from NC_046673.1 coordinate 7,997,431, forward strand.
AAAATTGAACAATAGGAACGACTATCCTTTTGTTTGTTTTGTTTGACCATTTTCGCTAAAACCTCTTTTTAAGCAAAATGCAATAAAAGCAAGTGTTTAAAAAAATCTAGTCAATTATAAAATAGATTCATTAATCGGATAAAATTTGTCGGCATGGCTAAATTTTCTATATAGTTAGTAATAATCCACGGAATATCAAAAGCGAGGAATATGTAAAATATAACTTGAATTCGTCAGTATATTTACGGTATATTTTTAAATGAGACGGTATTTTTTGGTATATTTCTGAGGGTCAGACCATATATACTTATCGATAGGTCACACAGGCGCGCAAGTAACAACATTTTCGTATAGTCTGCATCCTTTGCAATTTGCTGGCCTAAGATGAAGCGTACCAAGGACGAGGACAAAGACGAGTCCGCCAGTGCCACTAACAACTTGAATTCAAGCACTGGCAGTAACAGCAACGATGCTGCTTCAACGGGCACCGTCTCAGCATCGACTGCCGTTCGCACCACAGGACGCGTCAAGGTAGGTTACATTTCCCGCCGATTTGCCAGAATCCCCCGTACTGACAAGCTTTGCATTTTATTTGCATTGAACACCTTATAGAAACCCAAGCAAGTTTACGATCCATCTGATAATTATATCTCGCGTGGGCACCGCAACTCAACGCCAGCGAATAGCAATGTGCCAGCGTCGCCATTGCCGGCATCGGCCCCGGTACCACCAGTGCCAGTTACACCGCCTGCGGCGGTGGCTGTGCCCAATCCCAAGACAGAACTATCCGCCACTAGTGCTTTGCAAGATTTGGAGTCCGGGCAGCCGCTGCGTCAGTTCGATACATGCGAAAAGTGCGGCAAAATGGAAGTAAAGCGTGGTTCTGGCCACAAGAGCAATTATCTCGCATGCAAGAGTTGCCAGCACAAATGTATGTACCTTACCCCCAAATCCCCAGTCCACCCAACCTCTTCAAACTCCATGCTCATCTGCATCCCATCTATTGGTTTATGTGTTTTTCCAGGGCACTTTTCCTGCCTCGCCATCACATTTGATGTCCTGGCCGTTGCTCGCAAAAAGTACAAGTGCGTGTCATGCCGCCACTGCCGCATTTGCGGCACCAAGGGCAGAGATCTGGCCATCTGCTCTGTGTGCGTGTATTCTTTCCACCGCAATTGCCATGATCCGCCCTTGATCGGTTCCGATCTCAGCGAGTGCCAATGGAAATGCCACGGCTGTGAGTTTGGCAGGAACAACAATAACGACCATTCGGCCAGTGAACAGTCTCGACGTAAATCATATCCGGGACGCAAAAAGCGTGCCCAGTCGGATCCCGCTGGTCAGGAGAAGTCGCCACCAGTCAAGCAGGCCAAAACCGCGCAGGAATCGAAGGAAAAGATAAAAACAGAAGACAGTGTCGCCGCCACAGTTGCCACAGAACCATCCACCAAGAATGATGACCCAAAGGAAAAAGAAAAGGGGGAGCCGAATATCAAAAAAGAGAAAATCGAATGCGAGGAAAAGCGCATGTCTATGGAGGAAAATGAAGAGTCAAAGGAAGCTCTTACAGTAGAGGGGACCAATAAAAAGCCCAAGGAAAAGGTGGACCTAAAGCCGGACGAAGATCTGCCAGAAAAGTTGGATGGAAAAGGGCTAGAAAAGAAGCCCGAAGAAGGAGGCCAGCAAGAAAAACCAAAAGAAGAGTCACCGATGCCGCTGGAGCGCATGGACCAGCAGCCATTGGAGGAGGCGGCGGTGCCCACTGCCAGCGATGAAGATGAAGTCGCTCCTGTCAGTGTTCAGGCGGCTCCAGAACCCTTAAAGGATGCAGGGCCCAAGATGGAAGACCACCCAAGTCCGGTGTGCACCTGGACTGTTGAGCAGGTTGTCACATATCTGGGCCGTTTCTATCCGGTTGAGGCTGAAGCATTTAAACATCAGGACGTGGATGGCGCCTCGCTGTTGCTGCTCACGCGCGAGGATGTGATAAATGGTTTTGGCTTTAAACTTGGACCGGCTCTGCGCGTCTTTCAGATTATCCTTGGCCTCCAGTCACACACCAACAATGTGGCCCTGGGCTGGTCATCTACCTAGATTAGCTCCCCTAAGGATTCTATTTTATATTTGAAGTCTTAAGAAGTTTTTTTTTTTTTTCGGACCGTAACTATTACTATTATTAGAATACTCTCTGTTCTGTGTGAGCCGAAACGAACGCGAAAGCTCACCAATTATTAGTGAAATGAACGCTTATATTATTTTTTTTTTTTTCAACTTAAACGAAATCACTGGTGTTTGATTGTTTACACAGCCCTTCTCTAGTCAGAAGTAGACAATTTTCCTACTCGTTTCTGAATGTACCCTAAAGAAGATTTAATTTACTTTAAATTCAATTCAAGAAAAGGTATGTACTTCTCCAGGAATTTGGAAAATGTATACGGCGAACCCTGAAGGAAATGTAACTCAAATTCCTCTCCCGGAATTCTGAAACCCTAATGGAAAATGTATTTAAATATAATAAAGCGAATGAAATGTACCTCTCCAGGAACTATAAAAGTATGTATACAACGAATGAAATACATTAGAATATATGATTTAAAAGCATTCCCCATAGATTCCACCTAAGATCGATTAAATGTTGAATAAAGAAATTATTTCTTGAGTTTTTTTGTTTCCTTTAATTTCAAACAAAATGATAAGTATAGTACATAATTGGAGTGAGTTGTGTTACTCCGGGGGCAATGTGGATTTTCATATAATCCATAATTACTAAATAAAACACACACAAAGAACAAACACATGCACACACGCATACAGAGTAGTGGGAATATCAAAGTACATCAAATGTAAGCATTACACGGCCCAACTTTGGGCTCTTGGGACAAATACTGTTGGGAGGGCGATCCAGATCTTTTCAGACGCGCGGCAGCAGCTTCTCTTCATCGCCCGTCGTCTGTGCCGTTGTCTTGGGACCAGATCGGGACGGATCGTAGCCGTACATAAAGATCGAGGCGATGACTAAGGCAGCGCCAAAGCTGAACTGCAGGGTGAGATTAAAGTCAAAGATGTAGATGGAGGCCACGCAGGATATGATGATGGCCAGGGATGTGGCGAAACCCTTTAGAATGTTGTCCGCATACTTGACCACAACGGCCACGATGAGGCCGCCGCCGGCCTGCAGCAGCACCAGATACCACACAAAGAAATCGTAACCATGGAAGAAACCATGCTCGAAGATGCGACTGGCGTCGTTAACAAAGCACGTGAGCAGGCCAAATGGTATGCTCAGCAGACTGAGCTGCACGTTTACAATCCACACGGAGATCTCGGCTCCCTTAAGAATCTTCTCGAAGTAAATGCCCGCAAAACCGGACAGGAAGCAGGCACCCAAGGCGGACCACAATCCTAACATCCGATTCTGTTCGGGTATCGCACTCGACGACGATGCTGCACCGCCGCCAGTTGACGACGACGAGGAGGATGAGTCACTGCTGCCGCTCGGACTCGTGACAGTCTGGGCGAGTTGAACCAAGACAATGCCCATGACCAGCAGGAGCAGGGCACCCCACTGCGTGGTGAGCAGCTTACGGCGTAGGATGACCACGGCGAACATGGCCGTGGTGAGGATCTTTAGTTGATATGTGACCTGGTAGGTGGCCGCATCCAGATGCGAGGCCGACACATACAGCAGATTGTTCTGCACAATGTATACCAGCGAGGGTACGCACACCTTGAGCGTGTCCACGGGATTGGCAATGATCGTCCTGTGCAGCGAACGCACAAACTTCTGGGCATCCTTGCCCTCCTCATTGAATACCAGAAACAGGCATGTTATCAGCTTGGCAAACTCGGCCATTAGAACAGCTAGAAGACAAGAGCGATAAAAGGTAAACAATCAAGTCCAAAATAGAGATAAAGAAACAGGCTAAAGAATTCTAATTTATGACCAAAATAGAACGATTCGAATGATGTTGAATGCGCAGCAGTGTGTGCGTTACACAAGCGGAAGTACGTCGGTGGTTTCTTATCAAGCGCTTCCTCTAGAGCTCCCCATGCCAAACTCTTGTTCACTTCCAGCGCCTCTGCTGATCTGCTGATGCTTGCGTGGAATTGCCAACGTAAATGCTTTGCCAACATTCCATGCTGGGCAACAGCAACTCACCCGTTGAACTCAGGAAAATGTCGCCGGGTCTGGTCCGGGCATAGCGCATGCTGAGGCCCAAGATCGCATTCTGCAGCGTTAGCGTTAGGAGACTAATGTACTTCAGAGTGTTCGTGTTCACTGTACGATAAGAAATGGGAGCGGGCAACAGCATTATGACATTAATTATGAAGAGTTCGGATCCAACTAAACATATGTATATTACTCACTATGGATATTCATGGTTATTTCGGAAACGGTTTGCGTATGCGAGAGAGAGCAAACAAAAATATATGATAGGGTAGACCGGTAGACGCAAGAATAGAGTCGGAGCAAACAGAATACAGAATAGAATTGAATAGAATAGAATAGAACACAGAGCCAGCAGCCAGTTAAATCAACACCGCGAGCAAACACTGAGATCGATCCGGATTCAAAATCCGGGGTCTAGAGGAAATTTCTTTTCGTTTTTTCTGCCAGTCTTTCTGCCACCGAACCGTGCGTCGGTCAATGTGGTAGCGTCCTCAGCTTTGGGAAGAAGACACGTAAACAACAATTTGAAGCTTCAGAGCTGCCCATTCTCGCGGCCAGGGCAAGTTTTTATCGTTGGGCATTTCTGCTATGTGGTTGTTGTAATTGTTATTGTTGTGTTGCTGCTGCGCTGGCTGCGGCGGCCTCTCTTCCCCGATAACCGATTGCACAGCTGACGGAGCAGTGTATGCCGCCGTGTTGGCCATTCAGCGGTATTCGTACGAAATAAAAAAGGCTAAATCTTATATGAAGAAATCTATCAAATTAACTAGCTAGTCCACAAACTGTTTAATGTAAATTGATGCAAATTCTCAAAGTTTACAGTTTAAATTACTATTATAATTATATACAAAATACCATAGGCATACATATGTATATTTTTATTTGTTCAGCTTGTGCTGGTTTGGCTTGGTACCCACTACTTGCAGAGCACACAGCTATTTATAGCTGATACCTGTCATACCTGTCTCACAGGGCATGGTATCGATAACATACGTGGTAATACGTCTGTTTACCAAATTTTATTATTTTGACGGTAATTTTTAATACGCTTGGGGTCAAAATGCGCGAACAGCCACTGAAAGAGGTCACCCAGCTAATACATGCCATCAAAGTGGGGTAAGTGAGCAATAAACGCATGGTTCAAGTACAGCAGCTGCCATTTCCTCTTTGCAGGTTGGTGGAGGGCTCCTTCGGCATAACCAACAAGACATTAGACATCTTCAAATACATAATCATCAGCAAGAGCTGGAAGAATGCCGAGTAAGTATGGCTGCCTAGAGCTATGTGCAACTCTCAATTAATAAATAAATCCATTGCAGTGCCCTGATGCAGATTGTGCGGGCTCAATGCCGCATCTTGCAGGCGGCCCTGCCACAGGAGACTGTTACCTCGAACATAGCACGTCGCATCTTGAAACTCACCCGCGAGGAGTTCGATCTGCTGCAGGCCAAGGTCCAGCACTTTACAGATGACTCACAGGCCTCGCTGTCGCTCCACAAACTGGTCACCCAGACCAGCGAGAGTAATGTGAGCGTTGACTATTCGGTGCCACAGCAGGGGCTGCGCGAGGCCCTGCTGGATCATCTGCAGGAGGTGGAAACGGAGCTTGAGACCAGCTCGGAGAACATCTGCGTTCAGGCTGAAGAGCACATACACTCGTCGGAGATCATACTTACGCTGGGACACTCGCGCAGCGTGGAGAATTTCCTTAAGCGAGCCATCAAGAAGCGTCAGTTCCTCACCATCATTGTGGCGGAATGTGCGCCCGCCTGTCGTGTGAGTGAAACTTTAATCTCCTCTGCAAGGAGATCAGCAATTGATCTTCTCTTCTTTTGCAGGGTCACAATCTGGCTACCAGCTTGGCTGCGGAGAAGAATGTGGAGATTATTGTCATCCCAGATGCGGCCATTTTTGCCATGATGTCACGTGTCAACAAGGTCATCATTGGCACACACAGTGTTCTGGCCAACGGTGGCCTGAGAGCTGCCTGCGGTGCTTATACAGTAGCTCTAGCCGCCAAGCACTATTCCGTGCCTGTGATTGTCCTCGCGCCCATGTACAAACTGTCGCCACTGCATCTGTGCGAACAGGATGCCTTCAATATGGTCGGCTGTGCCGAGGATGTGATCCCATACGATTCAATACCGGCCCGCGAGGCCAAGGTCTACAGTCCCATGTTCGACTATGTGCCACCTGAGTTGGTCACGTTATTCATATCCAATACGTAAGTAAATTAGTTTAACATTTATTATTCAACAAGTAAATCAATCAATTTTATGTAATATAACCTACTAGCGGTGGCCACGCCCCATCGTACGTGTATCGTCTGCTCACGGAACTGTATCATCCCGAGGACTTGGAGATTTGAAATCGTTTTACACTTTGTTTGCCACACACACTCGACCAATAAAGGACACCCCTAATTATCTATTCTTGTATATTCTGGAGCAATTGCGTAAAGTCTGCCAGGCTGTCGGCATAATAGTCTGGTTGTGCGTCAACAGGAGCATTGAACATATCCTCTTTGGTGAGGCAGCCGCTCAGGACGAGCAGTGACTGATAGCCGCACGATTTACCGAACTGGACGTCTTGCACCAGGGTGTCACCAATGAAGATGCAACGTTTGGGGTCTGTGATCTCAAACATTTCTGCGAACATCTCCCCCAAAATGGGCGATGGCTTGCCCAGGAAGGTGGCCTCGCGCTGCGTATAGCGCTTCACATGCTCCAAGAAGTCAAAGAATCCAGCCACATTGAGGTTTTCAGCGAGGGGCATGATGACATCGCTTCCTCCCGCTATCAGCTGGCAATCCTCGTTCTGCTGCAGATGCCTAATGGCCTTAGCCAGCTCCACGTAGGACATGTCCAGGTGGATGTCGAATAGCACAGCGCCCACAGGCTTGTCAATGCTTAAATGATCTACCAGCGAGGCAGCTGTTAGATGTTCTTTGACTTGCTGCAAGGAAAGTCAATCAATAATTTACTCCACCACGAAAAATCGCACCCTCCAGCACCCATCCTCACCAGCGACTCAAAGTCGATGCCTTGCTTACGCAACGTCTCGTTGGCTTCCAACGACATGAGGGAGTAGACACGCTGCCCAGGCCTGTGCTTGTTTAGATAACGCACAATCGTCTTGACGGGATGCACAACGTCATCGTCATGGACATTGTTGGCTCCAATATGCTTAAACTTGGCCATGTACTGTTCATCGGTGCGAAAGCTGTTGTTCGAAACAAACTTTATTTGCTTGCCGGCCGATTTTAAGGCATTGACGGCAACTCCAGTGCCCGGTATCCAGCCCACCAGCATCCAGACAACGCCATCGCAGTCGCTGATCACCAAGTCAAAGGAGTCAATGAATTGACGCTGCTCCTTCTGGCTGAGTTCGAGTATATGACGTGGTGGAGCCATGGCTATATGAAGAATGCGGCAAGCGGCATTTAACGCTAACCGGCAGATTGAATGGAATGAAATGGATGCTGCTGCCCTGGCTTGCGCGCGCACCGCAATTTACTGGACGACTGAATGCCAATGCCACTGCCGCCGCGGCCATTTAACCTTCACCGTCACATTGACGATAGTCCACCGTAGTTGGCTGTAGTACGGCGTCGTCCGTCAGCTGTTCAGCTGACTGTATTGTAATTCTTTTATTACATGATTTAGCTAAATAGTTGATTGCCTTAGTGCCAGTGCCCCGTCTAGATAAGATTTCATATGTAAATAGGAAACGTCGGTAGTGTATGGTCTATGGTCTGTGCATGAGAGACGCGTGCATGGCCGCGGAATAGTCGTGGGCTTGTCTAATCTTCCATAGTGTATCTGCGGGAACCATTCGTACGTTTTTTTTTAATTCTCCAAGTTGGTCAACTGGTGCTAAAATATATCTATAAAACTATTTATTGCCCCAGAAGTTTACTGTATAAAATCCTCATAAATATTAATTTATTATGTTATCATTGCTTAGATTAGTTTTATTGGGAAAAGTCATAATAGGTCTTCTTTCGATATAATTAAATATAGAGTACTATAAACTATGGAAATCATTGGACAGAATCCAAAAATATTAATTAAAAATTTAACGTACTCCATAGAAGAACGAAAACTAGTTCGATATACACATATAACTCATCGATTGACAATCGATAATAACGAGATGTAATATTTGGCCCACAAACTTAAGGAAAACTTGTCTGCTGCCAGTTTTTGTGAATACAAAAAGCAGTAACATCCAACTTTAGGTGATAAGTTCTCCAATGAAAGATTTAACCGCAGGCATTCCAGAAGATTTAGATTATCTATGATCTATCGAAATCAAACTTTTGGCGCTAACTGACAGAAACAATTACCAATTCCTTTAACGGTATGCAATTAACTGTATTTAATTAAACTCATTTGAAGCGAAAACCCATTCGATATGTCTGACACCAGCCGATTGACAGTCAGTCAGGGGTCATGGCCTATCGATCGAAGAATCGTATTTTTGTTGCTTTTGTCTTGTTCCTTTGATTTGGCGCGGCCTGGCCTGGGCTTTCCACGGCACTGGGATTGGTGGGGCTTAGAGAAATTACATGCACAGACATATATAACAATAACAACCCCAAAACACGTCAACACCTTGACATTGATGGCTGCGGCATTCAAGCCACATTACGAGAGCCCAAACAGACGGAATTCGAAAGGGCGCAAAACGCAGAGGAAGCCGCGCCAATGGCCAATAATTCAGATTCACAAACATTTCAATTTGGCTGGAGGGCGTGCCACAGTAGTGGCCGACAGATAATTGAAACAAGACGGCAACGACAACGGCCACGGAACCAAAGAGGGAAGACCAGAGCCAGGCCAAAATACAAAATTGGAAGAAAGGCAAATGGGTTGTCGTCGTGCATTTGATATGTACGGGTATACTACTTGTGGGTATATCAAAAATCCAAATCGATTGCCAGCGAAGTTAGTTTAGTTAGGCGTCTCTCTGATAAGATACGAAACCCGAACCGAACCACAAATAGCACACACACTGTACTGGAGCAACTAGCCGTGATTACACAATATATCTATAGTCACCATGAGCACCATCAGCAGTGAGCAAAAAATCGCATCTGTGGCCAGCAATGGACTAGAGGCGACAACTCCTATAGCCGGCGGCGACTCCTCCAGCTGTTCCAATGGCGAGGAGCTAAAGATTCTTGGCCAGCTAAAGACCATCGAGCAGATCAACGAACAGCGCCGCATCTTTCTGAACAGTACTATTAGTGAGGAGACCTCATCTTTAGAGAAGAAAGACCCCAAAGACGAGGACAGCCAGCAGACGAAGGAGCAGGAACTGGAGAAGCTAAAAGTCGAAATGGAAGCGGAAACGAGCAAGCCTCAGCCTCCGAACAGTCTCGTACTGAACGTAAAATATGCCACGCTACCCAGCCCCAATGTGGTCACGCTACGTTCGCCAATGTCTCCGCCTCCAAAGCCACCCATGCTGAGTCGCACCAGAAGCATTGGCTCCGGGGATGGGCGCAGTCCGGTGACCAATGGATCCGCCGAAGCCTCGCTGTTGCGTCAAAGTCTAACAGAGACGGCAATCAGCGAAGCAGCGGCGCCAGTCGGCACGACAAATGGAGGAGCAGCAGCAGCTGCAACAACAACAGCAGAACCACCACCGACCGTGTCCGCTCGTCACTATGAGGGTCTCATCGAGGAGTTGCGCTGTCCGGGCTGTGCCGGCGCCATGAAGGCTCCCATTTTGCTGTGCAAGAGCGGGCACAGTGTCTGCGAGCAGTGCACCCGCATTCTGCTCATGTGCCCACTGTGCAAGGTAAATTGACGTCAGCGGACGTTCCACGTTATTGACTTATCGGTATCCCAAAATCTTATCTAGTGACGTACGCGGGGCGGGGCGGGGCGGCTCGGGGGATCGGAATGACAGTGGGAGCCACTTCAAACTGAATATGAAATAGCTGTAGATTGACATCATCGACAGCCGCATAGCGAGTGATCTTTTGACACATCTTTCCTTTCTTTTGCAGGAATCATTCACCAATTCACGCTCCCTGACCGTCGAGGCTCTGTGTGCCAAGGCCCACTTCGGATGCAGCCATGCGGCCGGTGGCTGCCAGGTGCGTATGCCGGTGGCCCTATTGCCCTGGCATGAGCAGCAGTGCATCTACAAGCCAATGAAGTGCTTCATGGGTCGGGTGTGGGGCGAGTGCAAGTGGCAGGGCAGGGAGGTGCAGTGGAAGGAGCATCTCGAGGAGCAGCATGCCGAAAAGCTGTTCCGCTCGAGCACCTCGGATCTGGTGTGGAACATGGCCGTGCGACGTAAGCCCCTCACGGGCTACTATGTCTTCCAGGCACACGACGAGATGTTCAACTTCTACGAGATCTACGACAAGCAGCGCATCCTCTTCACCATGACCTGTACGTCGAATCGGCGCGAGAGCAAGTATAACTATGCCTATGAGGTGACCCTGCTCCAGCCGGACAACGAGGCCCTCTCCATGACCCAGAAGTTCCCTGTCCACAGCGAGTACGATCGCGATATACTTATGGACGGCACATGCGTGAGCATTCCCCTAAACGAGCTATCGCGTTTCGTGGACCCCGAAAAGGTGTGTGTATCTAGAGGAATCCTCATTTGAACTGACACGATCTCTTCTTTTTAGCAGGTGCTGCACTATCGGGTGAGCGTGCTGGCGGTTAAGTCCCCGCGCCGGGCCAAGCCACCGCGCCAGAGCCTACCCGTCCCCATCGACTATGAGCAGACGAAGAATGCGGGTGTGAATGGCAAGAGTGTGCCGCCTAACATGATCATTACGCGCACATATAAGGAGGGCATGGGCGAGGTGGAGGTGGAGGTGGAGCCCACAGCCACCGCCGGCACACCCAATTCGGAGGACGATCCCAACGCGAACAATGGAGTGGAGCTGGAGCGCAAGTGGGGCACCCCTCAGCTGCACTTCAATCGGAAGTATCTGAGGAATACCCTGAATGACGCTGGAGGCCAGCAGGAGGATGAATTGCGTCCCCTGGCCGACGAGCGGCGTGGTCTGGGCGATGACAAGCTCTCGTTGTGCAGCAACAGCACCAGCTACACGAAAAAGGTCTCCGACTCGTTGCGCAAAAGCTTTAGGGCCCTCAAGGCGGACTTCATTGAGATGCGACCGTTTGCCAAGAAGTCGGCCAAGACGATCGATGGATCATCACCCAGATCATCGGTCCAGACCAATGGAGCCAAATGACCTAAGTCCACGCCAGCTCACATTTTTTCCATCTGCAATTCCGAAACTGCAATGTAAATATGTTTTTGCTTCCTCACATTTCTTGTGTGTGGTACTTCCATTCTAATTTAAAGCATGTATATATTCCAGAGTGATTAAAAGTATATCAAATAAAAATAGCTCCAAAATTGGTAGAAATATACCATCGAACATAAAGTTCAACAGTCTTTAAACAGCCACATATTATTCCCTTTTTAATCTTGCCTCCTTACACCACAATATATGCTGCGGAATTGGCTGCTATCTTTACGGCTCGCAAATATGTACATATGTACGCCCAAACCCAAAAACATCGATCCGCAATTTGCTCTCCCTCTCCTTCTTCCTCGTGCAGTGTAGCGCCCCCTGGCGGAGTGAGCGAGATATAACGACTGGATGGTAATTCGTCAGTAGGAAGAGAGACAGAGTGATATAACGTAATGCGCAGTATATAAACAGCTGGAATACTGGTCTTTAGGTGGAAATAGAATAAACGGAGTGCATAAGTTACAGAAATAATAAGATTACATACTATATGTATGCATATACAGACTGAGGTCGGGCTCGGCGGTCTGGACGCCCTGGGCCAACTAAGGAGCCGGGGCCAACAAAAATAAAGTAATTTAAAATAAATTAAAAACTAAATATTAGCCCGTGGAAATTAATATATTTTTTTTTTTAATTTTCATTGTGAGACCGCTCTTTTGTGGAGGACCCGGGGCGATAGCCAGCCTGTGCCCACATCATGCACTGATACCGGATAGTAGTTTTCTTTAAATTTATTTCGATGAAGCCCATTTAATGTACTGAAAGAATGCAACATGTGTACGCCATAAGGAGGCGGAAAAGTCAAGCAAAATGTTGGTGAACTACTGCTGTTTATGATCAGTTACTTAGATAATTATAATTCTCCTATGTCTGATATTTAAGATATATGTATTGTGCAACTCCGTCAAACTTCTTTGGATTGTTGATCCTTAAAAGTAATTATGTAATGAGTACGAAAACGTGGTATTTTTTAAGGACAGCTCAGGACAGAGTCCTAAATCTGAAAAGAGCATGGAGCCTTCTGAGGTAACCGCAAGACTATTTTAATAGACATTTAAGTAATCTCTATAGTATAAGACTTAAGGCTTGTCCCAAACCAATTCAGAAACCATTAGGATAGAGAACAAGACTGTTTGCTTTGGTTGACTCAATTTATCTAAAACTAAAATGTATTCAATTTACAGCCGCATCCAAGAGACTCTCCCACACTCCCGCCTGGAATTGTGGGGAGTGCTACAGCAGACCCTGCATTTCGTTCATGAACTGCATGTAGGCATCGTCTTTGGTGGGCGGCTTGCTGTGAGACTCGGACGGGGCATGGCCGGTATCACCCGTAATGTGTTTGGGTCGAGCCGCTCGACGTTGATCGTCACGTTTCACGCGTAACGTGGAGGGCACAAAGCGCGTAACATCCGCACTTAGATTTCTGCACATAAATAAAAAAATGGGGATATAAATCAGAATTCATATGCGATTATACGCTCTGCTTACCGGATTTGTGGTTTGGCGGTGATGGTGGTCACACCCTTGGCCGATTCCTTAGGCGGAGGAGGTGCCGGGGGCCCGCCTTGTTTGTTGTGATGCGCCATGCGGGGTGGCAGACCAGGCGGCGGTCCTGGCGGCATGCGTATACCCATGCGCATGGGCCCGAGAGCATGGGGCGGTCGCGATCCCGGTGGTGGGCCTGGTGGCATACGCATTCCAAACCCAGAGCCGGGACCAGAATGTGGATTTGGCGGGCGCATGGGTGGCGGACGGTACATTATAGCTGGCGGCCCAATGTTGTGTATTGGCGGTAGATGGGGGACCTGTGGTGGGGCCGGCACTGATGACGTTGGCGGCAGCGGAAGGGGTGGCAATGTGGGAGCTTTGGGCGGAGCGGGAGTCGTTATGGCAGGCACAATGGATTTGGCTGGCTCAGGCTTTGCAGCCGGCTCTGACATGTCCTCATCTTCATCCTCCTCGTCTTCGGGGTCGTCTTCGCTATCGCTGCTGAGGTTCGATTTGTTGTCCGAGTCACTGTCTTGGCTGCGCGCGGACATTTCATTCGCTTCATCGTCTTCCTCGTCAGGCGAGCCGCCTTCTTCATCCTCCTTAGCGAGTTTGCGATGCTTGCGTTTGTGCACATGCTCCATTTCCTTCATGAAGTCATCAATGTTCTGAGTGCTTGGCTCTGACGCTTCCTCCTTATCCTCCTCTTCCTCTTCTTCCTCTTCCCCTTCCCCGTCGTAGTCGGTATTACCCTCGGCGTCCGAGTCTAGTTCCGACATGGCAAACAAATCTGGCGGGGGTCCTGGCGGTACGCCCAGCCAATCCGTATCCTCCTCTTCGCTGGGCTTGTCTGCCTGGACTTCAACGGATATTGCATCGCTGTTTTTGGGAACTCCCGGTGGTGCGCCTGGTGCATATGGAGGAAGGGCCAGGGCGATAGGCGGTGGTGGAACACGCATGCCAACGCCCATCCCAAAGCCTGTGCCGGCAGGGGCTACGTTTGGAGTAGGACCAGGTGTGGTCGGTGTGACGGGAGCAGGCAAGGGAATCTCATCAATTTGAACACTCTGAGCGTGCTTGACGCTCTCGTAGTATTGCTGCTTTTTCATACGCTTCTTCTCGTACTCCACCTCTTTGCGCTTCAGCTCTGCCCAGTGCTCCGGCTCGTCATTGTGCTGCATGGGGCAAGGGAACAAAAATTTGTTGCTTTTTTGTGTACTGTTTAAAGGGAAAATCTTACATAGAGTCGCATCACGCGGTCAAAGGTCTCCTTTAGCTTCTTACGCTTGTCCCGCAACACTTTCTCATTGAGTGGCGACGGCTGCAGCACATTGTACTCTGTCAAGAGAGAATTGGAGCCACTGCATCATTTTGACAAGGGGCATACCATGCCTAAAAGAAACTTACCCATCTCATCGATTTTCTCCATCTCCTCGAGGATCTGGGATGGATCTTTGTTCTTAAGGACCGCTGCTCGTACCATTTGCCGCTGTTTTTTATTCTTTTTCAACTCTTTTTTGCGTGCCTCCTTGCCTGAAACATTTTGTGGGGGTTTGGGGTTACAATTTCCGATTGGCTAAAAAATCTTATCTGACTTACGCGCTTGGTCTGTGGGATTCATATATTTCCCACTTTTTGTGGTATTAATGGAACGGCGACCCATTTTGTATTGTTAATTTAACAAGTTTATTAAATAAAAAAAACGGAGGCAGCGTCTTTTAGTGGGGAGACAAATAAGCGCCAGTGCTAGAGAACACAAACATACATGAGTACTATCGATAAAATATATCGACTGAGATGTTTAACATCTTGACCCCATAAAAATGATTTCAATTTGATTTAATTTACCTCCGAGAAAATCGTTCACATGGTACATTGGAAACTGTCGATTGCCTGATCATTGTCTGGCCTAATCTAAATTACTATTATTTTTAAGCTTGTTATTGTAATAAACTTTAATATACCACAAAAAGAATAAAATCTACCATTGTTTACTAATATGTATGGTAAATTGGTTTATTCACTTCAAATTCGACATCAAAATATACCTAGAATACGCGGTATATGGCAATAGAGCCATAAAATAGACTAAAACAATATCTAACTAGTGGTACCATTATTAAAACACATGAGTTTGGTACAAAGATATCATACATTCATAATTAAACCTGTTGTGTAGTGATTTTTGAGCTACAAATTTGAATCATAGTTCCTCATACATATCATAGAAAAAAACCCCGCCAAATGACTAGCACAAGTATCGATAAATAGCTATATATCACCCTTTCCAGCACTGTTACTTCACTATTGAATGATGCCGGCAAGTCTCTCAAAGCAACAGTAAAGTAAATATGTCGCTTCAAGAAAATAACACTTCTTTGTCAAATATGCTTAGCAATTTGAAATTAAACGAGAATATTACCGAGAATAAAAGAGTAAGTTTTTCATTTGCCGTGTCTCCCTACACGGCACTTTCATTCCACCAGTTTCTGTCGCAGAAGAATGACGATCTCCCGTGCAAACTGCCCCAAATGGGCGAAGCTGGCAATAGTGACGACGAAAATACACCTAGCAGAGATAGCAGCAGTGTTTTTTTTGTTGATTCGGATGATTCGTTGAGCGCGGTCAGCTTCTTCCATTTATCCGAGATTAATAGCTCTTCAGAAGAGGATAACATCCTCATCGAAGAGACAGAACCTGAAGAGACAATCAGCAGAAGCAGTAAGAAAAATTGTCCCCAAAAATAATAATGTACAAGGCGTAGTAATTTTCAAAACAAATATAATAGATTCTAGTCTGGGCAACATGGATCAAAGATCTTCAAGAAAACGTGGGACATCTGGGGAATCACCCGCCAGTGGATCGGTAGAAAAATGTAAGTCGGGAGTAGGTATCTGAAGAATGATATAATATAGATGGATTTATATTCGTAGATCAGTCGGTGGGTCGTGCCAGCACCCCTACTAATCCGACAGTGGTAACCCGCAGTGGACGCGCCGTGCGCACTGTTCTGGATACCACATTTGATTACTCCTCGTCGCAGCCGGAGGGGGAAGACGAGTCGATTAGTTTTTCGATCGACAGTGATGATGACGACGATTATAACGTGGACCAGAGCCCCACGGAGCATAAATGGGTGGGTCGCAAACAGAGGCGCTTCTCCTATCAGCACAGCAGCAGCAGCGAAGCCAATAGCCCCAAAAGCGATCGACGTCTAATATATATTGATCTGAGCCAGTCTGTGGCGATTGTGGGGGACAACCCCGTAGCCGATCTATCGGTTGATGATGATCCGGAGCTCAAGACGAAACTGCACAAGTTCCTGGGACTTATTGCCCCGCGCCGGCGCCTCTACAATCCCATGGACAACTTTGACGATGACCCAGATAACTCTCCCCAAAAGGAGACTCTTCCAGTGGCCTCCAAGAGTCATCTAACTGAGACGACCACCTTATCGACACCCAAACGCCTTATTACGCCCATCACACCGACAAGCAGCAACACCTTGTCAATGCTGAACACATCGAAACTGTATATACCCACATTTCAGGAGAGGCAAGCTAAATTTTATGATGATCTGATTGTCCAGGTGAATTCCACCTTCATTGAGACACAGACACCGGCCTTCCTCAAGGAGCCGATCGATCTGAGTGGACTGCCAAGCGATAAACAGCGTGCGAGCATTTGCCGGCGCCACAATGGAAGCATTGCCTGCCTAGAACAGCATCCGCTCTTCTACGGATTCGTCGAATCCCTAAATCGTTAGTTAAATACGTTTGTCCTAAAGAAAAACTAACACTTTATTTCCACTTACAGCTCAGAATTCGATCAATATGTGCCATCCGCGGGCTTTGCCCTATCGCAAAGGTGACTTTGAGAAGTGCAAAGTGGCTCTGGCCAAGGTCCTATTTAGTATGTTCAATCATGCCATCTTTCACTGCGGCCTTCAGGCGAAAATCTATTGGAAAAATAGCATGAGTACTCCCTGCAGCAGCGAGCTGGGTTTCAACTCTTCAGGGAACCGCACTGCGCGTATTCTGCTGTGGAAGCACATCAATCAACCGGGCATGCTTATAAAGCCACTGCTGCATGAGATGTGCCATGTGGCGGCCTTTGTCTTTAACCGTGAGACAGGACATGGCGACAACTGCCGCAAATGGTACGCTGGCAAGCCTCATCTTGCTTCTCTTGTTTATCCCCTATCTCTTGTGTATCCTCAGGGCCTACCAAGCAAAGAGCCTGATACCAGAGCTGGCATTGAATAGTGACTGCGATGCCAGCTATAAATATTCCTGCACGCTCTGCGCCCGTTGCTCCTATGGCCTGGTAACGTTTGAAAACGAGGCGGAGCTACTCCGGTGTCAGTACTGCCAGTTTGAGGTGAACGTAGAGCGTTGGCGCATCACTGACACACAGAAAATCTGGCGTCCCAATCAGTTCAACACCCCATTCAAGACTTTTGTTCGTGAGAATTACCTGCTGGTCAATAATGTGGATACGCACAGCGCCAAAATGCAAATTCTAAATCGAAATTTTATGGACAGAGAAACCACATAATTTAATGATTCCTTTCCTATAGTTAATCTTAGCTAGTTTCAATGCTAATTATACACATATTTACCATTACATATCAATGGACGCCTTTGACTGAAGGTCCAAGTCGAGTCATGTACATTTTGAATATTTCAAGTGCCCAATCAAGTTTTAAATATAAACTGTGCGTTCACATAGTAATCTTTTATTTATGTTTTAGGACATCATGCCTTTGCTGCGCTTAAAAGCAGCTCCTGCCTTTCGATTGTGATTGGCACGCGATGATTTGTGCGCCTCCTTTTGGCCGCGGCTGCGTTGGGTCTGCTGCGTCTGGCCTTGTCCCTTGGGTGCCCCGCTCACAGCAGCACTCTGCTGTGCCCCACTTGATCCCCGCTGGCCATATTTGGCCATTTGTCGTTGTTGGTAGCGGGCACGGATAGCCTCCGGGTTCTCACAGAAGTCGGCGCCCCCACGGGACACCGTCCCCTTTTCGGACTTGCTATCGGAGCTATCGTCGTCATCCTCCTCCTGGTCCTGGATCTCGTAGGCAGCAGCGTGAGAGGACGCCAAGTGAGAGGCCGCCTGCATTCGCGCACGCAGGAGACTCACGGGCGGTGCTTGACCCTCGTTGAGGGCCTCATAGCTGTCATCGTACTCATCATCGTATTCTCCGCCATCGCCATCGTGGGTCGACTCTTCGACCATGGCATACTGCTGGTAGCGCTCCTTCAGCTTTTTCACATCCGTTTTGTCGTCCAGCAGCTGCTCGGCATTGCGTGGACCACCAGGCAGACCCTTGCCTTTCTTGATAATGCACTCGGGCTTATCCTGCGTAAGGACATCATAGCGATCGCCATCGCACACATTGAAGTGACGCACGCCCGTCTGACTCTGGAGCTTATCTTGTGGATCGGGTGGTACATATACCTTCTGCCGATCCATTTCAGCGAGATCCGGTGGCAGATTGTCATCTAAAATGGCTGCTATCGCCTGCTCGCTGTTCTCGTAGCGAGTGAGGAGGGAACGTATGAAGCCCATGCCCAGATCGGGCAGCACATCCAGCACAGCGCTGACCTCCAGATCAATGTCGCGCGTTGACCCATTGGAGGTGGCCTGAGGCAGTGGCGAGGTGGGCGTAGAGTCCTCCTCTTCGTCGCCGTCAAAAGAGACGTCCTGGCTGCTGTCCAGCTCATCGGCCATGACGCCACTGAGGCAAGTGCTCACAGCCTTCTGATAGCCAGATACCACAAAGTCCACCTTATAGTTTTTCCTGTAAAGAAGGTATATATTATAAATTCAACCGATTGGAGTCGGAGAGATTTACGTACACATTGGGACAGCGATTGAGCAGCATTTGCATGTCATGCTCGAGCGGATACTGTCGCTGGTAGTCCACCACAAACGTCTGGGCGGAGAGGCACTCCTGCAGCAGCTCCACCAACTGCTGGCCGCGTCCGCCTTGCAGCTGTGAGCTGATGACATCACGAACCACGCCAAGGAATTGTTGGCGGGTCTCGTTCAGCCAGCGCAGGGAATTTGCCTGGGGATTCACCATATAGATGTTCTTGTACAGCATGGGAACAGTCAGATCGTAGAAATTGGCAATACTACGAATAAGAAAGAGACGAATGATACAGAGAACACACAGGAAGAAAGAGGGAGATGGAATGTTTGGCACCTTTGCACCAGGCGAAGCTCTTCGATGGTCTCCACCAGCTCTGGACGTAGCTGCAGCAAGAGTCGCAGCGTATAGGCACAATCTAAGGCAAACAGCACCACATCATCGTAGGGCGTCTCCAGATCACCATCAATCGGCACTCCACCGCCTGCGCCCTCGCAGCCTTCGTTTTCCACTTGAATCTGCATGCTGAGAAAGGCACTTTCATAGAAGGCCACTGCCTCCTTCAGGTCCTTCTTGTACTCCGGCTGAATACACAGAACGCTGTCAAAGATTTGACTCAGCAGGGCCACATTTCGGGGCTCGGAGTCGCCCACGGCAATGGCCAGATCGAACAGAAGCGGCACAGAGATCAGATAGTTGCTATATAGGAGGCTACTGTGCTGCTGAGGGGTAATCCATTCGGAGGCCGATTCTTTTGCGGTGCAGAGACGCATCACCAGACGCACAACGAGTCTAAGGAGCTGCGCATACAGTTGATTGGCCTGAGCTATCTCCTTATCCTGTGCGGAATTATCACTGACATCGGGTTGTCTATAGTATGGATTGGCTCGTTGCAGGAATGTCACAATGGCAGCCATGGCCGACTCCTCGTACACCATATACGACCAGAATCTGTGCAGAGACAGCAGGAATATTTTCTTAGCTATGGTATGGATGTAAAGTGACGTTGAAATTCGAATTCTCACTCATGCTGGCTCAAGCCAAGCAGAAACTCCAAATCCTGACGGCAATTGTTGGCTGTAAATGTCCATTCCTCCAGGGCCGCTGCGGTCTTGAGCTTGCCATAGGAGCTCATCAGGCAAATGTAGCTACCAAAGGGCTTCTCTCGTCTCACCCAATGCTCATCCTGCAAGACGCCATACACCTTATAAGTAAATATGCAAGGAAATGACATTTTCTCACTCACCAGAGCTGGGACATGCCTCTTGACGCCATCCTGGCCAGAGAGGGCGAACTTAAGATCCCCGAGTGGCAGTTTATGTGGATTGCAATTGTTGTTGCTGGTGTCGTTGTCCAGCATGGCTTTTCCTATGCTTAGTTATCTATGCTAAACTATTTTCTTCTGTTTTGATGCCAGCAGATTTTTATTGAACATAGAATTTTGTGAACTTCATGAAATTGTTCAAACACATCAGCAGCGCATGGAGCACTGAGCATAAGGTGAGGTCGTGTAATCAACATTTTTCGACATCGCGTCCCACTCAGTTGGATCCACGTTTATCTGTCACCAAATCATCATATCAACTGAATCGATTTAATTTGAATTAAAGTGTGCTTTCAACTTGTAAATTAACTTTTAAAGTTTAAGTGCGTACTTCAAAATAATAATAATATTGTAAAAACGGGTAAATAAAGAGCCACCCTAATACCCCAATTTTAATACCCTATTTACACTAGTGGTGACAGAAAGTTGAGTTATGGTTGCGTTTGTTAATAATAATTTGTTTGGTTTATAAAATTTTGTTAGAAACGTACGTATCGTCAAGTATCGATAGGTAACTCGATATACACAAGTATCGAACTACATTTCGGCGCTGTCATTTGTATATATATTCCCCTCATTATCATAATATAATTTTTGAATTTAAGCTTATCGCTATCTAGTTAGTGCCTAGTTACAAATATTTTACTCCCATTGGGACATGCAATGAATAGTTGCGACTTAACGATGAGAAATACGACTTTCGATTGGATTCAGTTAGGGTAGTCGATGTAGATAAACGAACTAAATATAATTAGCTTAAAAGCGTAATTTTCCAAATATTTATCATACGTAGCAACTCTGAAACTACCGCAAACATAGAGGCGACAAAGAACCGTTGAATTTTTCTGCATGCGTGTGTGTGTGTGTGCGCAGGACCGATGTTTAATTTCATGTCATGTCTATTTTTACTGGCTTAAACATGTGGCAGTTCGATGAGGTATGATACCTAAACCAAAGACCGCCACGAGTTTGTATACGATTGTCTTGTTTCATTGCCAGGGCAAGTGTCACATCTGCCAGCGTGTATTCTGTTGCGGTAAATGCCGCAATAAGCATCAGTTCAAAACCCACGCCATTGCAGTGAGAGAGCCGCTTGCTATGGCTAATGCTATCGGCATAGTCGAACATAAAATGAAAATGGAGTCGGGACTGACTACTATCTACGTGTTCTGTCCGATATGCGAGCGCAAGCCCCTTGTGCTGTGTGAGGAAATCTATGCGGAGCTATTGGCGCACATCGAGACCGCCCACCTACCGCTGCGATGTCGCAAGTGTTTTCGCAACTACACGAAGATCAACGATCTGCAAGAGTTCAGCAAGTGCGTGGATATGCGACAGGACTGCAGTGGCAGCAGCAGCGATCTAACTGCCAATACGGAATCATCCAAAGTGACTGTAAAGCAGGCGCTGGCTATGGTACCCGCTTCGGGTGCGCCAATGTGCACCACCATCTCCACCCAGACCTCGCCGGGCTTGACGCCCATTTCGTTGATCAATATGCGCTGGAAGGCCAAGAGTCGTGTCACCCACGACGAACTGATAGGCGATAGTGTCTCCTCCATCAGGAATATCTCATCCATCAGTAATGGATCATCGATTAGGCGCAGTATCGGTCAGCTGGCAAACCTGCATGAAACCGTAGAAAAGGGGAAGATAATTCGATCCACTTCAACCCCCGTCCAGTTGGAGTCGATGTTTGCCAAGCCCAAGGAGCCGCTCACCTTCAATGCCTCCAATGGGGGACACGTGTCGAGCATCTATCAGGAGGAGCCGAGCCCGGCCCTTGAGGGAAATCCGATCCAGCAGCAGCTGCAGCAGCGTGCCTGGAAGGTGGGGGCTCGCAACAAGATAAGCGCTGTCACCCCACTCCGACAGGTCATGTCCAAGAGCATTCAGAAAGCCTTTGTCGAGCATGGAGCAATGCTGGTTCCTCCCCCGACCGGCCTTATCCAGCGGCGAGTTCGTCTCGATCTCAGCGATAACAATAGCTACTCGGCCGATGGGGGAGCAGCTGGATCATCTGCTTTAGATTTGCGCCTTTCGCCCGTCGTTCGACGAACTCAAAGTGAGAGCTCTTCCTCGGAGACGAATTCCTTGTCGCATCCTCATGAGGTTTACAGGAGGCCATATCTGCTCTCGGCCCAAAAACTGACCACAGAGTCGATTATCATTACCAGGACCATGCCCTCGAGCATTGGTGAGAGTAGCGGGTCCACCGTTTACAATTCCTGCGAGAGTGTGGAGATCATCCGATCCACCTCGGAGTCGGCGGAGGTTCATGTGCCGCCCATTACACCAATCACCAGAGTTACTGGCGCTGCCATTAATAAGAAGCAAATTAAATTTGAGACACCGTACAAGAGCCAGGAAGTAGCCTTCCAGAATGGGGAGGAGGACAGTAAGGATACATTCTACACTCCGAATGCTGGCACGCCGGAGCGTCTAGAGCGGCGTAGGCAGCCGATTGTACCGCGCCAGATAAGCGGGGAGTTCTCGCCCGCCATCAAGAAGGAGAAGTCTATGGCATCCATGTATCGCAGTTCACCGCCACCGGAACGTCTCAGAGCTCGTCCGCCGCTGCGAGATTGCTACAAGCTGGGAACCTTCAGTGGGGTCCAGGACCTGCCAGTGGGTCAAAGTCCTGGGGTGGAGGAAGATGAAGATGAAGAGGTCTTTTTGCCAACCAATGCCTCCACACGAAAAGATAAGAAGCAGGATCAGGGCACAGGACGCCTCTGGTCCATAATGAGCTCCATGATGCGACTGCCGGCCACATTGCGAGGCGACAAGTACGACAAGGAGAACAATGGATCATCTGGCTCCCTGATCAGACGTTGCGCCTCGATAGCAGGCTCTCTTGTGCGCACTTCGACGCAAGCTACGGATGATGTGCAGCCCTTGAAGCGGAAGCGCACTCAGACACTGGATAATCAGTATTACAATTCCATGTCGCCGTCCAGTTCGTCAAAGCGGTATCGCATCCGGCCCAGGGAACCAATTGAGCGGATGCGCCAGACCTAACTAATAGTTTTAAATATTGTGTTTCATGTTTCTTTTTATATTCAAATAAAAGTCTTGTGTTTTTGCATGTTCCGTTATCCTGGCAGAGTTGCCCGACAGTTAGTACACACAGCGAAGTTGCCATATAGTTGGAATAATTTGTTACACTGGTATCCCAGCCCTGGGAAAAGTCCAGTTACAATTAAATAAACAAACCCAAAACATTTGCACCGATATTTGATCAAAATGATGTCCACAGTTGGCGCGGAAGATGCTGGCAAGTCGTCCCCGACGGCCAAGCCGGATGCCAATAAACTATGGATACACTGCAATCGCTGCTTCGATCAGTTTGCCCTCAAGAGGCACATGTTCTTCTTACTGGCCTGCCAGCATGTGAGCTGCGAGAAATGCGTGAAAGCCTGCCTAGGACGCACGCCCAGCGATGCGCCCATCTACACGTGCCCCATCTGCCACAAGAATGTGCGCGGCCGGCAAATAAACAACTCGATGCCCAATAATCTGAAGCGATTGTTTCATCCGGAGCCGTGGAATTTGGCCCTTGATTTCGTAGAAACATTCCAGCGAACCAACCAAAAACATTTCAATAAGTACAAGGAAAAGAAGGTAAACAACTTATCTAATTACAAAATTACCTAAAATGTATTAATTTCAGTTCAGTTTAATTGCTTGTCTTTTGTCCATAACAGGAGAAGATTATGGACAAATTAGACAAGGACATAGAGCTAGCCCAGTTGGTATGCCAGAAGCATTTTCATGAGCAACAGACGCTGCGCGTGGAGCGGAGAAAACTGACGCTACGAATGCGTCAAATTAAATTGCAGGTGGCAAAGCAAAAGGAGGCGGAACGCCGGTAAGTCTTTGACAATTAAGCGAAACGAAATTCCATTTTTAATCGTTCTTTAGTTTTCTCATGTCCAAGCGTCGGAGATCAATGGAAGAGCATACGGGACCCGCATCGGTCCTGGCGATCGACCCACTTGATTCCAGGGCCCCTACCTGCTTTCGGAATCGTATGCCACCGCCGCAATCGGCAGCTGCAGAAAATCGTAGGCAGCAGATCACCAGCTTTGCTCACGAGTCAAATAATTCATTCGATCTGTAATTGTATGTTTAGTGTCTTCCCCAAATTTGATTTAGTAATGGCCAATTGTTTTAATTAAATTGAAAACGCAGGTTTTTTGTATTTTCGATCTCTCAAATCCTACTTCCGTGCATCGCTTATTCCACTGGGTTGCTTTCATAACCTTGTCAGTCATTCACTTTCAAACAATTTGCTTTGGCGCGCAGCTCTTGCGATTATCCAATCGATAGTATCGCTAGGCGAACTGCTTTCTTCAAATCGGTTATTGGCTATCTGTTTCGGCTTTTTTTTCAGCGGCTTTATTCGAGTTGTTCACCTTTTGCATATAGGGAAGTTGAATGGACTTAGTTCTTTTTTTATCGGTATACTTCTGAGTGTCAGTCCGTATAATAAGTCCGCGGTCAAACTGGCAGTTTATACACAATGTCTAATTTACGCACTCTTTATATTAGTTTTTAATTTCGTCAAACAGATCAAATTATGTGTTCAGGACCCTCAGGTCCTAGCTAGCTGGTAATATTCAACCGAATATCAAAATCAAGGCATATGATGGAATAAGAATACAAGTAATTCGTCAGTATATTTACGGTATATTTTGAAACTGTGACGTCTATTTCGATATATTTCTGAGAGGCAAAACCAGGCAAGACATATTGCAAATTGCCGTGTTGCCTGTTGTCCACACCCTCTTTTTCCTTCCATTGTGTAGAAAATGTGAAGTGACCGTGTAGTAACCGTGTAGAGTGTATTATTGACCATAGTTTTTTGTTTTGAAAACACATTTTGCTTGCTTTTTAAATAAAATAGCAAAAAAAAGCAAAAGAAGTCGTTGTGTGCGTGGTATTGGAAAAGCATTCGGATTATCCGACAAAACGGATCAATTAAAATAAGAGAAATCGCGATACAATGATGACGGCCAAGGCTGGGAGCGTGGTGATGAATTGCCGTACCTGTACACGAGCCTGCAAGCTATATAAATCGCTCCAAGACGAGATCGAGATTGGTACCGAAGGCACCACCACCCTGGCCAACATGCTGAAGTATTGCTCGAACCTCTCATTTGAGCCGGAGGACGGCGAAACGATGCCGCAGCACATATGCCAGAACTGCCTGCAGCTCCTGGAGCAGGCAGTTGCATTCAAGCGCATGGTTATTGATTCGGACGAACTTCTGCGCCAGGGACTGAATGAAGCCAACGACGCCTTCGATGAGTACGTCATGGTTGAGATGCTAACCGATGTGCAGGGGGGCAGCAGCGCCAAACAGGGCTCCTCCACGGACGAGTCGTCGTCCGCTATGCTAGAGAATCCTAGCGAACTGCAGCAAGTCGAGGAGGAGTTCGTCATCGAGGAGGTGGCCGAGCATGAGGAGCATGTAGAGGAGGAGGAGGATGAACAGCTAGCAGCCACAGCCGAGCATTTAGAGATGGAGAGCGTCCATGAGTACCAGCCAGCAGAAATCGAATATGTGACCATCAAGAATGAGTTCTGCTCGCTTGACGGCGATGAGGATGACATCGAAGTGATGGACGAAACGACAGCCGATATGCTCGATGACCAAATGATAGTGATACGCTCCGAAGACGCCCTCCTAGAGGAGATCGGCGAAGAGGGACTGGACATCGTAGAGGAGGAAACAGAGGAGCATTTGGTAAGTGCAACCCCCCATCCCGTAGAAACGTTACTTTGCATCCAAAAACTATCCAACAGACTTGCGAAGAAGAGGAGGTCGAGGCCGAGGAGGCAGACTACCAAGATGAGTCCCTGGATTCGAGCCAACAACCCTGCGAGCCGCTACCGTATGTCTGCAACGAATGCCACAAGTCTTTCCGCCAACAGTGCCGGTTGAACCAGCACATGCGTTCCCACATAAACGAAAAGCTGTACAGATGCGAGGAGTGCGGCAAGAAGCTGAAGCATTTGCGCAACTTCAAGGAGCACATGCTTACCCACACCAATGTCAAGCCCCACCAGTGCACCATCTGTGGAAGATTCTATCGCACCACATCTAGCCTGGCCGCCCACAAGCGCACCCATGCAGAGGAAAAGCCACACAATTGTGATCAGTGCGGTCGCGGCTATGCCGCTTTGGATCATCTAAGACGCCACATGCTCACGCACACTGGAGAGCGACCATATGCTTGTGATTTGTGCAACAAAGCCTACTTTGATTCCTCATCGCTGAGGCAGCACAAGGTTAGCCACACCGGCGCCAAGATGTTCACCTGTGAGATTTGCGGCGTGGGACTGTCGCAGAAGTCCGGCTACAAGAAGCACCTGCTTGTCCACTCCGGCCAAAAGCCGCACAAGTGCAACATCTGTGGTCGTGCCTTCACATTCACCAGCAACCTCAATGCCCATGTCCGCTTGCACTCCGGCGAGAAGCCATTCAAGTGCGAGATCTGCGGCAAGGCATTCCCCACCAAGAAGCGACTGAACAGTCACCTGCGCGTCCACAACAAGGAGTCGTGCCACAGTGGCACCACCACCTCCGTTGTCAGCTCTGCGGCAGTGGGCATGCATGTGACCAATGATCTCAACCACCGTCATGGCGGTGAAGGAGGAGGATCCTCTACGGTCATGCATTTGGCCGACGTAACTGACCAAAAAGTGTCCAACTCCAAGGTTGTGGTGGTGCTCTAGGCCACGCAGCAGCGGCAGGGACGCTAAGGGGAGGGATACGACACTACTGGTTTAAGGTTAGCCTAAGAATATCTACAAATATATATAGACTATATGTATATCATGTATAAAACTGCGGATAGTACTCGTAGAGAAGAAACTGGAAAGGGTAAAAGTAAAAGGTGTATATGCACCAGTTTTTGTTTCTGTCATGATTCTGCCTTTTATATGTATGTACCCCTTTTAAGTTTCATTAGTCATAAAGACGAACAACGTCAACCATCAAAATTCGACTAACAAATAAAAAAAATAAAAAATCGACAAAAACGTATTTTTCATTTAATTTTAATTTCATTTAGTTAAATCAAACAATTTATTTAATTAGTTAAGTAAACTTTAAAAATAAAATTACAAAGATTATATTTTTAATTAATTTAATGTTAGCCATATGTTTACTATGAGATCTTTTTTTAATGCCGTCGACTTTCGGCTTTATTTAGTGTATGATATATTTTCGCCGAGTTTATGATCTAGCCATTAGGTTGGGTAAAGTACTAAAGTATTTAGAGTATTTAAAAAGTAATTTTTAAATGCCGTGGTATATATTTGTTTATTTGAAGTAATCTGTTATTAACTGTAGGTTTTCTGTGGAGGGATTTTTGAAATTTTGCTTTATTTTATTTGGCTTACTGGTCATCTTTTTCTATATTTTTGTGTGTTTTATGTTTATTTTAACTTAATCCTAGTACTACTAATTTTGAATGCACTAGTCACTCAAATTTTTGAGTAGCAATTGCTTAGTTTTTAAATTGATATAATTTATTTTTATATTCATGTCTTTATTATATATTATATATTAGGTAGAGAATTGGCCTTAATATATGTTTTAGAAATAAACTATATAAATCGAAAGTTGATTGTTTAATATGACAAACGACAAACGATAGCAAAACGTTCGAGAGAGATAAGTGAAAACCTGTACACCTATACAGATATTCAAGACAATTCGGGACGAGTCAGTCAAGGATTAGATTGGTGAAGAGTGATTGCCAGGACAGACGATTCGATTCGACTGTGCCCTAAATTAAAGCAATGCTGAAAATGATTGCGAGAGCTGCTCAGAAGCCGCTGCTGGCCAAGGACAAACGAAAGCGACATATCGAGAGAGATAAAGGGCGAGAGCTGCTTAGATGATGCTGTTAGCAGCAAGCTCTAGGCTTTCGGTAGAGTGCCCATAGTAGAGATTTACTTTAGACTGGCTTCGAATTATAGAGGACTAATATCGAGGACTAGTTAGGTTACCCAGGATTCCAGAGGAATTACCGATGTAATCCCCATCCCCAGTATGGCGTGCCACCACTCAGATTTATGCCTTGTTTCATAAGCATTAATATTGATTCTGTTAAGCCGACTGCCACTTTTCCATACAATTAAAAGTATAGAAAATATCGAAAACTTCAATTGATAAAAGTTTCAGAGAAAAACCGGGTCAAATGTAGGTATAAGCGGGTTTTTATATAGATGAATGTTTATTACATATTTACATATATATGTATGT
This sequence comes from Drosophila miranda, assembly GCF_003369915.1. Classification (NCBI taxonomy): domain Eukaryota; kingdom Metazoa; phylum Arthropoda; class Insecta; order Diptera; family Drosophilidae; genus Drosophila; species Drosophila miranda. Next base: position 8,025,870 of record NC_046673.1, read on the forward strand.
ATGTATCTCTCTACGTCTTCGTCTTTGGTGTTTGTTTTTTTTCTTTTTTTATTTGTTTAAGTGTAACTATTATATTATTATTATTATTATTATTAAGATAACATTTGCCATACAACGAAAACAAGCTATGCAATTCATTGAAAACAAAAACTTTCGCTTGATTTGTTCAATTACAAAAAGAAGACCATTTTTACTTGCAATTTCCCTGTCCCCAACCCAAAATCTCTAGACATTCTATTCGGTCGGCTTGTGTGCTTTTTGGGGTTCATTTGGATTTAGTTTTGTGTAGTTTAATTTGTCTTTCTGGGTGTCTGGGATGATTTGGGGGTGGGGGCGGTTCTAGCGTCCCAGAAGGTTGCGTGTCCATTGCTTGACCATGGGCTTAGCCTTAGCCCTCTCAATACGTTCCTCCTCCTGCATTTGTTCGGCCAGCTTGCGCTGATTCTCTCTGAATTGACTGATAGGATCCTCAAACTGTCGATAATAGTGCAGGGTTTCCCTCACATCTTCCACGTCGTTTTGGGCAATAACTAAACGAGAGAAATAAACCATTAACCAGAGAGGAATAAAAACCCGAGTGGGAACTTACTCTTTAGAAAGGCCACCAGATCGAGGAGCTGGGTATCATCGTCGTTCCCATTCCAGCGAGCGATGCCGAATGTGTTATCTGGATGCATTTTTGTGGCATTGTGGTCCCAATCAACCACAATCACCTGCCGCGAAAAGCGAAAGTAGGTCTCATCATCCATTTCTCATCAAGTATTATCGGGAGACACTTACCTTTCGCAGGTCACGATTCAAATTGTTTAAATTCTTGACATGATGGCCATCGACAAAGTGCGTGGCATCGCGCACCAGACGATACATGATATAGCCATGCGGATCGAGGGCGTCTAGAATGGGGAACACCGTCATGCCCTGTTCGGCTGTGAAGACAACGATTTCAAATTCTTTGGCCAGTTCGGACAGGAAGTGATCGACGCCGGGCCGCTTCTTGAAGCGCCAGCCAGTCTGATATGTCCAATCGGGATGCACCAAAACGTCCTTCATCTCGAGGACAAGCGTATATTTTGGCTGTATATATGGATGCTGGAGAGGATCGGGCAAGAGCTTGTCACGCGACGGCTCTTGTATCATCTTCTGGTAGTAGTGCAGTGATTTCCACATGCGTTGGAAATACTGCTGTACCATGGGCTTGTGTGTGAACTCATCCTCTATTGTCAGGCCATTGGGATCCACATCGGGCTTGCCAAACTCATAGAGGGCCCACAAACCGCCGACAATGCCGCCACCACCAAACACGGCAAAGCTAATAAAAGCATCCACGTTTAGAGGGAATGTTCAGGGTATTCCTTTTTAGTTTTTGCGGTTACGTACCCCAGTTTCATGCGTTTCCAGGCGCGCTCGTTCTCCTTGGTCTCCTCCTCTTCGCGCTTCTGACGCTCCTGCTCTTCGGTTTTGTTCATCTCAGGTGCTGTTTGGGGAAATAGCTTCGACAGTAATGAAGCATTTTCGGCGTCGCCAGCAGATGGAGCAGGTTCCTCTTCTGTAATGTCACATATGTAACCATGAATCAATCATCAAAGGGTAAATGGTAGAGTTCCCAATTGTACTTACTGCTGGCTGTGCTGCTATAGTTTCGCACCGTGCACAGAGCACGAGGAAGAGCCGACATAGTCTTCTGATGATTACCCAATATGCGTTGAAATGCTGTGAGAACGGGCGGTCGCGCTCCTTTAGCTATACGCAAAATTTGGAAAACGCTACCCGGTGCCATGTTTATGCCAATCTAATAGTTTTACCAACAAAAATTCTATTACAAATTTATTTTCTGAAACGATAAGCCGGCATACCGATGAAAAAACGAACTTAGCCCACTTAAACCCCCTTTATTTAAACATTGTAACAGCTTGGGTTAAACCGCGGAAAATAACACTAATAATAGTAATAATAATTAATCTTGTAGGTCCATCATATCCTTTATATTTGCTTACAAAAATTACCACGATATCTTTCACCAGAACTGTGCTAAAATTCTTCAAGTTTCACTGGTCGGCAATGTGTTAAACTTTTTCTGTCCATTATCGAAGATCTTGTTCCACGATTTTGATATTCGGCTTAATATTGCTAGCTAGCTAGGACATTCAGCCCTAAGCACATAATTTTATCCGATTGATGAATCAATTTTCTACAAGATATGTTAATATTAAGTTCTCCTTGTTATTGGATTGTGTCTAAAATAAGGTAAAATAAGAAGGTTAAAGCATAAAACGTAAGTGTGTACGGAATGAAACGTAAGTGCTTATGGAACGTTACGTCATTGTTGCTGTTCCACAGGTATACGCTATAGACATATTTATACCCTATTTCCTTCAATTAATATTACAATTTTGTTTTTCAAGCTGATTTAAAATATCACTGATAACATTTTCTCAGATTGACATGTCTTAGACCATTTATGGATTTTATTAGTTTCCTATATTAATTTATATCTCAATCGGTAGGAACACCATAACCTGAAAATTTCGTTGAAATAGCTTTATAACAGAGACTGACTAGCTGCTGCATCCAATGGAGCCTGGGATGACAAACATGTCCTCGACTCTAGAATATCCTCTTCCCTAGGGTATGGAGAGCAAATCCCAACAGCCGGCTTTCGAATCTATCGACTGAATACGATATATCTTTCCAATCAGCTGAGAGCATAGAAGCGCGATCTGGCAGCACAGGACGCTGCTGCTGTTTTTTGTCCCTTGAAGGAAAATATAAACAAATCTTGTGCACAAAAGGTGAAATAAGTAAAAAGATGTCATCGAATGTGGTATTTCGATCCGGCACTCGCGTTGCGCGCACATGTCGTGTGTGTTATGTCCCCTCCCCGAACAGCTTCTCTTTATTCAAGCCAAACAGGATATGTGGCCAAATCACAACGCTGGCCATGGTCCTTAGCTACTGCGTTAGCGTGGATGTGCTCGAGGAGGAGGACTTTATGCCGGACCACATATGCGGCAGCTGCGCAACGAATCTCGAGCAGGTCATGGAGTTTAAGCAGAAGGCCCGCAACATAGATCAGTTCCTAAGGGAACGTCATGAAAAGCGCTGTGCCAGCCTGCCAATAAATGGGGTGAAACTGAATGAACAGCACGCAGCAGAGCTCAATAATGATCTGGAAATAGTCGAGGAGGAACAAGAAGAGAGCAACGTGCTAGTGGGTTGCGACATTATTGAGGAAATGCCTGAAGATGATATGCACATGGCAAGCCACATTCCAGAAGATCTATACGAGGTTGTCGAAGTGCAGGAGCAGCAGCAGCGGGAGGAGGAGAAGGAAGAGGAAATAGAGGAGCTGGCTCAGGAGGACACCAGTGAGGAAGAGCAGCAGCCAGCATCAACCGCTGCCCGAACCAGAAGACCAAAGCCAATCTCCGATCTGCTGCAGTGTAAGGTGAGAGCCTGAAAAAACAATAAAGAAGTTGTTTTCGATTTGACTGATTTTAAATCTGGCTGCAGATCTGCAACAAGCAGCTGAGCACATCCAACTCGTTCAAGTACCACATGCAGCTGCATGGCGATGCCAAGCCCTTCGAGTGCACGATTTGCGGGGAGTCATTCAAGACACGCAACGCCTTTGATGGGCACATAACGACTCACGATCCAAATAATCCCAATACGTGTAACATATGCGGTAAGTTCTATCGGCAGGCCTCGTCGCTGCGCACCCACATGCTCGCCCACAAAGGGGTCAAGCCATACCAGTGCACCCTATGCGGCAAGCGGCTCACCCAGAAGTCCGGCTACAAAAAGCACATGCTGACCCACACCGGCGAGAAGCCGCACACCTGCGACATTTGCCATCGCTCCTTCCGCTACTCGAGCAACCTCATTGCCCACAAGCGATGCCATAGCCAGGAGAAGCCGCACGAGTGCCAGGTCTGTCACAAGCGCAGCTTTGCCAACAGCTCCGATCTGACACGCCACATGCTGGTCCATTCCAACGAGCGTCCCTTCAAGTGTCTCGATTGTGGCAAAACCTTCAAGCGACAGATATCCCTCAATGTCCACATGAAGTCGAAGAAAACAGCGGCCATGGAGGAGTCGTCTCTGGAGTACGACGAGGAGAACTAAAAGCGTTTATCATGTTAATTTGTTAATTATTTTTAGTTATTTTTTAATTATTTTTAATGACAGTTTTTTTTACGTTACACGAGATAATGATTAGGTTTTTAGGCCGAAACCATCTTTAAAATCTGCGATAAAAGCCCCTAAAATTCTTTGTATAAATTCAAAAACCCAAGAACGTTCCCACCTTCTTCGCGACCTTCTGGATCAATTCCTTTGTGGTGACTCCAGCAGCCTTGATGCGTACCACCAAGGACCAGGTGTTAACTGGTCGCAACTCCGAAGAGGACTCCCTCCTTATCAAAAGCTTTTTACACTCAGAACTGAACCATGATCCCAGCGTTGTCCAATGACTACCTAAACTTTCTAGAAAACGATCGGTTAGAGCTGTGCCGTATCTACCTCTTCATATATCCGGTACTCAAAGAGTATAGCAGTACATATATTAGTTTTGTGGTGGAAGTAGACGTGTGTAACACCCAGAAGGAAGCTTCCCGACCCCATAAACTACATGTTGTCTTGATCAGAATCAATAGCCGGATCGATAAAGTCGTGTTTGTCTGTCAGATGAATATCTGTGGCATCCACAATTTTGAATACACGAGAAAACCGAAAGCAAAGAATCATAGAGAATGAATCAAAGAAACTGGCATATTCTAGAAATCTGGATCAGGTGGATTAGATCGTTCTAAAAGGAACAACTAAAATTGCAGTGGATACCCAAACCCCTTCCACGAGCTAACTCATTCCCTCTCTCTCTCTCTCCCACGCACTCTTTCTCGTGCCGTGTGCGCTCTCTGGCGGAGGGAAGCGTGATATAATGGCTAGGGAGAGAGCGACATGTATAGTGGAAAAAATGGAGCAAAATGGTAAAAAGGGGAACAGATAAAATATTCTAAAGTTTGAATCATCTTTTGATCTTTAGGTGGAAAGTAGATAAACGATGTGCAAGAACCAATAGTAAAGCATATCAAGCGGTCGTCGTTCCTCTCTTTCTTTCTTTGTTCTTTTCATCTCTCATGACAAGTGCGATCAAAATTGAGAAATATTTGTATTACAAATTTGTTGTTATATTTTTTTAGCAGGTTTTCTGCTACCCATAGTGGCAGCTTAACCTCGTTATAATTTATCATACTTACAACATTTCTCATTTCTGCATCGACTTTACATCGACGATGTACATGTGTGTTTTTCTAGGATACTTTGCAGTTCCCCTGGCCCTCCGGCTGAAAGGGAGGCACCCGAATCGCTGCGTTTGATGAAGGCTCGTTCTCTCCAAAAAAAAAAAAAAAAAAAAGTTCTAAACAGGGAGCTTCTTCTGGGGTGTTGGGATTCTCTTGGGTCAGCGCCTTGACCACTACGGCTTATGTGTAGATCGGTAGTATGCCATTCTCCACCTCCAAAATGAGCACAGGCGCTGCAGTGGTATCTACCAATGAATGCTATGGTGAGCACTTCCCAGTGTAGGGTGTTTCCGTCCTTGGTAGCTAAATGCATATTAATAGCGATGTTTCCGAACAATGCAACTGCAAGTTAGACGATTGGCCCCGTCGTCCATCTCAATTGATTGACCCGATTTTAGTTCGAACTTGATAGTACCCATGGGAGCGGTATAGTTTCCAGAATGCGGGCCAAACTATAAATGCGAGTCCACACTCGTCAGCCCCTATAGAGGTACGAAGGCCCGAGATGCCATGGACGATGCTAAATGCAGCTGCCAGCTGCTGGATAGAACAGACAGCGATAAGCAACAGATTTGAGATAGCTCCAGAAAAAAAAAGTTTTTAGTTAAAAATTCAAATTTAAAGGTTTTTTTTTTTTTTAGGTATTTATTCAAGATTTAATATCTTCGAAAGCGTAATTTCCCAGATTATTATACCCCACTAGGCCTACAACCCAATCATTGTGTCGTGTTAAGTGCATTCAAAAGTTTTCCTTTGGGTGGCACTGTGTTATCTGTTATGACTAGGTATGTACATCTATAACACTTAGTTCCTTACTCGTGGCCAAGAACTGTAATTATTTCGATAAGAAAAGAAGGAGGCAATTTGTTTACGAAGAGCCGGTGTCCCACTAGATAGGTATATGATTTCTGTCCTAGATACCAGTAAGTACTAGCTAGCACAGAGGTCTTGTAGAGTATTTGAGTTTAGATTTTGTTTCTTTATTTTAGCTATTTACCATTTTTATAACAATTTTCATAAGTAAAGAGTTACAGAGGTCAAATCAACGACTCCGGTTATCCATTTTTTGTCCAATATATAGTTATATATGTGTGTGTGTGTGTCTAGCCTTAACAAGAGGGAGAGGTAGGAGAGGTCGCTACGGAAGGCAAGACAAGCATTAATGGACTTGTACACTCTCGAGGTTATATGAATGGCGCGCGAATCTCAATACGAATGGGGAATGGGGGAGAACCAGGTCGTGAATATGAATTACTTTTTGGGATAAATTACAAAATATGAATGTTGTTGTTTTACTCTTTTGTCGTGTCGTTCGATACATACGGTTAATGTTATGTAATAAAATAAATAAAATATAAATGTTACAGAACAATGTGAGTGCTTGCGTGTAATACTTGGCAGAAATAAAATGAGAATAGATATTGTACGAGTACACATAAATAATTATAAACATGTATCCATACAAATATATACATATATATATATACATATACGATATATCATCACAAAAAGTATCGTTACAAAAAAAAAACCCATTAATGTTAATTCATAAAATATGAAGCAAAGGAATAATAATATCAGTATTTAAAAAAAAAAATTATTTTCGTTTTATGCGTAAATGGAAAAAAGTTGGAGGCACACTCGGGTACTTCTGCGGCCGCTGCTAATCCTTCTCCTGCTGCTGCAGCAGTGCGGCAATCTCCTGGAACTTGTGACGAAAGTCCACGCTGCTCTCGCTGATCACGGACATGCTCGAGGAGGGGTCCTGGCACAATTAAAATTAAAGAATTCATAAATATAGAAGGTTCTTTTGAAGGGTTTGTTCAGCCTCACTATTATGTCCCTGGTGGCATCTATCTCATCTAAATGACCAAGCAGTGAGGTCAGCGAGAAGTCATTGATGTTTTCCTCCAGCCAGCGCGCATTCGAGGTGGAATCCCGCAGCAAATGCATCGGGCTCATGCTGCCACGAAAGAAGTTTTGTGCTGCCAAGGAAGTTAAATTAAATTCTTGAAGATCTGGGGGACACCCACAGCGCCTTTGGGGACCTGCCACTCACTTGTGCTCTCATCTTGAGCTGCCTCTGGCAGCGTGTCTGCAATTGCTGATGGCGGAACAATATCCAAATTTGGCATATCTCTCGCTGGTCCGCGGCTGGCTCCAGCATCCATGGCCTGTATGGAGTCTGTCTCAGTGTGCTGATGACGCTGCTCCTCCCCGCTGAATCTGGATGACATGGGGATGCCAGTCGTAAGCCCAGCACGCTCAATCGGCTCGAAGAGTCCGTTGTGCAGCTGACGCACACTCAGCTGGTCGTAGGGACGACCGGGCCCGCCAACCCCTGAGCCGGGCAGGAGGAGCCGTCGATGCACCAGAACCTGCCGGTTGAGCTTCTGGCGCGTGAGCTGCGTGTGAAAGGGAAATATAGTGTAAGCTTGGTCTGGGGTTGGGGTTGTTGGTGCAGAAAAAAACACTCACCGCCGATAGCTGACGCACTGGATCAACGAAATGGGCTATGGGACGTCGGACCGGCAGCATGGGTGTACGGAAAGTGCCCTCGCCGGCGGCGGCAGCTTCGTTGGCTCCCGCCAATTGCTGGGCCTTGTTCATCAGGTCTCGCTTGCGATCGCAGGTATGGCCACAGTTGCACTGACGCTTGCGCACACGCTCACTGAGATTGGCCACGAGCAGGAGATGCTTCAGCTTATTGCTTACCGTCGATGTGGTCACGGCCTTGACGCGTTCCACGCTATCACAGTCATTGGTATTGTATGGAAGCGACGTGGCCGATGTGGTTGATGTGGTCGTGGTCGCCGGCACAGAGGAGGAGTGCGAGTGGGACACTATCTCTGTCTCGCACCAGTAATACTCCAGCTCCACCTTGGAATCCTGTCCCAGCACCACATACAAATCCCCAATGGTTATATCCGCCGCATTCGACACGGTCCAGCCTCGGCGCATCCGTTTGATAATGTTATCGCTCAGCAGCGGCTTAAAGTTTCGGGCAGCAGCGGCTGCAGCCGCCTCTTTTGCCTCTTTGCGCTTGGAGCGAGCCACTGGCGGTGTGGGCACTGCCACTGCCACTGGCACTGGTACTGGCAGAACCGGTGCTGAAGCTGGCACTGTAGCTGGCGGCTGCGGCAGCAGTATTGATGTTGGTGGTGGCGGTGGTGCTGGGGCCACAGCTGAGGTGATGATTGCCGCTTCACCGGAAGGAAGGAACTCCTTCGTGTCCTCGACCAGCTCATCGCCGCTGCACACCTCCAGCTTCACAACTTCCATTTTCACATCTTCCAGCTTTACAGTTTCCAGCTTCACATTGTTGTTCTCGGGGGCCACAACCGCCTCGTCCAGGGACTTCTCAAGAACTGGACTGGCTCCGGTCTTAGGCTTCTTGGCCTCAGGTGAACGCTTCTCTGATCCGCTCTCGGTGCGTGGTCGCTTGCTCGCGGCCACCGCCACCGCCGCACTATTGCCCAGGGTCTCGCTGCGCACTTTAACGCCGATACGCTCCTCGTAGGCGGTCAGGCAGATGTCTATGCTGTTCAGGTGGGCAGTGATATTCAGCAAGGGCCGATGGATGGCCACACCCGGTTTGGGCTGGAAGCATAGTGATGGCTCCACGGGTGCCGCCGGTGGCTGCTGCTGTGGTTGCTCTGGTTCGTTGTTGGTGCTGGGTGTGGGGGTGCTGGCGGCGGTGGTGGTGTTGCTGGCAGTGGCCGAGATGTTGGGATACAGAGAAGACTTCTGCTCGTTCAGTCGCTGTGTGGAACTGCGCCATTTGTACTCAAATATCTTGATGAAACTCAGAAGCTTCTTGTGCAGCGGCACAATGATGCGACCTCTGGGATTCTGAGCCAACGATTGGACCCGGCCAAAGGTCTCCATGTTGGCTGGACTCAGCAGCACCTCCACCTTGCTGGGCAGGCGTATGTCTTCCAGCGAGTCTAGAGTAGAGATGCACAAATGAGTTTTTGGCTGTAGGAAGAGGTTCAGTAATGTATTGAGACTTGCCATCGAGCTGATTGAGACGACGCAGAGCCTTGCAGGAGGGCGTCTTAATGCGTATGTTTTTGCCCTTGCAGCGGATCGTGATCTGGCCCTGGTAGATGAGCGGCTTCAGCTTCATGAAATGCTTTTCGGTGAGGAACTGTAGCTTGCGACGCATTTCGCCATAGTTGATCAGTGTATACAGTTCCTGGGCGAGCTTCTTCAGCTCTACAGAGAGAGAAAGTAATGGATGCGTTAGCAAAAGGCTAAAGATTGATATTCAGGCTTTTTGTCTTACCATCCGAGTACCTCACATATTTGCAGATTTTGTGATAGGTCTGATAGTAGTGTTGGCGCACTTGATCCTTAGTCTTGAAGCTGTATTCGCTGTTGGCATTGCGGCGCTTTAGCTTCGCATTGATGCAGTTGGCCACCGCCTCAAAGTCCTTGCCAAACTCGTTCAACGCATCAAAGAAGCAATTCCGTTCGACATTCGTCCAGGACGTCCGACCATTGCCTGTCCTTATCTGGGATGGTGTCTTCTGGGTGGGCTTCTCCTCCTTCTTGGTGTGCTCCTTTTCAGGGGGCGGTGGCGTCATTGGGCGGGTCTGGTCTTGCTTCATTTTCTGTATCACCCGGGCACTGGCACGCGTCCCGGGGCAATTGTGTGTGATGACAGACCCGAGTAGCTCCTCCACAGGCTCCGCGGCCGTGGATGGGACTGTGGGGGGCGCCAGCTTGAAGTGCACTCCCTTGCCATTATGCTGATGCACAAGGGCGGGGGCAGTGAAGACCTCAGTCTCCTGGGAGACAACGGAAGCAATATTTGCAACTGCTGCTACTCCTCCAGCACCAGCTACTGATCCAAGGGAGGCGGATTTCACATTCTTACACATTTCTTCCATTTTATGCCACTCGCATGGGCCACCACCGGAATGGAATCGTTGCCTGCAATTAGACGAACCACACGGATATTGCGTTGTCTATCTGGTCAGATTTTGCATGAAAAGCAAAAAATGGCGCTTGGCGAGAGGGGAATTAAGCGAATGTTTGGCTATCTTCACCGCCCTGCTGGCCACTTCCATTAGCTCAATGAATTGCTGGTTGTTTTAGCTGCCGTCTGGTGTTGTTGTCGCTCCACTTACCTAAATAGCAGACATGCGAATTCGGATGGTTCACTATAAAAAAAAAATAGTTATAGACGCTAGGGATGTTGATGTCGCTTAACAGCACACTGTTCCAAAACAAAAGCCGTGGGCTTGGGCGCTACAAATGTGCTGTAATGCGCTCGAGCTGTAATGTGCAACAATCAACAGAGTTCTGTTAGGCGCGATAGCAACTCTGTTCGGCAGACTGGCGCGACAATTAAACAACAGACAAGGTTGTTTTTGGCAAGTGTTTTTGGGGAATTATGTGCTTTTGAAAGCAAATGTGTGGTTTACTTATACCTTTCTCTTTTCCTTGCGAAATTAAGTGGAAAAAACACATTCGCCGATCGCGCTACCTCTGATTGGAGTCCTTTTTGTTTGTTTGCTTATGGCATGAGTGTAATTAAGTGTATTTTTTTATATATTCTTGTGCAAAATGTGGCTGGGAATCGGGACCTAGGCGATGGCTATTTTACGGCGGCACACTCCCATAATCTCAGCCACCGATGCCATTTATCGATAAGTTTAACCGCGGGAAATACAATTAATACTTTTGTTTGTGTGTGTTGTTTATTTTTTTTGTTTAAAACTATTCGATTTTTGCGATATTTGTCTTCGTAGAATGTTCTCGAGAGTTGGCGTTGCCACAGCAGAATGCAATGTGGCAAACCGACACACGCACACACACATCTCCCGTTATGATATTTCAACATGAAGCGCCATATTGTGGTTTTTGTTTTGTGTTGTTTATTTTAGTTGTATTTTCTTAGCTTAAATCTTAAACGTAGTGAAAAAGGTCATTATTTTGATGTGGCCTCTTACAAATAAATACCAACAAATAGTAATACTAGCAGCACAGCAACGAGTATAGTAATGAGCATTATCTTTTTCTGCAACAAACAACAAGAAACGAGAGTGGCGAGGTGAGTACCGTTTCAGGCCAGCAACTGTAATTGTTAGTTCACCTCACCTTCCGCGCCTTCTTCTGGTGCTTCTCGGCCTGATCGAGCTCCACGGCACCCTTGTCCACATATAGTGTAGCCTGTTGGGCATGGAACTCCACGCGCTGTATCGTTTCACTCTGCTCCATCACCAGCGTTTGGATGCGCATAAACAGGGCGTGTACATCCTCAATGGACTTCTCTAGCTTACGCAGCTCGTTGAATCTATCCAAGAGATCACGAAGGGTCTGCCTCTCTTTTTCTGTTTCTTGCAGGAACTGTATCGAATCGAAAAATATGCATCAAGTTGTCACTTCAGCTGGGGCTCCACTATACTCACATTATCCACGAAGAGTTTGGTGGTCTTGTTCTCCATGAGCAGCTCGATTTCCTGCTCGCTGGCCTCCGAATTGACTAAAATAAAAAACAAACGAGCGATTACCTCCACATTGGTTCTATCTGCTTTTCGCCCTCTTACTTACTGATTTTTGTGTGCAGGCGCAGGTTCTTTTTTATTTTCAGCTCATAGTTTTGTAGAAAGAGCTCGTTCTTCTGCCACAAATTGATGTACGTCTGATATAGGCCATAGAAAAGGGTGCGTTTCATTCTCGCTTCCAGGCTATAGTCGTTCTCTGGCGGCAGGTTGGTCTTGAAATCCCTGAAGCGGCTCATCAACTGATTACCAAGGCGCAAGTTTTTATTGTGCAGATCATCCATCTCATTTTCTGGAAGGGAACGCAAACCAAATCAATTTCGACTCAAAAAGTGTTAAACTGATATTTACCGTTAAATGTGCGCAGATTAATGGTTTGAGTCATGCGGTTCATGGCCTCCAGATTGGCGGCAATCTTTGAGAGCTGCAACCGAATCTGCGAGTACTACAAAGAGAAGTTTGGTATTTTATAAATATTTATTAGATGTTTTCGAATTAACCACTCAATCGAACCCTATCAGGGGTTTGAGTAAATGAGTGCGCTCAGAAAAGGATGCACAACGTTTAAACGAAGAGGCAAGGCGCACTAATGGAATCTTTGAAATGTTTTTTAATTGTTTTCTTTTCTGTGCTGAAGAAAAAAGGAAAGAAAAAAGCTACATATGTACATAGCAGTGGATGCAATGTGGACACAATAATTCGAATCTTCCTTATGCTTGGTGAACTCTTAACTCATATCATTATCTTCGCTATATATGTATATATGTATCGTTCAATACCTTCGCTATACATATATCGTTCATAAATTAATTATAATTGGTTGTTGGTTGTTTTAGTTTTACTAGTATTTTTAGTACGTTTTTGGATATGTCTAAGGCAAGGGTCGGACACCTACGGCTCGATGCTATATTATTTTATATTTAAAATCAAAAATGTATACATGTACATAATCCTAATCAAATACCATAATATTGAAACAAAAATATAAGTAGCTCTTTAAAACCTGGGAAGTTTGTTAAATTGTGCCTTTTGGTTTCGTCTAAAAAGGTTGTGCGATAAGTGGTATAAACCTACATACATATGTATGTATGTATGAGCATTGAAAGAGCGTTGGTCATGGCCAGATTCACCCTGTACATAATGCACCTGGTGTATTCCGGCATACTTTTGAGCTGCAAATATTTACAGCCTCTCTTTCTTTTACTGCTTTTTGCAAAATTCACAATTCTCTGTCGCTTGTTGGTTACCAAGTGCAAAAATCTTTGTTTACATGGGATTGGGAGCAATACACCGCCGGAACCTCGTGGGTGATAAGTGAGTGGGTGTGGCGGTGTCGGTCGCATTCATAAAAAATAGCAAAATGTATGGCAAAAAAGGTACATACATACATATATGTATGTATGTATTTTTTTTCGCTTATCACGAGTTCACGCGTCGATTGAGTAATACAAAACTGATTCATACGAATAAAGAAGGTTCCAAAAAATAAAGGGCTAAAGAGAGATATAGAGTGGAGTGTGTCAAAGGGAAGGAGTGAGAGAAAAAGGACGCTTTAGTTATAGCAAGTTAATTATTAGTATTTCTTGAGAAAATGATGGCTTGGAGACAGAGATAGAGAGGAGAGCGCATACGTTCGGGATAGAGCTTGTGCTCTCTACTTACCGGACTAAGAATGTCGTCTACATTGGCTCCATATTGCGCCATTTTCGTGCTCCCTCGGTCCTTGCTTCCTCGATCCTTTCTCTCGCTGCTGTTATTGTTGTTGTTGTTGTTGTTGCTGGTGGTGGTGGTGCTATTGATGCTATAACTGTTTGCGCTGTCGCTGTTACTGTTGCTGTACTCTGTTGTCCCACTGTACACGTTGAGTAGGAGTGAACCGTTAGACGAGGAGCTCGATTGAGAGCTCAGCGAGCGCTACCGGAAAATAAGGGAGAACAAGAATAACTGAAATGTAATCTCTAAGAAACGCTCGTCAAAACTGTGAGAATAAGACAATTTTATTATTGATTTGTACGACTTCTGCTACTCCGTTTGTTTTTTTTGTTTCTCTTGCCCAACCTGGCGCCGTGTAAAAGTACAATAAAAATTACTTCAAAACTGAAACTCACTTAGTGCCAAAAGTGTGGGACAGTGGGGGAGGTATGGGGTACGGCATCGGACAAGTGTGATGTGCCGTATGGGGCTACTTTATCGCTGTTATCTATGGGGAATCTGATAAATATTAACTCCCCACCCTCCATACCATCGGGGGGCCTCCTCAAGGCACAAAGAGAGTGCGAGAAATAGTGGTGGAGAAAAAAAGATGAGCGATCGGTCACAGTGGAAAAAGTGCGCATAAAAACAAACGACAACTTTTCCAGAGAAGAGATGCAAGTCTCATCAACCAATTCTTGGTACTGAATAGCATTCGTATGTAGTCCGATGTATTTTTTTATATTTTTAATTTAATGTTTTACGAAAATGTTAATGATGTTATGATAATGGTTATTACTTGTTTTTTTTTTAATATAACTCTTGTAGAATTCTTGAATTATTTTAGTGATGTGATTATATATATAAAAACAGCATAGCTTATGTTTGGTAAATTTGGAACCGAAAAGCAAGCAGTAATTCTTAATCAAAGAAGTATTCTGATTTGCGGTGTAGTGCTTTTTAAACCGATGGTTGATGTTTACAAAGTGGCTTATGGGGCCCACGGTGCCTACAACTAATTAGCTGTTACCTCATTCACCACCATCGTTTATTATTACCTGCAAAAGCTCCGGTAGTCGATCACGGCCCATGGTTTTCTGTTTAGCTTTTCTTTTGAATATTACCAATTTCTTTTTGTTGCACTTTTTCGAGTCGCTTTTTATTTTTGTTTTGCTTGTTGTTGCTCCCACCGGCTGCTCATTGAATGACACTCGTTCCAACAGCTGTTCGGGGACTGTGCGTGTTCCTGCCTATCCCGCAGGTACGGGAGAGCAAAAGAGCGCGTGAGAGCAGGTGGTGATGGAGAGAGAAAGAGCGCGCGCGAAGCTTTGCCGTTTAACTGTTATCAAAGCTTATCAGGCGGCTGAATGCTTATCAAAAACAAAACGAAATATTTGTGGAATGCCCTTCACAGAGAGAGATAGAGAGGGAGAGAGAGAGAGAGCGGCAAGCGAGCGGGAGCCAGAGACACTTGTCTCTTTGTTGCAATTTTATTTACTGAGGCCGCCTTCCATTATAATCTCTCTCTAATTTCTTATACATGTATGTACATGCATATGTACATACATATGTATGTATGTACTTATCGCTTCCTTTACACTTTTTCCGCACAACAAAAAAATATAAATAATTATAAATATTTGATATATTATTTCAATGTGTTTGAAATGTGTTTTTTCCAATAAATGGGATTGGAAAAATGTTATCGCTTTTGATGTCTCACACGTTTGCCGTTCGTCTTCGAACTAAAATTGACGCCGGCACAAAAAAAACCCTCTGAATTTCCAGAGCCAGAAAGTCGCGTTCAGATTTCTTTCAATTCAAAAAGATTAAAGACACACACACACACGCGTATGGGAGTTTGTGTGTGTGTGTGTGTGTGTGCGTGTGAGAGATAAAGATGGAGACTTGTACTATGTTTAGTTACAGTCTCGATCTACTTTTGTCTCTGGAGCGGAGGAATACCGCCTAACCACATCCCCCCGCCCCCCCTACAAAAAAAGCGAATCTGTGAACCGGTATCCGTGAATCGGGGCCGCACTTTGCACACTTTATGTGTGCCACAAAAATGTGCTAATTGTTTTTTATTATTATTATTACTTTGTATATGGTAAATATTTTTACAAGCAACGTTTTTTCGCTACGGTGCGGTTCAATTGACGGCAGCAGAGACGACGCCAACGGAGACTACGACCAGTGGAGCAGCAACGACAACGTCGACTACGGCGACGGCGACGACGTCCAAAAGTCACTTGCGCTAATTAGTTGAGCTCTTTATACCCCGGTCTACTCGTACAGCAACAAAGGGTATATGGAATTCGTGCAAATGTATCCCAATCAAACAGAACCGTTCAATTGTATTTAAGTTTCCTGTTTGAATGCCAGGAGGCTATATTGTACAGGAGGCTATATTGTTGGTGGCAAGAAATTACCACTGTGGAATCCACATATCTTAACACCGATTTATAACAATTAATTAAGAGAAAATATGATCTTATTGCCTTGCGGAGACACAGCTCTCTCTCCCAGAGTGGGGTTTTTTTTGTTTGCCCCTAGGCATCCACTGAGTAGCGGGTATTGTATTGTTCGAGCGCTGGACAATAGCATTCTCTCTGGTTTCCACGAGTATTACTCTTTTTGCGCTCGTGCCTGCGGTCAGGCCAGGTTGTCATAATACCCCGCCTGCAGTTTGCGGGGCAGCATGGGGGATACCAGACGAGATGTCTAGATTTAACTACAGCTGAGCATGAGCTAGATTTAAGTACATACATAGATATACATATAGTATACATATGTGCGATGCAGCAACACAATGATAGAGATTCAATAAATGTCTGTGGGACAGACAGTTACAACAGTCAGAGACGGAATACTCCTTCAAGTTTTCAATTACATAGTGATTTTAGAATACAATTGGTACTTTTTGAATATATTTTGGAAATTTATAAGATCAATCTGAAGGCCAACCCCATAAAGGCTGTACTCTAAGTCTGACAGATGAAAAGAAATCAGGGACTGCTTTCACTGAGGATAAATATGTATAATTTACTTATATCAAACAGTGGAAATGGCTTGGCATTTTTCTAAGTGGAACTTTGGAAGAGTCATGCTTCAAGGCGATAACCCCAAGGGGGATCCATTTTTCGAGTTGTGGCATGCATGGTTTCAGACTCATTTGGTTTCCAGTTACAAAGAACTTTTTCCAACAGAATCTGTTTCTAGGGGTTTATGAATTTTCACACATTTAGGGGGTATTTCAATGGTCGAATGCTTTTTGGCTAGGTAGGGTCTTATACATGTTTTGTTGCTGTTCTTGCGGTTGCAAAACGAAGCTTAAAAGCACTGCCCTCCCGTACCCTCTCCCCCTTTCCTTCGAGTACGTCAACATCAATTTGCAAATTCCCATTCAATACGCAACTTTTCTCAAGAAAGACAGAGACAGAAAATCGGTTGAATCGTTCTCGTATACATATATGTATGTACTATATGCACGTATTTATATACATACATCCAGTGCAAAGAGCGTGTCTTGTTCAGTGAGAAGGGTTGCGGAATACAAGGGTTTGGGGTTCCTAAAGTACGTGATAATACTATGATATACTAGTTATGTAGTCTAGAAAATGTGTAGACCGATCCGTAGAACGCTGTTAAATCAATACCCTCCTAGAAGGTTCGAATTTTCACTTCTATCTGGAGATCAGGCTTTAATTCTTCCTGTAAACCATCTATGAAACCACTACCATTCTGTTATTCTTACATTTGAATAAATTTAGAATCAACAGCCTATCGCTTATCTACCCCATCTTGAATACAGATTTCAGATCACAAATATTTGCCCCAAGTTCAAGTTTGTTTTTCTGACCTTTACTCAAGTTTCATTGGACTTACAGGTAACCGATAAGTTAGTATTATGTGACTTTCAGATTGAGAGTCACCCACCTGGGAAGTGCAAGGCACACCTCTGGAAAAGTAAGCTTCGATTCATCGCTCGAATTCACGTTGAACGCCGGATTAAATTGCCAGAGACAAACAGACATTTTTGCACATTGGAACTCGTATGCCGCTCGTGATTCAGTGGCGAGAAATATGTATGTAAGAATCGACAACAAAGCCAGTTCCAATTAATGCTGAATACAAGTTCTTGAGAGTTTGCATGGGAGGCGGAGAATTCTTTTATAAATTCATTGTATTTCTGGGCGCATTCACACATGTATAAAGAAAAGGAAGATATTCATTTATATTATTTATGTTGCGAGGCTATGAGGTGCTTAAAGTGCGATTGAGGGTGGGATCATCTTTCATCGACGAAGAAATTTCCTGTGGATACCATGGTCTAATCTTGGGGGCACTTACAAATCTTAATTTAGGTTTATATCGGGTGTGTCTCATACATTTACAATATAAAAAGAATAACAAATGTTGTATGAATTTAGTTAGACAGGATTGGACTTCGTATAGCCAAAAAGATGGCAGCTAGGGCTACTGTACACTTATTATACCCGATACTCTTAAAGAGTATATGGTTATATTAGATTTGTGGAGAAATGGATGTGTGTTACACCCAGAGGAAGCGTTTCCGACCCCTTAAAGAATATAGATTCTTCATTGGCATCATTAGCTGAGTCGATAAAGCCATGTCGGTCTTGTTTTACGCCTAGTTCTCAGAGACTAAAAGAGCTAGAGCAACCAGAATCATAGAGAACGACCATATCTAGCACATTGCCGAATCTGGATCAGATCGAAGGAAAAAATCTATTACCAGGGGCTACGCAACGCCTTCCACGGGCTTACTCCTTTTCTGTCTCTCTCTCTCTCTCACACACGCTTTGTCGTGCAATGTGTGCACCCTCTGTCGGAGGGGAGCCAGACTGACTGAGATTTGGGTATAAATTTAGTGTCGCGGCCGTAGCTGCGACTCACACCTTTCCCCCTCGTTTAAAATATGTATTTTCAACTATTTGGTTTTATTTCTTAAATTCGTATTTTTGAAGGGAACGGATATCGTATCGTAGGTGTCCCGTGGGTCTTCAAAATGCGTATACGATCTCCGCATCTCGGAGGCTTCGGCTTATCCACGATATTTTTATTTTCCCATATTGTCCCATATTCCCATTGGCACATATTCTGTTAAAAAATAACTAAGAAGACATGATGTAAGCATAAATATTTAAAAGAAAAAAATGTACATCTTTTTTTTTTTAACCGAAAGCGTTCTAGAGCCGCTTCATGTCCTTGCCCTCTCCCCCTGTGGTCGCTTCTACTGGACCAGGCCGGTCATTCACATTCTGAATGGCGTCCGGAAAGAGGATCATCCAGTAACTGAGCTACAATGAAAATCGATTCGAAATTTCATTACAGAAACAAATAACCAGTACATGATACCTCTAAGGCCATATCGATGACACTTACCTCTCCATGGGTATATCCAATGATTGTGATTTATTATATCTATGCGAACTGTCATTCAAAGGTAAGGCTAAACCATTTTCAAATTGAGGTCAAAATGCCAGGGAAAGAAAACCATTTATTTTTGATTATAAAATGTATTAATGATTGACTTCTAATACGAAGAATTGACATGGTGGTATGGTATTTTAAATTTCAACTGCTGTGGTTGGGTTTTAAAGTTAATACTTGATGAAGATCGGAGTTAGGGATCGCAAGTCAAACCTTTTTTTTTAAAGCTTTATACTCGTTGTTATATTAGTAGTGTTGCAGAGCTGTTATCGGTCCGAGGCCCATCAGGAGTAGATTTCTTTAAAGTATTTGGATTATTCATATTTTAAAAATTTCCTGAATTTACAGATGGTGTGATATCCAGTCATTCCGAAATGAGATTCTCAAGAGGCAGGACGATGGACGTGGACGATGCGATTGAAGGAACAAGAATTGCTGTGGCACGGTGGATGAGACGATGCTGGCCTACCTGCAGAACCGGTGCATACGGAGCCACTACTTATACATACATATATGCTTATGTTCTTATTGTTTATCTTCCATAAGCTACTTAGTTGATCTTAAAGCACATCCAACTCCCCTTCAGGTGTACCATTTTGATCTGGTCCAAAGACGTATGCAGCTTCGACTGGATTTATCCTTGATGGACTGCGATTTCAATCAAATATAGATAATTCAGACACAACAACGAAAGAAACATAATGTGAGTAAAAGAGAATAGTAAATTCCCGGATAAATTTTAAACTATTAATTTTAGAAACCAAGCCTGAAGTTAAGAACATGAATGCGTGCCCAAAAAAGCACGAAGATCTCACCAAATTTAAACATATGGGACGGCGAGGTTCAGGTTCGATGCCTAAAGGTAAGACCGCACCGAGGCAGAAGCAACAAGGGCAACATTATCAGCATCAGGTGGAGGCAGGCGACCGCCAATTGACTTTACAAGCCATGCGGAGGGTGGAGGGGTGGAGAGAATCCTCAGTGAGTTTTGATCGCCTCTTCAAGGACCTTTCGACCATTACTTAAAATGTACTTTCTGCAATGAAAAAGCACTATTCTTCCTATTGTGTGCATATATATCCTCTTTACTTGTACGAGTGTGTGGGTCAGGCCATATGCACAATAAAAAAGAAATGAAAAGGCGCATGGGGCGCAAGAAGGATGCATGTCCTAGCGCAGAGCCCCGATACGCAGCGTGTGTGCTCTTTTGACTTTTGATTAAATTCGCACGCGCCAAAACCCGAAAAAAACAAAATACATGCATGGTCATGTGGAAGTTTTCAAAAAAATGAACAAATATGAACTGAAAATTCCCCAAAGGGGGGGTCCCGACTATGGATATACCCTCTCTTGGTCCTGACACATAAAGAAGGTCTTTTCTCTTCCGGGGATATGCCACACAAATCTTGATGAAATGTTCCCTAGTCTTAGGGAAGTACATTTTAATTATTTTGTTTTGTTTACTTTTTAATATTGTTATTTATTTTGTTGTTTTTTGCAGTGATTTTACGAAATTCCTATAAATTAGTATTAACTTTTGTACAGGATTAAAAAACAGATCTTAAATATTTGTTTTTGCAATATCTGAAGAATTAAAAAAAATAGAATTCTTGGATCTATCTAAGACATATTATGTTGAGGGCACTTTCAATGGTAGTACTTAATGTAGTACCTAATATTATAATATAAAAACAATTAAAATGGTTTAAAAATCAAATATTCTATCTAGTGCACCTAAAAAAATTCAAAATTCCTTTGTACTCCTCTTTCTGTATGAGGTACAACAAAAATATTCAAAAATTGAACTCTTTTTCGGTATCTTTTTTTGAAAAGCAAACCAAAAAAAAAAGTGTGTAGACAAATTGCTTTCAAAGCCTTTAAGGCATGTTGCTGGGTATGTGCCGGGTATGGGTTGGTCGGACCGGAGAGGTTGATCCACACCAATTTAAATGCGCGCCCAAACTGTGCAACGAAATTTCAAATTTCCCATTTGCATAAAAGTCACACCAAAATAAAAAACAAAACAAACATAAACTAAAATAATAATAATAAAGAACAAATTCCCTTACTCTACTTTTTGTCTTAACTTTTTTTTGTTGCTAATGCAAATTCGTGTCTAGTTTTGTTTTTGACTGTGGTCGGAGTTTTTCGTGGTGCGGTTAAGTAGTGCAGGAATGCAGAAGTTGAACGCTGGACTGTTTCATGGAAAGGACTTTCCAACATCATAATAATGTGAATTATTCATTCGTTTATGCTTTTAGTTTATGTTTTTAATTAAATTTGTTGTTCGCGACCACGAAAAAGGGACCATAAGCTTTTATTCCCCAGCTAACCATTATTTTCTCTGCGCTTTTGTTCATCAATTACGACAGTTGTTTAACATTTCTCTTTGTCTAGTTTAGGGGCTTATGAGAGTACTCTTTCATATGTTTGTATGAGCGATTGCTACGCCTCATTTGCTTGGAATACAACTGAGGGTGTCGAAGGAAGGAGGATTTTGATTCAAAAGATTCAAGCATCCTTGCATGGGTTACCTATATTTTGGATGCTATAAATATAACGGTAAGAAAACGGTATCCTTTCAAAATAAATTCTATCTTTTATGCTTTGTTTTCTTTCTTTTCAGATTTTGCTCCATTTCCAACCCATTGTCAGGTATCGCCTTCAATTTGCGGTTCGCCTCTACTACTGCTACTGTGTGGCTGATAATATGGAAATTTCCGCGTTTTGTCTTCTCCACTGTTCATTTTCCTTGGCATCTATACACATCTTTCCATCTTTGGCTTTGGACGGACGTGCCGGTTCCTGTCGCAGTCCATCAACCCATCGTCCCATCGTCGCCTCCTACTTTGTAGTGCCTTTGGGACTTTTTTATAAACAAATAGGGAGTAACACTTTCTCTGGCCCAGCGAGATATTGCTTCTACATTGCTATGCTATGCCCGCTCACAATGACACGATGCCAACAAACGCACAAGCACACACACTAGTGAACAAGTAGGAATGGAATGATTTAGCGCCGACTATGGGATACCTACTGTCGGGCCACTTTTCTATACCGATCTGCCTGTTCTTGGTACAAGCGTTAAGGATATAAGCAAAGGTGTTCCTAGGTCCCTCTTGCTTTTGGGGTCTCCTAGATCTTCTACCTCTACAATAAACGGATATACCCTCATAACCACTATAGCAATACAGAAAGAGAAAGCTTGAAGTAGATAGAGAGATAGAGACAGAGGGAGAGAGAGAGTGACTCGAAACAGTCGATCCACGGGGGCAAAGCAAAGTATTGTCGCCTGCAGTAAATGCCAGGCTTCCGCTGCGACATGCGGCCATAGAAGCAACAGAAGAAGCGTCGACCGGAAGGAACTGTTGTACGGACCGCCATTATGAATGCAGCTCCATTTCACCCACCCACCATCCACCTCCAGTCACTCCTCTCGTCTACTCGTCGGTCTTGTTCCGTGTGCGTGTGAGTGTTATTGCAACGGTCCCGGCTCTTCGCGATGCTTATACGATAAATAATTTGACTTGGCAATTTTCATTTCAGTTTTCTCTGGAATTACACTATTTTTTTTTTTTGGGACTACCAACTCCACTTTAGGTACCTCCTTCCTCGAATTAGGCCTGCAAAAAAGCCGGAAATCTTATATAAGCTGGATAAATGGTAGACTTCCTCTACAAGTGACAAAAAAGTTGAAAAATACGATATTTGGCCAATGGTTCCTATGTAAGCTATACGATACATCGCTCTGATCGGATTGCATTTTTTTTTGTGATTTAGAATATTAAAACATATTCAAGCCCCCAAAATTTCAGCTCGATTTGTTAATATTTAAGCCAACAATAAATAGGTAACATTCAACTTTTCAGACTAATGTGCAACTGCAGAGTATTAAAAGTAGTTATACTATTAGTATTGCCACTCACGTCTACCAAAAATGCTTTCGGAATGGGAATGAAATATGGAATATTTGATAAAATGTTTTATCCAACTACGTCCAATTCTGGACGGCTTAACAGCACTACATTCCGCTTTAAGAAACTATTAGACAAAAAACTCTTATACCTCCCGTGCAGACATCCCATCGGTGAAATATATTTTGCGGGCAGAATTTGAGTCATGTGCCGAAGCTATTTACATCAGGTAAAAACGTTGCACTCTTTGCCAGATTTAAAGATTCCTTGAAGACTATGGAACAAATCAAGTTTTAAGTTAAATGACATTTAAAGGACTTCTGCCAAGTTGAGTTGAGAAAATATCATGCGCGTACTGATTACGCCGAATTGTTTTGGGATCGGCTCCGAAAGGTCACCGTTTCCAACTACCTGTACTAATTCACCATACACGCTGGATGTCTAAGGCGATTTATACCCTAAGAATGTATATTTTTCGAGAGAAGTTTAAGTTGACAAATCGAGAAGAAAAATATTTGCGCGACTTATATATTTTTATAGTGAGTTTTTATATAAGTTATTGGTTTCAGTCAACATTAGCTGTTTACGATGATGATGTCTAAACTTCTGCAAACGCCAAGTAGTGAAAGAAAATGATTTGCCAACGTTTATTGCAAAGAGACTATCTAATTTTGTGACACCCAATTTGGATACATTTTTTGATCGGTTTAATATTTATAAGGGTTTTATATATTTAGTAGTAATAGTAGTAATATTTAGTATTAAAACATTTAAAAGTGCTTAATGATACAGTAGAACGTGCTGTTAAACATATTCAAGACTATGACCTAATAGTAACCAAACGAGGGGGAACGTTGTGAGTTGCTGCGCCGACCGCAACTCTACATTTATACACGATACATAGTCAGTATGGCTACATCGAGCGACAAAGAGTCGAGAGACAGAATACGTGATTGAAAGTGTGGTCGGGCGCTGCATAGCCACTGAAAATTGATTTGTTCCTTTTGGCTATAAAAATTATCCGATCTGATCCAGATTTGGCAATCTGGTAGATATGATCATTCTTTTTGGTTTTCTCATATCTTCGAAATTGTGGATTCCACAGATTTTCGCCCCTTGTGGCGAAAGTGGGAGTGGCGAAGTTTTGAAATATACTTGTAACAGTGACATATCACAGAAGACTGGATGCAAAATGTCGTTGCTCTAGCTCTTATAGTCCCTGAGCAATAGGCGCTCATAGGGACGGACAGACAGACATGGCTCAATCGACTCGGCTGTTGATGCTGATCAAGTATATATGTATATACTTTATGGGGTCGGAAACGCTTCCTTCTGGACGTTATACACATCCATTTTCACCACAAATCTAATGTACCCCTATACTTTTTGAGCATTTTGATCATCAGGTATAAAAAACAAGAAATGAAAGTTGTCTACCAAAGGGATTTCCAGATACCGGGACCACCCCGTCTGTTTCTGCTGATCAAAACTTGAATACCAATAACCGTGATTTTTTTTTCCAGATTTTAAGATTTGTGTAATTATCTTTAAACATACAGAAGGAACTCAAGTATATAGTAGTATTTTTGTTTTTGTTAAACATCTAAATCCTTCCTATGGAGGCGTGTTATTTTTGATATTAGCCAAAGAATCATTGGATTCCTCTTCGCCGATGACTTTGTTAATGACGTCATTCAGTTCTTCGTCAGAGGAGCCGCTGTCACTACTTCGCGTGGAGGGGGAGAACAATGTAAAATTAAGTAATAAATAATTTACCAATTTAAATGTATTTACCCATTGGCTGCTTCGATGTCTAGGGCCAAGGCCAGCTCTTCGTCGAACTGCGACATGAGGGATTCCGAGAGCATGGCCCCCACATCAACTGTGGAGCAGGATGGAGTGTTATCAATTATTTCCTGCATTTCCACGAATATTTCCTCTAAGGTGCGTGCTAGCTTGGGGCGTTTTAACTTTTTGCGACCCATTGATTTCTTTTGCGGCAAAAACAGCATCGACACATTAACAAAATTAAACTTATGCTCAAAATGCCGAGCTTTTCAAGTGGTTTGTCATCATTTGGCGGCTACTTCTCCATTTTTACACGCAGAAATCACAAAAATTGATGTACTCAAGCGCAAACACACAACAAAATAACAACAGAGAATAAGTGTTGGTTAAGATAATGCCAGGGTTGCTAGCAACCAACCAGTGTCGGCCGACAGCAATGTTACACTATTTCAGTTCTCATCTCGCATATGTTTGAAATATAAAAAGGGCTTTTCTTTATTTTCGACACACACGGAAAATTATTCAACGTAGTCAGCTTTCGTTCCATTTTCCCATTTTTAGGACACACCTCTTTCTGCCAGTGTTGTACAATCTGATTTTTGGCAGCCCCCATCTCATATCGGTCAGAGCCCTATGGCACTAGACTTCGCTAACTTTTCCGCGAAGAGAGAGATAGTCTCTATACGCGTCTCCTGGCAATCAATAAACAATCTTAGCCAAAAGGCATAGTAAGCGAGAGCCTTGTAGCTTCATTAGAGATTGCAACTGATCCAATATAATACAAATACATAATACTTGTATATTTGTTGTTTTTATTCAACTGCTGCTTACAACAGAAACGAGATCCTGAGATAAAAGCAATATAAGTAATCGCAATTGATTCTGCATTAAGGGTTGCGCTGGGCTCGGCTGCGTCTGCGCAATCCGTTTGATAATCGCATCGCTCATTCGTAATGTTAGCAAGCCACAAATCAGCTGTTTTTGTGCATCGATTTCCGATGTACGATCAAAGTCGATAGCAGCTATGATTCTCTCTCTCTCTCTCTATTGCAATTGTCTTATTATATTGGAATCGCCATTTACGAGTACATTGCTAAAGAAATCGAACAACAACAAAAGAGCATGGAACCCGGGGAAAAGAATGTGAGTAGAAAAGACGGATGGGATGGGAACGTGCAACACATAAATGTCTCGTTGCTAATAAATTGCCACGCAGAAGCAGAAGCCGACACAGGAAAAAGAGAAGAACAAGTCTGAAGACGCAGCCTCGGATGCCGTAGGCTCCGGCGTGCGTAAATCGGAGGAGGATTTCGTCGATTTTTACGAGGGCGTTGCACTCGGACCGCCCCAGCAACGGATGCTCTGCAAAGCCGTACCAGAGAATGTACTCGCGGACTATGAGCAGATGTTCGAGACGATCGGGAATGTCATCAAGGAAATAGTTGACTTCGGTAAGTACGAAGTATACGTGATGCTGTATCCCACTCTGGCCATTGGCTACCTGCAAATGGTGTGGAGCGGCAAGTATGAGAGGGCCATATCCTTCGTGGGTAGGAACGAATACAAGTTGGACGATTCCTACAAGAGGCGCGTCGAAAATCTTAAGCGCTTTCGCACGCCAGAAGACCTGCCGGAAAGAGCCCAGGAGCTGCTATCTTGTGCGGACACAGTGGTGATATTCATGGCCAGGAGCACCTCGAACCAGTTCAAAGTACTCCAATCTCAGTTTTGGACGAAGGGGCAGCTCAAGACGTTCTTGTCCCACTTTAAAATCTTCATCTACTCTGATGAGATGATGCCCCAGGCGCGTATCCACCTCGATCGTCCTTTGCCGGCGCCATTTGCCTGGGCTTCCGTGGACGCCATTCCGGACTGGCCGTTCGATCGAATAAGTTACCCAACCTGAGCACTTACATGGCCGAGCCCATGAACATTGACGATGATGTGACTTGCGCGACGCTTTCAGAAGACCATTGCAGCGTGGCATTTGGCACTGCCTCCGGCATGGTCCACATCGTGGCCGTGAACAAGGACTGGCTACACATGAACATGGTGCGAAGGGAGAAGCTCTTTACCGCCCACCAGGAGCCGGTCCTGGCCTGCGCTGGAGACCGCCAGCTTCTCACCTCCTCGGCGCCGCGGCATGCGGCTGTGGTGCACACGCACCGGGTTTTGTCAGAAGGTGTTTGCGCACCACGGGGCCATGAGTGTGGCGTTCGACCCGAAGGGCTGCTACTTTGCCAGCGCCTCCAACGATAATGTGGCGCGCGTGTGGAGAGTGGATCCCGCAGAGCACTTTGTGAGTTTCTTCGGTCACTTGGCACGATTGGAGGTGTGCCTTTTCCATCCGAATGGAAAGTACCTGGCCACTGGATCGGCAGACGCCTCCGCCAGAATCTGGGACTGCGAGAAACGCACTCAAATGCAACTCTTATGCGGCCACAAGGCCCCCATCACTGCCATGGCGTACTCCGTATGCGGGCACTACCTGGTCTCTGGTGGCCGAGATGACCTGATCATTGTCTGGGACACAACCACCGAGCGAATAACCTGCAGCCTGACCCAGCCCAACGCAAAGATTGCCTCGATTGCTGCTCGTCAAGTGCCCCGAGAAGAAGGTTTCGTCCACCCAAAGCACCAAAGCAAGTGAGCTGGCGCTAATCAGCACGATTCAGGCCTGTAAAAATGGAATTTTCCTTCAAAGTGGGTTCGTCGGTCGCGATGCCCTGATTGTCATCTGGACGATGAGTTCTCAGAAGGTAATAGAGTTAAGCCCGAAAGCAGCCGAGAAGAAGACTGCTCTTGTGAAAGCTCTTGAAACTTGTACTTTGAATGTTGAGAAATGATGAGATTGGTAGGTCGTATCTCAGTTAAATGAAGTTCTTAAACTAATCATATTCAATTGGCATATTCTATTACACCTTCAGATGCAGAAATAGCTTCTCGGACCCAGGCGCTGAGGCGAGTCATCGATGGAAAGCACCGTCGAGTCCATGAATATACATTTGATTCATTTATATAAACGTAAACATACACAGCCCAAACTTCAAACATTAAAACTAACCATTCGGATCCCACTCATTGTTTGAGCTGTAAGTTTCCACTGGTCAAAGCAAAGGCCTTCCCTGATTTTATGTGCAACTTTGTTCTCTTTTTCAGAATAAACCTCAATGATTCCGGCATTCCCTGAGTGGCCCCAAAAGACTATTTTAAATATCGTAGACAAGTGCTAAAAGTGGTTCGCGGTTGCATTCAACTGTTTTGTGGTCTGGCTTCCAGCCCACCCACGCGAATGCACAACAAATGGAGCAACAATTTATGGACCGGCACAAACCCTCTGAAAGACGAACCGAATGAATTAAGTAAAATTTCTATTTCGAAAAATTACTGATTAATTACTATCTTGCAGACATTGAATTTTGTGTTTGGGACAATTGGAAATGGCTTTATTTATGATCATCCATTGAGGGCTCAGCACACATACATATGTAGGAACATGTGCATAATTGATTATAGATATATATATATACTACAATATGTGAGAATTAGGGACCGCAGCTGCTGGAACCTCAAAAAATATGTCTAAGGAATAAATGTGTAATACTTCAATCTAAGCAATTAAGTGATGTCCAGACACAGTGTCTTTCTTTTCCCTTCCCTCTTGGATCCAGGGAAGAGGATTCGAATTGGGATTGTAAATATAAAATACAAATGTTCAATCTAAATTAAACATAAACAGAGTTATATACAGTTGAATCTTCTTCCGGCCATAGGAAGGACACTAGGCCGATCAGGATGTCAGACAACTGATCCTGATCAACAAACGGTATCAGCGATATGCTGATACCAGCCAATAGTTCCGATACATACGTATAGATTATCTCTCTAAGAAATACAACTAACCTAACATATGCAATCAAACTGATATCAGTTAAGATTTTCAGACTTATATTACTTATTAGTTACATTATCTATTGCTTACAACGACCTTTGGGTATTACTACTACTACAAATTTCGTTGGCCCTTTAAACGTCGCCCCAAAGGAACAACTATTTCATCGAGGCTCACTGTTAATTTACATAAAAATGTTTACCAAATCCATGACAAGAAAAACTCAATACTCATATTACAGAAATGATAGCAAGACTATCTTTGTAAAATATACACCATATGGTATACCGTGAAAAGAAGGGGATTGAAAATGAAAAGAACATACATCTGCACTCCAAAATAGTAGAATATCTGAGTAATAGTTGCTCGTTATAACAATCGTACACAAATTCGTAGTTCGTGGCATTTTATTGATACAAGTGTCATGCGTTTGATTGAGTTTCAAGATGTTTCAGTTATAATAATTGAACAATCGAAGCATGTACGTAATGAGTATTATGTAATTCTTAAACTGCTGTTGTTGAGTAGAAAGTTAAAGGAAAACCGCTGTTAAGTTTGTTGCGATACGCCAGGGCATTTCCAAATGATGTAGAATCGATACTGTTTCCTTTGAAAATATATTTTCGGATCCTCCGACTCCAGCAGAGTGGCACATTGTGGATGAGCAAAGAAGGCCAGATGCTGATGAAAAAACATTTATATTGCATAGATCCCTTTCAAGTTATTTCATTGGCCACTTACCAATCTGGAATGGCAAATTGAGGATGACTTCGATTTCTTGTAGTATTTCTAAACAAATTTTGTGGATGTGGTGCCTAAGCGTGGAGCAGTACTTTTTCAGCTTTCTAGTGGAGTTTCTTGAAGACGTGTTTAGCTTTCAGACCAGCCCACATGGCAATGAGAAGAGTAACCAAGTACATCAACAGAAGATTGTTAACGATTGAACCAATCCAAGCCATGGCCAGGAGGACCAAGCTTTCCAAAATCACGAGGACGGTCGACTTGCGTTCCTTGAATAGATACTGATACCATGCTGCCAAGCTTTCCTTGATGATGTACATCTGTCCGCAAACAGACTCGAATTTCGCCTCGTTGTCGCTATCCCAAATTAAGGCATTCCAAAACAAGCCGGCAATTTTGGTTGGGAAAAAGTCGAAAATGAAATCCGGCCGATCCAGGCACCACAGAAGAAAATAGTGCGAAATGGTAGTCAGCAATGCCAGGAGAGACATAAGAGTTATCATCGATAGATCCATGTACCACAGAACGAAATAAGCGACGCTTATGCCCCCAAATACCACCACGGGGTAGTATTTTTTCTCCCAGGTAAGGACACCATAGGCACTCACTATAGGCGCTTGAAATCGCTCCAAATCATGCTTAAGCTTGATAACCTTTTCGTTTTTACCAATGTCCGATTCTGTCATCTTTGTGCTTCGTTGCGTTTCGAGTTAAATTAGAGTTTTGAACGTAGTCTCTTTAAGTAGTCTTTAATTTAAGCAAAAAGTCTTTTTTATTGCCAGCCAACGTCAATGCATCAAATGAGAGGTGTCAATGTCAAACCATCGAAGTTTCGATCTAGTTTCTATCGATAGTTTCGATGTTTTACTGCAAGCCGGTTTCATCCATTGTTTCATATATTAATTTATTTATTTATTTATTAACAACGATAATGATTCCGGAAATACGCTATGCTCCATCCCATTGTGCATTACGGTCCTGCTTACCAATAATCTGTCCGAAATCTGTCTGGCCCTTGAAATCCAAAACAAATCGAAATCAGTTTCGGGCATCCCCAGTATGTTGGAGATCTTAAGAGCAGTCCTCACAATTGTAGTGGATGTCTTAGTCTTTAATTCATGAATGTATCCTGTCTTAACAAAATCTAAATTAACGTTCATGTATATACATAGGATGTACTCAATTCAAAAACAAAGGTCAGAATGTCACTAATGTACTGGGAAACAGCCATCTGATGTGGCTCACTTGAATGAGCTATTAATTAAATGTTTTCATACCCAGTTGCTCGTGTCATTTGATGGGTTTCATTCATTGCATGCCTCTCCGGATCATTATCAACCGATATATGGACTACGAGGTTATCCCCCACAATCGCCACCGACTAGTCGTTGATCGCTATTGGCTATTGGGCTGTGGTGATATGAGACGCGCCTCCGTTTGCGACCCAGCCATTAAGGCTCCGTGGGTCTCAGGTCCAGTCTATAATTGAACTCTTTTTCGGTATCTTTTTTTGAAAAGCAAACCAAAAAAAAAAGTGTGTAGACAAATTGCTTTCAAAGCCTTTAAGGCATGTTGCTGGGTATGTGCCGGGTATGGGTTGGTCGGACCGGAGAGGTTGATCCACACCAATTTAAATGCGCGCCCAAACTGTGCAACGAAATTTCAAATTTCCCATTTGCATAAAAGTCACACCAAAATAAAAAACAAAACAAACATAAACTAAAATAATAATAATAAAGAACAAATTCCCTTACTCTACTTTTTGTCTTAACTTTTTTTTGTTGCTAATGCAAATTCGTGTCTAGTTTTGTTTTTGACTGTGGTCGGAGTTTTTCGTGGTGCGGTTAAGTAGTGCAGGAATGCAGAAGTTGAACGCTGGACTGTTTCATGGAAAGGACTTTCCAACATCATAATAATGTGAATTATTCATTCGTTTATGCTTTTAGTTTATGTTTTTAATTAAATTTGTTGTTCGCGACCACGAAAAAGGGACCATAAGCTTTTATTCCCCAGCTAACCATTATTTTCTCTGCGCTTTTGTTCATCAATTACGACAGTTGTTTAACATTTCTCTTTGTCTAGTTTAGGGGCTTATGAGAGTACTCTTTCATATGTTTGTATGAGCGATTGCTACGACTCATTTGCTTGGAATACAACTGAGGGTGTCGAAGGAAGGAGGATTTTGATTCAAAAGATTCAAGCATCCTTGCATGGGTTACCTATATTTTGGATGCTATAAATATAACGGTAAGAAAACGGTATCCTTTCAAAATAAATTCTATCTTTTATGCTTTGTTTTCTTTCTTTTCAGATTTTGCTCCATTTCCAACCCATTGTCAGGTATCGCCTTCAATTTGCGGTTCGCCTCTACTACTGCTACTGTGTGGCTGATAATATGGAAATTTCCGCGTTTTGTCTTCTCCACTGTTCATTTTCCTTGGCATCTATACACACCTTGCCATCTTTGGCTTTGGACGGACGTGCCGGTTCCTGTCGCAGTCCATCAACCCATCGTCCCATCGTCGCCTCCTACTTTGTAGTGCCTTTGGGACTTTTTTATAAACAAATAGGGAGTAACACTTTCTCTGGCCCAGCGAGATATTGCTTCTACATTGCTATGCTATGCCCGCACACAATGACACGACTCGACGCGAGTCGAGTCAAGGCAGGCGATGCACACAGGATGCCAACAAACGCACAAGCACACACACTAGTGAACAAGTAGGAATGGAATGATTTAGCGCCGACTATGGGATACCTACTGTCGGGCCACTTTTCTATACCGATCTGCCTGTTCTTGGTACAAGCGTTAAGGATATAAGCAAAGGTGTTCCTAGGTCCCTCTTGCTTTTGGGGTCTCCTAGATCTTCTACCTCTACAATAAACGGATATACCCTCATAACCACTATAGCAATACAGAAAGAGAAAGCTTGAAGTAGATAGAGAGATAGAGACAGAGGGAGAGAGAGAGTGACTCGAAACAGTCGATCCACGGGGGCAAAGCAAAGTATTGTCGCCTGCAGTAAATGCCAGGCTTCCGCTGCGACATGCGGCCATAGAAGCAACAGAAGAAGCGTCGACCGGAAGGAACTGTTGTACGGACCGCCATTATGAATGCAGCTCCATTTCACCCACCCACCATCCACCTCCAGTCACTCCTCTCGTCTACTCGTCGGTCTTGTTCCGTGTGCGTGTGAGTGTTATTGCAACGGTCCCGGCTCTTCGCGATGCTTATACGATAAATAATTTGACTTGGCAATTTTCATTTCAGTTTTCTCTGGACTTACACCATTTTTTTTTTTTGGGACTACCAACTCCACTTTAGGTACCTCCTTCCTCGAATTAGGCCTGCAAAAAAGCCGGAAATCTTATATAAGCTGGATAAATGGTAGACTTCCTCTACAAGTGACAAAAAAGTTGAAAAATACGATATTTGGCCAATGGTTCCTATGTAAGCTATACGATACATCGCTCTGATCGGATTGCATTTTTTTTTGTGATTTAGAATATTAAAACATATTCAAGCCCCCAAAATTTCAGCTCGATTTGTTAATATTTAAGCCAACAATAAATAGGTAACATTCAACTTTTCAGACTAATGTGCAACTGCAGAGTATTATTAGTAGTTATACTATTAGTATTGCCACTCACGTCTACCAAAAATGCTTTCGGAATGGGAATGAAATATGGAATATTTGATAAAATGTTTTATCCAACTACGTCCAATTCTGGACGGCTTAACAGCACTACATTCCGCTTTAAGAAACTATTAGACAAAAAACTCTTATACCTCCCGTGCAGACATCCCATCGGTGAAATATATTTTGCGGGCAGAATTTGAGTCATATGCCGAAGCTATTTACATCAGGTAAAAACGTTGCACTCTTTGCCAGATTTAAAGATTCCTTGAAGACTATGGAACAAATCAAGTTTTAAGTTAAATGACATTTAAAGGACTTCTGCCAAGTTGAGTTGAGAAAATATCATGCGCGTACTGATTACGCCGAATTGTTTTGGGATCGGCTCCGAAAGGTCACCGTTTCCAACTACCTGTACTAATTCACCATACACGCTGGATGTCTAAGGCGATTTATACCCTAAGAATGTATATTTTTCGAGAGAAGTTTAAGTTGACAAATCGAGAAGAAAAATATTTGCGCGACTTATATATTTTTATAGTGAGTTTTTATATAAGTTATTGGTTTCAGTCAACATTAGCTGTTTACGATGATGATGTCTAAACTTCTGCAAACGCCAAGTAGTGAAAGAAAATGATTTGCCAACGTTTATTGCAAAGAGACTATCTAATTTTGTGACACCCAATTTGGATACATTTTTTGATCGGTTTAACATTTATAAGGGTTTTATATATTTAGTAGTAATAGTAGTAATATTTAGTATTAAAACATTTAAAAGTGCTTAATGATACAGTAGAACGTGCTGTTAAACATATTCAAGACTATGACCTAATAGTAACCAAACGAGGGGGAACGTTGTGAGTTGCTGCGCCGACCGCAACTCTACATTTATACACGATACATAGTCAGTATGGCTACATCGAGCGACAAAGAGTCGAGAGACAGAATACGTGATTGAAAGTGTGGTCGGGCGCTGCATAGCCACTGAAAATTGATTTGTTCCTTTTGGCTATAAAAATTATCCGATCTGATCCAGATTTGGCAATCTGGTAGATATGATCATTCTTTTTGGTTTTCTCATATCTTCGAAATTGTGGATTCCACAGATTTTCGCCCCTTGTGGCGAAAGTGGGAGTGGCGAAGTTTTGAAATATACTTGTAACAGTGACATATCACAGAAGACTGGATGCAAAATGTCGTTGCTCTAGCTCTTATAGTCCCTGAGCAATAGGCGCTCATAGGGACGGACAGACAGACATGGCTCAATCGACTCGGCTGTTGATGCTGATCAAGTATATATGTATATACTTTATGGGGTCGGAAACGCTTCCTTCTGGACGTTATACACATCCATTTTCACCACAAATCTAATGTACCCCTATACTTTTTGAGCATTTTGATCATCAGGTATAAAAAACAAGAAATGAAAGTTGTCTACCAAAGGGATTTCCAGATACCGGGACCACCCCGTCTGTTTCTGCTGATCAAAACTTGAATACCAATAACCGTGATTTTTTTTTCCAGATTTTAAGATTTGTGTAATTATCTTTAAACATACAGAAGGAACTCAAGTATATAGTAGTATTTTTGTTTTTGTTAAACATCTAAATCCTTCCTATGGAGGCGTGTTATTTTTGATATTAGCCAAAGAATCATTGGATTCCTCTTCGCCGATGACTTTGTTAATGACGTCATTCAGTTCTTCGTCAGAGGAGCCGCTGTCACTACTTCGCGTGGAGGGGGAGAACAATGTAAAATTAAGTAATAAATAATTTACCAATTTAAATGTATTTACCCATTGGCTGCTTCGATGTCTAGGGCCAAGGCCAGCTCTTCGTCGAACTGCGACATGAGGGATTCCGAGAGCATGGCCCCCACATCAACTGTGGAGCAGGATGGAGTGTTATCAATTATTTCCTGCATTTCCACGAATATTTCCTCTAAGGTGCGTGCTAGCTTGGGGCGTTTTAACTTTTTGCGACCCATTGATTTCTTTTGCGGCAAAAACAGCATCGACACATTAACAAAATTAAACTTATGCTCAAAATGCCGAGCTTTTCAAGTGGTTTGTCATCATTTGGCGGCTACTTCTCCATTTTTACACGCAGAAATCACAAAAATTGATGTACTCAAGCGCAAACACACAACAAAATAACAACAGAGAATAAGTGTTGGTTAAGATAATGCCAGGGTTGCTAGCAACCAACCAGTGTCGGCCGACAGCAATGTTACACTATTTCAGTTGTCATCTCGCATATGTTTGAAATATAAAAAGGGCTTTTCTTTATTTTCGACACACACGGAAAATTATTCAACGCAGTCAGCTTTCGTTCCATTTTCCCATTTTTACGACACACCTCTTTCTGCCAGTGTTGTACAATCTGATTTCTGGCAACCCCCATCTCATATCGGACAGAGCCCTATGGCACTAGACTTCGCTAACTTTTCCGCGAAGAGAGAGATAGTCTCTATACGCGTCTCATGGCTATCAATAAACAATCTTAGCCAAAAGGCATAGTAAGCGAGAGCCTTGTAGCTTCATTAGAGATTGCAACTGATCCAATATAATACAAATACATAATACTTGTATATTTGTTGTTTTTATTCAACTGCTGCTTACAACAGAAACGAGATCCTGAGATAAAAGCAATATAAGTAATCGCAATTGATTCTGCATTAAGGGTTGCGCTGGGCTCGGCTGCGTCTGCGCAATCCGTTTGATAATCGCATCGCTCATTCGTAATGTTAGCAAGCCACAAATCAGCTGTTTTTGTGCATCGATTTCCGATGTACGATCAAAGTCGATAGCAGCTATGATTCTCTCTCTCTCTCTCTATTGCAATTGTCTTATTATATTGGAATCGCCATTTACGAGTACATTGCTAAAGAAATCGAACAACAACAAAAGAGCATGGAACCCGGGGAAAAGAATGTGAGTAGAAAAGACCGATGGGATGGGAACGTGCAACACATAAATGTCTCGTTGCTAATAAATTTCCGACAGAAGCAGAAGCCGACACAGGAAAAAGAGAAGAACAAGTCTGAAGACGCAGCCTCGGATGCCGTAGGCTCCGGCGTGCGTAAATCGGACGGGGATCTCGTCGATTTTTACGAGGGCGTTGCACTCGGACCGCCCCAGCAACGGATGCTCTGCAAAGCCGTACCAGAGAATGTGCTCGCGGACTATGAGCAGATGTTCGAGACGATCGGGAATGTCATCAAGGAAATAGTTGACTTCGGTAAGTACGAAGTATACGTGATGCTGTATCCCACTCTGGCCATTGGCTACCTGCAAATGGTGTGGAGCGGCAAGTATGAGAGGGCCATATCCTTCGTGGGTAGGAACGAATACAAGTTGGACGATTCCTACAAGAGGCGCGTCGAAAATCTTAAGCGCTTTCGCACGCCAGAAGACCTGCCGGAAAGAGCCCAGGAGCTG
This sequence comes from Drosophila miranda, assembly GCF_003369915.1. Lineage (NCBI taxonomy): Eukaryota > Metazoa > Arthropoda > Insecta > Diptera > Drosophilidae > Drosophila > Drosophila miranda. The sequence goes on from NC_046673.1 coordinate 8,062,246, forward strand.
CTATCTTGTGCGGACACAGTGGTGATATTCATGGCCAGGAGCACCTCGAACCAGTTCAAAGTACTCCAATCTCAGTTTTGGACGAAGGGGCAGCTCAAGACGTTCTTGTCCCACTTTAAAATCTTCATCTACTCTGATGAGATGATGCCCCAGGCGCGTATCCACCTCGATCGTCCTTTGCCGGCGCCATTTGCCTGGGCTTCCGTGGACGCCATTCCGGACTGGCCGTTCGATCGAATAAGTTACCCAACCTGAGCACTTACATGGCCGAGCCCATGAACATTGACGATGATGTGACTTGCGCGACGCTTTCAGAAGACCATTGCAGCGTGGCATTTGGCACTGCCTCCGGCATGGTCCACATCGTGGCCGTGAACAAGGACTGGCTACACATGAACATGGTGCGAAGGGAGAAGCTCTTTACCGCCCACCAGGAGCCGGTCCTGGCCTGCGCTGGAGACCGCCAGCTTCTCACCTCCTCGGCGCCGCGGCATGCGGCTGTGGTGCACACGCACCGGGTTTTGTCAGAAGGTGTTTGCGCACCACGGGGCCATGAGTGTGGCGTTCGACCCGAAGGGCTGCTACTTTGCCAGCGCCTCCAACGATAATGTGGCGCGCGTGTGGAGAGTGGATCCCGCAGAGCACTTTGTGAGTTTCTTCGGTCACTTGGCACGATTGGAGGTGTGCCTTTTCCATCCGAATGGAAAGTACCTGGCCACTGGATCGGCAGACGCCACCGCCAGAATCTGGGACTGCGAGAAACGCACTCAAATGCGACTCTTCCGCGGCCACAAGGCCCCCATCACTGCCATGGCGTACTCCGTATGCGGGCGCTACCTGGTCTCTGGTGGCCGAGATGACCTGATCATTGTCTGGGACACAACCACCGAGCGAATAACCTGCAGCCTGACCCAGCCCAACGCAAAGATTGCCTCGATCGATTTCTCCTACTGCAACAATCTGCTGGTTGTTTGGAGCCAGGACTGCCATCTGAGCCCTTGGGAGTTTCAGCTGCTCGTCAAGTGCCCCGAGAAGAAGGTTTTGTCCACCCAAAGCACCAAAGCAAGTGAGCTGGCGCTAATCAGCACGATTCAGGCCTGTAAAAATGGAATTTTCCTTCAAAGTGGGTTCGTCGGCCGCGATGCCCTGATTGTCATCTGGACGATGAGTTCTCGGAAGGTAATAGAGTTAAGCCCGAAATCAGCCGAGAAGAAGACTGCCCTTGTGAAAGCTCTTGAAACTTGACTTTGAATATAGAGAAATGATGAGATTGGTAGGTCGTGTCTCAGTTAAATGAAGTTCTTAAACTAATCATATTCAATTGGCATATTCTATTACACCTTCAGATGCAGAAATAGCTTCTCGGACCCAGGCGCTGAGGCGAGTCATCGATGGAAAGCACCGTCGAGTCCATGAATATACATTCGATTCATTTATATAAACGTAAACATACACAGCCCAAACTTCAAACATTAAAACTAACCATTCGGATCCCACTCATTGTTTGAGCTGTAAGTTTCCACTGGTCAAAGCAAAGGCCTTCCCTGATTTTATGTGCAACTTTGTTCTCTTTTTCAGAATAAACCTCAATGATTCCGGCATTCCCTGAGTGGCCCCAAAAGACTATTTTAAATATCGTAGACAAGTGCTAAAAGTGGTTCGCGGTTGCATTCAACTGTTTTGTGGTCTGGCTTCCAGCCCACCCACGCGAATGCACAACAAATGGAGCAACAATTTATGGACCGGCACAAACCCTCTGAAAGACGAACCGAATGAATTAAGTAAAATTTCCATTTCGAAAAATTACTGATTAATCACTATCTTGCAGACATTGAATTTCGTGTTTGGGACAATTGGAAATGGCTTTATTTATGATCATCCATTGAGGGCTCAGCACACATACATATGTAGGAACATGTGCATAATTGATTATAGATATATATATATATACTACAATATGTGAGAATTAGGGACCGCAGCTGCTGGAACCTCAAAAAATATGTCCAAGGAATGAATGTGTAATATTTCAATCTAAGCAATTAAGTGATGTCCAGACACAGTGTCTTTCTTTTCCCTTCCCTCTTGGATCCACGGAAGAGGATTCGAATTGGGATTGGGATTGTAAATATAAAATACAAATGTTCAATCTAAATTAAACATAAACAGAGTTATATACAGTTGAATCTTCTTCCGGCCATAGGAAGGACACTAGGCCGATCAGGATGTCAGACAACTGGTCCTGATCAACAAACGGTATCAGCGATATGCTGATACCAGCCAATAGTTCCGATACACACGTATAGATTATCTCTCTAAGAAATACAACTAACCTAACATATGCAATCAAACTGATATCAGTTAAGATTTTCATACTTATATTACTTATTAGTTACATTATCTATTGCTTACAACGACCTTTGGGTATGACTACTACTACAAATTTCGTTGACCCTTTAAACGTCGCCCCAAAGGAACAGCTATTTCATCGAGGCTCACTGTTAATTTACATAAAAATGTTTACCAAATCCATGACAAGAAGATAGCAAGACTATCTTTGTAAAATATACACCATATGGTATACCATGAAAAGAAGGGGATTGAAAATGAAAAGAGCATACATCGGCACTCCAAAATAGTAGAATATCTGAGTAATAGTTGCTCGTTATAACAATCGTACACAAATTCGTAGTTCGTGGCATTTTATTGATACAAGTGTCATGCGTTTGATTGAGTTTCAAGATTTTTCAGTTATAATAATTGAACAATCGAAGCATGTACGTAATGAGTATTATGTAATTCTTAAACTGCTGTTGTTGAGTAGAAAGTTAAAGGAAAACCGCTGTTAAGTTTGTTGCGATACGCCAGGGCATTTCCAAATGATGTAGAATCGATACTGTTTCCTTTGAAAATATATTTTCGGATCCTCCGACTCCAGCAGAGTGGCACATTGTGGATGAGCAAAGAAGGCCAGATGCTGATGAAAAAACATTTATATTGCATAGATCCCTTTCAAGTTATTTCATTGGCCACTTACCAATCTGGATTGGCAAATTGAGGATGACTTCGATTTTTTGTAGTATTTCTAAACAATTTTTGTGGTTGTGGTGCCTAAGCGTGGAGCAGTACTTTTTCAGCTTTCTAGTGGAGTTTCTTGAAGACGTGTTTAGCTTTCAGACCAGCCCACATGGCAATGAGAAGAGTAACCAAGTACATCAACAGAAGATTGTTAACGATTGAACCAATCCAAGCCATGGCCAGGAGGACCAAGCTTTCCACAATCACGAGGCCGGTCGACTTGCGTTCCTTGAATAGATACTGATACCATGCTGCCAAGCTTTCCTTGATGATGTACATCTGTCCGCAAACAGACTCGAATTTCGCCTCGTTGTCGCTATCCCAAATTAAGCCATTCCAAAACAAGCCGGCAATTTTGGTTGGGAAAAAGTCGAAAATGAAATCCGGCCGATCCAGGCACCACAGAAGAAAATAGTGCGAAATGGTAGTCAGCAATGCCAGGAGAGACATAAGAGTTATCACCGATAGATCCATGTACCACAGAACGAAATAAGCGACGCTTATGCCCCCAAATACCACCACGGGGTAGTATTTTTTCTCCCAGGTAAGGACACCATAGGCACTCACTATAGGCGCTTGAAATCGCTCCAAATCATGCTTAAGCTTGATAACCTTTTCGTTTTTACCAATGTCCGATTCTGTCATCTTTGTGCTTCGTTGCGTTTCGAGTTAAATTAGAGTTTTGAACGTAGTCTCTTTAAGTAGTCTTTAATTTAAGCAAAAAGTCGCTTTTTTATTGCCAGCCAACGTCAATGCATCAAATGAGAGGTGTCAATGTCAAACCATCGAAGGTTCTATCGATGGTTTCGATGTATTACTGCAATCCGGTTTCATCACTAACCATACAGTATATACATATTGGGGTGGGGTTTTGCACGGAGGTAGCACACATTCAACATGCAACTTGCGATGGTTATACACTTGTGTCCGCTCGGTTAAGGGGCACAGAGTTTTTAAATCTACAGAACAGGCCGTGCAGAGACTACACTTTAGAAGGCGACTAGTAAACAGGTGTTAGTCTACTATAGGTACATATGTATGTATGCCTTGATTTGTGAACGAAATGTTGTGCTGCATAAATTTCTTGAAGATCTCACCCGTACAGTGCTTGCTACGTACTTGTGCTCTCATCTTGAGCTGTCTCTGGCAGTGTATCGGAAAATGTTGATGTTAGACAGAAATCAAGAATTGGCATATCCCCCGCTGATCCGCGGATGGTTCGTGGCTTGTATGGACTTTGGCACACTGTACTGACGCTGCCTATCAACGCTGGATTTGGGTATGAGAACAGGAGACTAAAGTCGAATTGATGGCACTCTACATCTCATGTAGAGTCCTCCCGGTTGATTTTCTGGCGAGTGGGCTCTGATAGAAGAAAACGATAAGGCGACACCCCACAAGAGAGACATGCTTTTACCTATTGCTTACCATATATGTATGTATGTATGTGGTGTGGTCAAAACCTCGAAGCGTTCCACGCTATCCCATTCTGATAATGTGGTGGCTGGCCACACATTAAGATCTTCAACGGCTTTGGGCCCGCCGCCATGGGCACGGTTGCGTCTGCGCAATCAGTTTGAAAATCGCATCGCTTATTCGTAATGTTAGCAAGCCAAAAATCAGCTGTTTCTTGTTATCGGTGTCCGATGGTATATCGAAGTCGATTGCAACTATGACTCTCTCTCTCTCATTGCGATTATCAGATTATATTGGAATTGCCATTTACCAGTAATTTGCTAAATTGTGTAATTCCTATAGAAGAATGGTGAATCCGCATTATAAAAAATAGAACAAAAGAAAGAGCATGGAACCCGGGAAAAAGAATGTGAGTAGAAAAGACGGATGGGATGGGAACGTGCAACACATAAATGTCTCGTTGCTAATAAATTGCCACGCAGAAGCAGAAGCCGACACAGGAAAAAGAGAAGAACAAGTCTGAAGACGCAGCCTCGGATGCCGTAGGCTCCGGCGTGCGTAAATCGGTCGGGGATCTCGTCGATTTTTACGAGGGCGTTGCACTCGGACCGCCCCAGCAACGGATGCTCTGCAAAGCCGTACCAGAGAATGTGCTCGCGGACTATGAGCAGATGTTCGAGACGATCGGGAATGTCATCAAGGAAATAGTTGACTTCGGTAAGTACGAAGTATACGTGATGCTGTATCCCACTCTGGCCATTGGCTACCTGCAAATGGTGTGGAGCGGCAAGTATAAGAGGGCCATATCCTTCGTGGGTAGGAACGAATACAAGTTGGACGATTCCTACAAGAGGCGCGTCGAAAATCTGAAGCGCATCCGCACGCCAGAAGACCTGCCGTAAAGAGCCCAGGAGCTGCTATCTTGTGCGGACACAGTGGAGATATTCATGGCCAGGAGCACCTCGAACCAGTTCAAAGTACTCCAATCTCAGTTTTGGACGAAGGGGCAGCTCAAGACGTTCTTGTCCCACTTTAAAATCTTCATCTACTCTGATGAGATGATGCCCCAGGCGCGTATCCACCTCGATCGTCCTTTGCCGGCGCCATTTGCCTGGGCTTCCGTGGACGCCATTCCGGACTGGCCGTTCGATCGAATAAGTTACCCAACCTGAGCACTTACATGGCCGAGCCCATGAACATTGACGATGATGTGACTTGCGCGACGCTTTCAGAAGACCATTGCAGCGTGGCATTTGGCACTGCCTCCGGCATGGTCCACATCGTGGCCGTGAACAAGGACTGGCTACACATGAACATGGTGCGAAGGGAGAAGCTCTTTACTGCCCACCAGGAGCCGGTCCTGGCCTGCGCTGGAGACCGCCAGCTTCTCACCTCCTCGGCGGACCGCATGCGGCTGTGGTGCACACGCACCGGGTTTTGTCAGAAGGTGTTTGCGCACCACGGGGCCATGAGTTTGGCGTTCGACCCGAAGGGCTGCTACTTTGCCAGCGCCTCCAACGATAATGTGGCGCGCGTGTGGAGAGTGGATCCCGCAGAGCACTTTGTGAGTTTCTTCGGTCACTTGGCACGATTGGAGGTGTGCCTTTTCCATCCGAATGGAAAGTACCTGGCCACTGGATCGGCAGACGCCACCGGCAGAATCTGGGACTGCGAGAAAGCAAGTGAGCTGGCGCTAATCAGCACGATTCAGGCCTGTAAAAATGGAATTTTCCTTCAAAGTGGGTTCGTCGGCCGCGATGCCCTGATTGTCATCTGGACGATGAGTTCTCGGAAGGTAATAGAGTTAAGCCCGAAAGCAGCCGAGAAGAAGACTGCCCTTGTGAAAGCTCTTGAAACTTTTACGTTGAATGTTGAGAAATGATGAGATTGGTAGGTCGTGTCTCAGTTAAATGAAGTTCTTAAACTAATCATATTCCATTGGCATATTCTATTACACCTTCAGATGCAGAAATAGCTTCTCGGACCCAGGCGCTGAGGCGAGTCATCGATGGAAAGCACCGTCGAGTCCATGAATATACATAAGTATCCAATCTAATTTTGGATTCATTTATATAAACGTAAACATACGCAGTTAAAACTTTAAACATTAAAACCAACTATTCGGATCCCACTCATTGTTTGAGCTGTAAGTTTCCACTGGTCAAAGCAAAGGCCTTCCCTGATTTTATGTGCAACTTTGTTCTCTTTTTCAGAATATATATCAATGATTCCGGCATTCCCTGAGTGGCCCCAAAAGACTATTTTAAATATCGTAGACAAGTGCTAAAAGTGGTTCGCGGTTGCATTCAACTGTTTTGTGGTCTGGCTTCCAGCCCACCCACGCGAATGCACAACAAATGGAGCAACAATTTATGGACCGGCACAAACCCTCTGAAAGACGAACCGAATGAATTAAGTAAAATTTCTATTTCGAAAAATTACTGATTAATTACTATCTTGCAGACATTGAATTTCGTGTTTGGGACAATTGGAAATGGCTTTATTTATGATCATCCATTGAGGGCTCAGCACACATACATATGTAGGAACATGTGCATAATTGATTATAGATATATATATATATACTACAATATGTGAGAATTAGGGACCGCAGCTGCTGGAACCTCAAAAAATATGTCCAAGGAATGAATGTGTAATATTTCAATCTAAGCAATTAAGTGATGTCCAGACACAGTGTCTTTCTTTTCCCTTCCCTCTTGGATCCACGGAAGAGGATTCGAATTGGGATTGTAAATATAAAATACAAATGTTCAATCTAAATTAAACATAAACAGAGTTATATACAGTTGAATCTTCTTCCGGCCATAGGAAGGACACTAGGCTGATCAGGATGTCAGACAACTGGTCCTGATCAACAAACGGTATCAGCGATATGCTGATACCAGCCAATAGTTCCGATACCTACGTATAGATTATCTCTCTAAGAAATACAACTAACCTAACATATGCAATCAAACTGATATCAGTTAAGATTTTCATACTTATATTACTTATTAGTTACATTATCTATTGCTTACAACGACCTTTGGGTATGACTACTACTACAAATTTCGTTGACCCTTTAAACGTCGCCCCAAAGGAACAACTATTTCATCGAGGCTCACTGTTAATTTACATAAAAATGTGTACCAAATCCATGACAAGAAATACTCAATACTCATATTACAGAAATGATAGCAAGACAATATTTGTAAAATATACACCATATGGTATACCGTGAAAAGAAGGGGATTGAAAATGAAAAGAGCATACATCTGCACTCCAAAATAGTAGAATATCTGAGTAATAGTTGCTCGTTATAACAATCGTACACAAATTCGTAGTTCGTGGCATTTTATTGATACAAGTGTCATGCGTTTGATTGAGTTTCAAGATGTTTCAGTTATAATTATTGAACAATCAAAGCATGTACGTAATGAGTATTATGTAATTCTTAAACTGCTGTTGTTGAGTAGAAAGTTAAAGGAAAACCGCTGTTAAGTTTGTTGCGATACGCCAGGGCATTTCCAAATGATGTAGAATCGATTCTGTTTCCTTTGAAAATATATTTTCGGATCCTCCGACTCCAGCAGAGTGGCACATTGTGGATGAGCAAAGAAGGCCAGATGCTGATGAAAAAACATTTATATTGCATAGATCCCTTTCAAGTTATTTCATTGGCCACTTACCAATCTGGATTGGCAAATTGAGGATGACTTCGATTTTTTGTAGTATTTCTAAACAAATTTTGTGGATGTGGTGCCTAAGCGTGGAGCAGTACTTTTTCAGCTTTCTAGTGGAGTTTCTTGAAGACGTGTTTAGCTTTCAGACCAGCCCACATGGCAATGAGAAGAGTAACCAAGTACATCAACAGAAGATTGTTAACGATTGAACCAATCCAAGCCATGGCCAGGAGGACCAAGCTTTCCACAATCAGGAGGCCGGTCGACTTGCGTTCCTTGAATAGATACTGATACCATGCTGCCAAGCTTTCCTTGATGATGTACATCTGTCCGCAAACAGACTCGAATTTCGCCTCGTTGTCGCTATCCCAAATTAAGGCATTCCAAAACAAGCCGGCAATTTTGGTTGGGAAAAAGTCGAAAATGAAATCCGGCCGATCCAGGCACCACAGAAGAAAATAGTGCGAAATGGTAGTCAGCAATGCCAGGAGAGACATAAGAGTTATCACCGATAGATCCATGTACCACAGAACGAAATAAGCGACGCTTATGCCCCCAAATACCACCACGGGGTAGTATTTTTTCTCCCAGGTAAGGACACCATAGGCACTCACTATAGGCGCTTGAAATCGCTCCAAATCATGCTTAAGCTTGATAACCTTTTCGTTTTTACCAATGTCCGATTCTGTCATCTTTGTGCTTCGTTGCGTTTCGAGTTAAATTAGAGTCTTGAACGTAGTCTCTGTCTTTAATTTAAGCAAAAAGTCGCTTTTTTATTGCCAGCCAACGTCAATGCATCAAATGAGAGGTGTCAATGTCAAACAATCGAAGTTTCGATCTAGTTTCTATCGATAGTTTCGATGTTTTACTGCAAGCCGGTTTCATCCATTGTTTCATATATTAATTTATTTATTTATTTATTAACAACGATAATGATTCCGGAAATACGCTATGCTCCATCCCATTGTGCATTACGGTCCTGCTTACCAATAGTCTGTCCGAAATCTGTCTGGCCCTTGAAATCCAAAACAAATCGAAATCAGTTTCGGGCATCCCCAGTATGTTGGAGATCTTAAGAGCAGTCCTCACAATTGTAGTGGATGTCTTAGTCTTTAATTCATGAATGTATCCTGTCTTAACAAAATCTAAATTAACGTTAATGTATATACATAGGATGTACTCAATTCAAAAACAAAGGTCAGAATGTCACTAATGTACTGGGAAACAGCCATCTGATGTGGCTCACTTGCATGAGCTCTTAATTAAATGTTTTCATACCCATTTGCTCGTGTTATTTGATGGGTTTCATTCGATGTATCATTTAGATTTATGCGACAAGCAGAAGGAATCATTTCCTATTCTTATAAGTTCTTTATTGTGTTTTTATACCCGATCCTCAAAATGAGTATTGGGGTATATTAGATTTGTGGTAAAAGTGGATGTGTGTAACGTCCAGAAGGAATCGTTTCCGACACCATAAAGTATATATATTCTTGATCAGCATCAATAGCCGAGTCGATTGAGCCCTGTCTGTCTGTCTGTCCGTCTTTCCGTACAGATGAGCGCCAAGATCTCAGAGACTATAAGAGCTAGAGAAATTCAATTTTCTATGCAGCCTGTCCTGATGCGGGCCATAGCCAAAATACCGCTGCTGTGTCACTGAGTCGACAATGTGGCGTCCCGTCCACAGCAGCAGGGACCATTGATCGAAATAATGTCAGCAATACATTGAATACTAATGACAGGGGTCAATGTGAGCAAAGATGTTGTTGGTGCTAAAATTTATTGGAGAGTTTTCGTTTGATATGGTGAGATGTGTGTGTTTCAATATGAATTCGGATACGACAAGTCCTAATATGGGTCAACGCCGAGAATGGCGTCGTGGTAAGCTTCCTCCATTCACAATATATAGATGGATATATTTCGTAGATCAGTCGGTGGGGCCCCTCTCGGCGTTGCCGAAGGGGAAGACACTGATGATTATAGACTGGACCTGAGACCCACGGAGCTTTAATGGCTGGGTCGCAAACGGAGGCGCGTCTCATATCACCACAGCCCAATAGCCAATAGCGATCAACGACTAGTCGGTGGCGATTGTGGGGGATAACCTCGTAGTCCATATATCGGTTGATAATGATCCGGAGAGGCATGCAATGATTATTGACGACCTGTTGTTGATTCCCTTATGCGTTCCCTATCGGAATGGTGATTTTGAAGAGTGCAGATTGGCTATAGCCAAGGTCCTATTTAGTGTGTTCAATAATGCCATCTTTCACTGCGGACTCAAGGCGAAAATTGTGTGGCATGAGCACTCTCTGCAGCAGCGAGCTTGGTTCCAACTCTGCAGGCAACCGCACAGCACGTATTCGGCTGTGGGAGCATAGACCTTTCCAAACCAATAAAAAAAACACAATAAAGAACTTATAAGAATAGGAAGTGCTTCTTTCTGCTTGTCGCATAAATCTAAATGATACATCGAATGAAACCCATCAAATAACACGAGCAACTGGGTATGAAAACATTTAATTAATAGCTCATTCAAGTGAGCCACATCAGATGGCTGTTTCCCAGTACATTAGTGACATTCTGACCTTTGTTTTTGAATTGAGTACATCCTATGTATATACATGAACGTTAATTTAGATTTTGTTAAGACAGGATACATTCATGAATTAAAGACTAAGACATCCACTACAATTGTGAGGACTGCTCTTAAGATCTCCAACATACTGGGGATGCCCGAAACTGATTTCGATTTGTTTTGGATTTCAAGGGCCAGACAGATTTCGGACAGACTATTGGTAAGCAGGACCGTAATGCACAATGGGATGGAGCATAGCGTATTTCCGGAATCATTATCGTTGTTAATAAATAAATAAATAAATTAATATATGAAACAATGGATGAAACCGGCTTGCAGTAAAACATCGAAACTATCGATAGAAACTAGATCGAAACTTCGATGGTTTGACATTGACACCTCTCATTTGATGCATTGACGTTGGCTGGCAATAAAAAAGCGACTTTTTGCTTAAATTAAAGACTACTTAAAGAGACTACGTTCAAAACTCTAATTTAACTCGAAACGCAACGAAGCACAAAGATGACAGAATCGGACATTGGTAAAAACGAAAAGGTTATCAAGCTTAAGCATGATTTGGAGCGATTTCAAGCGCCTATAGTGAGTGCCTATGGTGTCCTTACCTGGGAGAAAAAATACTACCCCGTGGTGGTATTTGGGGGCATAAGCGTCGCTTATTTCATTCTGTGGTACATGGATCTATCGGTGATAACTCTTATGTCTCTCCTGGCATTGCTGACTACCATTTCGCACTATTTTCTTCTGTGGTGCCTGGATCGGCCGGATTTAATTTTCGACTTTTTCTCACCCAAAATTGCCGGCTTGTTTTGGAATGCCTTAATTTGGGATAGCGACAACGAGGCGAAATTCGAGTCTGTTTGCGGACAGATGTACATCATCAAGGAAAGCTTGGCAGCATGGTATCAGTATCTATTCAAGGAACGCAAGTCGACCGGCCTCCTGATTGTGGAAAGCTTGGTCCTCCTGGCCATGGCTTGGATTGGTTCAATCGTTAACAATCTTCTGTTGATGTACTTGGTTACTCTTCTCATTGCCATGTGGGCTGGTCTGAAAGCTAAACACGTCTTCAAGAAACTCCACTAGAAAGCTGAAAAAGTACTGCTCCACGCTTAGGCACCACATCCACAAAATTTGTTTAGAAATACTACAAAAAATCGAAGTCATCCTCAATTTGCCATTCCAGATTGGTAAGTGGCTAATGAAATAACTTGAAAGGGATCTATGCAATATAAATGTTTTTTCATCAGCATCTGGCCTTCTTTGCTTATCCTCAATGTGCCACTCTGCTGGAGTCGGAGGATCCGAAAATATATTTTCAAAGGAAACAGTATCGATTCTACATCATTTGGAAATGCCCTGGCGTATCGCAACAAACTTAACAGCGGTTTTCCTTTAACTTTCTACTCAACAACAGCAGTTTAAGAATTACATAATACTCATTACGTACATGCTTCGATTGTTCAATTATTATAACTGAAACATCTTGAAACTCAATCAAACGCATGACACTTGTATAAATAAAATGCCACGAACTACGAATTTGTGTACGATTGTTATAACGAGCAACTATTACTCAGATATTCTACTATTTTGGAGTGCAGATGTATGTTCTTTTCATTTTCAATCCCCTTCTTTTCATGGTATACCATATGGTGTATATTTTACAAAGATAGTCTTGCTATCATTTCTGTAATATGAGTATTGAGTTTTTCTTGTCATGGATTTGGTAAACATTTTTATGTAAATTAACAGTGAGCCTCGATGAAATAGTTGTTCCTTTGGGGCGACGTTTAAAGGGCCAACGAAATTTGTAGTAGTAGTAATACCCAAAGGTCGTTATAAGCAATAGATAATGTAACTAATAAGCAATATAAGTTTGAAAATCTTAACTGATATCAATTTGATTGCATAGATTAGGTTAGTTGTATTTCTTAGAGAGCTAATCTATACGTATGTATCGATCAGGACCAGCTGTCTGACATCCTGATCGGCCTAGTGTCCTTCCTATGGCCGGAAGAAGATTCAACTGTATATAACTCTGTTTATGTTTAATTTAGATTGAACATTTGTATTTTATATTTACAATCCCAATCCCAATTCGAATCCTCTTCCCTGGATCCAAGAGGGAAGGGAAAAGAAAGACACTGTGTCTGGACATCACTTAATTGCTTAGATTGAAATATTACACATTCATTCCTTGGACATATTTTTTGAGGTTCCAGCAGCTGCGGTCCCTAATTCTCACATATTGTAGTATATATATACATATCTATAATCAATTATGCACATGTTCCTACATATGTATGTGTGCTGAGCCCTCAATGGATGATCATAAATAAAGCCATTTCCAATTGTCCCAAACACGAAATTCAATGTCTGCAAGATAGTAAATAATCAGTAATTTTTCGAAATAGAAATTTTACTTAATTCATTCGGTTCGTCTTTCAGAGGGTTTGTGCCGGTCCATAAATTGTTGCTCCATTTGTTGTGCATTCGCGTGGGTGGGCTGGAAGCCAGACCACAAAACAGTTGAATGTAACCGCGAACCACTTTTAGCACTTGTCTACCATATTTAAAATAGTCTTTTGGGGCCACTCAGGGAGTGCCGGAATCATTGAGGTTTATTCTGAAAAACAGAACAAAGTTGCACATAAAATCAGGGAAGGCCTTTGCTTTGACCAGTGGAAACTTACAGTTCAAACAATGAGTGCGATCCGAATAGTTGGTTTTAATGTTTAAAGTTTGAACTGCGTATGTTTACGTTTATATAAATGAATCCAAAATTAGATTGGATACTTATGTATATTCATGGACTCGACGGTGCTTTCCATCGATGACTCGCCTCAGCGCCTGGGTCCGAGAAGCTATTTCTGCATCTGAAGGTGTAATAGAATATGCCAATTGAATATGATTAGTTTAAGAACTTCATTTAACTGAGACACGACCTACCAATCTCATCATTTCTCAACATTCAACGTAAAAGTTTCAAGAGCTTTCACAAGGGCAGTCTTCTTCTCGGCTGCTTTCGGGCTTAACTCTATTACCTTCCGAGAACTCATCGTCCAGATGACAATCAGGGCATCGCGGCCGACGAACCCACTTTGAAGGAAAATTCCATTTTTACAGGCCTGAATCGTGCTGATTAGCGCCAGCTCACTTGCTTTCTCGCAGTCCCAGATTCTGCCGGTGGCGTCTGCCGATCCAGTGGCCAGGTACTTTCCATTCGGATGGAAAAGGCACACCTCCAATCGTGCCAAGTGACCGAAGAAACTCACAAAGTGCTCTGCGGGATCCACTCTCCACACGCGCGCCACATTATCGTTGGAGGCGCTGGCAAAGTAGCAGCCCTTCGGGTCGAACGCCACACTCATGGCCCCGTGGTGCGAAAACACCTTCTGACAAAACCCGGTGCGTGTGCACCACAGCCGCATGCGGTCCGCCGAGGAGGTGAGAAGCTGGCGGTCTCCAGCGCAGGCCAGGACCGGCTCCTGGTGGGCAGTAAAGAGCTTCTCCCTTCGCACCATGTTCATGTGTAGCCAGTCCTTGTTCACGGCCACGATGTGGACCATGCCGGAGGCAGTGCCAAATGCCACGCTGCAATGGTCTTCTGAAAGCGTCGCGCAAGTCACATCATCGTCAATGTTCATGGGCTCGGCCATGTAAGTGCTCAGGTTGGGTAACTTATTCGATCGAACGGCCAGTCCGGAATGGCGTCCACGGAAGCCCAGGCAAATGGCGCCGGCAAAGGACGATCGAGGTGGATATGCGCCTGGGGCATCATCTCATCAGAGTAGATCAAGATTTTAAAGTGGGACAAGAACGTCTTGAGCTGCCCCTTCGTCCAAAACTGAGATTGGAGTACTTTGAACTGGTTCGAGGTGCTCCTGGCCATGAATATCACCACTGTGTCCGCACCAGATAGCAGCTCCTGGGCTCTTTCCGGCAGGTCTTCTGGCGTGCGGATGCGCTTCAGATTTTCGACGCGCCTCTTGTAGGAATCGTCCAACTTGTATTCGTTCGTACCCACGAAGGATATGGCCCTCTTATACTTGCCGCTCCACACCATTTGCAGGTAGCCAATGGCCAGAGTGGGATACAGCATCACGTATACTTCGTACTTACCGAAGTCAACTATTTCCTTGATGACATTCCCGATCGTCTCGAACATCTGCTCATAGTCCGCGAGCACATTTTCTGGTACGGCTTTGCAGAGCATCCGTTGCTGGGGCGGTCCGAGTGCAACGCCCTCGTAAAAATCGACGAAATCCTCCTCCGATTTACGCACGCCGGAGCCTACGGCATCCGAGGCTGCGTCTTCAGACTTGTTCTTCTCTTTTTCCTGTGTCGGCTTCTGCTTCTGCGTGGCAATTTATTAGCAACGAGACATTTATGTGTTGCACGTTCCCATCCCATCCGTCTTTTCTACTCACATTCTTTTTCCCGGGTTCCATGCTCTTTCTTTTGTTCTATTTTTTATAATGCGGATTCACCATTCTTCTATAGGAATTACACAATTTAGCAAATTACTGGTAAATGGCAATTCCAATATAATCTGATAATCGCAATGAGAGAGAGAGAGTCATAGTTGCAATCGACTTCGATATACCATCGGACACCGATAACAAGAAACAGCTGATTTTTGGCTTGCTAACATTACGAATAAGCGATGCGATTTTCAAACTGATTGCGCAGACGCAACCGTGCCCATGGCGGCGGGCCCAAAGCCGTTGAAGATCTTAATGTGTGGCCAGCCACCACATTATCAGAATGGGATAGCGTGGAACGCTTCGAGGTTTTGACCACACCACATACATACATACATATATGGTAAGCAATAGGTAAAAGCATGTCTCTCTTGTGGGGTGTCGCCTTATCGTTTTCTTCTATCAGAGCCCACTCGCCAGAAAATCAACCGGGAGGACTCTACATGAGATGTAGAGTGCCATCAATTCGACTTTAGTCTCCTGTTCTCATACCCAAATCCAGCGTTGATAGGCAGCGTCAGTACAGTGTGCCAAAGTCCATACAAGCCACGAACCATCCGCGGATCAGCGGGGGATATGCCAATTCTTGATTTCTGTCTAACATCAACATTTTCCGATACACTGCCAGAGACAGCTCAAGATGAGAGCACAAGTACGTAGCAAGCACTGTACGGGTGAGATCTTCAAGAAATTTATGCAGCACAACATTTCGTTCACAAATCAAGGCATACATACATATGTACCTATAGTAGACTAACACCTGTTTACTAGTCGCCTTCTAAAGTGTAGTCTCTGCACGGCCTGTTCTGTAGATTTAAAAACTCTGTGCCCCTTAACCGAGCGGACACAAGTGTATAACCATCGCAAGTTGCATGTTGAATGTGTGCTACCTCCGTGCAAAACCCCACCCCAATATGTATATACTGTATGGTTAGTGATGAAACCGGATTGCAGTAATACATCGAAACCATCGATAGAACCTTCGATGGTTTGACATTGACACCTCTCATTTGATGCATTGACGTTGGCTGGCAATAAAAAAGCGACTTTTTGCTTAAATTAAAGACAGAGACTACGTTCAAGACTCTAATTTAACTCGAAACGCAACGAAGCACAAAGATGACAGAATCGGACATTGGTAAAAACGAAAAGGTGATCAAGCTTAAGCATGATTTGGAGCGATTTCAAGCGCCTATAGTGAGTGCCTATGGTGTCCTTACCTGGGAGAAAAAATACTACCCGTGGTGGTATTTGGGGGCATAAGCGTCGCTTATTTCGTTCTGTGGTACATGGATCTATCGGTGATAACTCTTATGTCTCTCCTGGCATTGCTGACTACCATTTCGCACTATTTTCTTCTGTGGTGCCTGGATCGGCCGGATTTCATTTTCGACTTTTTCCCAACCAAAATTGCCGGCTTGTTTTGGAATGCCTTAATTTGGGATAGCGACAACGAGGCGAAATTCGAGTCTGTTTGCGGACAGATGTACATCATCAAGGAAAGCTTGGCAGCATGGTATCAGTATCTATTCAAGGAACGCAAGTCGACCGGCCTCGTGATTGTGGAAAGCTTGGTCCTCCTGGCCATGGCTTGGATTGGTTCAATCGTTAACAATCTTCTGTTGATGTACTTGGTTACTCTTCTTATTGCCATGTGGGCTGGTCTGAAAGCTAAACACGTCTTCAAGAAACTCCACTAGAAAGCTGAAAAAGTACTGCTCCACGCTTAGGCACCACATCCACAAAATTTGTTTAGAAATACTACAAAAAATCGAAGTCATCCTCAATTTGCCAATCCAGATTGGTAAGTGGCCAATGAAATAACTTGAAAGGGATCTATGCAATATACATGTTTTTTCATCAGCATCTGGCCTTCTTTGCTCATCCACAATGTGCCACTCTGCTGGAGTCGGAGGATCCTAAAGTATATTTTCAAAGGAAACAGTATCGATTCTACATCATTTGGAAATGCCCTGGCGTATCGCAACAAACTTAACAGCGGTTTTCCTTTAACTTTCTACTCAACAACAGCAGTTTAAGAATTACATAATACTCATTACGTACATGGTTCGATTGTTCAATAATTATAACTGAAACATCTTGAAACTCAATCAAACGTATGACACTTGTATCAATAAAATGCCACGAACTACGAATTTGTGTACGATTGTTATAACGAGCAACTATTACTCAGATATTCTACTATTTTGGAGTGCAGATGTATGTTCTTTTCATTTTCAATCCCCTTCTTTTCACGGTATACCATATGGTGTATATTTTACAAAGATAGTCTTGCTATCATTTCTGTAATATGAGTATTGAGTTTTTCTTGTCATGGATTTGGTAAACATTTTTATGTAAATTAACAGTGAGCCTCGATGAAATAGTTGTTCCTTTGGGGCGACGTTTAAAGGGCCAACGAAATTTGTAGTAGTAGTAATACCCAAAGGTCGTTATAAGCAATAGATAATGTAACTAATAAGCAATATAAGTTTGAAAATCTTAACTGATATCAATTTGATTGCATAGATTAGGTTAGTTGTATTTCTTAGAGAGCTAATCTATACGTATGTATCGATCAGGACCAGCTGTCTGACATCCTGATCGGCCTAGTGTCCTTCCTATGGCCGGAAGAAGATTCAACTGTATATAACTCTGTTTATGTTTAATTTAGATTGAACATTTGTATTTTATATTTACAATCCCAATCCCAATTCGAATCCTCTTCCCTGGATCCAAGAGGGAAGGGAAAAGAAAGACACTGTGTCTGGACATCACTTAATTGCTTAGATTGAAATATTACACATTCATTCCTTGGACATATTTTTTGAGGTTCCAGCAGCTGCGGTCCCTAATTCTCACATATTGTAGTATATATATACATATCTATAATCAATTATGCACATGTTCCTACATATGTATGTGTGCTGAGCCCTCAATGGATGATCATAAATAAAGCCATTTCCAATTGTCCCAAACACGAAATTCAATGTCTGCAAGATAGTAAATAATCAGTAATTTTTCGAAATAGAAATTTTACTTAATTCATTCGGTTCGTCTTTCAGAGGGTTTGTGCCGGTCCATAAATTGTTGCTCCATTTGTTGTGCATTCGCGTGGGTGGGCTGGAAGCCAGACCACAAAACAGTTGAATGCAACCGCGAACCACTTTTAGCACTTGTCTACCGTATTTAAAATAGTCTTTTGGGGCCACTCAGGGAATGCCGGAATCATTGAGGTTTATTCTGAAAAACAGAACAAAGTTGTACATAAAATCAGGGAAGGCCTTTGCTTTGACCAGTGGAAACTTACAGTTCAAACAATGAGTGCGATCCGAATAGTTGGTTTTAATGTTTAAAGTTTGAACTGCGTATGTTTACGTTTATATAAATGAATCCAAAATTAGATTGGATACTTATGTATATTCATGGACTCGACGGTGCTTTCCATCGATGACTCGCCTCAGCGCCTGGGTCCGAGAAGCTATTTCTGCATCTGAAGGTGTAATAGAATATGCCAATTGAATATGATTAGTTTAAGAACTTCATTTAACTGAGACACGACCTACCAATCTCATCATTTCTCAACATTCAACGTAAAAGTTTCAAGAGCTTTCACAAGGGCAGTCTTCTTCTCGGCTGCTTTCGGGCTTAACTCTATTACCTTCCGAGAACTCATCGTCCAGATGACAATCAGGGCATCGCGGCCGACGAACCCACTTTGAAGGAAAATTCCATTTTTACAGGCCTGAATCGTGCTGATTAGCGCCAGCTCACTTGCTTTCTCGCAGTCCCAGATTCTGCCGGTGGCGTCTGCCGATCCAGTGGCCAGGTACTTTCCATTCGGATGGAAAAGGCACACCTCCAATCGTGCCAAGTGACCGAAGAAACTCACAAAGTGCTCTGCGGGATCCACTCTCCACACGCGCGCCACATTATCGTTGGAGGCGCTGGCAAAGTAGCAGCCCTTCGGGTCGAACGCCACACTCATGGCCCCGTGGTGCGCAAACACCTTCTGACAAAACCCGGTGCGTGTGCACCACAGCCGCATGCGGTCCGCCGAGGAGGTGAGAAGCTGGCGGTCTCCAGCGCAGGCCAGGACCGGCTCCTGGTGGGCAGTAAAGAGCTTCTCCCTTCGCACCATGTTCATGTGTAGCCAGTCCTTGTTCACGGCCACGATGTGGACCATGCCGGAGGCAGTGCCAAATGCCACGCTGCAATGGTCTTCTGAAAGCGTCGCGCAAGTCACATCATCGTCAATGTTCATGGGCTCGGCCATGTAAGTGCTCAGGTTGGGTAACTTATTCGATCGAACGGCCAGTCCGGAATGGCGTCCACGGAAGCCCAGGCAAATGGCGCCGGCAAAGGACGATCGAGGTGGATATGCGCCTGGGGCATCATCTCATCAGAGTAGATGAAGATTTTAAAGTGGGACAAGAACGTCTTGAGCTGCCCCTTCGTCCAAAACTGAGATTGGAGTACTTTGAACTGGTTCGAGGTGCTCCTGGCCATGAATATCTCCACTGTGTCCGCACAAGATAGCAGCTCCTGGGCTCTTTACGGCAGGTCTTCTGGCGTGCGGATGCGCTTCAGATTTTCGACGCGCCTCTTGTAGGAATCGTCCAACTTGTATTCGTTCGTACCCACGAAGGATATGGCCCTCTTATACTTGCCGCTCCACACCATTTGCAGGTAGCCAATGGCCAAAGTGGGAGCATCCATTTGTAGAGCATCCGTTGCTGGGGCGGTCCGAGTGCAACGCCCTCGTAAAAATCGACGAAATCCTCGTCCGATTTACGCACGCCGGAGCCTACGGCATCCGAGGCTGCGTCTTCAGACTTGTTCTTCTCTTTTTCTTGTGTCGGCTTCTGCTTCTGTCGGAAATTTATTAGCAACGAGACATTTATGTGTTGCACGTTCCCATCCCATCCGTCTTTTCTACTCACATTCTTTTTCCCGGGTTCCATGCTCTTTTTTTGTTGTTCGATTTCTTTAGCAATGTACTCGTAAATGGCGATTCCAATATAATAAGACAATTGCAATAGAGAGAGAGAGAGAGAATCATAGCTGCTATCGACTTTGATCGTACATCGGAAATCGATGCACAAAAACAGCTGATTTGTGGCTTGCTAACATTACGAATGAGCGATGCGATTATCAAACGGATTGCGCAGACGCAGCCGAGCCCAGCGCAACCCTTAATGCAGAATCAATTGCGATTACTTATATTGCTTTTATCTCAGGATCTCGTTTCTGTTGTAAGCAGCAGTTGAATAAAAACAACAAATATACAAGTTTTATGTATTTGTATTATATTGGATCAGTTGCAATCTCTAATGAAGCTACAAGGCTCTCGGCTACTATGCCTTTTGGCTAAGATTGTTTATTGATTGCCAGGAGACGCATATAGAGACTATCTCTCTCTTCGCGGAAAAGTTAGCGAAGTCTAGTGCCATAGGGCTCTGTCCGATATGAGATGGGGGTTGCCAGAAATCAGATTGTACAACACCTTTCCAAACCAATAAAAAAAACACAATAAGGAACTTAAAAGAATAAGAAGTTCTTCTTTCTGCTTGTCACATAAATCTAAATGATACATCGAATGAAACCCATCAAATAACACGAGCAACTGGGTATGAAAACATTTAATTAATAGCTCATTCAAGTGAGCCACATCAGATGGCTGTTTCCCAGTACATTAGTGACATTCTGACTTTTGTTTTTGAATTGAGTACATCCTATGTATATACATGAACGTTAATTTAGATTTTGTTAAGACAGGATACATTCATGAATTAAAGACTAAGACATCCACTACAATTATGAGGACTGCCCGAAACTGATTTCGATTTGTTTTGGATTTCAAGGGCCAGACAGATTTCGGTCAGACTATTGGTAAGCAGGACCGTAATGCACAATGGGATGGAGCATAGAGTATTTCCGGAATCATTATCGTTGTTAATAAATAAATGCATAAATTAATATATGAAACCATGGATGAAACCATTAACCATACAGTATATTCATAGATGTTTGTAGTGGGGCGGATCGAAGCTCAACTCTCCCACACCGCAATTGCGGTAGCCGTCATAAGAAATGAAAACCGTTATGTTTAGTGGTATATATATAATTATGTGTGTGTATTTGGTTGGACGGTCGCGCGGTAGATCGGCCGTCTGAAGCGGGGGTGAAATCGTAACTGCTTAACTCTATGCCTTATGGTGCTTTTTCTGCCGTGAGCGCCGTGTGGATCGTGGATTGTGGATCCGAGCGCCGCTCCGAACGCGCGAGAGCGAGTTGGGACCGGGGCGCACGGAGTTGGCACAGTGCGCGGAAATTGTTTACGGCTGGCCTGAACATCCTCCCCCCCCCCTTGCAGGATTGCAAAGTATAATGGGGTGGCCTATGGCTGGGCGTACGCCCCGGTGTGCTCTGGACTTGACAAGGACGTCGACTCAGTGTCGCTCCACGGTCGGATAGGCGTGAGGATGCGCAAAACGGGGGTTGCTCTTGAGGAATCTGTGGATGGCGCCGTGGTTCTTTCGACGGGGCGGCTCGCGGGGAGACGAGTGTGTCGTTCGTCGTGAGCCGATGTAGATGGCGACGGTACAGTCGCGGCTGAGCGGGCTGGACGACGAGGGCGGCGTTTTGCATGGTTCGATTTAGATGGCGACGATGCTCCCGAGGCTGAGCGGGCCGGACGACGAGACGTGGGTACGTGGAGTAGCGTGTGGTTGTTTTTGCCGGAGTGTTGGTGAGCCAGGCAGTTCCCGCAATACTGGTTGATAAGGACAGCTCGGAGTTTCTCTTCGGGGCTCAGGAGAAGAAATTGGTGGTAGGTCCGTAGCGGATGGACTCCTTGGCAGATTCGGCAACGGTAGGAGCCAATTTCCCGAGCACGTCGGTTCTCCCTAGTGCGGTTGGCGCGGGGACGTGGGGCCATATCTGGGTGCGGAGAACTAAATTGAAATAAAGGCGTCGAAGACACATTAGTAACGATCTTGGAACGGGTGAGAGGCACATTTAAGACATTGGAAATTGCCGCCCGGTTACATAGTCTGGTGAGGCTATGTTGATCTAAGGACGGATTCACCTTCGAGTTCAGGCTTGAATTCGGACCGGAGCGTAGAGCTTTCATACAGTGCATATTTTGGAAATATTTCCGTCGGTCAGGAGACCGTTCGAGAACTTCTGCGGAGGGAGCTGGAAGGAAATTGCTGTCGTAAAAAGACCCCGAGTCTTCTACCAGTGTGATAGGTCGTCTGGAAATTTGACTCGAGAACGATGAGATTTGATTCATCACCTGAGGCACTGGACCTGTGAGTACCCAGCCGAAAATGGTCTCCTGCCCGAGGAGAGAGCCACAGATGTTGGTCAGTGAGCCACATAACTGAATGGACGGAAGGATATCCGCTCCAATCAGGATATCTATTTGTGAACTCTCATAGAAGGTCGGATCCGCCCATGAGAGGTTCGGCAGGTCTCTCAAGAACCCTTGCGAGATCGGATGCGATGGAATATTCGCGGCCAATTCCGGAATAACGTAGGCTGTGGCATTTAGTTGTAAGCCCGGCTTAGTCGGAGAACGGATGGAAAAACTGCAGAGCTTCTTTGACTGAGCGGATACGGCATTATTTAGGCCGGAGACCTGTGCCTGGATACGTTGGAATGGCAATTTGATCATGTCCACAAGACGTTCTGTAATGAACGTTGCCTCTGAGCCAGAGTCGATCAGAGCGCGGGCGTGGAAAGTTTTTCCCAGGTGGCAAATATTAACGATGGCCGTGCCTAGGAGGACAGCACTCGTACCGGAGGCGAAATATGACTGAACGTTTGGCTGGGCTTCGGACGAACTTGGATTTTGTACGCTTGGTACTCGTAGATGTAGCTCGGGCCACGCTGAGGAATTTTGTGCCGTTGTGGAAATCGCCTCGCTGGAGTTTGCTGGATTGCTACGGTGCAGAAGCGTATGGTGACGGTCTCCACAAATTATGCAATTGTGGGCGCTTTGGCATGCTCGTATCTGGTGGCCCCTTGCAAAGCAGTTCAAACAAAGCTGCTTTTGCTTAATGTAGTCGGAGCGAGCGCCAGCGGGCATTTGAAGGAAGTAAGGGCATAACCGGATTGGATGATACTCTTTGGAGCAGAGATCACACGTGCTCCTCGTTTGATTCACTGTGGTCTCGAACGAGTGGGCACTCCTAGGATAAGGACTTCCTTGAGACCGAAACGGATTGCTTCTCGAATTGTCTGCAGTGCGTATGCTCGCCCTGGAGTGGGCCTGAGTCTCCATGCCTGGATGGTCGTCCTCGGTCACTTCGAGAGACAGGTACCGCTCCGCCAGGAACTTGTCCATGTCGTGCCAGGTGGGAATTTCGGACTTGTGCGTCACGGATTGCTCCCAAAGCTCTAAGGTCGTCTTTGGCAGCTTAGCGGAAATGAGGTACACTAAAACTCCGTCAGCGAAAACGCTGTCTGTGGAGACCTCGGAATGGGTGAGTGTCGTGAGGCACTTGTGGACGGCCCTCTGGAGCTCTTTTAGCGCTGCTGCTGACTCGGTACGGATTTGGGGCAGACTGAAAAGGATCTTCAGCTGGGCCTTGAGTATCAGCCTCTTGTTTTGGAAACGCTCACGGAGGGCGTTCCATGCGGACGCGAAACCCTCGTTCGTAAGTGGAGCCTGTGCCACTATGCCGTGGGCTTCACCGCTGGTCTTTTTGTTGAGGTGGAACAGTTTTTCCACTGGAGCCAACCTTGGGTTTTCTATGTAGATGGCGGTGAACAGGTCTCGGAACGTGGGCCACTGCTGGTAGTCCCCACTGAAAACTTCAGTGTCACATGGAGGGAGGCGGCAACCGCCGGAAGTCGGCACTTGAACGGCCAGTTGCGGCGTGTGAGGGACAATCGGGGGCTCGAGCTGATCGTTCAGTTTGGCCAGGCATTGCGCGTAGACCGCGTAGCAGTCATCGTACATCTCTTGGACATAAGCTACACCCTCTGGATCCTCTTCCGCCTGTAGGGGCCGAATTAAGGGAACGAGTGTAGAACATCACGGATAAGCATAGTTTTCTTTTGGTAATGCTTAAAAGTGCAGAGACATAGTAACTCCGAAAGTGGATCGTAAGCTGCAAGCTTTCCGAAAAGCTTTCTAAAGAGAGTCGGCGCGCAGCGCACGCATTTAAGCGAAAGACGTCACGTTTACCTTGACCCAAGAGAGTAGCGTAGCGTAGGGAGAGCATAGATTAAAAGCTTGCCCAAAAGTTCGCTCAAATGGGCGAAAGATCATCCGATTATGCAGTTTAAATTCCCAACATCATCCGATTATGCAGTTAAAGTTCCTAAGATCATCCGATTATGCAGTTAAAATTCCCCAAATATCATCCGATCTTCGAGCTTTTGGTTCGGTACCGCTTGGCTGAACTTGCAGAAGTTGGGCTGGAGTATTGACAAAGAATCGATTGATTAAAGCGGACGTGTTTGTGCTATACTCGGGAATAAATAAATATATATATATATATATTTAGCCAACGAACAGTTCTGGCAACTACGCCATACCTCGTGAACCGAGTTCAATAAAGACCCAGAATCAGGAGTAATTAACCAGGAAAGCAGTGTAAAGAAAAGAAAACATAGCTGGTATGTCCGTGATTAATTTGGAAAGTGTTCGTGGTAAAATATATATATATGAATTTGTGTTATAGGACGGCGGCCCGTAGCCACGGTACCGCTCGTGCGATCATCAGTCGCATAGGAGTGCATATACGGTGTGGTCTATGAGAGGAGTGTTGCCGGTGGATTGATAAGACAAGTAGTAAACCCGCGGGAGGCACCGAGCAGCGAAGCCTGCAGCTTGACGTTGTCCGTCGAAAGCCTCAACAACCGTGTGGATGCACGGCGAAAACCAAGAGGCGCCTCCGGACCCTTATTTTTTGGCGCCGTTGACGCCACCCGTTTATCGAGCCTCCAATGAGAGTGTAGTCCGCAGACCGACGTCAAATTTGATCGGCAACCTGAAGCCCAGCTAAGGAGTTAATTTACCCCATCTTCAAGTGATTTAGCTGCGCCAGCGACACCCAATAATGAACTCGAATTGATTGCATTATTGTTGGATTCTTCCGGAGGCGCAGTCCTACTCAGCCTGGCTGACATGTCTCTCGATCACGGCAATAGAGGACCATAGTTACTCGTGGATGTAACACAAGCCCCTTTTTCCTCTAGATTTCATGTGCCAGGCTAAAAACCATTCTCTTTCGTCACACGATGTATACAGTTTTATAGTTAGTTATGTAACACAGCCAACATAATGGTTTTTGGAAACTAATGGGTATGAGAGCAACATTAATTTTCCTTGAGGTTACAAAGCAGTACACTCTAGTACGCTCATGTGCACATATACTCGTATTAAATATCTTTTCCTTTCCTTAGAACTATGCACCAACGTCATCATTGAGCTCAACGATCACGAATGGAAAAAGCGGTACTAGCCTACCAAAAGCGCTGTGAGTTTGTAAATAAGAACAAGTACATATATGCACTGAGCTGGGAAGTAACCTGCGTGTTACATGTAATTTTCTATTGATATTCCCTTTATAAATCCGTAACCATAATGTATTGGTACCTCTCACCCCTTTAGAATCTGTTACCCATATATGATGGTCATTTTTAAATCTTTATTTTTCTTAATATTTCTTCGCAATTACTTACTAATATATTAAGCTATCGAGACACAACAAAAATGGATTTAATTATAAGTTAAGAAAACCCCCCCCCCAAGAATTTAGTTATATGATTAGGGATTTATTGAAATATATATATATAATGATATTGATTTTGAAGTACAACCCTAATATGTTCTAAATTCGGTACTCCGCCCTCAGAAAGGCATGATCGAAGTGGTGGGATGATAACTGTTTAACGTTCTTCAAGGGTCTATACGGTCAGGTTACCTGTATAGCATAGGTCGGGAGGGTAGAGAAGATAGAGATACTCACTAACACCGGAGTTTCTCATCATTTGAGTAGAGTAATTGATAAGTATGTCCACACTTTCCACAACCAACTTTTTAGTCCCATAACCAATTCCTGGCTCCGGTTAAACCTGGATTCTGTTGTTAGTTTTATGTTTGGTTCTTCTTTTTTTTTATTATTATTTTATTATTTTTAAATGTGCACCTAAAACATTATGCGAGTGTGTGTCAGTATGTGATAGGAGAGAGTAGAACGAACCCCGACAATCCGGCGAGCTTAGTCAGAGCATAGCTAGAGGTGCACACGAAATCTCTTCATACTAGTATGGGTAAACGACAGCTATCCCACACCTGCACGCTACATAATTGGCGCCCAACGTGGGGCCCGAAGGGACATGATCTCTCGTAAAGTTGGTACTTAACTTTAGTACCCATGGCATGTCATTCTGGGGCTAGGCTCCACCATAGCTCTATATTCCATCCAAAACAATAATTCTCTGGTAATACTATACTGATAGATCTCTTCGGGTGGGAGTACGACAGCTGTTGCATACGGAACCTACGACTATTTTTCATGCTTGGAAAAGTCGACCTGTGTATAATCTGTTGTCTCTTCCTCCGGATGGACTAGCTTATATAGGTAGTTACAATATACTGATATCACGATATAGGACTCCACCAACGAGATAGCTAAAGATGTTGATTTAGGGAACTGCGGGAGTTATTCAAAAGACGGATACCCCGACTCAAAGTTATATTCATTAAATTATCTTGAGCTTGGCTGTAGAGATTCCTTTATCAAATTCTAGTTGGGTTAGGAAAAAGTCGCAGATTTTAGGAATCACGATCTTCTACTTATGATAAGTAGAGACTGTCCATTATCCGGACTTATACCTTCAAAACTGGTAATAGAACTGGCCAACATACACAACTTAATTACTCAACTATTCAAATCGAAACGTACAGTTAGTGGTAGACCACCTAGATCATGCCTGGAGAGGGCGAACATATTAAGTAAATTCCATATTCGTTAACTCATATTTGCATATTAGTTTCATAATTTTATTTTCATTATTATTTTTTTTATTAAGAAATTCATACAAATCATGGCGGTCCACCGAAGTAATGAAAATTTAGCTTCGGCATTGATCAATCCAGACTCGCTTTGCATTATTTGCCAGGGAAATTTGCGGCAAGATCAGTTAATAGCTACCACGCCTTGTCACCACCGATTTCATAATACGTGCGTATGCGAACATTTGAAAAGCGAAAAGTCTTGTCCAGTGTGCAAGTCGGAATGCGAACCTGGTAGACTGCGTTACGAAAATAATACTCTAGCAGCAGAATTACACCTAAGCTCTGGCTCCATACCACCTAATGTTCGGGGAAACGAAGACAATGGGACGGTACAACTAGATCCAACCTTATTACGTAGAAAAGGGAGAACAAACAGCCGAGGTCGAGGGCGAGGAGCAACCCCTAAACGAGGAATGCAAACAAGGTATCAAGCTAGTTTAGATCAATATTTATCCGAGAGTCGACAGTCGATTAGTAGCAACGGAAATAGGTCACTTAGTAACGCTCAACCTGAAAACCTTACGAATTACATCCATTCGGTCATGCAAAATCAGGAGAAATCTATGAGGGAAAACCTTAGTTCGTTCATAAAAACTTCCATCGAACAAACTATACAGGCCCAGTTTTCCAACATGAATTTAGCCGCAGCGGCTGCTACGGGTAACGGAGGTCCCTCAGAGTCACACAGTAATATTAGACAAGACGTAGACAATGATAGTTACATGGTTAGAGGCGATTCCCAAGGAAGAACTCCTAGGAGTAGTCAAACAGCCGGAAATGTAGCACCGGCAAATGCGGCAAATATCCTACTAAGCTGGCGTCTTAAATTTGATGGTTCTCGAGACGCAATGCACGTAGAAGAATTTCTATATCGCGTTCGTGCTCTTACAGGACAGACTCTGGGGAATGATGACCAGTTACTTTGCGACAATCTGCATCTGCTTTTCACAGGTAAAGCCAGCGATTGGTTCTGGGATTTTCATCGAAGAAACCACCAATACTCCTGGTCATCGTTCTGTACAGCGTTTAGGCAAAGATTCGACGATCAGAAAGATGATTTTGACCTTTGGGAAATGATACGGAAACGTCAACAGAAGGACAACGAATCCTTCGAAGATTTTCAGTCAGACATTGAGAAGTTAGTGGCACGACTTTCACACGAGATAAGCGAACTCAAGCTGATCGATATTCTTAAGCGGAATGCGAAAAGTGCTCTGCGATATGAGCTTTTGCATTTAAAAATACAGAATAGAAGTGAGTTGAGGGAGGAAGTTAAAAAGCATGAACACTTCTGTAAAGATGCTGGCAACTTTTTACAGAGAAACAGGGTAACTAGACCTCACGTATCAGAAATTCAGAGTGAGGAAGAAGAACTCGAAGAAGAGAGTATCTCCGAGCTACGCCGCAAGCGGTTTGTTTGCTGGAATTGCGACAAAACAGGTCATCGGTTTGAAGATTGCGTAGCAGAACGCCGAGTCTCCTGTTATGGCTGCGGGGCGAAAAATACTTTTAAGCCAAAGTGCGAAAAATGTAACCCATCGGAAAACCGCAAGCGGGATGCGCAATCCAACACCATTCTGACGCATCCGGCAATGATGACAGAATGAAAGGGCAAACTTTCCAAGAAAACACCTCCAACCCGGATTGTCCAAAAATTCGATCTAATAGGTCCCTTGTAGAGGCACAAACCCAGACGGAGGAGATAGATATAGATGGTGAAAGTTCCCGTTCAGATAAGCTAGAATTAAAGTATCAACCAAAACGTTCGACCATACGATTAAGGCAATTCTGGACCAAGGTAAAGAAGGTGCGAAAAAGACTTGTCTCGTCGGTCCTTTTGAGCTCCGATAACAGATTATTTATAGAACTAAGCATAGAAGAACAAAACTTCATGGCCTTGCTAGATTCGGGGGCGACGATAAGCTGTCTTGGAAGTGAAGCCGCTAAGTCGTTCGCGCAACACGCCAAGGCAAAGAAATGCTCCGGAAATATTCGAACGGCCAATAATGAATCTTGTAAGGTAGTAGCGAAAATTACCGTTCCCATAACTTTTCGCGATCATACTAAGGAGATAGAATTTTTCATTATACCCGCCTTGAAACAAAATGTGTATTTAGGGATTGATTTCTGGATAGAATTCGGTCTTGTAGCAAGACTTTTAACGGATAGATCGGTGGTACAAGAATTAGACGTAGGAAATGAAACCAGGGCTTCGGAATCCCCGCCAGTACACGATCTAAGCAAAGACCAAAAGGTTAGACTAGAATCCGTGATCCATTCGTTTCCTTCGTTTGAAAGGGAAGGATTAGGACGTACGAAAGCTATCCAACACACGATCGAAATGGTACCCGATAGACCAGTCAAACAACGCCATTGGCCGATTTCACCCGCGAAGGAAAAGTTAATGTTTGACGAAGTGGAGAAAATGCTGGCATTAGACGTGATCGAGGAATCGAATAGCTCCTGGAGTAGCAATTGCGTTTTAGTTAAGAAAGGTACGAAAAATCGATTATGTTTAGATTCTCGAGAAATTAATAAGAACACTCGCAAAGATGCCTACCCTTTACCACATATTGATGGCATTCTTAGTAGATTACCACCAGCCAAATACATAACGGGACTTGACATGAAACACGCATACTGGCAGATTCCTTTGGAAGAAAAATCTCGGCACTATACAGCTTTTACCATTCCCAATAGGCCGCTTTACCAGTATAAGGTAATGCCGTTTGGCTTAACTAATGCCGCTCAAACGTTGTGCCGACTTATGGATCAGGTGATACCTGCACACCTCAGGAATCGGGTTTTTGTCTATTTGGACGATTTACTGGTGCTCTCAGATGACTTTGATTCACACTTGGTGCTGTTACAAGAGGTAGCGATGCATTTGCGTAAGGCAAATCTCACGATTAATATAGCCAAGTCAAACTTTTGTATACGGGAGATTAAATATCTGGGGTTCATAATAGGTTATGGTCAGTTAAAGACAGATCCGGGGAAAATAAAATCCATAATGGAGTTCCCGATCCCAAAAACGGTGAAACAGATAAGGAGATTTCTAGGACTTGCTGGATGGTACAGACGCTTTGTCGATAACTATGCCACCGTCAGCTACCCCTTAACGGAACTACTAAAAAAGCATCAACCACTTAAGTGGAACGCATCAGCTGAAGAAGCTTTCAATAAACTCAAATCCTGCTTAACATCTGCTCCAATCCTAGCCACCCCCGATTTTAAGAAACCCTTTTTGTTAATATGTGACGCAAGCACCTTTGGTTTGGGCTGCGTACTAGCTCAATTAAACGAGGAAGGGATAGAATTACCTATAGCGTTTATGTCCGAGAAACTTTCCAAGGCGCAACGAAACTATTCGGTCACTGAACTCGAGTGCTTGGCAGTGATTAAAGGAATAAAGAAGTTTAGAGCTTACGTAGAAGGACAGGATTTCCAAGTTATAACGGACCATGCGTCCCTACAATGGCTTATGAGGCAAAAAGATTTGTCAGGTCGCTTGGCCCGCTGGGCTATAAAATTACAGGGATTTAATTTTCAAATATCACATCGAAAAGGGTCCGAAAACGTAGTGGCCGACGCGTTGTCACGCCAAGATGAACCCGAGGTAAGAGAGCTGAACGGCAACGGACCCATAGTCGACCTTACTTCTACAGAGTTTAAATCGAACGAATACATGGATCTAATAGAACACATAAGGCTTAATCAACTTAAGTTACCCGATTTGAAAATTGACGATAATTTGGTGTATAAAAGAACCGAACCATCTTCAGGGGACGAGATAGCAGATAAACAAACTTGGAAGCTTTGGATTCCATCAGGCCTTACCAGCGATATAATTTCCAGGGCTCATGACCCCCCAGACGCTTCCCACAGTGGTATTGGGAAAACCGTTGAAAAGGTGAAAAGGTACTTGTTTTGGCCAAAAATGGTTACACAAATACGAGCCTATGTATCAAAATGCGATGTTTGTCGCCAGACCAAAAGTGCTAATGTCGTGCTAAGACCACCAATGGGTAAGCCAATGATTTCAGAAAGACCTTTTCAAAAGCTTTATCTGGATTTGTTGGGCCCGTATCCGCGTTCCAAGCAAGGGAATATTGGTATCTTAATAATTGTAGATCACAACACCAAATTTCATTTCTTATGTCCGCTCAAAAAGTTTACCTCAAGTAAAGTGTGTGACTTCCTAGAAAATATGTTATTTAGTACTTTCGGGGTCCCTGAGACTATACTTACCGATAATGGTTCGCAGTTTGTCTCTGGGAATTTCAAGTCATTTCTTACCAGATTCGGGGTAACTCACCGCTGCACTGCCATATATTCACCGCAAGCCAATGCCAGTGAACGGTTAAACCGATCCGTGTTAGCGGCTATAAGAGCGTACGTCGGCAAAGATCATACTAATTGGGACAACAAGTTACCTGAAATTAGTGCAGCGTTACGAGCCAATATCCATAGAAGCACAGGGTATTCGCCATATTTTCTTGCTTTTGGGCAGAATATGATTCTTAACGGAAAGGATTATGAACTACTTAGACGACTAAATCTCCTATCGGATGACACCAGAGTCGAATATCCAAATGTAGTACAAGTATGTCGACAAGCCGCCCAACAAAAGGTAGCTGAATCACACGAGCAGAATGCGAGGACATACAACTTACGTAGCCGGGTCCGTCAACTTAAAGTCGGAGACGTCGTGTATGCCCGGAACTTTTGTCAGAGCAACGCTTTAAAAAAGTTCAGCGCTAAGCTGGCGCCTGTGTTTATATCAGCCAAGGTTATTCGCCGAGTGGGGACAATGTATTACCAATTAGCTAGCGAAGATAAGAAAAACTTAGGAGTCTATCACTTGAAAGATATTCAGCTTAAACCTTAGTAAATGGCCTTCTTCAGTTTAAGTCTCATTGTGAGAACAATTACGTCTTCAACTGTGGTGTAGGGGCCGAATTAAGGGAACGAGTGTAGAACATCACGGATAAGCATAGTTTTCTTTTGGTAATGCTTAAAAGTGCAGAGACATAGTAACTCCGAAAGTGGATCGTAAGCTGCAAGCTTTCCGAAAAGCTTTCTAAAGAGAGTCGGCGCGCAGCGCACGCATTTAAGCGAAAGACGTCACGTTTACCTTGACCCAAGAGAGTAGCGTAGCGTAGGGAGAGCATAGATTAAAAGCTTGCCCAAAAGTTCGCTCAAATGGGCGAAAGATCATCCGATTATGCAGTTTAAATTCCCAACATCATCCGATTATGCAGTTAAAGTTCCTAAGATCATCCGATTATGCAGTTAAAATTCCCCAAATATCATCCGATCTTCGAGCTTTTGGTTCGGTACCGCTTGGCTGAACTTGCAGAAGTTGGGCTGGAGTATTGACAAAGGATCGATTGATTAAAGCGGACGTGTTTGTGCTATACTCGGGAATAAATAAATATATATATATATATATTTAGCCAACGAACAGTTCTGGCAACTACGCCATACCTCGTGAACCGAGTTCAATAAAGACCCAGAATCAGGAGTAATTAACCAGGAAAGCAGTGTAAAGAAAAGAAAACATAGCTGGTATGTCCGTGATTAATTTGGAAAGTGTTCGTGGTAAAATATATATATATGAATTTGTGTTATAGGACGGCGGCCCGTAGCCACGGTACCGCTCGTGCGATCATCAGTCGCATAGGAGTGCATATACGGTGTGGTCTATGAGAGGAGTGTTGCCGGTGGATTGATAAGACAAGTAGTAAACCCGCGGGAGGCACCGAGCAGCGAAGCCTGCAGCTTGACGTTGTCCGTCGAAAGCCTCAACAACCGTGTGGATGCACGGCGAAAACCAAGAGGCGCCTCCGGACCCTTATTTTTTGGCGCCGTTGACGCCACCCGTTTATCGAGCCTCCAATGAGAGTGTAGTCCGCAGACCGACGTCAAATTTGATCGGCAACCTGAAGCCCAGCTAAGGAGTTAATTTACCCCATCTTCAAGTGATTTAGCTGCGCCAGCGACACCCAATAATGAACTCGAATTGATTGCATTATTGTTGGATTCTTCCGGAGGCGCAGTCCTACTCAGCCTGGCTGACATGTCTCTCGATCACGGCAATAGAGGACCATAGTTACTCGTGGATGTAACACAAGCCCCTTTTTCCTCTAGATTTCATGTGCCAGGCTAAAAACCATTCTCTTTCGTCACACGATGTATACAGTTTTATAGTTAGTTATGTAACACAGCCAACATAATGGTTTTTGGAAACTAATGGGTATGAGAGCAACATTAATTTTCCTTGAGGTTACAAAGCAGTACACTCTAGTACGCTCATGTGCACATATACTCGTATTAAATATCTTTTCCTTTCCTTAGAACTATGCACCAACGTCATCATTGAGCTCAACGATCACGAATGGAAAAAGCGGTACTAGCCTACCAAAAGCGCTGTGAGTTTGTAAATAAGAACAAGTACATATATGCACTGAGCTGGGAAGTAACCTGCGTGTTACATGTAATTTTCTATTGATATTCCCTTTATAAATCCGTAACCATAATGTATTGGTACCTCTCACCCCTTTAGAATCTGTTACCCATATATGATGGTCATTTTTAAATCTTTATTTTTCTTAATATTTCTTCGCAATTACTTACTAATATATTAAGCTATCGAGACACAACAAAAATGGATTTAATTATAAGTTAAGAAAACCCCCCCCCAAGAATTTAGTTATATGATTAGGGATTTATTGAAATATATATATATAATGATATTGATTTTGAAGTACAACCCTAATATGTTCTAAATTCGGTACTCCGCCCTCAGAAAGGCATGATCGAAGTGGTGGGATGATAACTGTTTAACGTTCTTCAAGGGTCTATACGGTCAGGTTACCTGTATAGCATAGGTCGGGAGGGTAGAGAAGATAGAGATACTCACTAACACCGGAGTTTCTCATCATTTGAGTAGAGTAATTGATAAGTATGTCCACACTTTCCACAACCAACTTTTTAGTCCCATAACCAATTCCTGGCTCCGGTTAAACCTGGATTCTGTTGTTAGTTTTATGTTTGGTTCTTCTTTTTTTTTATTATTATTTTATTATTTTTAAATGTGCACCTAAAACATTATGCGAGTGTGTGTCAGTATGTGATAGGAGAGAGTAGAACGAACCCCGACAATCCGGCGAGCTTAGTCAGAGCATAGCTAGAGGTGCACACGAAATCTCTTCATACTAGTATGGGTAAACGACAGCTATCCCACACCTGCACGCTACACGCCATCGTCACCGAACAGGCCGCGAACTCCGCGTCCACCTTTGCCCACAGGCTTCGGAGTTGTTCTCGATGGACTTGGGAGAGCGAGCGGGTTGGTGTGCTAGCATCTGGAGCGCTGAGCTTCTGGTCGAAGCGGGTCAGTCTGCTTGCGGCCAAGGCAAACTTAGACTGTGCGGAACTGGCGGCCATAGTGCTAGGAGCCGTGCGAGGGACTCCCGAGGGTAGCAACAAATCCTCGAAGGCATGTGGTGCGTGAGCCCTGGACGTGGTCGGACCTCGCTCAGCTGGGGCCGGACGGGAAGATGTGGGCGTAGTGGCTGAGCCGTTGGAGCTGGGTGGATGGGTCAAACTCAGCGAACTCACCCGCTTAAACTTCTTGCGAGATTTCTTCTCAACAGTGGGCATGTTTTGCTGATGGATCTGCGATAACGCGTAGTAGAGTCGCAAAGGTAGGTGAGCGGAAAAGGCGACGTGGAATTTCAGAACTACGAACCGTGGATATGTGGTTTTGGTGGAATTTATTGCGAGTATTTAAATTATGGAAATAGTACACCGTGGCCGGAATATATAGATATAAATACTACGATTGAACTACGGTTGAAAACAATATACTCTCGAAATGCAGGGTAGCGCGTCACTTGGCGTTCCGTTACAGTCAAGCGCGGCACCGAAAAATATTCTCCCAACAACTACAACGCAGGCAAACGGTGGAGAAGCGAAAAGAAAAACGAAAAGAATGCACCGCTGCTGCTGCTTGTATGTGTGCATGTATGGCTGTAAGTGCTATGTACCGCGGCTTGGGTTGAAGAGATGTCAAACAACGGGTAAAACGGTGGATAACCGTTTTATATACAATATGTGTATATATTATATAGATGTGCAAGAATATGCTAATTTAAAATGCATACGTATAGATATGTAAGATAAATACATATGTACATATGTATGTATGTGCAGTATGTATGGATCGTTATTTTGTTGGTAGTATAATTAGTTAAATAAGGAGGCGCAGTGATATGTTATTTTATTTCCTTATAAAACCGACAAACTATGGAACGTTGAGCATGCACGGAATAAACCACAAAAATAATTGCAAGAATATGCCTTTATGTTTGTTGCCAGCCGCTTGGATTGCGTTGCGATGTGTACATACATGTATGTATGTATGTATGTTAGCAACGAAAGCTTAGCTGGTAGCTGGAGAGGTAAGAATATTATTTACACTGGATCGGAAGCTGAACGCAGGAGTTAGCTCGGATCAAATTAAACCTTTGGAGAAGTAGGAAGCCACAACCGTTGGCAGAACGAAGTATGGTTTAATTTGGAGCTAGATCGAGAAATAAATACATACACATGCATGTACATATGCCACGGGAACTCGGACTGGGATGGAAAACTCGCACAAAATCACTGCACTGTTGTTAGGCACAATCGAAGAGTACTTATGTATGTATCTTAAACTTGGAGCGATCCGCCGATGCTGGCTGGGGTGAGCTTCTCCTTATGGGGAAGGCGAAGATCCGGCTCGAAGGACCAATGTTTGTAGTGGGGCGGATCGAAGCTCAACTCTCCCACACCGCAATTGCGGTAGCCGTCATAAGAAATGAAAACCGTTATGTTTAGTGGTATATATATAATTATGTGTGTGTATTTGGTTGGACGGTCGCGCGGTAGATCGGCCGTCTGAAGCGGGGGTGAAATCGTAACTGCTTAACTCTATGCCTTATGGTGCTTTTTCTGCCGTGAGCGCCGTGTGGATCGTGGATTGTGGATCCGAGCGCCGCTCCGAGCGCGCGAGAGCGAGTTGGGACCGGGGCGCACGGAGTTGGCACAGTGCGCGGAAATTGTTTACGGCTGGCCTGAACAATAGATATGCCAGTTCATGCTAAAAAGCGTCACACGATGAGTTACCAGTTTGAATACCCCAGAGACCTCGGCTCTGGAGTTCGGGTACTGACTCGTCATCATGAGAGAGCGCAGAGAGAACATCTTTGCATAAGTTAGTACACCGCAATATGTTTCGACAAAAATATGTGTTTGAGTCCTTTTTTCGTTTTCAGAGATCTGATGCTGATGCTAATTTATATTTTCTGTTGTGCCTCCAGCATATTTGAATGTATGGGTGCACACGTATTCTCACGTATTCTCACACGTGTGTGTGTTCTAGTATTGCTGGCCCCTAGAACTGAAATTAAAGTTTGGTTCTTGTTTTGTGTCTATTGATGACCTGACCTGCCGCCATAAAATAAATGATGAATGGGCAAGTGGTGGGGGTATGATACACTAGGGCGCGGGAAATAAAATAGAAGCTGTTATTTGTTTGATTTGTATTACAAAATATAAAATATTACAATAATATAATTTATACAAATATAATAATAATAAATTACAATATGTAAACTTTTAATAGCACGGTTTTATTATATGTTCTTCTTTCTTGATCGTCGTATTCGAATGAATGTGTGTTGGCATATCGATACTTGTCGAGGACAAGTATCGATATATCGAGTACATTGGTATTTCTTATAATACTATCGATGAGTTAATCTTAAACTAATATTCAAATCTTATAAACTAATATTCATATCTTACAAATAACTAATTTATAACATTTATTTCCTTATTTTAAACAGATTGATTATAATTTATAAATTATAAAAATTAGGTAAACGCCGTCGGTTCTTGACTTCTTTGTTTATTATAACTAAAATAATGATGTGTCTAAATAAACGATATAAGAAGAAATATATACATATATACTTAAATAAATATGCATAAATATAAATGGAATTTGTTTTATATATATTTCAAATCAATTGTCAATAGCGCGCTTTCCGACGGGAATGTGCAAAGCAAAAATTTAGATGCGTGTCGCACCATGAATACTCTCATGGACAATACCCAAACATTTTCTAATTAAATTATGTAACATCTTATGTACATACGTATGTACATAACTATGTCAGTTTATTACATTCGTATATTGCATGAGGGTATTTAAAAATACTGTTGTATTCTTTAAAAAGTTCTAGTATCCTAAAATACTCTAAATCAAAGAAACGAACCGGAACAAAATTCAAATTGTATGCATGCCTTTGTCACAAGATTTCGAGACTTGGTATATCCATCATACTCGCATACATACATACATTACATCCAGTTGCACGCCATGTTTCCAAGCTAATAATGTTGAGTTTGCCACGTTTGGTGAACTTTAAGGTCTGTGGTGTGTTTAAATTGAGGGCGCCGTTTGAATGTTGATTTCTGAATGTTGAAGAGCTTGTGTCTGAGCTCTTACAAGTAAAATTAGTTTTGAAGCAAAAAAGCATGTTTTATTCCCAAGCATTTCAAGCTTAGGAACAGTAAATGTAGTTGTTCTGTTTAATTACACACACGACATGTACGAGTACTCATACAAAAAACCGCATTAACTATGATTGATCTTCGGCAGACTCTACTCCTTGCGTCTGGCCCTGAGTCTCAGTGCCAGATAAGCCAATACCCTAAAGCTAAGAATTAAGATGCCCAGTCCCACGTAATCCAGGGGCAAATCCTCAGCCGAGAAGTTTAGGGTCTCTAGGATGACCTTGCCGGAGCTGGGGCACGTCGTGTTCGAGGAGGTGCAACTGATTTCACCTGCCTCCACATCCGCCCACTGGTTGATGAGCAGCCCCTCGTTGGCGTACCGGAACCAGAACAGATACGACAGCCACTTCAGATAGACGGGCACCGACCCGGAATTCAAAAAGAACCCACCGAACAGCAGTAACGGGATAATGACGGGTGGGCCCACCGACAGGGCCATCGAGGTGGAGGAGCTGGCACAGGATATCAGATATCCGAACGATGTCGACACATTAAAACTGAGAAACGGACTACGCAACGATTAGGTAAATTAACTAAGACTACCTTAAAGGTTCAAGTACCAGTAGCGGTTCGATACCCCTCATCATCATCTTCATCTCCTCCTCCGCCTCCTCTTCTTACGTTGTCTGAATGAGTCGTACTTTGACCAGCAACGGTTCCTTCAGCACGGATAGCCAGGAACGCCAGAGCACTGCCCGGAACTGCATAAACCAGGTGGCCTTGTACGTATAACCATTTTCGGGCTGCTCCAGGGGCTGCTCGAGATTCTTGGTGGCCAGCAGCTGCTCCATTTCCCGGGCCACTTGCTGACGGCAAAGTTATCGCATATCTTGGCAATCCTCTCTCTGGACTCAGCCTCACGGCCTGGTCCGCCGGGTTGTAATTAGTCGGAAGCTGGGCCCCAACACTGAAAGATTAATAGATATAGAAATATATATTGTTTACATTTTATTAAACGATTGAACATAGAATTAGTTTGTAGTGGGATGGGAGCACGCTCATTTCAGCTGTCACCTAATTCACAGTGAAATTGACGGCCAGAGAGTAGTGGTCTGAGCCGAGGAAATGGTTGGGTAGTTGCTCCAAGCAGATGCGTGGCAGCAGGTAGTAGCTGCAAAGACGTATATTGTAGCGCGGACAGCCCTTCGAGTAGAAAATATGATCGGCATCAATCCAGCCCTGCTTCGAGTCGTAGGCGGACACCTGCTTGGTGGCAGTGCTGTAGACGGGCACCAACTGCTTGGAACAGGCTGAATAGACGGCGGGCGTCGTCAGGGTGCGGAAGGGTTTGGTGCCGCTCGAAAAGTTGAAGTCTCCTCCGAGGATGATTGGAATGCAGCTGTTGTTCTCGTAGTCGTGGCTATATTGGAGTAGTTCGCTGCGCAGACGTTGCACAATGTCTGGGCGCCCATCCGTACCCAGGGGAGTGCCCTGCAGTAGGTGGGCACTGCACACGATCAGCTGCTTGGGAGTACCGGTCAGGTTGAACTTTCCCATTAAGCCAAAGCGATCGAAGTCCGCACGCTTGTTGGGCTCCTGGATTTGGCGCCCCAAGGCCCGATGGCCGATCAGCTCGAGCTTTTTCATATCGTAGATGATGGCTATACCATCGGATTCGCTCTCCAACTTTTGCTGGAATATGTAATTGTAGCTCCGCATGGTGGTCGCCTTGAAGCGTCGCATGATCTGCGGCAGATGACTGCACTGCATCTCCTGCAGACAGAGGATGTCAGGATTGAGGACTTGCACCTCTTGCGTGAGCTTGTTCAGACGATTTCCCCAATTCAGATGCTGCTCTTCGATGCCCCCATAGTGCGACTTGTGCTTCACTACCATATCCGGGGCCAACAGATTGTATGTCATCAGGCGGTAGACAACATTCGAGTAGTGGGGAGTCTCCACTGATTGCCAGCAGCGGCTCAGGTCGTAGCAGACCTTAGACACAAATTCTTCTTTTATGGAGTTCTTCATTTTTGTTTTCTGTACTTTTTTTCTGATTTCAATAAAATGTGCTTGTCATTTCCTGCTTTTTTGACGTTATGTTAATCGATATGTCTATCGGTATGCCCACCAAATATCATCGGTTGCTTTTCCAGTATTAATCGGAGTTTGCTTTTTTCGGATCTGAGTACTCGTCTGCGACATATTTTGTTGATCATAAGCATTTGAATCGTTTCCATACGAATATCATCCCTGATTTTGTCACCAACATATTTCGTCGGTCTGAGTACTAGTGCAGGGAGAACATCTTTGCATGTGTTAGTACACCGCAATATGTTCCCTCTAGTACTGGCGGTGGCGATTGACCATGCGCGAACTACTGATTTGGCTGGTTCCTACATGGGTACTTTCCGGGCTAACCCTATGGTAAACGAACGCCGTACCACTCAAAGAAGAGACAAAAAATGTTGCTCTGAATACTCTACAACCCACCGCGCACCAGCCACCGAACTAGTTCGGTTGGGATGCAACGTCTCACCAGTAGACGAAGAAACGAATAAGCATGAGAGGAAAATTAAGAGAGTAGGTAGTTAAAAATGATGTTGATCTGCTCTTATCCTTTCCCTTTTCTGTTTTCGGTCATTGCATTGCTGGAATGTTTTTTGTGTTTGGTGTTTGTGCTAATCAGTGCGGCTGACCAAGTGATTATAATTATTCAATTTTAGTTCAATTAACAGTAAGTCAAAGCAATTTAATTAAAAATGTATACGGCATTTGCGTAGGCTTAATAAAGAAATATAAGATATAATATAAGTACCACCGCGAACAGCAAACCTTAATTAGTAAATTTAAAAACTAAAATGAAATATTTAATAAAATAAAAATGTAAATATAAAATGAAATGAAGATTGATAACCTACTTCAAGGGTACCCATTTTATTAGCTACTACATGAGTACCCATTTCACTAGCTATTAGACGAGTACCCATATCACTAGCTCGGGGGTAAACGATGTGGGGTCGCTGGTCCCCATGTCGTAGGACATTGCGGATAAAAATGGAAATGATGAAAAGCATTGTTAAGGGTTAGTAAAGAGAGTACCCCTAGTCTGTTAGGGAGTGGTGATATCACCACCTCCGAACTAGTTCCCAGTACGAAACGCGTCTGTACCCGAACGCCAGAGCCGAAGTCTCTGGGGTATTCGAACTGGTAACTCATCGTGTGACGCTTTCTAGCATGAACTGGCACATCTATATATATACTGTATGGTTAGTGATGAAACCGGATTGCAGTAATACATCGAAACTATCGATATAACCTTCGATGGTTTGACATTGACACCTCTCATTTGATGCATTAACGTTGGCTGGCAATAAAAAAGCGACTTTTTGCTTAAATTAAAGACTACTTAAAGAGACTACGTTCAAAACTCCAATTGAACTCGAAACGCAACGAAGCACAAAGATGACAGAATCGGACATTGGTAAAAACGAAAAGGTGATCAAGCTTAAGCATGATTTGGAGCGATTTCAAGCGCCTATAGTGAGTGCCTATGGTGTCCTTACCTGGGAGAAAAAATACTACCCCGTGGTGGTATTTGGGGGCATAAGCGTCGCTTATTTCGTTCTGTGGTACATGGATCTATCGGTGATAACTCTTATGTCTCTCCTGGCATTGCTGACTACCAT
Organism: Drosophila miranda; assembly: GCF_003369915.1. Classification (NCBI taxonomy): domain Eukaryota; kingdom Metazoa; phylum Arthropoda; class Insecta; order Diptera; family Drosophilidae; genus Drosophila; species Drosophila miranda. The sequence goes on from NC_046673.1 coordinate 8,103,804, forward strand.
TTCGCACTATTTTCTTCTGTGGTGCCTGGATCGGCCGGATTTCATTTTCGACTTTTTCCCAACCAAAATTGCCGGCTTGTTTTGGAATGCCTTAATTTGGGATAGCGACAACGAGGCAAAATTCGAGTCTGTTTGCGGACAGATGTACATCATCAAGGAAAGCTTGGCAGCATGGTATCAGTATCTATTCAAGGAACGCAAGTCGACCGGCCTCGTGATTGTGGAAAGCTTGGTCCTCCTGGCCATGGCTTGGATTGGTTCAATCGTTAACAATCTTCTGTTGATGTACTTGGTTACTCTTCTCATTGCCATGTGGGCTGGTCTGAAAGCTAAACACGTCTTCCAGAAACTCCACTAGAAAGCTGAAAAAGTACTGCTCCACGCTTAGGCACCACATCCACAAAATTTGTTTAGAAATACTACAAAAAATCGAAGTCATCCTCAATTTGCCATTCCAGATTGGTAAGTGGCTAATGAAATAACTTGAAAGGGATCTATGCAATATACATGTTTTTTCATCAGCATCTGGCCTTCTTTGCTCATCCACAATGTGCCACTCTGCTGGAGTCGGAGGATCCGAAAATATATTTTCAAAGGAAACAGTATCGATTCTACATCATTTGGAAATGCCCTGGCGTATCGCAACAAACTTAACAGCGGTTTTCCTTTAACTTTCTACTCAACAACAGCAGTTTAAGAATTACATAATACTCATTACGTACATGCTTCGATTGTTCAACTATTATAACTGAAACATCTTGAAACTCAATCAAACGCATGACACTTGTATCAATAAAATGCCACGAACTACGAATTTGTGTACGATTGTTATAACGAGCAACTATTACTCAGATATTCTACTATTTTGGAGTGCCGATGTATGCTCTTTTCATTTTCAATCCCCTTCTTTTCACGGTATACCATATGGTGTATATTTTACAAAGATTGTCTTGCTATCATTTCTGTAATATGAGTAGGGAAGGGAAAAGAAAGACACTGTGTCTGGACATCACTTAACTGCTTAGATTGAAATATTACACATTCATTCCTTGGATTCCTTTTTTTGAGGTTCCAGCTGCTGCGGTCCCTAATTCTCACATATTGTAGTATATATATACATATCTATAATCAATTATGCACATGTTCCTACATATGTATGTGTGCTGAGCCCTCAATGGATGATCATAAATAAAGCCATTTCCAATTGTCCCAAACACAAAATTCAATGTCTGCAAGATAGTAATTAATCAGTAATTTTTCGAAATGGAAATTTTACTTAATTCATTCGGTTCGTCTTTCAGAGGGTTTGTGCCGGTCCATAAATTGTTGCTCCATTTGTTGTGCATTCGCGTGGGTGGGCTGGAAGCCAGACCACAAAACAGTTGAATGCGACCGCGAACCACTTTTAGCACTTGTCTACCGTATTTAAAATAGTCTTTTGGGGCCACTCAGGGAATGCCGGAATCATTGATATATATTCTGAAAAAGAGAACAAAGTTGCACATAAAATCAGGGAAGGCCTTTGCTTTGACCAGTGGAAACTTACAGCTCAAACAATGAGTGGGATCCGAATAGTTAGTTTTAATGTTTAAAGTTTGAGCTGCGTATGTTTACGTTTATATAAATGAATCCAAAATTAGATTGGATACTTATGTATATTCATGGACTCGACGGTGCTTTCCATCGATGACTCGCCTCAGCGCCTGGGTCCGAGAAGCTATTTCTGCATCTGAAGGTGTAATAGAATATGCCAATGGAATATGATTAGATTAGGAACTTCATTTAACTGAGACACGACCTACCAATCTCATCATTTCTCTATATTCAAAGTACAAGTTTCAAGAGCTTTCACAAGAGCAGTCTTCTTCTCGGCTGCTTTCGGGCTTAACTCTATTACCTTCCGAGAACTCATCGTCCAGATGACAATCAGGGCATCGCGGCCGACGAACCCACTTTGAAGGAAAATTCCATTTTTACAGGCCTGAATCGTGCTGATTAGCGCCAGCTCACTTGCTTTGGTGCCTTGGGTGGACGAAACCTTCTTCTCGGGGCACTTGACGAGCAGCTGAAACTCCCAAGGGCTCAGATGGCAGTCCTGGCTCCAAACAACCAGCAGATTGTTGCAGTAGGAGAAATCGATCGAGGCAATCTTTGCGTTGGGCTGGGTCAGGCTGCAGGTTATTCGCTCGGTGGTTGTATCCCAGACAATGATCAGGTCATCTCAGCCACCAGAGACCAGGTAGTGCCCGCATACGGAGTACGCCATGGCAGTGATGGGGGCCTTGTGGCCGCAGAAGAGTCGCATTTGAGTGCGTTTCTCGCAGTCCCAGATTCTGGCGGTGGCGTCTGCCGATCCAGTGGCCAGGTACTTTCCATTCGGATGGAAAAGGCACACCTCCAATCGTGCCAAGTGACCGAAGAAACTCACAAAGTGCTCTGCGGGATCCACTCTCCACACGCGCGCCACGTTATCGTTGGAGGCGCTGGCAAAGTAGCAGCCCTTCGGGTCGAACGCCACACTCATGGCCCCGTGGTGCGCAAACACCTTCTGACAAAACCCGGTGCGTGTGCACCACAGCCGCATGCCGCGGCGCCGAGGAGGTGAGAAGCTGGCGGTCTCCAGCGCAGGCCAGGACCGGCTCCTGGTGGGCGGTAAAGAGCTTCTCCCTTCGCACCATGTTCATGTGTAGCCAGTCCTTGTTCACGGCCACGATGTGGACCATGCCGGAGGCAGTGCCAAATGCCACGCTGCAATGGTCTTCTGAAAGCGTCGCGCAAGTCACATCATCGTCAATGTTCATGGGCTCGGCCATGTAAGTGCTCAGGTTGGGTAACTTATTCGATCGAACGGCCAGTCCGGAATGGCGTCCACGGAAGCCCAGGCAAATGGCGCCGGCAAAGGACGATCGAGGTGGATATGCGCCTGGGGCATCATCTCATCAGAGTAGATGAAGATTTTAAAGTGGGACAAGAACGTCTTGAGCTGCCCCTTCGTCCAAAACTGAGATTGGAGTACTTTGAACTGGTTCGAGGTGCTCCTGGCCATGAATATCACCACTGTGTCCGCACAAGATAGCAGCTCCTGGGCTCTTTCCGGCAGGTCTTCTGGCGTGCGAAAGCGCTTAAGATTTTCGACGCGCCTCTTGTAGGAATCGTCCAACTTGTATTCGTTCCTACCCACGAAGGATATGGCCCTCTCATACTTGCCGCTCCACACCATTTGCAGGTAGCCAATGGCCAGAGTGGGATACAGCATCACGTATACTTCGTACTTACCGAAGTCAACTATTTCCTTGATGACATTCCCGATCGTCTCGAACATCTGCTCATAGTCCGCGAGCACATTCTCTGGTACGGCTTTGCAGAGCATCCGTTGCTGGGGCGGTCCGAGTGCAACGCCCTCGTAAAAATCGACGAGATCCCCGTCCGATTTACGCACGCCGGAGCCTACGGCATCCGAGGCTGCGTCTTCAGACTTGTTCTTCTCTTTTTCCTGTGTCGGCTTCTGCTTCTGTCGGAAATTTATTAGCAACGAGACATTTATGTGTTGCACGTTCCCATCCCATCGGTCTTTTCTACTCACATTCTTTTCCCCGGGTTCCATGCTCTTTTTTTGTTGTTCGATTTCTTTAGCAATGTACTCGTAAATGGCGATTCCAATATAATAAGACAATTGCAATAGAGAGAGAGAGAATCATAGCTGCTATCGACTTTGATCGTACATCGGAAATCGATGCACAAAAACAGCTGATTTGTGGCTTGCTAACATTACGAATGAGCGATGCGATTATCAAACGGATTGCGCAGACGCAGCCGAGCCCAGCGCAACCCTTAATGCAGAATCAATTGCGATTACTTATATTGCTTTGATCTCAGGATCTCGTTTCTGTTGTAAGCAGCAGTTGAATAAAAACAACAAATATACAAGTATTATGTATTTGTATTATATTGGATCAGTTGCAATCTCTAATGAAGCTACAAGGCTCTCGCTTACTATGCCTTTTGGCTAAGATTGTTTATTGATTGCCATGAGAAGCGTATAGAGACTATCTCTCTCTTCGCGGAAAAGTTAGCGAAGTCTAGTGCCATAGGGCTCTGTCCGATATGAGATGGGGGTTGCCAGAAATCAGATTGTACAACACTGGCAGAAAGAGGTGTGTCCTAAAAATGGGAAAATGGAACGAAAGCTGACTGCGTTGAATAATTTTCCGTGTGTGTCGAAAATAAAGAAAAGCCCTTTTTATACCCGATCCTCAAAATGAGTATTGGGGTATATTAGATTTGTGGTAAAAGTGGATGTGTGTAACGTCCAGAAGGAATCGTTTCCGACACCATAAAGTATATATATTCTTGATCAGCATCAATAGCCGAGTCGATTGAGCCCTGTCTGTCTGTCTGTCCGTCTTTCCGTACAGATGAGCGCCAAGATCTCAGAGACTATAAGAGCTAGAGAAATTCAATTTTCTATGCAGCCTGTCCTGATGCGGGCCATAGCCAAAATACCGCTGCTGTGTCACTGAGTCGACAATGTGGCGTCCCGTCCGCAGCAGCAGGGACCATTGATCGAAATAATGTCAGCAATACATTGAATACTAATGACAGGGGTCAATGTGAGCAAAGATGTTGTTGGTGCTAAAATGTATTGGAGAGTTTTCGTTTGATATGGTGAGATGTGTGTGTTTCAATATGAATTCGGATACGACAAGTCCTAATATGGGTCAACGCCGAGAATGGCGTCGTGGTAAGCTTCCTCCATTCACAATATATAGATGGATATATTTCGTAGATCAGTCGGTGGGGCCCCTCTCGGCGTTGCCGTAGGGGAAGACACTGATGATTATAGACTGGACCTGAGACCCACGGAGCTTTAATGGCTGGGTCGCAAACGGAGGCGCGTCTCATATCACCACAGCCCAATAGCCAATAGCGATCAACGACTAGTCGGTGGCGATTGTGGGGGATAACCTCGTAGTCCATATATCGGTTGATAATGATCCGGAGAGGCATGCAATGATTATTGACGACCTGTTGTTGATTCCCTTATGCGTTCCCTATCGGAATGGTGATTTTGAAGAGTGCAGATTGGCTATAGCCAAGGTCCTATTTAGTGTGTTCAATAATGCCATCTTTCACTGCGGACTCAAGGCGAAAATTGTGTGGCATGAGCACTCTCTGCAGCAGCGAGCTTGGATCCAACTCTGCAGGCAACCGCACAGCACGTATTCGGCTGTGGGAGCATAGACCTTCCAAACCAATAAAAAAAACACAATAAAGAACTTATAAGAATAGGAAGTGCTTCTTTCTGCTTGTCGCATAAATCTAAATGATACATCGAATGAAACCCATCAAATAACACGAGCAACTGGGTATGAAAACATTTAATTAATAGCTCATTCAAGTGAGCCACATCAGATGGCTGTTTCCCAGTACATTAGTGACATTCTGACCTTTGTTTTTGAATTGAGTACATCCTATGTATATACATGAACGTTAATTTAGATTTTGTTAAGACAGGATACATTCATGAATTAAAGACTAAGACATCCACTACAATTGTGAGGACTGCTCTTAAGATCTCCAACATACTGGGGATGCCCGAAACTGATTTCGATTTGTTTTGGATTTCAAGGGCCAGACAGATTTCGGACAGACTATTGGTAAGCAGGACCGTAATGCACAATGGGATGGAGCATAGCGTATTTCCGGAATCATTATCGTTGTTAATAAATAAATAAATAAATTAATATATGAAACAATGGATGAAACCGGCTTGCAGTAAAACATCGAAACTATCGATAGAAACTAGATCGAAACTTCGATGCTTTGACATTGACACCTCTCATTTGATGCATTGACGTTGGCTGGCAATAAAAAAGCGACTTTTTGCTTAAATTAAAGACTACTTAAAGAGACTACGTTCAAAACTCTAATTTAACTCGAAACGCAACGAAGCACAAAGATGACAGAATCGGACATTGGTAAAAACGAAAAGGTTATCAAGCTTAAGCATGATTTGGAGCGATTTCAAGCGCCTATAGTGAGTGCCTATGGTGTCCTTACCTGGGAGAAAAAATACTACCCCGTGGTGGTATTTGGGGGCATAAGCGTCGCTTATTTCGTTCTGTGGTACATGGATCTATCGGTGATAACTCTTATGTCTCTCCTGGCATTGCTGACTACCATTTCGCACTATTTTCTTCTGTGGTGCCTGGATCGGCCGGATTTCATTTTCGACTTTTTCCCAACCAAAATTGCCGGCTTGTTTTGGAATGCCTTAATTTGGGATAGCGACAACGAGGCAAAATTCGAGTCTGTTTGCGGACAGATGTACATCATCAAGGAAAGCTTGGCAGCATGGTATCAGTATCTATTCAAGGAACGCAAGTCGACCGGCCTCGTGATTGTGGAAAGCTTGGTCCTCCTGGCCATGGCTTGGATTGGTTCAATCGTTAACAATCTTCTGTTGATGTACTTGGTTACTCTTCTCATTGCCATGTGGGCTGGTCTGAAAGCTAAACACGTCTTCCAGAAACTCCACTAGAAAGCTGAAAAAGTACTGCTCCACGCTTAGGCACCACATCCACAAAATTTGTTTAGAAATACTACAAAAAATCGAAGTCATCCTCAATTTGCCATTCCAGATTGGTAAGTGGCTAATGAAATAACTTGAAAGGGATCTATGCAATATACATGTTTTTTCATCAGCATCTGGCCTTCTTTGCTCATCCACAATGTGCCACTCTGCTGGAGTCGGAGGATCCGAAAATATATTTTCAAAGGAAACAGTATCGATTCTACATCATTTGGAAATGCCCTGGCGTATCGCAACAAACTTAACAGCGGTTTTCCTTAAACTTTCTACTCAACAACAGCAGTTTAAGAATTACATAATACTCATTACGTACATGCTTCGATTGTTCAACTATTATAACTGAAACATCTTGAAACTCAATCAAACGCATGACACTTGTATCAATAAAATGCCACGAACTACGAATTTGTGTACGATTGTTATAACGAGCAACTATTACTCAGATATTCTACTATTTTGGAGTGCCGATGTATGCTCTTTTCATTTTCAATCCCCTTCTTTTCACGGTATACCATATGGTGTATATTTTACAAAGATTGTCTTGCTATCATTTCTGTAATATGAGTAGGGAAGGGAAAAGAAAGACACTGTGTCTGGACATCACTTAACTGCTTAGATTGAAATATTACACATTCATTCCTTGGATTCCTTTTTTTGAGGTTCCAGCTGCTGCGGTCCCTAATTCTCACATATTGTAGTATATATATACATATCTATAATCAATTATGCACATGTTCCTACATATGTATGTGTGCTGAGCCCTCAATGGATGATCATAAACAAAGCCATTTCCAATTGTCCCAAACACAAAATTCAATGTCTGCAAGATAGTAATTAATCAGTAATTTTTCGAAATGGAAATTTTACTTAATTCATTCGGTTCGTCTTTCAGAGGGTTTGTGCCGGTCCATAAATTGTTGCTCCATTTGTTGTGCATTCGCGTGGGTGGGCTGGAAGCCAGACCACAAAACAGTTGAATGCAACCGCGAACCACTTTTAGCACTTGTCTACGATATTTAAAATAGTCTTTTGGGGCCACTCAGGGAATGCCGGAATCATTGATATATATTCTGAAAAAGAGAACAAAGTTGCACATAAAATCAGGGAAGGCCTTTGCTTTGACCAGTGGAAACTTACAGCTCAAACAATGAGTGGGATCCGAATGGTTAGTTTTAATGTTTGAAGTTTGGGCTGTGTATGTTTACGTTTATATAAATGAATCGAATGTATATTCATGGACTCGACGGTGCTTTCCATCGATGACTCGCCTCAGCGCCTGGGTCCGAGAAGCTATTTCTGCATCTGAAGGTGTAATAGAATATGCCAATGGAATATGATTAGATTAGGAACTTCATTTAACTGAGATACGACCTACCAATCTCATCATTTCTCAACATTCAAAGTACAAGTTTCAAGAGCTTTCACAAGGGCAGTCTTCTTCTCGGCTGCTTTCGGGCTTAACTCTATTACCTTCTGAGAACTCATCGTCCAGATGACAATCAGGGCATCGCGACCGACGAACCCACTTTGAAGGAAAATTCCATTTTTACAGGCCTGAATCGTGCTGATTAGCGCCAGCTCACTTGCTTTGGTGCTTTGGGTGGACAAAACCTTCTTCTCGGGGCACTTGACGAGCAGCTGAAACTCCCAAGGGCTCAGATGGCAGTCCTGGCTCCAAACAACCAGCAGATTGTTGCAGTAGGAGAAATCGATCGAGGCAATCTTTGCGTTGGGCTGGGTCAGGCTGCAGGTTATTCGCTCGGTGGTTGTGTCCCAGACAATGATCAGGTCATCTCGGCCACCAGAGACCAGGTAGCGCCCGCATACGGAGTACGCCATGGCAGTGATGGGGGCCTTGTGGCCGCGGAAGAGTCGCATTTGAGTGCGTTTCTCGCAGTCCCAGATTCTGGCGGTGGCGTCTGCCGATCCAGTGGCCAGGTACTTTCCATTCGGATGGAAAAGGCACACCTCCAATCGTGCCAAGTGACCGAAGAAACTCACAAAGTGCTCTGCGGGATCCACTCTCCACACGCGCGCCACATTATCGTTGGAGGCGCTGGCAAAGTAGCAGCCCTTCGGGTCGAACGCCACACTCATGGCCCCGTGGTGCGCAAACACCTTCTGACAAAACCCGGTGCGTGTGCACCACAGCCGCATGCCGCGGCGCCGAGGAGGTGAGAAGCTGGCGGTCTCCAGCGCAGGCCAGGACCGGCTCCTGGTGGGCGGTAAAGAGCTTCTCCCTTCGCACCATGTTCATGTGTAGCCAGTCCTTGTTCACGGCCACGATGTGGACCATGCCGGAGGCAGTGCCAAATGCCACGCTGCAATGGTCTTCTGAAAGCGTCGCGCAAGTCACATCATCGTCAATGTTCATGGGCTCGGCCATGTAAGTGCTCAGGTTGGGTAACTTATTCGATCGAACGGCCAGTCCGGAATGGCGTCCACGGAAGCCCAGGCAAATGGCGCCGGCAAAGGACGATCGAGGTGGATATGCGCCTGGGGCATCATCTCATCAGAGTAGATGAAGATTTTAAAGTGGGACAAGAACGTCTTGAGCTGCCCCTTCGTCCAAAACTGAGATTGGAGTACTTTGAACTGGTTCGAGGTGCTCCTGGCCATGAATATCACCACTGTGTCCGCACAAGATAGCAGCTCCTGGGCTCTTTCCGGCAGGTTTTCTGGCGTGCGGATGCGCTTCAGATTTTCGATGCTCCTCTTGTAGGAATCGTCCAACTTGTATTCGTTCCTACCCACGAAGGATATGGCCCTCTCATACTTGCCGCTCCACACCATTTGCAGGTAGCCAATGGCCAGAGTGGGATACAGCATCACGTATACTTCGTACTTACCGAAGTCAACTATTTCCTTGATGACATTCCCGATCGTCTCGAACATCTGCTCATAGTCCGCGAGCACATTCTCTTTGCAGAGCATCCGTTGCTGGGGCGGTCCGAGTGCAACGCCCTCGTAAAAATCGACGAGATCCCCGTCCGATTTACGCACGCCGGAGCCTACGGCATCCGAGGCTGCGTCTTCAGACTTGTTCTTCTCTTTTTCCTGTGTTGGCTTCTGCTTCTGTCGGAAATTTATTAGCAGCGAGACATTTATGTGTTGCACGTTCCCATTCCATCGGTCTTTTCTACTCACATTCTTTTCCCCGCGTTCCATGCTCTTTCTTTTGTTCGATTTCGTATAATGTGGAGTACCAATTCTGCTATAAAAACGCCTGGGGTCCGTCCACACACCACACGTTTTTAGCTGGAGAAGGGGAAACGAGAGAATCTTAGATATCCGTCGAATCATTTCCGATATACCATCGGAAACCGATACACAGAAACAGCTGACTTGTGGCTTGCTTACATTACGAATGAGCAATGCGATTATCAAACGTATTGCGCAGACCACTAACCATACAGTATGGTTATGTATGGTTAGTGCGCAGACGCAACCGTGTCCAATGTGGTTTGTCCAATAGCCGTAAAAGATCGATATTGTTCAATAAACCCATAGAATTTATATTATTGAAGCACTGTGAAATAGCTTAATAACTAGCTTAAAGACTAAAAATAGATGAAATAATTGAAAGCCGAACAAGGAGGGCCACACTCATTAAAAAAAATGTTCATTCGTTTCGATCAATTGCAAAACAATAATGGGCTCATCAAAATGTTTGCCCGACGGCTCTCGAATGACTGGAATCGGAGATTTATCTGTAAAGTTGCATGCAACCGTTTGAGGTGGGCGTTTTCTAAAAAACTGTTGCATGACTTAAAGCTACTTTATTTCCGAGCTTCTTGTCCGAACCCTGCATTTACAGGACAGAGCTCGTTGGAGATTGGCTATGTACATATTGGATGAAATATGAATACAACTTTAAAGTTCAATTTTTCCGGTGGGCGGAAACAATCGATGTTCGGTTGTTTAACCACCGATAGTATCGATAGCGCTATCGAACCGTTTAAGAAATTTCACGAACTGCATTTTCCAGCCTAAAAAGACGTACCAAACTGGAAATGTCGGGCACAACAAGGAAATATATATAGAGATTTGGGGCAGAGCCCATGGGCAACAGGTCTGTCACAGAGATGGCTGGAACTGAACCGACGCTGGGCGGAAGCTTCGCCGAAGCTGGACTCGAGAAGGTGCGTATATTGTGTGTACTTAAATATTTTGGCGCGGGAAATACTTGGTTTTCCTTAGAGGCCTTTGGCGATTTGGCCAATGGAGGTGGTTCCTTTGCCGCGCGACATCTGTGATCAGGCTATGGACAAGCGAAACTTGTTCTTGCAGATGAAGAAAACTAAATTATACCTCTTATTTTTCTCAGCACAACAGCAAACCTCGTTGTGATTGGATGTGAGTGATAAATAAGACCCGACTGGGAGATCCGAACAAACCACCTACAAATGACTCTAATAATTATATATATATGTTGTCGCAACTGTAATTTGTGACCCAGAAAACGTTGTTCTGCCTTTTATATTATTAATATTTATCCTACCTGGAAGATGCAGTATTTGCATACAAATTGCTGTACACTAAAAAAATAGCCAATTTGAATGGCTCATATCTCCTAAACTCAAAACTCTGATATTTTTCAAGTTTCCATTTTAAAAAGTCCTTGAAAGTTCTCTAGAAAATTATGTTTGTTACCTCTTTTTGGCCGAGGCCTCTTTGTTGCGGTGCCACGTCTTGGGGCGACCTTCCGTTCGCAAAGTGAGAACCTCTAATAAGCATCGTAGTAGCAGTACAGCTAAGAGCTAAGAGATAGCCGTAAGATACGAATGACAAATTCCGTTTGTATATGGCTCAAAAAAAGATGATCAATATTGTAGCATATCACATACAACGATTGTTGTGTGTGGCGGTGCCACTCGAGCTGGTCGGGGGTGTATCGGGCAGGACTGGTGCACGCGCTGGCTCCGGCTGTATGATCGGTAGTATGGGGGGGTTCCTATACTGGTCCTTTCCTATACGTGCTCGCGTCGATACCTTATCTTATTATTATTTTTTTCGCGTGCGATACCCTGCGTATGACCGTATGACTAGTGTTAGGGGGTTGGGGAAGGAGGATGAGGAGGCTGGGGGAATTAGAAGGGACAAAGGAATTAAGGGGACAGGGAAGTGGGCTTCCGCGTTGCATATCCGAACCGACGGGTAGCTGTGCTGGTGTTGGATGCAACAGCCATGGCCCTCCCAACCTTGATCATCCTAATTCCGAAGAAAATATGGCTTATGGATGATCCCTTTTCTCGCCGGGGGTCATACCTCACTCTCCCTCATCGATCCCTAAACAAAAATCTTCTAACAATTCATTTCCAAATCTTTAACAATATTTATTTTTATCGATAGTGCCTAAAGCTAAATACATGGGTAGAAGGAAAATGATATATAGTTATGGGGTGAGTATAAGCTAGGGCAATAAGAGAATTAAAACTATAGGAATAATAATTTTAAATAATAGGAATAAAATATATGATCTCAAAAACAGGTGGTAGGGTACTGGGAATAATTTAACGAATAATAACAATAATAATGAATATTTAAGTAGGAACTTTTGTAATTTAAGATTTCTTCATTTTCGGTATTTTTGTATTAATGCAGAAGTAAGGGTAACTAATCACCGTCGCATAGGTGTGAAGCACCTGCTGCCGCTGATCTGCGCTAAAGCTTACAGCTTCCAAAGCTCTTGAGCTTTGCGTGGGCTTAAGGCCTCTTTACAACAAAAAAAAAAAGCTCCAACATAATTTAGGGAAAAATCAAAGACTACGGGCGACCGGGCTCATGTATGGTTTTTTCTTTTGTCTCTTTATGTTAAAAGTTTATAAACGTTAACTGGGAGTTTGTTCACTTACGTACTTTCATGTTCCGGCCACGTCCAAAAGATCTTTCGGCGAGGGGAATACCTGTAAGTTTTAGAGAGAGAGCACACACACATGCACACGCATGACCACGGCTAACACCAGATTATCTTGATCTTCTTTTTCTTTTTGTTTAGGGCTTTTTTTTTTTTTGAGCATATATAGTTCATAAATCAAATTATTCCATCTTTAACTTCTATATTTTATACTTTATTCAATATTTATTCGTTTATTTAGATTCGTTGGGGTAGGTCTTGATCCATAGACCAAGGTGTGGGCGCACGGAAAAAGCTCCAAGCAGCTGGTTTCGTTTTATATGCACAAAGGGGTCAACGGCCTAACAAGCGCACATAAGTTCTTTGGGAATAAACGCACAATGGGCCACAAGAGCATCATACGAGTTCTGCCCGTTCCGTTGGGGTTTATTTAATACATTTAACCTTCACATGTCATGATCTGGCTTTTAGGTTAGGGCGAAGCACGGTGACAAAAAAAATTCGGGTCAGGGTCTCTTTTTCCTTGGACGGGTCTGGTTATTCCTGGCAAGGAAGATCACTTGGCACTTTTTGTTTAAGGCTCTTGGCCCGGTGGCTGGATGGCTCACTCTCGGTCGCGACGGCTCGCGTTGGGGCGGCGAAGAGCTCGCTGCTGCCGGCGCTAAAGCTCGGAAACGGCTGAGGGGCCGCTCTCTGTCGGCGCTGAAGCTCGGGAACTGCTGAAGGGCTCGCTGTGGTGGATGGCGTTGGGGCTTTAGGTGGAGCTTCCCAACTCTACGGTGGACCGCGTTGGCGGAGGGCGTTGGGGCGTTGGGTGGAGCTTCCCAACTCTACGGTGGCCCGCTTTGGGGCGATCGTCAGAAAATTCGCACCATCCTCTGCACCGTGGATCGGGGATTGGTTTCTCGTCTGGGTGGATGGGGTCTTTCTTCCGAAAGGCCGGCGGATCGTGCTGGTCTCCCAAGAACTTTTATTTGATTTTTACCTTTTATTAATTTTTATTTTTTTTGAGCTGGATAAGTACGTCCGTACTGTTCGGATACCACGAGGAGAGAGACAGCTGCTTCTCCCGGAAATCAAGGCCTCATCCCCTCGTTCTTCCCTTTTTCTTTATCGATTTGTCAAAATGACAGTGGGAGGAGGAGGCCGATTAAAACGTCAGCCAAACAAAATAATATGGGCAGCCCACGGTGACGAAGCGCACCCAGTAGATGGCGTGTTAAAAGCTTAGCTTTCTTGGACCCAACAGAAGACTTAGCCTATTCGCGTAGCATAATTTTAGGGAAAATTAAGACGTCGATGCAAACAATTTTTTCTTACAACAAGCGCACTACAATATCGGATATCTGAAATAGAAACGAACGGTCTGCCGGACTGGTTTGTGGTCTCCTCTCTTGTTTTCCATTTCATGATTCCATGCCCACTTCTTCTTGTCTCTTCTACATATTTGGTGTTTTTTAACCTGGTCTAACCTTCAGCTCCTTTACAGCTCCCCAGAATCTGTCAACTTCCCATCGCTTGTCCTGCTCCACCCTTCCTGTGCCCTTTCCGTTTCTCTTCCATCACCCATCACATTCTGTTCAGCGTGTTATCCACTTTTGGCGATTTACGACTCCCGACCGTTTAAAGTCAGCGATGCGATGCGTTGATGCTGCAAAGGATTCCTCCGACTCAGCCAGCTGTCAGCAGGTGACTGCCCACTGGAGAGGTGAAGTCGAGGACGTGGTGGAGCACACTCATGTGTGTGTCGCTGGAGAGTAGAGGAGTGATGCTACAAGAGGGGGGGTAGTGTGGCGAGAAAGCATTACAGACAGTCCGCTGACTGGCGGATATATTTGTTGCGGTTAAATAAATTCTAAAATAAGGAAACTGTTTTCATTTTTTTTTCCCCCTCCAAGTGGTCCCCAACTTGCTAGCCCTTTTGCTTTGCTTATTTCATACAATTTTAGACCAAGATAAATCTTAAATTAGAATAAATAGTCCTTCAGCTTATATGAATATATTAAACTCGTACTACAGACATAGTTTTGTATATATTTTTCCTTATTTTATAAGCCCTTGTTTTATTGCCGCTGCTTGTTGCAGCAAAGCGAAATGGCTATTTATATTTTTTTTTAATTCCGTTTGTGTGTGCAGGTTTTTCTTGTTCTCCTTTTATTTTATAATACAAGTATTCTCTGGTAAATTTCTTAAAACATTCATGATAAAACCGATAAAACTCTGGCACCGAACCCACTTTTACTGATAAACTTAGACCTCCGAAAATGAATAATTAATTGTCAAATGTGAGCCAGCTTTTCACATACTTGAGCAAGGATCTACATATAAGGGTATACATTGTTTGTAGGGACAGACTTTCCCTCCTGTTTTTCGTTATTTTGGTTTCTAGTGCTGGCCACTTCAGTGTTTCCGCTCGCTGGCCAGAGTAGCAGATAGCAGAGATTCGCTGTGAAAGCGAACAGAGAGAAGGGCAGCATCAAGATCTGTCTGGAAGGAACGGCCTCCGTTCGATTGGGCGTGGCTGTGAAATGGCCTGGCGCGGATGTAGCTCGTAAATTTGTTAGTTTATTAGCGCAATTTCCGTTGCTAATTAATTTCCAGGCCACGAACACTCACACACACGAAAATAAAGAAGGAGAGAAGAGCAATAGAAAGACCGCATCTGGCTGTAAAGGCATTTTGCTTTGGCGCCATAAGAGAATCTAACTGACATGCAACTTGCCCTTTTTGGAACTGCACAGGAAAGCACTGGAGTATGAATGTGACTAGAGAATGCACTATTGCCTGATAGTTTCCTTGGCTGTACCCAATGCAAACAAGCTTGGGAACATTACTATATTTAATTTCACAATATCCAAGTATTTGAGTTTCATTAGCCTGAAAGCTAAGGTAATGAGTGTTTTTCCAGGGTATTGGCCTATAAAAACAAATTCAGCATAAAAGCAGCCGCCACGAGAACGGCCAACGACAAGCTATAAATTATAATTTCCAAGACATGTTTTCGGCGGATGGTGGCAGAGAAATGTGGAGCGATGGCGGGGCGGGGAGTGTATGACTTTGACAAGTTTTGATGATGTGTGCCCGGCATCCTTGTACCAACCTACTGCTCACTCCTCCTATCTGCAGCTGCTCCTCGTCATCGTCGTCGTCATCGTCGGCTTCATGTAGGCAACATTTTTCAATTAACAAACGAACGAAAAATATATGACATGCCACCCAAAAGCACACACACACCCGTCTAGAGGAGCCACTCGACATGAGAAACGGTGCCAGGCGGAACCCCCTGCCAAAGGCATCTCGTCCACCCTCCCCACATTCACACTGACATACTGATACACATATGTTGTGTATGTGTATGTACGTTTGTACATACATACATCATTTTTCATAGGCTTTCAGCCTGCCGCAACCTCACGTCCCTTGGCTTCGAATCAAAGCGCCGAAAACGGCCTGTCAAACGAGCGGCGCAAAGGAAAGGAGCGGGCGCGCCCACGATGGAGTCCGTCGAGAGGTCGGATTAGAGGGTAGCTAACTAACTAACTAACTAGCAAGGGAGAAAAGTTGGCCCAGCCGGGTCGAAGCTCCTAGTACTCATAACATTGATAGGGATACTCTTTTTTTTTTTGTCCTTATAGCAATTCGGGACATTAAGGGGATAGGATCTGTCCTAAGCATCCACAATGCGAAAACTCGAACTTCACGAAAAAAGGCCAAATATTTTCTACTATCTTCTACTAAAAAAAATAAAGGGAAAACATTGCGCCAGCCGAGCACAATCCTTGATAATGCTACACGTATAATACTCACAGACTCCGGAAGGGTATACAAACTAGACAGGACGAAAAATAGGAAAGAAAAAGTGTATATATAGTATATGTTTGTATGTCTCTGATGTACTTGTGTCATTCGTTTCGCCTTGGCAAAATGACAAGCGAAATGTTTTCTGTTTCTGCCACAAAATTTCATTTAGAAAAAGGGTTATTAATAATATCAAATTTGACGCTGGGCGGCCATTACACAGAAACTTCCTCTCCTCACACATGTATCTCTCCCTCTTACTACCCTTGTCGTTATGTGTGTTTGTGTGTTTGGGTCCTGTCCTGTCCTTTTGGGCGTTTTGTGGCGCGCTAAACACCTGCTATTTTATGATTTTATTAGGCACTCAACACGCCACACGAACTGGGGCAAGGATCGACAGACTTGCAGGTTGCTGCTACAAGGTTCATGTAGACCTGGCTCGTAGCTTGACAGCTGAAAGGGAACATTAAACATAGCTACATATATCATGAGCTTTGAAGGAATAGATTGCCAGAGAAGGAAACATTAATTTAATGTATTGTACAAAAAATATAAATATAATACAAAAATCTTACACATTTAAAGCATGATTTTAAGTTTATAATGTTTATTTTTGTATTCTTTGCAATTAAATTCAATTTTCTCCTTCGAGTATGCCTATTAGTCGTATTGCTTCATTCCTCGCTTAAGCTGCGCTCTATAATTATTTTTATTGCTATTTCATATTATATTTGTATGCTAATTTTCTCCGATTTTCAATTTGAGTTTATCAATAGTCAATATTATACATTATTCTGGTCTAAAAAGTACTCATTGTCTGCATTTTTCCCACCTCTTGCTGGAAAAGACAATCCCAAAAAGGGCTGCCAAGGAGATGGAGACCCCGCAAAGAGCACTGTACCATTGCTTCAAAGCTGAAACTGTCCCTATACGTTCGAATCTGTCCCGAACGTTTTTGTACCTTTCCCGACACTCGACTCCGGACTTTCGCTCGATTCAATGCTATGAGCGGCAGGTTGGCTTGGGGCAGCACCAGCACCTAGTAGAGCGCAGAGCGCAGAGGTTGGGAGGCTAGAGTGTTTGGCTGGCGGACTGCGATGGCGACTGCGACGACGGCGCCTTCGACTGCCCGGCGGTGGTTGTATAAACGTTTCCCCATAAATAAACTACCAAATATAAAATATGCATATGAATGCTGGCCTCACTTCCACACGGCAACACAAAGGCGTCCCATACACACACACTGGTACGGAAATTTAAATTGATTCAACTCCCACACAAGTCCACACCTTCATTCTGACACACACACGGATACACACAAAAACACAGCGAAGATTCCCATGAACACACATTGAAAGCCGAATGAAAGGAGAAAAAAAAATGCATTTTAAAGCGAAGCAATTTGAATGCCATCGCCAGTTGAATGAATATTGAGGCCCAGGACGACGACCAGGAACAGCAGGTCCAGGACCATGAAAATCACTTCAGCTTGCTGCTGCAGCAGAGTGAAATTTCAGCCAATTTTCATGTAATTAACAACAACACGTAGAGCGTAGAGGCGCTCGAAGCAACGTAATTTCAGCGACGACAACAAAATTAATAAATAAGTAAGCGAAAACTCGCCAATCAAAGGGAAAGATACGAGTACGAGTACTATGCACCAAAGAGCAGGGCGAGGCCGACAGATAAACAGGGCGATGATGTGAAATTAAACAGCGCATTAACAAGGTTAAGAGGTCACTAACAGCAGAAAGATAGACACACACAGGGACTGGCAGGGTGAAAATTGGTAAGCCAGCGAGAATGGAAAAATTGAGAAAAATTAATTACAGCTTTAAAGCTGTTCTTTGATCGAAACAGGTAGGAATTCATGCTTAAGAGACAGTCAATTTATGACGGAGGGAATGTGTCTTATGTGCACTTTAAAGACCGCAGCTGTTGAGAACTGTTGAAGATGAATAGTTACTGGGCATTGCTGAACTACAATAAATTACAATTTGAGCCCAAGCTGACATCCTGCCCAAAATTAAGTGATCTGGTGTTTGATATAATGACACAAATTGCTCGTAAGTATAGTACTTATTTGTGCAGAGTTTAGGGCAACGTCTCAGATTGCTTTCAGACTCAGAAAACCCATATTTAAATGGAATTTTCGCTTTTAAATATAAAATATTGCAATTAAATAGACTTCAATTTTATTTAAGTCTATTAAAAGTCTTTTTAATACGACCCATATTAAATTTATTTGTAAAGCCAATGAGCTCTTTTACTAGCTGTTGAAGTTAGATTTAAATAAAAAGTCGAGCGCATAAAAAAGGCGCATAATTTGTTGTTATATGTAGAGCGGTTATACGTATGCTTATGTACGTACATATATTTCAATTTATTGGTAGACTAAAGCATGTTGGTTGTATGTGTGTGATGTGGTTGTATGTACGATGTGATTCCGATGGTTGCGAAGATCGGTTCGACGATAATTAGGGGCAGGCGGACCCCAGTGCCCGTGCCCTAATGCAAGTGAGCGCACTAACCTCTCTTTAGAGGCTGAGAGGGCTGAGCGAACAACCCGGGCTCGGGCGAGAGAACAGCTAAATGTGAAACGAAGAAGGATGATGGTTAGAAAGAAGAACGGAAGAACGACCGAAAGATCGGTAAAACAATGATGTGGTACAGTGGGCAATATAAATAGCGAACAATATTGGTGGATTTACGTTACGTTACTCTGCACCACTGGCCCTCTGGCTATTATCTAATAAATTTGTACACTAATATCGGGCTGGGAAATCCGACACTAGTTGTTATATTAAATTTTTAGGAAAATATTTTCATATTCATTTCAATATTTAAGTGAAAATGTACGTTCATTCCTACTATCGGGGCAAATAGAAGGGCAAGAATATTTTAAACTAAGTGTAACTATTCAAATCTCTGGTATTTTTTCTTTGGGTCGATGGTTTGTGTAGGAAATGATTTTTTCATTGCGTGTTACTTCTACTTTTTAGATTTCCGAAATAATAGGAAATAAATTTATCATATAACAAGTGTAGCATAGAAAAAAAATGTTAAGAAAGAATAGAAACCTTGAATGGACATTCAAACAATTTCTTTCTTTAAACGTACTTATTTTTCCCTTTTTCATTAGACTTCATCATCATTTATAATACGTTTCTTTATTAGGAATTTCCCCACCAGGACGTGTCAATTTCGTATTCATAAAAAGCTAAGACACATTCAACACAAAACAAAAAGTTTTACCGACCCTAAATTGATTTCCTTGGAGACAAATTACCAAAGCAGTTGAAACACGCACACCACAACATTTTATGGAAGCAAACATTTTTTTTGGTCAGACATTAAAAAATTTAAAAATACTTGTACATGGAGCCCCGATCCCCAATCAGCCTGCTCTGCTCCGGCCGCTATTAAAGCACCAGACAGGGTATTCATTAAAGCATCCGTTGGTGATAAGTAAATTGATTTTCTTTGAATATGTCTCACCGTCAGTTTCCCGTATCACCATATCACCAGCCGAAAATCCCTCTTATTGCTGTGGGTACGCACTCTCTGGTCTAATGGTTTCTTATTTCAGTTCACAAAATTACCCAAAACTTTCCTGTTTCCCTTCTCGCTTTTGCGATCCACACATGCGTATCTAATTCAAATTTTGTTGAAAATTAACAAAATATGGGAAATGGCAACTGGGAAGTATGAAAGAGGGAGACGCTGGTCAGGAGCTGTATAGCCTGGCAGGTAATATATACATATTAAGTGAACATCTACATATGTATATAAATGAGTGTACCTTGGTGGGTTGATGTGGCTAGAATGGATGTGGATGTGGCAGTAGGTGACTTGAGGTAGAGCGGTTTAACTGGTGGAAGACGATTTAATGCATACAAAATGATTTACACGCCGCTGGCCAAAGATAATATGAGAGATGGGTTGTGTTGGGGATGCGCTGAGGAAGCTCCAGGGTATTCTTAATCCTCCCCTCCCGCCCACTTTAATGCACGTATGTATGCAAAACATCCCACTCATCTCCCAGCACATCATTCGCTCCGCTCTTCTGTTATCTGGCCGGAGCTCAGTTTTTGTGCTTGGCTTGCAATTGCAGCCCTTCCAGCTATACCGCTCTACACACACACACACACACGCACACCCACACACGCTCTTAACACTCCACTGCACCACCTTGCACCCACTGCACCCACTTGCCAGCCCCTCCTTCTCTTAGTACCCGACAACCGCCTTTCTGTGCTTCACAAAATCAGGCAGCGCTGAAAAGTATGCTATGCTTTTTGCCCTCAATGCCTAGGCCTCCAACAACGCCCAAACCTCTATAGCTCTCTATCTCTGTCTTTTTTCCCTCAATATCCCTCTTGCTCTCTTTCTCTTATTGCCAGCTTGCATTTCCAAGCCAGGAGCCAGGAGCCAGGAGCCTGACAGCCCATCAAGCTGAAATCTCTGATGATACGAAATCAGCATAAACAACAACAACCGTAGATATCAGAGGGGGTGGTGGTGGTGGTTGTTGGGCGGGTTTTAGAGATGGGGGTAAGTAGAGAGTGTGTGGCACGGGTGTGGGTAAGGCGAGTGGGAAGCTCCCGCGTTTATGGCACAAAGCAACTACAAATAGGGTTAACAGCCAGTGTAATTTTCATATTACCAGGCTTTGGAAAAACTGCAGGCGATTTCATACGCCCCTCCATTTCCACCTCCGCCCTCACCTCGAGCTTCCAGACCGAACCACTCCTCCCACCATGGTTTATCTTTGAGGTACATATGTACATACATACATATGTATGTATGCCCTCTGCTCCGTAGAGTTCGTTGAACGCATTTCCAGTAGGAAAATTTTTTATTTTTTTTAGTGCTTGATCGGTGCGTATGAAAACTAGATTTTGTTTAAGACCATGGCTTATATGATACATGCGTCTGTATTTTAATAATTTCCACTGTAAGGGTATAAATTGGCTATGAATATTTTTCTACAATTCTAAAAGAAACAACACACCTTGTTGGCTGTTTACTGGCTTTCTGTGGCTTTAATTCGTATAATATATTCAGGGATCTATTGTTAGTTCCTTACAAGTGGGTAGCAATCCGTTCCCGCTTCCGAAGCCGTAAATGATCACACCACACAATATTTCACAGTGTATATTAATTTTCTTTTATCGATCTCTTAAAATAAAGATTTTTCTTACAGTCTTCAATAGTTGCCTAGCTGTAGGGAAACTCATCTCTAAATTCTTTTGCCTGTTTCCATGCCTTCCCAAGCCTCTTGATGTCATATGGAATGCTGTATATTCATCTCGACTATCCCCTCGAACTATGTAAAATGGGCAAGTCCTGAAGTGGACGTGGGATAGGGAACACATGAGGATGTGGCAGTGTAAAGGGGAGAGAGGGGATTCAACGGCAAAGCAAACAAACCAAGAAAGTAAAATTAAAGCAGAAGCAACAACTGGAAGCAGACTCTCAAAACATATCGGACCCGAGATGGCATTTGATAGACAAGCCAATCTACACGGGTCCCAAAGGAAGAGGATCCACCTTACGGTGACGGTTACGGCTGATTCGCACAATACGATAAAAACTGGGCAGTCCGAATAATTTACGAAGAAGTTTGGCCAAAAAAGGTTGGTCCAAAGGCGAAGAAGGAGAACGGTGGCTATCAAAGGAACGAATGGTATGTTCTTGAGGCCTCGCTGGATTCTCGACATACATATGTATGTAAATATGTCTGTATCCATTAATCAAACATACAAATTTTATATATAAATAAATTATATTAATTGAATTAATTTAATTTTTATTCGTATTATGCATTAAAGTGTACGAAACGCAATGGATAAATTGTTTAAAAAAGCCTTTTTTCGAAGAGAGGGATTTTATGGAAAATAGTTTTTATAATCCTAAAGAGGGGCTGATACAAAGAAATTCCTCAGGTTTATTTTGATCATTGTTTGGTTCGTTAACTGGAATAGCTATGCTGGTTCTATATTACTGTAATATGGTGCTAATGCTCTAATGTCTGTAAAAAGACCTTCAAACGAAAATGGGCCCCACAACATCACATCAGCTTCTGTATATACAAAGCGGTAGAAAGTAGTATGAATTCCCACCTGGAAACCACCGCAGGATCCAACGTCCTTTTAATTCCCTACAATACCATCATCAATGTTATACGTATATCTTCAGAATATGATAGCATTGTCGCTGGCTTCGCTCTTTTCTCTCTGTTGTATGCCATCTGTGGCTCGTTTTGTACATTTTTGATTGCTTGAGATGCCTTAGGTTTTTCCTGTGAATGTTATATACGTAGGTACCTTTACCGTTTTGCATATCACTCTTCTTTTTCTTTCGCACTCTGTTTCAACTACTCGCTCTACTCGCTCTTTCTCACTTTCTCTATCCCCGGTGGAGTGTGCCAAAAATATAAATATGTTCCACGGCTTTACGCCATTATTATACGCACTGCCACCATTTCGCTCCTTGGACCCACTGCAGGCTCCCTGGCCACCCGCCTCACCGAATGATTCCACCTCTTCCACTTTCTTTCTCGTTCTCTCTCCAGCCTGGGCAGTGAATTTTTCTCATGTTTGTTGTTTTCCCTTTATTTATTTTTTATATATATTTTTGGCTTTGTCGCGTCGTGTGTTTTCTATGTGTTTGTGTCATGCAGTTGACGTGCGCTTATTTTCTATTCCGCTCCATATGTCACGCCAGTTCTCAGAGCACAGAGCTACACGCACACAAGCAGACACAGACACAGACACAGAACCAGAAACACACCGATACATGTACGTACACAGATACATTAGGGGAGGCAGACAGAAATAAAGGCAGCAGGAAAAGCGGCTCTTTTGTTGTGCAGCGCTTCCATTTTTCGTTTTCATTCTTTTCTTCCCATTTTTTGGTTGCGATTTAATATACTCTACAGGCGGCAGGGCAGATTTCCAGATGTTGGGTAATACTATTTCATTGGGTACATCCGTATACTCGTATGTATTTTGCCATAGCTACTCATTCCTTCGATTTGAAAATTAACTTTGAAACTAAACCAAACAGCTTGGGATTAAATTTCTGCAAATTATATAAATATTAAAATATTACTGTTATAAAACCATTACGAAAGCACATAAATCGAACAGTTGGAGCTATTATTATTATCATTATATACAAAATTATCATACATATAAGTACTCTTCAGACATTGATTATCCCAAAAAACATATCCAAAGATATATACGATCCATATATTACGGATCCCATAGTACATAGATTCGAGTTCATGGTCGTTTTGGTCCAATTGATGGCTATAGGGTATTCAAGGTGCATATTAAACTCTTAGAGATATTTTCTACTCTTACTTCCTGTCCTTTTTGGTCTATGAATTTGCAGCGTTGTTGGTCCACGTGCATATGTATGTGCCTCGTGTCTATGTTGCATGCGAGTTTCAGCGCCTGTGTGTGTGAAATTTTGTTGTATAAATTGCGTTGGGAATAAGAATTGAGTTCTAAAGAGATTTAATGGCATATTCTATCATTCTCTATCTCTTCTGCCTCTCTATCTCCTTTGCACTCCCTGCATTTCCATTTCTTTCCGGCTGTGGAACATCCTACTTGACTTCTGCCTCCTTGCCCGGTCTCATGCTCCTTCATTGCAAATGGGTCTAAACAATATGTGCTTGTATAAAGCATTTTGGCTTTGTCAATTTTGCATTTTCATTCCTTGAGCTCGGGAGAGTGAAGAGCGGAGTGGAGCGGAGGCGTGCGAGGAGGGAATTGAGTTGCAGTTCTGGTCAAATCACTCGAGTCCCGCTTCCTGTGTGCCATTAGTGAAGTATGTGTGAGCGTCTGTCACTCTCTCCATGGAATGAAAGACCCAACAAGGAATATCTTCATTTTCGTTTGTCCCAGAAAATAATCAAATTGCTTAAAAAGTAGTTTCAAAAGGTGATTCAACCATTTAAATACTTTTTATGGGCCCATAGAACTTTGCCGTCGAATGGCTGCACCATCTTTATCAAATGCCCAAGCTCGTCACGAATGCAGCCCCGGCAGAGGGGCGCTGCTGCATGACGCTGTGCAAATACTTACATACCTATATATGTAACGACCGAACTGTTCGTGTACTTGCAGAAAACTAATTATCGAATTAAACGTAACTAAACTAGCTATACATATCAATTATAATATTAAAAGTACTATGCAACAAAACTTTATGCTCTACACATTCGAAATCAATTATTTTTGTTGGGCTAAGGGCTTAAACAATTTTTTAATTTTATTTCTGGATTGGTATTTGAAGAACTTTGAGAATCAATTGGGCATTTGAAAACTGAATATGAACTCGTATCCTGCATTACTAGAAATTAAATGCATTCATTAGCTATTCAGGATGGTATAATTCTTTAAAACTAGTTGCAGCATACTCAAGTTTTGAGATAAAAACAAGCCTACATTTCAAAAATAAACATTGAAGAAACCTGAACCATAGCGAAAATATTGTTCATACCACCATCGGTTTGGTTGCAGTTTTAAAAACCAGTGTCGTTTTTGTTGCATAGTGTAATTAAACTAAAGTCGGCTGTCCGCCAGTGGAAATTGCTGTCAATTCATTTTGCCGCAGTTTAAATGCCGAAATTAATTTTATACCAAACAAAATAAAATAAGGGTTGATTCGGGACCGGGGCGATACGTACCCTAGTATATCCTTTGCTCCTACGGCAGCTTTAGAATACCGTCTTACGATACTGCGGCCGATTGTTCAACAAATGCGAAATGTTGATCCGTTCTTAGCCGATTCTTCTTTTATTCTGCTAGCAGAAAACAGTGAATAAAACTCGATTCATAGAAAATGATTGACGGACATGTATGTATTGTTAATCTACATCAACGCGTCGTTTAATACTGTCCGATATACGGGTATATTCATCTGCTCAAAATCATAACCAGCCTGCGAGGGTATACAAATACGACATACCAAAATGGAAAGATCGAAGGATATCAACCATACCAATGGCCAGGAGGAGTGCTACGGGAAAGGTCAAGCTATCTGCCCATATGGGTATGTGCGCAAGTATGTATCTGTGTTGACTGAAAATTTATTGTTTTTGTCATTAGCGCTGCGCAAATTCGTGGGACGTTGGTGGAACGTTGGAGGATGCGCAGAGGGGGTGAGCGGGTGTTGGGCTCTAGGGGTCTTGGCCAGAATTGATGTCGATGAGTTTTCGTTAATGTCCGAATATTTATTAAATGGGATTGGTGAACGGAAATGCTCTGTATACTCGTAATGGTTGTGGGTCCAGAAGCGATCGTCGCTTGTTAATTGAAAAGGAAGATGCGGATGGGGTATAACACCGTCGAGAGTGTGTCTATATAAGTTTTGAAAGTCGTGCTGAGGTATTTTATCCATTCCCGTGAGAGAGCCGGACAGTTTCAGATGAAATGCTCCACGGTTTGGATGGCCCCGGATTCACCACACTTTCTGCAGCTGCTGCTCTCAACGATGAAATAAATAAACTGGTGCATATTTTCGTAGGTAAAATGCTGAATTTGTATTTAGCTTGGCTCGTTAAAGGACGTTTAATATGCAATCTTATATTTATCTTAGTTCTACACAAATCTAAAAACAATTTTTCTTCTTACCTTCTTATACCTTCTTGAACACGGTTTAAATGTACATACTCGTATGCTGAATTCTTAACTTTTCTAAGCCGTTGCACATTTTATTTGTTTAGTTACTCAACGGTTTAAGATGGTAGTAGGGCTGCCGTCAATCAATGCGTTTATATTTATTCTTCTGACATTATATTTAGATGTTTCCTTTGTTAGAGCATCTCCCAGTTTCGTTATGCGAAGGAGCGAGCAGTAAAAAAACGTTACATTGATTCAGTCATGAGCCCATAGTCGTATATGTTATGTACATATTCCATTCTAGTACAATATTTCAACTTCGTAGGAAACTTGCTCCCAAATATTCGATTGTTTTCCTTGGCTTGAAATTTGTCTTGCCTATTTCTGTTTTGGCAAGTTAATCAGTAGATGAATGAAGATCCTCTTGGGCTACTGACATGATGCCCGAAATTATTAAAAGCGTCTGCAGCCTGATGGGATCATGCTATAGTGCCCTGGTAAACCTGCTTTCAAAATTGTTCGGTTATTTCCGTATTTGGTGAGTTCGGAAGTAGATAAGGAAAATACTTTCAAATGACATACGGCATCCTCCACAGGTTTATGTACCACTGGACTGCCTCCTCGCCCAGGAGGAGTCTGCGTCGCTACCTCTACAAGATCGATCTCTATGTGTGGCAGAGTATCTATGGAATGCCGGATACCGGTCACGTGGTCTTATTTAATGGTTGGCACAATGGCCGCGCGGTCGTGTGCGATGACTGCCGGTTGAAACGTGTGGGTGAATTGATTGACCAGGCAAAAATATGCCTGGACGTGGTGCTGCTGTCCACCGCCAATGTCCAGTACCTTGACCGCATGTTGGGTGCACATAATCGGGGTGTCAATGTGCGCGTTCTCGCCAGCGAGGAAATGCTCGCGGCTAATGGGCCAGCGATGCAGCTAATCTGCGCCTTGGGTGTGCCGGTGCGCGGCTTCCCGATCGGTGTAAAATTCGGCTACAATTTTGCTATAATAGACAGTGAAAAGCGAGCCCTGGGGTTAGAGGCCAAGCAGGATACGATCCACACCTGTCTTTGGCGTCTAAGGGGCAACATGAAAGGGTGTCTCAACTGGATCCTAGCTGCCGTGAAGCGGAAACGCGATTATAGGCATGATAATTACCACTACCAAATTTTCTTTGATGAATGGGACATCTTATATCCCATCACCCCGCCTTACTTCGCAGAACAAAATTTTTTCTAAGTTACACGTTAATTCAATTATATCTTATTTTAATGATTATTCGTTGCCTTAAATAAACGTAAATAAAAGTTTTGTTGTTTTTTTAGATAATCAGCTCAAAAGTTCCCATTTGTGTAATTATGTACATGTCTGTGCATAAGCCACAAAAACTTGGCGAAAATCTTGTACATAGATAGTTTCCATAGTCCCGAAGCTAGAATTCTATGGTAGATATCAGCACTCAGCTTTCTGATAGGAAAAAACAACATGCTTGATCGATCAAGCAAAGACGAGCCGCTCTGGGCGAGCTTTTTAAGCTTTAAGCTTTTCAGCAATGTGTGCACATGCACCGGTGAAGAGTTTTTGCTTTTTTCGGAGCTTTTGAATGCGTTTGCAGTTTCGCTTTCAATTGGTGTACGAGCAGACGATTGTGATTCACACAATATTTTATGATCAGTAAATCAGCTATACAAATCGACCAGACATTTCATGCATATCATACAAGTGAATGGTACGAGTATGTAAACTTTGGCCCCGAAACTATAATAGCTCTCCTTTCTGGCTGCTGTCAAATTCCGATTCAGTCTCTCTTTCTGTCTTCGTCTGTTTCTGTTTCTTGGTTTTGTTATTCTTAGGCAATAGCAAAGCCGACCATGAAACGTGTGTGTTAGAGAGAGACAGAGCGAGATCGAATGAAAGTGTTTTCTTTATTCTGGCTATAAAAATGATACGATCTAGTTCAGATTCTGCAGTCTAGAAGAGATTGTCATTCCCTACGATTCTGCGCTTATGGTTTTCTCGTATCTTCAAAATTGTGGATTGTGGGGACGGAAGGGGGCCTGGCGAAATAGTTTTGAAATACACTTGTAACAGTGACATATCACAGAAGTCTCCATACAAAATGTCGCTGCTCTAGCTCTTATACTCTCAGAGCAGTAGGCGCTCATAGGGACGGACAGACGGACGAAAGGACAGACGGACAGACGGACAGACAGACATGGCTCAATTGACTCGGCGCAAGTCTATTAGGATGGCTCTGAAACTTGACCAGATACTTTCCTTTCGCCTTGGCGATTTCATCCTTAATAAATTCGACATTTATGTCCTTATGAAGATTTGCACTCCGTATGTACTATGATGCCCAGTGCTAGTTCTCATTATCTTTGATTCAGCCAGGCTTTCCCCCTAGTTCGGAGCCATACATATGTCAAAATTGGTTTGAAAACTGTACCGTACAAAAGTACTTTGTACTCCAGTTTTAGTGGCGAGGACAATGTGGAATTCTAGCTTTAAGTTTCAGTAGATTTCTCTTTGCTTCCATGTGTTTACACCAAGTGAGCCGTCTATGCAAATGTACACCAAGGTACGCTACTTCGGTTGGAATGCTGATGTTGTTGAGAGACACCGGTGGGCAAGATTGTCTGTTTGCACTTTTGCTCATTCACATGCATGCCCCAGTCTGCTAGCCATTTTTCCAAGGCCCGAGATGAGATTATAAGTGATCCGTTGAACTTGTTGGGCACTTGGAGCGATCGATACATGAGCGTTCCAGCACGAGCTAATTTTATTATTATTTATTTATTAAATTAAATTAACAAATTATCAGTTAATAATGGTACTTAGTGACTAAAGGCGGAAAAAGATAAGTTAAAAGTTAGCTAAATTTAAATGATTATAAATATTGCATGCAATTAGTTTAAGAGACAGTTCAGGGGATAGGGTTGACAGAGGGAGTTATAATTATGGCATAAAACCCTAAAAGGTTCATGATCAGCATAATTAGACCTACATATGGGTAGACGGATAGGCCTAAAAGTACGGGTAGGTCTAGATGGAACGGCCAAGTCAATCTGACCCAAGAGAGTTTGGGAGTCAACAGTCCCAAGAAGGAGCTTGTGCACGAATGTTCGTGTTCGTAATAATACGCCATTGCATATTCTGCGATGGTGCAACGACGGCAGGGCAATAAGATTTAGCCTAGACCGGTAGGGTGGCAAGATTCTACCCGAGTCCCAGTTAAAGTTCCGAAGGGCAAAAATTAAAAATTGCTTTTGCACGGATTCATTAACAGCCTGCTGCTCTTTATACTGCGGGCTCCACACACAAGAACAATACTCCAATATAGGACGTACTAACGAGATGTACAGTTGTTTCGTAACGTACGGGTCGTCAAACTCCTTGGACCAACGCTTGATGAACGCTAAAACACCCTTAGCTTTATTTACAGTTGCAGCTATATGGGTGTTGAAACACATCTTATGATCAAAAAGGACTCCGAGGTCATTTGAACTCGAAATTCGCTCAAGGACATGATTTCCTAGAACATTTGAGATAAAATGAGGAGCGCGACGGTAAAATGTCATAAGTTTGCATTTGGAAAGGTTCAGAAAAAGAAGATTAGTTGAACACCACAATAGTAGTTCACTTAGATCAAGTTGAAGGCGTGTGTGCAAATACCAATCAGAGTAAGAAAGACAGATTTTGACATCATCAGCATACATTAGTGTAGTAGAGTATGTTATAACTTGAGGAAGGTCGTTCACAAATAAAATAAACAGAAGCGGGCCCAGATGACTTCCCTGTGGCACAACTGAAGTAACATTAACAGTATTTGACAACACGTTAGAAAACAAAACACGTTGAGTACGGTTAGAGAGATAGGACAAAATCCAATCTAGAAGATTCGTTGGGAACCCTAATAAAGAGAGCTTTTGAATAAGCAGAGCATGGTTCACAGAATCGAATGCCTTGCTGAAGTCCGTAAAAACTACATCCGTCTGCAAACCAATTTGAAAACCACGGTGGATTAGGTTAGAAAACTCAAGAAGGTTAGTCGATGTTGAACGATGTCTGAAAAAACCGTGTTGCGACGGAGATATCAAGCTGCAACAAAGATGTTGCAGTTGCCGGGTGACCAGGAACTCAAGAAGCTTCGGGATGGCGGAAAGCTTTGCGATACCACGATAGTTTTCAATGTTTGATCTTGAACCTTTTTTGTGAAGCGGAATGATGTAGGACTCATTCCAAATTACTGGGAGACAAGACTGTTCCAAGGAGAGGTTGAAGAGAAAGGTCAAGGGTTTTCAAAGGGACTGGGCACAGTGTTTTAAGATGCAACTTGGTACCTTATCTGGACCCGCAGAAAACGATATGTCCATAGATGACAAACCTTCCAGAACAACGCTTTCCTCGAAAAAGGGCAGAAAAATGCTGTTAGCTTGAGAATAGAATTTTTTAGGATCACTACGAAAGTTACTACTACATTGTGAAAGGTAATGATTATAACACTGACTATTGACGGCAAGGAACAGAGAGCGAGCGAAGGAGTATAGAGCTAAGGCCAACGTGGAGCCCGACTTCTGGTACTTTTTATAGAGCCGGGATTTGTTATTTTTTAAGTATGACAAATACTTGGAGAACCAGGGAGGCTTGGACGATACAGGTACAGTGATATCTGGAACAAACGTATTAAGGGCGGAGTAAATAGAACTATAAAACGAGTTAACAGTTGCATCTATGTTCGGTAATGAATAAAGAAACGACCAATCAACACGCGAGAGATGTAGATCTAAATCGATAAAGTTTGTGTGACAAGGAGCCATGGAACTGTCAGCACCTCCAGATTGTGTACACTCCAGTGATATCAACAAAGTTGGATGGTAAGGATCTTCAGGGAGAGATATTGGGCTTGCTCTAGATACCGTAGCAAGAGAACCATCGTTAACAAAAACGAGGTCAAGAAGTCTGTCCCTAATGTTTTTAACGGCATTAATTTGGACAAGGGAAATATCCGTTAGCCCATTGATAAAGTCATTATGGCAATTGGGAAACAACAGGTTAGCGTCATTACAAGGCAGCCAAGAAAGAAATGGGAGGTTAAAGTCCCCCATGACAATAATTCGATCATTGCACCCTAATGCAGAAACAACATTATTAATTGCTGAGAGGTGGTGTAAGTAAAGCTCAGCATCAGACCTGGGAGGAATGTAAGAGCAGGTTACATAGAAAAATGCGGAGCCAAAACGAACTTTGACTGCAACAAATTCAATTCCATGAATGTTATTGAATGGGAATAACTCAGATGAACGCTGATTTTTTTGATAGTGATTCCAGTGGAGTATTTGGGCTAAAAATGTTTAATGACTTATAATTTGAATTTAAATGATTATTTTTTTAATTGTTATTTTTTAAAGGTAATGTATCGTTTTTTCATAAAACATTAGTATGCTACATTTATGCTTATATGTAGTTTTGAAGAACTTTTCCATTCTGAAAAGATAATAAATACAGCTGCCAATCTGTCATCAAAGCTCAAGCTTAACGTCTTTATTAAGCTTTCAAATGTTAATTTTTTTAAATTTTGGGGCAGTTTTGATCAATATTTTTACTTGAAAACCTCAGAGAAATCGTAAAAATGATCAAGAACAAGCGTTTTGAAACCTACCATTAAAAACAGTCTTTTCCTAAGAAGAAATTTATGTTTTTTATTGTAAAGCTTGAAATACTGCAAAATCAGCTTTGAATTTAATTAAAATTAAATTATAGCTTAACGCCTTCTTTTGAACAGTCTGGCAACTCTTTTCGATTTATTTTGAATCGGAACAGAGTTGCTCTCAATTATTATCGACGCCTGGAAACGTCATCCACGTATTTCTCTCTGGTAAAATTTGCAAGTTTCAACATCCGAGCTCGAAAAAAAGTAAGTCCTTTGGAGAAATTGTAATTGTTTTTGTCGACTCATCATCTCTCCACAAGGTTAACCAACTGGAATCATAATGGAGCCTCACACGGGCGCAACTTGTGACGGCTGCGACCTTTGGGGCAACGGAATAACTGGCTGCCGCTTCAAGTGCTTGCAGTGCGCCGACTTTGATTTGTGTCAGAGCTGCTATGACGCCAAGGTGGTGAATGGGCCGCACAAGTCGGAGCATCCAATGCAGTGCCTGCTGGACGAGGATGCTAAGAAGCTGTACTTTGCCGGGGAGCCAATTCCCTATCTGAACGCCGATAGCTTCACTTGCCCCATTTGCGGCTCCATGGGCCATTCGTACTTCGAACTTGTGAAGCATGTGGTTGCCCAGCACAACGACGACCGCAGCGACGCCATCTGTCCACTGTGCGTGGCCGTGCCCATGGCCCCACCCGGCCGCTTGCTCAACATTTCGCAGCACTTTCGCCGTCAGCATCGCGAACCGTCGAGCATTCGCGCTGCCGTTGCCAGTGCAGAGGAGGAGTCGGGAATATCCGACATTGCCGATCGCCTCTCCCGTCACTCTTTAGGAGAGGGTGCGCGCTTCAGACTGTCACAACGTCGTCTGCACGTCCGTATCGCTCGCATGAGGCCATCCAATCCCTTGCCCCCCGATACTAGCAGCGAGGAGGCGGACTAAGCTGCCTAAGCAAATCTGTTCCGCTGAAGATGTGGAGGATTGCACATATACCTACAGAGATCAACGCACACCACCTACACACATACTATGCATATGTATACGGATCCACTGTCTCCACGCACACATTAATACAGATACACGAACACTACATATGCATACAAATGAACGCCGAAACTGTGCTCAAAAGCTGGAAAAAAAAAAAAAAAAAAAAAAAAAAAAAAAAAACACATACACATACACAAACACATACCAGGAGATACACTGCCCCAAAAGAACTCACAAAATTCTTGTTTCAGACATTCCTTAAAAAATTGTATCACATGACAATTATTACACTGTGCCACAGATGCTTTGTACTTCACATGAGAGCTTGCGTTAGTAGTAGTAAAAAAGTCCTAAAGAATTATAAAAAACGTTCTTTTGAGATATTTATTTTTATTTTAAGCCAATGTATCGGAGCACTGCGACACCTAACCCAACAAATTTTGAAATATACTTAAAACGGTGAGATATCACAGGAGTCTGTAAACAGAATTTGTTTGCTCTAGCTCTTATAGTCTCTGAGATCTAGGCGCTCATCGGGACAGATGGACAGACAGACATGGCTTTATCGACTTTTCTATTAACGTTGATCATAATTTTTTTTATTTATGGGGTCGGAAACGCTTCCTTTTGGAATCATCCTAACTCATTGAGATGCGTTGTTTATGGACAGTTCTACATACATACACACATATATACATACAGACATACGTACGAATATATGTGGATGCAGACACATACGCGTACGATGCCCACACAGGGGGCATTCGACTGGACACGAGAACACACACACAGATGCCTGGAATCGTATGAATTGAAAATATACTCGATTAATATTATGCTAATTTAATTGGTAGGCAGTTGAAATAATTAAAAACAGGCTCTGGAATTATAATGCTTGGGCAGCCCATCTATTAGATATATGTACAATATGTACATATATACTTATCTACATCCGATATCCGATCGATCGGTTGGCGAATTATGTGTATATCATAGATTTAGTCAATTAGATGGGATGAGATTATCCTCATCCATTCTTGTTTGATATTTAGCTGCAAACATTTCAAATTAACTTCTGGTAGTATTTCAATACACTTAAAGAGCAGTGCACTCTGGAATACAAAGAAAGCATTTCGAATCATCTCTCTTACAGACTAAATACAAGTAGAACGAAGGGGAACGTTGTGAGTTGCTGCTGCGACCGCAACTCTACATTTATACCCGATACATAGTCAGTATGGCTACATTGAGTGACAAAGAGTTCGTGCGGGAGAGACGTGTTTGAACATGTCGTCCGGTGCTGCGTTGGCACTGCAAATTGATTTGTTCCGTTTGGCTATAAAAATGATCCGATTCAGATCGAATCAATCCAGATTCGGCAATCTGGTAGTTATGGTCATTCTCTATGATTGGGGGTTTTTAATTTTCCCGTATCTTCAAAATTGTGGATGCCACAGATTTTCCTTTTTTGTGGGGCCGTAAAGAGGTGGGGCGAAATTTTGAAAAACACTTGTGCAGGTTCAATATCACAGGAGTGTAGATACCAAATTTGGTTGCCCTAGCTCTTATAGTCTCTGAGATCTAGACACTCCCTTTTGGCAATCGGCAAAGCCGCCATGAAACTTGCTTGTAAGAGAGAGAGAGAGCGAGTACGAATGAAACTGTTTTCTTCATCCTGGCCATAATAATGATACGAATAAAATAATAATGAATAAAACTCGATTCATAGAAAACGATTGACGGACATGTATGTATTGTATATGTACATCAAAGCGTCGTTAAATACTGTCCGATATACGAGTATGTTTTATACCAAAATGCAAAGATCGAAGGATATCAACCATACCAATGGCCAGGAGGAGTGCTACGGGAAAGGTCAAGCTATCTGCCCATATGGGTATGTGCGCAAGTATGTATCTGTGTTGACTGAAAATTTATTGTTTTTGTCATTAGCGCTGCGCAAATTCGTGGGACGTTGGTGGAACGTTGGAGGATGCGCAGAGGGGGTGAGCGGGTGTTGGGCTCTAGGGGTCTTGGCCAGAATTGATGTCGATGAGTTTTCGTTAATGTCCGAATATTTATTAAATGGGATTGGTGAACGGAAATGCTCTGTATACTCGTAATGGTCGTGGGTCCAGAAGCGATCGCCGCTTGTTAATTGAAAAGGAAGATGCGGATGGGGTATAACACCGTCGAGAGTGTGTCTATATAAGTTTTGAAAGTCGTGCTGAGGTATTTTATCCATTCCCGTGAGAGAGCCGGACAGTTTCAGATGAAATGCTCCACGGTTTGGATGGCCCCGGATTCACCACACTTTCTGCAGCTGCTGCTCTCAACGATGAAATAAATAAACTGGTGCATATTTTCGTAGGTAAAATGCTGAATTTGTATTTAGCTTGGCTCGTTAAAGGACGTTTAATATGCAATCTTATATTTATCTTAGTTCTACACAAATCTAAAAACAATTTTTCTTCTTACCTTCTTATACCTTCTTGAACACGGTTTAAATGTACATACTCGTATGCTGAATTCTTAACTTTTCTAAGCCGTTGCACATTTTATTTGTTTAGTTACTCAACGGTTTAAGATGGTAGTAGGGCTGACGTCAATCAATGCGTTTATATTTATTTTTCTGACTTTATATTTAGATGTTTCCTTTGTTAGAGCATCTCCCAGTTTCGTTATGCGAAGG
The DNA here is from genome assembly GCF_003369915.1 of Drosophila miranda. Classification (NCBI taxonomy): domain Eukaryota; kingdom Metazoa; phylum Arthropoda; class Insecta; order Diptera; family Drosophilidae; genus Drosophila; species Drosophila miranda. The sequence goes on from NC_046673.1 coordinate 8,139,040, forward strand.
AGCGAGCAGTAAAAAACGTTACATTGATTCAGTCATGAGCCTATAGTCGTATATGTTATGTACATATTCCATTCTAGTACAATATTTCAACTTCGTAGGAGACTTGCTCCCAAATATTCGATTGTTTTCCTTGGCTTGAAATTTGTCTTGCCTATTTCTGTTTTGGCAAGTTAATCAGTAGATGAATGAAGATCCTCTTGGGCTACTGACATGATGCCCGAAATTATTATAAGCGTCTGCAGCCTGATGGGATCATGCTATAGTGCCCTGGTAAACCTGCTTTCAAAATTGTTCGCCTTTTTCCGTATTTGGTGAGTTCGGAAGTAGATAAGGAAAATACTTTCAAATGACATACGGCATCCTCCACAGGTTTATGTACCACTGGACTGCCTCCTCGCCCAGGAGGAGTCTGCGTCGCTACCTCTACAAGATCGATCTCTATGTGTGGCAGAAAATCTACGGAAAGCCGGATACCGGTCACGTGGTCTTATTTAATGGTTGGCACAATGACCGCACGGTCGTGTGCGATGACTGCCGGTTGAAACGTGTGGGTGAATTGATTGACCAGGCAAAAATATGCCTGGACGTGGTGCTGCTGTCCACCGCCAATGTCCAGTACCTTGACCGCATGTTGGGTGCACATAATCGGGGTGTCAATGTGCGGGTTCTCGCCAGCGAGGAAATGCTCGCGGCTAATGGGCCAGCGATGCAGCTAATCTGCGCCTTGGGTGTGCCGGTGCGCGGCTTCCCGATCGGTGTTAAATTCGGCTACAATTTTGCTATAATAGACAGTGAAAGGCGAGCCCTGGGGTTAGAGGCCAAGCAGGATACGATCCACACCTGTCTTTGGCGTCTAAGGGGCAACATGAAAGGGTGTCTCAACTGGATCCTAGCTGCCGTGAAGCGGAAACGCGATTATAGGCATGATAATTACCACTACCAAATTTTCTTTGATGAATGGGACATCTTATATCCCATCACCCCGCCTTACTTCGCAGAACAAAATTTTTTCTAAGTTACACGTTAATTCAATTATATCTTATTTTAATGATTATTCGTTGCCTTAAATAAACGTAAATAAAAGTTTTGTTGTTTTTTTAGATAATCAGCTCAAAAGTTCCCATTTGTGTAATTATGTACATGTCTGTGCATAAGCCACAAAAACTTGGCGAAAATCTTGTACATAGATAGTTTCCATAGTCCCGAAGCTAGAATTCTATGGTAGATATCAGCACTCAGCTTTCTGATAGGAAAAAACAACATGCTTGATCGATCAAGCAAAGACGAGCCGCTCTGGGCGAGCTTTTTAAGCTTTAAGCTTTTCAGCAATGTGTGCACATGCACCGGTGAAGAGTTTTTGCTTTTTTCGGAGCTTTTGAATGCGTTTGCAGTTTCGCTTTCAATTGGTGTACGAGCAGACGATTGTGATTCACACAATATTTTATGATCAGTAAATCAGCTATACAAATCGACCAGACATTTCATGCATATCATACAAGTGAATGGTACGAGTATGTAAACTTTGGCCCCGAAACTATAATAGCTCTCCTTTCTGGCTGCTGTCAAATTCCGATTCAGTCTCTCTTTCTGTCTTCGTCTGTTTCTGTTTCTTGGTTTTGTTATTCTTAGGCAATAGCAAAGCCGACCATGAAACGTGTGTGTTAGAGAGAGACAGAGCGAGATCGAATGAAACTGTTTTCTTTATTCTGGCTATAAAAATGATACGATCTAGTTCAGATTCTGCAGTCTAGAAGAGATTGTCATTCCCTACGATTCTGCGTTTATGGTTTTCTCGTATCTTCAAAATTGTGGATTGTGGGGACGGAAGGGGGCCTGGCGAAATAGTTTTGAAATACACTTGTAACAGTGACATATCACAGAAGTCTCCATACAAAATGTCGCTGCTCTAGCTCTTATACTCTCAGAGCAGTAGGCGCTCATAGGGACGGACAGACGGACGAAAGGACAGACGGACAGACGGACAGACAGACAGACAGACATGGCTCAATTGACTCGGCGCAAGTCTATTAGGATGGCTCTGAAACTTGACCAGATACTTTCCTTTCGCCTTGGCGATTTCATCCTTAATAAATTCGACATTTAAGTCCCTTTGAAGATTTGCACTCCGTATGTACTATGATGCCCAGTGCTAGTTCTCATTATCTTTGATTCAGCCAGGCTTTCCCCCTAGTTCGGAGCCATACATATGTCAAAATTGGTTTGAAAACTGTACCGTACAAAAGTACTTTGTACTCCAGTTTTAGTGGCGAGGACAATGTGGAATTCTAGCTTTAAGTTTCAGTAGATTTCTCTTTGCTTCCATGTGTTTACACCAAGTGAGCCGTCTATGCAAATGTACACCAAGGTACGCTACTTCGGTTGGAATGCTGATGTTGTTGAGAGACACCGGTGGGCAAGTTTGTCTGTTTGCACTTTTGCTCATTCACATGCATGCCCCAGTCTGCTAGCCATTTTTCCAAGGCCCGAGATGAGATTATAAGTGATCCGTTGAACTTGTTGGGCACTTGGAGCGATCGATACATGAGCGTTCCAGCACGAGCTAATTTTATTGAACGCTGAGTTTTTTGATAGTGATTCCAGTGGAGTATTTGGGCTAAAAATGTTTAATGACTTATAATTTGAATTTAAATGATTATTTTTTTTATTGTTATTTCTTAAAGGTAATGTATCGTTTTTTCATAAAACATTAGTATGCTACATTTATGCACATATGTAGTTTTGAAGAACTTTTCCATTCTGAAAAGATAATAAATACAGCTGCCAATCTGTCATCAAAGCTCAAGCTTAACGTCTTTATTAAGCTTTCAAATGTAAATTTTTTTAAATTTTGGGGCAGTTTTGATCAATATTTTTACTTGAAAACCTCAGGGAAAGTACAAAATATTAGATTTGTATTGTTTTATATATAAGCGTTAGTTCACGAACTCGTATCAAAAAAAATAAAAAATTAATCAGAGAAATCGTAAAAATGATCAAGAACAAGCGTTTTGAAACCTACCATTAAAAACAGTCTTTTCCTAAGAAGAAATTTATGTTTTTTATTGTAAAGCTTGAAATACTGCAAAATCAGCTTTGAATTTAATTACAATTAAATTATAGCTTAACGCCTTCTTTTGAACAGTCTGGCAACTCTTTTCGATTTATTTTGAATCGGAACAGAGTTGCTCTCAATTATTATCGACGCCTGGAAACGTCATCCACGTATTTCTCTCTGGTAAAATTTGCAAGTTTCAACATCCGAGCTCGAAAAAAAGTAAGTCCTTTGGAGAAATTGTAATTGTTTTTGTCGACTCATCATCTCTCCACAAGGTTAACCAACTGGAATCATAATGGAGCCTCACACGGGCGCAACTTGTGACGGCTGCGACCTTTGGGGCAACGGAATAACTGGCTGCCGCTTCAAGTGCTTGCAGTGCGCCGACTTTGATTTGTGTCAGAGCTGCTATGACGCCAAGGTGGTGAATGGGCCGCACAAGTCGGAGCATCCAATGCAGTGCCTGCTGGACGAGGATGCTAAGAAGCTGTACTTTGCCGGGGAGCCAATTCCCTATCTGAACGCCGATAGCTTCACTTGCCCCATTTGCGGCTCCATGGGCCATTCGTACTTCGAACTTGTGAAGCATGTGGTTGCCCAGCACAACGACGACCGCAGCGACGCCATCTGTCCACTGTGCGTGGCCGTGCCCATGGCCCCACCCGGCCGCTTGCTCAACATTTCGCAGCACTTTCGCCGTCAGCATCGCGAACCGTCGAGCATTCGCGCTGCCGTTGCCAGTGCAGAGGACGAGTCGGGAATATCCGACATTGCCGATCGCCTCTCCCGTCACTCTTTAGGAGAGGGTGCGCGCTTCAGACTGTCACAACGTCGTCTGCACGTCCGTATCGCTCGCATGGGGCCATCCAATCCCTTGCCCCCCGATACTAGCAGCGAGGAGGCGGACTAAGCTGCCTAAGCAAATCTGTTCCGCTGAAGATGTGGAGGATTGCACATATACCTACAGAGATCAACGCACACCACCTACACACATACTATGCATATGTATACGGATCCACTGTCTCCACGCACACATTAATACAGATACACGAACACTACATATGCATACAAATGAACGCCGCAACTGTGCTGAAAAGCTGGAAAAAAAAAAAAAACAAAAAAAAAAAAACACATACACATACACAAACACATACCAGGAGATACACTGCCCCAAAAGAACTCACAAAATTCTTGTTTCAGACATTCCTTAAAAAATTGTATCACATGACAATTATTACACTGTGCCACAGATGCTTTGTACTTCACATGAGAGCTTGCGTTAGTAGTAGTAAAAAAGTCCTAAAGAATTATAAAAAACGTTCTTTTGAGATATTTATTTTTATTTTAAGCCAATGTATCGGAGCACTGCGACACCTAACCCAACAAATTTTGAAATATACTTAAAACGGTGAGATATCACAGGAGTCTGTAAACAGAATTTGTTTGCTCTAGCTCTTATAGTCTCTGAGATCTAGGCGCTCATCGGGACAGATGGACAGACAGACATGGCTTTATCGACTTTTCTATTAACGTTGATCATAATTTTTTTTATTTATGGGGTCGGAAACGCTTCCTTTTGGAATCATCCTAACTCATTGAGATGCGTTGTTTATGGACAGTTCTACATACATACACACATATATACATACAGACATACGTACGAATATATGTGGATGCAGACACATACGCGTACGATGCCCACACAGGGGGCATTCGACTGGACACGAGAACACACACACAGATGCCTGGAATCGTATGAATTGCAAATATACTCGATTAATATTATGCTAATTTAATTGGTAGGCAGTTGAAATAATTAAAAACAGGCTCTGGAATTATAATGCTTGGGCAGCCCATCTATTAGATATATGTACAATATGTACATATATACTTATCTACATCCGATATCCGATCGATCGGTTGGCGAATTATGTGTATATCATAGATTTAGTCAATTAGATGGGATGAGATTATCCTCATCCATTCTTGTTTGATATTTAGCTGCAAACATTTCAAATTAACTTCTGGTAGTATTTCAATACACTTAAAGAGCAGTGCACTCTGGAATACAAAGAAAGCATTTCGAATCATCTCTCTTACAGACTAAATACAAGTAGAACGAAGGGGAACGTTGTGAGTTGCTGCTGCGACCGCAACTCTACATTTATACCCGATACATAGTCAGTATGGCTACATTGAGTGACAAAGAGTTCGTGCGGGAGAGACGTGTTTGAACATGTCGTCCGGTGCTGCGTTGCCACTGCAAATTGGTTTGTTCCGTTTGGCTATAAAAATGATCCGATTCAGATCGAATCAATCCAGATTCGGCAATCTGGTAGTTATGGTCATTCTCTATGATTGGGGGTTTTTAATTTTCCCGTATCTTCAAAATTGTGGATGCCACAGATTTTCCTTTTTTGTGGGGCCGTAAAGGGGTGGGGCGAAATTTTGAAAAACACTTGTGCAGGTTCAATATCACAGGAGTGTAGATACCAAATTTGGTTGCCCTAGCTCTTATAGTCTCTGAGATCTAGACACTCCCTTTTGGCAATCGGCAAAGCCGCCATGAAACTTGCTTGTAAGAGAGAGAGAGAGCGAGTACGAATGAAACTGTTTTCTTCATCCTGGCCATAATAATGATACGAATAAAATAATAATGAATAAAACTCGATTCATAGAAAACGATTGACGGACATGTATGTATTGTATATGTACATCAAAGCGTCGTTAAATACTGTCCGATATACGAGTATGTTTTATACCAAAATGCAAAGATCGAAGGATATCAACCATACCAATGGCCAGGAGGAGTGCTACGGGAAAGGTCAAGCTATCTGCCCATATGGGTATGTGCGCAAGTATGTATCTGTGTTGACTGAAAATTTATTGTTTTTGTCATTAGCGCTGCGCAAATTCGTGGGACGTTGGTGGAACGTTGGAGGATGCGCAGAGGGGGTGAGCGGGTGTTGGGCTCTAGGGGTCTTGGCCAGAATTGATGTCGATGAGTTTTCGTTAATGTCCGAATATTTATTAAATGGGATTGGTGAACGGAAATGCTCTGTATACTCGTAATGGTCGTGGGTCCAGAAGCGATCGCCGCTTGTTAATTGAAAAGGAAGATGCGGCTGGGGTATAACACCGTCGAGAGTGTGTCTATATAAGTTTTGAAAGTCGTGCTGAGGTATTTTATCCATTCCCGTGAGAGAGCCGGACAGTTTCAGATGAAATGCTCCACGGTTTGGATGGCCCCGGATTCACCACACTTTCTGCAGCTGCTGCTCTTAACGATGAAATAAATAAACTGGTGCATATTTTCGTAGGTAAAATGCTGAATTTGTATTTAGCTTGGCTCGATTAAGGACGTTTAATATTCAATCTTTTATTCACTCGACGGCTTAAGATGGTAGTAGGGCTGCCGTCAATCAATGCGTATATATTTATTTTTCTGACATTATATTTAGATGTTTCCTTTGTTAGAGCATCTCCCAGTTTCGTTATGCGAAGGAGCGAGCAGTAAGAAAACGTCACATTGATTCAGTCATGAGCCCATAGTCGTATATGTTATGTACATATTCCATTCTAGTACAATATTTCAACTTCGTAGGAAACTTGCTCCCAAATATTCGATTGTTTTCCTTGGCTTGAAATTTGTCTTGCCTATTTCTGTTTTGGCAAGTTAATCAGTAGATGAATGAAGATCCTCTTGGGCTACTGACATGATGCCCGAAATTATTATAAGCGTCTGCAGCCTGATGGGATCATGCTATAGTGCCCTGGTAAACCTGCTTTCAAAATTGTTCGCCTTTTTCCGTATTTGGTGAGTTCGGAATAGAGATAAAGAAAATACTTTCAAATGACATACGGCATCCTCCACAGGTTTATGTACCACTGGACTGCCTCCTCGCCCAGGAGGAGTCTGCGTCGCTACCTCTACAAGATCGATCTCCATGTGTGGCAGAGTATCTATGGAATGCCGGATACCGGTCACGTGGTCTTATTTAATGGTTGGCACAATGGCCGCACGGTCGTGTGCGATGACTGCCGGTTGAAACGTGTGGGTGAATTGATTGACCAGGCAAAAATATGCCTGGACGTGGTGCTGCTGTCCACCGCCAATGTCCAGTACCTTGACCGCATGTTGGGTGCACATAATCGGGGTGTCAATGTGCGGGTTCTCGCCAGCGAGGAAATGCTCGCGGCTAATGGGCCAGCGATGCAGCTAATCTGCGCCTTGGGTGTGCCGGTGCGCGGCTTCCCGATCGGTGTAAAATTCGGCTACAATTTTGCTATAATAGACAGTGAAAAGCGAGCCCTGGGGCTAGAGGCCAAGCAGGATACGATCCACACCTGTCTTTGGCGTCTAAGGGGCAACATGAAAGGGTGTCTCAACTGGATCCTAGCTGCCGTGAAGCGGAAACGCGATTATAGGCATGATAATTACCACTACCAAATTTTCTTTGATGAATGGGACATCTTATATCCCATCACCCCGCCTTACTTCGCAGAACAAAATTTTTTCTAAGTTACACGTTAATTCAATTATATCTTATTTTAATGATTAATCGTTGCCTTAAATAAACGCTCCAGTATGGATGAGGTGTTTATATCGAGTTTGTTGTTTTTTTAGATAATCAGCTCAAAAGTTCCCATTTGTGTAATTATGTACATGTCTGTGCATAAGCCACAAAAACATGGCGAAAATCTTGTACATAGATAGCTGCCATAGTCCCGAAGCTAAAATTCTATGGTAGATATCAGCACTCAGCTTTCTGATAGGAAAAAACAACATGCTTGATCGATCAAGCAAAGACGAGCCGCTCTGGGCGAGCTTTTTAAGCTTTAAGCTTTTCAGCAATGTGTGCACATGCACCGGTGAAGAGTTTTTGCTTTTTTCGGAGCTTTTGAATGCGTTTGCAGTTTCGCTTTCAATTGGTGTACGAGCAGACGATTGTGATTCACACAATATTTTATGATCAGTAAATCAGCTATACAAATCGACCAGACATTTCATGCATATCATACAAGGGAATGGTACGAGTATGTAAACTTTGGCCCCGAAACTATAATAGCTCTCCTTTCTGGCTGCTGTCAAATTCCGATTCAGTCTCTCTTTCTGTCTTCGTCTGTTTCTGTTTCTTGGTTTTCTTATTCTTAGGCAATAGCAAAGCCGACCATGAAACGTGTGTGTTTGAGAGAGACAGAGCGAGATCGAATGAAACTGTTTTCTTTATTCTGGCTATAAAAATGATACGATCTAGTTCAGATTCTGCAGTCTAGAAGAGATTGTCATTCCCTACGATTCTGCGTTTATGGTTTTCTCGTATCTTCAAAATTGTGGATTGTGGGGACGGAAGGGGGCCTGGCGAAATAGTTTTGAAATACACTTGTAACAGTGACATATCACAGAAGTCTCCATACAAAATGTCGCTGCTCTAGCTCTTATACTCTCAGAGCAGTAGGCGCTCATAGGGACGGACAGACGGACGAAAGGACAGACGGACAGACAGACAGACAGACATGGCTCAATTGACTCGGCGCAAGTCTATTAGGATGGCTCTGAAACTTGACCAGATACTTTCCTTTCGCCTTGGCGATTTCATCCTTAATAAATTCGACATTTAAGTCCCTTTGAAGATTTGCACTCCGTATGTACTATGATGCCCAGTGCTAGTTCTCATTATCTTTGATTCAGCCAGGCTTTCCCCCTAGTTCGGAGCCATACATATGTCAAAATTGGTTTGAAAACTGTACCGTACAAAAGTACTTTGTACTCCAGTTTTAGTGGCGAGGACAATGTGGAATTCTAGCTTTAAGTTTCAGTAGATTTCTCTTTGCTTCCATGTGTTTACACCAAGTGAGCCGTCTATGCAAATGTACACCAAGGTACGCTACTTCGGTTGGAATGCTGATGTTGTTGAGAGACACCGGTGGGCAAGTTTGTCTGTTTGCACTTTTGCTCATTCACATGCATGCCCCAGTCTGCTAGCCATTTTTCCAAGGCCCGAGATGAGATTATAAGTGATCCGTTGCACTTGTTGGGCACTTGGAGCGATCGATACATGAGCGTTCCAGCACGAGCTAATTTTATTAAACGCTGAGTTTTTTGATAGTGATTCCAGTGGAGTATTTGGGCTAAAAATGTTTAATGACTTATAATTTGAATTTAAATGATTATTTTTTTATTGTTATTTTTTAAAGGTAATGTATCGTTTTTTCATAAAACATTAGTATGCTACATTTATGCTTATATGTAGTTTTGAAGAACTTTTCCATTCTGAAAAAATAATAAATACAGCTGCCAATCTGTCATCAAAGCTCAAGCTTAACGTCTTTATTAAGCTTTCAAATGTCAATTTTTTTAAATTTTGGGGCAGTTTTGATCAATATTTTTACTTGAAAACCTCAGGGAAAGTACAAAATATTAGATTTGTATTGTTTTATATATAAGCGTTAATTCACGAACTCGAATCAAAAAAAAAAAAAATTAATCAGAGAAATCGTAAAAATGATCAAGAACAAGCGTTTTGAAACCTACCATTAAAAACAGTCTTTTCCTAAGAAGAAATTTATGTTTTTTATTGTAAAGCTTGAAATACTGCAAAATCAGCTTTGAATTTAATTACAATTAAATTATAGCTTAACGCCTTCTTTTGAACAGTCTGGCAACTCTTTTCGATTTATTTTGAATCGGAACAGAGTTGCTCTCAATTATTATCGACGCCTGGAAACGTCATCCACGTATTTCTCTCTGGTAAAATTTGCAAGTTTCAACATCCGAGCTCGAAAAAAGGTAAGTCCTTTGGAGAAATTGTAATTCTTTTTGTCGACTCATCATCTCTCCACAAGGTTAAGCAACTGGAATCATAATGGAGCCTCACACGGGCGCAACTTGTGACGGCTGCGACCTTTGGGGCAACGGAATAACTGGCTGCCGCTTCAAGTGCTTGCAGTGCGCCGACTTTGATTTGTGTCAGAGCTGCTATGACGCCAAGGTGGTGAATGGGCCGCACAAGTCGGAGCATCCAATGCAGTGCCTGCTGGACGAGGATGCTAAGAAGCTGTACTTTGCCGGGGAGCCAATTCCCTATCTGAACGCCGATAGCTTCACTTGCCCCATTTGCGGCTCCATGGGCCATTCGTACTTCGAACTTGTGAAGCATGTGGTTGCCCAGCACAACGACGACCGCAGCGACGCCATCTGTCCACTGTGCGTGGCCGTGCCCATGGCCCCACCCGGCCGCTTGCTCAACATTTCGCAGCACTTTCGCCGTCAGCATCGCGAACCGTCGAGCATTCGCGCTGCCGTTGCCAGTGCAGAGGAGGAGTCGGGAATATCCGACATTGCCGATCGCCTCTCCCGTCACTCTTTAGGAGAGGGTGCGCGCTTCAGACTGTCACAACGTCGTCTGCACGTCCGTATCGCTCGCATGAGGCCATCCAATCCCTTGCCCCCCGATACTAGCAGCGAGGAGGCGGACTAAGCTGCCTAAGCAAATCTGTTCCGCTGAAGATGTGGAGGATTGCACATATACCTACAGAGATCAACGCACACCACCTACACACATACTATGCATATGTATACGGATCCACTGTCTCCACGCACACATTAATACAGATACACGAACACTACATATGCATACAAATGAACGCCGAAACTGTGCTGGAAAGTTTTCGTTCTATTTAAATGCATTTTCTTGGACATTTTTGCTGCTACACACATACACATACACATACACATACACAAACACATACCAGGAGATACACTGCCCCAAAAGAACTCACAAAATTCTTGTTTCAGACATTCCTTAAAAAATTGTATCACATGACAATTATTACACTGTGCCACAGATGCTTTGTACTTCACATGAGAGCTTGCGTTAGTAGTAGTAAAAAAGTCCTAAAGAATTATAAAAAACGTTCTTTTGAGATATTTATTTTTATTTTAAGCCAATGTATCGGAGCACTGCGACACCTAACCCAACAAATTTTGAAATATACTTAAAACGGTGAGATATCACAGGAGTCTGTAAACAGAATTTGTTTGCTCTAGCTCTTATAGTCTCTGAGATCTAGGCGCTCATCGGGACAGATGGACAGACAGACATGGCTTTATCGACTTTTCTATTAACGTTGATCATTTTTTTTTTTATTTATGAGGTCGGAAACGCTTCCTTTTGGAATCATCCTAACTCATTGAGATGCGTTGTTTATGGACAGTTCTACATACATACACACATATTTACATACAGACATAAGTACGAATATATGTGGATGCAGACACATACGCGTACGATGCCCACACAGGGGGCATTCGACTGGACACGAGAACACACACACAGATGCCTGGAATCGTATGAATTGAAAATATACTCGATTAATATTATGCTAATTTAATTGGTAGGCAGTTGAAATAATTAAAAACTGGCTCTGGAATTATAATGCTTGGGCAGCCCATCTATTAGATATATGTACAATATGTACATATATACTTATCTACATCCGATATCCGATCGATCGGTTGGCGAATTATGTGTATATCATATATTTAGTCAATTAGATGGGATGAGATTATCCTCATCCATTCTTGTTTGATATTTAGCTGCAAACATTTCAAATTAACTTCTGGTAGTATTTCAATACACTTAAAGAGCAGTGCACTCTGGAATACAAAGAAAGCATTTCGAATCATCTCTCTTACAGACTAAATACAAGTAGAACGAAGGGGAACGTTGTGAGTTGCTGCTGCGACCGCAACTCTACATTTATACCCGATACATAGTCAGTATGGCTACATTGAGTGACAAAGAGTTCGTGCGGGAGAGACGTGTTTGAACATGTCGTCCGGTGCTGCGTTGCCACTGCAAATTGATTTGTTCCGTTTGGCTATAAAAATGATCCGATTCAGATCGAATCAATCCAGATTCGGCAATCTGGTAGTTATGGTCATTCTTTATGATTGGGGGTTTTTAATTTTCCCGTATCTTCAAAATTGTGAATGCCACAGATTTTTGTTTTTTGTGGGGGCGTAAAGAGGTGGGGCGAAATTTTGAAAAACACTTGTGCAGGTTCAATATCACAGGAGTGTAGATACCAAATTTGGTTGCCCTAGCTCTTATAGTCTCTGAGATCTAGACACTCCCTTTTAGCAATCGGCAAGCCGCCATGAAACGTGTTTGTTAGAGAGAGAGAGAGAGAGAGCGAGTACGAATGAAACTGTTTTCTTCATCCTGGCCATAATAATGATACGAATAAAATAATAATGAATAAAACTCGATTCATAGAAAACGATTGACGGACATGTATGTATTGTATATGTACATCAAAGCGTCGTTAAATACTGTCCGATATACGAGTATGTTTTATACCAAAATGGAAAGATCGAAGGATATCAACCATACCAATGGCCAGGAGGAGTGCTACGGGAAAGGTCAAGCTATCTGCCCATATGGGTATGTGCGCAAGTATGTATCTGTGTTGACTGAAAATTTATTGTTTTTGTCATTAGCGCTGCGCAAATTCGTGGGACGTTGGTGGAACGTTGGAGGATGCGCAGAGGGGGTGAGCGGGTGTTGGGCTCTAGGGGTCTTGGCCAGAATTGATGTCGATGAGTTTTCGTTAATGTCCGAATATTTATTAAATGGGATTGGTGAACGGAAATGCTCTGTATACTCGTAATGGTCGTGGGTCCAGAAGCGATCGCCGCTTGTTAATTGAAAAGGAAGATGCGGATGGGGTATAACACCGTCGAGAGTGTGTCTATATAAGTTTTGAAAGTCGTGCTGAGGTATTTTATCCATTCCCGTGAGAGAGCCGGACAGTTTCAGATGAAATGCTCCACGATTTGCATGGCCCCGGATTCACCACACTTTCTGCAGCTGCTGCTCTTAACGATGAAATAAATAAACTGGTGCATATTTTCGTAGGTAAAATGCTGAATTTGTATTTAGCTTGGCTCGATAAAGGACGTTTAATATTCAATCTTTTATTTACTCGACGGCTTAAGATGGTAGTAGGGCTGCAGTCAATCAATGCATTTATATTTATTTTTCTGACTTTATATTTAGATGTTTCCTTTGTTAGAGCATCTCCCAGTTTCGTTATGCGAAGGAGCGAGCAGTAAGAAATCGTTACATTGATTCAGTCATGAGCCCATAGTCGTATATGTTATGTACATATTCCATTCTAGTACAATATTTCAACTTCGTAGGAGACTTGCTCCCAAATATTCGATTGTTTTCCTTGGCTTGAAATTTGTCTTGCCTATTTCTGTTTTGGCAAGTTAATCAGTAGATGAATGAAGATCCTCTTGGGCTACTGACATGATGCCCGAAATTATTATAAGCGTCTGCAGCCTGATGGGATCATGCTATAGTGCCCTGGTAAACCTGCTTTCAAAATTGTTCGCCTTTTTCCGTATTTGGTGAGTTCGGAAGTAGATAAAGCAAATACTTTCAAATGACATACGGCATCCTCCACAGGTTTATGTACCACTGGACTGCCTCCTCGCCCAGGAGGAGTCTGCGTCGCTACCTCTACAAGATCGATCTCTATGTGTGGCAGAGTATCTATGGAATGCCGGATACCGGTCACGTGGTCTTATTTAATGGTTGGCACAATGACCGCACGGTCGTGTGCGATGACTGCCGGTTGAAACGTGTGGGTGAATTGATTGACCAGGCAAAAATATGCCTGGACGTGGTGCTGCTGTCCACCGCCAATGTCCAGTACCTTGACCGCATGTTGGGTGCACATAATCGGGGTGTCAATGTGCGGGTTCTCGCCAGCGAGGAAATGCTCGCGGCTAATGGGCCAGCGATGCAGCTAATCTGCGCCTTGGGTGTGCCGGTGCGCGGCTTCCCGATCGGTGTAAAATTCGGCTACAATTTTGCTATAATAGACAGTGAAAAGCGAGCCCTGGGGCTAGAGGCCAAGCAGGATACGATCCACACCTGTCTTTGGCGTCTAAGGGGCAACATGAAAGGGTGTCTCAACTGGATCCTAGCTGCCGTGAAGCGGAAACGCGATTATAGGCATGATAATTACCACTACCAAATTTTCTTTGATGAATGGGACATCTTATATCCCATCACCCCGCCTTACTTCGCAGAACAAAATTTTTTCTAAGTTACACGTTAATTCAATTATATCTTATTTTAATGATTAATCGTTGCCTTAAATAAACGCTCCAGTATGGATGAGGTGTTTATATCGAGTTTGTTGTTTTTTTAGATAATCAGCTCAAAAGTTCCCATTTGTGTAATTATGTACATGTCTGTGCATAAGCCACAAAAACATGGCGAAAATCTTGTACATAGATAGCTGCCATAGTCCCGAAGCTAAAATTCTATGGTAGATATCAGCACTCAGCTTTCTGATAGGAAAAAACAACATGCTTGATCGATCAAGCAAAGACGAGCCGCTCTGGGCGAGCTTTTTAAGCTTTAAGCTTTTCAGCAATGTGTGCACATGCACCGGTGAAGAGTTTTTGCTTTTTTCGGAGCTTTTGAATGCGTTTGCAGTTTCGCTTTCAATTGGTGTACGAGCAGACGATTGTGATTCACACAATATTTTATGATCAGTAAATCAGCTATACAAATCGACCAGACATTTCATGCATATCATACAAGGGAATGGTACGAGTATGTAAACTTTGGCCCCGAAACTATAATAGCTCTCCTTTCTGGCTGCTGTCAAATTCCGATTCAGTCTCTCTTTCTGTCTTCGTCTGTTTCTGTTTCTTGGTTTTCTTATTCTTAGGCAATAGCAAAGCCGACCATGAAACGTGTGTGTTTGAGAGAGACAGAGCGAGATCGAATGAAACTGTTTTCTTTATTCTGGCTATAAAAATGATACGATCTAGTTCAGATTCTGCAGTCTAGAAGAGATTGTCATTCCCTACGATTCTGCGTTTATGGTTTTCTCGTATCTTCAAAATTGTGGATTGTGGGGACGGAAGGGGGCCTGGCGAAATAGTTTTGAAATACACTTGTAACAGTGACATATCACAGAAGTCTCCATACAAAATGTCGCTGCTCTAGCTCTTATACTCTCAGAGCAGTAGGCGCTCATAGGGACGGACAGACGGACGAAAGGACAGACGGACAGACAGACATGGCTCAATTGACTCGGCGCAAGTCTATTAGGATGGCTCTGAAACTTGACCAGATACTTTCCTTTCGCCTTGGCGATTTCATCCTTAATAAATTCGACATTTAAGTCCTTATGAAGATTTGCACTCCGTATGTACTATGATGCCCAGTGCTAGTTCTCATTATCTTTGATTCAGCCAGGCTTTCCCGCTAGTTCGGAGCCATACATATGTCAAAATTGCTTTGAAAACTGTACCGCACAAAAGTACTTTGTACTCCAGTTTTAGTGGCGAGGACAATGTGGAATTCTAGCTTTAAGTTTCAGTAGATTTCTCTTTGCTTCCATGTGTTTACACCAAGTGAGCCGTCTATGCAAATGTACACCAAGGTACGCTACTTCGGTTGGAATGCTGATGTTGTTGAGAGACACCGGTGGGCAAGTTTGTCTGTTTGCACTTTTGCTCATTCACATGCATGCCCCAGTCTGCTAGCCATTTTTCCAAGGCCCGAGATGAGATTATAAGTGATCCGTTGCACTTGTTGGGCACTTGGAGCGATCGATACATGAGCGTTCCAGCACGAGCTAATTTTATTATTATTTATTTATTAAATTAAATTAACAAATTATCAGTTAATAATGGTACTTAGTTACTAAAGGCGGAAAAAGATAAGTTAAAAGTTAGCTAAATTTAAATGATTATAAATATTGCATGCAATTAGTTTAAGAGACAGTTCAGGGGATAGGGTTGACAGAGGGAGTTATAATTATGGCATAAAACCCTAAAAGGTTCATGATCAGCATAATTAGACCTACATATGGGTAGACGGATAGGCCTAAAAGTACGGGTAGGTCTAGATGGAACGGCCAAGTCAATCTGACCCAAGAGAGTTTTGGAGTCAACAGTCCCAAGAAGGAGCTTGTGCACGAATGTTCGTGTTCGTAATAATACGCCATTGCATATTCTGCGATGGTGCAACGACGGCAGGTCAATAAGATTCAGCCTAGACCGGTAGGGTGGCAAGATTCTACCCGAGTCCCAGTTAAAGTTCCGAAGGGCAAAAATTAAAAATTGCTTTTGCACGGATTCAATAACAGCCTGCTGCTCTTTATACTGCGGGCTCCACACACAAGAACAATACTCCAATATAGGACGTACTAACGAGATGTACAGTTTTTTCGTAACGTACGGGTCGTCAAACTCCTTGGACCAACGCTTGATGTACGCTAAAACACCCTTAGCTTTATTTACAGTTGCAGCTATATGGGTGTTGAAACACATCTTATGATCAAAAAGGACTCCGAGGTCATTTGAACTCGAAATTCGCTCAAGGACATGATTTCCTAGAACATATGAGATAAAATGAGGAGCGCGACGGTAAAATGTCATAAGTTTGCATTTGGAAAGGTTCAGAAAAAGAATATTAGTTAATATTAGAACCACAATAGTAGTTCACTTAGATCAAGTTGAAGGCGTGTGTGCAAATACCAATCAGAGTAAGAAAGACAGATTTTGACATCATCAGCATACATTAGTGTAGTAGAGTATGTTATAACTTGAGGAAGGTCGTTCACAAATAAAATAAACAGAAGCGGGCCCAGATGACTTCCCTGTGGCACACCTGAAGTAACATTAACAGTATTTGACAACACGTTAGAAAACAAAACACGTTGAGTACGGTTAGAGAGATAGGACAAAATCCAATCTAGAAGATTCGTTGGGAACCCTAATAAAGAGAGCTTTTGAATAAGCAGAGCATGGTTCACAGAATCGAATGCCTTGCTGAAGTCCGTAAAAACTACATCCGTCTGCAAACCAATTTGAAAACCACGGTGGATTAGGTTAGAAAACTCAAGAAGGTTAGTCGATGTTGAACGATGTCTGAAAAAACCGTGTTGCGACGGAGATATCAAGCTGCAACAAAGATGTTGCAGTTGCCGGGTGACCAGGAACTCAAGAAGCTTCGGGATGGCGGAAAGCTTTGCGATACCACGATAGTTTTCAATGTTTGATCTTGAACCTTTTTTGTGAAGCGGAATGATGTAGGACTCATTCCAAATTACTGGGAGACAAGACTGTTCCAAGGAGAGGTTGAAGAGAAAGGTCAAGGGTTTTCAAAGGGACTGGGCACAGTGTTTTAAGATGCAACTTGGTACCTTATCTGGACCCGCAGAAAACGATATGTCCATAGATGACAAACCTTCCAGAACAACGCTTTCCTCGAAAAAGGGCAGAAAAATGCTGTTAGCTTGAGAATAGAATTTTTTAGGATCACTACGAAAGTTACTACTACATTGTGAAAGGTAATGATTATAACACTGACTATTGACGGCAAGGAACAGAGAGCGAGCGAAGGAGTATAGAGCTAAGGCCAACGTGGAGCCCGACTTCTGGTACTTTTTATAGAGCCGGGATTTATTATTTTTTAAGTATGACAAATACTTGGAGAACCAGGGAGGCTTGGACGATACAGGTACAGTGATATCTGGAACAAACGTATTAAGGGCGGAGTAAATAGAACTATAAAACGAGTTAACAGTTGCATCTATGTTCGGTAATGAATAAAGAAACGACCAATCAACACGCGAGAGATGTAGATCTAAATCGATAAAGTTTGTGTGACAAGGAGCCATGGAACTGTCAGCACCTCCAGATTGTGTACACTCCAGTGATATCAACAAAGTTGGATGGTAAGGATCTTCAGGGAGAGATATTGGGCTTGCTCTAGATACCGTAGCAAGAGAACCATCGTTAACAAAAACGAGGTCAAGAAGTCTGTCCCTAATGTTTTTAACGGCATTAATTTGGACAAGGGAAATATCCGTTAGCCCATTGATAAAGTCATTATGGCAATTGGGAAACAACAGGTTAGCGTCATTACAAGGCAGCCAAGAAAAAAATGGGAGGTTAAAGTCCCCCATGACAATAATTCGATCATTGCACCCTAATGCAGAAACAACATTATTAATTGCTGAGAGGTGGTGTAAGTAAAGCTCAGCATCAGACCTGGGAGGAATGTAAGAGCAGGTTACATAGAAAAATGCGGAGCCAGTTTTTTAAAAGTGATTCCAGTGGAGTATTTGGGCTAAAAATGTTTAATGACTTATAATTTGAATTTAAATGATTATTTTTTTAATTGTTATTTTTTAAAGGTAATGTATCGTTTTTTCATAAAACATTAGTATTCTACATTTATGCACATATGTAGTTTTGAAGAACTTTTCCATTCTGAAAAGATAATAAATACAGCTGCCAATCTGTCATCAAAGCTCAAGCTTAACGTCTTTATTAAGCTTTCAAATGTCAATTTTTTTAAATTTTGGGGCAGTTTTGATCAATATTTTTACTTGAAAACCTCAGGGAAAGTACAAAATATTAGATTTGTATTGTTTTATATATAAGCGTTAGTTCACGAAATCGAATCAAAAAAAAAAAAAAATTAATCAGAGAAATCGTAAAAATGATCAAGAACAAGCGTTTTGAAACCTACCATTAAAAACAGTCTTTTCCTAAGAAGAAATTTATGTTTTTTATTGTAAAGCTTGAAATACTGCAAAATCAGCTTTGAATTTAATTACAATTAAATTATAGCTTAACGCCTTCTTTTGAACAGTCTGGCAACTCTTTTCGATTTATTTTGAATCGGAACAGAGTTGCTCTCAATTATTATCGACGCCTGGAAACGTCATCCACGTATTTCTCTCTGGTAAAATTTGCAAGTTTCAACATCCGAGCTCGAAAAAAAGTAAGTCCTTTGGAGAAATTGTAATTGTTTTTGTCGACTCATCATCTCTCCACAAGGTTAACCAACTGGAATCATAATGGAGCCTCACACGGGCGCAACTTGTGACGGCTGCGACCTTTGGGGCAACGGAATAACTGGCTGCCGCTTCAAGTGCTTGCAGTGCGCCGACTTTGATTTGTGTCAGAGCTGCTATGACGCCAAGGTGGTGAATGGGCCGCACAAGTCGGAGCATCCAATGCAGTGCCTGCTGGACGAGGATGCTAAGAAGCTGTACTTTGCCGGGGAGCCAATTCCCTATCTGAACGCCGATAGCTTCACTTGCCCCGTTTGCGGCACCATGGGCCATTCGTACTTCGAACTTGTGAAGCATGTGGTTGCCCAGCACAACGACGACCGCAGCGACGCCATCTGTCCACTGTGCGTGGCCGTGCCAATGGCCCCACCCGGCCGCTTGCTCAACATTTCGCAGCACTTTCGCCGTCAGCATCGCGAACCGTCGAGCATTCGCGCTGCCGTTGCCAGTGCAGAGGAGGAGTCGGGAATATCCGACATTGCCGATCGCCTCTCCCGTCACTCTTTAGGAGAGGGTGCGCGCTTCAGACTGTCACAACGTCGTCTGCACGTCCGTATCGCTCGCATGGGGCCATCCAATCCCTTGCCCCCCGATACTAGCAGCGAGGAGGCGGACTAAGCTGCCTAAGCAAATCTGTTCCGCTGAAGATGTGGAGGATTGCACATATACCTACAGAGATCAACGCACACCACCTACATACATACTATGCATATGTATACGGATCCACTGTCTCCACGCACACATTAATACAGATACACGAACACTACATATGCATACAAATGAACGCCGAAACTGTGCTCAAAAGCTGGAAAAAAAAAAAAAAAAAAAAAAAAAAAAAAAAAAACACACATACACATACACAAACACATACCAGGAGATACACTGCCCCAAAAGAACTCACAAAATTCTTGTTTCAGACATTCCTTAAAAAATTGTATCACATGACAATTATTACACTGTGCCACAGATGCTTTGTACTTCACATGAGAGCTTGCGTTAGTAGTAGTAAAAAAGTCCTAAAGAATTATAAAAAACGTTCTTTTGAGATATTTATTTTTATTTTAAGCCAATGTATCGGAGCACTGCGACACCTAACCCAACAAATTTTGAAATATACTTAAAACGGTGAGATATCACAGGAGTCTGTAAACAGAATTTGTTTGCTCTAGCTCTTATAGTCTCTGAGATCTAGGCGCTCATCGGGACAGATGGACAGACAGACATGGCTTTATCGACTTTTCTATTAACGTTGATCATAATTTTTTTTATTTATGGGGTCGGAAACGCTTCCTTTTGGAATCATCCTAACTCATTGAGATGCGTTGTTTATGGACAGTTCTACATACATACACACATATTTACATACAGACATAAGTACGAATATATGTGGATGCAGAGACATACGCGTACGATGCCCACACAGGGGGCATTCGACTGGACACGAGAACACACACACAGATGCCTGGAATCGTATGAATTGAAAATATACTCGATTAATATTATGCTAATTTAATTGGTAGGCAGTTGAAATAATTAAAAACAGGCTCTGGAATTATAATGCTTGGGCAGCCCATCTATTAGATATATGTACAATATGTACATATATACTTATCTACATCCGATATCCGATCGATCGGTTGGCGAATTATGTGTATATCATATATTTAGTCAATTAGATGGGATGAGATTATCCTCATCCATTCTTGTTTGATATTTAGCTGCAAACATTTCAAATTAACTTCTGGTAGTATTTCAATACACTTAAAGAGCAGTGCACTCTGGAATACAAAGAAAGCATTTCGAATCATCTCTCTTACAGACTAAATACAAGTAGAACGAAGGGGAACGTTGTGAGTTGCTGCTGCGACCGCAACTCTACATTTATACCCGATACATAGTCAGTATGGCTACATTGAGTGACAAAGAGTTCGTGCGGGAGAGACGTGTTTGAACATGTCGTCCGGTGCTGCGTTGGCACTGCAAATTGATTTGTTCCGTTTGGCTATAAAAATGATCCGATTCAGATCGAATCAATCCAGATTCGGCAATCTGGTAGTTATGGTCATTCTCTATGATTGGGGGTTTTTAATTTTCCCGTATCTTCAAAATTGTGGATGCCACAGATTTTCGTTTTTTGTGGGGCCGTAAAGAGGTGGGGCGAAATTTTGAAAAACACTTGTGCAGGTTCAATATCACAGGAGTGTAGATACCAAATTTGGTTGCCCTAGCTCTTATAGTCTCTGAGATCTAGACACTCCCTTTTAGCAATCGGCAAGCCGCCATGAAACGTGTTTGTTAGAGAGAGAGAGAGAGAGAGCGAGTACGAATGAAACTGTTTTCTTCATCCTGGCCATAATAATGTTACGAATAAAATAATAATGAATAAAACTCGATTCATAGAAAACGATTGACGGACATGTATGTATTGTATATGTACATCAAAGCGTCGTTAAATACTGTCCGATATACGAGTATGTTTTATACCAAAATGCAAAGATCGAAGGATATCAACCATACCAATGGCCAGGAGGAGTGCTACGGGAAAGGTCAAGCTATCTGCCCATATGGGTATGTGCGCAAGTATGTATCTGTGTTGACTGAAAATTTATTGTTTTTGTCATTAGCGCTGCGCAAATTCGTGGGACGTTGGTGGAACGTTGGAGGATGCGCAGAGGGGGTGAGCGGGTGTTGGGCTCTAGGGGTCTTGGCCAGAATTGATGTCGATGAGTTTTCGTTAATGTCCGAATATTTATTAAATGGGATTGGTGAACGGAAATGCTCTGTATACTCGTAATGGTCGTGGGTCCAGAAGCGATCGCCGCTTGTTAATTGAAAAGGAAGATGCGGATGGGGTATAACACCGTCGAGAGTGTGTCTATATAAGTTTTGAAAGTCGTGCTGAGGTATTTTATCCATTCCCGTGAGAGAGCCGGACAGTTTCAGATGAAATGCTCCACGGTTTGGATGGCCCCGGATTCACCACACTTTCTGCAGCTGCTGCTCTTAACGATGAAATAAATAAACTGGTGCATATTTTCGTAGGTAAAATGCTGAATTTGTATTTAGCTTGGCTCGATAAAGGACGTTTAATATGCAATCTTTTATTTATCTTAGTTCTACACAAATCTAAAAACAATTTTTCTTCTTACCTTCTTATACCTTCTTGAACACGGTTTAAATGTACATACTCGTATGCTGAATTCTTAACTTTTCTAAGCCGTTGCACATTTTATTTGTTTAGTTACTCAACGGTTTAAGATGGTAGTAGGGCTGCCGCCAATCAATGCGTTTATATTTATTCTTCTGACATTATATTTAGATGTTTCCTTTGTTAGAGCATCTCCCAGTTTCGTTATGCGAAGGAGCGAGCAGTAAAAAACGTTACATTGATTCAGTCATGAGCCTATAGTCGTATATGTTATGTACATATTCCATTCTAGTACAATATTTCAACTTCGTAGGAGACTTGCTCCCAAATATTCGATTGTTTTCCTTGGCTTGAAATTTGTCTTACCTATTTATGTTTTGGCAAGTTAATCAGTAGATGAATGAAGATCCTCTTGGGCTACTGACATGATGCCCGAAATTATTATAAGCGTCTGCAGCCTGATGGGATCATGCTATAGTGCCCTGGTAAACCTGCTTTCAAAATTGTTCGCCTTTTTCCGTATTTGGTGAGTTCGGAAGTAGATAAAGAAAATACTTTCAAATGACATACGGCATCCTCCACAGGTTTATGTACCACTGGACTGCCTCCTCGCCCAGGAGGAGTCTGCGTCGCTACCTCTACAAGATCGATCTCCATGTGTGGCAGAGTATCTATGGAATGCCGGATACCGGTCACGTGGTCTTATTTAATGGTTGGCACAATGACCGCACGGTCGTGTGCGATGACTGCCGGTTGAAACGTGTGGGTGAATTGATTGACCAGGCAAAAATATGCCTGGACGTGGTGCTGCTGTCCACCGCCAATGTCCAGTACCTTGACCGCATGTTGGGTGCACATAATCGGGGTGTCAATGTGCGGGTTCTCGCCAGCGAGGAAATGCTCGCGGCTAATGGGCCAGCGATGCAGCTAATCAGCGCCTTGGGTGTGCCGGTGCGCGGCTTCCCGATCGGTGTAAAATTCGGCTACAATTTTGCTATAATAGACAGTGAAAAGCGAGCCCTGGGGCTAGAGGCCAAGCAGGATACGATCCACACCTGTCTTTGACGTCTAAGGGGCAACATGAAAGGGTGTCTCAACTGGATCCTAGCTGCCGTGAAGCGGAAACGCGATTATAGGCATGATAATTACCACTAACAAATTTTCTTTGATGAATGGGACATCTTATATCCCATCACCCCGCCTTACTTCGCAGAACAAAATTTTTTCTAAGTTACACGTTAATTCAATTACATATATCTTATTTTAATGATTATTCGTTGCCTTAAATAAACGTAAATAAAAGTTTGTTGTTTTTTTAGATAATCAGCTCAAAAGTTCCCATTTGTGTAATTATGTACATGTCTGTGCATAAGCCTGTGCATCAGAAAAACTTGGCGAAAATCTTGTACATAGATAGCTGCCATAGTCCCGAAGCTAAAATTCTATGGTAGATATCAGCACTCAGCTTTCTGATAGGAAAAAACAACATGCTTGATCGATCAAGCAAAGACGAGCCGCTCTGGGCGAGCTTTTTAAGCTTTAAGCTTTTCAGCAATGTGTGCACATGCACCGGTGAAGAGTTTTTGCTTTTTTCGGAGCTTTTGAATGCGTTTGCAGTTTCGCTTTCAACTGTACTGTGTACGAGCACACGATTGTGATTCACACAATATCTTATGATCAGTAAATCAGCTATACAAATCGACCAGACATTTCATGCATGTCATACAAGGGAATGGTACGCGTATGTAAACTTTGACCCCGAAACTATAATAGCTCTCCTCTCTGACTGCTATCAAATTCCGATTCAGTCTCTCTTTCTGTCTTCGTCTGTTTCTGTTTCTTGGTTTTGTTATTCTTATTTTTATATTGGCAATCGGACAGCCGCATTGTCGGGACAATTGGAATGGAGGCAAGGATTTTAGTGAGCTTCGTTCTGTCAGCGATTTGCATATCGTGGCCCTGGCTTTCATTGTTGTTGCCTTCAATGCAGTAAACACTTTTATTGTTGGCCACCATTTGCGCTGTGGTCTCCTTTGCATCGCCCTTGCAGTAGGTGACATTATTTGTATACTCTTACAGAGGGCCTTTGCGATTTAGCTGAGAAGTTTGGAAACCCCAATCTGGTGTACCTCTGTCTGTACATAGTTTGTATACAACATATGCCTTTATATATAAGCCTGACCAGTGAATCTTTTAAGATAATGCAAACTTCGGCTAAAAGCAGCCAAGCAGCGGATAGCCCAATTGTTCCAGCTCAAACCGACCGATCACTGGTGACAACTTAAAGTGTATTTAATCCTTCAACTGTCCAATCCTTGCCTTTTTGTCCGGTGTCTCCCTGTCCCCCCTCCCCTGTCCCATCTCCCTGTCTCATCATTTTCGCATTCGACGTGACTCACATAGTATGAAGAGCAGACCAGACTGTCAGCGACGAGCGGTGGGCGGCGGGGCGGAAGCTGCCGACGCCGCTGCTGCCAAAATTGTACATGCCTTGACATCAGCACAAACAGAACCAAAAGACAATGCGGTAGCAGGGCGGGTGCATGCTGGAAGCAAACCTCTTTCTGACTGCTGCACTTCCGCTTTCAACGTTTTACACTTCAATTATCTTCAATTTTCGGGGCGAATGTCTGTCTTCAAGAACAATGGTCTTGCTGATTGGAATTCTTTAACCCAATGCCACACAGACACACACACACACACACACACACACACACACACATATGGGAAGTACGAAGCTGGGGGGACAGTGTCTGGTTCTGGCCATCGATGGGAGGGGGAGAGAGGAAGACCTGCAAGACAGCTACAAATGCGACAACATTGTTGCCCTTAGACTAACCAGGACCCACACTCGCATCCGACCCCATGAAGTGCTGCAACAGCTGTCGACAAGCAACTGCCACGGAGGCGGCGGCGGAGGCGGTGGCGGTGACGGTGGCGGAGGGAGCAGTATCTTGAGCGCCAAGGGAAGGTAAATCGAACTGATGCAATGGCGTTTTGCTGATGGCATTCACTTTATTTTCGATTCGATTTTTCTGTTTCATTCTATTGCTATTGTGTGCGAATTTGTTGCAATTTCATTTTCTATTATCAAATAATTTTGGTGAATTTTCAAGCAAACAACAAGTAGAGGGAGCAGTCAGTAGTAATTTGTTGTTGGGAGAAATTTTCGAAGAATTCGTATCTAGTAAAAAAGTTGCTCTGAGCTTCCTCCGATTCCCGGTAAGTATCCAATTTTACGTGTATTTATAAAAGAATAATGAAATCCATAAATATTAAACTCAGGACAGGCCCGTAAGTCTGGCGCAACAGGTCGAAAATATTTGGTCAGTCCTTGGACAGGGAGATGTCATCTTGCGAATCACAATAGTCATGTCCCTTTTCGTCAGCACTGCGGCGGGACTGCGTTCTTCTCCAACAAAAATATACACCAGTTTTCCCAGCACGTCCTGGGTACACTTGCAACCGCAGTCCTCCAGCGACTTCAGTCCTCCTTTTTCTAAAAAAAAAACTATAAAAAATAATTTTATTTGATGACAAAATAAAATTCAAGCTGATCGCAGGCGAATACTTACCTCCAGCTGCATGTTGGATATCCCTCGTTCCCATATTCGGGCGAACAGCGTTTTGAAGTGTTCCTCTCACTTTTGCCACCCTCTCATTCCATCTGGGATCACACTAATAGTCGCTGGGATGGACTAGCCTGGACTGGAAACCACGAGGCAAACTAGTTGGGCCTGAAAAAGCCACACTTGGGACGAAGTCGCGAACAGCTGAGGCTGCTTAGCGAATGATGCAACAGAGCTCCGCTCCAATGGCAATGCCCCAAACCCGAACCCAAGCCCAACACATTAGCACCAGCAGCGAGTGTGTGGTGCGCAGCATGCGACGCATCCTCAACGCTTGCGAATGACAAGATGTGCAGTATTGAAATTTAGTCAGGCAACTCGAAAATTGAATGTTGATTTCTTCAGCCCCAACCTAATGCATTCACAATCAATTTCGCAATCTCCGTCATTAAAAGTAAAATTCAAATGTAATTTCACTCTGAACAACGACGTCAAGCGACGGAATGGGGCATGACTATGGGTAAGGGTAACAAAACAATCCGATTGAATGCAGTCAAACAAAGGACCGAGTAAGCAGAGGAATCTCAGTCGCAAGCCAAGTTTATAAAAAATACAAAAAAATTGTGGCCAGTATGGAGACAGAACAAAAGACTAGCATCTGAGCCGAATCTTAAGATACCCTTGCAAATAGCTTGTTCATAATCTCGATGTTAGTTCCGGCATATATTTCGCTCAGCAAAAATATGGGTCCGTATAGAGATGTTTTTAGATGGGGAACTCTTTTGTGCAGAAAAGTCTGACGGATGAGGGCAGTACTCACATAACGCTATAAATTTCTACATGAAATGGACTACATGAATCGTCTCTTTAAAGTATTAGAGTCCTATGGGTCCTAGGGTATTCAAAATGATACAGGCGAGGAGGAGGCCCGTGGAAATTGACAAAAGCAAACGAAATCAAAAAGTGAGAGACGAGAAACGAGAAACAGTACTGAATATTGATTGCGAGAAAAAGCTACCAGCTCCACTACTGTTACCCATTCTCTCCCCTGCCGCCCACTCACGAATACAAAGAGTAACCTTTCCCCTAACTGGGAAATCAAATTGATTTCGAAATCCTTTCTGGGCAGGAGGGAATGCAACAGAGATAGGAGATTGGGGATAGGAGTAATAGGAGATGCAGATTGGGAGAGAGATGAAGCGAAAGCGTCACGGATTCAGCGGGAGGCCAGCAAAGGGGGCGGCGGTACGGTGAGGAATGCCACGACATGTCCGACACATCACCTTCTAGAACTGGGCTACTGCCCATTGCTGGTGTTTTTTTTTCGTCATCGCATCGCTCCGCCTCTGCGCTTCACAGTGCTCCGTAGGGGTGTGATTTTTGCCCATTGTCGTGTTGTAAGAGGCTTAAAGCTGTTTCTTTCGAGTCATTGATTTGTCAAAACAGAGTTCTGATCCGCAACGGATTCATGCAATCGAAAAAAAAGAGTTACATTGGGTGTTTGTTTACTGTTTATTTGTTTAGTGACAAGTGTTTGGATGCACTATTGGAAACAAAAACGAGGGGGAACGTTGTGAGCTGCTGCTGCGACCGCAACTCTACTCTCTCTATGGCTCTCCTCCGGCAGACACCGCTAATACTATCAGTCTGAGCGTGTCGTCGGGCGCTGCGTAGCCACTGCAAATTGATTTGTTCCTTTTGGTTATAATAATGATTCGATCGGATTCAGATTCATCAATCTGGTAGATATGGTCATTCTCTATGATTTTGCGTTTTTAATTTTCCCGTATTTTCAAAATTGTGGATGCCACAGATTTTCGTCCTTAGTGGGCGGATAGGGGTTGGGGCGAAATTTTAGAAGACTCATGTAACAGTGAGATCTAATGGGAGTGTGTTGCTCTAGCCTTAATACGCTCTGAGATCTGTGGATGTAACACATTTTCGTCCTTTGCGGGGGCGGAAGGGGGTGGGGCGAATTTCTGAAATACACTTGTGCAGGTTCGATATCACAGGAGTGTGAATACCAAATTTGGTTCCTCTAGCTCTTAAAGTCTCTGATATCTAGGCGCTCACTTTTAGCACTGGGCAAAGCCTCGTGCCGAGGCCGTTTCGGGGTGGCTGCCAAAGTGGAGCTCGGAACTCTGGCGGTGGCGCATGCGCCTATTGGAAAAGCAGTCTAGTCAAGCCTTGTATAGGCCCTCACACACCTCCTGGCTCCAGGGGTATCTACTCCTGTATTCTGTCGGTTCTTCCTGGAAATGGAAAAAATTATTCTTTTGGTAAAAACAAAAAGTAGATTTGTATATTTTTGATTGATTAGTAATAAAGAATAAGTTGCAATTACATATGTACACTTCCATTATTAAAATTGAATCTACATATATTTTAAGAAATTCAAAGAAATATTCTGATCTATAATCTACAGAATAATTGAATATTTCCTACTTAACTACAAGAGATTGTTTTACTTGAATCTCTCTTTTGTACAAATCAATTTCAAAGCACTCTCTCTTGACGGCATTGGACCAGCCATACCCCCATCGGTCAGAGATTTCGGGGCTGTCGCCTATCCTCGACCCCACATATACGGCTCCTCCCATTTTTGTTCCTCCATCATTATGTGTACAGGCTCTAGGTCTGGTTCTGCTTCTGGTTCCTTGTGTGGCCTGTCGTCAAATAATTCTACATTTTTCATGCAATCATTCTAAAGCTACAGATAGAAAAAACAAAAGCAAATAAAAGGTAAAGGAAAGGGCAACCACCATGTTTAGTTTTTTGTGCCTTTTTTCTCATCTTCCGCCTTTTTACTATCTCCGTCCGTCTACTATCCGCCCCGTGCAATTTTACATGCATAGTGGAAGAAATTTCCTTTGGAGTTCCATTTATTTGTTTACGGGCTTATCTGTTGCAATGACCTCTACGACTAATAGGACACGCAACTAAAACCAGGAACAAAAAGTTGAATATGTAGATAGATATGCCCGCCACACTTTAAATGCTAATAGATATGTAATGGGAGAAAATATTTACACTTATGTTGGCCAAAAAAAAAAGGAAAAACAAATCGAAGTGGAACAGAGAAATAAATGGCAGCGAAAAAATGGGCATGGGTTATAATCAATTCAGTAAAAATACTAATTGGCGATCAAAAATCTGTCTCTTTTGTATTACCAGAGTGGCGTCTGATTTGTTCATCCCGGTTCTGGCAACTGCTCGGACTGCTTTTGCTGTTGGGTTTTTGGAAATTTTCCACTGCTACCTATGTACAATTTACATATATGCCGTGTCACCCAACCACCCTCAGGTTCCAGGAGGCATCCCCAAAAAACATACCCCACATCCCCATTCCACTATTAAATTTCCACATCGCATCCCATTCGGCATATTATGAAGTAAACATCACAATCGTTTGTACAACTGTTGCCAATCTGACCCCAACGCAGAGCCGCGTTTCCAATGGTATTTCCGCCCAAAGCGAAATGTTACCATCGCCACTACCAGCACCTCCACTTACCTCCACCCATCCTCCCCCTCGCCGATTCCTCTGTCCTGCAGTTTAGTGAGGAAACGACCCTAGGGGCTGCTGCAATCACAGGAGAAAAGCAATTTTTTATGCTTCGTAGCTGTGCGTTTTACTGTACCCTTGAAAAAGTCATAGCGGATATACACAATCGCTGAGACGGAAGGATTTCCTACCCCAAAAAAGAAGGATATTCCTAATCATAAGACTAGCAATGGATCAATCCTCATTTATTAAGATACTGGCTAAATTGTATTCGTGAATATTAGTAACCAAGATCGGAACACTACATCAAAAAGATCTAATCGAAACGATAGCTTAAAAAGTCTTTGTTTTATCAGAAGATATGACTAATACATGTCTGTAATACGAGATAAGATCAAATTCGGATACTTATACATAAGTGTGCACAGTACATACGAGCTTCCACCGTAACATGTCGAAAAATTAACTCTATTATAAATTGAGGAAATGTGAAAATGTTCATAGGCTTCTCAGACAAATTTGATACAAATCGAGGACGGATAATAGATTCCAGACAAACGAGGGATCAGCAGGGTATTTAAAGCGTCGGTCTAAATTTTTTCGCGTTTACTTTTCATCTTCATGCTCTGCTCTGCATTTTCGCATATTTTTCGCTAGTTTTGTTGACGTCACACGTGTAAGTGTATTTGCTTCAAAACGGATTGAAGCCAAAGCTGCAGCTCAGATGTGTTTCTGGTCGCTCTCAAATCAATCTGAGACTTTGGATTGTTCACAAAATATATGAAAAAGTAAGTAATTGAAGTCGAACGTATTAAAGGAGCTATAAAACAGTTCAATATCCTTATAGAATTCGCTTCAAACCGTCAGAACAATCAGAACATGGAACCAATCGAAGAAGCAGGTACATTATAAATAAGACGGAGAAGAGAAAGGATTAAGTGGATGTGGCCCCCTATCAGACAAATATGTCTCAAACTTTGATCCGATACTCAAACCGACCACATCATCAAGATCCACTCGATCCTTTCTCTCTTATTTGTACACTCTCTGTCCTCCCTCTTGTTATACCCGGTACTCAAAAATAGTATAGGGGCATATTAGATTTTTGGTGACACTACTCGTGATTAGCTTCAATAACCGAGTCGATATAGCCATATCCAGAGCTCACCTAGATCTCTGAGACTACAAGAGCTAGAGCAACTAGCTTTTGATATCCAGACTCTTGGATACATACCTATTGCTCGTATACTTTGATGGGTATACTTGAATAACTCTATCTCACTAAAGCTCACATCTCTTGATTCTATCAGATAGAACTGCAAGTGCTTATGCTGTTGGCATTGTGCTTTTTTATTGGTTATTTGATTAATGTATTGATATTGAGAAAAATGGTTCAAGGTGTGGCCATGTGAACAGACGGGAAATCCCTCTAGTGCGCCTTCCTCAGCTACTTTAGGCGGTTGATCTTCTGGACGAGGCGTGCCCACAGAATGAACGAAAATGCGGCGAACATCAATGAGGGGTTGGATGCGAATTTCTTGGCGTTTTTGAAGATTCCATTAGCGGCTGTGCACACCGCTTGGCGAACCGGAATCGGAAACATTTCCTTCAATCCCAAGAAGCGCTCCACCAGCGTCTCGTCGGTCTCGTCATCGTAGACTCCGTTATCCATCTTGTCTTGTAAAATACTGTAAGTATTTCGAAAATAACAATTTGGGAGTGTCTGAACTCTGTAATCGTTTGTTTTAAAATGACTTTAGACTTTAGGCAACTAAGAGAAGTAAAAATTTCAAAGGTACACATTTTAAAAATGTCTCAAAGTGTATTGTAAATACGTAAAAATATCGTATTTACTGTATCAGGAAAATATTAATTTGAGAGAGTGACTGTGGGAAACATAGAGAGGGGTAGCACGACCGCTGCAATGACCCTCTCTCCACTACTCTTTATGCCAAGGAAGTAGCATGCAGCCGTTTTTCACATCTCGCTCACTCCGCCAGGCGGCACACTGATCGAAGAAAGAGTGTGTGAAAGAGAGCGAGCGCTTGAAAGATATAATTTTTTTATTTTGGCTATAATAAGAATGCTATCTGATTTTATGACTGTTAACTATTAAATACGATAATTCTGACTAATGTATTTATTTACGAATAAGTAACGTTAGGACAGAATCATTCTTTGCGCATTTCATATCCTTCACTCAATGCCAGTAAAGCGGATTAAAGTTATTGGTGTAGCAGTATTGGAAAAGAACAGAAACATAAGCATAAAAAACAATATACCACATGTATTCGGTATGATTAATGAAAACCTTACATCATCTACATACATTTGTATTTAGACAAAAAAAAAACACATGGGAGGGCCATCTTTGTATACCCTTTTCCAGAGACATCGCAAATATGGCAGATTTCCATATGCAAGGGATAAAGTTTAGCACTCGTTTTACTTGTCAAAAAACTATATATATTCATATATTCAAGAATACCTATACTATTGTATGTGCTCGTACTGTCGTGTATATTTTGTGGTTCCTTTTCTGCGTTGCAAGGGCATACACATTTTATTTAATGTGTTGAGTGCATTCAAAATGTAAGTCCCTCAAAAACAAAATTCTTACAATCACTAATATTCTGTCATGCCAATTGGCATTCACCTTTGACCAAACTACTATTCTTAAACGCATACATACATACGCACTGAAGTATGTATAGCCATTTGGCAAAACATTTATAATTCATTTTGCCATTGAGGACTTAATCCGCTTATGGCACAAGCGCCCACAAAGAGCCCAAACGTTTTATTGAATATGCACAGGCAGGGCAAAAAGGAAAAATGATGAAGCTCACTAATTAGTCAAAGGAAAAAACAGTTTACAAATGTTTTTGCAAATAAATATTTGGGGCTGCGGGTACTTGTATATGAGCAGGACTGAAAGGGGCAGGCGGCGTTGTGTTGCGACAACTTATGCTATACACGTACATCGTCACTTGCTTAATACGAGAGGTGGGATGGAGTGGGTGGAGTGCCCGGGTAGGCTTGGGGTCAGACCGGCCGCACAAGCCGACAAAAGCCAGGCACAGAGACAGGAACGGAGACGGGGACGGGGATGGGGATGGGGACGGGGACAAACAAACGCTGCGGGTGGGCGAGAAGGAGACACGCATAGCCGCAAGTCAACAGCAGGAACCCGCCGCAAAGATCCAAAGAACAGGCATGGCGCCACCGACAAGGACGCCAAAGTCTTCGCGCGGTTAGCAGCTACCTTAGCATGTCACAAGCATCCGATCCAACACAGCCCTGAAGTTGTGTTGCTTTCTGGAACTGAATCGAAGCTGAAGCTAGTATCGTATATGGAAAATAGCTACATCCATAATAAACCCAAATTAAGTCAGCAACTTAGTTTTTGCACAGCTTTTGGAACTAAAAATAAGCTTGATCTTAAAGCAAAGACATTTCGAATCTGTACAAATTTGCAGTCTTCTGAAAGCTTCTGTGGGAAACGATTTTTTCAATATATCCTTTTTTTGCTTAAAAATTATTATCATGAAGAACATCTAAAAGGGAAGAACCAATTTGCTTGGTTCATGGAAATGTATAAGGGGAGACATTAAAAATACAGAAAAATAAACTCTACAAAACCGCATGGCCATTTATTGATAATTATGATACTCCATAGCATAACCCTGTATATTTATCAACTTTCATTCGAACCTACTAGATTGGGATTGTTTTGAAAACTTAGTTAATATTCTTAGAGAGAAAAATTTAGTAGAGGATAAAAAGATTCCGAAACAGCACTTTCTAAAGTAATTTCATCCTCCTTCCGTTAAGTGAAATCCCACTGAAGGTGTCCTGGCCGTTAGCAAGCCAAGTGCTCAACACTACCATCTCTTGCAGCCTCTGCTCCAGTGCCATATAAGCATCCGCACCATCCGCACCATCCTACCATCCTACCATCCTACCATCAGTAGCATACGAGTCGGGAGACTGCTGTCGTTGCTGTCGTCGTGAAGGTGTCGTGTTGAACATGTTAGGTGTCTTGTCGCTTATCATGTTAAGTGGGTGCACCCACGACTACGTGCCTAGCATTTGAGCAGAGCAGGAGGGCGGCTAGATGGGGATGGGGGGCAAACAGCCATGTGTCTATGGTAATTTTCATAGAAAATATGTAAAATTCTCAAAACACACAAACAGACGACAGTTAGAGAGAAATAAAAAGAATATGCATATAAAATGCAAAAGAGAAAAAAAAAACTGAAGAAATTAGCAACAACATTTGCCACTCATCCTGATGCTTTGCTTGCTTCGCCCCCTCCATCCCCAAGCCAGCAGCTCCTGCTCCTCCTTGGGTCCTTGTCTGCCACTTGGCCTACTCCTGGCAGCTAATTTTTCCTTTTTAAAGTGATGCGACTCTTCTTCTCGCCCCTCTGAGTGTCTTGGTGCTGTTGATGCCAGGACAAGCTCATTTGCACCTCATTAAATGCTGCCACTCGACCTGATGACGACGACAACAACGACAATAAGTGGAACAGTAGTATCAACGAAACAAGAACCGACGGCGGCAACGACAACGACAACGACTAAGACTACGACGCAGGGAGCCAGGAGCTAAATCAGTGCTCCCCAAACACATTTCGTGAGGAATACTTATTCTTAGAGGATTGCATACGTACTCGCACTCTCGAATACTCACTCGTATACTCGTGTGTTTGTACATGTGTATGAAAGGCAAGCTAGAGGAACAGATACCTGGAGAGCCCTGAATGAATGTTTACATCTCGCGGGCTAATGAAGACCTCGCGGCCCCCTGCCAGAGGGATCGTGTGTGGACTCGCAGTTTTGTCAATTGATGAGATTTTTCAAGGAGCGAAAGGGATTGGAGTGAGCAAAGTAGTAATACTTACCCTACGATTGGAGGAGAACATTTACAAGGATTTCCCTCTGCTGGATCAGATTTGGGTCAGATTGGATGGGTGAGAAGATAGAACCATTACTAGGATGTGCTCATAAACAGACCGGTTGGACATATTAGAAACTTACAGAATTATGAATAGTAAAGGCTCATAGTAAGTATAGAAGGAGAGATAAGTCAAAGGATCGAGTTTTATATATGTATAATGACAGAAGATAAGATCGAAGAGGCTAAGCGATCATTGATGTTGGCTTTCAATGGATCCAATGATAGAATATTCTACATATATTCTATGGGATTATTACGTTTAAATATTCCTTTTATGATCCGACAGGATTGTTAGCTTATATCAGGATAGAATCGTTTACGTTAGCAAGCCTTTTCTTAGTGTTTGGGCCAGTAGTGCCTAGTTAGTTAGGCTTGTGATGGAACAGGGTTCGATGGTTGTGGCCGCATTATCAGGCACTTAATAGGCCCGCTCTGGGCTGATCAGCCGAGCATCATGCAACATGGAGTATGCATCATGCAGCATGCAGCAGCTGCATCCAATCATCGCCATTATTACAATATGAGAGGGGCCTTCATCCCCCACCCCACCACATCATATGCTGCCTCCTGCTGTCACTCCCCGGGCCTGGATCCCGGACCGTATCTGACTCGCGATGCCCATTAAATCAAATTAAGTTAATTTGCCGCACTGCGCACACAATAACGTCATCAGAGAGTGTAATCCTCAATCCTGCCGTATGCCACACCCACCTCCGCTGTGGCAGCCTGGAGCCCCTCGAGTGTGTCTGAGTACTGCTAATAAACGTCATCGATGCATTGATGCATGCCAATTAGCAGGAGACAGCATCAGGCAGGCAGCGCTGCAGGCAGGCAGCGCGGCAGGAAGCCAGGCGGGGCAGGCATGATGGAATTCTGGGAGGGATTCTGTGAAGAGGAAGAGGCATAGGATGTCATCAACAACGACAACGACATTGTCATGGGCATGGGCATGGGCATGGGTATGGGGAATGTAGAGCTGTGGCTCCTCCTCCTTCTCCTCCTCATGTTGCATCATCTTTGGCAAGTGCAGCACAAAAACCCAACTGCAACTGCCGCATTAATTGCAACTGTCAGCCAGCGCAGCAGCGCCAACTGTGACCCGCTTAACCCTTCAAACCACCCATCCATCCTTCCATCCTTCCATCCATCCATCCATCCATCCATCCATCCATCCACAAGCGGAGGCGGCTTCCCTGGACGCAGTCAATCATCCTGGATGGCAATACACGCCGCCCCGAGATGAGCAACTATTTGGAGTAATTTGCTGAACTCGACTTCTGCCGCGACTGGCACTCCATCAAGACCACCGAACCGATGATCACATCGATACCAGAGGGATTGTTGTGGAGCAGAAGTGGAAAAGTTAGGGAGAGAAGTGATATACTCATTGTTGGAGCAGAAGGTTCCTTTATCCATTTCGTATTAACTTAGTTAAAAGCAGAATCTGCAGTAGTCGATTTTACTTATGTTTCCGAATGTTTCTCTATTTAGTCATTAATACCTTTACCTTTGGGAATGATCCAGCCTAACGCCACGAGTATCCTCAGCTCATACACAAATATTAGCATTGCCCAATTAATTTTTGTCCATTCTTTAAGACATCTATAGAGTACCCCAACCCCGCGAAGACATTTCCATTCCAACATTTACGACATAATCCATGAAAATCAGCTCGACAAGTTGACAATCTCCGATTAGCTTCCTGTGCAGTCAGCTCTTTCAAAGCATGAAAGATCATCCATCAGCAAATCATTGACCATCAAAGAGTTATTGTCCAGCCAGGATTCTGCTTTATTTTATGTCTTTTCGAATCTTTTGCCATTTCTTTGCTATCCTTTTTGCGACCAGCTTTAAGTGTTTTCATACTCTCGCACATACATATTCCCCACAAGAGTGAGAGAAGAGAAGCAGGAAAGTTTCAAAAGCAAATTTCCCCGAGGATGTGAAGAGCAGTAGCCAAAGCAGGAGCTGGTGTAGGAGCACTGGCAGGAGCAGGAGCAGGAGCAGGAGCAGGAGCTGGCTGTCGACTATAAACGTCATCGGAATTCCCCAAAGCCATTAAGCGCAAATGTATGCAACACCCAACCCAAAAAACGAAAGGAGAGAAGAACAGAACAGAGCAGAGCAGAGCAGAGCAGACTAGAGTAAAGAAAGCGCAATAACTGAAAAATGTGAGCTAGCATGTCCCGCCAATATCTCAGCCCCTCCCTTTCGGGGGCCCCATGCCCCACCCACACCGCCTCCAATCTTGGCAACACTTCATTAGCAAACGCTGAGCAGGGGCCAGGTCCTGTCAGGACCGCGCGCTTCTTCCGCTCTTCCACTGGCACTGGAACTGACTCACAATAATTTCATTTTGCAACACTATTGGATTGCCTTGAACTAAAAAGTAATTTCATTGATTACCAGCGAGTCCTCGCGTAAAGGATAACAAGCCCAGCCACTCCACTCCAATTCACCCAGCCCAACCCCCAACCACCAACCCCCAACCCCGTCCCAATCCCAACAGAAGCGAAGCAAGCAACGACACCAGCCACTTGGGAGCTGGCACTGGAATTGGTATTGGTATTAGGAGTTCTACGAGGATGGAGGATGGAGGATGGGGGGCTGTGAGTTCTGGCAGTCTGCGGTTGGAGAGGGGTACGTTCGAGCGTTCTGGCGTTCGAGCTGGCGTCCCATTGTTGCCATTGTAAGTAGCACTTTCATAAGCAAACACCAAGCGCAAATCAAAATCGTAAAGCGTTCGATTTCTTAAGTAAATCACATAAAAATAAAACAAGCCATTTACCATCTACCCCATAGATACTCTCCGGCGCAGTGCAGCAGCGGGGAAATAATTTTTCCTAATGGAATGAAGAGCACAAATATTTGTTAGTTATTCTTAGAATGTTTTTTTGCTGGCTGTCGTGCAAGATTTTCATTTTCAGGTGCAGCTACGAGTGTCGCTACGTGCGTTTGTCCCACTGTGCCGGATGGATGACGTCTGACTGGTGACTTTCCCTGGCCCCATCCTGCCCACCCTTTCTGTCTTTTCCACTTCCGATACACTTACTGGGCAATCAAAATATCTTGGCCTCTGCCTCTGTCTCCGGCGCCAAAAATGAATGATTGGATCAATGACGATGAGTGGTTGGTTGGCTGGGTGGGTGTCGATGAGGAATCCACCTCCCGCCGCCCACACATAGCGTTTTAATGGCTTTGTTGCCGTGGGAATGCTTCTGGCTGCCTTTGGGCGAGGGTTCCCCAATGGCTTTAATGGTAAGCTGTCAGGCAGCTGTAGCCCCCAAACTCCACCTCCTCCATTCTACGCGATAAAGGCGAAAATTAACTTATCAAACATACATTACAGGTTAACATTAACAGCAGCATTAACACTAACACCCACACACACGCACACACACACACACACACACACAGGGCCACAGCTGTGAATGATTCCTGCCCAACGCCCAAATATCGGTTCCACTCCACTCCAATGGCTAATGGCAGAAAACGTTCTCGCCCTCCAAATTCCCCAAACAATTGAAAGTTAAAGCGCAGGCGAAGACGAGCAGGAAAACGACTGCCAAAGACCGACAACTAGTCGAGTAGTCAAATGGATGGCCCTGTGGCTGTTACGGGCTGATGATTGAGTTGAAATTGGAAGGCCAGAGCTCCTTAGAGTAAGTATTCCCTTGTTCATAACAGACGCTTTCTTTTGAGGAGAGAGTCATTGTCGACTAAGGAAAAAGATTGTGCTTCAATTCGCCCCTAAACCCATACAAATGTATGTCCCTTTGTGTTACCACATTGATGATTCTTATCGATTGTCCTATGCGTATATTATTTTATAGTAATTCTATTTATTTTATGGATACCTTGAGTATTTTTCTTAATAATAATCTCTTTTGATTGCCTGTTTTTTGCCTGCTCTGTTGATTTTGAGCCAAACTTAAATGATTTTTTGTTTTAAAGCAGTTGGGAAATGGCTCTTCAAAAGCTTCCAAAACTGATTAGGCTATTGTTCGAGTGTAAGCCTATTGCTACTTATGCTCACCATCTGTCTAACGTCGAAATAAAATGATTTAATGGCACAAGCATCGTTTGCTGCCTGGCAACCACTCGGCCTGGCCCGTGTAGCAGTATAAAGCCTTCCTTTCTTCTGCCAGGGACCAAACAATAAGCCTAAGTGCGACCAAAATGCCAGCAGCACATGGACAGCAGCACTATAGCAGTGGGTCCCCGTCGCCATCCCTCCGTCACCCCCTAAACACCAGGGAGCCCGGCACCGACAGGCTGCAGGCGGGGCAGCGTCAGCGTCAGCGTCAGCGGCAGCGGCAGCGGCAGCTGGCAGAAATTATTGGAAAATTCATTAATAAGCGAACGGGAAAATGGGAAAATTGCGCGAACGCAGCAAAACAACAGAACAACGCAAGACGAAGTGCGAGAGAGAGATAGGGCAGACAGATAGACAGACAGTTTGCGTTTAATTGCACCCACATGGACTCATGCTACTCTGATACATACACACCCACATTCACACCCACATTCTCATTCACATTCAACCCACCCTCCCACACATGAGTCCCGGTTTGGGGCTTCTGTTTTGTGTTTAGGCTGCATGAATAATTGCCCAACTGGATCCATATGCCGCGAGGTGCATTTGCTATTGGGGGTCGGAGCGGATCCCGCAGGATTGCCGAAAGTCGAAGCGCCACTTAAATCATCAACAAATGAACGAACGCGTGAATTCATTCGAAACTCGAATATGGGCTATGCATACCAGACATTTTCAGGAAAGGCAGCACAATTTGACAAATTACCACCTGGAGGAAGTTATGCAGTGTGGCTGATGTAATCGTAGATACTTATCCTTTTTTCTACAATATTTTGCATAAACCTTATAAACTATTTAACAAATCAACTACAAAGAAGTACGATGAATCTCTTACTGTGTATTATCTGAAGCAAGGAGTTCCGAAAAACTTGTAGAAAAGAAGTTCAGAAATCTGTTGTCTTAGTGTTTTTTCAGATGATGTGGACCAAGGTTACTCGACCGCAATTTTTCATCACAATCCCTCATAAAACTGACCACAGGACTGGTCCGGTCTGGTATAGTCTGGCATAGGCTGTGCTGGGACTGAGAACTCACTCTAGGTTCAAAACTGCGAAATCTAGCTGACTACGTGCCAGTTGCTGCTTAAGTGAAGCCATATATTTTATTTGGTTTTATTGATTTTATAAAAAGACTATATCCATGAACCAGGCACTGGCTCTGACAGCCAAGTTGAGGCATTTTGGCTTTTAATTTCAATTTGACAAGCAAAACGGTTGGCACTTTTTCCCCTCTCCAAATACGTGCCAAGCGTCCGCAGCGTCTGGGGAGTCACCGTTCAAGTCCGACCCTACGACCCTCCGACCCAGCCAGAGTTCGAGTTAGAGTCAGAGTCGAAATCGGACTCGTAGTCGGAGTCAAAGCTAAGGCGGAGCCACAGACTTAGTCGGAAACAGGGACACGAACTGGACCCGACATTTTACAATAACTCACGGCATTTGATGACGGATTTTAGTTTTTGCTATCTCCGTCGAAGGGCACCTCTGTACCGAATCTTAATCTCTAAGGTCTCCATCTAATATAGCTACGAGGCGCACTGTACGAGCTCGCATACATACGTACGTACTATATGCGGCTATGGGAGTGTATGTGCGAAGTTTTCCTTTTCCCCATGTACGTGCGTTTAAATCTTCGATAACTTTCCCGTCTGTACGTGACTAAAATGGAATGCGACCTATAGAGACTACCAAATGTCCGAACGGGTTGGCTGGTTGGCTATATGTGTGGCCAGGGCTGGGTTGGGGGTGGGTTTCTACGATTTTGGAATTTAGTGAGACACGAGACTTAAAAAAATGAATGAACAATCTAAAGAGGGCAGCACACCACTGAGGCAGAATGGAAAAGCTCGGGCCGCAGAGGAAGGCAGAGAGCCAGGTCAAATGTCTGCCCGGGGGCTTTTGTTTCAGCCAACTCGCCAGCTGATGTCGATTCTCGTGCCTTAGCTGTGACTTTGGAGCTTGACTTTCAGTCTTAAGTTCTTTAAATTACGTGAAAAATGCCCACAAAGTCATAAACCATTGATTTTTAGTGGGCAACGCTCGGCCTGAAGAGATACATTTTATTTTCCAGGGGTTACACCTCAATAAAACCGATTGAGACCGGCCAAAGAGAGAAGTGATTGCTGAATGGGCAGAGACTCAATCCAGGTTCAGCTCTCCATCGTCGAGCGCTGGAGCATCATAGCGGTTGGAGCTCTCTGGCAAATCGGTTTGCTTCCGAATAAAGTTATGCCTAAGTCGCTGGGATAGTTAAACTTCTAGAAGCAAAAAACCACGACTACACATCTTTCAAAGCACTTAATGGAACATTCCCTGTTGGTCTCGGTATGTGTACTGAAGGTGTAATTTCAGAATGGCTCCAAAGATCCTTCTTCTTGCCTTAAACGGTTTAGCATTCCGATTTTCCTTCGCAATAATCCCCGATGGATCTGATTTCGCTGGTAGCTTCCTCTTCTGCTGCCGAGTCAGTAAGCCTGCGCAAGCGTCCTGTGGTTTTCCATGGATTTTTGAACGTAGATATAACTCTTTATCAGTTCCATCACCATTTGTATTCACGCATGTTCAAGAATACCATTTTTGTCCAACCGATGGATGCCGAGTGTTTAGATGATCCATTCCCTTCATGGACATTTTCGAGACTTGTTTCCGGTCTCATTCCGGACACATCTGGCCATACAGCTTTCTTACCCTATTCATTTATCTCGGCCAAGTTGAGAAAGGAACAGAAAAAGATAGCCTTCAGCAGATGTGTGCTCCTGTCTCCCAATACCCAGTACTAATCCACCTCCTTTGGTGTTGAAATGCACGTATCTTTATATATGTGTATGTATGTATGTATACATGTGGGTGGTATACAGACTTATGTATGTATGTGGAGCTGTCGCCTGTGGGGAAAATGTGCAAGCAAAATGCAATGACAAATAGGCGACAAAATGAAATGAGAAATATCCAAGAAGAAGGCACAGAGTCAGAGTCAGAGACAGAAGGAGGACGAGGAGAACTGAAGGAAGAAGGAAGCGTTCCAACCGAGATTAGAAACGCATTTGTTCCAATCAAGAAGCCAGCAAAAGAGAGACAAGAGAGAAAGATACAAGGACATGGAGCAGCTTCGTGTCCTTGCAAAAGCTAAACACTTCCTAAAGCTCAAAGGCAAAGGACAAATGTGTGAAGACAAACGGCCAGGGCACGTGAATATGGTTGAGTCGCCGATGGAGCAGCAGTTTTGGGGCCATGTCACGGCAAGGCCAAGTTTCAATTAATGTTGCGAAAACCTAATTAAGCCATAATGGGCACCAGCTATTCAGTAGCATAAATAACAAGCGAGAGAAAGAAAGCAAAGCCTTGAATACCCTACCTATTCTTATACTCTTGGAACTTTGGAAGAATCCTCAAGAAAAAGTACCGATACGTAACACTTCAGATAATCTTCGTCCTCTGAGGAGTCTTCCAAAGAATCCTGAAAAGATTATTGCTGTGCTATTATTCATCCCAAGGAGCAACTAGCACATCAGAAGAAGCATCCATTCTAGGACGCACTTTACTGCTGAACCAAGTTTTATTTGTACATTAGGTAATTGCTTAAAATTGATTCGGAAACTGGGAGCTTGGCAACACAGCCACCGTGCAGAGTATTAGTATTAGTAATAGACCACAGTCGAAATGTTGGCTACTGTGCTCTGCCCGCCATTTCTCCCGCAGAGAGCAAAAGGACTGAATGGGCGGGCGAATACATGGAATGGAGTGGATTGGAAGTGAAGAGTGGAGAATGGAGAGGAGAAGGAGCGCTGTCATTGCCATTCTCATCTGAATTTCACCAAGTGCCAGCCGACCTCCACCTCTGCCTCCATCCGATCCCATTCCATCAGAGTCATTCATTTCCATTGCTTTGCGCTTCCTTCTATTGTTAAATGCATGAAAAATTGCTGACACGGCCGCTCATCAGTTGAGTCGACTGAAGGATCCTTCAAGGATGATCTGCCCAGGTGCCGTGCAAGGCATAACTCATACGCCACGTTGCTTTGCGATTTATGGCCACTGTGGCTGCAAATGAACAATGCCCGGGGCCGTGGCCATGCCCGTGCCCGTACCTCCTACGGGGACACCTCTTGAGGGAAACTCTTTTGACAAATTGCATTGTCGCTTGTTTATTGAATAGCGAGTCGACGCAACAGAGGAAAAGCCATCCTCCACTACTGGCTGATAAACTAACCAACCAGTCGGTTGAGTAGTGCGTTTCCCAATAAATTGGTCGAACTTATACAAAAAATTATTGTCGAATGAGTTCACAGAATGTCCACAAACTGAAATGGAATTTTAATTTAATTTTTTAAATTATAAAAGTCATTTTGCAAGATGTCTTTATGCAATATTTAGTTTCCTTTGCCTCCGGCAGTAGGGCACACAGGAGCCCAAGTGTCTAACATTCTGTGAACTATTGTGATTTGTGTTTAATTAGCCAAAGGCCATGCCCCTCTTCATCAGGCCGATGGGCTTGGGGGAGAGGGCGTTGGCAGGAGACAGCTGGCCCCATGGACAAAAGTCGCCTCAGGTGCAACGAGAGCCATTTGCATCTTATGGCCCACATTTATCCATTTGCTTGTTCGCGTGAGGGAAATTGAGTTACGGATGAGGATGTGGATCTGAATAGAGATGGAGATGAAGTTGGAGTTGGAGCTGGAAATGTATATGGGAGATTAAGACGCTGTGAGTTTTGTAAGTATTTTTTTTAAGAGTAAAGACCTTAGGTGTTAACTTTTCAGGAAACAACAAAATATGGGACAAATAATTGTATCCAATATATAACCTAATTTTCTGCAAGATTTGCAGTCAATAAAATGTCTACAATTATAATTTGCGCATCTGGTCGGTATTTTTTGTCATATAGCTAGAACATAGTCTGGCTTAATGCCTTATAAAAACTAGAACTGTCTATTAGAATTATCATTAAAATATCATTTGTTCTCCAGGTCTCTCCTTTTACCGGACAAGTTGCTTTATAAAGATAGCTTTCTTCATTGGAAGCATCTATAAAATTGACTAGCAGATTAATGGAGAATACATTGGCCATACATTGGAAATACAATCTGATCTAACTCAATATTTTGTCTTTTTCTTGACATTATTCGCTCTATTTTCTTTGCTTGAGCCCATCTGCAGCTCTTACCATATATTATACATCAATTGATTTACTTAAATACTCTAATCGGCTTTACCTAATTGCCCCCGGAATACTCCCACTGCCATCACCTTTACCTTTACCTTTACTCCATTGACTAGTTCGAGAACAAAAGGCAACAACGAAAGCGAAAATTTGTTACCTTCTTCGGCGCTGCGTGTGCTAAATCGCCGCGTGTTTCCTCCACGGTTGCTTTCCAGCAACAGCGGGTAAATGACTTAATAACCAATAAACTTTTGTTTTATTTATTTGCAAATAAAGCGTTAAATCAGCATAATAATGGAGCAAGGTGGGTGGGACTCCCAGCCCGAGCCGCAGGCCCAGCCGTACTTTGAATCGTGGAAAACTGTGGCTCGGATGCCACCGTGAGGGTGGACGTGGACACACAGAATGGCCTGCTGGCGATTAACGCTACGTCGAGTTCTTTGCGGTAATTGAAGTTTTTGAATAGTAAATAACGTCGTCTTTAGCTGCTGAAGGCCCTCTTCTCCTACCATTGCTCTACATTGTTTGGCTCTGGGTATAACCGACGAGTATACCAACGGGTACGAATAGACGAGTAGTATGTACTCGTATCAGAGGAAGCCCTGAGTTGGCCTAGTACCTAGCACCCTGACTGTCCAAAGGGTCGAGTCGAGTCAGCCACAACAAAAAAACCGATTTGTAAAAATCAATTTGGGGAAAT
Source organism: Drosophila miranda (assembly GCF_003369915.1). Lineage (NCBI taxonomy): Eukaryota > Metazoa > Arthropoda > Insecta > Diptera > Drosophilidae > Drosophila > Drosophila miranda. The sequence continues at coordinate 8,183,139 of NC_046673.1, forward strand.
TTACAAAGCCCTTTTAAACTTCCCCAAATTGATTTTTACAAATCGGTTTTTTAATCTGTATGCATCAGAAATATAGTGATATAGGGTACATTTCCGTTGGTAGTCCTGCGTTGACCCCGTATCAAGCATAATAAAAATATTTGCCCAACTGTTGAGGGCGTGCGCTGTGCTGGCAGAAGGAGGTGGCAGCACTCAGGTCCTCGCCCAGGAGTCGACGCTGATTGTGTGCGGCTCACGTAGTCGAACCGCAATAAATATTGATGAGCACACAAACACAACATTAAAACATTGTGCGTAAAATGGTCGAGGTTCTAGGAGAGGAGCCCAGCGTGGGAGGACTCACCTTCCGGGCCCTCGATCGCCTTTTTCCTCTAATTTGTCTCGGCCTTCCAGCAACAGTTAAGGGCAGTAAAATTTAATAACAATAATAATGCTAGTCCAGAAAATTCAAGAACTTCGCTTTATTTTCATACCAATTGCAGTGGGGGTCTCGGGTCCGTCGGGAATATCCCAAATGGTTCGCTAGGGCAGGAGAAAGCTTACGGGAGTGACCAAACACAGAGGGAGAGAGAGAGAGACTAAGGTCGGCGTCTAGGTTGGGGTCGGAAAATCTATTAAATATTTACAGCCACAAAGAGGAAAATATCTCTTAAATAACACTCAAGCCAAATCATAGGCGGGGCGAGGGAGGCTCAAAAAGTCTTGGAGTTACGTACCTACCCATACCCATATAAAACAAAAAAATATTCGGATAAAAGCCCTCTGCGCACAAATATCGGACGACGGCCCAACAGTTTTTTATATATAATACAAAGATACATATGTTTCGCTATTTCTTTATGTTGTGGTTTTCCCTCTTCCCCTTTTACAAAATCGTACTATAATACCCATTAATATGTCTGTACATTTAGTCCCTGATTCCTCAACTACTTATTGCCTCGTCATAGCCTTATCCGTGCATTGATATTTAAATATGGACAGTGTACAGTGAATACCCTCTTCCAAGTTGTTTTGCGGTTGCACTATTAACTCTAAAAGCGACCCTGGCTGGCTTGGTAATTGAATTGACCCAGCGGGGACACGTCTTTGGGCCGTTCAGGTGGTTGTGGGCGTGGGTCCAGAGGTTTATTTAGTTAGCAATTTCTCTAATAGGTTTACACTCAATCTGCGATGCCAGATGGTCGTCCGAAACACCGTCTTCCAACACTGTGCGACAGTGTTTTGTACTTGCGTGAAATGGTGGACAACTTTAACATTGGGCTCATATATCTTCAGGTATAGCTTCTGTGTCGAAAGTAATTGCAGATCAAATGAAAGTCCATACATTTCTCTTTACAGCCCATCGATTTGTATGGATGTTACAATGCGCAAAGTCAACAGGCGCATTTGAATTTTAAAAAAGTATTTGCGAATATATCGTACATTCTACGTACATATGTCTGTATGTACGTGTATGTATGGGCATGTGATCTACACATCCAGACGTACAAACTGATTTTTGCCTCGAGCAAATTACACTCATTTTGTCGCACAGTGAAATCCTCACTCTCGGATGACCTCCTTCTCTTGGGGCGCGCCGAATTGTTAGCCAATCAAATGGTCCAGAATAGTGCTACACACATTTCGTTGTTGCTCTTTTGTGGCTTGGGCGTCCATCTCTCAGCCTCTTCCTATGCCTTTAGAGTGGTGAAGGGTAGTGAAGGGGAACACGTTTGTGGTTTGGATTGAATTTCGGGCCCAACTTCAATAGATAATTACTGAAATATTTGATACAATTGCTCGCGTTTCACTCAATTGAATCCCACAATCAGTGTCCCCAGTCACAAATCGTGGGCCGCATAGCGCCATGCGTTCAATGCAACTGGAGTAGCCTAATTACATATGTGTTTGATTTTGCTTTGCCAGCAGTTGCCCTAGCGACAAAATCAGTAATCTTACCGATTTCTAATTGGGCGGGAGTGTGGATTGGGGTGGGGTTTTGCACGGAGGTAGCACACATTCAACATGCAACTTGCGATGGTTATACACTTGTGTCCGCTCGGTTAAGGGGCACAGAGTTTTTAAATCTACAGAACAGGCCGTGCAGAGACTACACTTTAGAAGGCGACTAGTAAACAGGTGTTAGTCTACTATAGGTACATATGTATGTATGCCTTGATTTGTGAACGAAATGTTGTGCTGCATAAATTTCTTGAAGATCTCACCCGTACAGTGCTTGCTACGTACTTGTGCTCTCATCTTGAGCTGTCTCTGGCAGTGTATCGGAAAATGTTGATGTTAGACAGAAATCAAGAATTGGCATATCCCCCGCTGATCCGCGGATGGTTCGTGGCTTGTATGGACTTTGGCACACTGTACTGACGCTGCCTATCAACGCTGGATTTGGGTATGAGAACAGGAGACTAAAGTCGAATTGATGGCACTCTACATCTCATGTAGAGTCCTCCCGGTTGATTTTCTGGCGAGTGGGCTCTGATAGAAGAAAACGATAAGGCGACACCCCACAAGAGAGACATGCTTTTACCTATTGCTTACCATATACATATGTATGTATGTATGTGGTGTGGTCAAAACCTCGAAGCGTTCCACGCTATCCCATTCTGATAATGTGGTGGCTGGCCACACATTAAGATCTTCAACGGCTTTGGGCCCGCCGCCATGGGCACGGTTGCGTCTGCGCAATCCGTTTGAAAATCGCATCGCTTATTCGTAATGTTAGCAAGCCAAAAATCAGCTGTTTCTTGTTATCGGTGTCCGATGGTATATCGAAGTCGATTGCAACTATGACTCTCTCTCTCTCATTGCGATTATCAGATTATATTGGAATTGCCATTTACCAGTAATTTGCTAAATTGTGTAATTTCTATAGAAGAATGGTGAATCCGCATTATAAAAAATAGAACAAAAGAAAGAGCATGGAACCCGGGGAAAAGAATGTGAGTAGAAAAGACGGATGGGATGGGAACGTACAACACATAAATGTCTCGTTGCTAATAAATTGCCACGCAGAAGCAGAAGCCGACACAGGAAAAAGAGAACAACAAGTCTGCACTTACATGGCCGAGCCCATGAACATTGACGATGATGTGACTTGCGCGACGCTTTCAGAAGACCATTGCAGCGTGGCATTTGGCACTGCCTCCGGCATGGTCCACATCGTGGCCGTGAACAAGGACTGGCTACACATGAACATGGTGCGAAGGGAGAAGCTCTTTACCGCCCACCAGGAGCCGGTCCTGGCCTGCGCTGGAGACCGCCAGCTTCTCACCTCCTCGGCGCCGCGGCATGCGGCTGTGGTGCACACGCACCGGGTTTTGTCAGAAGGTGTTTGCGCACCACGGGGCCATGAGTGTGGCGTTCGACCCGAAGGGCTGCTACTTTGCCAGCGCCTCCAACGATAATGTGGCGCGCGTGTGGAGAGTGGATCCCGCAGAGCACTTTGTGAGTTTCTTCGGTCACTTGGCACGATTGGAGGTGTGCCTTTTCCATCCGAATGGAAAGTACCTGGCCACTGGATCGGCAGACGCCACCGGCAGAATCTGGGACTGCGAGAAACGCACTCAAATGCGACTCTTCCGCGGCCACAAGGCCCCCATCACTGCCATGGCGTACTCCGTATGCGGGCGCTACCTGGTCTCTGGTGGCCGAGATGACCTGATCATTGTCTGGGACACAACCACCGAGCGAATAACCTGCAGCCTGACCCAGCCCAACGCAAAGATTGCCTCGATCGATTTCTCCTACTGCAACAATCTGCTGGTTGTTTGGAGCCAGGACTGCCATCTGAGCCCTTGGGAGTTTCAGCTGCTCGTCAAGTGCCCCGAGAAGAAGGTTTCGTCCACCCAAGGCACCAAAGCAAGTGAGCTGGCGCTAATCAGCACGATTCAGGCCTGTAAAAATGGAATTTTCCTTCAAAGTGGGTTCTTCGGTCGCGATGCCCTGATTGTCATCTGAACGATGAGTTCTCGGAAGGTAATAGAGTTAAGCCCGAAAGCAGCCGAGAAGAAGACTGCCCTTGTGAAAGCTCTTGAAACTTGACTTTGAATATAGAGAAATGATGAGATTGGTAGGTCGTGTCTCAGTTAAATGAAGTTCTTAAACTAATCATATTCCATTGGCATATTCTATTACACCTTCAGATGCAGAAATAGCTTCTCGGACCCAGGCGCTGAGGCGAGTCATCGATGGAAAGCACCGTCGAGTCCATGAATATACAATAGATTCATTTATATAAACGTAAACATACACAGCCCAAACTTCAAACATTAAAACCAACTATTCGGATCGCACTCATTGTTTGAACTGTAAGTTTCCACTGGTCAAAGCAAAGGCCTTCCCTGATTTTATGTGCAACTTTGTTCTGTTTTTTAGGATAAACCTCAATGATTCCGGCACTCCCTGAGTGGCCCCAAAAGACTATTTAAAATATTGTAGACAAGTGCTAAAAGTGGTTCGCGGTTACATTCAACTGTTTTGTGGTCTGGCTTCCAGCCCACCCACGCGAATGCACAACAAATGGAGCAACAATTTATGGACCGGCACAAACCCTCTGAAAGACGAACCGAATGAATTAAGTAAAATTTCTATTCCGAAAAATTACTGATTAATCACCATCTTGCAGACATTGAATTTTGTGTTTGGGACAATTGGAAATGGCTTTATTTATGATCATCCATTGAGGGCTCAGCACACATACATATGTAGGAACATGTGCATAATTGATTATAGATATGTATATATATACTACAATATGTGAGAATTAGGGACCGCAGCAGCTGGAACCTCAAAAAATATGTCCAAGGAATGAATGTGTAATATTTCAATCTAAGCAATTAAGTGATGTCCAGACACAGTGTCTTTCTTTTCCCTTCCCTCTTGGATCCAGGGAAGAGGATTCGAATTGGGATTGTGATTGTAAATATAAAATACAAATGTTCAATCTAAATTAAACATAAACAGAGTTATTTACACTTGAATCTTCTTCCGGCCATAGGAAGGACACTAGGCCGATCAGGATGTCAGACAGGATAGTCCTGATCAACAAACGGTACCAGCGATATGCTGAGACATGCCAATAGTTCCGATACATACATATAGATTAGCTCTCTAAGAAATACAACTAACCTAACATATGCAATCAAACTGATATCAGTTAAGATTTTCAAACATATATTGCTTATTAGTTACATTATCTATTGCTTACAACGACCTTTGGGTACGACTACTACTACAAATTTCGTTGACCCTTTAAACGTCGCCCCAAAGGAAACACTATTTCATCGAGGCTCACTGTTAATTTACATAAAAATGTTTACCAAATCCATGACAAGAAATACTCAATACTCATATTACAGAAATGATAGCAATACTATCTTTGTAAAATATACACCATATGGTATACCGTGAAAAGAAGGGGATTGAAAATGAAAAGAACATCTGCATTCCAAAATAGTAGAATATCTGAGTAATAGTTGCTCGTTATAACAATCGTACACAAATTCGTAGTTCGTGGCATTTTATTGATACAAGTGTCATACGTTTGATTGAGTTTCAAGATGTTTCAGTTATAATAATTGAACAATCGAAGCATGTACGTAATGAGTATTATGTAATTCTTAAACTGCTGTTGTTGAGTAGAAAGTTTAAGGAAAACCGCTGTTAAGTTTTTTGCGATACGCCAGGGCATTTCCTAATGATGTAGAATCGATACTGTTTCCTTTGAAAATATACTTTAGGATCCTCCGACTCCAGCAGAGTGGCACATTGTGGATGAGCAAAGAAGGCCAGATGCTGATGAAAAAACATTTATATTGCATAGCTCCCTTTCAAGTTATTTCATTAGCCACTTACCAATCTGGAATGGCAAATTAAGGATGACTTCGATTTTTTGTAGTATTTCTAAACAAATTTTGTGGATGTGGTGCCTAAGCGTGGAGCAGTACTTTTTCAGCTTTCTAGTGGAGTTTCTGGAAGACGTGTTTAGCTTTCAGACCAGCCCACATGGCAATGAGAAGAGTAACCAAGTACATCAACAGAAGATTGTTAACGATTGAACCAATCCAAGCCATGGCCAGGAGGACCAAGCTTTCCACAATCACGAGGCCGGTCGACTTGCGTTCCTTGAATAGATACTGATACCATGCTGCCAAGCTTTCCTTGATGATGTACATCTGTCCGCAAACAGACTCGAATTTTGCCTCGTTGTCGCTATCCCAAATTAAGGCATTCCAAAACAAGCCGGCAATTTTGGTTGGGAAAAAGTCGAAAATGAAATCCGGCCGATCCAGGCACCACAGAAGAAAATAGTGCGAAATGGTAGTCAGCAATGCCAGGAGAGACATAAGAGTTATCACCGATAGATCCATGTACCACAGAACGAAATAAGCGACGCTTATGCCCCCAAATACCACCACGGGGTAGTAGTTTTTCTCCCAGGTAAGGACACCATAGGCACTCACTATAGGCGCTTGAAATCGCTCCAAATCATGCTTAAGCTTGATAACCTTTTCGTTCTTGCCAATGTCCGATGCTGTCATCTTTGTGCTTCGTTGCGTTTCGAGTTCAATTGGAGTTTTGAACGTAGTCTCTTTAAGTAGTCTTTAATTTAAGCAAAAAGTAGTTTTTTTATTGCCAGCCAACGTTAATGCATCAAATGAGAGGTGTCAATGTCAAACCATCGAAGGTTCTATCGATAGTTTCGATGTATTACTGCAATCCGGTTTCATCACTAACCATACAGTATATATATAGATGTGCCAGTTCATGCTAGAAAGCGTCACACGATGAGTTACCAGTTCGAATACCCCAGAGACCTCGGCTCTGGCGTTCGGGTACAGACGCGTTTCGTACTGGGAACTAGTTCGGAGGTGGTGATATCACCACTCCCTAACAGACTAGGGGTACTCTCTTTACTAACCCTTAACAATGCTTTTCATCATTTCCATTTTTACCCGCAATGTCCTACGACATGCGGACCAGCGACACCACATCGTTTACCCCCGAGCTAGTGATATGGGTACTCGTCTAATAGCTAGTGAAATGGGTACCCATGTAGTAGCTAATAAAATGGGTACCCATGAAGTAGGTTATCAATCTTCATTTCATTTTATATTTACATTTTTATTTTATTAAATATTTCATTTTATTTTAGTTTTTAAATTTACTAATTAAGGTTTGCTGTTCGCGGTGGTACTTATATTATATCTTATATTTCTTTATTAAGCCTACGCAAATGCCGTATACATTTGTAATTAAATTGCTTTGACTTACTGTTAATTGAACTAAAATTGAATAATTATAATCACTTGGTCAGCCGCACTGATTAGCACAAACACCAAACGCAATAAACTTTCCAGCAATGCAATGACCGAAAACAGAAAAGGGAAAGGAGAAGAGCAGATCAACATCATTTTTAGCTACCTACTCTCTTAATTTTCCTCTCATGCTTCTTCGTTTCTTCGTCTACTGGTGAGACGTTGCATCCCAACCGAACTAGTTCGGTGGCTGGTGCGCGGTGGGTTGTAGAGTATACAGAGCAACATTTTTTGTCTCTTCTTTGAGTGGTACGGCGTTCGTTTACCATAGGGTTAGCCCGGAAAGTACCCATGTAGGAACCAGCCAAATCAGTAGTTCGCGCATGGTCAATCGCCACCGCCAGTACTAGAGGGAACATATTGCGGTGTACTAACACATGCAAAGATGTTCTCCCTGCACTAGTACTCAGACCGACGAAATATGTTGGTGACAAAATCAGGGATGATATTCGTATGGAAACGATTCAAATGCTTATGATCAACAAAATATGTCGCAGACGAGTACTCAGATCCGAAAAAAGCAAACTCCGATTAATACTGGAAAAGCAACCGATGATATTTGGTGGGCATACCGATAGACATATCGATTAACATAACGTCAAAAAAGCAGGAAATGACAAGCACATTTTATTGAAATCAGAAAAAAAGTACAGAAAACAAAAATGAAGAACTCCATAAAAGAAGAATTTGTGTCTAAGGTCTGCTACGACCTGAGCCGCTGCTGGCAATCAGTGGAGACTCCCCACTACTCGAATGTTGTCTACCGCCTGATGACATACAATCTGTTGGCCCCGGATATGGTAGTGAAGCACAAGTCGCACTATGGGGGCATCGAAGAGCAGCATCTGAATTGGGGAAATCGTCTGAACAAGCTCACTCAAGAGGTGCAAGTCCTCAATCCTGACATCCTCTGTCTGCAGGAGATGCAGTGCAGTCATCTGCCGCAGATCATGCGACGCTTCAAGGCGACCACCATGCGGAGCTACAATTACATATTCCAGCAAAAGTTGGAGAGCGAATCCGATGGTATAGCCATCATCTACGATATGAAAAAGCTCGAGCTGATCGGCCATCGGGCCTTGGGGCGCCAAATCCAGGAGCCCAACAAGCGTGCGGACTTCGATCGCTTTGGCCTAATGGGAAAGTTCAACCTGACCGGTACTCCCAAGCAGCTGATCGTGTGCAGTGCCCACCTACTGCAGGGCACTCCCCTGGGTACGGATGGGCGCCCAGACATTGTGCAACGTCTGCGCAGCGAACTACTCCAATATAGCCACGACTACGAGAACAACAGCTGCATTCCAATCATCCTCGGAGGAGACTTCAACTTTTCGAGCGGCACCAAACCCTTCCGCACCCTGACGACGCCCGCCGTCTATTCAGCCTGTTCCAAGCAGTTGGTGCCCGTCTACAGCACTGCCACCAAGCAGGTGTCCGCCTACGACTCGAAGCAGGGCTGGATTGATGCCGATCATATTTTCTACTCGAAGGGCTGTCCGCGCTACAATATACGTCTTTGCAGCTACTACCTGCTGCCACGCATCTGCTTGGAGCAACTACCCAACCATTTCCTCGGCTCAGACCACTACTCTCTGGCCGTCAATTTCACTGTGAATTAGGTGACAGCTGAAATGAGCGTGCTCCCATCCCACTACAAACTAATTCTATGTTCAATCGTTTAATAAAATGTAAACAATATATATTTCTATATCTATTAATCTTTCAGTGTTGGGGCCCAGTGTCCGACTAATTACAACCCGGCGGATTTCTACGTTCAGGTCCTGGCCGTTGTACCAGGCCGCGAGGCTGATTCCAGAGCGAGGATTGCCAAGATATGCGATAGCTTTGCCGTCAGCAAAGTGGCCCGGGAAATGGAGCAGCTGCTGGCCACCAAGAATCTCGAGCAGCCCCTGGAGCAGCCCGAAAATGGTTATACGTACAAGGCCACCTGGTTTATGCAGTTCCGGGCAGTGCTCTGGCGTTCCTGGCTATCCGTGCTGAAGGAACCGTTGCTGGTCAAAGTACGACTCATTCAGACAACGGTAAGAAGAGGAGGCGGAGGAGGAGATGAAGATGAAGATGAAGATGAGGGGTATCGAACCGCTACTGGTACTTCGCCACTATGTTTTCGCCACTATCAATGTGAGTTAAAATCCCCCTCTTACGCCTCTTATATATATTAATTTATTTCATATATTTTCTCCTTAGGTTTTCACATCGGAGCTGCCGGTATTTATGAGAGAAGCCCGAAGTCGTCTGTACAGATGTGACACGTACTTCTTGGGCAAGACCATAGCAGAGCTGCCGTTGTTCCTCACCGTTCCCTTGGTATTCACTGCAATTGCCTATCCAATGATTGGACTCAGGCCGGGCGTGATGCACTTCTTGAACTGCCTGGCACTGGTCACATTGGTGGCCAATGTGTCGACATCGTTCGGATATCTGATATCCTGTGCCAGCTCCTCCACCTCGATGGCCCTGTCGGTGGGCCCACCCGTCATTATCCCGTTCCTGCTGTTCGGTGGGTTCTTTTTGAATTCCGGGTCGGTGCCCGTCTATCTGAAGTGGCTGTCGTATCTGTCCTGGTTCCGGTACGCCAACGAGGGGCTGCTCATCAACCAGTGGGCGGATGTGGAGGCAGATGAAATCAGTTGCACCTCCTCGAACACGACGTGCCCCAGCTCCGGCAAGGTCATCCTAGAGACCCTAAACTTCTCGGCTGAGGATTTGGCCCTGGATTACGTGGGACTGGGCATCTTAATTCTTAGCTTTAGGGTATTGGCTTATCTGGCACTGAGACTCAGGGCCAGACGCAAGGAGTAGAGTCTGCCGAAGATCAATCATAGTTAATGCGGTTTTCTGTATGAGTACTCGTACGTGTCGTGTCTGTAATTAAACAGAACAACTACATTTACTGTTCCTAAGCTTGAAATGCTTGGGAATAAAAGATGCTTTTTTGCTTCAAAACTAATTTTACTTGTAAGAGCTCAGACACAAGCTCTTCAACATTCAGAAATCAACATTCAAACGGCGCCCTCAATTTAAGCACACCACAGACCTTAAAGTTCACCAAACGTGGCAAACTCAACATTATTAGCTTGGAAACATGGCGTGCAACTGGATGTAATGTATGTATGTATGCGAGTATGATGGATTTACCAAGTCTCGAAATCTTGTGACAAAGGCATGCATACAATTTGAATTTTGTTCCGGTTCGTTTCTTTGATTTAGAGTATTTTAGGATACTAGAACTTTTTAAAGAATACAACAGTATTTTTAAATACCCTCATGCAATATACGAATGTAATAAACTGACATAGTTATGTACATACGTATGTACATAAGATGTTACATAATTTAATTAGAAAATGTTTGGGTATTGTCCATGAGAGTATTCATGGTGCGACACGCATCTAAATTTTTGCTTTGCACATTCCCGTCGGAAAGCGCGCTATTGACAATTGATTTGAAATATATATAAAACAAATTCCATTTATATTTATGCATATTTATTTAAGTATATATGTATATATTTCTTCTTATATCGTTTATTTAGACACATCATTATTTTAGTTATAATAAACAAAGAAGTCAAGAACCGACGGCGTTTACCTAATTTTTATAATTTATAAATTATAATCAATCTGTTTAAAATAAGGAAATAAATGTTATAAATTAATTATTGTAATTTATTATTATTATATTTGTATAAATTATATTATTGTAATATTTTATATTTTGTAATACAAATCAAACAAATAACAGCTTTTATTTTATTTCCCGCGCCCTAGTGTATCATACCCCCACCACTTGCCCATTCATCATTTATTTTGTGGCGGCAGGTCAGTTCATCAATAGACACAAAACAAGAACCAAACTTTAATTTCAGTTCTAGGGGCCAGCAATACTAGAACACACACACGTGTGAGAATACGTGAGAATACGTGTGCACCCATACATGCAAATATGCTGGAGGCACAACAGAAAATATAAATTAGCATCAGCATCAGATCTCTGAAAACGAAAAAAGGACTCAAACACATATTTTTGTCGAAACATATTGCGGTGTACTAACTCATGCAAAGATGTTCTCTCTGCGCTCTCTCATGATGACGAGTCAGTACCCGAACTCCAGAGCCGAGGTCTCTGGGGTATTCAAACTGGTAACTCATCGTGTGACGCTTTTTAGCATGAACTGGCATATCTATGAATATACTGTATGGTTAGTGGTTTCATCCATGGTTTCATATATTAATTTATGCATTTATTTATTAACAACGATAATGATTCCGGAAATACTCTATGCTCCATCCCATTGTGCATTACGGTCCTGCTTACCAATAGTCTGTCCGAAATCTGTCTGGCCCTTGAAATCCAAAACAAATCGAAATCAGTTTCGGGCAGTCCTCACAATTGTAGTGGATGTCTTAGTCTTTAATTCATGAATGTATCCTGTCTTAACAAAATCTAAATTAACGTTCATGTATATACATAGGATGTACTCAATTCAAAAACAAAGGTCAGAATGTCACTAATGTACTGGGAAACAGCCATCTGATGTGGCTCACTTGAATGAGCTATTAATTAAATGTTTTCATACCCAGTTGCTCGTGTTATTTGATGGGTTTCATTCGATGTATCATTTAGATTTATTCTTATAAGTTCTTTATTGTGTTTTTTTTATTGGTTTGGAAAGGTGTTGTACAATCTGATTTCTGGCAACCCCCATCTCATATCGGACAGAGCACTATGGCACTAGACTTCGCTAACTTTTCCGCGAAGAGAGAGATAGTCTCTTTACGCGTCTCCTGGCAATCAATAAACAATCTTAGCCAAAAGGCATAGTAAGCGAGAGCCTTGTAGCTTCATTAGAGATTGCAACTGATCCAATATAATACAAATACATAAAACTTGTATATTTTTTGTTTTTATTCAACTGCTGCTTACAACAGAAACGAGATCCTGAGATCAAAGCAATATAAGTAATCGCAATTGATTCTGCATTAAGGGTTGCGCTGCGCACGGCTGCGTCTGCGCAATCCGTTTGATAATCGCATCGCTCATTCGTAATGTTAGCAAGCCACAAATCAGCTGTTTTTGTGCATCGATTTCCGATGTTCGATCAAAGTCGATAGCAGCTATGATTCTCTCTCTCTCTATTGCAATTTTCTTATTATATTGGAATCGCCATTTACGAGTACATTGCTAAAGAAATCGAACAACAAAAAAAGAGCATGGAACCCGGGGAAAAGAATGTGAGTAGAAAAGACGGATGGGATGGGAACGTGCAACACATAAATGTCTCGTTGCTAATAAATTGCCACGCAGAAGCAGAAGCCGACACAGGAAAAAGAGAAGAACAAGTCTGAAGACGCAGCCTCGGATGCCGTAGGCTCCGGCGTGCGTAAATCGGACGGGGATCTCGTCGATTTTTACGAGGGCGTTGCACTCGGACCGCCCCAGCAACGGATGCTCTGCAAAGCCGTACCAGAGAATGTGCTCGCGGACTATGAGCAGATGTTCGAGACGATCGGGAATGTCATCCAGGAAATAGTTGACTTCGGTAAGTACGAAGTATACCTGATGCTGTATCCCCCTCTGGCCATCAGCTACCTGCAAATGGTGTGGAGCGGCAAGTATGAGAGGGCCATATCCTTCGTGGGTAGGAACGAATACAAGTTGGACGATTCCTACAAGAGGCGCGTCGAAAATCTGAAGCGCATCCGCACGCCAGAAAACCTGCCGTAAAGAGCCCAGGAGCTGCTATCTGGTGCGGACACAGTGGAGATATTCATGGCCAGGAGCACCTCGAACCAGTTCAAAGTACTCCAATCTCAGTTTTGGACGAAGGGGCAGCTCAAGACGTTCTTGTCCCACTTTAAAATCTTCATCTACTCTGATGAGATGATGCCCCAGGCGCGTATCCACCTCGATCGTCCTTTGCCGGCGCCATTTGCCTGGGCTTCCGTGGACGCCATTCCGGACTGGCCGTTCGATCGAATAAGTTACCCAACCTGAGCACTTACATGGCCGAGCCCATGAACATTGACGATGATGTGACTTGCGCGACGCTTTCAGAAGACCATTGCAGCGTGGCATTTGGCACTGCCTCCGGCATGGTCCACATCGTGGCCGTGAACAAGGACTGGCTACACATGAACATGGTGCGAAGGGAGAAGCTCTTTACCGCCCACCAGGAGCCGGTCCTGGCCTGCGCTGGAGACCGCCAGCCTCTCACCTCCTCGGCGGACCGCATGCGGCTGTGGTGCACACGCACCGGGTTTTGTCAGAAGGTGTTTGCGCACCACGGGGCCATGAGTGTGGCGTTCGACCCGAAGGGCTGCTACTTTGCCAGCGCCTCCAACGATAATGTGGCGCGCGTGTGGAGAGTGGATCCCGCAGAGCACTTTGTGAGTTTCTTCGGTCACTTGGCACGATTGGAGGTGTGCCTTTTCCATCCGAATGGAAAGTACCTGGCCACTGGATCGGCAGACGCCACCGGCAGAATCTGGGACTGCGAGAAACGCACTCAAATGCGACTCTTCCGCGGCCACAAGGCCCCCATCACTGCCATGGCGTACTCCGTATGCGGGCGCTACCTGGTCTCTGGTGGCCGAGATGACCTGATCATTGTCTGGGACACAACCACCGAGCGAATAACCTGCAGCCTGACCCAGCCCAACGCAAAGATTGCCTCGATCGATTTCTCCTACTGCAACAATCTGCTGGTTGTTTGGAGCCAGGACTGCCATCTGAGCCCTTGGGAGTTTCAGCTGCTCGTCAAGTGCCCCGAGAAGAAGGTTTCGTCCACCCAAGGCACCAAAGCAAGTGAGCTGGCGCTAATCAGCACGATTCAGGCCTGTAAAAATGGAATTTTCCTTCAAAGTGGGTTCGTCGGCCGCGATGCCCTGATTGTCATCTGGACGATGAGTTCTCGGAAGGTAATAGAGTTAAGCCCGAAAGCAGCCGAGAAGAAGACTGCCCTTGTGAAAGCTCTTGAAACTTTTACGTTGAATGTTGAGAAATGATGAGATTGGTAGGTCGTGTCTCAGTTAAATGAAGTTCTTAAACTAATCATATTCCATTGGCATATTCTATTACACCTTCAGATGCAGAAATAGCTTCTCGGACCCAGGCGCTGAGGCGAGTCATCGATGGAAAGCACCGTCGAGTCCATGAATATACATTCGATTCATTTATATAAACGTAAACATACACAGCCCAAACTTCAAACATTAAAACTAACCATTCGGATCCCACTCATTGCTTGAGCTGTAAGTTTCCACTGGTCAAAGCAAAGGCCTTCCCTGATTTTATGTGCAACTTTGTTCTCTTTTTCAGAATATATATCAATGATTCCGGCATTCCCTGAGTGGCCCCAAAAGACTATTTTAAATATCGTAGACAAGTGCTAAAAGTGGTTCGCGGTTGCATTCAACTGTTTTGTGGTCTGGCTTCCAGCCCACCCACGCGAATGCACAACAAATGGAGCAACAATTTATGGACCGGCACAAACCCTCTGAAAGACGAACCGAATGAATTAAGTAAAATTTCTATTTCGAAAAATTACTGATTAATTACTATCTTGCAGACATTGAATTTTGTGTTTGGGACAATTGGAAATGGCTTTATTTATGATCATCCATTGAGGGCTCAGCACACATACATATGTAGGAACATGTGCATAATTGATTATAGATATGTATATATATACTACAATATGTGAGAATTAGGGACCGCAGCTGCTGGAACCTCAAAAAATATGTCCAAGGAATGAATGTGTAATATTTCAATCTAAGCAATTAAGTGATGTCCAGACACAGTGTCTTTCTTTTCCCTTCCCTCTTGGATCCAGGGAAGAGGATTCGAATTGGGATTGGGATTGGAAATACAACTAACCTAATCTATGCAATCAAATTGATATCAGTTAAGATTTTCAAACTTATATTGCTTATTAGTTACATTATCTATTGCTTATAACGACCTTTGGGTATGACTACTACTACAAATTTCGTTGGCCCTTTAAACGTCGCCCCAAAGGAACAACTATTTCATCGAGGCTCACTATCAGAAATGATAGCAAGACTATCTTTGTAAAATATACACCGTGAAAAGAAGGGGATTGAAAATGAAAAGAACATACATCTGCACTCCAAAATAGTAGATTATCTGAGTAATAGTTGCTCGTTATAACAATCGTACACAAATTCGTAGTTCGTGGCATTTTATTGATACAAGTGTCATGCGTTTGATTGAGTTTCAAGATGTTTCAGTTATAATAATTGCACAATCGAAGCATGTACGTAATGAGTATTATGTAATTCTTAAACTGCTGTTGTTGAGTAGAAAGTTTAAGGAAAACCGCTGTTAAGTTTGTTGCGATACGCCAGGGCATTTCCAAATGATGTAGAATCGATACTGTTTCCTTTGAAAATATATTTTCGGATCCTCCGACTCCAGCAGAGTGGCACATTGTGGATGAGCAAAGAAGGCCAGATGCTGATGAAAAAACATTTATATTGCATAGATCCCTTTCAAGTTATTTAATTAGCCACTTACCAATCTGGAATGGCAAATTAAGGATGACTTCGATTTTTTGTAGTATTTCTAAACAAATTTTGTGGATGTGGTGCCTAAGCGTGGAGCAGTACTTTTTCAGCTTTCTAGTGGAGTTTCTGGAAGACGTGTTTAGCTTTCAGACCAGCCCACATGGCAATGAGAAGAGTAACCAAGTACATCAACAGAAGATTGTTAACGATTGAACCAATCCAAGCCATGGCCAGGAGGACCAAGCTTTCCACAATCAGGAGGCTGGTCGACTTGCGTTCCTTGAATAGATACTGATACCATGCTGCCAAGCTTTCCTTGATGATGTACATCTGTCCGCAAACAGACTCGAATTTTGCCTCGTTGTCGCTATCCCAAATTAAGGCATTCCAAAACAAGCCGGCAATTTTGGTTGGGAAAAAGTCGAAAATGAAATCCGGCCGATCCAGGCACCACAGAAGAAAATAGTGCGAAATGGTAGTCAGCAATGCCAGGAGAGACATAAGAGTTATCACCGATAGATCCATGTACCACAGAACGAAATAAGCGACGCTTATGCCCCCAAATACCACCACGGGGTAGTATTTTTTCTCCCAGGTAAGGACACCATAGGCACTCACTATAGGCGCTTGAAATCGCTCCAAATCATGCTTAAGCTTGATCACCTTTTCGTTTTTACCAATGTCCGATTCTGTCATCTTTGTGCTTCGTTGCGTTTCGAGTTCAATTGGAGTTTTGAACGTAGTCTCTTTAAGTAGTCTTTAATTTAAGCAAAAAGTCGCTTTTTTATTGCCAGCCAACGTTAATGCATCAAATGAGAGGTGTCAATGTCAAACCATCGAAGGTTCTATCGATAGTTTCGATGTATTACTGCAATCCGGTTTCATCACTAGCCATACAGTATATATATAGATGTGCCAGTTCATGCTAGAAAGCGTCACACGATGAGTTACCAGTTCGAATACCCCAGAGACCTCGGCTCTGGCGTTCGGGTACAGACGCGTTTCGTACTGGGAACTAGTTCGGAGGTGGTGATATCACCACTCCCTAACAGACTAGGGGTACTCTCTTTACTAACCCTTAACAATGCTTTTCATCATTTCCATTTTTACCCGCAATGTCCTACGACATGCGGACCAGCGACACCACATCGTTTACCCCCGAGCTAGTGATATGGGTACTCGTCTAATAGCTAGTGAAATGGGTACCCATGTAGTAGCTAATAAAATGGGTACCCATGAAGTAGGTTATCAATCTTCATTTCATTTTATATTTACATTTTTATTTTATTAAATATTTCATTTTAGTTTTTAAATTTACTAATTAAGGTTTGCTGTTCGCGGTGGTACTTATATTATATCTTATATTTCTTTATTAAGCCTACGCAAATGCCGTATACATTTTTAATTAAATTGCTTTGACTTACTGTTAATTGAACTAAAATTGAATAATTATAATCACTTGGTCAGCCGCACTGATTAGCACAAACACCAAACGCAAAAAACATTCCAGCAATGCAATGACCGAAAACAGAAAAGGGAAAGGAGAAGAGCAGATCAACATCATTTTTAGCTACCTACTCTCTTAATTTTCCTCTCATGCTTTTTCGTTTCTTCGTCTACTGGTGAGACGTTGCATCCCAACCGAACTAGTTCGGTGGCTGGTGCGCGGTGGGTTGTAGAGTATACAGAGCAACATTTTTTGTCTCTTCTTTGAGTGGTACGGCGTTCGTTTACCATAGGGTTAGCCCGGAAAGTACCCATGTAGGAACCAGCCAAATCAGTAGTTCGCGCATGGTCAATCGCCACCGCCAGTACTAGAGGGAACATATTGCGGTGTACTAACACATGCAAAGATGTTCTCCCTGCACTAGTACTCAGACCGACGAAATATGTTGGTGACAAAATCAGGGATGATATTCGTATGGAAACGATTCAAATGCTTATGATCAACAAAATATGTCGCAGACGAGTACTCAGATCCGAAAAAAGCAAACTCCGATTAATACTGGAAAAGCAACCGATGATATTTGTTGGGCATACCGATAGACATATCGATTAACATAACGTCAAAAAAGCAGGAAATGACAAGCACATTTTATTGAAATCAGAAAAAAAGTACAGAAAACAAAAATGAAGAACTCCATAAAAGAAGAATTTGTGTCTAAGGTCTGCTACGACCTGAGCCGCTGCTGGCAATCAGTGGAGACTCCCCACTACTCGAATGTTGTCTACCGCCTGATGACATACAATCTGTTGGCCCCGGATATGGTAGTGAAGCACAAGTCGCACTATGGGGGCATCGAAGAGCAGCATCTGAATTGGGGAAATCGTCTGAACAAGCTCACGCAAGAGGTGCAAGTCCTCAATCCGGACATCCTCTGTCTGCAGGAGATGCAGTGCAGTCAGCTGCCGCAGATCATGCGACGCTTCAAGGCGACCACCATGCGGAGCTACAATTACATATTCCAGCAAAAGTTGGAGAGCGAATCCGATGGTATAGCCATCATCTACGATATGAAAAAGCTCGAGCTGATCGGCCATCGGGCCTTGGGGCGCCAAATCCAGGAGCCCAACAAGCGTGCGGACTTCGATCGCTTTGCCCTCATGGGAAAGTTCAACCTGACCGGTACTCCCAAGCAGCTGATCGTGTGCAGTGCCCACCTACTGCAGGGCACTCCCCTGGGTACGGATGGGCGCCCAGACATTGTGCAACGTCTGCGCAGCGAACTACTCCAATATAGCCACGACTACGAGAACAACAGCTGCATTCCAATCATCCTCGGAGGAGACTTCAACTTTTCGAGCGGCACCAAACCCTTCCGCACCCTGACGACGCCCGCCGTCTATTCAGCCTGTTCCAAGCAGTTGGTGCCCGTCTACAGCACTGCCACCAAGCAGGTGTCCGCCTACGACTCGAAGCAGGGCTGGATTGATGCCGATCATATTTTCTACTCGAAGGGCTGTCCGCGCTACAATATACGTCTTTGCAGCTACTACCTGCTGCCACGCATCTGCTTGGAGCAACTACCCAACCATTTCCTCGGCTCAGACCACTACTCTCTGGCCGTCAATTTCACTGTGAATTAGGTGACAGCTGAAATGAGCGTGCTCCCATCCCACTACAAACTAACTCTATGTTCAATCGTTTAATAAAATGTAAACAATATATATTTCTATATCTATTAATCTTTCAGTGTTGGGGCCCAGTGTCCGACTAATTACAACCCGGCGGACTTCTACGTTCAGGTCCTGGCCGTTGTACCAGGCCGCGAGGCTGAGTCCAGAGAGAGGATTGCCAAGATATGCGATAACTTTGCCGTCAGCAAAGTGGCCCGGGAAATTTAGCAGCTGCTGGCCACCAAGAATCTCGAGCAGCCCCTGGAGCAGCCCGAAAATGGTTATACGTACAAGGCCACCTGGTTTATGCAGTTCCGGGCAGTGCTCTGGCGTTCCTGGCTATCCGTGCTGAAGGAACCGTTGCTGGTCAAAGTACGACTCATTCAGACAACGGTAAGAAGAGGAGGCGGAGCAGGAGATGAAGATGAAGATGAGGGGTATCGAACCGCTACTGGTACTTCACCACTATGTTTTCGCCACTATCAATGTGAGTTCAAGTCCCCCTCTAACGCCTCTTATATATATTAATTTATTTCATATATTTTCTCCTTAGGTTTTCACATCGGAGCTGCCGGTATTTATGAGAGAAGCCCGAAGTCGTCTGTACAGATGTGACACGTACTTCTTGGGCAAGACCATAGCAGAGCTGCCGTTGTTCCTCACCGTTCCCTTGGTATTCACTGCAATTGCCTATCCAATGATTGGACTCAGGCCGGGCGTGATGCACTTCTTCAACTGCCTGGCACTGGTCACATTGGTGGCCAATGTGTCGACATCGTTCGGATATCTGATATCCTGTGCCAGCTCCTCCACCTCGATGGCCCTGTCGGTGGGCCCACCAGTCATTATCCCGTTCCTGCTGTTCGGTGGGTTCTTTTTGAATTCCGGGTCGGTGCCCGTCTATCTGAAGTGGCTGTCGTATCTGTCCTGGTTCCGGTACGCCAACGAGGGGCTGCTCATCAACCAGTGGGCGGATGTGGAGGCAGGTGAAATCAGTTGCACCTCCTCGAACACGACGTGCCCCAGCTCCGGCAAGGTCATCCTAGAGACCCTAAACTTCTCGGCTGAGGATTTGCCCCTGGATTACGTGGGACTGGGCATCTTAATTGTTAGCTTTAGGGTATTGGCTTATCTGGCACTGAGACTCAGGGCCAGACGCAAGGAGTAGAGTCTGCCGAAGATCAATCATAGTTAATGCGGTTTTTTGTATGAGTACTCGTACGTGTCGTGTGTGTAATTAAACAGAAGAACTACATTTACTGTTCCTAAGCTTGAAATGCTTGGGAATAAAACATGCTTTTTTGCTTCAAAACTAATTTTACTTGTAAGAGCTCAGACACAAGCTCTTCAACATTCAGAAATCAACATTCAAACGGCGCCCTCAATTTAAACACACCACAGACCTTAAAGTTCACCAAACGTGGCAAACTCAACATTATTAGCTTGGAAACATGGCGTGCAACTGGATGTAATGTATGTATGTATGCGAGTATTATGGATATACCAAGTCTCGAAATCTTGTGACAATGGCATGCATACAATTTGAATTTTGTTCCGGTTCGTTTCTTTGATTTATAGTATTTTCGGATACTAGAACTTTTTAAAGAATACAACAGTATTTTTAAATACCCTCATGCAATATACGAATGTAATAAACTGACATAGTTATGTACATACGTATGTACATAAGATGTTACATAATTTAATTAGAAAATGTTTGGGTATTGTCCATGAGAGTATTCATGGTGCGACACGCATCTAAATTTTTGCTTTGCACATTCCCGTCGGAAAGCGCGCTATTGACAATTGATTTGAAATATATATAAAACAAATTCCATTTATATTTATGCATATTTATTTAAGTATATATGTATATATTTCTTCTTATATCGTTTATTTAGACACATCATTATTTTAGTTATAATAAACAAAGAAGTCAAGAACCGACGGCGTTTACCTAATTTTTATAATTTATAAATTATAATCAATCTGTTTAAAATAAGGAAATAAATGTTATAAATTAGTTATTGTAATTTATTATTATTATATTTGTATAAATTATATTATTGTAATATTTTATATTTTGTAATACAAATCAAACAAATAACAGCTTCTATTTTATTTCCCGCGCCCTAGTGTATCATACCCCCACCACCTGCCCATTCATCATTTATTTTGTGGCGGCAGGTCAGTTCATCAATAGACACAAAACAAGAACCAAACTTTAATTTCAGTTCTAGGGGCCAGCCATACTAGAACACACACACGTGTGAGAATACGTGAGAATACGTGTGCACCCATACATTCAAATATGCTGGAGGCACAACAGAAAATATAAATTAGCATCAGCATCAGATCTCTGAAAACGAAAAAAGGACTCAAACACATATTTTTGTCGAAACATATTGCGGTGTACTAACTCATGCAAAGATGTTCTCTCTGCGCTCTCTCATGATGACGAGTCAGTACCCGAACTCCAGAGCCGAGGTCTCTGGGGTATTCAAACTAGTAACTCATCGTGTGACGCTTTTTAGCATGAACTGGCATATCTATGAATATACTGTATGGTTAGTGGTTTCATCCATGGTTTCATATATTAATTTATGCATTTTAACAACGATAATGATTCCGGAAATACTCTATGCTCCATCCCATTGTGCATTACGGTCCTGCTTACCAATAGTCTGTCCGAAATCTGTCTGGCCCTTGAAATCCAAAACAAATCGAAATCAGTTTCGGGCAGTCCTCACAATTGTAGTGGATGTCTTAGTCTTTAATTCATGAATGTATCCTGTCTTAACAAAATCTAAATTAACGTTCATGTATATACATAGGATGTACTCAATTCAAAAACAAAGGTCAGAATGTCACTAATGTACTGGGAAACAGCCATCTGATGTGGCTCACTTGAATGAGCTATTAATTAAATGTTTTTATACCCAGTTGCTCGTGTTATTTGATGGGTTTCATTCGATGTATCACTTAGATTTATTCTTATAAGTTCTTTATTGTGTTTTTTTTATTGGTTTGGAAAGGTGTTGTACAATCTGATTTCTGGCAACCCCCATCTCATATCGGACAGAGCACTTTGGCACTAGACTTCGCTAACTTTTCCGCGAAGAGAGAGATAGTCTCTATACGCGTCTCCTGGCAATCAATAAACAATCTTAGCCAAAAGGCATAGTAAGCGAGAGCCTTGTAGCTTCATTAGAGATTGCAACTGATCCAATATAATACAAATACATAAAACTTGTATATTTTTTGTTTTTATTCAACTGCTGCTTACAACAGAAACGAGATCCTGAGATCAAAGCAATATAAGTAATCGCAATTGATTCTGCATTAAGGGTTGCGCTGCGCACGGCTGCGTCTGCGCAATCCGTTTGATAATCGCATCGCTCATTCGTAATGTTAGCAAGCCACAAATCAGCTGTTTTTGTGCATCGATTTCCGATGTTCGATCAAAGTCGATAGCAGCTATGATTCTCTCTCTCTCTATTGCAATTTTCTTATTATATTGGAATCGCCATTTACGAGTACATTGCTAAAGAAATCGAACAACAAAAAAAGAGCATGGAACCCGGGGAAAAGAATGTGAGTAGAAAAGACGGATGGGATGGGAACGTGCAACACATAAATGTCTCGTTGCTAATAAATTGCCACGCAGAAGCAGAAGCCGACACAGGAAAAAGAGAACAACAAGTCTGCACTTACATGGCCGAGCCCATGAATATTGACGACGATGTGCCTTGCGCGACGCTTTCAGAAGACAATTGCAGCGTGGCATTTGGCACTGCCTCCGGCATGGTCCACATCGTGGCCGTGAACAAGGACTGGCTACACATGAACATGCTGCGAAGGGAGAAGCTCTTTACCGCCCACCAGGAGCCGGTCCTGGCCTGCGCTGGAGACCGCCAGCTTCTCACCTCCTCGGCGGACCGCATGCGGCTGTGGTGCACACGCACCGGGTTTTGTCAGAAGGTGTTTGCGCACCACGGGGCCATGAGTGTGGCGTTCGACCCGAAGGGCTGCTACTTTGCCAGCGCCTCCAACGATAATGTGGCGCGCGTGTGGAGAGTGGATCCCGCAGAGCACTTTGTGAGTTTCTTCGGTCACTTGGCACGATTGGAGGTGTGCCTTTTCCATCCGAATGGAAAGTACCTGGCCACTGGATCGGCAGACGCCACCGGCAGAATCTGGGACTGCGAGAAACGCACTCAAATGCGACTCTTCCGCGGCCACAAGGCCCCCATCACTGTCATGGCGTACTCCGTATGCGGGCACTACCTGGTCTCTGGTGGCCGAGATGACCTGATCATTGTCTGGGACACAACCACCGAGCGAATAACCTGCAGCCTGACCCAGCCCAACGCAAAGATTGCCTCGATCGATTTCTCCTACTGCAACAATCTGCTGGTTGTTTGGAGCCAGGACTGCCATCTGAGCCCTTGGGAGTTTCAGCTGCTCGTCAAGTGCCCCGAGAAGAAGGTTTCGTCCACCCGAGGCACCAAAGCAAGTGAGCTGGCGCTAATCAGCACGATTCAGGCCTGTAAAAATGGAATTTTCCTTCAAAGTGGGTTCGTCGGCCGCGATGCCCTGATTGTCATCTGGACGATGAGTTCTCGGAAGGTAATAGAGTTAAGCCCGAAAGCTGCCGAGAAGAAGACTGCCCTTGTGAAAGCTCTTGAAACTTTTACGTTGAATGTTGAGAAATGATGAGATTGGTAGGTCGTATCTCAGTTAAATGAAGTTCCTAATCTATTCTAATCTAATATTCCATTGGCATATTCTATTACACCTTCAGATGCAGAAATAGCTTCTCGGACCCAGGCGCTGAGGCGAGTCATCGATGGAAAGCACCGTCGAGTCCATGAATATACATTCGATTCATTTATATAAACGTAAACATACACAGCCCAAACTTCAAACATTAAAACTAACCATTCGGATCCCACTCATTGCTTGAGCTGTAAGTTTCCACTGGTCAAAGCAAAGGCCTTCCCTGATTTTATGTGCAACTTTGTTCTCTTTTTCAGAATATATATCAATGATTCCGGCATTCCCTGATTGGCCCCAAAAGACTATTTTAAATACGGTAGACAAGTGCAAGTTTTGTGGTCTGGCTTCCAGCCCACCCACGCGAATGCACAACAAATGGAGCAACAATTTATGGACCGGCACAAACCCTCTGAAAGACGAACCGAATGAATTAAGTAAAAGTTCCATTTCGAAAAATTACTGATTAATTACTATCTTGCAGACATTGAATTTTGTGTTTGGGACAATTGGAAATGGCTTTATTTATGATCATCCATTGAGGGCTCAGCACACATACATATGTAGGAACATGTGCATAATTGATTATAGATATGTATATATATACTACAATATGTGAGAATTAGGGACCGCAGCTGCTGGAACCTCAAAAAATATGTCCAAGGAATGAATGTGTAATATTTCAATCTAAGCAATTAAGTGATGTCCGGACACAGTGTCTTTCTTTTCCCTTCCCTCTTGGATCCAGGGAAGAGGATTGGAATTGGGATTGGGATTGTAAATATAAAATACAAATGTTCAATCTAAATTAAACATAAACAGAGTTATATACAGTAGAATCTTCTTCCGGCCATAGGAAGGACACTAGGCCGATCAGGATGTCAGACAACTGATCCTGATCAACAAACGGTATCAGCGATATGCTGATACCTGCCAATAGTTCCGATACATACGTATAGATTATCTCTCTAAGAAATACAACTAACCTAATCTATGCAATCAAATTGATATCAGTTAAGGTTTTCAGACTTATATTACTTATTAGTTACATTATCAATTGCTTACAACGACCTTTGGGTATGACTACTACTACAAATTTCGTTGGCCCTTTGAACGTCGCCCCAAAGCAACAACTATTTCATCGAGGCTCACTATCAGAAATGATAGCAAGACTATCTTTGTAAAATACACACTGTGAAAAGAAGGGGATTGAAAATGAAAAGAACATACATCTGCACTCCAAAATAGTAGATTATCTGAGTAATAGTTGCTCGTTATAACAATCGTACACAAATTCGTAGTTCGTGGCATTTTATTGATACAAGTGTCATGCGTTTGATTGAGTTTCAAGATGTTTCAGTTATAATAATTGCACAATCGAAGCATGTACGTAATGAGTATTATGTAATTCTTAAACTGCTGTTGTTGAGTAGAAAGTTTAAGGAAAACCGCTGTTAAGTTTGTTGCGATACGCCAGGGCATTTCCAAATGATGTAGAATCGATACTGTTTCCTTTGAAAATATATTTTCGGATCCTCCGACTCCAGCAGAGTGGCACATTATGGATGAGCAAAGAAGGCCAGATGCTGATGAAAAAACATTTATATTGCATAGCTCCCTTTCAAGTTATTTCATTAGCCACTTACCAATCTGGAATGGCAAATTAAGGATGACTTCGATTTTTTGTAGTATTTCTAAACAAATTTTGTGGATGTGGTGCCTAAGGGTGGAGCAGTACTTTTTCAGCTTTCTAGTGGAGTTTCTTGAAGACGTGTTTAGCTTTCAGACCAGCCCACATGGCAATGAGAAGAGTAACCAAGTACATCAACAGAAGATTGTTAACGATTGAACCAATCCAAGCCATGGCCAGGAGGACCAAGCTTTCCACAATCAGGAGGCCGGTCGACTTGCGTTCCTTGAATAGATACTGATACCATGCTGCCAAGCTTTCCTTGATGATGTACATCTGTCCGCAAACAGACTCGAATTTTGCCTCGTTGTCGCTATCCCAAATTAAGGCATTCCAAAACAAGCCGGCAATTTTGGTTGGGAAAAAGTCGAAAATGAAATCCGGCCGATCCAGGCACCACAGAAGAAAATAGTGCGAAATGGTAGTCAGCAATGCCAGGAGAGACATAAGAGTTATCACCGATAGATCCATGTACCACAGAACGAAATAAGCGACGCTTATGCCCCCAAATACCACCACGGGGTAGTAGTTTTTCTCCCAGGTAAGGACACCATAGGCACTCACTAAGGGCGCTTGAAATCGCTCCAAATCATGCTTAAGCTTGATAACCTTTTCGTTCTTGCCAATGTCCGATGCTGTCATCTTTGTGCTTCGTTGCGAGTTCAATTGGAGTTTTGAACGTAGTCTCTTTAAGTAGTCTTTAATTTAAGCAAAAAGTCGTTTTTTTATTGCCAGCCAACGTTAATGCATCAAATGAGAGGTGTCAATGTCAAACCATCGAAGGTTCTATCGATAGTTTCGATGTATTACTGCAATCCGGTTTCATCACTAACCATACAGTATATATATAGATGTGCCAGTTCATGCTAGAAAGCGTCACACGATGAGTTACCAGTTCGAATACCCCAGAGACCTCGGCTCTGGCGTTCGGGTACAGACGCGTTTCGTACTGGGAACTAGTTCGGAGGTGGTGATATCACCACTCCCTAACAGACTAGGGGTACTCCCTTTACTAACCCTTAACAATGCTTTTCATCATTTCCATTTTTACCCGCAATGTCCTACGACATGGGGACCAGCGACACCACATCGTTTACCCCCGAGCTAGTGATATGGGTACTCGTCTAATAGCTAGTGAAAGGGGTACCCATGTAGTAGCTAATAAAATGGGTACCCATGAAGTAGGTTATCAATCTTCATTTCATTTTATATTTACATTTTTATTTTATTAAATATTTCATTTTAGTTTTTAAATTTACTAATTAAGGTTTGCTGTTCGCGGTGGTACTTATATTATATCTTATATTTCTTTATTAAGCCTACGCAAATGCCGTATACATTTGTAATTAAATTGCTTTGACTTACTGTTAATTGAACTAAAATTGAATAATTATAATCACTTGGTCAGCCGCACTGATTAGCACAAACACCAAACGCAAAAAACATTCCAGCAATGCAATGACCGAAAACAGAAAAGGGAAAGGAGATGAGCAGATCAACATCATTTTTAGCTACCTACTCTCTTAATTTTCCTCTCATGCTTCTTCGTTTCTTCGTCTACTGGTGAGACGTTGCATCCCAACCGAACTAGTTCGGTGGCTGGTGCGCGGTGGGTTGTAGAGTATACAGAGCAACATTTTTTGTCTCTTCTTTGAGTGGTACGGCGTTCGTTTACCATAGGGTTAGCCCGGAAAGTACCCATGTAGGAACCAGCCAAATCAGTAGTTCGCGCATGGTCAATCGCCACCGCCAGTACTAGAGGGAACATATTGCGGTGTACTAACACATGCAAAGA
Organism: Drosophila miranda; assembly: GCF_003369915.1. NCBI lineage: Eukaryota > Metazoa > Arthropoda > Insecta > Diptera > Drosophilidae > Drosophila > Drosophila miranda. The sequence continues at coordinate 8,210,379 of NC_046673.1, forward strand.
TGTTCTCCCTGCACTAGTACTCAGACCGACGAAATATGTTGGTGACAAAATCAGGGATGATATTCGTATGGAAACGATTCAAATGCTTATGATCAACAAAATATGTCGCAGACGAGTACTCAGATCCGAAAAAAGCAAACTCCGATTAATACTGGAAAAGCAACCGATGATATTTGGTGGGCATACCGATAGACATATCGATTAACATAACGTCAAAAAAGCAGGAAATGACAAGCACATTTTATTGAAATCAGAAAAAAAGTACAGAAAACAAAAATGAAGAACTCCATAAAAGAAGAATTTGTGTCTAAGGTCTGCTACGACCTGAGCCGCTGCTGGCAATCAGTGGAGACTCCCCACTACTCGAATGTTGTCTACCGCCTGATGACATACAATCTGTTGGCCCCGGATATGGTAGTGAAGCACAAGTCGCACTATGGGGGCATCGAAGAGCAGCATCTGAATTGGGGACATCGTCTGAACAAGCTCACGCAAGAGGTGCAAGTCCTCAATCCGGACATCCTCTGTCTGCAGGAGATGCAGTGCAGTCATCTGCCGCAGATCATGCGACGCTTCAAGGCGACCACCATGCGGAGCTACAATTACATATTCCAGCAAAAGTTGGAGAGCGAATCCGATGGTATAGCCATCATCTACGATATGAAAAAGCTCGAGCTGATCGGCCATCGGGCCTTGGGGGCCAAATCCAGGAGCCCAACAAGCGTGCGGACTTCGATCGCTTTGCCCTCATGGGAAAGTTCAACCTGACCGGTACTCCCAAGCAGCTGATCGTGTGCAGTGCCCACCTACTGCAGGGCACTCCCCTGGGTACGGATGGGCGCCCAGACATTGTGCAACGTCTGCGCAGCGAACTACTCCAATATAGCCACGACTACGAGAACAACAGCTGCATTCCAATCATCCTCGGAGGAGACTTCAACTTTTCGAGCGGCACCAAACCCTTCCGCACCCTGACGACGCCCGCCGTCTATTCAGCCTGTTCCAAGCAGTTGGTGCCCGTCTACAGCACTGCCACCAAGCAGGTGTCCGCCTACGACTCGAAGCAGGGCTGGATTGATGCCGATCATATTTTCTACTCGAAGGGCTGTCCGCGCTACAATATACGTGTTTGCAGCTACTACCTGCTGCCACGCATCTGCTTGGAGCAACTACCCAACCATTTCCTCGGCTCAGACCACTACTCTCTGGCCGTCAATTTCACTGTGAATTAGGTGACAGCTGAAATGAGCGTGCTCCCATCCCACTACAAACTAATTCTATGTTCAATCGTTTAATAAAATGTAAACAATATATATTTCTATATCTATTAATCTTTCAGTGTTGGGGCCCAGTGTCCGACTAATTACAACCCGGCGGACTTCTACGTTCAGGTCCTGGCCGTTGTACCAGGCCGCGAGGCTGAGTCCAGAGAGAGGATTGCCAAGATATGCGATAACTTTGCCGTCAGCAAAGTGGCCCGGGAAATGGAGCAGCTGCTGGCCACCAAGAAACTCGAGCAGCCCCTGGAGCAGCCCGAAAATGGTTATACGTACAAGGCCACCTGGTTTATGCAGTTCCGGGCAGTGCTCTGGCGTTCCTGGCTATCCGTGCTGAAGGAACCGTTGCTGGTCAAAGTACGACTCATTCAGACAACGGTAAGAAGAGGAGGCGGAGGAGGAGATTAAGATGAAGATGAAGATGAGGGGTATCGAACCGCTACTGGTACTTGAACCTTTAAGGTAGTCTTAGTTAATTTACCTAATCGTTGCGTAGTCCGTTTCTCAGTTTTAAATTCATATTTGTACATATTTAACTGAATTTTCGGCAACATTCGATTGTTTTTAATGGGAATGTCTGTACATACAAAACTCTACACTATAGGACAACAAATATTATATAGCAGCATGTTAATAATCCGCAAGGCTATCATATGAATTCCCCCACAGATGGTGGCCATCCTGATTGGCCTGATCTTTCTGGGCCAGCAGCTTACGCAGGTGGGCGTAATGAACATCAATGGGGCCATCTTCCTGTTCCTCACCAACATGACCTTCCAGAATGTTTTCGCCACTATCAATGTGAGTTCAAGTCCCCCTCTTACGCCTCTTATATATATTAATTTATTTCATGTATTTTCTCCTTAGGTTTTCACATCGGAGCTGCCGGTATTTATGAGAGAAGCCCGAAGTCGTCTGTACAGATGTGACACGTACTTCTTGGGCAAGACCATAGCAGAGCTGCCGTTGTTCCTCACCGTTCCCTTGGTATTCACTGCAATTGCCTATCCAATGATTGGACTCAGGCCGGGCGTGATGCACTTCTTCAACTGCCTGGCACTGGTCACATTGGTGGCCAATGTGTCGACATCGTTCGGATATCTGATATCCTGTGCCAGCTCCTCCACCTCGATGGCCCTGTCGGTGGGCCCACCAGTCATTATCCCGTTCCTGCTGTTCGGTGGGTTCTTTTTGAATTCCGGGTCGGTGCCCGTCTATCTGAAGTGGCTGTCGTATCTGTCCTGGTTCCGGTACGCCAACGAGGGGCTGCTCATCAACCAGTGGGCGGATGTGGAGGCAGGTGAAATCAGTTGCACCTCCTCGAACACGACGTGCCCCAGCTCCGGCAAGGTCATCCTAGAGACCCTAAACTTCTCGGCTGAGGATTTGCCCCTGGATTACGTGGGACTGGGCATCTTAATTGTTAGCTTTAGGGTATTGGCTTATCTGGCACTGAGACTCAGGGCCAGACGCAAGGAGTAGAGTCTGCCGAAGATCAATCATAGTTAATGCGGTTTTTTGTATGAGTACTCGTACGTGTCGTGTGTGTAATTAAACAGAAGAACTACATTTACTGTTCCTAAGCTTGAAATGCTTGGGAATAAAACATGCTTTTTTGCTTCAAAACTAATTTTACTTGTAAGAGCTCAGACACAAGCTCTTCAACATTCAGAAATCAACATTCAAACGGCGCCCTCAATTTAAACACACCACAGACCTTAAAGTTCACCAAACGTGGCAAACTCAACATTATTAGCTTGGAAACATGGCGTGCAACTGGATGTAATGTATGTATGTATGCGAGTATTATGGATATACCAAGTCTCGAAATCTTGTGACAATGGCATGCATACAATTTGAATTTTGTTCCGGTTCGTTTCTTTGATTTATAGTATTTTAGGATACTATAACTTTTTAAAGAATACAACAGTATTTTTAAATACCCTCATGCAATATACGAATGTAATAAACTGACATAGTTATGTACATACGTATGTACATAAGATGTTACATAATTTAATTAGAAAATGTTTGGGTATTGTCCATGAGAGTATTCATGGTGCGACACGCATCTAAATTTTTGCTTTGCACATTCCCGTCGGAAAGCGCGCTATTGACAATTGATTTGAAATATATATAAAACAAATTCCATTTATATTTATGCATATTTATTTAAGTATATATGTATATATTTCTTCTTATATCGTTTATTTAGACACATCATTATTTTAGTTATAATAAACAAAGAAGTCAAGAACCGACGGCGTTTACCTAATTTTTATAATTTATAAATTATAATCAATCTGTTTAAAATAAGGAAATAAATGTTATAAATTAGTTATTGTAATTTATTATTTTTATATTTGTATAAATTATATTATTGTAATATTTTATATTTTGTAATACAAATCAAACAAATAACAGCTTCTATTTTATTTCCCGCGCCCTAGTGTATCATACCCCCACCACTTGCCCATTCATCATTTATTTTGTGGCGGCAGGTCAGTTCATCAATAGACACAAAACAAGAACCAAACTTTAATTTCAGTTCTAGGGGCCAGCCATACTAGAACACACACACGTGTGAGAATACGTGAGAATACGTGTGCACCCATACATTCAAATATGCTGGAGGCACAACAGAAAATATAACTTAGCATCAGCATCAGATCTCTGAAAACGAAAAAAGGACTCAAACACATATTTTTGTCGAAACATATTGCGGTGTACTAACTCATGCAAAGATGTTCTCTCTGCGCTCTCTCATGATGACGAGTCAGTACCCGAACTCCAGAGCCGAGGTCTCTGGGGTATTCAAACTAGTAACTCATCGTGTGACGCTTTTTAGCATGAACTGGCATATCTATGAATATACTGTATGGTTAGTGGTTTCATCCATGGTTTCATATATTAATTTATGCATTTTAACAACGATAATGATTCCGGAAATACTCTATGCTCCATCCCATTGTGCATTACGGTCCTGCTTACCAATAGTCTGTCCGAAATCTGTCTGGCCCTTGAAATCCAAAACAAATCGAAATCAGTTTCGGGCAGTCCTCACAATTGTAGTGGATGTCTTAGTCTTTAATTCATGAATGTATCCTGTCTTAACAAAATCTAAATTAACGTTCATGTATATACATAGGATGTACTCAATTCAAAAACAAAGGTCAGAATGTCACTAATGTACTGGGAAACAGCCATATGATGTGGCTCACTTGAATGAGCTATTAATTAAATGTTTTCATACCCAGTTGCTCGTGTTATTTGATGGGTTTCATTCGATGTATCACTTAGATTTATTCTTATAAGTTCTTTATTGTGTTTTTTTTATTGGTTTGGAAAGGTGTTGTACAATCTGATTTCATCCCCCATCTCATATCGGACAGAGCACTTTGGCACTAGACTTCGCTAACTTTTCCGCGAAGAGAGAGATAGTCTCTATACGCGTCTCCTGGCAATCAATAAACAATCTTAGCCAAAAGGCATAGTAAGCGAGAGCCTTGTAGCTTCATTAGAGATTGCAACTGATCCAATATAATACAAATACATAAAACTTGTATATTTTTTGTTTTTATTCAACTGCTGCTTACAACAGAAACGAGATCCTGAGATCAAAGCAATATAAGTAATCGCAATTGATTCTGCATTAAGGGTTGCGCTGCGCACGGCTGCGTCTGCGCAATCCGTTTGATAATCGCATCGCTCATTCGTAATGTTAGCAAGCCACAAATCAGCTGTTTTTGTGCATCGATTTCCGATGTTCGATCAAAGTCGATAGCAGCTATGATTCTTTCTCTCTCTATTGCAATTGTCTTATTATATTGGAATCGCCATTTACGAGTACATTGCTAAAGAAATCGAACAACAAAAAAAGAGCATGGAACCCGGGGAAAAGAATGTGAGTAGAAAAGACGGATGGGATGGGAACGTGCAACACATAAATGTCTCGTTGCTAATAAATTGCCACGCAGAAGCAGAAGCCGACACAGGAAAAAGAGAACAACAAGTCTGCACTTACATGGCCGAGCCCATGAATATTGACGACGATGTGCCTTGCGCGACGCTTTCAGAAGACAATTGCAGCGTGGCATTTGGCACTGCCTCCGGCATGGTCCACATCGTGGCCGTGAACAAGGACTGGCTACACATGAACATGCTGCGAAGGGAGAAGCTCTTTACCGCCCACCAGGAGCCGGTCCTGGCCTGCGCTGGAGACCGCCAGCTTCTCACCTCCTCGGCGGACCGCATGCGGCTGTGGTGCACACGCACCGGGTTTTGTCAGAAGGTGTTTGCGCACCACGGGGCCATGAGTGTGGCGTTCGACCCGAAGGGCTGCTACTTTGCCAGCGCCTCCAACGATAATGTGGCGCGCGTGTGGAGAGTGGATCCCGCAGAGCACTTTGTGAGTTTCTTCGGTCACTTGGCACGATTGGAGGTGTGCCTTTTCCATCCGAATGGAAAGTACCTGGCCACTGGATCGGCAGACGCCACCGGCAGAATCTGGGACTGCGAGAAACGCACTCAAATGCGACTCTTCCGCGGCCACAAGGCCCCCATCACTGTCATGGCGTACTCCGTATGCGGACGCTACCTGGTCTCTGGTGGCCGAGATGACCTGATCATTGTCTGGGACACAACCACCGAGCGAATAACCTGCAGCCTGACCCAGCCCAACGTAAAGATTGCCTCGATCGATTTCTCCTACTGCAATAATCTGCTGGTTGTTTGGAGCCAGGACTGCCATCTGAGCCCTTGGGAGTTTCAGCTGCTCGTCAAGTGCCCCGAGAAGAAGGTTTCGTCCACCCAAAGCACCAAAGCAAGTGAGCTGGCGCTAATCAGCACGATTCAGGCCTGTAAAAATGGAATTTTCCTTCAAAGTGGGTTCGTCGGCCGCGATGCCCTGATTGTCATCTGGACGATGAGTTCTCGGAAGGTAATAGAGTTAAGCCCGAAATCAGCCGAGAAGAAGACTGCCCTTGTGAAAGCTGTTGAAACTTGTACGTTGAATGTTGAGAAATGATGAGATTGGTAGGTCGTATCTCAGTTAAATGAAGTTCCTAATCTATTCTAATCTAATATTCCATTGGCATATTCTATTACACCTTCAGATGCAGAAATAGCTTCTCGGACCCAGGCGCTGAGGCGAGTCATCGATGGAAAGCACCGTCGAGTCCATGAATATACATTCGATTCATTTATATAAACGTAAACATACACAGCCCAAACTTCAAACATTAAAACTAGCCATTCGGATCCCACTCATTTTTTGAGCTGTAAGTTTCCACTGGTCAAAGCAAAGGCCTTCCCTGATTTTATGTGCAACTTTGTTCTCTTTTTCAGAATAAACCTCAATGATTCCGGCACTCCCTGAGTGGCCCCAAAAGACTATTTAAAATATGGTAGACAAGTGCTAAAAGTGGTTCGCGGTTACATTCAACTGTTTTGTGGTCTGGCTTCCAGCCCACCCACGCGAATGCACAACAAATGGAGCAACAATTTATGGACCGGCACAAACCCTCTGAAAGACGAACCGAATGAATTAAGTAAAATTTCTATTTCGAAAAATTACTGATTAATTACTATCTTGCAGACATTGAATTTTGTGTTTGGGACAATTGGAAATGGCTTTATTTATGATCATCCATTGAGGGCTCAGCACACATACATATGTAGGAACATGTGCATAATTGATTATAGATATGTATATATATACTACAATATGTGAGAATTAGGGACCGCAGCTGCTGGAACCTCAAAAAATATGTCCAAGGAATGAATGTGTAATATTTCAATCTAAGCAATTAAGTGATGTCCAGACACAGTGTCTTTCTTTTCCCTTCCCTCTTGGATCCAGGGAAGAGGATTCGAATTGGGATTGGGATTGTAAATATAAAATACAAAATACAACAAACAGTATCAGCGATATGCTGATACCAGCCAATAGTTCCGATACATACGTATAGATTATCTCTCTAAGAAATACAACTAACCTAACATATGCAATCAAACTGATATCAGTTAAGATTTTCATACTTATATTACTTATTAGTTACATTATCTATTGCTTACAACGACCTTTGGGTATGACTACTACTACAAATTTCGTTGGCCATTTAAACGTCGCCCCAAAGGAACAACTATTTCATCGAGGCTCACTGTTAATTTACATAAAAATGTTTACCAAATCCATGACAAGAAATTCTCAATACTCATATTACAGAAATGATAGCAAGACAATCTATGTAAAATATACACCATATGGTATACCGTGAAAAGAAGGGGATTGAAAATGAAAAGAACATACATCTGCACTCCAAAATAGTAGAATATCTGAGTAATAGTTGCTCGTTATAACAATCGTACACAAATTCGTAGTTCGTGGCATTTTATTGATACAAGTGTCATGCGTTTGATTGAGTTTCAAGATGTTTCAGTTATAATAATTGAACAATCGAATCATGTACGTAATGAGTATTATGTAATTCTTAAACTGCTGTTGTTGAGTAGAAAGTTTAAGGAAAACCGCTGTTAAGTTTGTTGCGATACGCCAGGGCATTTCCAAATGATGTAGAATCGATACTGTTTCCTTTGAAAATATACTTTAGGATCCTCCGACTCCAGCAGAGTGGCACATTGTGGATGAGCAAAGAAGGCCAGATGCTGATGAAAAAACATTTATATTGCATAGATCCCTTTCAAGTTATTTCACTAGCCACTTACCAATCTGGAATGGCAAATTAAGGATGACTTCGATTTTTTGTAGTATTTCTAAACAAATTTTGTGGATGTGGTGCCTAAGGGTGGAGCAGTACTTTTTCAGCTTTCTAGTGGAGTTTCTTGAAGACGTGTTTAGCTTTCAGACCAGCCCACATGGCAATGAGAAGAGTAACCAAGTACATCAACAGAAGATTGTTAACGATTGAACCAATCCAAGCCATGGCCAGGAGGACCAAGCTTTCCACAATCAGGAGGCCGGTCGACTTGCGTTCCTTGAATAGATACTGATACCATGCTGCCAAGCTTTCCTTGATGATGTACATCTGTCCGCAAACAGACTCGAATTTTGCCTCGTTGTCGCTATCCCAAATTAAGGCATTCCAAAACAAGCCGGCAATTTTGGTTGGGAAAAAGTCGAAAATGAAATCCGGCCGATCCAGGCACCACAGAAGAAAATAGTGCGAAATGGTAGTCAGCAATGCCAGGAGAGACATAAGAGTTATCACCGATAGATCCATGTACCACAGAACGAAATAAGCGACGCTTATGCCCCCAAATACCACCACGGGGTAGTATTTTTTCTCCCAGGTAAGGACACCATAGGCACTCACTATAGGCGCTTGAAATCGCTCCAAATCATGCTTAAGCTTGATAACCTTTTCGTTTTTACCAATGTCCGATTCTGTCATCTTTGTGCTTCGTTGCGTTTCGAGTTAAATTAGAGTTTTGAACGTAGTCTCTGTCTTTAATTTAAGCAAAAAGTCGCTTTTTTATTGCCAGCCAACGTCAATGCATCAAATGAGAGGTGTCAATGTCAAACAATCGAAGTTTCGATCTAGTTTCTATCGATAGTTTCGATGTTTTACTGCAAGCCGGTTTCATCCATTGTTTCATATATTAATTTATTTATTTATTTATTAACAACGATAATGATTCCGGAAATATGCTATGCTCCATCCCATTGTGCATTACGGTCCTGCTTACCAATAGTCTGTCCGAAATCTGTCTGGCCCTTGAAATCCAAAACAAATCGAAATCAGTTTCGGGCATCCCCAGTATGTTGGAGATCTTAAGAGCAGTCCTCACAATTGTAGTGGATGTCTTAGTCTTTAATTCATGAATGTATCCTGTCTTAACAAAATCTAAATTAACGTTCATGTATATACATAGGATGTACTCAATTCAAAAACAAAGGTCAGAATGTCACTAATGTACTGGGAAACAGCCATATGATGTGGCTCACTTGAATGAGCTCTTAATTAAATGTTTTCATACCCATTTGCTCGTGTTATTTGATGGGTTTCATTCGATGTATCATTTAGATTTATGCGACAAGCAGAAAGAAGCACTTCCTATTCTTATAAGTTCTTTATTGTGTTTTTTTTATTGGTTTGGAAAGGTCTATGCTCCCACAGCCGAATACGTGCTGTGCGGTTGCCTGCAGAGTTGGAACCAAGCTCGCTGCTGCAGAGAGTGCTCATGCCACACAATTTTCGCCTTGAGTCCGCAGTGAAAGATGGCATTATTGAACACACTAAATAGGACCTTGGCTAGAGCCAATCTGCACTCTTCAAAATCACCATTCCGATAGGGAACGCATAAGGGAATCAGCAACAGGTCGTCAATAATCAATGCATGCCTCTCCGGATCAATATCAACCGATATATGGACTACGAGGTTATCACCCACAATCGCCACCGACTAGTCGTTGATCGCTATTGGCTATTGGGCTGTGGTGATATGAGACGCGCCTCCGTTTGCGACCCAGCCATTAAAGCTCCGTGGGTCTCAGGTCCAGTCTATAATCATCAGTGTCTTCCCCTACGGCAACGCCGAGAGGGGCCCCACCGACTGATCTACGAAATATATCCATCTATATATTGGCGTTGACCCATATTAGGACTTGTCGCATCCAAATTCATATTGAAACACACACATTTCACCATATCAAACGAAAACTCTCCGATACAATTTAGCACCAACAACATCTTTGCTCGCATTGACCCTCTCTCAAACTCCTTTCATCAACTGAAACATCCTTGGCCAGCCTTGGAGAAACGATAAGCCTTAAATTTTTCAAAGTAAAGGATGCCGATTGGAACAGTTATCAAAACTTAATCGCTGACATACATTAGTACTAAATAAGCCCAAGCCATTAAATCAACATCAAGAAAATAATAACCCACAGAATGTAGCTCTCAAAAATATTACACGACAGAATAATCAACTTTAACAATCAAATTTTAGACATAGACAACATTGACAAAACAACAAAAACACAGGCATCACCTCCTACAGACGAATTTCACAAAAGTGCAGTTGGGGGGAAAATGCCTGACTTAATTATCGCAAAAACCAAGCCCAATCTTTTTCACCAAAACCGATTCGTGTTTCAAAAAGGAAAATAGACTCCAGATAATCTGTTTTTTGCAGACCAAATAATCCAACAAAAGACACATCTTTAATCGAGCGGACAGGTAGTCAATTATCGAACAATAATTATATTGGAAATCTAGATCAAAAATAATAACCTTATCTAAATAATAAACATCATTATTTAATTTAGAACCAGCAACACAATTGAATATCTACGAAAAAACCAAAGAATACAAACACTTTACTATATTATACCTCAAAGAAATATTATATTATACTTGAAATTTAATATTATACCTAAGAAGTATGGGCAAAAGTTTAAAGTCAAACACAAATTCTTTATTATTCACAATATCTCTTGCATAATATACTAATTCTGGTTCACGTATATACATATGTATGTATGTATGTACATATAATACATATGTATGTACATATATGCAAGACATGGCAAACTTATTGGAATACATTTCGTTTAGTTTTTGTTGAAAAAATTGTTTTTCCATATCAAGTGGATTGTTTCTTTAATAAAAATATAACTGTTAATAAATATTTCTAATTATATGACTATGATATACGAAAATTTGATGTGTACTTTTCCTTGACAGCCAAAAATAGCAACAAATTAGACGAAACCGCCGACGAAGGCAGGCAGGAAGTGCTCCTTTTTATCGCTGGCTGTATTTAGAAAGTATTTAGAAGACCCTTGCGGCCAGCTCTAACATCTCTCTATATCTCTTAAGTAAAATGTTTCCAGAATTTCTGCAGATGTCCAGCCACAGAGTTCTTTGCTGTGAAGTTGAATATGATCCCAAAATGTAGTCCGTTTTCTCTTTCTCCAAACTCTGTGTATGTATGTCTGATAAGGCAACTGTACGCACTGTTTTCTCGGTATTTTTTGTGTATTATTATCCTCTTGTTTTAAAATGATTTTCGACGTGTATTAATTACGTAGGTCTTTCAAGCCGTGTTGGGGCCGCTGCTCATTAGCCGCCTGTCCAGTTAGCTCATTTGCCTGGCCATTAACCGGCTTCAACTCCAACTGCAGTTGAACCCTGGCTCCTCCCTCTTCTGCCTTCTGCCGCATGCCTCTTGCCCCAACTGGATCCACTTTGACCCGTAACCCCTGGCTAACCCAAAAACTTTTCCCACTTGCTGGCCATTGTTGTCGTTTTAAAAATCTGAGCACCAGGAAAAGAGTGCGATGCGCTGGGGGAAAACTACAGCAATTAAACACAGGGCGTGCGAAAACTTTAAGGCGCTTTCGGGCGTGGCCAGGTGTGGTGCCGTGAGGGGTAAAAAGAGGTAACGGCGACGTAAGGGTGAGGGTGAGGGTGAGTTGACCAACAACCGTCGAACTTCGTTGGCGGCGACAATCAATTTACCTGACGCCAGTCGAGGGGATATGTTCGCCAGAGGAGGTGCAGGAGGAGGAGGTGGAGTCATTGTAAAGTGGAGGTGTGGGGAGGAGGCTCTGGGGACATTGGCATTGGAACATCGGCATTGGGGGTCTCCCCGTCGTCTGATAAATGAGAAAAGTTTTTAACACCGCTCGCTCAGGTCGACTCATTGGCATTTTTACGATGTCGAGATGAGAAAAGAGGGCGATAAAGAGAGGCGGAGACGGAGACTGGGGGAGCTACAGAGAGAGAGAGAGAGAGATAGGCAATAGGGAATGAAAGAGATGTAAGGAGAATGAGCAGGAGTGGGTCCAGAGGACAAATAGGCTACAAATGAGACGAGCCTTGGTCTGCTTAATAGAAAAACTGAAGCGTATGGGATCCAAACAGGTCCGCAGATGGGCGAACGGACGAATGGATGGACAGGGGGGGAGTTCGGTTGAGGGTGGTAAAGGTGGTCGATCGCTGGAGTCCTGGTGGTGGCTGGTCGAGCGGGGCACTTAAAACTTTTTAGCATGCAACCGCGAAACGTTGCAGCTGGCAAACTTTTTGGCGGTACGAAAAAAAAGCAACGCTCGCGGCTGGGAGTAAGGGCCTGGTGCTGGTGTTGGTCATGACCATGGCCTGTCAGCAATTAAAAGTGAAGGACAGAACGTTCATAGAATGATCGAATGGATCGATGCTCTTTTATTTGATAAATATAGGTTTAGCAAGGTATAGTATGGAACAATATTAACAGGAATACGTGCTCTAGAAACAGAGCTCACTAAATGGATGCCCTAGGAAGTCCCAGTAATACAATCGTAAACGATTGTATTGGGGATTATCCGGAATGCCGTCTATGAAATCTTAAATAAAGCAAATTGAAAAGTGCATTCTAACTCAATATAATAGCTGTCACTATACAATATAATGATGTGTTTGATATAAATTAAATTAGAAATAACATAAAGAGTTGCCATTTCGTCCTTTTAAATATGTGTATCCTTCGAATTATTTTCTATCGGATAAATTACTATTGGCAAAATTATTTGTTCACCTGCCTGGGAGTCAATGACACCCAAGACAGCAAACATTATGGACCTTCCGGTCCTGTTGTGACCACAATTTTCACTGAGAGTGGTTCACCGCGAAAACCGCACAGTGAGAGTATTTTCTGTGAGATGCTGGCATAAAGGTCCCTCTCACGTCAGTACGTGCATGCATACATATGTATGTCCCCCTCTATAGGGTATAGGGTCCTGCACAACTGTCGACAAGCGCCACAGGGCTCTCGCTGAGTGAGTCCAGCAGCGGTGCGTGTGGTGGCATCTCCAACATGGACCCGGCAGCAGCAGCAGCATCAATACCCAAAAAGTGGTACAAAAAAAAATAGAATAAAATAATATAGAGGGTTGTACAAAAAGGAAAAATAGACGGCGTCTGACTCTTGACCGCGGGCGAAATTTTTGTTGTCCATTTGCGGGGCACAAAAAGGCGTTACAAAAAACGTGACCAAAACTTTTTTCGGCAGGGAATGCGGCGGGGAATTCCAGTCCTCGTACTCTCACTCGTAGTGCTACGGGTACGGGCACGAGCACTGCGGTCTTTTACGGCGGGTTTTGTGTCTGCGCTCGTGGCGGCGCTAAAAAATTTCAATAAATTACAGTTACATTTGCCAAAGTCAGGCGGAGTGCGCCTGGAGGTCAACACCGCCCACCGCCCAGCCGTCTAATGGCTCCGCTCCCAACTCTCTATCTATATCTGCCTCCACTTACGTTTCCATCGTAGAGCGCCACGTTACGCCACACGTCCTTTGTGTCTCCTTTGCTCCGTCCGTGGGCGACTGCATAATTCAATTTGTGTTAAAGTTTTGCGAGTGCGTGGCGCGGCGTGGCGTGGTGTGGCGCAGCGTAGCGCCTCCATGCCCCAATGGGCTCCTACTTGGCTCCTGCTCATCCTCCAGCTTTAGTGCCATCTCGTCCTGCAAGAAGCACCGCCGCAGTCATTGCCAACGACTCTACTAATGCGGCACATTATTCAAGCCAAATGCCAGAAAAGGATGAAATGAGGGAAGAGCGGTGTGCCAGCAGTTGGAGGGGAGCAAGTGGGCCCATCCGGAAGTTGGGCAGGATATTTGGCATGACCGTGTCGGCGCGGGGACCATCCTCCCGGTCACGGGTCAGGCGGGCCAGACGATGGCTGAACTGTGATAGGGAAAACGCAGTGATTGCAGACGGAAACCGTGATTGTAATTGGGATTGGAATGCAACACTGTGATTTCGCCGTGTGAGTGGGGTTCGGTGGGAGACAAAGCCCCAGACACAGCCACAGCCACCTTCCAATGCAATGCGTGGAGCGAAAATGCAGTGTTTACTTGGTCACGATTTCCCAGTGCATTAATTAAATGAAAAACAGCATTAATTTATGATACTTACAAGCGAAAGCACAAAAACATCGATTCAATGAGGAAACTATATCGATTACTATCAAAACAGCAGCCCTGCATCCAGTGTTGCCACACTTCAGTTGGTGTTTTATCTCAGATGGCGTGTCTGGCATTGTGAAATTGTGAAAATTGAAAAAATTGTAATAAGCTTGCGAAAACGAATCATAACCATAATGAATTATTCAGAAAAGAATGTCCCATCCAATAAAAAAAGGGGTGAAAAGGAAAAACCAACGGTGGCGATCAATCTAGAAGTAAGTTTATATCCCTTTATATACGTATAATTCAATCGTTCTTCCGCAGAACGGTGACCAGCTGTCTGCTAACTCTTCGTCGGAGTATTCCCACGTTTTCAATAATATTCAAGCCGCTATAGAACTATTAAAGAAGACAGATGCAATTAAAGAAGAAAGCAGCAATGGCGTCTCTGGCAATTGTGCGGCTCGGAGTTCTAAGCTGCCTACAGAACCCGTAGAGCCCATTGCGCCCAATAAACGGATTGAAATGTATAAACATTTCAAAGACTTCTACGAGGGCGACGCCATCGAGGGCGAAAGCTTTCACTTTGGCGCCATTGTGGACGAAGAGATTTTTCTGGAATATGAACAGGCCTTCCGAGGCACTAAGAAAATCGTTGACACTGTTGCCAGCAATCATAAATTTGAGATATTCCTGATGCTGTATCCCATGCTGACCATTGGCTACCTGAAAATGGTTTTGGGAGAGAAATTGGAGCGGGCCACGTCCTTCCTGGAGGAGGGCGCCACGTACTTGGACAAGTCGTACAGCCAGCGCATCGAAAAGCTCAAGCTGATTCGCACGCCTGAAGACCTGCCGGAAAGGGCCCTAGAGCTGCTGGCTAGTGCCGACACCGTGGAGATCATTATGGCCTATCCGACCTACTATCTGTACATAACTTGCGTGGCGAAGTGGACGCGTGGGCAGCAGGAGAAGCTGCTAGGCCATTTTGCCATTCGCAGCTACACCGACGAGGACCCGTTAGAGGAGTGGACATTCCCGGGGCTGCCCCAGCTGGAGCCCCTTGTCGACAGTTCGGTTGACTTGCCGCACTATAGGCCACTGGATCGGGACGCTAGGCCCACGATCTTCACGTACGCACCTGTGGAGAGTGATGCGGAAATTCTCTGTTTCACCCCTTCGGAGGACCTGTCTATGGTGGCACTTGGCCTGAGCAACCACTTTATCCGTGTCGCCGTGGGCGTGGATAAGATTGGACTAGACAAGCTGGACTCCATCTTACGCAAGGGGAAGATCATGCTCGGCGGCCACAAGGGGCCGGTAATGTCCCTCGCCTTTTCCCCCAAGGACCGCTTCCTGCTCAGCTGCTCGCTGGACTCAACGATGCGGCTGTGGTGCGTGGCCTCCTGGACCTGTGCCTCCGTCTATCCAAATCAGCTGTGCACCTTCGTGATTTTTGCCCCCCAGGGCTTCATCTTTGCCGGCACCTCGGACGACGGCATTGCACGCGTCTGGGGACGCAACACCAAGAAGCCTGCTCTCGAGCTCGCCGGCCATCTGGCAGACATGGCGGTGTGCCTGTTTCATTCCAACAGTCGGCACCTGGCCACAGGATCCGCCGACTGCACTGTGAGAGTGTGGGACATTTTCAAGGGCGTCCAGGTGCGTCTCTTCCGTGGCCATAAGAACACCATCACTGCTCTGGCATACTCAAAGTGCGGCCGTTATCTGATCTCCGGGGGCCACGATTTCCTCATAATTGTCTCGGACACGTTCAGCGGCCGGATGGTCCGCACCCTGAAATATCACACGTCCGTCATTAGATCGATTGCTGTAGACATGGAGAACAATGCGCTGGCGGTGGGGAGCGATATCGAGCTGAGCTTTTGGGACTTTCAGCTCCTCGTCAATCACTTCAGCGCCGACCTCGACCCCGACGATAAGGAGTCATCCCCAAAACCGAGCACCAAGGAGCTACTTTACAGCTCCAGTGAGCATATGAAGACATCGTTGCGCTGTCTTCGCTTTGTTGGCCGTAATCACATAATGGCCGTCTGCACAGGCCCAACGGGGGAGGAGGAGGCGGGCAAGAAGAAGGCCGAAGATGGTGTTATCGTAACCAAGGATATCGATAAGGCAGAAGGTTCCGTTCCCATCAAAAATACGGCATCGTCGAATTCCAAGTAAGATGGGTAGTTTTTTAAGCACTTTTCTAAATCGGTTTTTAATTTTTTTTTTTTTAACAAACTGGACAAATTTGTTAACTCACAAGTTTTAAAACCGATTTAAAAAATTAAATATTCCATAACTGTACTACCATAAGATTTTGTTCTTTATCCGAACGGCCGGGAAAATGTTCACGTCTCAGCTATGATCCTTCTCCTGGCTATGTGGAAGAATGGAGCATTGATCTGATTTTCAATTGCCGCACTGTTCCTTCCACGAACTGAAGGCGGCGAAATGTTGCCAGAGTTGTGGGCTGCTGGAAATCGTGTGTCGGCTATAAATCAGGCCCCGACTCTGAGGGACACTGGGTGGAGGCAACTGATTACGTGGTTCCAGGTTCGGACCCGGCCAAAACGAAACTAACGATTTCACGCTACATTTGATTCTCCAGAAGGATAGGGACTGGTACTGGGAAAGGGAATGGGAATGGGTGGGGGGGACATTGTCTGACCATGGCCCTAGCTGTTGGCCATATTACATAGTTGAGTGCATTTATTTATTTGCTTGTGTGTCAACCTGTTTGTATCCAGCCTCCACCCTCCAGCCCCATCCATTCTCCTTTTGGGCATTTCAATTTGTCGGCGGCAAAATGGGAAGGGACGCGAAGGCGGAAGACCATAAGAAGGGAAGGGACCCGGCACACGACTGACCCCATTGATCTGGACATGAGCAAGTTCTTGATTAACTTATTATGCTCATTTGATTGCTCGATTTCATTTGCCATTTCTCCCGCCAAGGACCTCCTTCCAGAGCGAGACTGTCTCTTTCTGTCTCCCAATCTCGAAGTTTTTTTCTTTTCTTCCATTGGTTGAAAAGTTTTTCCTTTTCCTCTTTTTTCGAAAATTCAATTCTCTTTTGATGTGCCTCTGGACTCGGCTCTAGCCAACTCGTTCATTGTAGTGGCGCTGTGTGCCAACAATTTTCGGTCCCTAAATTCATTGTCATTGTTCACGAGATTTCATTTTAAAATTAATTTCCATTTTTTGTATTGTTCAATTGTTTAAATCCACTCAGGTACCCACTACATGGTACGATTATAAACCATAAACCATTTTAATTGGATTCGCTGGTCTTTTTGTTTTATTTTATTTGATTGAAATGTTTCAATTAAATATATTCATCATTTTCGAATTTTGTTTTTGGGTCATATTTGGCTCGCTTTTGCCTAATTTATTATTTAAAT
Organism: Drosophila miranda; assembly: GCF_003369915.1. Taxonomy (NCBI): domain Eukaryota; kingdom Metazoa; phylum Arthropoda; class Insecta; order Diptera; family Drosophilidae; genus Drosophila; species Drosophila miranda. The sequence goes on from NC_046673.1 coordinate 8,227,971, forward strand.
GTCAAATATATCAATCATATACATACATGTATCTATTATCGCTATATTTGTTTGGGATTTCCTTAACCCACACGAGGATGCAGAAGTGAATTTCCATGAGAGCTCAAATAAGAAATGAGGGTGTGATCAAAAAATAAAACAAGGGATCCCTATTCGCATATTTATTGATGCCTAAAAAGCAGGCCGCGCTTAATTCTAGTCGAACCTGATTCATTCAGCATCTAGAAGTCCCTGTAATAAAATTCATACCTTTCTGTAGGCCCAAAACTCCATATATCCTCACTTTTTTCCAGCACCTCAAACAAGTCGCACTACTTTTGGTAAGTCTCAACAAAAATTGTTAACAACTTGATATCCCAAAAATCAACAAAATTCGGGTTTTTCGTTATTTTTAGTGGGCAGAACCGATTTCAAATTGGGCAGCCGCGATGTCAACCGTCTACTGGAATGTGTTCTGCAGTGGGTGCCGGGCCCAAAACCTACCCAGGTACCGCTTCAAGTGTCTGCGTTGCGCAAATTACGACTTGTGTGAGGCGTGCCATGAGAACAAGGTGGTGACCGGAGCTGAACACAAGCCGGATCATCCGTTCCAGTGCCTGGTGGACATCCCCACCAAGGAGCTGCTCTTTGCCGGCGAGCCCATACCGACTCTGGAGGCGGACAGCTTCACCTGTCCCGTGTGCTCCACACGCGGACACTCGGCCGACGACCTGGTCAAGCACGCAGTGAACGACCACAAAGCCGACAGCACAAAGGTCATCTGTCCCCTGTGCGTGGCCGTGCACGGGTCCGACCCACACCTTTTGGACAATATCGGGACTCACATGAGCCACATTCACGGCTCGGCTGATCGTACGGTGCGCTTCGATCTACCGGGAAACGACGAGGGCTAGCTACAAAAATCGAACCACAAATTCTATGCCCCCTACACAAGTACAATAATTATACAATGTTGAAATGTACACTGACATACATCATACACTAAAAATCTATCACTCACTGACATGACATGAACTGATCAAAACACTTCTGATCTGATATTGGTGTGGCAAATTGTGTCCTCTCGTAACGTAGGCTTCTTAATCGTTCAAATATACCGAGTAACAGAACTCTTATATAGTGGAACCAACCCCTACTATTCCAAATCGAATGGATAGCTAGCCAATTGACAGCCGTTTCGCAGTCCCTCCAATTGCAACATTTTCCTCGACTCTGACTGTTATATTTTGATCAGCTGCTGCACTTATAGCAGCGTAAATCAAATGCTGATTAAGTGCTATTTTTCGAACATAAATTAATACTGAATTATTGGCCGACGACAGCGCTGAAAGAGGAAAATTGTCAACGCCGGCGTCAGCGCCCCTGTGGCTGGGGCATTGCCAATTGGTTTCGGCCAATTCTGGCCGAAGAGTCATAGTCCCCAGAAGACCACAGCGGGAAATGACGTGGTGATAGCGGGAAGAGGAAAACGCCCTGCCTGTGGTCATGGGTTGTTTGTAAGTACTGTTTTTATAATTATTTTATTTTATTCCTCTTCGAAAAAATTCCATAAATTTCAGAAATTCTTCATATTCATAAAAACGGTCAATAAATGGTGTGGTATATATTTTATATTTTTACAAATCCAAATGTCTAGGACATAGGATATTTCTGTCTCAAATTTCTATTCCAAAATCGCTATGGAATTCTGTAAGAATTTTTTTAGTCTGGAAGAAAGCTTAAACAGTTCTTTGAATCGGCCCAAAATAATGTGCATTCTTCACAAAAGTTGTTTCTTTACAAAAGTTTTTCAAATTCCACAAAGAACTATGAAGGGTACATTGAAAAAATGTTGATATTTCCTACTAAGCATTGAGAAGGCGTCAACAAATTAAAACTTTTTAATCGACCCACTGGATTCCTGCTTATACATTTAATTTTTGGTTTTCTGGACTTTTCAGTGCGCGTGTGTTTTTTCCGGTTTTTGATATTATTGTGTCTGATTTTGCATCGATGGGTGACGTGGTGTGGGGTTCAACGTGGCGTATGCTTATCAAATTAACGAATTACCCGCCTTTACAATGGCATTTCCCGACACTTTTCCTCCACCGTATGCGGTTGCTATAAATGATAATCATACCCCTTCGTACCCCCACACCACACTTCACCCCTCTCCAGCGTCCGTCCGTTCGTCGGTCCGTCCCGCTGCAACAGTGCTGGTCACGCTTGGACGCTCGCTTGCCTCCTTTTTGATGGTCTCTGCGGCTGCGTTGACCAAAAGTCGTAAATTCCGTTGTTGCCATTTGCCGCAGAAAAACAGGCAGACTGTGTGGGGCAACGGCCCCACAGCGGGTAATGGTAATGGCATGGGTATGGGGGGTGGGAGTGAGTGTGGGTGATCGGTGGGTAGGTGTGGGGTACATGCCGCAAATGCACAAAATACCCCAAGCCTCACCCACAGGGCGACGGACGTCGACGTTCGACATAATTAAAAGCGCGCGCCGTTTACGCAATTAATGAACTCTCGCCAAATTAGGCTGCGGCAGCGCAGCAGACAAGCAAATGGCCAGAACCGGATCCGGAGCCTGGGCTGGAGTCGGGAACAGCCCACTGCATGGAGCATACACACACACACACACACACACACACACACAGAGAGAGCGAGAGCAAGGATGGTAGGGCCCTGTGGCATTTGCGGTTGACGCGGGCGATGGCAATGGAGGAGCAAAAACCGCGCCGCTTTTTGCCGCATTGCAGGATGGAACCTTTGTTGCACAGACACTCTCTGTCGTCGGAAAGAGAGTGTGGTGATGGTCGAATGAGAGGCTGCTGACCAGGCACCGCATTAACGGCGGCCAGTAAAACAAGGTGGACCGGCACCTAAGCATTGTTTTTTCCACTTCTCCCTCCCTCACTCTCTCTATAGACAGAGAAATTATACTTCAAAGGAAACATTGTCTTTGGGGTTTTTAAATTTCCAAATTACACTTCATATCAAAATCGTTCAAGCGTCAATCGAATGATTACATTATACTTACGTTAATTTGTATTTACAATAAGGGGCTGCCACGAACAAAATCTATTCACCTTCCACCACCACCCCTACCCACAAAACTCAATGATATATTTGGGTTTTACTTGTATTTATTATTTGTCTGTTAGAGCTTTCAATTTGTAAAAAAAAAAATATATATATATATGATTATCCAGCCAAATAAAAAGAGTCATTATTCGTTCATTTGAATTCCATTTTAATAATTCTTCTTAGTTTCCGTCTCGTTTGGTTTTCTTTTATCAAATTCTATCAACTTACAAATAGGCGAAAAAACATCATCTATCATTTTCTCTATATGTACTCGTATCTATGTATTTATATGTATGTAAATGGTTTGCTTATGTACTCGCAGTTTTCTTCAAATGTACAATTTTACATAACTATTAATTAAATCAAAAGGAGAGAGTAGTAGGTGGAGAAAAACAAGATCTTAAACCGATAGTTTGAAAGGGGGTTTACAATTAATAAATACGAAAAAAAAAAAACGTAGATCATATTCATAGAAAATATAAATTGTATATTGAAATGCCAGGCTTTATAGAACATAGCGATTAAGTTGATTAGATTTCCTTCTTATCGGCGGGTGGCTGCTGCTCTGTCAGCGACCCGGTTGCCGTCTTGGTTGTGCTGCCGTTGGCGCTGCTCGACAGGTCCATGTCACTGGCGCTATTCTGTAACGGGAGAGTCCAAAGAGGAGGAGGTATTAAGGGAACTACTATGCTGTTGAGGCTGTTATCGAATAAGGTAAACCTTTCCGAAACACATATGTATGTATGTCTTGTCTTAAATATGGCTTAGTATGGCTCTATTCACCTTGACTTCTCTGCGCAGCTTCATTGACTTGCCCATGCTCAGGAGACGGTAACGTTCCTTGGACCTCGCGCGTATCTTTTCGGGCACCACCCACAGTGTGGTGGCCATGTTGCCAATGAATAAAAGCAAAAACAGACCGGACATGACCGACACATGCCAGGGTGCATCCGGGGGACTAAATGCCAACTTGTAGAGGGTCCATGCATTGTACGCCTGGAACCAATAGCCGATGAAGAGGAACGGCAGCAGGAAGCTCAGACCACGCCACATCCATGAGTGGAAGCCCTCGATGGTGATATCCATGTTATGGCGCTCGCCCAAGGCCTTTAGGCGATAGAGCAGACCCTTCTGGTATCCAAATTGTAGATACTGCACGATGCCTGCACGGATGGAGGAAGAGGGTAAAGAATTGTGATAGTGGAGATGAATATCTAATCAAATCTTCGGATATGCACTCACTGATATAAACATTGAAGTACATGAACTGCATGCGGAAGATCTGCCAATGCTCGCCCTGGGGCCACACGAGCAGGACCCCGGCGGCCACCGTCGAGATGAAGTGATGGGCGCGCCACCAGCCCTTGATCCGTGATCCATTCACCTTCAGAATCGACTCGCGAATGGTCAGGGTGCAATAGTACCATACCAACAGGAAAATAAAGGCAAGCTCTAAGGCTCTGCAAATACACGGCAGATGGATGAGCAAATGGATGACAGCACTGGTGAGCACTGGTGGGCACTGGGCACTGGGCACTGGTTTTCTCTTCAGTTTATTCCACTTACCTGTAGTTGAATATCAAATTGAAGAACGCCATTATCAGTCCAATTACGTTGAGTATTAATTTAAACTTTTCATAGTCGTCCTTGTAGCGAACTTTGTCGTTTCTGTTGAGAATCGAGACATTCACATCGCCCAAGATTATCTGCGAATAAGTAAAGTGGATAAGTCTGTGGCTCAACTGCTGGCTGGTGGTCAACTTCAACTTGGACTCAACTCCACTCTCCACTCTCCACTCTCCAGTCGAGTCGCCTCCAAAGTCGTGTCCGAGTCAAGTTCATAACAAGCCGCGCGCAAATTGTCGCGCAGGAAGCAACTTTTCTTTTAACGTTTCCTTTTTGTTGCTGTTACTTTTGTTTGTTAGTTTTTTCAGATGGAAAGTTTTCCTTTGGGACCATGATTGTGAATGGGCACGCGCTTGCGGTGTAGGGGCGGGGTGTGGGGTGTGGGGGTGTTTGGCACTTGGGCACTCACCTGCAAATAGCGACCCGATTTCGCTGGCAAAGATTGTTCGATTTCGTGCAATTGCGCTTTCCGCTTCAAGGTCATCTTCTGCAACTCGTCAACCTTCTCTTTAACTTCGACATCCACCGGACCCTTAAATCTGCAATTAAAAGAAAAGCGGATTATAACAAAAGATTTATTGAGATCCTGAGAAGGAATCATTCATTCGGAATTCTCAATCGCAGATAGCCACTATCATACAATGGCCAAGATGTTGCATGAGGCACCCAAAATCTGTTCTTTGGCGGGGTTTTTCGTAGGTTTCGGGGTTTCAATTCCCCTTCCCAATTCGGTCCCCAGAATCCAATAACAAAGTACACAGCAAAAACGTGGCTTGGGAATGGCTTGGTACCAGTACATCGCGCGAGACATCGAAGGCAAATTGCGAATAGAATTTGTTGGTATGCTGGTGCAATAACTTTGTATTTTATGGTATTTGCTAGTATACTCGTAGAGATAATCCAAGCGAGCTTCAAGAGAATTCTGCACACATTGATTGGACTACAATATCTTATCTTTGGGAAGATAATCATCCAACAATTCTTGCATAATTCCAATCATAAAGTAATCATTAACGTAGCTAAAAAAGGAACGATACGTAAGACTGTCTTTGTCCTTGAGGAACGTCCAAGGGATGGACACATTTTGATCAGTTTCGGGTCTTACATTCCCTTCATTTAGTTCCATTTTAGATAATAAATCGAAGAGAACAATTTTGGCAATACAATACATTTTGGTAGTCGGTAGGTAGCTCCCCATAAATTAACATAAAACCATCGCACAACCATTGGCTCTGGACTTTGCCCAATATGTAGGTCTCGTCGACGAGGAGGCAGTACTTGCCGGCAGTCGCCAGTACTTATTTATGTTTATTGTTTTATTGATTGAGTGTACATGTGTACAATACACGACTGTTCGTTTGTTCGTTCGAATGCATGATTTGCTTTCCTTGTAAATAATTCGAGTATAATTATTTGTTCACATCATTGATAGGGCGAAAATGGGAGAGAGGCAATCGGTCCGGCCGGTCCGTCTGTCCACCTACCGACCAGAGCAATTTCCAGCGTCAAAGTTCAATTTAGATATACATAATTGATAGCCAAAGTGGGTGGTGGGCTGGGTTCTACAGGTCTCTGTGTATGTTTTCTGATCAATTGACAGTGCGACCCATGCATGTAGACCAGCTGTATATATGTACATATGTATATGTATGTATGTTCCATATAGCACCATCTATATGGCGCTTCAAAGGTAGATTTATGGCACTGAAGCGGTCGTTCGACTGAATATGTCCCGTTTCGGGCTCGGGTTCGGGTTCGGGTTCTTGGGTTCGGGTGTGGGTTCTCGGGTTCAGTTCGATTTATCAATCGCTTGTATAATTCATGTTTTATTTTTAAACACCCTCTAATACCCCTCTAACACCCACAGATAACGACCCCATATATGTACATATATAATTGTGTACGCCTGAACACAACTGGAATCGAATATAAAGAGATATCGGGCGTATGGTATGACCGCCCCATAGCCATAGACCAACCCACAACCCACAACCCACAACCCACAAAAGTGCCGACTCAATGGCCTGATTATATTAGTTTTCGCTCGATTTGCTTATGAGCCAACTCTTTCTTTCTTTCATTTGTTCTTTTCCTCTACATATTGATGGAAGTATGTACTTGTCAAATCTGATTGTGGAATATTTCCATAAAAAGAAAACCACTTTAACATAATAGATAGAATCGTTTTCGATTCCTTATATGGTAGACTACTCATATATGTACATATGTAAAATCCTATTTATTGTGGCTTGAAAACTATCAAAATCTTCCTCTTAATTTTCTATTTCTTCATAATCGCAATCAAAATTCGAAACCCCTTCGAGATCTACAAATCAATTAGTAAACTTTCTCAATCCATTGAAATTGAACACGAAACGCGCGTGCCCCCACAGACACAGAAAATAAACACCCTTTAAGTGGTCCAGCAGACGGTTGGTGGGTTGGAGGGTTGGGGGGCTAATGTTTAGGTTTGGATGCATTTATACTCGGAAAGATCTTCAGAGTCTCTTGCCGCTAGCCAAAAGCAAACAAACAAATAAACAAACACTGGGATGACGGGCTTCGCACGCGTTTCCCTCGAATCGCTGGCTGGCGTGAATGTCATAAGCGGGACGCCCGTTCTCCATGACTCAATTAAAATTCATTTGCTAAGAATGGAAAATGGAAGGGGTTTTCCAAGGCACCCAAGCGCATTATTCGGACGACGACTCGCAAGGCGGTTCGGGGCGGACTGGACTGTGGAGTGGACTGAACTGAACTGGGCAGCAGAGAAAATCGCAGTCATTTGATTTGTTTTTTAGCTTCTGCTGCTACCCGATTTTTGCATAATTTTTGTGTGAGTTGTGGCTGTCGGGAATGCGTTCAGGAGGTCAAAACGTTTGCAACGTGACGTGGAACACGCGACCGGGAACATCGACAAAACAAGGCAATTAAACGCGCGAGAGTCAAGACGCGCGCGATAAGCCATTTATATAAATCCACAAAAGCGTCGGGCGATTGTAAGCCCCTACAGAATCTGATATTTCATCATTATCCTACAATGATTACATGTACATACATACATATGTATGTATTTATATACCTACATATATGTTCATATACCCTTCATCGCGCCCAGTCCCGCAGAGAGGAAAGTGTCTCAGTAGGCGGGAGCGTTTTAAAGCGCCACAGCGCTTTCGAGACAGTCCAAACAAATACAAATAAAAACGCGTCGAAGGGGCGACGGAAAAAAACGCAAGCAATAACAATGCGATGTACAGTGGGCCAAAGGGCATTCAAGCGGCAACAATTTGCATGCGATTCAAGGTCGGATGAGCAAATAAATCATTCTGCACCTTGGCTACGGTTCAATAAGCCCAACTCCTTCCTTGAGGTAGAACCCAAATCAAATTCTATTTAAATTTGCCACAAATGGAAAATAATCAACCAATGTAGTCCAATTAGGTGGAGAATCAATGGAATCCTTACTTTCCAATGCTTTTTAATATTTTATTAGTTGTAGTTTTTCCAAAGTTATTCAAGATGGAAAAATTATTGGTTCGTAGTAATACATTTTCCTCACAATTATTTTGTTTACAAAGATTTCTGCAATTGTGCAATTTCTTTTTATAAATTTCTCTAAACGGGGAAATCCATACGGCTATTGCCATTCAAATTTGGAAAGCTAACATTTTTTAAGATTAAAATTTCACGAATAATTGTATGGTTTAATTGGTATTGGAATAGTGTATATTTGTCATTTCTCTCCACGGAAAAACTGCTTGGTCACACTGTGCCACACACCCAATGGCAGATTTTGCTTGCCTTGCGTGTTGTGCTTTTGTATGACTATGTCTGTGGCTGTGTGTGTGTGTGTGTGTGTCTGTGATTTCGCCTTGTCTGGACAGAGGTCAAGGGCAGCTGGTTTGGTCGGTCAGTTGGCCGGTCAATCAGCTGCTTTGCTGGCTAGTTTTTGGTTAGAGTAAATACCTCGCTGCTCTCCTCCACATGCCCCTCCACATGCGCCTTGTCAGCAAACAGTTTTTATGAGGGGTGGGGCAATACATAAATATGTACCACCTGAGAAAGGCCAGAGCAAAGTCTAGGGAGCTGGTTTTATCAGAAGTTTTATCACTTGGGAAATCAGCTGTAAAAGCCTGTGGCGATGTACATGGCTGTCCCGGTTTAGCCCCCGTTTCTCTCACTGATAAGAGGCCACCCCCCTGCTGATAACAGGCTAATTGCCGTAAGACTTGTGTGCTCCCCTCCTTCTGATAAGCGGCGGTGCCTGAAGTGCCTGAAATGCGTGTGCGACAGCAGCGCTACGCGACTGATTAGACCGGGGCTCTAATGGATTGAAGTCAAATTCCAAATCAACATGGTAACACAACTGTTAAAGAACATACAAGAAGGAAATTGAAACCCTGTCTGTTACATGATATAATGATTGAATGTGGATTTAGTTTGTCCGATTTGCAGCCGGTTTCTATATCAATCCGATCTAGACTGTTCCAAAACACAGTTGGGTGGTGGGTTGTGGGAAAACTTTAGCCAGAAGTCTTAAAACAAAACTTGATTGCGTCAAAGAGAGAGACATTGAATGTTATCGTGTCGGGTCCCAAATGCTTACATTTCTGCGAGTTCAAGGGTAAAAGCATTGTCTTATACTCACTGTCTCAATGATGCCGTTATTTGGTTCATGCGATACCGTTGATGCTTAATTTCATTGAAGCAGATCTGTTGGCGGCTGTGCAGCTGCTCCAGCAGCTCGATGTAGCGTCTGTTGCAGTTCTGTCGCAAAAACAGTGGGAGAGAGGGAGAGAGAGAGAGAGAGAGAGAGCGAGAAAAGGTGGTGAATTATAAGCAGCTGTTTGGTCAAGGTGAAAGCCATCATGGCAATACAACATATCTACATACACATATTCAAGCATAACCATAAGCAAAAGCATACAGAGCTATACATACATATGGATATGTCTGTAAATACGTACTGGGCAAACAAAAGACTTCTCTTTCCCCTCAAAGGTATGTTAATAAAGGGTGGGTGTTTTGTCAGAGACCACTCTGACAATAGTTTTATATATTGTTTGTGCCCAGTTGTCGCGTAACAGGACTATTAATATACATAGGCATTAATAACTCAGAGGAGTGGCAATGACCCCTCACCCTATACAACATACACCTTGGGCTCTTCTCACTTGGCTTACCTCCAGCTCCGTGTACTCCTTGTTAAGCTCCTCCCATTCATTTTTCAGTGAATCGATATCCATGTTGTGTCTGTCTTTTTATTTTTCGTCTTCTTCTTTATCCACGTTATTCGGTTGTGTGTTTTGTTGTTTTGTTGTATGCAACAGCTGTGCCTCCGAACCCCCCCTTTAACCGACAGGGGCTTTTGAGGTTAGGTGACCGGTGAAAAATCAATTTAATTGTGCGACGCCGTCTACTAATGGCTCTGTTAGTAGCGTAGTTCTCTTTCCACCTTCTGGTTATTTGCTGCTTACGCATGCATGCATATGTACATACGTGGACACTTACATACACTGTGCCACAACGTATAAAAGGAAAAACAAAAATCACTTTTAAGAGGGAACAAAACAACAGTAATTTGATTTGCACTTGAAAATTAGGAGAAAAAAATATTGTGCCGCTACGCGCCGCACTCTTCACTGCTTTGCTTTGCTGGCGTCTCGCTCAGCACCCCTCTCGAACTGATGGTTCGTTCGGGTTATTTCTTTAAAAATAAATTGTTGAGCAAAACTTGTGACGAGCGTTGTAGAGGATGGAGGAGGAGGGTGGTGGACTGGCGAACAAACGACCGACCGCACACCGACTACACCGACGGACGACTAATATTTTGTTATTAACTATTTCCGTTGCACTTTTGTTTTAAATACTTTTGCAAACAAAAAATACACCAAATAAAATCCGCTCAGCGGCCGCCAACAATGTAAAACGGAATTACTCTCTGTGTGCGACGAACGAACGGCGCACATAAGGTCATCAATAGTCAGCCCGGGCGTCAGAAAGAGAGAGAATGAATGAGAGCAGCAGCAGACAGAGAGCGTAAACACCAATAGTGCTGCTCCGTTGCGAACTAGTTCGCTTAAACACAACAAAAATTTTCTTAAACCTTGAACATGTATATATAAAAAATGGTATTAAATAATATATATACCTATCTTCTATATATTACCAATTTTCGTCACTGGATATATGTTTATAGGTCTCAGTTTGGGATCCGTTAGAGGAACTACCAACCAGCACTCGCGAACAGAACCAAAGCGAGCCTCTTCAATGTCTGAGAGAGTAGAATGACGAGAGAGCAAGATAGTGAGAGCGCCCCAGTGCGGTGGTGAGTTTCGTCTGTTCACTTGCACGCTTGCATGTTTCCAAGCTAATAATGTTGAGTTTGCCACGTTTGGTGAACTTTAAGGTCTGTGGTGTGTTTCTGTTGGGCGCGCCGTTTGAATGTTGATTTCTGAAGGTTGAAGAGCTTGTGTCCGAACTATTACAAGTAAAATTTGTTTTGAAGTAAAAAAGCATGTTTTATTCTCAAGCATTTCAAGCTTAGGAACAGTAAATGTAGTTGTTTTGTGGGGTGGTGGTTGGGATGGAAGCCAAACAATAGACACAATAATAATTATAATAATAATAATTACACACACGACACGTACGAGTACTCATACAAAAAACCGCATTAACTATGATTGATCTTCGGCAGACTCTACTCCTTGCGTCTGGCCCTGAGTCTCAGTGCCAGATAAGCCAATACCCTAAAGCTAACAATTAAGATGCCCAGTCCCACGTAATCCAGGGGCAAATCCTCAGCCGAGAAGTTTAGGGTCTCTAGGATGACCTTGCCGGAGCTGGGGCACGTCGTGTTCGAGGAGGTGCAACTGATTTCACCTGCCTCCACATCCGCCCACTGGTTGATGAGCAGCCCCTCGTTGGCGTACCGGAACCAGGACAGATACGACAGCCACTTCAGATAGACGGGCACCGACCCGGAATTCAAAAAGAACCCACCGAACAGCAGGAACGGGATAATGACGGGTGGGCCCACCGACAGGGCCATCGAGGTGGAGGAGCTGGCACAGGATATCAGATATCCGAACGATGTCGACACATTGGCCACCAATGTGACCAGTGCCAGGCAGTTGAAGAAGTGCATCACGCCCGGCCTGAGTCCAATCATTGGATAGGCAATTGCAGTGAATACCAAGGGAACGGTGAGGAACAACGGCAGCTCTGCTATGGTCTTGCCCAAGAAGTACGTGTCACATCTGTACAGACGACTTCGGGCTTCTCTCATAAATACCGGCAGCTCCGATGTGAAAACCTAAGGAGAAAATACATGAAATAAATTAATATATATAAGAGGCGTAAGAGGGGGACTTGAACTCACATTGATAGTGGCGAAAACATTCTGGAAGGTCATGTTGGTGAGGAACAGGAAGATGGCCCCATTGATGTTCATTACGCCCACCTGCGTAAGCTGCTGGCCCAGAAAGATCAGGCCAATCAGGATGGCCACCATCTGTGGGGGGAATTCATATGATAGCCTTGCGGATTATTAAAATGTTGCTATATAATATTTGTTGTCCTATAGTGTAGAGTTTTGTATGTACAGACATTCCCATTAAAAACAATCGAATTTTGCCGAAAATTCAGTTAAATATGTACAAATATGTATTTAAAACTGAGAAACGGACTACGCAACGATTAGGTAAATTAACTAAGACTACCTTAAAGGTTCAAGTACCAGTAGCGGTTCGATACCCCTCATCTTCATCTTCATCTTAATCTCCTCCTCCGCCTCCTCTTCTTACCGTTGTCTGAATGAGTCGTACTTTGACCAGCAACGGTTCCTTCAGCACGGATAGCCAGGAACGCCAGAGCACTGCCCGGAACTGCATAAACCAGGTGGCCTTGTACGTATAACCATTTTCGGGCTGCTCCAGGGGCTGCTCGAGATTCTTGGTGGCCAGCAGCTGCTCCATTTCCCGGGCCACTTTGCTGACGGCAAAGTTATCGCATATCTTGGCAATCCTCTCTCTGGACTCAGCCTCGCGGCCTGGTACAACGGCCAGGACCTGAACGTAGAAGTCCGCCGGGTTGTAATTAGTCGGACACTGGGCCCCAACACTGAAAGATTAATAGATATAGAAATATATATTGTTTACATTTTATTAAACGATTGAACATAGAATTAGTTTGTAGTGGGATGGGAGCACGCTCATTTCAGCTGTCACCTAATTCACAGTGAAATTGACGGCCAGAGAGTAGTGGTCTGAGCCGAGGAAATGGTTGGGTAGTTGCTCCAAGCAGATGCGTGGCAGCAGGTAGTAGCTGCAAAGACGTATATTGTAGCGCGGACAGCCCTTCGAGTAGAAAATATGATCGGCATCAATCCAGCCCTGCTTCGAGTCGTAGGCGGACACCTGCTTGGTGGCAGTGCTGTAGACGGGCACCAACTGCTTGGAACAGGCTGAATAGACGGCGGGCGTCGTCAGGGTGCGGAAGGGTTTGGTGCCGCTCGAAAAGTTGAAGTCTCCTCCGAGGATGATTGGAATGCAGCTGTTGTTCTCGTAGTCGTGGCTATATTGGAGTAGTTCGCTGCGCAGACGTTGCACAATGTCTGGGCGCCCATCCGTACCCAGGGGAGTGCCCTGCAGTAGGTGGGCACTGCACACGATCAGCTGCTTGGGAGTACCGGTCAGGTTGAACTTTCCCATGAGGGCAAAGCGATCGAAGTCCGCACGCTTGTTGGGCTCCTGGATTTGGCGCCCCAAGGCCCGATGGCCGATCAGCTCGAGCTTTTTCATATCGTAGATGATGGCTATACCATCGGATTCGCTCTCCAACTTTTGCTGGAATATGTAATTGTAGCTCCGCATGGTGGTCGCCTTGAAGCGTCGCATGATCTGCGGCAGATGACTGCACTGCATCTCCTGCAGACAGAGGATGTCCGGATTGAGGACTTGCACCTCTTGCGTGAGCTTGTTCAGACGATTTCCCCAATTCAGATGCTGCTCTTCGATGCCCCCATAGTGCGACTTGTGCTTCACTACCATATCCGGGGCCAACAGATTGTATGTCATCAGGCGGTAGACAACATTCGAGTAGTGGGGAGTCTCCACTGATTGCCAGCAGCGGCTCAGGTCGTAGCACACCTTAGACACAAATTCTTCTTTTATGGAGTTCTTCATTTTTGTTTTCTGTACTTTTTTTCTGATTTCAATAAAATGTGCTTGTCATTTCCTGCTTTCTTGACGTTATGTTAATCGATATGTCTATCGGTATGCCCACCAAATATCATCGGTTGCTTTTCCAGTATTAATCGGAGTTTGCTTTTTTCGGATCTGAGTACTCGTCTGCGACATATTTTGTTGATCAAAATGCATTTGAATCGTTTCCATACGAATATCATCCCTGATTTTGTCACCAAAATATTTCTTCGGTCTGAGTACTAGCACTAACCATACAGTATATATATGTGCCAGTTCATACTAGAATGTGTCACACGCTGGGCTACCAGTTTTGGAACCCCATAGACTTCGGCTCTTCGTCAGATCCAGGGCATCCTGTATCATCCTTCGACCGGTGACAACGAACAATAGACGATCTTTTGTGTTTTTTTACAGATAGCTGCCATTCAAAGAACCAAATGAGCAATATGACGGGATAATAATAAAATGTACAGGTATAAATATATTCAAAATGGGAATATTGCTGCTAGATAGGAACGATCGAGTAAAGGTATATGGGTATGGGATTGTACTTACTAGGAGAAGAAGTCCACGGCCTCACTGGGTGTCCCGAGGAAGGCCACCCGACCCTCGGCCATTAGCAGGATCTTGTCGAAAAGCTCGAAGAGCTCCGACGAGGGCTGATGTATGGTCAGTATAACGGTCTTGCCCTTCTGCGACAGCTTCTTCAGCACCTGGACGACACTGTGAGCGGTGAAGGAGTCCAGGCCGGAGGTGGGCTCATCGCAGATGAGGAGCGGTGGATCGGTCAGAGCCTCCGAGGCGAAGGCCAGGCGCTTGCGCTCGCCCCCCGACAGCCCCTTGACCCGACCGGGCACCCCAATGATCGTGTTCTGGCATTTGCTGAGCGATAGCTCCTGAATGACCTGGTCCACGCGGGCCACCCGCTGTCGGTAGCTGAGCTGCCGCGGCATCCGCACCATGGCCTGGAAGATGAGATGCTCGCGGGCCGTCAGCGAGCCAATGAAGAGATCGTCCTGCTGGACATAGGCGCAACGGGCCTGCATCTCCTTGGCAGCCACGGGTTGGCCATTCAGCATCCGCATACCCGACGGCGACACTTGGATACCCTGCGGTGAGCGGAAGGCCAGGGCATTCAGGAGCGTTGTCTTGCCGGCCCCAGAGCTGCCCATTACGGCCAGCAGTTCTCCCGGATAGGCCACGCCGCAGACTGAGGATTGGCCAAGCTCCAGATTAGCCAAAAGATCCCTGCTAAATCCACCACCACCAGCTACTCACCATTCTTCAGCAGATGCTTCCGTGGCGCTGGGATGTGTCGCTCATTGCAGAAGAGTCCTCGCGTCCGATTGACCAACTGTCGCCAGCCGGAGCCGGGCTGATTGACGGCCCCGAAGATGTCCAGATTGTGCCAGGCATAGGTGAGATTCTCCGGCTGTTGCCCGCTGACCGAACCATCCGGCGGCGTCGGTGGCCTTAGGGTGCCGTAGTTCTTGGTCTGGCCAAATCCCTGGCTAATGCAGCTCTGCGAGGAACCTCCGCCGCCGTCCCCCTGCTGGGCAGAAAGCACGAGGAGGGATGAGTGAATAAATTAATAAAAGGTTCCAGGGAATGGTTAAACGGAGGAGCTGCTGAAATAAGTGAGAGGCGGAGGTGCACGATAAGCAGAAGCTTGAAAGGCCCCTACACTCGAAGAAACTGGTAGACAGATACACAAATGCATCTCCATACAAGAGCCAATAGAAACATTGGTCAATTAATCAGTTAAATACCTCTATGTGAAATCGTTTTTATCCGAATGAAATATGTATCTGCTCTATAAAAAATCGGTCTCTATATTTCGGTCACTTTCTTCGAGTGTAGTCGAAAAAGGTTGGCAACACAAAACTTTTCAATTTCACGCGTCCGTCCATAAAAATGAAGGCGTCTGTGCATAAATCTTGGCTAGCCGGGCTAATCCCTACCCCGACCCCGATCCCGATCCCGATTCCGGTCCCGGCACAGTCCCAGGCCCCCAAAAGGACGGCGGCCCATCTGTTTAATAAAAATGCCCAAGTCCCGGGCCTTGGACCCTGGGAGGCGGCGTCTATTTAAAATGTGCAAATTAGGGCAGCCATAAGCCGCAGCCGGCTAACGTCCTTGAGGGGGGGTGGTGCCGGTGGTGGTGTGCTACAAATGGGGGGGAGTGGAGTGCTCGCCGCGCCGCGCCATGTTGCCACTTCATAAGACAATTGTGAGTGTAAATCGCTGGCATCTTCGGGTTTCGTTCGGGGACTTTGAGCCCGTCAGCTTTGTTTTTATTAAATATAAAACTTTAAGGACATCGGGAAAGGGCAATTTGGCCAAGCCTGGCACTTGACCGGCCTCAGAGTGCGGGGAAACTGGATCATAATGGATGAGTTGAGCAGCGACCATAATCGTGAAGCTTTTTTGTTGCCTCTCTCTTACATACGTACATATAGCTTATATACGTACATACGATATATATTCATAAGTATGCGAGTGGCTGCTCAGAGAAACTATATCATGAATATTTACTAGGCGGGCATACTCGATTGAGTTTATTACATTTGAGGGAAGAATTTCCGACTCGGCACACATACATGCATACATTTACAGTGCGTTAGTGCGCGTAGGCAGCAGGCAAAAGGGTACAAACGCACAAGTGAATAGTGTCGGTGTATTGGTGCAGATCATGCAGAACCATGAGAGGTCCCCTATCATACACCATTCTACACATCCATATACATATATTCGATAATCGAAGATCGAAAAGACAGCTTCAAAATATGTAGTTCTATGCATATGGAAGCGGATGCCATTGAATCGTTTCAATGAACGCCATACATGAGTGGAATTGGTTGCGTGTGTACTCGGGCTTAATTCAAGAATTTATGTGCATTCAGTTGTCTCTCATTGTGAGAGAAAATCGAGTACAGTCGATAGGTATGGCAAGCCCAGTCAGCAGTCAGATGTCTGTCCGGAGCTCCATCTACTCCTCGCATGGGTCGAGGTGGGGCTTCCCGCTCGAAGCGGTAACCGAAGACGATTCACCCGCGCCGCTGACGTCGCTTGCGGTAACGTCGGACTTCTCCACTTCGAATCCCGTCCACTAATATTGCACAGTCCCGCCCCTTTGAGTTTTGCCTCCCATTGCCCCCGCTGTCATCTTTCATTTTCATAAACAATTTTTGCTGTTTTCCATTTCCCGCTGCTTGTGGGGTTTCCACCAGGGCCTGCGGCCAGAGCATAAATAACAGGGATCCACTAATTGGCGTCCAGGAAAAAAATAATACCAAAAAGAAAATGATGGCCACAATATGGAAAACATTTTATCCCACACTCCTCCACTCTCTACCCATAATAATTTATATAAATAATCATAAAAAATTAAGCATAAAAAAATAATGAAAAATGCAAACTACGTTAAAAAATACTTACTACTGAGAGAGAGAGAAAGAGAGGGGAAGAGAGGGCTGAGAGGCAAATAAAAAGCTGACATTCAATGAGAAAGAAAATTAAAAAAAAAAATAAATGCAAATTCGGGGACACGAAGTTTATATACACTTGCCGTAACCTCTAACTGTTTATGGTCATTATAATGATAATAAAGAATAAGGACCTGTGCTATTCTTTAGATTTTTATTTGGCTTGGCATAACAAATGAGAAGATTTAACTACGGCTCTCATTATTATCCTTCGAACAGTCACGTAAACTAATCGAAAAGAAGCAAAATAATGTCCAAAAATAAAAACTCGACTTTCCACCTAATGATCCTGATGATCTGATCAACCCTTTGCAAGGGTATACTCGTACAAATACTTAATGTCGTCCACCTTACCAAAGAACCTGTCATTCAACCTTCTTCTGTCGGTCGGTCCCACTGTCCAGTGTGTTGTCTGACTTTTGCTGAGAAATCATCGGGTGACGTCGGGAACGGTGAACGCGGAAAAAATTTAATATCCGTTACAAGAACTCCCAGAGAGCAGGCCAAAACGTGGGGGGTTGGCTGGTGCTCGGTGGTTGGTGACTCAGACCTGGCAAAATTGTTTTCCCAACAAATGAGGCCGAAAAATGTTATTAAAAAGTTTTTCTTTTCTTTGCAGCCCCTCGCACTTCTTAGCCATCTCTTGAGCTGGTCTTATCTTCGTATATTATTTTCTTTCTTCGGTAAGATGGCAGCAGAAAAAGATGCTACATTTCATATTTATTTAATATTTTTTTGCTTACTTTTTACTTTGCGTGCTATTTTTGAATTACTTATGAAAGAAATTCGTGAGAGGGTGGTATATGGGAGTGTGAATGCCGGCTGTGATTGCCCCGCCCCCCGATGCCAGATGGCACAGCAGAAATGTTTTTTGATGAACTTGACAAATTGAAATGACTAAATGAAGAAGCGACTCAATTTGTTTTGTCTTTTCTCCTCCCTTTGTCCTCGAGTGTGGGGCGTCGAGTGGCTAATGAGTGCACTCAAAAGTCATTCACTTGGATGAATACAAGGCAGGCACGGAACGAAGCACGGCGCGCAATGTGAAACATTGGAGATACAAAAAACCAGAGCTAGCTCGCTTCGACAAAAGTTGTGGCGTATATGTTTGAGAAAATTTGAAAAATATTTAAGATATTTTCACGGATTCATTACGCAGAACAAAAAACAGATGCCTCTTCCCATAAATTGGTCCTCATCCACCTTTCCTATTATCTCTTGAAGAACTTTCTTAAACTTTCGGACCATTTCCAGTTACACTTGGCCTCAAAGACCGAGCCAGCGATAACGAACTTCCAACACAAGCCGAGGTGGCAAGGTGGTTTTTTTTTGAGTAAGCAGATACGCAGATAAACACAGGTGCTAAGATACAGGTACTCGTATCAGATGCTGAGCCCGAAGCATGGGCCTGGTCAAATAATGACCTAGATAAGACAAGACAAGACAAGATTATAGAATATCACACAAGCATCGCAGAGGGGGAGACAAGTAAATAACTCAGAACTCAAAAGATCTAGCTGCAGATAAAGTATTTTATAGCCCTCGGGGCCATAGATACTCAACAATGTTGCTCCACTATCTGAGACTTATGTATGTATGTCCAATCCGGGCCCTACTCTTTTGGTTCTGCCCCACTGAAACTGGGCTAAGAACATTCTTCAATTCATGAGAAAAATGACACGCTTGTTGTCAGACACTCGAAATTTTTAGATTTTTTGATGCAAAAACCACACCTGAACTGTGGATGCTCTAACTCATATATGTACTGGTCTTTGTTCGAGAAGAGGTGCATATTAATGCAATCGGAAATGGGTCCATTTATTAAATGGACCTTGCAAGCCAACCCATCGATATTTTAAATTCGATCAATTAAAACTAGTATTTAAGTATAAATAGATATGACTTGTATCCATGGATCCTTTGATGGTGTTACAATTTAAAGGAATTTTCTAAAAAATAATCTATATAATTTGTTTGCTTTGTATTTATGATCTTGTTTATCTGATCATCATGGATGCGACCTTCTTTGATCTTCAGAATAATTTTTGTTTCTTAGCATGACCCATTCAGAATTGGAGATAATTTTCCTGGACCAAATAAAATTCATTAAAATACTAGCCAATTTCTGGTTGCTCCGTTTGATGTCTGGGTCTCCGTTTGATCTGGTTTTCGTTACTATTTCTAGTTTACGCAATTGCAGTTGCGGTTTAGTGGATTTTTTTCTGCTATTCTCACGCTGCTTCGAGCCCGAGCCCAAGCCCAAGCCAAGACAAGAAAAACCCCACCAATGGATGTGGCAATCGACTCGATTATACTCACGTTGTTCAAGTGTTCGGCAGAGGTATTCTTGCTACCTCCGCGTATCAACAACTCCTGATCCTCTTGGCCCATCTTCTATAGTATGGGTTCTGCTTGATAGTTAATTTCCTTGATCGATCACTCACTCAAAAAAAAAAACAAAAAACAAAACAAACAAAACTACTTATGTTTGTGCGGAAAATGTGGCTTTACACGGGGTTCGATACGGGAGTGGTGCAAACCGCGTGGAGCTTTGTCACGAAACCGCTGGCAAAATGCAACTGAAGGCGGACATTGACGTTGGTTAAGGCGACAACAGCGACAGTGGCAGCGACAGTGACAGCGACAGCGACAGCAACAGCAACAGCGACAACTTTGACTCTTGGCTCTTGGCGAGTGGAAATGAGTGTTTGAGTGGCCCGGGGCTCTGGGATTGCGACTGGGACTGGGACTGGGTCTGGGTCTGGCAGAGATAAAAACTTGAGCGCTTCGGCTATGGTTCTATTTGAAGGCTGATTAGAGCGAGCAAGAGGTAGGTAGAGGGTGGTACTGCTGCATCATCTCTTCTTATCGCCATCTTATTCCTGTTTATTTTGTATTATTATTTTTTTTGAGTTTCTGCTCCTCCTTGTTTTCTCTTTAATCTGTTTGTTCTTACTTGGTGGTGCGAGGGCTTGCACTGTACTTGGCATGCATGATTTATCAAACGCCTGTTGACGCGCCTGCCCTCAGTCGTTGTCGCCATCGTTAGCACCTCATCATCTCTGGGCCCGGACATTATCAATCTTCATCATCAGCCATCAGGTGGCTGGGCAGGACCAGGACCAGGACACTGACAGGGCCAGTGGTGACGTGAAGTGGGCTGCCAGCCCACGGACAACATTCAACCACTCTGTCAATAAATTTTTCAACGTGATGAAAGAGGAAGTTGACTTGAGATTTGTAGAACCACTGCAGATAAGTCTTCTTGGAGGGGGAATAAATAACTATATTGAAAGTAGTCATATTTTTCTTGATTTTAAATCTATAATCATATCAATCAATTTATTATATACTCGTATAGGTAATTTAATGCCTGTACTTCTCTTTTATTTTGATATGTTCAAATAAGAACCAAAAAGGCCCTGAAGGAGAATGAATTCAAGATGATCGAAAAACTCTTTAAAATGCGTACCTTTTTTGGTTTTAAAATGTCTTGAAAATGTGCCACATTTGAGATTTTGACTCAATATTCGACTCAATAATGCCCACAAAAAGGCGTGTTTGTTTCTGTTCGTTCTGGGAACTCTGATGTTTTCTTTGTTAACGTGGATCGAGACCAGACAACAATGTCTGGGCAATGTCTCTCCTCATGTGGCACTCATTCACTCATTGGCGCTGCACTCTCGCACTCATCTTGGGGCTTACACTTTTGGGGCTTCGCCTGTTTGAGTGCAGCTCAAAGCGGGTTTGCCACTGCTTGTTGCTGCTCTGTTTGTTGTTCGAAGAACCCAAGAACCAAACCCTAAATCCATCTTTAACTTTTCGCTAAGCTCTAAGGATGGCATAGGGCAAAGCTGGGGGGTGGATGGGTGGCGGTGGGGCCTCCACTTCATGCCCAGCCGCTCTGCCATCACTCACTCAGTCGAATGCTATAAACTTTTTACACTTAACAATTTATTGTCACTCTGTTGTCGCTGCTGGAACTGGACTTGTTATTGTTGCCGCCGCGCGTTGCAGCTTGTAGAAAGACTAGAATAAAATTTGAAAAAGCGAATGACCAGGAGATACTCTTTGCATACAAATCTCTTCAAGATCTTCATCATTGTAGGCTTCAAAGTGGTGAAAGAACAAAGGAACGGATAAGGGACAGGGCTAAAACAACATACAAGTACATACGAGTATATACATCATTTCATAAATATATACGAATTTTACCACCAATTTTAGAGACCTGTAGTTTTCGAGATTATGACTTTCAAAGTGTGTATAAAATTGTGGAAAGGACAGACTGGTATTATTTTCCCAAGTCTTTCCATCGATTTCTCCAGTCCGTGACATTTCTTCGGTCAAAACTAGTATACCCTTTGTGGTCGTTGTGTGTTTGGGTAGTATGAAAAAAGCCAAGAAGTAGCTAGGGGAAAAAAACGTAAAAAGTTTTTTTTAACACGCTTTTACAATCTCTCTCACACACAGAGCCACAGACACAGAGGCACACAGACGCATACAGGTGAGGCCTTGGCCATTGACACAGGATGTCAGGCACGAGGGCGGGGGGAGGGGGGTTCAGTCAGAGTGAGAATGAGGTTGACTTAACCCCTGGTTGAATCTGTGTTCCCCCGCCTTACCCGTACCCGCTCTCTCTTTGCACTCTTAACCCATGCAAATTATTGACGCGGACAGTGGGCTCAATAAATCTGTGTACGGGTATGCGGATGTGGGGGCTGTGTGAGTGTGAGTGGAGAAACTTTTCCGAGCTGCACGCTAATCAGACAGCTTTCTAGTTCATTGCCTTAACCCCATCGCCCCGCCCCACTCCTTGAATGGCACCGCCGTCTACTCCTTTGGCGTCCGTGCGGCAGCGGCAGCGGCAGCGGCAGCCCCACTCAGTTGGCTGTAATTGCAAAGTAAATCAGCGCTGCCATTTGCCATGCCCGAAAAGTATGCTCCATGGATAAAGTGGCAGTTAACAGGGTGGCAGGGGGCTGGATGTGGATGTGGATGTGGATGGAGGCCCTGAGGATAATGTAGGAGGGCTTGAGCCAAAGTTTGAGCAACTTTTAAAGAGAGGAATGTGTTATGGGTTCGGGTCACATAGTTAGTTAGTCCAACAACTTCAAGCCAAATGACTGCTGAAGTGCCCCCAATCTTGGGTGTGGATGGAGCGGATGAAACGGATGAAGCGGGAATAGCTGATGGAGTTAAGCGTTTGTCAGACATCGAGGTTGAGATTTATGGCAGAGTTAAGTTGAATTAGACATTTTTTTTTTGGGCTGCCTAGACGGGTTCCTTCAGAAATGTTCCTGAGATCTTAGGGTAAGCAGATATCTTCTCAAGTTTATCTTCTAACTGGTGGAAATATCAATTCCCAAAAAAGTTTCATAAGACTGCAGAGATTTATTTTGGTATTTCGATTGGAAAATATATAAGGGTTGGGGTAGCTGGAAAATGTATAGAATTTTATATTCTCCCAAAATTTTAGGATTATATATCAGATATGTGAAGTATCGGGTTTTCTAATAACAAAGGATTAAGTAGGGAATAGTGAATTGCAGTTGGCATTCGAGCTCCAACCATGCCATTTATTCTTTAGTTTTTCAACAATACCTTCCGAATGAGCTGCCCAAACCGTTCTCATCTTGTCAGTTCTCAGCTCCAATTTTTATGCCAGCCATTTCGTTGCCGGCGCTGATGAATTTGTTTATGCAAAGACAAGACCCGGAATAGGGATAGGGTTGGCTGTGAAACCAATGTGGACTTCATGGCAATCGCTTCAATCTTGTCCTAGTCGGTGGCAATGCAATAAAACGAGAAGACACAATATATTTTTCTATTAAAGAACATCAACCAAATGCTCAACAGTGCGATAAGGCAGTGCCAGTCGGGCAGTCAGCCAGCCAGCCAGCCAGCCAGTCAGGAATAGGTCGAGCCTAGGCCGGGCGGAAGTCGCCATTGCTTACAGCACGCGCGCGTCTCATAAAAACGTATCAAAACATCCGCTGGGAGCCATAAAAATTTTGCACTCTGACTCCGATCCACGGCCCCCTATAACGATGCAGTCTCGCTGCCATGATAACTTTTCTCCCAATATGTAGGCTCCGGCGAGAGTGTAATCTAATAAAATGTTCTGTTTATGTGGGAACAGGCCCGACTGACACTTCCACAAGTGAATCTTCCGGAATCGTTGCCTCCTCCGGAATAGTTCCCGCCGAGTGGCCTCCCACCTTCTGGTGTCCCTGGACTTTTTGCTCATGTGTGCAACAGTTGCGCTGCTTTATGGCCGGACGGAGTTCGGTGCGGCAACAAAATCTGTGAGCACATGAAACGGAGGATATTTCAATGTCCACGCCTAAAGCAGTAGTATTTGCCGCCACTGCTTCAGCCAGGAGAAGAGACCTCCCTTGAACGCTTGATAAGTATTTACCTGATTTGGCTTGCTGCTGCCATTTCAAGGATACCATGTACAAGACACCTGTAATAAGGTATCAAGAAGTATGTATATATGTTCAGATGGGCACAGGCAGATTTTCAGGCATTCCTCCTCAAAGTCATCCATCAAAAATGTTCAATGGTCCATCAGACTTACTAAAATTCGCGCTATTGAGAAACTAGCCGCTCATCTGAATATTTGTATCGTTTTAATGGGATTCAACTCCCAATGTCCCTATTCGAATGCTCACCATTGTACTTGACCTATTTGCATGCTCATTATTGTGTTGTTATTGCCTATGTACAAAACTATTTGTAACGGCAGGAGTTTGGGGACAATTTGACTTTGAATTGGCGCTCACATGGGCGCCACCTTCGCAATGGATCAGAAGACTGATCCATCGGGACCCACACTCTGTGGAGTAACTAGTGCAACATTCGTGTAACATCTTTCATTTCAGAGTCTTTTACCGAGCGCCAGCGCGTAACATCCAAACGAAAACAAGAATCAAAGATACTACCGACTTCATCTATTCAACGTACTTTCGACTGAGTCATACGTCTATGGTTTGCTTGAGTTTTGAAAACATTATCAGTATAAAGGGATTCGTAGACATGCATTTGGAGGAATGGGAAGGCTTCGGCCTTGGACGAAGCACCCTCATTGGATAAATTGAGGGCAGGATTGAATAAGTAAACTTGATGTTCTCCTCATGGCTCTCAGAAGGATATCCACGAACTTTAATTGAAACATTTTAGGGGAATAAAAGTACACGATGAAAAAGGAAAATCTTTTGGCGATGCTTAAGTTTTTTGGGCTTGCAAATTTACGAGCTGCACCTTTCATTCCACATTTGTATTCCATATTTTAATTAGTTCTGTCAGACTGTATGGGGATTGTATGCGGGTGACATCTGCTCTGTGAACATCATAAGCAGCTTCTGACATTTGTTGCCTGTTGCAACATAATTGAATTAAAAATGCATACAATTTATCAAGCGGACATGCCACATGCCAGAGAGTCGAGAAGCTAAAGTCAATGCCAAAGCTCTCTCTTTCTCGCTGTTGAAGCATAGCTCTGTCTCTGTCTCTGTCTCCGTACTTGACATAAACACAAAATAAAATAATTAAATTGCATTAAAGGAATATAAAAAGAGGGGGATAATAAATACATAATAGGGGGTGTGAGTAAATATACATATGAAAGGAGTGTAACGACAATGAAAATGCGTAGCTAATTAGAAAACTGACGGCACAAAGCGGAGGCATCAGAGGATGGAAAAGGGACTGGGACTGGGACTTGGACGGGGACAGGGACAGGGACAGGGACAGGGACAAATAAAGTATACGCATCGTCAGACAAGGCAATGAATTATGCAAAAATACATAGGGCCGCAGTCGCAGCCTCAAAGGGGAGGGAAAAGCCTTTTGTTATTTAATTTTCACTCCCATTTTCCGCTTTCATTCTTTATTCTGCATTCGCTTTCTTTTTTTTTACATAACATTTGACATTTTGTCACATTTAAAAAATATTACAAAGGATGCCGGTGAGGATAGGGGAGGGGATGGCGGGTAGGAACATTATATAAGCCACGTACTAATATGCCATCTAATTTGTTATTCATGTGATTTAAGCGCGTCACAGAAGATTAATGACAAAAAGCGTCGCCTGCCGCCCACTGAAAAGTGGCAAAAAGCCAGAGCAAAGCTCGTAATAACGAAGAGGGTAGTGTGATTGCGGTGTCTAAGGGATAATTTAATAATGCCAAGATTGGTTAACCTCTGTCGCACCCAACGCGACGGAGACCGCAATGGGGGGAGGGCTTTAAAGTGAAACGAAATTCAATTAGGACATGTTATAATTACTCCATAGGGTCGGTCGTTGGCAGTGCAAAACTTGAGGCGGAAAACGGCTGCATGGGCAGATTTTCGCATCCTATATAAATCTCTAGTTTCAGGAACACAACCAACGGATAATGGATATACCAATGCTGAAAATCATGTAGAAGTAAATGGAAGGTATATTTTTCTATGTTTTAATAGCGAGTAAACATTTCTTGATATACTTTACAGCTGTTTTACGGATTCTAGGCCATTACAAGTCCACTTACCATCATTTACCATCACTTGGGATGCTCTCAAATAAAGTCAATATTATTATCATACGAAAAGCCATACAATCCCATTGCTAAATTTTATTGACCGCATGCCAAAAGTTTTCATAGATTGGAATTATTTTGGCTTCGGAGCCAAGACGAGCCGAGCTTCAAGTTTTGCGTGTATAGTCAACCAAAACTTATTATTAATAGCCTTTAGAATGCAACGGCAATTGCCTGCTAGGAACTCTGCTTTCTCTCTAGCTGAGGCTGAGGCTGAGGCTGAAGCTAAAACTGAAGCCAAAGCTGAGGTTGAGTTTAGCTTTTGTTATTTGTTTAATTAGATTTCTCCAGCGAAAGCCACAAAAACCGCACATTTTCTCAAGACTTGACTTGCTGGAGTTTTGCCGACGGACGCGGACGAGCAGGGCAGCTGGAAAAGGACCGAAAGGGTTCTACACTGACTCCAAAAGAATGTTCTCTTCGTTGCTTAGCTTCCAATGCAGGAGGTTGCAATTTTTCGAAGTGTTACCCTTAAATAGGAGGCGAGAGGCGACTGAAGCCGCAGAGTATCCCTTGGCCAGCCTCACCCTCTCCCTCACGCTCACATTCCCAACGCGTTGGGGCTTCTGTTATTGGAACAAAGCTATTTTTCAAACGGTAAAACTGTACTCATACCTTACCCCGTTTCCGCTGGCTGTCTCGTAAATATTTTACAGAGAAGTTTCGCATTTTGTGCACTTTAATTTGCGGTGGGCAAGTCATCTCCAACCCCAGGCCGGTTCGGCCCCGAACTGACCGCATCAAAGAGCCAACGTGAGGGCTACAAGAAGAGAGAGAAAGCCAAGCCATTCGCAAACACATGGGCAAAAGCTAATAGCTGCGGCACGCAAGCTCCAACTTCCGCTTCCTCTTTGGATTCACTCTGTTCAGCTCATAGATTTGTTTCTATTTAGGGTCGACTTTTTGGCCAAAGCTCTTTCACTCTCTTTTGTTTGCTTTTCCTGGATATTTGTGCGTATTCCTTCCATTTTGTTCCCTTCGAATGGAAGACGATTAACCTTTAGTTCAAAGTGCGATTATTAAATAGGCTTGATCGGCTGAGCCCACATGTCATATGTACATAGAATGCATTTAGAATGTAATTTGGATTTTTTTAGTATCAAAGTTTTCAATAACCGATTCATTTTCGTTGATTTTTGTTTTTTAAGGAAATGCAAATAACATAATTACGTCCTATGGTAGGACACGCATCTCTATCAATTTTTCTAGCATTTTTAATGGGAGAATGGAAACCTGTTTCTTGGTTTTTCTTGATATTTCTCCGCTTTTAATTTTTACGCACATGGAAATTCATTTACTATTATGCCTCCGAGGGCGTGACACGTGCCCTAGAGGCAAGATGATGCATTCCCCACCATATTTCCTATATTAGAACGGCCCCACAGCAGAAGAGATTCCGCTGACCAAACGCCCATTAACATTAGAGGGATTGCAAAATATCTACACTAAGAAACGTGAGATCATGCTCTTGAAATTAAGATAAAACAGTATGCAAAGAGTACAGCATAGTCGTTACGTTTTCTTTTCCTCCATTTTCCGATATTGTTCCCCACATATGAGAAGCAAAGCAAGCACTAGGCTCACAAAAGGACGATGGTGAATAAGGCTCCCCTCCGCCAGAGGGCGCACACATTGCACGACGAAGAGCGTGTGAAAGAGAGAGACAGAAAATGAGCAATTGGACGGCTAAAATAATGATCCGATCTAAACCAAATCTTTTAGATATGATCATTTTCTATGATTCTGTGTTTTGATTTCGATCTTTGTGGGGGCGAAAGAGGGGAAATCTTGATTCAGTGCGATATCACAGAAGTCGTCATACGACAGGATAATCCTGTATGTACGATCTTAAGCGTTGTCCTTACCAATCTCACATTCTGTCTTCAGTTTCCTTCTGCTTTTGTCTCGTTCTTTTCTTTTCGCATCCTTTTCGTTCCTTTTCCTTTTTTGCACTGCTTGTTTAAATATAATTTGCTTTGCTCGTCATTTCCTGTGCCCTTCGCCGTTCCGACCAAAAGTCGAGAGTGGCAGATCCGTTAAAAGTTGTGCGACGAGCCTCGTTAAGTTTCAGTGCCCGGCCGTTAGGTGTAGCTTTATGGACACATTGCCAACAACAGCATTCCATATGGGCCCGTACATACTTTTAGTTTCCATTCCAGCTCCAGTTCCTTCGTGAATTGACTGCTCCAGGCCTCATCGAATGCGAAGGGAGTGCGAGTGAGTGAGACACACACGAGCTGTAAAAACGAAAATGGCGCTACAAAAATGAGGAATGAAGAATGACAACATCAAATTAGCTTCATAAAAATGTCGACTCGAAGCGCCACAATCCTCCAGCTGGTACCCCCTGCGCCCTGTTCCCGGGCTCTTATGGCCGGGGGTGTGAAACAATACAGTTTATAAAAATGAGAGTGCAAAAATATTTTTATGATAAATGACTGTAAACGAGCACGTGAAGCAACAGCAGTCCCATCAACTTCAGCAGAGAGCCAGGCCCACCGAATGGCGAACTGTGGCTCGGGAACTGGAGATGTTACTGGTACAAGGACTGGGACTGAGACTGCGACTTTAACTGGGACAGGGACAGAGCCAACCATAGACGCAAACGTGCTGCTGTCAACCGCACACGCACATGACAACACGCACCCACACATAGACATCTATATGACAGCAAAATTTTGGCGTCGACGTTGACATTGACGCCATTTCCGGCCGACGCGACAAGAGAGCTATAAAGTACATATGTATATAGTATGTATATACATATGTGTATACCCAGGCAGCAACAGTTGTCTGCCCCTCTGCACCACTCCACCTGGGGCGACATGTGTCAAAAACACCCCCAGATGAAACCTAGTAGAGAATGTTTTTTATTTTGTATTTTCAGAGGGGTTTGTATGGATCCACTTTCGGGATCTAAAAAGTTTTGGAGGCAAAGCAGTAACGCAAAGAATGTTGGAAAAGTATTTCTGAGAAAGTGAAACAATTGGACATTCATAAAAACTATAGACGTATCTGTATAGATCGCTTGTACTATACTAAAGTAGAAAGTATGTAAGTCCTATTTGGGTGTAGAATATCATCTAAACAAGAAGACCAGACCACAAGGTACACGGAAACGCGGAGATATATCCAAGCAAGGAGGGCCTCCACCTACCTAAATCTCCACTTCCACTTCCACTTCCCCTTCCCCAAACAATTCTCTATTATATTTCTGTACTTCTTCTTTGAGAGAAAATGTGAAAAGGAAAAACCAGCCAGGAACAAGATTAAAGGAAAAGGCGGGAATGGCGCGGGTATATAGGGGAATATAAAACGACTTCCTCTTAGACGACGCTTTTAGCTAAATTGCGACAAAAATGAGCAGCGTTGCCGTCGCCCCATGGAGGGGCAGCACGGGAGACGGAGAGGGAGAGACAACGACTAAAATAATAAAAGAACAATGTCAAAAAGAACTTGGGCACATAAATAAGCTCTTGGCGTGTGTGTGCGAGTGGGGGTGCTGCTTTTGTGTGTGTGATTAGGATAAATGTGCACGCTTCCAAATTGATGTGGCTGCCTCTGTCCTCTCTCTGTGTGTAGGGGTGGAGCAGAGGCAGGAGCAGGGCCCGGAAGCGGATATGCGCTGCAATTGTCATCCAACATTTGACTTTTGGATGGGCCAAGTGCGTGTCTAGGTGGGCGCCATCATAATCATCCTCAGCTGTCCTGTGCCCCGCCTCCATTCATCTCGATTTATTTGCGCATTTGTTTGCTTTTGCCGGCACTCATTCATATCGTATGTCCTCCCACCCACACTCGCACTCCAAGACATCTGCTCCAGCATATGCTCCATTTTCCTTATTAATACATTTCTCTCACTCTCCAGACGTCCAGACGTTGGTGTAAGAAATCATTTATGAATCATTCATTTACTTTGCTTCAATTATTTTGCTTTACGACTACATGCATTCATACATATGTCCTTGTAAGTGAATAGGAAAATAGTTTCTTGTTCCGTGGCAGATTCACTTCACTATTGGGTCCATAAATGATTTTGAGGATTCTAAATTAAACCAGAATGAAGCAATTATGTGGAAAATAAATGATGGTGAAAGACAAGTTTTTAAAACTGAGGGATATATAACCTACATTCTATATATACAAAATATGCATCTAGCTAAGCCAACAATTAGTTACACTGCTTTAAGAGTATGGCGATTATGAGGTGGCGAATAAATGTTCCAGATTCTAGTGATTAGATGATTGCATAAGTGACTCACTGATTCATTCGACATTCGGAATGCATTTGATTAGTTCAATGAAAATAAGTGGATTGACTGGAGTGGATGTCATTTTTGAGTGTTCACACGAATGTTTTTCGGTATTTATTGTCAGGACAAAAACATCCACTCTTGGTGACTTATTGCCGCACGAGTATTAGTATTATTAAAACATCCTTTTTTTCTTTTATGAGTATTGAAATATGAACTTATTTCAAAAAGTCGCCAATAATTAAAACTGATGGACTAGGACGTGGTCTATTTGATTGGCTTTCGCATCGATTGTTAGAGAATACATGGTCGTAATATATGTTCTTCTTGTTAATTAACCTTAATTTCGCGTTTTCTATTCCATTTAAGAGTCAGTCATTAATTTTTTCTGTGACTCTTTTGCCTTTAATCCATAGCGATTTCTGTGTGGTTCATTCATGAACTGCTTTATTCATAATACTCATTTCCCTTGCCTTGAATCTATTCATTTGTAGGGAAGTGTATGCCCTGGGGGCACGTTACCGACGGTTTCCGGTGACCCCATCTTTTGCTTCCGGTTCCGCCCATTTATACCAACCTCTCGCTCTCTCTCTCTTGCTGCCATTTCTTCAGCTGTCATTCACCGTATTTCCGCCTGTTCACAGTTAATTGCGGCTCAGCAGTTAATCGTCATTAAGGGGAGCCCACATGTGGGCCAGAGTATGCCACCCACAATTTCACCAGACGCACCACACACCGCACTCTTCCACTCCTCCACTCTTCGCTGCTCTTCCCCTTCACCCCTACGCATATCACTTACAGACTCGTGGGCACTGGGACACTGGGGGTGGCACTGCCTTAGTATGCCGTTTGTCTGTTTGCGGCTTTGATTGTCATTTGATTGTGTTGTGATTATGATGTGTGCGTGTGTGTGTCTGTGTGTGTCAGTCGATCTATCTATCCAACTTTCTCTCCCTCTCTATTCCTCTCTAGATGGGTGTTTTTTGCCATGTTTCCACGCCCCGTAAACCCCACTAATGTAGTAATCTGGGTAAATGTGGCTTGACGAATTCTCTCTCTCTGTCTCTCGATGATGTGTTTGCCCATTTTTGACAGACATTTTTATCTTCGCCACCCACTTTCCCCACACTCGCTCAGCAATTACGATAAATTTACCCTGCTACAAATTTATGCTCTCTCTCACACCTGCTGCCTGATGCCAAACCATAAAACTGAGAGCCAAAGCGTTTGCCCTGAAGAACCAAAAAGAGTGTAAATAAAGTACAAAATGTTTGTTTGTTTTCAAGGGAATATCAAGGGGAAGCAGGTGCGTTCAATGCGCTCGACAACTCAAACACCTGCCTCCCACTATACACTCTGCCCTACAAAAGGTAAAGTGTGAACGAGCACTTAGACCTAATTGGGTTTGCCACCCATACCCATTGGTATGCCTTTTGTCCAGATCTCTCATAAACAATCGAAACGCAACCCTGCAGGGAAACCGACAAGCTTTCAAACAGAATTACACACACTAATTGCTAAATGTCGGAAACTGGTTCCTTTCTGTCTTAAATTACTCTATACTAAGCCTCGCAAAAAACTGTGTATTTTGTTACTGGATTCTTTGGAGCGACTCAGCAAGCAGCCCAAGGCAACTTCGGCACTGGCAGATGATAGCTTCGGCTGGGAGTTCCCAAGTTCGGCTCACTCCGGGTCGCAATGATTCCACAAACCTAGCACTTGGAGTTTTGTTTTGATCCGAACGGAATTGGTTGAGGGTCCGAAGTGTTTTTTGATCCGCGAATATATTAGATATAATAAGAGATGAAGGCAAAGAATTTTGTTTTTCATTTTCCCAAAATAGTGAGTAAAAATATAAGCTAGCGGAATAGTAGAGAAGGTGTTTCACTACCTGATCCTTTGCCCTCTGTCGCTGCCTCAGCTGTTACGTCTGTGCCACATTGTGTGACAATTTATTGCGTTTCTTAGTAATTATGTTATTTTCGTTACCCCCTTCCTCTGGTGCCAATACTGGCACTTTTGTACTTTGTACGTAAAAGGAAAATTTGGTTTATTTTTTAATTAAATTTTGTTTGTTTATTTTATGATTGTACAATGTACAAGCACAAAATACGATGAAACTGTATACACATCCACTGATTGAACTTAACTTACCGAAAATGAGCAGTGAATCGGAGAAAGTTTGCACATATGTTATGGCTGTTCCTTTGAAGGAAAATCAAGTTGTAAATATGGAAAATATTCGTACAAGTATGCAAAATAAAGACCAAAAACCATAGCGCAATGAATTTTGAATTGGATGTAAGGAAGGTACATATTTTAAAATAAGGTGAGCATTCTTGGTTTTCCCTTTGATTATAAAAATACAAAATGAGCCCTGGACACGCTTTGGGAATGTGAAAGTGAGGGAAAAATTTACTAAAGTCTTTGATGGAGAAAGGAGGCAGTGGAACTGCAATAAGCTGCATGCTTCATTTCAAACTTTTTGATATCCTTACAGAGGCCACTCCGAATTTAATGCAGAGGAGGAAGCATTCACACCGACCGGTCGAAATATTTTATTGCTTGCGAGGATATTGAAACCAAACCCAACAAGCTTTTTCTAAATATTTTGTATAGTAGCCACTAGCTTAGCCAAAAAGCAACAAAATTACCTTATGCCTTGGCTGCCATAGGAACGATCGATCTTTCAGGGTATCTAAGCTAGTCTGTATTCCATATTTTCATGTCTGTTTGCATCTGCAACTGCTTCTTTCACTCCCACTCCTCCTGCCCGCTGTCTGTGGCACTCTGCCACCCACACCCACACCCGCACTTCCTCCGCCCTCTGACTACCACTGTGCTGTGGAGAGCTGTCCCTCTCTG
Organism: Drosophila miranda; assembly: GCF_003369915.1. Classification (NCBI taxonomy): domain Eukaryota; kingdom Metazoa; phylum Arthropoda; class Insecta; order Diptera; family Drosophilidae; genus Drosophila; species Drosophila miranda. The sequence continues at coordinate 8,261,058 of NC_046673.1, forward strand.
ACAGCCTCGTGTGCATATTTGAATACCAACATGGCTCATATTCAACTAATTAGGCGAGTTTTGCAAATACATTTTCATTATTGTAATTTCTACTGGAACGGCACGGAGGGCTGCCAAAGAAATGAGTGCAAAAAACTAGGCAACATGCTGGCAAAAGTTTCCCATATGTTTGGACAGGGACAAGGATGGGGCTGGGACTTGGGAGGTGGGAGGTGGGAAGTGGTGGGAGTGGAGCGGTAACAGACACCGACACATGTAGGCCGAGGCATTTGCATATGCATGTTGCACATCCATACGGAGCAGCAGCAGCAAAAATTCCTGTAGGTAAAATTTAAAAAGCAGCCGCACGAGAAAAAAATAAAGGAGATATATATTATTCATGACCGAAACCTTACACACCCTCGCAGATGCGCTATGAAAAGAATCACAGCTACGTAGATCGGATATCTGTAAGAACACAAGAGTTTTTCCCGCAATTATTTTAAAGATATTGTTATCTGATTCAGATTCAGATTCGGCTGTTGCTGTTGATCAAGAATCAGTAAACTTTTGGCATTGGAGATGGTTCTTTATATAAAGTATGTACTGAAAATCATACTACCTTTTCCAAGGGTACAAAAAATGCCAAATCAAAATAGCAAAGAGCTCACGTCACAGAGATAGACAAAGACACGGACAGAGGAGGCACTGGAAGGCGGTGGGTTCTGGTGGGGTTTTGCGGCTGTGGCTTGTGGGGTAGACAGCGGTGCGGCGGTGGTAGCGGCTTCACACTGAAATTGGCAAAGGCTATCTGAAAATGAGAAAGATATACCAAAGGATATAATGCATTGAATATGGCCTTGTCATATAAGAATCTAACCATATAAATCGCACTCTTGCTCCGATCTGAACTTGTCCTCATTGCTCCACACTTTATTCTTCGGCAACCGGCGACAGACAGGCGTACATACAAGTGAATAGGGAAAAAGAGAAGCTCCGAGTATGCAAATACAAAATAACATAGTACATGCCGTGTGTGGACGCAAATGTGTGAGCACTCGCGGGCCCCCTGCCTGAATGGCTCTGGAGCCAAAGCGGACTTTGCAACCGATGCTCGGGCACGAGAATGCAAAAACAAAACACATGCAGTGTGCGTGAACAAGATTGATCGCTGCTCGCTGATAACGTTTATTTTTTTTTCAAAAAGCTTGCCCAATGATGGTCTAGACCTCAGTTTCTCCAAGAAAACTCTACGGTGATAGCGCCTCATGGCATATTATTTCAAAGAGTGTACATTCCATAATATTGACTGGTTTTGAAATAGGGTTTGGTTCATCTTTTATGATTACACATGAAAAATTTAAGAGGAGCCAATCCGCTTATGACCACAATGCTAGATATCCAAAGATTATTTGCGCTGCTTCAGAGTTTTTTGGTATGAAACGTCCCAATCGGCCCCAGAGATCTGTGCGGCACTTGAAGACACCTCACCGTCCGATCTGATTTCTAATCCAGCGCAGCAGAGTCCTCCTGCTCTCGGCTATCCCTTTCCAGCTATCTGGCTGTCTTTTTTGTTTCGTTTCGTTGCTTCCCTTCTGTTTTTTGCCTTTGTGCGACCGCCTAAGCTCAAAACCATTAACACTTGTTTCTGTCATTGTACATGAAAAGCGGAAGCGCTTTTGTTTCTGTGCAACAAACAAGTTTCCTTTCGACTGCCAACTGGAAAGTGCCCCTAGCCTATTCCAAGTCCTTCCACAGCCCCAGTCCCGCATGCGGGAGGAGTTTTGCTTTTCTTTTTTTGACATGGGTATCCGTATCCTAGATTCATTCGCAGCCATGGCTCTGCGGCCAGCTCTGTTGCTCTGTGCTGTGTGCTGCAAGGGCATTATATTTTTGTAGATGTATGGAGCCATCCTATAAAATGGGTGCTATAAAATTACGAGCAAAATGATGATCTTAGATGCACAAGGCTATATTGTACTATGAGGGCTTCCTATTGTCGGTATTGGACAAGATCATGATAAATTATTTTTCATTTAGATGTGGCGGTAGGAAGTACAAGGATTAAGGGGATTAAGACAAGACTGTTAAATACTTATGTGTACATTATAACTCGTCACGACGCGACTGACCTGGGAGGGTAGAATGGCTATAGTTCTGGGCTTGGCATGTCAGCCAACTGGATGAGGGTTCCTCATCCTTGTCCACGTCCTCGTCCTCGTCCTGGGCAAGCAACTTTTTCCCTGCCCGTCAACGTCAAGGCGTGGCTTTAAAGCTCGAGCTTCCTGCCTGGCTGGTATGGTATGGTCTGCTCTGGCCTGGTCTGGCCTGTTGGTGACTGTACTTTGCCTTCAGCAGAAGGTGTTCGAGGAAAAGTTCCTTAGTTGTTCATGTTTAGCTTTTGCCAGCTGATGCTCATGTGATGGATGAGTCTCATGGCACTTAGGATTTTGTTTCATATGCTGCCTAGAAGTCAGGCTCAAGCTGTTAAGATCTTTGAGTAGTTATGACCTTTTGCTGACAGTTTTAAAGAAAACCGTATGCATATTTTATTCATGGAATTTCCATTTTACTATGCTTTAATGAATACACATATATATATTTTATGAAAAAGTGCCCAAGTCTTGTATATGTTCCAATGGATCCCCCATTATCTTTTGGAGACCCGCCACCAAAGATAAAACAAGTTGGTCTACGAAATGGATTTCTATATTTATCACAAAGTCTACTGACCTTCCTTCTCCTTCCATTTATCTATCTCTCTCCCCCTTTTGAGTATGGACGAAAAGTCCATTATCGAAATCGAAGGGAATTTGTGTTGGTCAGTTCATCGAAGATGTGGCCATGATGCCGTCGCATAAGGATGCGGTTGAGATGCTGGGTGGGACACTGGGAGCATAGGGGGTGGATGCCGATACCGATGCCTATGATGATGATGACTGAGCTTGCATAAACGAGTTGGCCCTTAAGTGGAACAGGAGCAGGAGCTACGATGGTAGAGTGATAATAAAAAGAGCAGGAGAAGGAGGATTTTGTGCGTGAGCAGCATTTTCTATGTGCCACATCGTACATCACATCGACCCAGCAGTCCCAAGTTATTTATGCAGACTCACATACAAAGCATGCAAAGATTTTGCATTGCTCCACCAGCTCCTCCTGCCCCCGTGCCGGGGAGCGGATGTTCGAGCATTGGGCTCTGTGCCAGGATTGAAAGTAGCATCTGCCGGCGATGTCCGCATACAATTAGCTGCAACTGTAATTAAAACAATTGTATAATAAATCTCTTGCCAAATGGCTGACGGCGCAACCTCCGCAGGGAAGATCTCCCAGCAGGTATCCCAAAAAGGAAGAGCCAGGGCGCGGCCATGTGCCAAGGAAAAATGGCGAAAATTAATATAAATTTAATAGTTGGCCTGGCATTTATGGTGGGTATAAAAGGAACGTCGTTAAATGCATTCAAATGGATAATATAGAACTCAGTGGAGGACCCAGTTGATACCCTGGAGTGTGAGCTCGAAGTCGAAATAAATTGAACTCTTGTTTTTTGGTCTTAAATTTTCGGGATAATCCTTTGGGTTTGGCGAAACAAAGCACAAATGGGAGGGCATTAAATGGATTTTTTGTGAGCATATCATATTTTGGAAGATATAATCTTTATTTTGCAGAATTACATAATCAACAAAAAATCACAAATAGATGGCCTCATCCACCCTTTTGGTATCCCTCACAAATTCTCCCTATTTCGTATTTTTAAATGAACGTTAAATCTTCCACACTTGGCCGCCAGTCAAAAGACAATTGAAATGCCACAATAGTCTTATCCCAGTCTAGTTTTCCTACATTTTGTTTTCTGGCTTTGATCCAGATACCGAACGCCAGACACCCTCTAGTCTCCTGTCGTTTCGGCATATATTGGAGACCTGGATTACAATAAAAATACCTTTCGAGAAGCCAAATCGAACGAGAAAAATAAAGTCAGTGCAGGATGAACAGAAAAGCCAAACCGAGTCTGAGAATTGAGAAGAGTCGTCGTCCCATCTCGGAGATCGCACAAGAGCTGAGACGTCTGAAGGCGTCGCCCTTGCGCATTGATGATGAGAAGGAGTTGCTAAAGCCATCAGTGAGCGACAGGCCAGTGAAGAGACTGGATCAGCTGGAGCCGCTGAGACTGACCCGGCACCGCATCACCCAGCTGCTGGTGCGTCCGGCCTTTGAGCAGGCGGTGACCAGCTGCTTTGTGCGCGTCAACATCAACGGGCAGGGCGAGCAGTCAGAGTACCGCATAGCTGAGATCGTAGGCATCGAGGAGCTGGGGCTTGGCTACTTTGTTGATGGGATACCCACCAATATCACGCTGCGACTGCGGTACCATTGTGAGGTTATGCCCCACGAGCTGAACGACATTTCCAACATGGCCTTCACCCTCCCGGAGTTCCAGCTGTGGTACGACTATTGCGTCAACCAGGGCATCAGTCCACCCACCAACAGCCTCATTGCACGTAAGAAAATCGAGTTATATAATGCCCTCCAAAGCGAAGCCAAGTCCTTGGCCCTCATCAAGCAAACCTGCTCTCTGAACATGCGACCCGCTCACCGAGGTGGCATCCTCGAGCGTCACGGCGCCACCTATCCCTGGCACTTGCAACATCCAACAGAGGCTACACCTTCCACTCTCAAACCGCCGTCGAATCAGAATGAGGAACTAAAAGTGGAGTTGGAGTTGGATGAGTCTGGTTAGCCTGGCTTGGAAAGACCTTAAGAGACTCTGATGCAAGCTCGACTCTACAGTCGACATATCCCAACCGCACTTACTGTTCAAATTTGGCTTATCTTTATTAGTTTATAATTGAATAAATATTTCGGCGTCGTTTCCAAAAAAATCATTTCAGAGCCCATTGAGAACTTACCCCATCCCATCCCAACTAAGTCTTCAAGAAGTTGTTCAATAAATTTGTCTGATGCACACAGAACGTTGTAACAGCTTTTTATCTTGGCCATTCTAGGCGGCATCCTAGCCATGTCGAAGCGCAAATGTCGGTCCCAAGAAAGCAAAAACAAATACGTTGCTTAGACATGACACAGCAAAACAGCAAATCACCTTTTTTTTTAATACGTTTTCGGGTATAAACTGTGCAAGTAGAGTGATTTTTATTAGATGAGCCCATAAAATAAAATACAAAATATTTCAGCTATTTACACGATTAACTAAATCGTCATCTAATTGTTTTTTAGTCAATTCTTTGCAGCTAGTAGATGGTAAGTATCGGATAATAATCGCATAATCGCACATCCCTTCGAGACACAAAGAAAATATCCACCCGCGTCAAATCGACGAGACTATGAGTGAGTAGGATAACAACCAACTCGCTAAGACTAACTATTGAATAAGATATCGTTAATAAAAAACTATTAGGTAAATTATTAAACTGTAGTAAATACAATTTTAATTGATTATAGAACTCTGACATTTGACAAAGACGTCGTTATCAATTCTATATACATAGATCATCAGAATGATGTTGTGATAAGCTTGTTGGTAACTGTTCTATCTATCTTCTTGCAATGACTACACCATCAAGTGGCCCAAACGACACCAAACCAATGCCTGTTAAGCGCGGATCCCAGGCAGAAACTTGGGCGATGAATAGCCAGTTCGTGTCAAGTCTTTAAGAGAAGACCATAAAAGGAACACTGCTGTATAGAGATAGTTTTACCCAATCCATCATACTACATATAAATAAATAAACATTGGAACACTTAAATTCCTACACTTCTGATGTACCATCAGCGATATTTGACAACACAGTAGTAAACAAAACACCTTGTGTGCAGTATAGAAGATTTTTTTTTGGGAAACCTTATAAGTACAGAGTATGCTTCACAGAATTAAATGCTTTTCTAAGATCTGTAAAAATTACAGAAGTGGAATCTTTTTTGTGAAGCGGAATCATGTTGGATTCGATACAAATACCTGGGAGACAAGGCCGTTGCAAAGCTAGGTTGAAAAATAGGTCAAGGATTGGCAAAAGGATATGTCAATCGAAGACAAACCTTCTAGAACAACGCTCCTCAAGAAACGGTAGAAACATGCTGTAAGCATGAGGTAGATGGTAGGGATATGGAGTCGATGCGTTGCATATGTATACATATATGTACATATAAAACGAGTACGATGATTGGAAGAAGGTGGCGAATAATTTTGAAATGCCAGCAGCAGGAAATTCTGTTTTATTCTGATAATGAAGGGATGGAGGAAATGCATTGGACATACGCTTAGAGTTAACGAACGAAAAAAAATTGTTTGGATCTCTACGGATTGATTGATTGGTTGATTATAACACAGACTATTTACGGTGCGAAGACTGACATGGAGCTAGTTTTCTGTTACCTTTAATAGAGCCTGGTTTTCTTGTTCTTTAAGGAGGCTAGTTTTGCGTCTAGTTCTTAAAAGACCACTGCTGGCGGTGCAAGCGCACTGAGACGACAAGGAAATGAGCTGTGGGTAGAAGTGGACGCAAAGCACAGGAAGTGGCAACGAAATATCGTCAATAAGGTCAAAGAAAATACAGAAATTCAATGAAATGCAATTAACCAGCTCAGCGAGCGAGACACTCACCAAAGGGGGTGTCGTTTGGGAGGGGGAAGAAGTAGATACGAGAGGTCAGGAGAATGAGGAGTGGGAGGAAAGTAAGCTTGGGTCAGGACTCGCGGAAATGAGGTTCTTTTAGCGGAGGACCCTTGGCCCCTGAGCCAAGAATAAGGAACCATGCTTCTGTTGGGCAATTAGGGAATGCAAAAATTAGGGGGTGTTGGAAGAGGGTGGAAAGTAGGTGAAAAGTAGGTGAATAGTGGGTGGAGTTCTCTCCCACATCCTGCCTTTCCCACAAAACACTAACCACCACACCACATCCCACCGCCCAGACCCAACGCGCACCCAATTGGATGGGATTGCCGTTGGCGCATCTTTGCGCTGCTTCCTCGATTCCTTGGCCATGCAAATGAGTTGGATTTATGCGTCCCGGTTACCACCAGCACCGCCCCGCTAACCTCCCTGCTTTTCCTGCTGCTCCCGCTGCTCCTTCAGGTGCTCCTTCCGGGCATATTCGATGCACATCGATTGATTTCGCATCAACGCAAAATGCGAAACGGATTATTAAACTTGCCACTGGCCAGGTGTGTGCACAGCGGCAGAAGCAGAAGCTAAAGGGAAGGGCAGTGGCAGTGGCAGTGGCGGCGGCAGTGGCGGCGGCAGTGGCACCGGCACCGGCACCGGGTGAAACTGGAAGACAATTTTGCAGCTGCTGCAATTTTCGATAAATTCTTGGCTTAAAAGATGCGCAGCGGTTGGCTGGCGAGGGGCAGGAAATGGATTGGGGACGGGTCGGTACGGGATGGGATGCAGCAGATATTTCATTCATTTCCATAATTTTAATAAAATTGAAGAAAAATATTCAAGGCACTGCCACAGAAGCAGTAGCAGTAGCAGCAGCCGCACGACGAAGGCGAAGACTACGATGACGATGACGGCGAAATGAAAAGCGGAAAATGTGAAAACGCAAAATATGCGGCAATGTAATGCCGTTGCCGTCACTTTAACAGTAGAACAGAACCACACAAATTTTGGTAGAAATGTGCTCGATCACCTTCGTTCAGATCAGCTCACTTGTGATCGTCAAAAAGGCTCTCTTAACACCTTCTTCTGACTCGACTAAAGCTGTTCTTTCAATGATTAGTATCTTTTTTTTAGGATTAAGACAATGCTAATGAAAAGTTATCAAGAAAATGGTGTCATTTCTCGGAGACCTTTCAATTCTGTGCTGACCTAAGATGATGAAAAGCACCTTCGAATCTACCGCAAAATAACACTATTTTTATTTGAAGATATTTTACAAACTTTTTAGCCACTGTGCTTCGAACTGCTGCTGGCATTTTCATCGTCTTCATTCCAATTCTGTTTTTCTTTACTTTATTTTCTTTCGGTACCTGGCCCCGTTCGGTTTTGTTTTCATTTTGGATGCTATACATGTGCCGCTATTTACCCCTTCTCCATCATCTATGGTATCTCCAAGCTATATGTAGGGGCATGTGGAGGGGGCCGGGTGGTGTCTGTCAGGGCTAGAGCGAGACAGCTATGTGATGGAGGCCATGTCAAACAAATGACATAATTCAGTTGCTGGCAAAGTTTTTGACTGATGCCATAACATACGACCCTGCACCGACCCCTTCCCCTACCACCTACCACCTACCACCTACCACCTATCCCGTGTCACCTACCCATTCCAGCACAGAGCTTCTTTGGCTTCTTGGCCAAAGTTCATCGTTGAGTCCTGATTCTCGTTGATTGCCGACCATCTTGCCAGAACCATCTTAGTCCAGGTACCATCCAGCTCTGCTCGAGAGCTCGAGACTTCCTTTCAATTTCATCTGGCCAATGGCAGTTTTGGTTGGAAAGGAGGTGGAAAGGGAGGCAGAAGGAAAAGATATGTCACCAGGTGGAAGTGCGCATTTAATCCGACCAAAAGTCCTAACATCAACAGCCAAAATGTCGCACAAATTTTACCAAAAACACTCGAACCCCAGGCTTCTACAACTGCCTCTCACTTCAGCTGGCGTCACTTCAGACCAAAGTGGGTCTTGGATGGTAGAATGAGAGGATCCATGGCGAACATGTGCCGCCTCTAAATAATGAAAATTACTTTCACTAAGAAAAGAAAGAAAAGCGGAAGAAAAATTCGGCAAAATTAAAATGTTGAAAAGTTTTTGGAGGAAAAGGCGACTGCGAGCGGAACTGAAAGGTGGCTAACCCTAGGATTCGCTGGAGCTACATATTTCCCCCCCATTTCTTGGTAGCAGATTTACGAGGCCCTTCTTCTGCGCCCTCCCTCTCCTCTTCTGGAGGTGCACTTGAAAGCATCTCCCTCTCTCCCTCATAACTCATGATGTTTGGTCCCTACTTGGCCCTAAATCTTGTGTGCTTTTTTATTTATTTTTGTTTTTGTTTTTTTTTCTTCGCAGGGCTTTTAATTATACCCAACGCTCAACCCTCTCCCAGACCCACTCTGAACGGCCTAAAATTAATTTAGCCAAATCATGGGGACTCTGTGGGAGAAGGAGAAAGTGGAAAAAAAGAAAATAGAGCTGAGCGCTGAGAGCAGAGAGCAGGGAGCAGGGAAAAGAAAAACTCTTCCTGGACATGTGCGTGACGAAAGAGTCTACGAAATGAGCAGGAAAAGAGCTGGGAAAAATAATAGAATAGAACGCACACCCACAAGGGTTAACAGCCTCCATGTGTGGGGCGTGTTCCGTAAAAACCCCTCTTCTCTGCCTTTTTTTATATTTATGGATACTACGTGTTGTAGTGGGCGTGTTATAGGTACCCCTTCCCCGGCTGCTTCTGCTGCTGCTGCTGCTGTTCCACCTTCCATTTCTGAATATACCCCCCCCACCCACTGTCGTTTTTAGGGCCAAAGCGACAACATAAAACAGTCGTAAAATTTATTAAGTGACATTTTTGTGTATGTAAAATGGAACTGGAACCAGCGCTGCAGCGGAGCCCCAAAAAAATAATCATAAGCAAAACCAACAACTGGAAAATGCTATAATAAAAATATGGAAACACGAGAAAAACATTTGGCGGACAAACGTTAATTGCACGGCAACAAAACGTCATAAAATGTGTAAAAAGACATCCAGACTTTGGACAAGACAGAGGAACGAAGCTCTTGACACCCTTGAAGGGAAGACATATACTGGTCATATCCACATTTTCGAGTACGTATGTGAAGTTGAGTCAGTGGAGAGTAAAGTCAGATGTAGTTTTCCCCGATGAAGTTAAAGAAAAGGTAGTTGAGGAAGCGAACAGGTCTTCGACTGATCACAGGACCCAAAACCCGATATTAAATAAAAAAACATAACTATACACGATTTTAAAAGATTTATTCTTTGCGGAAAATCGGCATACCCCATGCATGGGTATTGAAATTCCCCAAAAGAAGAGAGCCCAATTTGCGTTTCGTCTCGTTGCAAAATGGAATTTGTTTTTTGGCACAAGTTATAAATTAAATATTTATTAATTGCCATGACTTTCTTTTACTCTCTGTCTCTCCGTGTGTCTGTGTTTGTGTCTGTGTTGCCAAGAAACCCACTTCAAGGCCCGATTTGGTCCGCTGCTAATTTTACATTTTCTAATTGGTCGTCAGTCGCTTGATTGTTGGCCTGACCCCAAGTTTTCCTCCTGCCAAGTCCCGGCCTCCACATCTACCTCCTCCATCTAGGCACTCACCAAGGACTTGCCCTCTAAGCCATGCTCACAGATTCCTTCAGTTATTGCTTCGCTCATTTAGCTGGTTAATTGCATTTCATTTCATTTCTCTAATTTCTTTTGCCTTATTGACGATATTTTCTTGCCTTCTTCGCCTCCGTGTTAGGCTCTCCAGTTCCCTGGATCCCTACCACCACAGATGTCCTTCCAGTTTGCTGTTCATTAGCGAAACAAACTTGACTACAAATTTCCCATTGCCACTGCCGGTCTTCAGGTGACATCTCCCCGGAGATGAAAGTGTTGAAAAACTCTGCAATTTTCCCGGGGCTGCAGTAAAACTGTCTCCTCTCTCGCTATGTCCCACTGCGGATGCTAATTGCTTTGCATTTGGCAGACTTATTGTTTTATTTGAATGCGTTGACAATTTGATTTCTGGCAATATTTTTCGCATTTCGCACTCTGATTCTTTATTTTCTCGATTTGGTTACATTGCAGGCAAGCGCTCCGACTCGAAATGCTTTTTTGCTGGAAATTGGCAATCAATCACAGAACTTCTATGTCTATTACATATGTTACACAAAATCTATTTCATCAGCACCAATTCATGTGTGCAGCACTTTTTTGTTCGGTTCAATTTTGCTGAAAACGGTATTCTGGGATATCCTTTCCATGGGAAATCTCTTTTTACATTCCACGGTGTTTCTTGTCATATTTTTTGACGGTACGTTACATATATCAAGGACTTTTCCGTGAATGTTCTCTTATCGGTTCTAATTTGTTCTTTCTTTTGGTTCTACTCACAATATCAATTTCCTATTTGTGAATTTTATTTTCTGTTCAATTGAAGAAACGTTTTCCAGAACATTTTCAGAACTCTGGCTAAGGTTGGGGACTGACAATTAGTATCTTCACTGGCTGGCTGGATGGCTGGCTGGCTGGCTGATGATGATGGCTTGGCCATGTCCAATCCCTGGACCAGTTGCAGTTGACAGCTTAGAAAAATCACCGCAGGAACCAGTCCGTCCTCGCTCTACCGTTGAAGAGTCGTCTGTCCCTGGTGGCTGGTACTTTGGCGCAACGAAACTTTTGTGAAGTATCTGTTGGCTAGACAAATGTGACATATCTGTGACCATCGTCATATCCGTCCTGCAAGCAGATCCCATCCTTCTGTTCGCTCCCCACCTCTCCAGCACCCAAGCCGAGCAATATGTCATTAGTCATCCTTCAAGTGGCGTTGAGTGGAATTATGTAAACGTCGTTCCCTTCGTATTCGTATTCTCGTCGAAGTCGTTGTCGTTGAACTCAAATTAATTTTACTTAATTTGAGTTTTTATTTAAATAATAAAAATGCGTACAATTTTTCGTACAATTTTTCGTATAATTTTGTATGTTTCTGTATTTTTTGGTTCTTGACTTTAATTTTAATATTATTGTTATTGTTATTATTAGATGACTGCTTAAAGTATTCGAGCTGTTCTTAATGATGGCTGCTTCCAGGAAGCTTTGGCACGGGCTCTGGGGCAGGCGGCTACTTGTGGAATACTTTCCAATTTGTTGAATTTTCGGCGAGCGAAAACAATTTGTGACCCCAAAAACTGCAAACAAACCCCAGCGATGAGAACAAACAAAGTTCGGTGGCGCAACGCGGGGGCAACTATGGTTATGCCACCTGCTGCGGCTCCAGCGGAAAGCTGCGAGGGCAGTGGACGCGTCGGTCGGCCGTCGTGTGTCATTCTGCGGCAGTGCGCGGCACGAAAATGATTTATGAGTTGGCTGGGCCGCCGATGGGGGTTCCTCTGGAGCAAAGCAGGGGCTTTTCGCTGCCCTGGGTACTGAGACCCTGGTACTCTACACCCCGAAGCAGCTTTAAGTGAGTGACAGGGTCGGACAGGATCAGGCCGATGGTGAAAGGTCTCCGGAGCTCATGTCATATAGATGTGAAAATTTCACATAATATTTGAATGACGGTGAGTGGGGGATTGAATGAAATAAAGTAAAAAGATACAGGGATTTAAAAAAGCCTCAAGAATTACACAATTTTAAAATGGTATAAATTAATTGATGATTTTCACAGGATTCTTAAATTCTGCTTTATAAACTTTCGTTAAATCAAATGAGATTAATGGATTACGAATTTACAAAATGCATGCCTTTTATTAGAACAATCCAAAGAATGAAAATTACCAACAAGAATAAATCTCCCCTATCGCTACACTCATACCAGTGGGGGGCTTGAGAGAGATACGCTTCCTTGAAAAATTTTGAACATAAATCAAGCTTTTATAAACAAAGGAATACTATTAACAAAACGGAAAGGGGAAGTTTTAGAGAAAAATGAAAACTGAAAACTGGAAAACCCAACTCGGGTTCCTTTGAGTAACTAACCCCGCCCGAGAAATGGATCAGAAATATGTAGATCCCCAACATCATATTCAAACTGGGGTTCTTTACATACAACAAGCCGCCCTTGTTCCATTCTTTCCCCAAGGATGCTACGAAAGTGAAGGCACTTTTAATTTCGTTTTTTTTTTCTGCTGGTTGGGCCGAAGATTCATTGTCTTTTCCCCTATTATATCTTCTTTTTGGGTATCCTGGTGCCCTGAGCCGACTTTTTAATTGCATTAACACGCTAATGTAAGTCGCATAATGCCGACAGCTGTCCCCTCCTCATGGCGGCCCCCTCTATCCTCAGACTGCTGCTTATTACATATTTATGTTGATATTTTTCCATTCTTTCGCTCTTGTTTGGATGAGGGACATTCCCCTCGAAAAGCGTTGAATAAATTTTAATTGTCTTCGGGTGTCGCAAAAAAATTTTGCGTCGTCTTTCTCCACTTGTTTTTTACGCCTCCAGGCGGGGCATTAAAAAATATTGCTCTGGAACATATGGACAGCGTTGTTCCAGTTTTTCTTTCCTGTTTATCTTTTTGGGGGTGGCTCGTGAAAATAGTAAAAGCAGAGCAAAATTAGCAGGACGCCAAAGGGACAACAAAATGTTCTTACCTGTTGGCCATAAAATAAATTCCATTATACGAGCTCTTTGTTGTTTCTGTTCCAGGTAGGCGTACGGACGCAGGGCTACAGATGTAGCCGGGGCTGGGCTCCAGTAATAATAATAAAAGCCCAAATGACAACCAGGACAAGAGCAGAAGGTGAGAATGGAAATGGGCATGGGGATGGGGATGAGGCTGGGGACGTGGATGGAGCAAGATAGATGAGATGACGTCCAGATGACGGGGGCAACAATAAATATGAACATTTCTTATCGAGGGGAGAGGGGGAATCGGGCAGGTGTGATAATACTATACAACAGCCACATAAAACCCCAACATCGGAGCAACTTTTTCTGTTAGATTTGCTGCTCCAAATTTTCCATGTTACGGTTAGGATTTTGTTGAAGAATTTTTAGGTAGGTTTCAAGGAAAGTTTCAATTCTGAAAAGCTAATAAACAATCGATTTAAAAAACTGTTAGTTTAACCATTCTACTGCGATATTTTGTATCGATACTTTGAATTTAAAAACTCGAAATAAATTAGATTCTTTTTGTTTTATATTTTATTTAATTTTATTCAGCGTTTAAGGCAGCGTCAAAAGAAATCTATGGTTAAAGCTGCAACCAAAACTGGGCCAAACAGATAATCTAGCGGAAGAAATTTTAACTTTTGTTTGGATTCAAGCACTCAACAGCTTGCTTTGAATTAACTTAAAGGTATTTATTATTATTATAACTAATAATGTAAATAAATGTAAATGTAAATAAAAGTCCGTTTATTTTTACTTTTGCAAGTTCCAATTTTGGATTTGTTCCACTGGGTTTGCCAGTGGACAATGCTTGGCTTTTGTGCAAACGTGTACACAATGGCAATCCCTGAACTAGTATTCTTATGGACTCATCCGACCCGAAGTTCTTCTCTTGAACCTGCATTCAACCGTAAAAAGCAGAGAGCTTTAAGGCAGAAAATGCCAAGTCAAATGGCACGGCAGGATCAATATGGCAATTGCCCTCTGGACTCTGGAGGATTGTATTGGACTCTGGACAGATAAGATGGATAAAAGGGTGCAAATTTTTCTTACAAAACGATTTTAGAAAGTCTCGAATAGCTTATTTGAAGAAATACCTGCTTTATTTTCTAAGATATATAAGATAAAAAATATAAACAATATACAAATATGAGATATATTGGTACAAGTACAAAAAAACATCTGACATATCCTTTTTAACTTTATTAATGTAGGAAAAAACTATAATATGTCGTGTGGGAAAACTTTCAATCTACATATGCGTGTTAGAGCGTATCTAGATCTTGCCAAAAAAGGTCCATGCGATCTCAGGTTGGAGTATGTTATTTTTCCGTCCCGAACCGGAGCTCACATATTTATGGATGTCGACTTGAGCTTATAAAATCAAACTATCTTTCGGCCAAAACTCGTTGAGTTCGGAACAGGAAAACTGATGTTTGTGTATACCTTTGTACAGCCATCTCTCTTGCGATGAATTGCTTGTGTATTAAAGGTGTTCAAATGGATAAATGAGCCAAGAGGGAGCCAGTGTAGCGGGCACCCTAGTCGGGTAGTCGGAATGCTGGACAATAGTCGTATACTAGCAGATGCGGCTGCTCTTCCATTTCCACTCGAATTTTAAGCTGGTCAAATGTTTCGTTTGCCAAAATTCGAAATTTGGTTGCCAAAAGTCAGGTGTTGCCATGCCCACACTGTCCATTCAGTTCTGTTCCGTGCCGTTCTCTCTCAGCCCAGGGTCCTTCCTGCCACACTGCAGTGATGGAAGTACTTAGCATTTTGTATTTAATTTTCATTTTTGCATTTGAACTTTTCACTCTACACCAACTACCCTCACACACACACACACACACAGTGAGAGAAAGCTGGAAAAACATGATCCCTGAAAAAGCTTTGGGGGCGCACTGAGCACGTATGTACGTGCTTGGCTGTTCGTGAGTATAGACGGTGTGGACGGGTGGGGCTGAAATAAATGGGGCGATTGAAAAGAGAGGGAGACAGAGAGAGAGAGAGAGGGAGAGACAGGCGAGTTTATGTGTCATAAAAACTATTTTCCATTGAAATTCTGTTATACGAGAGGCTGGAGACAAAGGAGGAGTCAAAGTAATCAGCCCCCGGGTAAGGGTTAAAGCCCCAACGACAGTTTCGGACAAATTACATAAGAGGGTGGTCGTCGGTGGTACAACAGGAGGGGGGGGCCTCGGCATCCCAATTGGAGGTGCTAGCGGACCGATATCAGACCGTCGAAAGTTTTTACTACCGAACATGTCCAGGCATGCAAAACATTTGAAAATGTTAATTAAATTTCTCTGTGCACTTCGTCTTCTAATTGGTCTCCGGGCAATGGATGACGGCATGGGCATCCGTTCGGGTTATTTAGAATTGGGCTTCCAAATTTCCAACCTCCCTTCCGAGGGCTGAGAAGGTCGTCTACAATTAATTAATGCCAAAATTGTGCTGAAATTTATGCCAATTGTTTGTCCCCTGAATGCATATGCATATGTAGCCATGCCAAATCATATATTATATATGAACATAGTACATACAGGTGGTACATACATACTCGTGTGTATGCACGGCTTATTATTTAAATTTGGCAATTGTTATTCTTGCAATTTATTGTTGCCTTTTGCCTGGCGGGCCAACAAACATAATTTCGGCAGAATCGAAAATGGTCGGTGCATAAATTAAGTGCAATTGATGTCAAAAGTTCAATGTAATCAGCAGAGGGGAGGGGAAATGAAAGGAAAGGTGCACACGTTGGGCTTAAACAGCTCAAATCCTTATTGTTTTTAGGTAAAACTTTGTCACAGACTCGATTCAATTCACTGTTCTCAATTTGTTTGAGACTTCGAACAGTCTCCATTAATATTTCTCCATATTTTTCCAAGGCAATTACATAAATATTCTTTGGGTTTTTCTGCTTCTGCGCCTATTTTTTTAATCTCCTAGAAAATGGATCAGTACAAAAATAAAACTCTCCCATATTTAAATAAAATATTCAGTTTAGAATACTTTCTTTTGACAATATCCAGCCTCAGAGCGGATATATTAATATACATTTTGAGATCTATGTTATGTAATCAATTTTACACAATGTGGAGTAGTGCTCCGCAGGCCCAACCAAGCCATTGATTGATCGATTGGAAGGAGTCCAATTATAGACCCGTTCTCGCAAGCCGTGCTGTTCGTTTTCTAGACTGAAGCCCCTTTGCTAAGCTTTTTTCCAACATTTTACACTAAAAGTTAATTATTTTTATGATCGGAAGTTTCGTTGACTTCAATTAGAACAAGTGGTGGCAGGACCAGTGCCACCCAAGACCTCCTCGTCGTCGTCATTAGTGAGGTCCTCCTCCACCTTCATCATCGTAGCCATCCACCATCTCCATCGTATCTGGAAACAAAGTAGCAGGTGAGCAGGTGAGACCTGGCTGGCGTTGGGCTGGAAGGCCATTACAAATCCAAAGTTTCCCTTCTTCTCTGCCACATTTTGTTGCAGGCTTGTTTGTTCATTGCCTGGAGCAGAAGTTGGGGCTGTAGGACGTTGGTCAAAGGCTTTTATTAGTTTTTCGTTTATTCGCTGGCTGCTTTAACTTTTCCGGTCATCTCCCTCTTCGGCTCCAGCCCCAGCCCCAGCTCCGTCGCAGTTTTGTGTAATTTCTTTATATTTGTGGCTTTTATTACCAGGCCACACAGACGGAGTCCGAGTCCAAGTCCGAGTCCGAGTCCAGGAAGAGGTCTGAGTCCTGCTTGTTGGCTTTGCTAATTTTTATTTATGTTCTTAAATGCTCCTTGCCGTGCCAGCGGGCCACGCATTTTTATTAATTTTATTTCAGCGTGATTATTGTGATTAGTTTGTTGGGCCAGCCCCCGGCTCAAAGAACAGTTTCTCCTTCTGGCCGAACCACCGCCTTTCGCCCCCCACTCCCCGTCACTTGGCCCTTTTTATTTATTTGTGCGACGACTTCGTCGAAGTAATTTTCATAAATATTTCCTTTTCTGGTGGGCCAAGCCCTGAGCCGTTTGCTGACTTAATTAGGAGAAATTCGCTCCTGGTTCTGGTCGTGGTCCCAGGTTGTTTTTCTATAACCTATGCCAGAGCTGAGCTGCGCTGAAATGTTTGTATTGATCGACTAGACTGCGTCCCAGTTCAATCTGAATCGCCGGGGACCCTTTTAACGCCTTTAACGTACAGCCAGTGGGCATTGGGGGACCCAAAGGTGAATCAAAGGGGGGGTGCGCACCTCAACAAGTTGCTTACGTGAAAATGTAAATTTAGAATTGCGGGTGTGCTGGATGTGCGGGATGTGGGAATGCCGAAAGTGCATTAAACCTGCGGCGTGCAATGCGATGAAGCCTATTTTGTAAAAAGTAAATCGCCTCAATTTCCACCTTTCAGCATGTCTGCCATGTCCAGTCCCCGTGATCCTCCCTACCCCCACTTTTTCCCCCAGTCTGTGTGTCCATGTGTGTGTGTGCCTGCTGAGTAGACTCTTGAGCTGCACAACACTTCCGGTTGCCACTTGTGAGCGAAAATCCTTTCAGCCTTTGAGTGTTTTCTTGTGGCAAGAGCAAGCAGACATTCCAGACATCCACCTCACACACAATCCCGCAGTTCTCTTTCGCCCCCTCTCAAAGACATCGAGGAGTGTAGGTCAGCATGGAGATGGAGAAGTCTATGTGCATGTGCCCTCCGCATATGACCTCGACTGCAGTTGCAACAATGCTTACTGGACACTGCAGAGCTGGCCACCGCAGTGCTTCTGCCTCCGCGTTCAGTTCAGAGACAAAATGCATCCATTAGGGGAGTGTACGCGTATGCTTAGTTGTTTTCTACTCGGAACAAAACAACATTCCAAAATAGAACATAATATGTTTCATTGATTCGGGAAGGAAAAAGAACAAGAAGCCAAAGCAGAAGAACAGGCACTTCTCGAAAATCCCATTCAGAAATCAGTTCAAAAGTTGAAACCAAAAAACTGGTTTTTATAAAATTAAGGGTATATATTTATAAGTTCTTATAAGTTCCGTGGCCTAGGCGTATATGTTGTCATGTTCTAATTTTCTTTGTCTTATACTGGGACTTTACTGTCCCACGACACGAAGTGCGCTCCTTCTCTTTCTCTCTATACTTTTCCAATCTCTCCCTACAAGTGTGGAAAAATTGAGAGAGATGCGCGGTCTGCTTCCTACCAAATACCTCCCCGCATCAAATCAATGTGTCCCTTTTGCGAACTGTTAAAAAAACAACAGATGGAGAGGCTATGAGTATGAAACAGTCTAGAGTAGACTTACAAGGTTTGAAAGTTGTATAGTTTAAAGGTTTTTTCCGAAGGCAAGTAGCTTCCTGGGCAACCTGTTAGAGGCATCGTCTAACGACGGCAACTCTGGCGCCAACAGGTGTATTTTCCATGCCCGTCAGCCACATTCCAGCGCGAACAGAAGAATCTTTTGCTGTCCTGTTTCCGCTGCTTCCATGGCTCAAGCTGCTTCGAGGCTCCAGTTGGTAGAGATGGTGGACTGCGAGGAGGAGCCCGAATACAGGTTGTAGGAGGGACTGGTCATCAAATCAGGATCTGCACTTGCCTCTAATGTCCAATGATTGTCCACACTACTGATGTTGTAGGAGCTCGGGCTGTCTGCATCTTCAATGAAGTCCTTCCCAGGATAAGGGTGGACTCCATTTTTCTGTTTCCCGATGACGATCTTATATTGTCTTCTTGAGGAATGTTTGTGGCAATTTAAGGAATCGAGTAACGCGTGTTGTGTGTCCCAGAAGAGGTTTCAAAGAGTTATATATTTCGGCTTTTTAGCTAATGACAGGCAGGCTTTGTAGAACTGATGCCCATCTGCAACACCTATAAAAAGAGTCGTACTTGCGAAAAAGACTGAACCGGCGCACTATATTAATAAATTAATTGTGGGTTTGCAAAACAAAAATGAATGCTCTCGCGGTTAAAGATAGATTAATGCTTTTAAGATTCAATTAGAGTGAAAATTACAGGACTATTATGGTAAAACACCGGCTGTTTAAGCCAAATAAAAGGACCGTTAAGAGTCAAAAACAAAAACACGACGAAAGAGAACGAACGCACGAACGATAGAATTTTGTGGTTGGTTTAAGCGGTTTTATGGACAAGTTGACGAATGACCACCGTTTAAATACTGCTTTCCAGAGCCGATCCCTTACCTCAAACGCACTTCATGTGTGCTTATCGGAAGTGTAGGAGTGCGGTTACTGGAAGGTCGATAAGCGTCGAACCCGTGTCCCTCTGCCAATTTTGTCCTTATTTATTCGTCTGTATCGCTCATAAATAAACCAAAATTGGCTCAGAGGGAGGGATTGAAGGAGAGAGGACCAAAGGAAAAATAACTTTTCTTTTTCCCGGGAGTTGACTTATTGAATTTGCTTAAACGCGGCGGGTGGTGTGGTGGGATCGTATGGGTGGGCGTGAACGGAGGTGGCCTTGGAGGCTACCAATAAAAACATAAGAGCAACGCATAATCATTATGGGGGGGTGGCTTGGAGGGGCGGAGGACCTAGGAAACGCCTGAATGCGCCATCTAATGGAGCAAATAAATTTCAACTAAGGAATTTTTATAGACAGAGCAATAAAACCAAATGGCTGCCAATGTTTTGCTTTTTCTCTCGCTGTCCTCCGTAGTGCCGTAGTAACGTTAATAGCCTTAATTGAGCGTCTGCCACTCCCACTCCCACTTATTTGTTTATTAGCGCGGCCCGCCAAAGACAATTTCGGGAACGAAAAACATCAAGGTGGAATTTTCATTTGTTTTTGACAATAAAAAGACGCTTCACGTAATACAGGTGTATGTGTGTGTTTGTGTGTGTTCATGTTCCATCATCCACTTCCGTTTTGGGTTGAGCTGCCCCGTCTGCCATTTACAGATTCCTTCAACTCTCCGGGAAATGCACAATTTCCACCTAGAATTCGCATGGGAATGCTAAGGGGTCTTTGCCAAACTTCTAAAGGGCTGTACTTGCCACGACTGTGGGAGTCGACATTATGAGCACCATAATTATATACATATATGTATATAAGTCTGTGTCTGTGCTGTCTGTACAGGCCAAGCTCTCTTAGGCGGACACTCAAGGATGCAGCATGTACTTGGGTCCCTCCAACTGGAGAGAGATATGATTCAGGACGGTACATAAGTAGTAGAACAGGGAATTCCGATTGAAAAGCTGTCCAACCTGGCGAGTTCTCACTGTATTCATCTACTGATATGCAGAGGTGTATGTATGTATGTATCTTTGGGTGCAGCGGGTCAAGTTTAAAGATTCAATTTCTGGGACTGGGACTGTGCTCTGCCCGAGGCAGAGGGAAAAAATCCATTAAAATTGTTAAATGCAGCGTTGGCAGTTTTTATCCTGCTGCGCCCCACGCCCCGCGTCCCTCGTCCCACGCTTCCTTTTCACTAATTTGGTTGGCAACCCTGGTTGGTGAGGTGTAACGATGTCGCCTGCTTGAAGTATGGCGCTGCAATTTGCTCAGAGAGTCAAATGGATTTGACCTTAGCCACATGGGCGAGGTGAGTTCTAGTTGAGTCAAGCTGGGCCAAACACCACGGGTGGGGTGTGGTGGGGCAGTGCTTGTGTGAGTGTGTATGGGGAGGGGATGTATGTAGCAATATGCTGGACCAGCACTAATGCTTAAGCTGATTTTAACAGACACACACGCACACTCATGCGCTCATGCACCAGCACACATACTACTTATGTCGCGGACACCGACTTCATTTGCAGACAAAAATTGCAGAACAGTGGTTCGACTACTATTTGGTTTTGTGGTTGAAAAATAGTTGAAGTGAAAATTATAATTAATTATAAAATTTAATTCAAATTACATATATTGATATTTTCTGTGTCCTCCATTGTGTGCAGGTCGTACCCTCTTCAAGTTGCTTCTCTAGGATTAGAGCACCAAGAATCTAGAAAGACTTTGGATACTGATTGTCCCTGGTGTTCATGGATCATCCTCAGAAATCAAAATGCACCAACCGGAGTAATTCAATTGAAGACTCTCATACTCGTATATATCTTCTTTAGCTTACAGCTGACTCAAATTGATAGCTCAATACATTACGTTCTCTTATATCATGGTTCAATAATTGCACTCCAGTCGAGTAATTACATTAACGTCTTCATTCCTTGGACCTTAATAAACATTGTTCCCACCTTTGATTTATTGTGTGTATAGAGTTTTAGAATATATATTTGTATCCATCGTCATCACACTGTGCACTGGATGCTGGGGCTTGGGGACTGTGACACTGGGCAAGTATCACGTAAGTAATGCGCGGCAAGCGCATTAACACATTGACACGACAAACACACACATACACAAAGAAAAGTTAAGGCGAGACACAGATAGAGAGAGTGAGAGGGGCACAGAAAGAGGGACACAGTCAGGTAAAAAAACCGAAACAAAAAAAAGAAAGAGAAACACGCGACACGCTTTAAAAAATCTTTGCAACTTTCTTTCTGCGCCAAAAGCTGCAAATTTCATTTCACACCCAAAAGACCCCAGACATGCCAAACGAATAAAAGAGACGGACGCGCAAGCACATATAGCGGGTGAAAGAGATGGCGATAGAGAGATAGATAGAGAAAGGATGATAGAGCAGCGAAAAAAGTGCATGGCCACGAATTAAAAAGGTCATTTGGTCGCACTTAGACAGTTTTCTACTACCTTTTTTTCTACTTAGTTAAGTTTTTTCCTTTGGTCAGATCCCTAGGATAAGCAGTAGAAAGGATTGCAGGAGTGGAGTGGATGAGAGGTCAAGGGATGGATACCTTTCGGCTTGGGGACTTGTAAAATAACTTTGGCGCCTCTCCAAATGAGCAGACCAGCGGCGCGTGGCGAATCCAAAAAGAGTCAGCGGACTTGGCATGGATATGGAAACACAAGAAGATAGTTAGGTAAAGAGTGTGAAATGTTGAGGCAAAAAACAAAGAGCGGAAATACTAAAGCCGAAAAGCTTAAAAGTCTGAGAATATGTTAATTCTAATCTACTCGTCGCCCTTCTTCTCCCACTAACCCAAAGGACAGATGCTCTTCAGTCAAGTCAAGCAAAGAAAGGTTTCATATTATACCTATTTTCATTTTTAAATCTGAGCCAAATACATAATTGATTTCTAAAGGATGTTCATGCTTTTGTATTAATATATTCTTCTAATACATCAAAATTCCGATTTTTATGAAATTAGTCTTGTATGTTTCTTAAAACCACCAACCATTTTCATTCAGTATTTTTGTTTGAACAATATCCAAATGTGCCAAGCAAAATGTAAACATAATCTAATGCTTTGAGCCGTCGAATGAATAATGGAAGAAACATCCGAATTAGTAGAGCAGGAAGAACAGACGAACGAAACGAAAATGGGCGTGTGAGCATGTCGCAATTTTGTGAATCTTTTTTTTTCATCCGCCCCGTTTCTTCGACTCGCATTCTCGTTCGAGTCAAATGTGGAATATTCCGCTCATTCGACAAAGCGGATTGGTGATCTGGAAAAAGAATGTCCTCATTGTCATGCGCTCATGTTTTTTGTGGTGCATCGGGAAATTTGCGACTATCGGAAATTGAGACACCACTAGAGCCCATGGAACTTTCATAATGAAAGGCTTGCTCATCGGTACGACTCCAGATTTAAACCTGTTCGTGAGGTCCATTCGCACAATCAATTAATGTTTCCACAAGACATCGTTCGAAGCAACAGAAATAGTTTGTAATACAGAGGCAAATGGGTTTTCCGGTTAGGCAGTTTCTATGTAAGTTTACCTTTAAGTTTATGACCAAGCCAGATATCTCTCAACCAAGACTGAGCTTTTTTAGTATGCACCTGAGTGTCTTTGAGGAAAGCTTACGTCTGACTAAGCTGACTTCTTGCTCACCCTTTGAAAACAAATCCCCTTGGGCATACTCCACCTTTAATCGCTATTGCGATGGCACAGATTGGCCAAGCAGCATCGGAAGCAAGTGAAGAGAGGAGAACCGCACAAAAGAGAACTTTGATGCCATTTTAAAGCGCAGCAAAGTGTGCAGCAATAATTAACAGGCGGGAAAACAGCAAAAGAATAATCTGAATCTGAAGCCGAGCCAGAAGCTGGAGCTGGGTCTGGAGCAGGAGCAGGAGCAAAGTGGAAACAACAGACGGCAAGAGAAAAAAGTATAAACAGGGCTTAGCTGACCAGGTTCTCAGCTCTCCACGTCCATTTCTTTTTCGTTGCTGCGTTGCAAGATAAGAAAATTGCAATTTAATTAAACTAATTGAAAGACGATAGGCGCCAAAAGGTGTCCTTGGCTTTAGCCCGGAAGCAGCCTCGCATCCTTCCTGCAGTCGTCAAGCCCTGGCTTATCCTTATCGCGCCCCGCCACAGACCAACAACAAAAACAGAAGCAATCAGAAGGTGGTGGTGCGATATGGGGCGTAGGAGGCGTAGGAGGCGTGGGAGGCGTCTCTGGAGCTGGCGTCGAAAAAAGAAAAGAAGCCATGCAAATTGCTGCTCATCTTGCTCCTCCTTCTGCTGGTGCTGCTGCCGCCACGTTCCTCCTCGTTTTCTTCCCATTTGCATTCAAAACCAATGCGCCGTTGACTTTTGCTTGAGAATGCGAATGAAAGAGAACACACATACAGAATAAGAGAGACAGAGCGAGATGGTGGGAGATGGGTGGAAGGGCGAAGGACGGAGGACGAGCAGGCTGGTAAAATGAAAAGCAAACAGGCCATTGGCCAAGGACGATCCAGGCGGCTGGCCCAGTCGACGCATTCAGGCATACAAATGAGCCAGGGGAATGGGTAATAGGCAAAGCAAAATGCACATGGGCTAGTGGCAATGACAGGAACGTGCCTGCAAAGAAAATTAACACATCGCCCCCTATGCAGGTCCCAACACCCCTCCGTGGGTCCGCACACCACACACCAATCCATACAGACACAGACACACACAAAGAGATCCATCAGTTTCAGGCTTAAGTTTGCAAGAATTCCCAATTTTATTTCCATCTACCTTGGGACTCACCTCCTTTGATTGCAATTCAATATTTGCTGGGATTGCTGGACTGCAGATTTTTATTGTGATTACGAATTTCTTTCTGTTGTCTCCTTATGACATCCTCGTAGCTATAGCCTATGCATAGGCTCTAACAGTTTCAAGACCTAGGTCTCCCCTATGGGATTTTATTCACATTAACATCCTTTAAAGATTGGGCTATATTTATCTAGTTCTATGAACATTTATGTTTGTTTCCAACAAGTGAGTTCGCTCCAAAAGACGTAAATAATTACACCACACATCGTAGGGTTACAAAATATTTGAAAAAACGAAGCTGAAAGAGCGGAAGAGATGCGTAGGTGTAAGTACTACTCGTATAAAAACTAGTAAGTATAAAAACGGCACCAACATAGGGCGATCTATAGACGGCCATTAATACATAGGTTAATTAGCGGCGCACCACATTTTGTAGATTCCTCGGATCCTCGACTGTAATACTGGGTTTTATGTCCCAGGTGGAATGAGGACAAAAAACACATATCATCAAAGAGGGGCCAGATAAATTGATAGAGATGCGTGGTCTGCTTTGTCCAGGTCCTACCTTACACCTAGTTTTGAGGAACTTTTCTAAATATTTTTCTATACCATTAATGTTTATCTTCACCTGTAGAGCCTGGGCAATCACTAGAACTATACTCGTGCACATAATGAAACGATAGCAGAGCATTGCATTTTTAAAGTTCTTATTTATATTTGGACTTGACAGGACTTTAGTTAGGGCCTCCCTGGGCCCCTGTCTACCTAGCTACGCCTTTGGATCAGAATTTCAACATCTGAAACGTTCGCCTATCGTGAACGCTTCTCTTGAGGCGTCGTTTACCCCTGATTTGGTTTTAAATCTCCACCACAGTCTCCTAACTATTTTTTATTCATAAAGTGGACTAAACTCCCACACCAATTGCGCTTATCTGAGTGCGCAGAGCCTTATGCGAGTACTATGCCATGGAATGTTGCAATTAAGTGAAGAGGCAGCTTAGCCAGTCTATCTATCTCACTCTGGACCACTCCTCTCAACCCTGTCCATCCTTCGCCTTCCAGATTTCACATTCTTTGGCAGAAAAATAATTTTGGCTGCTATTTTTTTCATTCTATTTTTTTGTAGTCTCTCCCTCTTTTCTTGGTTAATTCTGGTGCTGTCGTCTCCAGCCTGGCCATAAATATGCCTTTACGCACTGTTTTTATATCTCTTTCTTTCGGTTCATGTCCGCTGTCTCCTTCTCGCCCTGTCTTCTGTCCCTGTCTCGCTCTCCAAGAAGCACACGCATAGTTAGTTTCATGCCAAATTGAATTGCTGTTGAGGCAAAGTCAACGTTCTCAGGCTCCCCGACACTTTATAGTTTTATTTTAACGTTTTCTTCTCATTTTCTTATTTTTCCTCTTTTTTGGTCCAAGTGTTTGGCTTTGCCGCTTGTTGACTTTCGCCAAACAGACTGACACTCCCACACGCACATCATAATTTATGTGGGAGCTAAGCAAAAGTGTTAAGTTGGCTACACGAAAAATGTGCGCGCCACAAAACTTTGGTTCAGTTAAAAAAAAAAAACCAGAGAAAAAGACGAAATAAAAAAAAATTGTGGCTAACACACACACACACATCTGTGTATACTTACACTCACACACTGCTATACGCACTTGAGTGCGAGGCAGAAAGGGGCAGGGCTGTCACCAAATAAACTTAAAAGCACACTGATTCTCACTCACAAGATACAAGATACATCCCAGTGCATATGCCTGGCAAAGGATATGCAATTCACAATTCGGTAAATATAATTTAGCTAATAGTTTTTCTTCCTTAATCAATTCTGTAAACAACAAATATTTTTTAATTTGTAAAAATTAATAGGTATTGTCATACATTTTAGAGAGACACGAGTACGCTATATAATTTAAAAGAAGTGTCCAAGCAATTGCCAGTTCAAAGGGTGTATCGACCCACTGTGCGCTCTGGTGAGCGGGCGGCTTGGGGTTTCTTCTGCTGTTGCTGCTGGCATAAGTGGATTACCGTATTAAGTTTTTATTATTAGTCTAAATGGTAAAGTCCTCGTTGACTTTCGGGGAGTTACAAGCTGGATGAAAGCGGGAGGGGGTGTGGTTGGCTCGGGGAAGTGGGTTAAGCAAGCCCTTGAGCCTGGCCAAGATGCGTGGATGTTGGATGTTTGCCTGGATGTGTGGGCCTGGTCTTTGGCAAGATGAAAATTAAGTGCAAAATAAGAAAATTAGCTTAAAATAAATTCTGTTACGGTTTCGGCGTCCTTCAATATTCATTTGGCTCTTCTTGTGTGTGCGCGGTCTACAAAGAGGATTAATAATTAGAGACGACACTTAACATATGCATGACTCTCTCAGAGCCAAGACCACAGACCCAGGCCACGCTCCACGTTCCAGCACTGTACCACCCAGAGGCAACCACCGAACCATCAAGCCACCCATTCAGAGAGGAGGATGAATCGTTTACATGTTCATGCTCAATTCTCAGAGCGTTCATTTGTATGGCGCAAGAAGGCATAACTTTCATTTATGACAGGCCCAGTTCGCATATTATGCGGTATATTCCCTTCACTTACCAACTCTCCCCGAATTCCCAGTCCCCCTATATACCACCCGCCCTCCCCCATTCATGGACCTCCTCGGGCCATCAGTGCATATGCATAAAGTTTATGAGGCACTGGCGATTGCAAAACTTTTACCAACAATGGCGACAAAAAGTTTCGCTTCCTGTCTCCTGGCTACCCATCGCTTTCTCTCTCGCTCTCTCTCAGACTGTCTCTTTCTCTGCCGCTGACTCGCCTTCGACACTTTCGACACAAAGTTAAAGACAACAACAAAATGCGACAAAATAATGCAACTAAAACAAAAAGAATTTATACATATGGCAAATTGTCATCGAACTTGACGGAATTTCGTACCGTAACGAGGAAGAGAGGATCAAAAGAAGGAAAAAAAAAGACATGGAACACTTTCAAGTGGATTGCAGATGAAAAGTTGCACAAAATGTAAGAGTTTTCAAGTGGCACTTTGGGAGAGCCCAGAACAAACACTTAAACTTAAAGATATATTCCAGAAACACATTTCAACAATTCGATATTATTATATCGTATGTAATAGAGACATATAAAAATATTAAAATATTCAAATATGCATCCTAAAGAGTCTCAAAATTAAAGAAAATGTGCCCAGTCAGTCGAAAAGTGAATGGAATTTTCGTACCAGACAGAGATGATAGTTTGTACTCTTTAGTTGATCGACTTCAAATTGTGACTAAATTGTGTGAAATTATCTCATAAGTGCTGACCTCGACCAACACAAAAACCACAAATATACCATAAGCTCTACTCAGGAAGTGAAAGTTCATTGCCAGAGACATACCAGACACACAGAGACAGACACAGAGACAGAGACAGAGACAGGCATTCTCCATTCGAAAAACTCGGTTTATTAACTCAACTCGAAATCTTTGACTATTCTATTATCTCAAATTTAACTTGGTGATTAAAGTTATCCATCCATCTCTTACTCTCTAAATTTGTTTCCTCCATCAACCCGCTCTGTTCGGTCGGAAATGCGTAGAAAATCCGAGTAAAGTCTTTTTCTTGGAGCAAAAGATTTAAAATCAAATTAAATGCTTGTTGAAATGTCATCCACACATTCGAAGTGTGCCAGAACGAGACAGAGACAGAGACCGAGACCGGAAAACAGATTCAAGTTCTTTGAGTATAAGGAGAGGTCTGGGGGTAAGCTGCTGCATCAAGTGTCATGCAATAAATATCACTCAAAACTTTCCATCTCTCTTCCAAGCACCAGACGAAGCCCCCAGAACCATACCATCTCTGTACGTATATGTACATACATATGTCTCCGTCTTCGTCTCCGTGTCCTTCCCTGCCTCGACTCGTTTCCCTCCGTTTTTGGGCTCATGTGTAGCGATAAAATGTATCTAGTTTAAGATGTTTTTGCCGCCTGGGCAAACTGTCATGCGACTGCCTTTGCTTTTGCTTGCACAGAACCCTGCTGCCTCGACTGTACCTGCTCAGCCCTTCTCTGGGAGAGCGTCGCAGGAAAACTCTTGGCCCAAGTAGGAAAAGCAGTAAACATTTTTAATTTGACAAAACTTTTTACCTTTGACCACAGAGAGAGGGTGCCTGGGAAATGGGAAGGGTTGCCATGGGAGTGGGCTCCCGCTTGTGGCGGTCAACACTGTGAAAATGTGAGGTCAATGCGGCCTACTGAAGTCTGACGTCTGATAGAGTCCGGGCCGAGGTTGAGAGATTGGGAGAGAGAGAGAGAGATGTCGACAGGAGGCCCAATGAAATGAAAATTTTCCAAATTAAACTAGAGGACTTAAGCACATTCTCAGAGCCACCCATCTCTGTAAGTACATATGTTTGCTGGTCGGTGTCGTCAAGTATGAAATTGTTGTGTTGACACTAAACTAAAGTAACTGAATTAAAATGCGGCTAATAGAGTAGTTGCAAACACATGGAGATCAAATGGCCTGAGAGGGAGACAGTGCCAGATCCAGAACCATAGCCAGAGAAAGAGACAGAGACAGAGAAAGAGATGGGATGACGGAGTAAGATGACCAGATTAACAGACTAGTTTATGGCAGTCCCCGGAACTCGAGACCCAGCCTGGAGAATGTCCGTGTGTGTATGGCTGTCACTTAACTTTTTTGTGGCTCTGTCTCTGCTGACAATTTCCACAGGTGGAAGACAGATGGGAATGGGACTGTGAGCATGGATGTGACGTCGAGGTCTCCTTGATGGATATGCTCAGGAATTTCTGTACTGTTAATAGGACGCTCGTTGCATGTGAATATCTTTGTTCTTCTTTGTAACGTCTGCTCTCTGATTAGCAGAGCCAAAAGTTTAATTTTTCATCAAAATTTCGGAAATTTCAATTTGAAAACAAATATTTTAAAGTAATATTTATTTTACCAGCCATGCTCTGGCTATCGTAAATTGCAAAAACTTACGAATTGACTGTCAAATCGAAAAAGTGCGTGCTCTGGTTGTCGCAAATCGTATGATTCTTACGTTTTAGAAACTTTCCGTAATGAGCTTGCGATTTCAAAAATGAATTGCACGTACGTGCAGATTTTTATGAGCGGAATAAAAATATATGTAGATATATGTGCTGATGCTCCCTAATTCAAGAAATTTCCTTTTTCGTTTGGTTTCATATAATGCGATTGTTAAAAGAAAAAGAAATTTTGTTCATCAAGTGAAACACCGCATAAAAATTTGGGAATGAATCACTATCGATAGTAAAAAGTTGCGAAACCCGGAGCAATCGTGATTAAAAGAATTTTCAAAGCCCGCAGCCTGGCTGTATATGTTTCTTTTAAAAAAAAGAGAGAGATCACCCAAAAGATGGTATAACAATAATGGGGTGCATCAGCTAGGCCTTCAGATGCGTGCCTAACAATCTGCTGCGAGCATTGACGATTGGCTGTGGGAAGGGAAATTGCTTGAAATATCGGAGTCACTTGCTTTGAGGAGTTTCAAATTGTATACCAGTTCGCATGCCTCGTTGATGTCAACTAGCCAACTAGTCTAAGGAGCAAAGGACCAATGACCCAACACTGACTAACTATTTTAAGCATACCAAAGACAACTATGACACAGATCTTCCCTGCTTACCAGCCGTAGGAAGGGCATACATGCCCTCTATTGATACCTACGATAGATGGTGGAGAGCCACATCCTGCTCTAGGATGCCATTCAATCGGACGTATATGCTCGACGCAGTGCCACGCTGGGTGTCGAACCCTAGAGGGAAACGGGCTTGGGGCGCTTGTCGATGTTTTCTATCCACTTGGATGTTTCCGAATGATGCTTGTACAGTGCTGATTTAGATGAATGTTTGCAGGAATGTAAGAAATCGAGAAACGAGTGCTGTGTGTCCCAACAGAGATTTAAAAGAGGATTATATTTCGGGTGTTCTGCTCAGTGTACCTGGTATTCCGAAGGTACTATATACTTCCTAGACAGACTTTGTAAAACCGATTCCAAGCCATTTGGACACACGGGCATCTATGTACTCACAATTGAAATGTCAAAAAATCGAGAATCTCCAGGGAAAAGTTCGGAAGAAACCCTTAACGAAAGGTTAACAATTGCAGAAGAGGGATACAAAATGAAAGTTAGAGCTATTCTCTGAGGAATGCAGACCTAAGTGCAAATTGAAATCGAAAAGACGGATCCTTGCAGGCCCAGCGCTCCCAAAACCTCCTACATCAATGTCATCTTCCATCCCATTCCCCTCCGGGAGGCACTTAAGTGGCGGCCGCGGCTGTTGTCTCTTTGGGATACAAAAATACATGCATTGTCAGCAGAAACCCAGTGAGGGGCACAGGTGTGAGGTCGACTTGGGATACAGATGCACTATAAAAACGAAGAAATTATATGACATACTTATGGGCGACGCAGCACGTGCACCTCGAGAGCTCCCTCCCTGCAAGGGAATTATGCCGAAGGGTACATTTTCATACAGCAATCTGCTGAATATCCCCAATCTCAACACTCGGATGCTCTTCCCTGCGTGGTTAAGTGGGAAAATATTGCTGAGTCCTGCCAGAAGTATCATTAATTTCCATTCGTTTGAAGCTTATTGGCTTTGTTAATGCAAATTATAATCTTATTTGTTATATTTTGTAGTGCCTATCTTTATATAGTCTACCAATAATTTTTTTGTAATACATATATGTTATGTAATATACATATTTGGTTTTTAATTATATTTAAGCTGTTAATTGTAAGTATAGCTATTTTAACTATCTGCTAAAGTGAAACTTATTTTAATCATTAATAAATGCCATTATTGAGTTATTTTCTTGCACTTTGTTTAAATGGGTTTTGTTTTTAATTTTAATTTAATTCTTTACTGGCTTAATGAATAGCTTTGCATTCGGAAAAGGAAAATTGCATATACATGGTATGCGTATGCGTATACGTATGCATAATCTGCGAAAATGTGAATAATCCTCGCCCACCCATTAGGGCAGCCAACAAGTTTTGCTTATGGCCTTGCCACACACAAACACATCTTCACCTCCATGCACGCGACTGTGTGCGTATGCATTAGTGCATCTGTGTGTGTGTGTTTGCGTGTGTGTGTGTTAAATTTAAAAATGTCAAATTGCATACATTTAGGAGCTAATGAAATAAGTTAAGCGACAACAACAACAACTGAGAGCGTTGCCTAGCGCTGAGCACTGAGTTAAGTACCCTTTTCCCCTCCTCTCACCATCTCTCTTTCAGCCTCTCCCACCCAGTTTATCCCTTGCTCTCTGTGTGTACGTATCTGTGTATGCAGTGCAATTTGAATTAATTTGACTTTTTTATCAACTTTAAGTATGCCAACAGTAGCCCAAAGCTTCTCTCTTTCTCTCACTCTCTCGCTCTCCTTGTTGTTGTGGTACATACATAGTTGTTGTATTTGTTGGTGGCATGCTGTGCGATGCAGTTGCTGCCGCTGCCACTGCCACTGCCACTGCCCCTGGTTGGTGTGTAATCCTGTGGCTTGTGTGAAGCGTTGATGAGATGCCAGTCGAGTTAATCAGGAAAACATACGGGAAGTGGGCGAAAATGAATTCATAAGTAAACTTTCAGGCAACAGTTTCAAGGTTCCTTTGCGAGGCACGGAGGAGGCTGCTTAAATAATCAAAAACATAACCAATTAGGATTATGCAAAGCCGTATAGCGTTCGGGGTTGATTTTAGCAGCAGCTCCCAAATGGGAAAATAAATGTTGCCTCGAGATCGAATCACTATCGTATTTGAGCATACGAGTATTCATAGTACCTTAAACCAATTATAAATCATTTCAGACATTGCTATTGAATTGCTCTTTGCCTGCTAAATTACAAATACTCGACCTACAGTGGAATTTAAAAAACATTTAAAGTACAGTCTCCACTCGAATAAGTACTTCCTCATTCAGCTTTAATCGGAGCAATTCGATTTTCTTGAAATCATTCTCTGACCCTGCCATGCTGTTACACGTCCATCTCCATTGCCGCATCTTCCTCCCTCCCGAGTCAGGGCTCGTCTAGCCAACTGTCCATCATCTATCTATCACAGTATCTATTTATCTTTTGTATCTTTTTTATCTGCTTAGGTGCCTCATCATTCACACGATGATGATGATGATGATGATGGTACATGCACACTGTTTGTGCGATTGTTCCCGGTTGGTTGCCCCATATCCGGCACTCACCCACATTTCCACATTTCCACATCCCCACATTCCCACGTTTGTAGTCTTAAGTTTACCAACAGTTCATGGATGGTTTTTCTGCTGTGTTGTTGATGGCGTTGATTGCTGGTGACTTTGATTTTCGCAATCTGCTTTCGATCTATTTTATATTTCTTCCAGGTCACTGACATTGCCGCAATACTCCACAACCCGCGCGTCCACCCCCCATCATTTCTCTTCTTTCCACTTTCATCTCATCGCCTCTGCCCAACTTTTGTCGCCCACACACATGTCCGTCTTCGTCTCAGTCTTGGTCTGACCACTTCACTTCACATCTCTTTTGATTTTTAATTTTGCTCATTGGCAAAACCTCTAACTCTGGCACTGGTTCTAGTTCTGGCCATGTCGTCGATTTGTTGATCTCCCATCCCATCATAGACCATTCATGGCTCCCATTGTTGTTTCTGGCTCTATGAAATTTGAAAAAATATCAAAATGTATGTATATATGTGCATGCGGGTACTTTTCTACTATTGTTGTGTTTGTTCCTCTCTGGTTTTCACATTTCAGCGCCCGCATTTCTCATATCGAAATGTTTCCAAATTCAGCGGTTGTACTGGTCTGGTCTCGTCTCGTCCATTCCACCCACTCCTCAAATGCTCAACTCTCTACCAGCACTTCGAAAATTGAAAGAGTGTTGGCAATGATTAATGACGTTCCAATTTGAGTATTTGATAGGATAGGTTTTTTGGGTACATATATATAGTTTCTCTAGACAAAAGATATGGAACCGATTCTCTTATGAGTTCTTTGATTAATTAAACTGATGGTTATGCTTAGAGTGTTTATATTCAAGATACATAAAGAGATATACTGAAGAGTTTGTTCGAGATTTGGATATAAAAGAGTTTGTTAGCATTATTTAAAGCAATCACGGTTGTATAGTATAATTTTCATGATACAACAAAGTAAGAAAAAAATGGTTTGGTAAATATAAACATGAAAATTATGTTTTTTAGATAAATAAAATTATTGGAATATTTGTATGGGATATTTTCTTATTTAATATTCAGAGTTTTAACAATTTACATGTTTTTGTTTTTGGGTTCTCGAATTACATAAAATATTGAAAAATTACATACATTTTTGTTATTTACATTTCAACCGGCACTTTTTAGATAAGACCGCATTTCAGCATCCCACTTTTTCGCTTGATAACAATTAATGAAAATAACAAAAACAACAAAATGGCAACGAATTTTCTTAATATTCCACATAAATCTAACTTTTTGCCGCCTCGTCCAATCAATCAAGTGTTTTGGGTATTCAAAATGTGAAAATATAGAAAAAAACTTATATCCCAAATTTTTGTTGGCCCGCTATCCCTTTTTTCTTTCTGTGTGGAGAGCTCGTTATTGTTTGGCCTGATGGATGCCATGACAAGGTTTTCATAACTTTTTGCCCCCAAACACAGACGCGTTTACAGCATGCAAAAACGATGGAAAATATCCTCAAACCCGTAGCCCGTAACCCGTAAACCGTAACCCGTAACCCGTAACCCTTATATACGAGTATATATCCCGCTTTGACATCGTTCCTCATGAAGAGTGGCAAATTCTTCCATTTTTGGCTGAAACTGAAAGAGAAAAAGAAACAGTTGTTGCTGCCGCATTTGGGGAAGCTGCCAATCAGTACAAAACAAAATGTGACCGCGTAAAAAAATCTCTATGGGGATAGAAGGGAGACATGGATATGGTGTGTGTTTTTGGCATTAATATAAAACGCAATCAAAATCAAATCAAATGAAAATTGTTCGAGTTGTTTTTGTGTGTGTGTGTGTGTTGATAAGTTCATTACGTTTGCATTGCCTTCGGTTAGTTTTTGCCTCTTTTCGAGATGGGACTTCCACCCTACGATGCCATTTCCAGTTGAATGTTTGTCTACCGATATGACCAATAATCAATGGATATCCAACACACACACACTGAGGCAGCGACGCACACAAACAAATGCTTGGCCGCACATTACAAGCGACTTGGGCCAGCTAGCCACAAATTGAACTAATTTGATGTGTGAACAACAGCGGGTGGCGGGTGGAACGAGGCTATTTAGATGGAGGCGGTGGAGGACCGAAGGGCGGAGGCCGGATTTATCTTGACATTGATGAGCAGAGCCAGATTGAAGACATTCCCCACGTACATACATATGTGCGTGTGGCTGTCGCTTGGAAGCCAAAAGAATCTGTAGCAGCAGTTGAGGGAGGGGGGAGCCCTTACGCGTATGTCCGAATCAATACTCGCCGCCTTTCCTCTCCCTGTAATTATCTCTGTCCCTCTTCTTATCTGCATCTGTGTTATGATTTTGAGATATATATATACATATTGTATGTATAGCGCATTAATTCAATTTGATGTGGAGGTGTCGAGCGGTGGAGCGAAATTCGAATACTGAATGCGTCGGTTATTCGTGATACTCATCTAATGCAAGTCGCAGAGAGACAGAATAATTTGCTGGCAGAGTCCAAAAATTAAGTGCGAGGGGGATTAATTCTTGCTTGTGCATTGAGCTGTACATTTATTATCTCTCAATCGGAGTAGTTGAGTAAAGAAAGTTAAGTGTATGCTGATTGATGGTAGTGCAATTGTTGAATGGTTGTTGCAGTGTTTCATGGTTCTGGAGGCTGAAGCTTTCCTGGCGAATATTCCAGGAAAAGCTGCTTCATTC
The DNA here is from genome assembly GCF_003369915.1 of Drosophila miranda. Classification (NCBI taxonomy): domain Eukaryota; kingdom Metazoa; phylum Arthropoda; class Insecta; order Diptera; family Drosophilidae; genus Drosophila; species Drosophila miranda. The sequence goes on from NC_046673.1 coordinate 8,296,311, forward strand.
GCCAGTTTTTGTTGCAGTACTGTTGCTGTTCTCCCAGAATTCCTCCGAGGAAAGATCCGGCCACACTTGGAGCATGGGCACGAGAAGATTCTATTGGTTATTGAGGCTTTTGCCAAGGGAATTGAACAGATCTAAGTAAATCATCCGGAAATCTCGATTCTACGTTTGGACGATAGAAAATTCTGCAGATTTCTGTTCGCCTGGTATCGGACAATCTGAAAATCTGAAAATCTAAAAATCTCGGTTTTTAGCACTACCAAATTTAAAGTGGTTGTGGTTTCTGTGATTGGAATAACATCCTTGATCAGATGAAATCCTCGGTAATGCTCCGATAGGACTCCATCTGGCGGAGGGAAATCAGATACGACTCAATTTGTGGCAAAGCGTAGGGTACATAAGTCGTCTGTGAAGGAAGATACAACTTAAAATTATATACTGATTCACTTACGCGTCTCGAAGCTGAGCCGCAGCGTTTGTTCGGTGGCGTATGAATGGAGGGATTGCTGACATTATTTCCCGTGGGCGTAAAACAACACTTCCGCCGTTGATCACTGTTCCCTGCTGTAGCGGACGGGACGCTACATTGTCGACTCAGTGACACAGCAGCGGCATTATGGCTATGGCCCGCAGCAGGACAGTCAGTGCCTGCAACAGTCCAGCCCTTGGACCTCCCGAGAGGATGAAGAGCTACAGAGGAATCACCTGCGGAGAAGGTACCGACGGCGAACAGACTGAAAAAGCGGAGAAAGACAACGTAGGAGGCAAGGATGAGCGCCATGGCAGTGGCCGGACGGAAGGGTCGCCTAGGCCAAGGACCTCAGGCACGCAAGAGGATTTCCTGGCGCCCGAAGGGTGAAAGAAAGAGTTAAATAAATTAAATTAATAAATAATAACTTAATAACTTTACTTGGCGTAGTAAGAGGAGGGATTGTGGGATAGTAGTGGCAGAAAGCGTCTCGGCCAATAGAGCTGGAGGGAGTAAAATAAAAGAAGAAGAACCAAGGAGAGTCAAGGAGTCAATGGAGAAGATGAATGGGGGGGAGTTGAACAAGGAAAACTTACCCGGTCAAAACAGATGACTTAAAGCATGATGCAGGAAGCTCCTGCGAAGCATGTACGTCGTACAAAGTATGTACAGGTAAATAAAGAAAGTATTGTACCAATTGCTGGCGCGATGCACGCGATCGTGGATGCAGTATCGATCCGGCAACACCCAAACGGGTAAGACTGCCGGAGGGCGCCCGGTTCAAGACGGACTTACAGTTAGAAAATCACCAGAACGGCGCAGGACACGAAAAAGACAAGGTTAAAGCCTCTGGCTGCTTTTCCGGGAAAGTATATATTACATGAAAATTCTTTACTTATACGAGCTGACCCGGGCTGCAATGCAGCTTCTGGGAAGCAGCCACAGAGTCCGAAAGTGTCAGCACATTCCAGATCAATGGCAAGCGATATCCGATCTATCGGATACACAGTTGGCAGCCGTGCAGAGGAGGAATCCGATGGCCACAAGGCGCTGAGTCGCCTTTCTGGTGGGAATGCTGCCGACGCCGGGCAGCTTTAAGATTAATTAAAAATGTGAATTCGGTCTACTGTAACTCATCGGTCCTCACAAACGATCCAGCTCCGTCACCCAACGAATACCCAACAATCCCCTTCGCACCTTGAATACCCTAATGGACAATTATTCCAATATGAAGTCATGTATGAAATACATTATATGTATGTATATATTAAACAAAATTGACATCTAAAACATATGCAAAATAGCATACAAAAAGTAAAGGGTATGCGAGCACAGGTCCACAAATGCCAGAAACCCTAAAACCAATACATGCAGAATATGATAATGCGTATTAAAATACGGTGGAACCAAGGCAGAAAACGTAATCCGCAAAAGTAACCCTGCAGTACGGGCCTTCGATGACTCAGCTGCTGACACGTCGATGACCGCGTCACTACCCCCGATGACATGGTTGATGACCCGCCATACGCTGAGCTGTTGACATTAACATGGAGAGGTCCTTGGGCATAGTCGTTGACATTGTCATCGAGCATTGCCGAAAAATCATGCATTTTATAAGTGATGATTTTTATCGAAAAGTCCTGCTCGAGCAGGTTTTTTTTTTTTGTTGTATTTTTGGATTGCTCACAAATTGAAATTTCGAGCACACCGCAGATTATAATACGGATTTACATTATATTTCTTTATTCTTCTTTTAGTCCCGAGCATAAGAGAAGAATAAAGACATACATACGTATGTACATATGTATAATGTGGATGCAACGAAACATTACAATAATTTGAACACAGTTCTTGCACAAATTTAACTTTATATACAATTGAGATTTTATACATACATATGTATATAATTATTTAAACACTGCACTTACCTGATAATAGTAATCAAATCACAGCACTTAACGTCGCTTCGTTTGCGCACGCGCGGAAAAGAAGGAAACAGAAGGGAAAACAAAGTGTTCGATTTGGCTGGCGTCAACTCCTAGATGACATTGTAGATGACAGTCGTCATCGCTCACAGCTGGTACTGCAGGGAAGAGAAAACCGGAGCCTGTCTGATTGTACATGTACATATATTCGACTAACACATCCAAAGCGTTACCGGCTGGCTGGCTCAGCTTAGTTCGGCGGTAGCCGAACGTCAGAGCGGAAGACCCTAGGATCTAATCCAGAAAGCTCGGTTGCAACATGTTTGGAGTATAACCTGGCACATCTAGTATATACTGCATGGTTAGTGTCTATATGCATTCCACCAATGACCAATATTCTAGCTGTTTTTATGACGTACCGAACGTTGAATACCTCTTTCTCTCTCTTTCCAGCAACGAATTGCCTTCCGGTTGCTTCCGTGCTCCCTCCGTCTGGGGCGGATACTGAACGAGAATGAGTGTGAGCGAGAGAGAAATACTAATACGGAATCATTAGATTCCGGCCAGAATCCAGATGTCGGTCTCACTGCTATTCACCACTTGATCTTTTCTCAGAAAAATTGAATTTTCTTGTTTCAATGTGTTTTCTATACCCGGTACTCGAAGAGTATATGGGTATATTAGATTTGTGATAAAATTGGATGTGTGTAACACCCAAAAGGAAGCGTTTCCGACCCCATAAATAAACAAAATTATGATCAACGTTAATAGAAAAGTCGATAAAGCCATGTCTGTCTGTCCATCTGTCCCGATGAGCGCCTAGATCTCAGAGACTATAAGAGCTAGAGCAAACAAATTCTGTTTACAGACTCCTGTGATATCTCACCGTTTTAAGTATATTTCAAAATTTGTTGGGTTAGGTGTCGGAGTGCTCCGATACATTGGCTTAAAATAAAAATAAATATCTCAAAAGAACGTTTTTTATAATTCTTTAGGACTTTTTTACTACTACTAACGCAAGCTCTCATGTGAAGTACAAAGCATCTGTGGCACAGTGTAATAATTGTCATGTGATACAATTTTTTAAGGAATGTCTGAAACAAGAATTTTGTGAGTTCTTTTGGGGCAGTGTATCTCCTGGTATGTGTTTGTGTATGTGTATGTGTATGTGTATGTGTGTAGCAGCAAAAATGTCCAAGAAAATGCATTTAAGTAGAACGAAAACTTTCCAGCACAGTTGCGGCGTTCATTTGTATGCATATGTAGTGTTCGTGTATCTGTATTAATGTGTGCGTGGAGACAGTGGATCCGTATACATATGCATAGTATGTGTGTAGGTGGTGTGCGTTGATCTCTGTAGGTATATGTGCAATCCTCCACATCTTCAGCGGAACAGATTTGCTTTAGCAGCTTAGTCCGCCTCCTCGCTGCTAGTATCGGGGGGCAAGGGATTGGATGGCCTCATGCGAGCGATACGGACGTGCAGACGACGTTGTGACAGTCTGAAGCGCGCACCCTCTCCTAAAGAGTGACGGGAGAGGCGATCGGCAATGTCGGATATTCCCGACTCCTCCTCTGCACTGGCAACGGCAGCGCGAATGCTCGACGGTTCGCGATGCTGACGGCGAAAGTGCTGCGAAATGTTGAGCAAGCGGCCGGGTGGGGCCATGGGCACGGCCACGCACAGTGGACAGATGGCGTCGCTGCGGTCGTCGTTGTGCTGGGCAACCACATGCTTCACAAGTTCGAAGTACGAATGGCCCATGGAGCCGCAAATGGGGCAAGTGAAGCTATCGGCGTTCAGATAGGGAATTGGCTCCCCGGCAAAGTACAGCTTCTTAGCATTCTCGTCCAGCAGGCACTGCATTGGATGCTCCGACTTGTGCGGCCCATTCACCACCTTGGCGTCATAGCAGCTCTGACACAAATCAAAGTCGGCGCACTGCAAGCACTTGAAGCGGCAGCCAGTTATTCCGTTGCCCCAAAGGTCGCAGCCGTCACAAGTTGCGCGCGTGTGAGGCTCCATTATGATTCCAGTTGCTTAACCTTGTGGAGAGATGATGAGTCGACAAAAAGAATTACAATTTCTCCAAAGGACTTACCTTTTTTCGAGCTCGGATGTTGAAACTTGCAAATTTTACCAGAGAGAAATACGTGGATGACGTTTCCAGGCGTCGATAATAATTGAGAGCAACTCTGTTCCGATTTAAAATAAATCGAAAAGAGTTGCCAGACTGTTCAAAAGAAGGCGTTAAGCTATAATTTAATTGTAATTAAATTCAAAGCTGATTTTGCAGTATTTCAAGCTTTACAATAAAAAACATAAATTTCTTCTTAGGAAAAGACTGTTTTTAATGGTAGGTTTCAAAACGCTTGTTCTTGATCATTTTTACGATTTCTCTGATTAATTTTTTTTTTTTTTGATTCGAGTTCGTGAATTAACGCTTATATATGAAACAATACAAATCTAATATTTTGTACTTTCCCTGAGGTTTTCAAGTAAAAATATTGATCAAAACTGCCCCAAAATTTAAAAAAATTTACATTTGAAAGCTTAATAAAGACGTTAAGCTTGAGCTTTGATGACAGATTGGCAGCTGTATTTATTATCTTTTCAGAATGGAAAAGTTCTTTAAAACTACATATGTGCATAAATGTAGCATACTAATGTTTTATGAAAAAACGATACATTACCTTTAAAAAATAACAATAAAAATATAATCATTTAAATTCAAATTATAAGTCATTAAACATTTTTAGCCCAAATACTCCACTGGAATCACTATCAAAAAACTCAGCGGTCAATAAAATTAGCTCGTGCTGGAACGCTCATGTATCGATCGCTCCAAGTGCCCAACAAGTGCAACGGATCACTTATAATCTCATCTCGGGCCTTGGAAAAATGGCTAGCAGACTGGGGCATGCATGTGAATGAGCAAAAGTGCAAACAGACAAACTTGCCCACCGGTGTCTCTCAACAACATCAGCATTCCAACCGAAGTAGCGTACCTTGGTGTACATTTGCATAGACGGCTCACTTGGTGTAAACACATGGAAGCAAAGAGAAATCTACTGAAACTTAAAGCTAGAATTCCACATTGTCCTCGCCACTAAAACTGGAGTACAAAGTACTTTTGTACGGTACAGTTTTCAAAGCAATTTTGACATATGTATGGCTCCGAACTAGGGGAAAGCCTGGCTGAATCAAAGATAATGAGAACTAGCACTGGGCATCATAGTACATACGGAGTGCAAATCTTCATAAGGACTTAAATGTCGAATTTATTAAGGATGAAATCGCCAAGGCGAAAGGAAAGTATCTGGTCAAGTTTCAGAGCCATCCTAATATACTTGCGCCGAGTCAATTGAGCCATGTCTGTCTGTCCGTCTGTCCGTCTGTCCTTTCGTCCGTCTGTCCGTCCCTATGAGCGCCTACTGCTCTGAGAGTATAAGAGCTAGAGCAGCGACATTTTGTATGGAGACTTCTGTGATATGTCACTGTTACAAGTGTATTTCAAAACTATTTCGCCAGGCCCCCTTCCGTCCCCACAATCCACAATTTTGAAGATACGAGAAAACCATAAACGCAGAATCGTAGGGAATGACAATCTCTTCTAGACTGCAGAATCTGAACTAGATCGTATCATTTTTATAGCCAGAATAAAGAAAACACTTTCATTCGATCTCGCTCTGTCTCTCTCAAACACACACGTTTCATGGTCGGCTTTGCTATTGCCTAAGAATAAGAAAACCAAGAAACAGAAACAGACGAAGACAGAAAGAGAGACTGAATCGGAATTTGACAGCAGCCAGAAAGGAGAGCTATTATAGTTTCGGGGCCAAAGTTTACATACTCGTACCATTCCCTTGTATGATATGCATGAAATGTCTGGTCGATTTGTATAGCTGATTTACTGATCATAAAATATTGTGTGAATCACAATCGTCTGCTCGTACACCAATTGAAAGCGAAACTGCAAACGCATTCAAAAGCTCCGAAAAAAGCAAAAACTCTTCACCGGTGCATGTGCAAATTAAATAACTGCGGTAGCGGATTGTGTTTTTTAAAAAGTTTTTATTTTACTTCTAACTTCACTGATATAGATTTAAGTAGAGGGTCACAAAGGATTCCGGGCAAAGGGTTTGCGCGATCTTAATTTTTAGCTCGACTTTGCGGTGTCGCTTCTGGATCAAGACTGACTTGAACTTTCTGATCTTTGCATCGTTGATCCCTTTCGGGAATAGTTTTTCTATAAACATTTCAATTGATTTCGCCATCCCGAGTATTGGATTTCGTCATCCAAAGAGAGAACTGTAAAATGCCTAAAGTGCAGGATCTGCAGAAAGCCGGGAGTGAGATTGTTTATGAGAAGCCGGGTGTGGGCAAACATTGGTTTTCCATTTAGGCGAGTGTCAAAGATTGGGATTGCGGTGGGAGCCCTTGCGATTGTACATCTTAGAAATCAATTAGGCGGAGGCCCAAGATTGAAATTGTTTTCGTTTTGGAAAGCCAAAGATTGTTTACAACTCGTATAAGAGCTCAATAGAATTGGATACGTTAACTCCCCCCATTCTTAAATGTTTCGTCCCGATACATTTTGAAGTTCTGATAGAGCTCTAATTTCTTCTGACAGTATTTGAATGTTGCTTTCCACTATTTCTTCTGACGGTATTCTTATTGATTTAATAAGTACAAATTTGGTTAATTTATAGCCGAAGTAAAATAGCATTATCAATATCAAAATGATTAAGAATAATGTTGTTAATGGTAAGGCCGTATTACCTAATGTTATAAGGGGATTTAAAATATTAACATTATCAAAAGAAAATTGCTTATCATTTGATTGTATATAATCAACTAATTCAAAATCGCTATATCTATGATGCGATATATATCTTAGAATTTTACCCTTATCATTTATGTGGGTTATATTATTTATTACAATTGTGTTGTTGAATATAAGGAGATACGATCCTAACAAAGTAGTATTGTCTACGATATTTTTGCCTGAAACTATCCTGAATCCTATCCATCCTGAATGATGTCTATTTCTTTTTTTTTCCCCCTTTTTTTAGTGCAGTTGGCTTTAAAGCCATTAAGTAAATTGGTGAAACAGGTCTTCTTTAAATTAATTTGTGCGTAATTGTTTAAAGTTTCACTTTTAAAATTATTCATTAAATAGTATTTCTCCTTACATTCACAAACTTTTTCACTTATAACTAACATTCCATCATTTTGTGAGATGGCTCTTGCATGGTAGAACTTGCAAATATCTTTAATTTGAGGATATTTTATGTAAATGATTATTAAATCAGCATTTCGAATTATTTTAGCCGTTGCAATGTCCAGCAGATCAGACAGTTCAACAGGATGTTTTTCATGCTTATAAATGTCCTCTATTTCGTTTTTATTTAAAATTTTTGTATTGAAAATGTTTACTTTTAAGAGGGTTATGGTATCAACTAAATTTAGTAGGTCAAAAGTTATTAATTTTAAACGATGCTTTCTCAGTATCGTTTCTTCATTGAAGATGACATTTTTTAATGAATTTGATAAAAATTCAATTTCTTTGAAAAATTTGGAATTTATTACAAATTGTTTATTATTATTTTCAGTTAATTCATTTACTTTATTTTGTATTTTCAAAAAGTCGTCATGAAAATATTTAATATTTGATGTTATCTTTATGTATAATTCTGTTTCTATTGTTGATTATAATTTTATTCAGTCGATTTTCCTTAACTACCTGCTTTTTGTATCGGGATTGAAGTTTATTTCTTTCCCCGAATTTCTTTTCATAAACTACTTCTCCTATTTTATAATCTTTTTCTCTTCTATCTTTGTTATGTAGCTTAAGCATTTTGGTCTGAGCTTCCTTAAGTAATATTGGATTATGCTTGTGTTCTATTTTGTTATACAATATGTCATATGGCATTTGATTGGTCGTTGAATGTATCGTCAGGTTATATTTCAGTGCCGCCCTTATTATTATTTCCGAATAATCTGTTAGATTTAGTTCATCCTTGATGCACCGCGCTATTTCTGTTAGTGTGGAATGTACCCTTTCTACCTGACCATTTGAGGTGCTGTGTCTGGGATCAGCATAATAAATAGTTAAGTTACTTCTTTGTATGAATGATCTAAATTGTGCTGAAGTAAAGCTTGGTTCGTTGTCAGTCATTAAAGATGTTGCTAACGGAAAGTGTTGCAAAATTTCCATTACCTTATTTTCAATGTTTAATTTACTTTGAATTTCCTTGACCACCAAGTATTTGGAATAAGAATCTATACAAGTTATGAATGTTAGGTTTTGGGCATAGTATATGTCTAAGTGTAATTGATCTCCTTCTTTTGCTGGAATGGGAGCTTCCCCAATTGGAATTTTTACAGGGTGTCTGTGATATTTGTTTTTGTTACAGATCTCACAATTTTTTATATATTCTTTTAATTTTTTGTGCAGGTTTGGCCAATAATACAGCTTAGTTATTTGTTTGTAATTTTCGTCTAGTCCTCTATGGGCTCTGCAATGTGTTTCTTCTATAATTATAGCTTTATCTTCTGAATTTACTACATCTTGGAGGAACTTTCTCGTGAAGAGAAATTTATTTATGAAGTTTTCCTTTAGTTTATTTTGGATAAGGTATAAATCTTCTAAAGTGCAGTGTATTCCTGTGGTTAAGTGAGGCTGAATAGATTCTTTTAAAATGATTAGCAGATTGTCTACCGTATCAAATTCAATAATATGTCGGGTATTTTCATAAACTCTTACTAACTCATGAACTGTGAATCTCCCTTGCGCTAATAGTAGCTGCTGTTTAAATTGGTTTAGAGGCTTGCTAGTCTCTTGAATGACGTTTTCAAAACTACTCTCTGCTGAATGCTGAGTATTTGTGTCTGATTCTTATTCTGTCTGGTCGACATCACTATCTGTCATATGATTTATTTTAATCCGAGATAAAGCGTCCGCTACTACGTTAGTTGAGCCTGGCTTATAAATGATTTTTGGTGTGAAACTTTCTATGAAGTAATACCAACGTTTCATTTCAACATTTGGATTTTTTTGCGACATTGCAAAGGACAAAGGTTGGTGATCTGTATGTATTTCAATTCCACTCACTCCGTATAAATAATTTCGCAAATTTTTTAATGCCCATACAATAGCTAATAATTCCTTTTTATTAGTAGCATATAATTGCCCGGTTTTACTTAAAGTTTTAGAAATAAATGTTATGGGATTCCCATCTTGCGACAAAACTGCACCTATTGCTGTGTCCGATGCATCTGTGGTTAATGTGAATTTTTTATTGTAATCTGGTTGTACTAATTCAATATGTGCTATTAAACTGTCCTTTAAATTATTAAATGCTCCCATTGCTGGTTCATCCAGCTGTATTAATGTTTTCTTGGATGCCCTTCGTGAAACTTTCCCATTTACTCCACTCAGATATTTTGTTAATGGTTTGGCAATTGTAGCATAATTTCGGACAAATTTTCTGTAATACCCTGTTAGTCCTAAGAAACTACGTAGCTCTCTGATATTTTTAGGAATTGGATAGTTTTGTATTGTTGAGATTTTGTCTGGATCTGTTTTAATGATATTTTGGGAAACAATGTATCCCAGAAATTTGGTTTCCAATTGAAAGAATTTAGACTTTTCTAGGGAAATTTTCATGTTAGCGTTTTGCAATATCTGTATTATATGAATTAGATCTTTATAATGTTGTTCTATAGTTTTTGAAAATATTATTATATCGTCCATATAGACGTGACAAGTTTTTCCAACTTGTTCTCTAAGTATATCGTCCATTGCCCTTTGGAAAATTCTGGGAGCGTTCGTCAATCCCATAGGCATTCTTAGAAATTCATATTTGCCGTTATTTATGGAAAAAGATGTTTTTTTAATATCTGATTCCCTCATTAAAATCTGATAGAAACCTGACTCTAAATCAATGGCCGAGAAATACTTTGCCTTACCTAAATTGGCAAGGATTACTGAAGGATCTTGCATAGGGAATCTATCCGGTATGGTGTTTTCATTAAGTTTCTTAAAGTCTATTACTAATCTATGTTTAGGAGTTCCGTCCTCATTTACTCCCTTCTTTGGTACTGCTATTACCGGTGAATTATATGGGCTTTTACTAGGTCTGATTATACCTTCATCTAACATTTTACTTATTTCGTTATTAACGAAATCGTTAACCGAATAAGCGTATGGATACTGCTTGCCATATACCGGTCTATCATGTTTAGTGTTAATCTCTCTTTTTATATCCGTTCTGAACGGTAACTGTAAATTTATATTGGCATGGTCTTCTTCGATGATAGATACCATTTTCTCTCTGAGATTTTCTAAATTGTCCTCTTTGTAGGTTATTGTGTTATACAATTTCATTTTTTTCAATTCAGAATTTGCATAATTTTGAATGTCGGATATTTCTACGACGGCGCGTTCAGGATTTTTTCATCCCAAACTTTTAAATTGTTCATTGTCGGATAATTCAACGACGGCGTGTTCAGGATTCTTTAATCCCAAACTATTCGAACTTTTAGTGTCGGATAATTCAACGACGGCGGGTTCAGGATATTTGAATCCCAAACTATTGACGGATAATTCTTCGTCGGCGTGCTCAGGATTTTTTGATCCCAAGCTATATAAACTTCTTTCTACCTTTACTGAATCACTTTTCATTTCTTTTTCTTCTTCAAAATATTTTTTTATTATATATTCCTTCAACGGAAGGATGGTTTTTCCTTCTATAAAGGTTAATTTGTTTAAAGAAAGGACCTCGTCATATATTAGTTTCTCCTCATTGTCTTTATAACTTAAAGTCCCCTTTCCTGTATCAATAACAGCTCCGATTTTCTTTAATAGGTTAAATCCTATTAGTAAATCTGCCTCCATTCCATCTATTTCATAAAACACTTGTTTTGTGTTGAAAATAGTTATATTATAGAAATATTTAATTATTGAAAACCTATTCACTGTAGCAACTTTCTTATAAATTGATAATTCTTTTTTATTTTCGTAAATTCCCTTTTTTATATAACAGGAAGTTGCTCCCGTATCTATCAAAACTTTTAATTCTCTGTTTATTTTTTTATCCACTCTTTTTAAGTAGGGCAGACCTACTTCGGGGGCTGATCTAAAAAATGGTCCTCCTCAATGTTATTTATCCGCATTGCTTTATTAGCCGGTTGTTCCGACATTTCGTTTGGCTTTCGTTTCTCCGCCTGATTTTCGTTAGACTGATTATTCGGTACTACGTTTGCCCTAAAATGCTGAGCTTGGTTATAATTGTTATTATTTCTCCTATAATAACCGTTAGTATTCTCCCGATAATTTCTATTATTATTATTTCCCCTGAATTGATTGCTGTTCTGTCGGTTCTTGATTTGTATCGATTCGTCTACATCCATTGGTTCTGGGGCCTGATTTTGTTGTCTATTACCCAAGAAATAGGGTTGTCCCCATGACATGTTATTCCTCTGAAGATCCCTTTTTTGGTCGAATGGTGAACTATTAGTCCTTGGTTGTCGTTGGTTGAATCTTAATGTATTGTAGTTATTATTCCCTGAATTTCTGGGGCCACTGAATTGGTAGGCAAATTGGGCCCGAATGTTATTTGATTGCAATTCCTGTACCTTTGCCAAGGCATTCGGTAAATCTGGGGGATTCAATGAAAATAGGATTTCTGCAATGCCGCCGTATAGGCCAGTGACAAAAATGCGTAAGGCATTGTCTCTAGTTTTCTTATTTGATTCTTTCGTGATTTCACTGTCCTTTCCGTGAGTCATTATTGTCTTATTTATTAACAAGGTCATTTTCTTGTTAACCTCGTTATAGAAATCTATTATTGAAAGGTTCCCTTGTCGGAGAACGCTTAACTCCTGTTCTATTATGTAAATTGGTCTCTTGTCACTGTAAACAAAGTCAAGTCGTGAAAGTATGGCATCAAAATTTAAAACTGTCCCGTGGTTGGTCAGTGCGTCATGTGCTGGTCCTGTTATTTTGTTTCTCAAAATTGTTAAGGCAATATAATATTGCTTACTTCCTTTCTTATATAACTTCACTGCAGTTTCTGCAGCTTCCCTCCATCCTACGTATTGGTTTAATCCACCATTGAAAATTGGTAGGGATTCTATTACCTTTAATGTGGTGTCATCTTTTATTGTCTCGTCTATTGTTTCTGCCTGATAATCTGATACCTGATCGGATTTAGTTTCTATTGGTTGTTTTAAATTTACAATTGGCTCCTGTACTTGTGAAATTTGAAGTGCTATCAATTGTTTGACCAGATCTGCAGTGAGATCGGTCCTTGTTTGTGAGTTAATCATTTTTAGTTTTTCAAAATCTAAAGTTAGTTAGTTAATATAAATTAGGTTATATTAGATTATAAAAACAAACATATAAAGTTTTTATAATCTAATATAACCTAATTGAACTTATATATTTATTAATACAACTTTTGCTCACGAACTATCCGGTAGGGGTCGTCCTTCTTAGTTTGGCTGACAGATCTTCGAACGGGTCTTCCTTCTTGATTTGGCTGACAGGTCTTCGAACGGGTCTTCCTTCTTAAATTTCTTTGTTTAACTGGGTCTTCTGGGGGTCTTCCTTCTTTGGTTTAGCTGATAGTTTCACTTTCTTTGTGTTTTGGTTTGGTTGGTTTTGTTTAAAAACTTTGGTTTTTTTGTATTTTTGAATTGTCTTGATTAGCTTTTGTATTTATTTGAATTTTGTATTGTATTTGTATTTGTATTGTATATTGTATTTATTTTTGCACACCCTAAGCTCCGGTTTGTTTCCTTTTTATCTCACTTTTTCTTATCTTATATCTCACAGTCACTCCGCGTTTTTATATCTGAAGGATTTATTCCATTAATTAATTGTCCTTCGGGTTTCGGCACGACGCAACACTTTTATTATTCGGTGCTTTTTATACAACGTCGCCCCACGTTGGGCGCCAATTAGATAACTGCGGTAGCGGATTGTGTTTTTAAAAAGTTTTTATTTTACTTCTAACTTCACTGATATAGATTTAAGTAGAGGGTCACAAAGGATTCCGGGCAAAGGGTTTGCGCGATCTTAATTTTTAGCTCGACTTTGCGGTGTCGCTTCTGGATCAAGACTGACTTGAACTTTCTGATCTTTGCATCGTTGATCCCTTTCGGGAATAGTTTTTCTATAAACATTTCAATTGATTTCGCCATCCCGAGTATTGGATTTCGTCATCCAAAGAGAGAACTGTAAAATGCCTAAAGTGCAGGATCTGCAGAAAGCCGGGAGTGAGATTGTTTATTAGAAGCCGGGTTTGGGCAAACATTGGTTTTCCATTTAGGCGAGTGTCAAAGATTGGGATTGCGGTGGGAGCCCTTGCGATTGTACATCTTAGAAATCAATTAGGCGGAGGCCCAAGATTGAAATTGTTTTCGTTTTGGAAAGCCAAAGATTGTTTACAACTCGTATAAGAGCTCAATAGAATTGGGTACGTTAACTTGCATGTGAATGAGCAAAAGTGCAAACAGACAAACTTGCCCACCGGTGTCTCTCAACAACATCAGCATTCCAACCGAAGTAGCGTACCTTGGTGTACATTTGCATAGACGGCTCACTTGGTGTAAACACATGGAAGCAAAGAGAAATCTACTGAAACTTAAAGCTAGAATTCCACATTGTCCTCGCCACTAAAACTGGAGTGCAAAGTACTTTTGTGCGGCACAGTTTTCAAACCAATTTTGACATATGTATGGCTCCGAACTAGGGGGAAAGCCTGGCTGAATCAAAGATAATGAGAACTAGCACTGGGCATCATAGTACATACGGAGTGCAAATCTTCATAAGGACTTAAATGTCGAATTTATTAAGGATGAAATCGCCAAGGCGAAAGGAAAGTATCTGGTCAAGTTTCAGAGCCATCCTAATAGACTTGCGCCGAGTCAATTGAGCCATGTCTCTCTGTCAGTCTGTCCGTCTGTCCTTTCGTCCGTCTGTCCGTCCCTATGAGCGCCTACTGCTCTGAGAGTATAAGAGCTAGAGCAGCGACATTTTGTATGGAGACTTCTGTGATATGTCACTGTTACAAGTGTATTTCAAAACTATTTCGCCAGGCCCCCTTCCGTCCCCACAATCCACAATTTTGAAGATACGAGAAAACCATAAACGCAGAATCGTAGGGAATGACAATCTCTTCTAGACTGCAGAATCTGAACTAGATCGTATCATTTTTATAGCCAGAATAAAGAAAACAGTTTCATTCGATCTCGCTCTGTCTCTCTCAAACACACACGTTTCATGGTCGGCTTTGCTATTGCCTAAGAATAAGAAAACCAAGAAACAGAAACAGACGAAGACAGAAAGAGAGACTGAATCGGAATTTGACAGCAGCCAGAAAGGAGAGCTATTATAGTTTCGGGGCCAAAGTTTACATACTCGTACCATTCCCTTGTATGATATGCATGAAATGTCTGGTCGATTTGTATAGCTGATTTACTGATCATAAAATATTGTGTGAATCACAATCGTCTGCTCGTACACCAATTGAAAGCGAAACTGCAAACGCATTCAAAAGCTCCGAAAAAAGCAAAAACTCTTCACCGGTGCATGTGCACACATTGCTGAAAAGCTTAAAGCTTAAAAAGCTCGCCCAGAGCGGCTCGTCTTTGCTTGATCGATCAAGCATGTTGTTTTTTCCTATCAGAAAGCTGAGTGCTGATATCTACCATAGAATTTTAGCTTCGGGACTATGGCAGCTATCTATGTACAAGATTTTCGCCATGTTTTTGTGGCTTATGCACAGACATGTACATAATTACACAAATGGGAACTTTTGAGCTGATTATCTAAAAAAACAACAAACTTTTATTTACGTTTATTTAAGGCAACGAATAATCATTAAAATAAGATATATGTAATTGAATTAACGTGTAACTTAGAAAAAATTTTGTTCTGCGAAGTAAGGCGGGGTGATGGGATATAAGATGTCCCATTTATCAAAGAAAATTTGGTAGTGGTAATTATCATGCCTATAATCGCGTTTCCGCTTCACGGCAGCTAGGATCCAGTTGAGAAACCCTTTCATGTTGCCCCTTAGACGCCAAAGACAGGTGTGGATCGTATCCTGCTTGGCCTCTAACCCCAGGGCTCGCTTTTCACTGTCTATTATAGAAAAATTGTAGCCGAATTTTACACCGATCGGGAAGCCGCGCACCGGCACACCCAAGGCGCAGATTAGCTGCATCGCTGGCCCATTAGCCGCGAGCATTTCCTCGCTGGCGAGAACCCGCACATTGACACCCCGAATATGTGCACCCAACATGCGGTCAAGGTACTGGACATTGGCGGTGGACAGCAGCACCACGTCCAGGCATATTTTTGCCTGGTCAATCAATTCACCCACACGTTTCAACCGGCAGTCATCGCACACGACCGCGCGGCCATTGTGCCAACCATTAAATAAGACCACGTGACCGGTATCCGGCATTCCATAGATACTCTGCCACACATAGAGATCGATCTTGTAGAGGTAGCGACGCAGACTCCTCCTGGGCGAGGAGGCAGTCCAGTGGTACATAAACCTGTGGAGGATGCCGTATGTCATTTGAAAGTATTTGCTTTATCTACTTCCGAACTCACCAAATACGGAAAAAGGCGAACAATTTTGAAAGCAGGTTTACCAGGGCACTATAGCATGATCCCATCAGGCTGCAGACGCTTTTAATAATTTCGGGCATCATGTCAGTAGCCCAAGAGAATCTTCATTCATCTACTGATTAACTTGCCAAAACAGAAATAGGTAAGACAAATTTCAAGCCAAGGAAAACAGTCGAATATTTGGGAGCAAATTTCCTACGAAGTTGAAATATTGTACTAGAATGGAATATGTACATAACATATACGACTATGGGCTCATGACTGAATCAATGTAACGTTTTTTTACTGCTCGGTCCTTCGCATAACGAAACTGGGAGATGCTCTAACAAAGGAAACATCTAAATATAAAGTCAGAAAAATAAACATAAATGCATTGATTGACTGCAGCCCTACTACCATCTTAAGCCGTCGAGTAACTAAACGAACAAAATGTGCAACGGCTTAGAAAAGTTAAGAATTCGGCATACGAGTAGGTACATTTAAACCGTGTTCAAGAAGGTAAGAAGAAAAATTGTTTTTAGATTTGTGTATAAATATAAAAACAAAATATAAAACAAGAATGGATGAGGATAATCTCATCCCATCTAATTGACTAAATATATGATATACACATAATTCGCCAACCGATCGATCGGATATCGGATGTAGATAAGTATATATGTACATATTGTACATATATCTAATAGATGGGCTGCCCAAGCATTATAATTCCAGAGCCAGTTTTTAATTATTTCAACTGCCTACCAATTAAATTAGCATAATATTAATCGAGTATATTTGCAATTCATACGATTCCAGGCATCTGTGTGTGTGTTCTCGTCTCCAGTCGAATGCCCCCTGTGTGGGCATCGTACGCGTATGTGTCTGCATCCACATATATTCGTACGTATGTCTGTATGTATATATGTGTGTATGTATGTAGAACTGTCCATAAACAACGCATCTCAATGAGTTAGGATGATTCCAAAAGGAAGCGTTTCCGACCACATAAATAAAAAAAATTATGATCAACGTTAATAGAAAAGTCGATAAAGCCATGTCTGTCTGTCCATCTGTCCCGATGAGCGCCTAGATCTCAGAGATTATAATTCTTTAGGACTTTTTTACTACTACTAACGCAAGCTCTCATGTGAAGTACAAAGCATCTGTGGCACAGTGTAATAATTGTCATGTGATACAATTTTTTAAGGAATGTCTGAAACAAGAATTTTGTGAGTTCTTTTGGGGCAGTGTATCTCCTGGTATTAGTTTGTGTATGTGTATGTGTATGCATATGTGTATGTGTTTTTTTTTTTTTCCATGGATACGCCACGGCGGGTGAGAATCTCTAAGAGACGCGACCGGCCCGTACCAGTCAACGAACTGGACTACCCCTTCGGGGCTTCCCAGCTAAACTCACCACCACGCACAGCTGCACACCTCATTCCCCGCGGGATCACCGCAAAGTATTTCTTCGCGGGGATGGGTTGCCTACGTTAGGCACTCTCCTCTACGCGTCGCTCCCTTTCGCATCTTCTCAGATCGCTCTGGATGGCTATTAGGGTGTTGCTAACGCGCTGCCAGTTCTCGTCGGACTCCGTCATGAACGCCATTAGCTCCTCTGGTCGTGGGAAATACTCTGCACTTGAGCGGTACCTCGTGCAGTGGTAGATCACATGCTCCGGATCCTCGCTCTCATTCGAACACTCAGGACACTCGGGAGTATCCTCGTGTTTGAACCTATGTAGATACTTCCTGTATCCTCCGTGACCCGTCAGGAATTGGGTGAGGTGGTAGTTCATCTCTCCGCTTCTCCGCCCTATCCATGACTCAATGTCCGGGATTAGTCTATGGGTCCACCGTCCATTTGTGGCCGTGTCCCATCTTGCCTGCCATTTTTCTATCGACGCCCGCCTTTCCGACGCACGGATGGTCTCTAGCGATGCATTAGTTCGCATCCCTGCGCGCGCTTCATATACATGCGTCATCTCGAGCGCTAGTATATCCACCGGTATCATGGCCGCGAGGACCAGGGCTGCGTTATCCGACACCGTCCTATATCCAGACACTACTCGAAGAGCGCAGAGCCGATATGGCACTGACATCTTTCTTCTTAGACTCATGTTGCCGGACAGGGTTGAAGACCACACCGGCGCAGCGTACAGTAGGATCGAGGCCACTACTCTCGCCAGGAGTATGCGACGACCTGCCTTGGGTCCACCAATATTTGGGAGCATCCTTGCGAGTGCTGCCTGCATCCGGGAGGCTTTTTGACTCACGTACTCGATGTGGGCCCGGTAGTTCAATCGGTTATCCAGCATCACGCCTAGGTACCGGATTGACTCCTGCGACTTAATAGTCGCATTACCCACGCGAAACGTCGCGTACTCCACCTTCTTCCGACTCGTGATGAGTACAGCCTCCGTTTTGTGGCCAGCCAGGTCCAATCCCGCGTTTTCCATCCAGTTGGATACGATCCGGATTGCCTCGTTGGCCGTCGCCTCGACATCTCGAAGCTCTTTGGCTACCACGACCAGGGCGAGATCGTCAGCGAAACCGACAAGCGTGCATCCCTGCGGGAGCTGGAGTCTCAGGACGTCGTCGTACATTATGTTCCACAGTAGAGGTCCTAAGACTGATCCCTGTGGAACTCCGGCTGTCACCCTGTAGAGCTTTGGTCCCTCCTCCGTCTCGTACCTCAGTACCCTACCCGACAGGTAGCTGGCTATTATCCGAAGCAGGTAGGTGGGAACTCCAATCCTCCCGAGCGCCTCGTTTATCCGAGACCAGTTCGCTGAGTTAAACGCGTTACGGATATCCAGGGTCACCACCGCGCAGTACTCCTTTGTGTCAAATCTCCATCTTATTCCCTCGATCGCTCTGGATGCAATGTCGGTGACTGCCTTGATGGCGTCGACCGTTGATTTGGCCATCCGGAATCCGTACTGGGACTCCGATAAGGCCTCCTTCTCCTGGATCACAACTTGCAGTCGGTTGTAGACGATTCTCTCCAGGGTTTTGCCGACCGTATCCAGCAAACATATTGGGCGGTATCCTGATGGTTCCTCCGGGGACTTATTTCCTTTGGGTAGAAGTATTAGCCGCTGCACTTTCCACTGCTCTGGAAACACTCCTTCCCGTAGGCATTTGTTGAACGTGTCAACAAATACTTCTGGTCTGGTGGTTGCTCCAAGCTTCAATGCCTTGTTTGGGATACCGTCCGGTCCTGGTGCCTTTTTATCCCCAATTCTCCTGGTAGCCGCTATCACCTCCTCAACAGAAATCTGTTGCCACAGCTCGGAGTCTTGGCTCGAGACGCTTTCCTCCCTATACGGGTGCTGTGGGAATAGGGCCTCCACGATGCTACGAAGCAGGATCGGGCAGGTCACTTCCGGTGTTGACTGGCTCCTTATCCTCTTGGTGACGACCTTATATGCCGTCCCCCAAGGGTTGACGTCCGCCTCCTCGCATATCTGCCTGAAGCAGGCTGACTTGCTCTCCTTTATGGCACGTTTAAGGGCTCTTTTCGCTGATCGGAGTTCCTCTCCCCTGGTTTCGAACTCAGGCCGACCTCGTGCTCTCTGGTAGCACCGTCTTGCTCGTAGGCAGGCTTTCCTTAGCTGGTTAACCTCCGCATTCCACCAGTAGCAGGGCGCTCCTCTTTTGCAAGGCTTCCTTCTTGGCATTGCCACATCACATACCTCCTCCATGAGCTTCGCCAGTTTCTGAGCCAGGCCCTCTGCCGTTTCTCGCGCAGGGCTCCAGCTGGCGTTGCGCAGATATTCCGTGAAGGTTTCCACATCCAGGTGGTCGCCCTTCCATTTAGGTCCGGTAATTTTGGCTAGCTGTCTTTTCGTTGCTGCTCCGCATTCGAAGTGGATCGCCTGGTGGTCGCTGAACGTAAACTCCTCGCTTACTCTCCACGTAGCTCCCCTATGGAGTGAGACGCTCATGAAGGTTAGGTCGATAATGGACCCTCGACCCGCCTTGAAGTAGGTTAGCTTCCTGCCATCGTTTGCGAGTATTACGTCCAAGGACGCAAATTCCTCGAGCAGACACGTGCCTCTGGCGTTGGTTTCCTTACTGCCCCACTCTACGGACCACGCATTAAAGTCTCCCGCTATTATTACGGGGGCTCTTCCGCGCGCGTCTTCGGCTATATGCGCTAGCATACTTTGGAAGCGCGCTAGGTCCCAGCTCGGCGGGGCATAGCAGCTATAGAAGGTTACCTCTCTAAGCATCGCTCTAACAAATCCTTCGTTGGCTGCGCATATCTCCTGGGGGTGGATTTGTACGGCCCAGATGGCCGCCTTGCCGCAACTGCTGCTGGTCCAACCGCTTCCTGGTATCGCCCTGAATGGCTCGCAGATGAGCACGACTTCGGTCTTCCTCTCCCTGACTGCTTGTCTCAGGAGAGACTGAGCAGCTTCGCAATGGTTTAAGTTCAGCTGAGTACACCTCATGCTGATCTTTTAGTCATGGCGTTCCTAATCTGGGGGCATCTACTGCTGCCGGCCACGTACTTCCAGTCTGCGCTCGTTCCCTTGCAGAGCATGCACTGTGGTTCCAGGCTACAGTCCTTTGCCAGGTGGTTCTCCTTTCCACATCTTCTACACAGCTTGGACCTATCTACTTTGCTACTGCACTGTCGTGCCATATGCCCAAACTCGAGACATCTGAAGCATTTGGTGACGCTGATTCGCTCACGCAGTCTGCATCTTACCCAGCCTACTTTTAGGACTCCTATTTTCAGAGCCTTTTGAGCGCTCTCCGCTGGCAGCCTGATTGTGGCCGTCTGGGTTCCGCCGTATGCCTTTCTCAGCTGGATGTCATCCGCAGACAGCTCCGCCAATTCCACCTGGCTTCTCAGAGCCTCGCATATATCCTCCGTGGTGGTTATTTCGTCCAGGTCCTTGCACTCTACGGTCACCCGGTGCGACAGGCTACGGACTTCTGCGTGCTCCTTCAGCGTATTGGCTACCAGGCTTTTAAACATCTCCGTCTCCTCTCCCGACTTGTTGAGCTGTAGAAGTAGCTCTCCTTTTTGGGTCCTCCTGATCCTGGCGACCGCATCACCGAGTCCACGCAGGGTTTCGTCCGTCCTAACCTTGCGCAGTATCTCTGCATAGGTCTTTTCACCTTTGGTGGCAATGACGATGGCGTCTGGTCGCGTCTTGTCCGCGAGCGCTCCAGTCGGCTTTTGCGGCCTCTTCCTTCTGCGCCGGTTGGTCACCGTCAGAAATTGGGTCTCCTCCGGCTCCTTTCTCTCCCTTTCAGCGTGGGCGTCCTTTTCAACTGCTACTCCTGGTGTGGTCTGGACCTCGACCGCTGCCTTGGTCCTCTTTGTCCGGGGTGTTGGTGCACCTGCAGCCTGTTTCCTCTTAGGCTCCGGGAGAGGTCTGAAAATCGGTGACGTCTGAGAGGACTGGTGGGTCCTGATCACCGCCTTAGCTCCTTCGTCGTGCAGCTGGATAGCAACCAGCTCATACAGCACCCTTATGCTCTCGATCGAGTCCCGCATGGGTTGGTGTATGGATCGCCTCTTGCCATCCTCGAGCATCTCCACTAGCTGCGTGATCTCTCGTCCTAGATCGCGCAGCGCTGTGCTGCCCTGAGCTTTTTGGTGCTGCTCCGGGCCAGGGAGGGCCGGCAGCGGGGCGTCGGTCCGCTCACCAGTTGGCGTTCTCGCCATTTTTTTGCTTTTATTGAAGCCTTCTGAGTCGTTCGTCGTTATGGGTGTGATACTTTTACTCATTTTGTTGGGTCCCAACTCGTAAGCCGTTGTCCTTGTCTGTTGTACAGTCGCGTTATGATCCCATGGTTGTCTATGCAAGCAGGGAGGCCATGCGAGGGTTGACTCCCGCCCTTATGGGGTCGGGAGTTCAGAGCCGGATCCGCGCTAGTCAGGAGTGACTCAACTGAGCCTGTACGCCAATTTAATGGCTACGGAACAAGGAGCGTGCTTAGAGATTTGCCAATTTTTCACGGGACGGGGGCAGAAGCAGCATTAACCTAGCAGCCATTTCGGCGGGGTTTCATTCCGCGTACTAAAGTGCTAGAATGCTGGCTTCCGTCAGCCCTGGGGTCATCAATCCAAAAAAAAGGGGGTCCAGTTCCTATCCTAAGACTTTGCTGGTCTCCGTCTTAGTCCCCTTCTCGTATTAGCTAGGTGTTTCACAAGTGTGTTAGACCTATCCGGGGGATACCTGGCTTGTGCCGGCGGTTACGAGTTGCTTTAGTGCTCTTTAGAGGGAGCAGAACATCCCCGTGTCTTCTTAGTCGCCTCATACGACAAGCTGTGACATGCTGTGGTGGTATTCTACTGCCCGCTCACCACACGGGTGTGTATGTGTATGTGTATGTGTATGTGTATGTGTGTAGCAGCAAAAATGTCAAAGAAAATGCATTTAAATAGAACGAAAACTTTCCAGCACAGTTTCGGCGTTCATTTGTATGCATATGTAGTGTTCGTGTATCTGTATTAATGTGTGCGTGGAGACAGTGGATCCGTATACATATGCATAGTATGTGTGTAGGTGGTGTGCGTTGAACTCTGTAGGTATATGTGCAATCCTCCACATCTTCAGCGGAACAGATTTGCTTAGGCAGCTTAGTCCGCCTCCACGCTGCTAGTATCGCGGGGCAAGGGCTTGGATGGCCTCCTGCGAGCGATACGGACGTGCGGACGACGTTGTGGCAGTCTGGAGCGCGCACCCTCTCCTAAAGAGTGACGGGAGAGGCGATCGGCAATGTTGGCTATTCCCGACTCCTCCTCTGCACTGGCAACGGCAGCGCGAATGCTCGACGGTTCGCGATGCTGACGGCGAAAGTGCTGCGAAATGTTGAGCAAGCGGCCGGGTGGGGCCATGGGCACGGCCACGCACAGTGGACAGATGGCGTCGCTGCGGTCGTCGTTGTGCTGGGCAACCACATGCTTCACAAGTTCGAAGTACGAATGGCCCATGGAGCCGCAAATGGGGCAAGTGAAGCTATCGGCGTTCAGATAGGGAATTGGCTCCCCGGCAAAGTACAGCTTCTTAGCATTCTCGTCCAGCAGGCACTGCATTGGATGCTCCGACTTGTGCGGCCCATTCACCACCTTGGCGTCATAGCAGCTCTGACACAAATCAAAGTCGGCGCACTGCAAGCACTTGAAGCGGCAGCCAGTTATTCCGTTGCCCCAAAGGTCGCAGCCGTCACAAGTTGCGCGCGTGTGAGGCTCCATTATGATTCCAGTTGCTTAACCTTGTGGAGAGATGATGAGTCGACAAAAAGAATTACAATTTCTCCAAAGGACTTACCTTTTTTCGAGCTCGGATGTTGAAACTTGCAAATTTTACCAGAGAGAAATACGTGGATGACGTTTCCAGGCGTCGATAATAATTGAGAGCAACTCTGTTCCGATTCAAAATAAATCGAAAAGAGTTGCCAGACTGTTCAAAAGAAGGCGTTAAGCTATAATTTAATTGTAATTAAATTCAAAGCTGATTTTGCAGTATTTCAAGCTTTACAATAAAAAACATAAATTTCTTCTTAGGAAAAGACTGTTTTTAATGGTAGGTTTCAAAACGCTTGTTCTTGATCATTTTTACGATTTCTCTGATTAATTTTTATTTTTTTTGATTCGATTTCGTGAATTAACGCTTATATATAAAACAATACAAATCTAATATTTTGTACTTTCCCTGAGGTTTTCAAGTAAAAATATTGATCAAAACTGCCCCAAAATTTAAAAAAATTGACATTTGAAAGCTTAATAAAGACGTTAAGCTTGAGCTTTGATGACAGATTGGCAGCTGTATTTATTATCTTTTCAGAATGGAAAAGTTCTTCAAAACTACATATGTGTATAAATGTAGCATACTAATGTTTTATGAAAAAACGATACATTACCTTTAAAAAATAACAATAAAAAAATAATCATTTAAATTCAAATTATAAGTCATTAAACATTTTTAGCCCAAATACTCCACTGGAATCACTATCAAAAAACTCAGCGTTCAATAAAATTAGCTCGTGCTGGAACGCTCATGTATCGATCGCTCCAAGTGCCCAACAAGTGCAACGGATCACTTATAATCTCATCTCGGGCCTTGGAAAAATGGCTAGCAGACTGGGGCATGCATGTGAATGAGCAAAAGTGCAAACAGACAAACTTGCCCACCGGTGTCTCTCAACAACATCAGCATTCCAACCGAAGTAGCGTACCTTGGTGTACATTTGCATAGACGGCTCACTTGGTGTAAACACATGGAAGCAAAGAGAAATCTACTGAAACTTATAGCTAGAATTCCACATTGTCCTCGCCACTAAAACTGGAGTACAAAGTACTTTTGTACGGTACAGTTTTCAAAGCAATTTTGACATATGTATGGCTCCGAACTAGGGGGAAAGCCTGGCTGAATCAAAGATAATGAGAACTAGCACTGGGCATCATAGTACATACGGAGTGCAAATCTTCATAAGGACTTAAATGTCGAATTTATTAAGGATGAAATCGCCAAGGCGAAAGGAAAGTATCTGGTCAAGTTTCAGAGCCATCCTAATAGACTTGCGCCGAGTCAATTGAGCCATGTCTCTCTGTCAGTCTGTCCGTCTGTCCTTTCGTCCGTCTGTCCGTCCCTATGAGCGCCTACTGCTCTGAGAGTATAAGAGCTAGAGCAGCGACATTTTGTATGGAGACTTCTGTGATATGTCACTGTTACAAGTGTATTTCAAAACTATTTCGCCAGGCCCCCTTCCGTCCCCACAATCCACAATTTTGAAGATACGAGAAAACCATAAACGCAGAATCGTAGGGAATGACAATCTCTTCTAGACTGCAGAATCTGAACTAGATCGTATCATTTTTATAGCCAGAATAAAGAAAACAGTTTCATTCGATCTCGCTCTGTCTCTCTCTAACACACACGTTTCATGGTCGGCTTTGCTATTGCCTAAGAATAACAAAACCAAGAAACAGAAACAGACGAAGACAGAAGGAGAGACTGAATCGGAATTTGACAGCAGCCAGAAAGGAGAGCTATTATAGTTTCGGGGCCAAAGTTTACATACTCGTACCATTCCCTTGTATGACATGCATAATATTTTTGGTCGATTTGTATTGCTGATTTACTGATCATAAGATATTGTGTGAATCACAATCGTCTGCTCGTACACCAATTGAAAGCGAAACTGCAAACGCATTCAAAAGCTCCGAAAAAAGCAAAAACTCTTCACCGGTGCAAGTGCACACATTGCTGAAAAGCTTAAAGCTTAAAAAGCTCGCCCAGAGCGGCTCGTCTTTGCTTGATCGATCAAGCATGTTGTTTTTTCCTATCAGAAAGCTGAGTGCTGATATCTACCATAGAATTTTAGCTTCGGGACTATGGAAACTATCTATGTACAAGATTTTCGCCATGTTTTTGTGGCTTATGCACAGACATGTACATAATTACACAAATGGGAACTTTTGAGCTGATTATCTAAAAAAACAACAAACTTTTATTTATGTTTATTTAAGGCAACGAATAATCATTAAAATAAGATATATGTAATTGAATTAACGTGTAACTTAGAAAAAATTTTGTTCTGCGAAGTAAGGCGGGGTGATGGGATATAAGATGTCCCATTTATCAAAGAAAATTTGGTAGTGGTAATTATCATGCCTATAATCGCGTTTCCGCTTCACGGCAGCTAGGATCCAGTTGAGACACCCTTTCATGTTGCCCCTTAGACGCCAAAGACAGGTGTGGATCGTATCCTGCTTGGCCTCTAACCCCAGGGCTCGCTTCTCACTGTCTATTATAGCAAAATTGTAGCCGAATTTTACACCGATCGGGAAGCCGCGCACCGGCACACCCAAGGCGCAGATTAGCTGCATCGCTGGCCCATTAGCCGCGAGCATTTCCTCGCTGGCGAGAACCCGCACATTGACACCCCGATTATGTGCACCCAACATGCGGTCAAGGTACTGGACATTGGCGGTGGACAGCAGCACCACGTCCAGGCATATTTTTGCCTTGTCAATCAATTCACCCACACGTTTCAACCGGCAGTCATCGCACACGACCGTGCGGCCATTGTGCCAACCATTAAATAAGACCACGTGACCGGTATCCGGCATTCCATAGATACTCTGCCACACATGGAGATCGATCTTGTAGAGGTAGCGACGCAGACTCCTCCTGGGCGAGGAGGCAGTCCAGTGGTACATAAACCTGTGGAGGATGCCGTATGTCATTTGAAAGTATTTTCTTTATCTACTTCCGAACTCACCAAATACGGAAAAAGGCGAACAATTTTGAAAGCAGGTTTACCAGGGCACTATAGCATGATCCCATCAGGCTGCAGACGCTTTTAATAATTTCGGGCATCATGTCAGTAGCCCAAGAGAATCTTCATTCATCTACTGATTAACTTGCCAAAACAGAAATAGGTAAGACAAATTTCAAGCCAAGGAAAACAGTCGAATATTTGGGAGCAAATTTCCTACGAAGTTGAAATATTGTACTAGAATGGAATATGTACATAACATATACGACTATGGGCTCATGACTGAATCAATGTAACGTTTTTTTACTGCTCGGTCCTTCGCATAACGAAACTGGGAGATGCTCTAACAAAGGAAACATCTAAATATAAAGTCAGAAAAATAAACATAAATGCATTGATTGACTGCAGCCCTACTACCATCTTAAGCCGTCGAGTAACTAAACGAACAAAATGTGCAACGGCTTAGAAAAGTTAAGAATTCGGCATACGAGTAGGTACATTTAAACCGTGTTCAAGAAGGTAAGAAGAAAAATTGTTTTTAGATTTGTGTATAAATATAAAAACAAAATATAAAACAAGAATGGATGAGGATAATCTCATCCCATCTAATTGACTAAATATATGATATACACATAATTCGCCAACCGATCGATCGGATATCGGATGTAGATAAGTATATATGTACATATTGTACATATATCTGATAGATGGGCTGCCCAAGCATTATAATTCCAGAGCCTGTTTTTAATTATTTCAACTGCCTACCAATTAAATTAGCATAATATTAATCGAGTATATTTGCAATTCATACGATTCCAGGCATCTGTGTGTGTGTTCTCGTCTCCAGTCGAATGCCCCCTGTGTGGGCATCGTACGCGTATGTGTCTGCATCCACATATATTCGTACGTATGTCTGTATGTATATGTATATATGTGTGTATATATGTAGAACTGTCCATAAACAACGCATCACAATGAGTTATCCTTACGCTCATTACATTTGGATTAACATGTTAATAAATCGAATTGACCCTCCCCCGCCCACCAGACCACCCCTCAGTAAGTGTGCGGGGAAGGGGGTTGAGAGTAGATTGGGAGTGGTTCTGCATACCACACTCGTACGCTCGAGCATATGCGGGCAGCTGCTCATCCCAGACCGCCTCCTGAGTCAATAATTTAACAAATGCATGCGGCGAGTGGGGGCCACTGAGACAGAGTGGGCACTCATGTACTCATGTAGAAGACGAGGCCGGCAGGGAGATGGATGAGACAAATCGATGTTTGGCCATTGATAGTTGGAGTGTTATAATTGTATGTTTGACAGTCTTCATAACTGTCAATTAGATTGCCATATTGCTGTGGTATGGCAGGTAAGGCCAGGCCAGGTCCCTCTCCACATCACCCCCACATTTCTATCGTTGCCTAATGTAATTGTTTAACACACTGCTGGGCATTATTATAAACAAAATACCTGGACAGACATGGCCAGAGAGTCATATGGATGGATGTGGATGGACAGACAGAGGCATTGGGACATCGACAAGGATCTGCATGAGGACCGAGGCCGACGGCGACGCCGATGTTGACGCCGACTGCAGCATGATTGCCTTGATTTTATTGACTGCATTGCGATTGTGGTTCTTCCTTCATCTACGAGTATCTGCCTCTGTCTCTGTCTCTTTCCGCCTCTGTATCCTATTTCCTCTTGCCTATTTGCATACTCCCCCCCCCCCCCCCCCAATGGGCCTCCGATTTTGATTTATAGAAGCAAATTGTGTTTCGGCCTTTTTGATGGGGTGGCGCAGTGGCTGGTGCCTAATATGATGTGAACTTTGGAGCTCACTTAATACAAGTAGTTCCAGAGAATCTCTAAATTTCTATATAATTCAAAGGTTGCAACATCTTTTGAGCTAATAATCTAATATCACTAGGCAACAGTCAATCGAGACTTGGCATCAAACCCACATTTTCTGAGAGACTTGTGGCTTGTGGTTTTTTTAATGTTTTTTTTCAGGGGTAAGGATACTTTTTAACTGTTCTGAAAAGCTTATGAATAAAACAATCAATCGGCTTTCTCTTTCCAACGTTAAGATTACCATCTGGAAAGTATTGGAAATTAATAGAAAAATAAATAGTTCAGATAATAGTTTGAAAAAAATGGAGATTGAAGTGGTGAATTTTTACTGAAAGTCAACACCCACATGTGTATGTATGTGCATGTGTGTATATACAATGGCGGACACAATGGGGAATAACTATCGCAACATCTTCCTGTTGGAGCCAGTGCTGTTGCTTTCAGTAACTGCCTATCGCAGCTTTAAGCAATTCCTTAGACTATTTTGGCGAGTTAGAGCACCAAACAGGTGAGTAGTAGCCTTAGAGTAGAGTTTTGCTCGGGGAAAACTTCATAGTTAAAATGAGACAGCGAAGTGTCGGAATCCTGCGTCTGTCGTTCATTAATGTCGCATCCTTGGCGATGTCGGCGTTGATTTCCAGAGCACAAGCGACCGGGACAGGAGCAGAAATAGGGACACTGGAGCATTTGAGAGGCAGATCCTCTCTCCGCTGGCAAAGCTGTTCGCGGAAACTAAAAGAAAACAAAAAAAAAAAATCCAGGGAAAACTGACAAAAGGATGAAAATAAACAAAAAACTGAATTCTCAAAGCGACGGAGACAGAGGCTGGCTGGGTCTGCACTAGGGCTGGGCTAGGGCTATGGCCAAATCAAAAGCATAATGCATAATTACAACAATGGAACAGGACTGGACACCGGCAAGGACGAGGGTCATCCAGATGAAGCGTGGCCAGAGCTGTGCCGGATCCCTCCCTGTTTCAGGGTCCTTATCAGGACATCCGCTTTCAGCGATTTTTAATTGCTATTGTTACAGTTTATTGTTTTATTATAAAGGACAAGTGAATGAATAGCCAAAGACTGAGCTGGGCCAAGAGGAAATAAGAGCAGAATAGCAACGAGACGGTCATACTCACCCAGTACCCAGTATTCGTAGAGTGAAAGATGGTGAGGAGGGGTGGGGTAGGGGAGGAAGTAAAAAAGATTGAGACAAAAGCTTTTCACGCGAAATTTTCATTTAATTTATTTTGTCGTTTTAGCGAGTTTTAGGTTTCTTTTCTCGGCGATTTCAATTTTATTTTTAAGCAAATAAGCGAACAATTAGCTGCGGAGATGCCATACTGCTAATTGAAATGAGTCCCAGATAAATTATGCACATCATCAAATGGATATCTCTATAATGGTATATTCTTTTTTGTTTTGGCGGAACGAATAATTCCGTGAACTGAAATGATCAGTTTCCAAGCTCAAAGGAATTTAGTTTTCCAAATCTAATTTTGTATTAGTTTATGCGCTAATTATTAAATACATTGTTCATTCAAGCTTCGCCAATTTGATGTTCCATTTCTTGATTAATTTAAGTTTTATTCTGGGACTGCTTCTTATTCAATATAAGTTCGATTAAAGGTATAAAACTCTTTTTGATGACCATCTCTTTCCCACATTTTCTTCCATATCGTAGGTATGTCTTATATTATTTTTTTGCACAAAGATAACCGCATTAAACCGAAAAAGTTTAAATATCAAAAGCTTCCTATGGATTTGAACAGTTTTGTGTTTCCCCGATCTGCAGACTGTGTGGGCTCATAGGCCTCTATACCTAAATGAGCCTCCGAAATGACTTACCCCAATTGTATATTTTGCATTATTACGAACCTCTTCCGGCCCAGGACACAGTTGGAACTCCTTCGAATCCTTCAGATGACAAAAACATCAAATTAATATGCACTTTTCCAGCACTTGATATGTGTATGTGTGTGCGTGTTTGTGTGAGTATCTGTGTGAAGTGGAAGAGCTCGACCAGCGACTGGCCTGCGCATATCCTTTCTGGAAAATATTCGTTCTAGAAGCAGCGGAGAGAATGCAAAAAATGGAAGAGAAAAAAGAATTTGTATACAAATATGGTGAACAAATATAGTTGAAATGAAACAGCAAAGTGCACTCGACAGAGGAGTGGAGTGGAGTGATGTGGATAGGAAAGGAGAGTGGTGTGGTGTGGTGTGGAGCAGAGTGGAGTGAAGTGGAGGGGGAAGAACAGAGCCCCATAAGAGCCAAAAAACATAAGCATAAGTGCCTCCACAGCTTCCTCTGTTCTGTTCCCTCTACTGTTCTGTTTTACTCTCCCTGATGCAAGGACGAGGATGAGGACGATGGCACTACAATAATCATAAAAGTGCAAAAGAACAACAGGAACAACACCGTATGGCAGTCCAACCAGTTCTACCGTACATACATATGTGCCTGGCCTTCGGTTCTACATCTGCATCAAGGCCCAACCGGAAATAATGTATTAATCCTGTTGAGCCCATATTTTTTATTGGCATCCACAGGAGCAAGAGCAGCAGCATCGGCATCGGCTCTCGTGGAATGCTACTTCTTGAGGGAAACTCTGCTCTTCTGGTTCTGTGGTGCGTAATTTGCATTAGCAATCGTTGTCAGCCATTCCCATTACTTATGTAGTCCTCAACCCCCTGGACAGGTGATAAACCACATTCTTATAATAACACCATAAAAGAGCACACAAAAAGTAGCAGGAATATGCGAATACTCGTTCGGAAATGTATATAAATATGTACTGTATGTATTACAACCTACAGGACAATTTAAAGCCTTTAATAAATATTACTGCCTCAACGGCGGCAACGCGCCGTGTAATTATTATTACGCATACGCCCTATTGCCCGCCCAAAATGTAGTCCCCATTACCAGCGCACAGTAGTCAACGATAGCAGAAAAACTGGAACAAAAACGGATATATTATTACTAATTATTAATAATAATTATTAAAAGACATTATTATTTCAACAGAACTATTTATAATAATTTAAAATAACACAATATCACACTAATGTAATTTTTTTTTACATTAAGATAAAATAATTTTTTTTATTGACTTACAAAAGTCACACAAATTTTTTTATAACAAATGAAATACAACTTTCTTGAGTATTGAGGATACAATAAATTCTTCATGGAATTCTCATCATAATTCTTCGCTGATATTTGTTCTAATACGTTTTGTCCACGGTTGACACGGGCTGACCAAAGCAGCAGGAATGGAGATCCTGAAAAAGAGCGATTGTGAGCCGGCAATGGCATGACGCTGGCGACAATTATGCGCATGTCGGCGGCTTAAGCAGCCATTAATCCTGTTTCCTTGTCCCACCCTCTCCATTGGCCAGCCCACACCACTCCCCTCGCTTTTGCGCACCCCTCCATACAAGCCACCGTCCTGGGACTTGCACTTCCATTGTTTCCGCTTGCTTTTTCATAAATTTAAATACAAAACATATTAAGTTTTATAGCCCGGGAGGGTTAAGTTGTTCTTCCCGAACCCCACGAACTTGGATGGCCCCTTCCCAGCCTTCCCGGCCTGGCTGTATGCGCATATGTTTGAAACCCGGCGGAGAATTTACTAACACCAGCATGTGTAGACTCAAGAACTGCATTAGCAGGGGGGAGATTGTAAGAGGAAGCTGTTGCCGGGCCACGTTAAGTACTCGAAAGACTGTCAAGGGAAAAAACGCTTAGCAAGCAATATGAGCATCAGATCCTGAAAAAAAACAACCCGAGCCAAGATTGGTTAGATGAGAGGGAAATTTTGTATTAATATCCACAGTGTGGATGATGAAGCAATGTGGAAGAACCTGGAAGTTGTTAAGGTTCTCACAGTTTGTCAAGCTTAAATAATCTAGGCCTGTCTCTCTCCCTCCTCAGAGCTCTGTAGCTCGAATACTTGCACAAGGTTTGTCTGTCACTAGACCTATCCATTTACATATGTATTGGTAGAGACAATATAATACCAAGATGTTGCTTTCAATTCTCTTTTCATCTCTGCGATCCGACTCTGATCGCAGCCCAGCTGCCAACTCGGCTTCGGCTGCTCGTCAATGCCAGAATCCAACAACAATATACATTATTTTTATCAAGGCGCAGAAAATACATATTTTTGAGTCAAAACAAACCAACAGCAAATACACTTTGTTTGGCGATGCGCAAAAGTCGGACCCAAGAAAAAAAAAAAACAAAATGCGCTTTTTGGGCGTGACACAGAAAATGGCTGCTAATACAGTGAGACCTGTCACCAAAATGTTCGGCTATTGACGTGACCCCGTCGTTTTACTGGCTATCAGTTATTAAACTATATGTACACATGTATATATATACCGCAGTTGCGTAATGAATTTAGGTATTTAGATGTATTTAGGGATAATATTGCTTCACTGCTCTGCTCCTTCAGCTATCATTTTCTGCATATATGTATGTATGTACATATGTATCGCATTTATCCATCGGTCAGCGCCTTCCGCCAAGTTAGATTAGCTCATCGTCCTGCTTTTCTAAAGAGACCGAAAAGGAAATGAAAAGTAAAATTGTCCCTGTTTGTGTTTGGCATAAATGAAGTTTACTAAAATTCAATTTATTATGCTAAAAATACAAAAAAAAGAGGGAATATCATCGGCGTTTCACAGAAACCATATATGAACATATATGTATACATATGTGTATATATCTGCATATCGATGATGCTATGTGCACACGAGTGTTATACAGTCAAAAGCAAAATATTGCCATGCATAAATAACGTATAGAGGCAACCACATAGCGACATAAGCGCCTGTGTGTGTCACAAACAAGTTTATCCATTTCTATATCTATTTGTTTTATCTCTGTGGGGAAGCAGAGACGCAGCAGAGACAGCGAATAGTGCAATTCTATATAGTAGTAAATGCAATATAAATATAATGCACCAAAAATATGCCAAACCCATAGAAAAACACATATAGAACCGAATGAAAATAAAATGGGGAGAGAAAGTCAGCGGAGAATGCAAAGCCCAATGCAAAGGCCAGTGTGGATCCCATTTTTGCCGCGCCTTTCTGTTTGGCTTTCCGCGCCCACTGTCATTGATTTACTATCCGGCCAAGTGCCATTCACCATATTCCCAAGCAACCCACCGAAACTGCAATCTCACCGGACCCCTATTTCTCCCCTCTCCGGTCAGCCATTAACTAAATTGATTTGTTTTCCAATAAAAGTACATATAACCGAACCAAAACACGGTACCATCCCCCAACAGAGCCACAAAAAATGTTTCAACATTAAAATTGATGAAGCCAAGGAAAACTACAGTGCGAGTGTCGGTGTGGGCCCTTTCAGATAAGAACGAAATTGAAAGCCACTGCCCGAAGTATCCGTAAAAATCTAGCAATTTCGGTATCACTATTTTTTATTTGAACGGCTATATCAAAATATTGGCGGAGTTTCTATACTAGTTGGTCCATTTGAAGCTCCCGCATATCAAGCACTGACACTTACACTGATACAACAACATAGTGGATCATAATAGAATGGACATTGATTTGTATGGCCTAGGTTTCACTCAGAGAGCTGTCATATTAGCACCATTGGCTAATTGTCTATTGACTAATTAGTTAAATAATTTAGTATTTTATTATCATATTAAGTAAATTATTCTTTTCTGTGCAGGGTAGATTTTGCATTTGAATTGTCTTGATATTCCACTTTTGATATTCCTTCCAGAATTTGTCAGTGAGCGAGGCAAGAAGCGTTCAGCTCAGTGGCCCAAAGTGAGTAATTTCTTCTATAACGTTTCACTAACTTCCCATATGTTAGAACATAAATAGAAAGAAGTACTACCTATTGTCAAAGCTGTTTTGTTCAGCCTGTGCTTTTCCGCAATGGGTTATTTGTTTGGCGGAACCTTTTCGCATTCAATTAATTTAATGTCGTGGACTGTACCCGCCGTGCCGCTAACCACCATCGCATTACACACCTATACCCCCAGCCCCCCCACTCTTGCACTTGCCTGTAAA
Organism: Drosophila miranda; assembly: GCF_003369915.1. NCBI lineage: Eukaryota > Metazoa > Arthropoda > Insecta > Diptera > Drosophilidae > Drosophila > Drosophila miranda. The sequence goes on from NC_046673.1 coordinate 8,330,494, forward strand.
CACTTTACTAAAGAGTTCATTTCCGGTTGCCATTTCGCATTGCAAAAAGCGGAAATAAAGAATGGAGAGCGAAGACAGTCAGCAGTGCTGCAACAGAGGCAAGTAGTGTATATATGTATTTGTGTGTGTGTGTGTGTGTGTGCGTCTGTGTGTGTGGCATGCTTAGTTAGCTTTGCCCCTTGACCGCATAGTTGGCTCCCGGCTCCTGGCCATCCGGTTGTCTCCGGTTCGTTGGGGGCACAGAATATTTAAAAATTCCTTTGTGCATTTTTTGTTCATCTTCTTGTGCCTCCTTTACGAGTGCTGCTGCATGAGAATCAGTCTGGTCTTTGCCGCATTTTCATTTAGTTTTCATTATGTTTTAAATTGCCGCACTTGGTGCGGTCACCCGCAGACTTCAACCCATTCGCTCCAGACTACACCAGTTCAATTCCCATTCCTCGTCTCGCAGATGGCAAACGACATCTGGTTATTGCAGAAATCATAGCCAGCAGCTTCATAAATTTGTTCCAATTTACTAAAAACCATCAGTATATGTTAACTGGAACCACATATCAAGAAGAGGCAGCTGCCTAGTTGGGTCATATATTATATCGAAATATTTAGGATACCGAAATATTTAGAATTTACATTACTATGTTACCCGGTATGATGTATGTAAAATATATTCCGGCACTCCGCGTGTCTTCTCAGTCCACTTTAGATATACACTGACAGTTTTCCCACTGTGTTGTCTCCGACTGTATGCTTGTGATATATTCCTTAAATTTAGTTTTGCTCCTTAGTGCTACTCGTATGCCTTGGCTCTTTCCACTCATTATACGAGTACAACCTGGAATTCCCTTTACTGACTCCCTATGTAACTTAAAGTGATCCATTTATTTTCGAATGAGACTTGAAGATTTTCGGCGAAAAGTTTTCCTTGATAGTTCCACCAATTGATAAGCAGTCCTCCTTATTTTTTCCCCCCCCGAAATTCGCACACTGACAGTGGAACAGACGTACAGACAGATGGAGGCAACGTAGCGGAAAGTCATAAAGAATTTTTATGTTTTCACATTTCAAGTGAAATTCATTTCGCGTTTTTCTTTCCTTCTTTCTTCGTCTCATTTTTGTTCTGCTATGGCTGCTGCGCTTTATGGATTTCCATTTCTTATTCCCTCTTACATGATGACCATGAATGTGCACACTCCCATACATATATACATTATATACATACATACAAAAACGACACCTCAGTATATCAAAACAAAGCAAAAAATGAAGAAAAGTTGTATGCTTTTGCCCGACAGGAAGAGGAATTTGAGTAGGATCCGGTCCGTGTCAGCTGGTCAGCTAATGACCGTGACTTATAAGATGGTACCCAGTCCAGGGTCCTTCATGCAACTGCAAAACTGCAGTTGCAGAATTCACGGAAAAATTGGCTTAATTAACAATTTACAATTTGCCACTTCTTCGCCCGCGTCGTCTTCGCCGTCATCCTTGTGGTGCAAGTGGCAGGCACTTAGAGTTTCGGAGCATAATTTTTTCTGCTCTCTTCCCCCCAAATTGATGCCCGTAATGAGCTTAAATGGCTCATGACACATATAACCCAGCCTGGAAGGAGGAAGGGGGAAATTATGCTGTAATTGAGCTCAAGGTGTCAGAGCCTAGAATGTGCCCATATCGTGACTCTGGCACCGCTACCGGCTTAAGCTCCTTCTCTGCTGCCATGTCCTTGGATTCTGCTGGCGCGGGTTCCTTCCACCTCGCACCTTTATCGTCTTTCATAATAGTACCCACCCTTCGTTTGCCTTTTTCTGGTTTTCCATTTGCCATTTACCATTTTTTAAATATTTTTTGGCGCTGATTCAGCCATTTTTTTTTTGCATTTCTTTTTCGGAGAGCTTGGCAATGGCGTTAATTTTTAGAAAAATGCTTCCAAGATGTCCCAGGGAGGGGCTAGTGCACTAGCAGATGAAAGAGGGGACACGGATGGTGAATGTGAACGCGATGAAATGGGGAAATCTTAGGTTGCAAGCTTTCTCACTGTTCTCACTGTTTATTGGAATCCGAATCAGCATCCGAGCTTTTCCCAGTGTGTTTCTCTGAGTGTATATCCAGCTTCGTTGTGTCGTCTGGTTAGTCTTTTCGTACACGTTTCGCCTGGCCCTTTTCTGGCGATAAGACGCTTCTCTGTTCTGCTCCCCTAATTCTATGCTCCCCACCGACTCAACCTCAATTCCCCCGCACACATACACTTGTATTTCTGCCTAATTTGCAGACGTTTGAATGCTTTTCGTTGAAATTCGATTAAGAGCCGCCGAGGGTCGAGCTACCGGAGAACATAGTCCCCAAGCCAATTGCGTTTGGAGGAAATGGAGAAAGATTCCTGAAAATCGATGGAAGTGGCTTTATATACGTACATATTTTTAATGAAAGTTCATCTTCAGAATATTTCCTATATGGCTTTATTATTCGTATAAGATATGGTATTGTTTTTCCTTGAAAAGAAGCTCCCATTCATTTCATACACGCACAAAGTCGGAAGGGCTCTCTCCTCGACCAGTCCATACCATCCATCCATACCAGTCCATATCAGTGAGGCGTTAAAGCAGCTGGAGGGCAGAGAACCTGTGCACATTATTTCAATTTCATTTCGGAGCAGCCCCTTGCCAAAAATACGAGTATCCAGCTCAGCTCCGACGGTGGGGCGGTGCGGTCCGCTGTGCCAACGCAACGCGCTGTTCGTTCCTTCATTTATCCGTGCATTCATTTCTCGTTGCTGTAATCAATTGCATGCGGCTGTTTTTGGTGGAAACCAGCAACAGCAACAGCAAAAAGGGACACTGAGGACAACGTTGAAGCCGACGTTGATGTCGCTACCAAAGCCCCTGACCATCTCCACCTCCACATGAGCAGAGCACCAACCGCAGTGTGGACCTTAAATGAAACATTCAGCGCGGCAAATTGAAATGAGCTGTAACAAACCGAATGACGAATTCCAACGGGAGGAAGAGCCTCCAATGCCGAGGGAGAAGTCAAGCTGGATTGCACGAACAAGATGGGCATCCGTAAACAATACATTCATTTATATTCCAATAGAGTTCTGACACTGAGGTAGCCATCCCGAGCTATGTAGATGGGAGATTACTTATTAGACCATGTATGAGAATTTAAGAGAATGAATTCTCTAAAAACACCCTCTCACAATTCTCACATCTCAGGCATTATTATTTAATATAAAATGGAAGCCTCACGCGGAGGTTATTGTTATCAGGGGATTGACAACAGCTAGATTATTTGAGCTTAGATGGAAAGATGGCACGAATCATTGTTTCTGTGGATCATCCATTTTTGATTATTTGTGTGGTAAGCTATACAAAATTCTGATGAGCAATGGATTACGAAATGCAAGTACGCACATGTTCAAGCATGCTTGGCGTTGCTAATAGTGTTAGTTACCAAATAGTGGGCGTATCCAATGACAATGAAACGAGGTGTCGGCTGGAGGTGGAGGATGGGTGGCATGGGGGCGCTGTGGCGCCGTAGAAGGGCCATAAAATAAATGAATCAATATCGCCTTTTCGGTGGGGCAATCGAAAAAATATGTTATTAATTTGCTCAGCCATTTAATACTCATAATTAAAATGAGGCAAAGTGCGAATCAAAATGAGTGTGGGTGCCAGGGTGATGATGGTAATGGCGTATACTCGCACTCATATGCATACAAACATACATACATACATACGTATGGGTGGGTAAGTGAGTGCCACCATTTTAAGCGATTGCAATTCAAAGCAATTCAATTCAATGCGCAGCCAGAGCCATAAAATGCTCATCACGAAATGACTGCCAAGACGACGAGCTTGTGCAGGAACAGATTCTGGAGCAGTAGCAGGCGCAGGAGCAGGAACAGGAAATGGAGATGATGCCATAATGCTTTAATCGCTTAACGGAAGTCGCGCAAGTGTGTGCTCGTGTGCCTGTGTGTGCCTGTGTGTGCCTGTGTGTGCCTGTGTGTGCCTGCGTGTGCCTGCGTGTGCGTGTGCGTAGTCACACGTTCATTCGCCGCACATTTAACCCACACTCGCACCAGATGCCCGGCATGCCGTACAAATGTAATTAAGATCGATTATATGCCTTCCTGCAGTCGCAGCTTAAATCATTTAGAGAGCTACCCGCTACCCGCTCTAAAAATAATAAAGTGACATCCATATATCCACACATCCACAGCCACCCCGCCAGAGATTCGGTTTTTATTTTCTTCTGTGTGTGTGTGTGTGTGTGTGTGTGGGTTTTTTTTTTTATTAACTGATAGGTTGTGTGCAGTCCTGGGAATTGACTGGCTGTGTGGGCAGCACAGTTTGAAAGTTTGGGCCATACTTTTTTGTGGATCATTAACCGACGGGGAAACGTGTTGAAGACACTGATGCCCTGACAAGGTTGGATACCCACGAGGAAATCTGTTAAATATATACACGATTTGTAAGCTAAGAGATTCTTATAGACAAGAGAAGATTCTTTAATCAATGGAGACAGAGAATGATAATGATGAGATGCGATATTTTGACTGAATAATGAGTCCACATTGATCAGGACAGTTCCAATACTCGCATTCTGGTGGCCAAATGGTAGATGTCCGCTCTGTTTTAGAGTATAAGAACTGTTAGGTCTAGGCAATGGCCGCGATTTACTGAGAAGGTCCCCCCTGAGAGAGCTGCGGCCTGGAGTCTGAGCCTGGCAATGGTTTGGGGTTGGATTCGGGCTCGGTCTGGGGCTCGGGCTCGGGGTATGGGTTTTTGTTTTGTGGATGGGGAAACGTAACGACCATCATTTGTTGCAAAATGATGTATAATTTAATACCCGCAAACCCAACTCCCAAATGGCAGTGGCTCTGCCCCCCCCTTCCCATTCTTGTTGGTTGTGACCTCCAAAACAAACCAAAGCCAGGCGAAGTCAACATTGTACTTCACTTCACTTCACTCCCATTCCATCTTCTTCTGGTCCTGCTGCTGCTCCTTCGCCTTCCCTTACTCTGGGCTCATCCACATCCGGGACCAGGACCGGGACAGAAACCCGGCCACGGACCACTAACGCGTCCCCAATGGGCAGCCAACAAAAACCGAGCACATGTGTGTATAAAAAATCCAACGAAACCCCCATCCAAAACGCAACAAGAGATGGGAGCTCTGAGTACTCGTGCATTTAGTAGGAAGCCGGCACCGCTTTTTGTTTGCCTGTCGCTGGAGGGGGCCTGGGACAGAGGCAAAGGCAAAGGCAAAGGCAAAGTCAGGGCCAAAAGGAGAGTGGGGAGGGGATTCTGGGGCTGCTGGGGCTGCAGGGGCCTCGCCCGGCGGTTGTTTAACTCGAGTGCTGCACATAATTCATGTGTCCACTTGCAATTTTTCGTTTGCTGCGACATTGTTATGCTGGCCATGTTGTAAAAACACCAAAAACAAAAGAGCCAAAAGAGCCGAAAGAAGAGGAGGAGAACAGAACATCCAGCATCGGGAAACGTGTGCGAGCGACTTTATATGCCATTATTAGAGTGTTAGAGAGTGACTGACTCGGGGACTCCCGACTCCAGGACTCCAGAACTCCAGGACTCGCCTCGCTGAATGAGTGGGACGGCGTAGTGTGAGGATTGTACGTATGTGTCACACACAAAATAGATTACTCAGTGTCGCGGCACTCTATCACGGAGAGATCGAGCCGGGAGCGGGCTGCTGGTTGCTGGGAGAGGTGTCGCTATCCGGACAACGTCGGCTTGATGGGAATGCTAAGTGAATCAATTTTTTGGAAAGCAAACTGCCACTTGGGGTGGAGAGCATCGGATCAAGGCAAAGCAAATAATCATGAAATCATTCGGAATTTTTTTTCGTATTTACCTCGTTTCTACTGATGATCCTCAGACGTTTTAAAGCTCCATTAGGCATTAGGATCATATCTGGCAATAGATATTGATGTCACATTAGTAATACCATTTCAATTGACTTGCGAAACTGTGTAACCGAAGACGATCAATTGAAGATGGCGGAAATGGAAACGGAATCGACCGGAACAGCCTCAACTGTTGCTAAAAGTTCTGTTGGATGACATTCAACACGCCCATATTTACATACTATATTTCTGGAATGTCTTTGCTTGTTCCCACTCTTCTTTCCTATGGCTCTTCACACATCAAATTGCAATATATGGCGAACTAATGAAGTCGCAGCACAGGCCTTCGATGATGGCACACATCGAGCTGATTCTACATGTGGGCGAGTGGGTGCGGTGCCCATCAAGCATTCAAGTGACAGTTAAATGCATTTTCACATATGTCACCAATCGCTGGATGCCACCGGGGCCGACCCCACTTTCTATCAGGCCCACCGCCCTTAGCGGCATAATTTATGGCTGGACATTTATGGCTTTATGGCCGGCGTTTGTCAGACCTGCTGAACTCCAGAGTTTAACATTTTTTAAACATTCATTTTTGTAGTGCGAACAGTTTGTTTATACTAAAGGAGACCCCAGACCCGAGTGGCTTAAACTTTGCAGATAGTAGAGGAAGGAAAATGAAAAGTGGAAAATGGAACACAGCTGATTAGCCCCAAGGCTGTGAATCATTAGTAACTGCTACAGGACGAGCCCTGTCGCTTGCTTATTCTTCACTTTGCTGGCAATTATCTAGTCAATCAATTGATAAATGGAACTCTTACCAAGTCCCCTGTCCGCTGTCCCGTGACCGCGTCCCCAATGACTCCACAGAGAGCAACAGTGACTGACTGAACGAATGAGTCGCACGAAAAGTCCGAGAAGACAAGGGAAAACTCGACCCAGAAAAAAGTCTCTATTGGGGGGAAGGATGGCATGGGACTTTGCTTAGTCGTCACTTGACAACGACATTAGGTGACACCCTTCAATGGTTTTGAAGACGGTTCCTTTCGACCCTTTGAATCGGCTCACCCTTTTTATATGCCAAATTATCGTTTCAGCTTGTTGGGCCCCATATCTGTATCTGTTCTGTTGCCTCATTTGCTTGATTAATTGTCGCGATATCTGTGTGTGTACTACGAGTTTGAGTGTGGCATGTGGCAGCCATTCTCACCAGCTTTTCCCCAGTCGTGTGCATAGGATTTTGCAAATGAATATTGACAGTCGTAATAAATTTCCACAGCATTTGAAATTTAACATTTGCATTAAATGTGATGTCACTCGATGGTTGTCAAACGTATGCAAAAATTGAAAATTTCCCCAACGCCGCTGTATCTGGCCGTGTTTCAGACCCTTCCTGTCTTCCCCTCCTCCCCAGCCCCCGCCACCATCGGTCGCTGTCACTGAATTGCCTGCTGCCTGCCCATAAAGGCGCATCGAACTGGAAAATTATTTGGTCATTATGTCAATTTAGGGAAAACGAAGTGGACGTAGTGAGTGAAATTGGTTGCCACCCGTCGAACCAAACGCAAGTCGACACAAAACAAAACAGCAGGCATAAAATCGAGAAAAATACAGCCAAACGCAATGGAAATAAATAAATAAAAGTGACCACCAATGCATTATAAAATTAATTAAATTTACACTATCTCCGCTCCCTCCCCCCATCCCAAACACACGGATCGTATGGGCTAGTAGGAGTCAGTGCGATAAACATGGATATGTAGTTAGGTGGGAGAATAGCAACTACTAAAAGAGGCGATAGCTTGAAAGAATCTGACTGTAGCAGTCCATCCAAATAAAACTATTGTGATTGGCTTTCCGTTAGAAGATGTTATCTACGTTAATTTCACGTTCAGATGATACACAATCTAGTACATAGTTTAGGTGTAGAAAAGACGGATAATCTCTTTCCTGTCCTGGTCCTGTTACCCGTTTTCCCTTTAATGCTGGATTGACGCCGTTTCCGGGTCTCCGTCGGCCTCCAAAGCTTGAGTCCGAAGCATCTTCAGTCCGTCCGTCATCCTTAGCTGGCATCCTCTCCATTTGCGTACATCCTGGGGGCATGCCGTTGGTTGCAGTGCTCTGGGCTTAAAAAGAAACCAAAAACACACATTTAAATTTTGCACATGGGAAATGTCGCCCGCCGAACCAATTTATGATATCCGCGAAAGTGGTAAACAAAAAGAGAAAAAAAAACAACGAATTCTGAGCGCCACACGACTGTGTAGTGGAGGGAAACGTTGACAGCAAATATGTTATAAAAACAATTGGGTAAAGGAAAATAAGTTCAAAGTCAGATAATTGCGAATTTCCAATGCGCTACAGTAAGTACCAGTATTTTTATCCATCGATTTCTATCCATTGAGAGAATCGATTTTAAATTGAATACGTTTAATTAAATGTGAGTTCCCAGAAAGGTTAAATTGGTTCTTTGCTGTCAGGCAATAATAATACGATACGTGTACAATATATGTATATATGCTGTTATTTTGCCTCGTCCAATAATTCATCGTTTCGTCGATGCCATACTTTCATTCAGATCATAATTCGATTTGCAGTATAGAATGCAAAGAAAAAATTGCTAAAGCGTATAATATTCACATTGCAAGTCTGTTTCCATTATGCTTTTGCTGGGCGAGTATTTATCTGCTTCAGTGTGCGGTGCACACATGCACAAGGCATCGGGGGTAAAAAATCGCAAATAAATAAGTTTAAAATAAAATAAAGCAAAGCTTATTGGCAATAATTTTAAAATTTGTGTTTATTTACAATTACAGTTTATTTGCAAAATTCACACAGACAACAGAACACACACACGCACACGCACGCATGCAGCTGCACGCCCTAAAGTGGCGCCACAGGGAAGGATTTTTCTGCCCCGACAATACATTTTGATTCTGGATAATGGTCAAAATGCCAAATGAATTGAAATCATTTACCGCCTCGAATTTTGAGTTATCCATCACTCTAAGAAAGCTCGTTACGACGTTTCGCAACACTACGATAGGCTGCATTAAAATGAACCGAATCGAACGCTGTTCAGTAGAGCAGCACTAGTTCTTATTAAGAAAATGGAAGCTTATCAAAAATGTTTTGCATTTAGTGACGTTCTGTAAATAATTTCTGCTGTCTGCTGTTGTGAGTCTTGTGTTGGTCGCTCTTCGAGAAATCATATTTCAAAGTTCGCGGCATCGTGGTTCCCAAAAACGGAATCGATACTATCGCAGTTGATTATATCGATGCTGACATCGACTTTTTCCAGCTGTGAACAGAGCACGCGCAAATGGTTCGATTCGAGTCGCAGTTGTATCAGTTTTATCAAAGTTTTGTCAGATTTATCCAACAACTGGCTTAAATTGTATCTCAACTGAGATGTCATGGTTCAATGTGAACAAATATAGAACATCCCAAAGGAAAGAGTGAGTAGAAATCAATCAACAATAGCCAGAAATAATTGAGACTTCTGCGTGCTTCTGTTCTAAGGTGTGTGCAGCCTGTTTCTTTCGGTATTCCGGTGGTAAGAGAATGTTCGATTGATTCACACTTGAATTTCAACTAACAAAACAATTCCGATAATCTGAACTAATCCTGCCCATCCGATGGCTTAACATTTCAAATGTTGCGGAAGTGAAGGCTAAATTGCGCCCCAGTGGGCCAGTGGACTTGCCCCAAAGAAGAAAATGGATTCACCGAGCCAACCTAGGACGTCTCGTTGGAAGAGCGCGTTTTCGAAAGCAACTCAACTGAATCTACAGGCGGAAACCAAAAGGATGACCAGTTGCCAGACAGTTTGTACGACAAATCAGCTGAACCGCAAATTATTTTCGTGTTATTTTTGTTATCCAGGAGCCTAATTGAGATGCGAATGGTTTGAGCTGTGGTTGAGTACGGGAGGAGCCTACACGAAAGTAAGTTTACTATATCCATAACGAGGGATAAGGAGAATATATAAGGAAATACATTCCACAACCCAATTTATTTTACATTTAATTCTTCCAGTGGCAGGTCAATTGTTCTTGGAAGACCTAATCAGCTCGACATCGCTTTAAGATTTATTATCATATAAGTATGAACATATGACCTTTATTTTATAACAATTTACTGGGCATACGGATGTGTCTTTATTAATTTTTCATTTATAAAAATTTCACTTTAATCTGGAAATCGATTTCAGTAATATTACAACCAACTATGTATCTATTAGAATAGTGATCAAAATGCTTTAAGCCCAGTGATGTATATTAATGGCCGATAGGACGGTGCGATGCGCATTTTAAGAGTACTGCACACGTTCCGTGCTATTAATCAAATGAAAATAAAAAATAGCTATGCACTGCCCAAAAACTTTATCACGAGGCCTAATAATTTGTATTAATAGTATTTGTAAATCAATTGCCATTGCGAACCATTTGCGAGCAATTATTTATTTATGGCCATAAATATCATCCTCTTTGAAATTTGCATTTGTAACCGCTCTCCCTCGACTGGTCTCCTCTGGCCGGGTTTAATCCAAAACCATGCATTCAAAATTGTTATTATTGAATTTTAATTAATTTAACAAATAATGGCTACAGCGGCACAAAAAGACAAACAAACGAGCTCGTGTCAAACTTGAGTAAGGAATTGCAAAATACTCTACAATTCCCAGAGAATCGCACAAAATCAAACAAATTCAAATACTCACTACTGAAATTCTATATTTTGTAACAAAAATTGGTCTTTAAATACTTATTGTACATGCATTTATTGAAAAAATAGCAGTCTTAAATGTTTTTTGTTCTATCTTATTTATTCATTTGTATTTGTATAAATTTGCGGCTTTTGATTCTAAATACCTTTATACTTTTTTGATACCATCAGACAAACAGCAATTGAAGTTTGAATGCAATTTATTCAGTATTATTTCCCAAAAACAATTAGTTGAATTCCTAAAATATTAATTATCCACTATAAAAAAATATATATATATTGATATGATTAAAAAAGATTGTAAGTTTTCCCATTTTGACGATGTGAAATGTTTTCTTGTGTATAGTTCGCATGCACCTACATACATTCATATGATATTTTTTTCCAGCTTATTAGATAATAAGGAAGAATGCCTATATTCCTGCGGGACTGTCGGGTCGAGCGGGTCGTCATGGCGACTAAGGATCTGAGGGATCTAAGAATTCCTCATCTCTCAATTTTCGCATGTACTTTAGTAATACATGCTAACAAGCTTCGTACCTGACCGATTAAAATGTTGACCTGCTTGACATTTAATCTTTTGGTTGATTTTCGATGATACATAAGCCTGAATAGTTATTCCAGAGAAATATATAAATAAATAAATTGGCTTAATGCCTTGTAGGGTGTGCGAAAAGGAAACGAGAGGACAAAAACAACGAAAGGCGAAACAAAAAGAACTGTAATTGATATTTGCTTTATGCACACAGCGAAATGGAAACAGTAAACATTTATTACCATATGGCATATGGCCAGACATTTACTCATATGACTCTTTCCATTCTTTCGGAATCCATACATTAATTAAAAGTGTTTGTTGTGCATCCAATCTGAATATAATTGAAGAAGTTGCCAAAAGAAATCACACCCAAAAAGTTACACCCATTATATAAGCTATAGTTTTGTAAAGAACTTATATACCAATACAAATAGGAAAGCTTAAAAATATGAAATGACCCATAAAGTTTAGAGAAATAACTTGTCATTAATTTGCTTGTTATGATACACATATTATTGTATTTAACATAAACATATTTTTCAATTTTGCATTTCAATTTGAATGAGTATTAACTGGAAAATAATCAATTTAACTTTGCTTAATATTGTATCTTATCTGTTTTAATACTTGTCCTGCTTAAATATTTGTGTGTCAACTTTTATTTACAGCGAAATTCCCAACCACTTTTTAAGGGTTTATTGAATCCAAATACCTTTTGAGGATCCTCTCCAGTTCGAATCTGGAAAAAGTACAATTAACGACCGTGCCATAAAAAGTGGAAACAGAATTCCGGGAATTATTGCGCTCTGTTGATTTTTAACTGCTCTTCAATGGGAAAGATTGGTGGAGCACCCTCCCCTCCCCACCCCTCAGCGCCCTGTCCTTCGTAACTATCTTCCGTTAGTATCCTTTGGTTTTTTACACCCATCGAGCGCTGGGCAGCTGCTGATTTTTTTCTTGAAACATGAATAATGTTGAAATTTAATTATACATAATTCAAACACAATTCCAACGGTGAATCTGTTGGGCAATGCAACAACATTTCACTGAGGAGGAGGGAAGGAGGGGCGGAGTGGATGTGGGATTCACAGTGTGGATGGGTGTGGGTGAGTGGGTGTTAGAGGAAGTGGCTGCCACCAACTACCAGCTACCACCCAGCACCTCCCAGTCTTCTGGACTTCACTTTTTGCGCATTTCCTCACACGCTCTAATTAGTTAAGCGAAGCGTGGGGCCTGGTCATAGCTGGGCGGACGGATGGGTGGTGGATGGTGGTTGAGCATGGAGCGGGTGATGAATAAGTAGTGATGAGAGATGGGGAGGGAGATTGGGGGACAAGCCCGTGCGGTGGTAGCGTACCAGCGGTTGCGTCTTTTGTTAGAATCTGAGCGGTTTTCACGTTGCCACAGCAACAGCAACAGCAGTGCACTGTTTGGCGCTGGGCTGGGGCTGGGACAGAGGAGCCTCATGGCAGGACAATTTTTATCCTATTTGCTTTTATTTCCACAATAATCGCAGAAACAACAGCAGCTGCAGCGCCAGCGGAAGAGTAACCGCCACTCGATTGCCTCGGCCCAAAAAAGACAGAACGATGGGCGGGAAAGAGATGGCGAAAGAGGCAGCCTGGTAGTCTGGTAGATGGGTGCTAAGGTACCTAGCAGCTAGCAATATGCAGCTATATTTCAAAACTATAGCTAAAGCCACGAGTCCATATGGCGATGCTTTCCCCATTTCCCCTTCGTGCCGCCCCATGCCATTGTGCAGCGGTAATTAAATTGCAGCTTGTCCCTTTGTTCGAGTCCACGGCTTTCACGCCTACACACCCTCATGTCCTCAACCCACCCGCACACTTTAAGCCCATAGAGCATACCAAAATTGTGTGAAGAGACAGCAGATATTGCACAGTGAAGATTATAACATACACCGCTCGATCGTTCGCTTTATGTTTACGAAATATTCTTCTTGGCCCATAAAACTGTTTTCTGCGCGAGTAACTGGTATGAAAATCAATGCGGCAGATAAAATAGGAAAAGATATACGAAAAGCAGATCAGAAATTGGTAAATTAATAACTGATTTACCGCATTCCTCTGGCGGTATGGAAACGTGCAGGCGTGACTTGACGCCTCGGAAACCCCATTTTACCCACTGAACTATGGGAAAAAATTTGATTTTTTGCTTTGTAATTTATTTGAAATAGAATGGTAGCAATTGCAACCTTTGGATGAATATTGGTTAGTATTAAGTTGAATTTTTAAAATTAATTTTTAGTGTATTTTTTTTTAAACTTGTTTTTGAAAGTTTTGGTAGTAATGGTCGCGACTGAAGTACGAAATTTTCTTTCGACTTTCTGTCTTTTTTGAGACACTCGTACTTTATTCATGACATCCGTCAACAAGTTAGCCAAAAGTATTTTGGTCTCTCGTACGTATACATAATGATGATGGAAATCATTTCATCTGGCTAGCCAGTTGTTTGGCAGTCCACTGTGGTAGCACTACTTGATCCGATGTCATTCACTCGGTGGCTTGGCTTTCTCCGCAGTAGTGGCCGAATCAGTCAGCACAATTTCTCTGGCCGAAAGGAAGGGGCTGAGTAGATTTTCAATGCATCATCAGCATGATAATTATCAGCACCACTCGTAATTCCTAAACGCTCCACGCCTTGGCACAGTGACCCCTTCGGGCTCGATTTAAGTCGCTTTGCGTTGGTGCAGCTGCCATCAGGGTTGGCCACACTGTGCAGAGAAACAGGAACAATAAAGAGTGCCACAAAAGCAGATGCTGCCAACATCTGAACAGTTCCAGACAATGCACCAGACGGACTTCGGGCCTTCGGACTGCAGCAAGACGGCTGCTGGCCTGAAAATGCATTCGGTAGGCAAAAGCCACCGCAGCAGCAGCTACTTGAAATGGCCGCAAGCTGTCGGCAGCAAGGTTTGCCCAGCTGAGCAAATGCCAACACACATACTCGCATGTACTCGTACATATGAATGTATACGAGTAGATGCCCATATGTATACGAGCAGATACACACCCAGACTTGTACACTGTAAAAGGCAGGATGCACATTGACCAGCCAACTGAGTAGATCGGGTTGGAAGCCAACGAGTGTTAAGCATTTTAATTGCAGGCATTCATTTAGATATGGCTGGAACATTCGTTCTTGCTCTTTACCTTTCAACCTGCAAGCAGCATTGCCCACTCTCTCACGGCTGCCCGATACATAGACTCAAACGCACACACCGGCAGCCAATTGCATAAGCAAAATTGCCCTGGCATTATAAATAAATAATGCTGGATGCATCGGAATCGCCCTTATACCCACCGAACGATACACATACAATGGCAATTGCCATTTCATTAAAACACCTTGCTACACCCTCCATCTCTCTAATATTTCCAAACTATATCCTTCATACTTATAAATCCTTACTTATATATGCTTACATACATATATCCTTAGCTCAGTGAAATATTAAGGGGTTGAATTGCACTTTATCCGAGCCATCTTAAAACATTCAGCTCCAAAGCCTGACCTATGTACCTACAGACTTGGTAATAATTTTGATATTAGAAAAAAATTGGGTAAATTGAGAAAATTGATTGTCAATCCTCATGCTCTTAGAATGTACTTTGCACGAAACAAAAATTAGCTTGTTGGCCGGGTTGAGTAGATCACATCTAAAATCTTTAGTGCATCTACTTTGTAAACAAAAAATATATGGCCTTTCATTTGATTTTTAATTTTCTTCAGTACAATACCTGAATATATATCCACCCAAAGTTAAAGTTTTCCACCATTTTTTATGTACCTTCGATTTTGAACATTTAATTTTGTAAATTTTTGTTTGGAGTGTAATCATAATTTTAATTTATACAAATATAAGTTTAGTTCGACTTTAAGATATTTCATGGTATTTAATATTTGTTCATGAAATAAAAAAGGGGCACACACACACACAATGGTTTCTCTATTGCGGATTTGCAGCTGCAACTTCTTCCGTCTATTACGAGCATTGCTGATGCTGCAGGCAGTAAAACTGCAGCAGTCATCATATTAAAATGCAATTATACAATGGCTTTTGTATGGCCACATCTCCCACTGCGGCTCGCCCTCGAAATGAAACCGCACCTGCCGCAACCCCTTTGAATTGCCTCGTTTCCGGGTCTTTCATTTTTGTCGCTCTCGCGCATAATTTCTACCAATTTATACATATAGATGCATATATATGCACACGCCTACTGTCACGCCTACTGTCACGCCTACTGTCACGCCTACTGCCACGCCTCCCATAGATGGTTGTGTATCTGTGTGTGCTTTGGCTCATAAACGATACGCATTCATTCATCTCTGTGGCACAGTAGGGCCTCTGGTAAAATCCATAACTACTGAACCAATAGAGATATTTTCATAAAATACATATGAAAGAAAACATTTTGAGTAGAGTGAATGCACATGCTGCTCTGAAATTTGGATTTTGTTGTTTTTATATATTTTTTGAATCTATAAAGAACGTTTAATAGTCAGTATGATAATTTGATTTTGAATTTTTAATTTAGTTCATAAAATTCATATTTTTAGTTTTTATTAATTCTGTAAAATACTCGTAAATATATACATGTACGTATATATAACATATACATATGTATGTACATATATGTACGTGCAAATAGAGGTTTCTTGTAGTCCTCGTTTCTCGCTTCCTGTGCGTTCTATGGTATCTCTCCAGTTGGTGGTCAGTGATATTCAATTAAAATTTGATCCTGTGCCAAATTTTCCACTCAATCTCAACCCCAGTAATTTTTTGTTGTTTTTCGTGATTAGTTTTCAGGTTGATTTTCAATTGTATATCTTATATCCATATTTGGGGCAGTCTCTGTCCCATTTCCATATGGAATTCTCTTTGAATAATAGTTTCTTAATTTCTTGCCCACTCTCTATACGATATTCTAGTAGGGAGAAATTCCTCCATTATAATAAATCATAAATTTACTGATATAATAATTGTTCCTAAAATGTTCAAAAAAGATACTACTTGTAGATATTTTCGATCAGAATTTCGTGTTTGTTTATGTGCAAGGTAGCCTTCCAACTTGAAACAATTTAACCAACAAATATGTATAGGGCTTTCTGAGGGCAAGAATTTTTACAGTTGCGTCAAAGTTTATAGGCTCATATAATATACATATGGTAGCTAATGTATGGTATCTAATAAAAAAAAAATAATCATTGTTTGTGGGAGATGTACTTTATGGGATCGGAAACGCTTCCGTCAGCCTAGTACATACGTCTGGCCGCTTATCAAAGCAAAGGGGAGTCGGGACAAACTTTGGTACTTCCCTCGACGGACCCCGCCCCTTTATCCTTGGCTCGTCTTGTGGCGTTGCAAATTTGAGCGTGCAAATGTTAAGTTGTCCCCTCCCATGCCAGAAGCTTTTGGTAGAGAAACTTGGAGCGGACTCGCCGCCTTTTGTGCCAACTTGACAAACTAAAAATGAAAAAAGTTTCTTCTATGCGGCGCCTTTTTCAATATCCTTTTCCTCACTCCATTGCTTCTGCTTTTTCCGCTCCCAGTGTTTTACCACAAAAAGCATACAAAGACGAGGACAGAGATGGAGCGCAAGCGGGAGCGGGAGCACATGAAGAGTCATGACGTGTCCGTGGAGCCATGACGACGGCTCAACGTATCGATTGTGATTTTGGTCTGAAACTTGAGACCTCGCTTAGGCAGAGAATTTGTGTCCAAGGTGCATGATTTTTGAGGGAAATACATTTTCTGGACTGAATGCGAAGCTATTATTTTTATTTTTAAACATATTATAGGAACTATAGAAAAGGTGGCCTGAATATTTGAAAAGCATTTGCATATTATTAACAGTTTAGTTTCTAGTTTCAAATTGCAGCTCCTGATAAGTCTGTCTGCTAGTTACCGGTTCATCTGATGAGAATTCAAAGGACCATAGAATATACCGGCCCCACCTTCAGCTCAGCCTCAGCATAGGTATACTTCGACCACCAGTCGACACACTCCACTATGATCGTTTGCGATCAGCTGCTGTCTCATCATTGTCTCTTCGAATTCTTTCGCTTCTTTCCGAGAGCCGTCACGCAATATTGCAACAGTTTTGATGGTGAAACCCCTTGGCTGGATTGCTGGGTCACACTATTTCCGCGCTTGTTCTTCTCGGAAGTTTTGGCACTGTTTTCCTTGGATTCTTTCTTCTCTTTTTTTTTCCCTTGGCCACCGTTGGCATTATTCTGCTTTCGCTTCATAGAAATACTCTTTATGGGCTCCTTGCATAGGTCTGCTGCCTGTTTCTTTGCTATACCGCCTCCATGCTGTTTCTCCATGATCTTCTGATTTTTATTTGAATAATTGCTCTTCTCTTTAGTGTCCAGTACCGCAGAGTTTGACAGCGTTGATGCCTGTACTGTAGTTGAAGTGGGACCACCTCCTTGGGTGTAATGTAGGCTTTGCTCCTTCCAGAAGGAAGGCAGTTTACCGGGATGCAGTCGAAAGCCATCCAACTGTTTATTCAATGGACGAATCCCCTTTTTGTGCGTTGGCGGACTCTTCACCACGCTTCCCAGTGTACTGTTCCTCACCGGTTGAGTACTGAGCTCCAGTACTTCAGGAATGGCAGGCAGAAAAGAGCTTAGCGATTCCTGAATATTCTCTTTCCTGAGTTCGTAAAGCGCCTGCTCGAGGCCGAATTTGGTCAGCAAGTCCTGGTCACCTGTAAGTTCAGCCTTGGTTGGTGGCTCCTTGAACAAGTAGAACGGCTGCGACTGCGCGTTGTTCGGTCTATTGCGCCCAAAATTTGGCGTCATCGTCGGCGAGGTAATATCTCGGCTGCAGGGGGCTGTTGATTTTGGTGAACTCTGCATTGAAAAATGAAAAGACTTTCATGATAAAGGCCGGTGTATTTCCCAAAGCGAGGGTTATCTTTAACTTTACCGTTGAATCAGTGATTTCCAAATTCGGATCAATGGACGCC
Organism: Drosophila miranda; assembly: GCF_003369915.1. NCBI lineage: Eukaryota > Metazoa > Arthropoda > Insecta > Diptera > Drosophilidae > Drosophila > Drosophila miranda. The sequence continues at coordinate 8,348,623 of NC_046673.1, forward strand.
ATCAGAAAATGATTTTGACGAGCTTAATTTTATTTTGCTACAAAGAAAACCGAATGAAAAAATCCCACATAACCACAAAAAGACAGGGTGACCAGGGTCGCTAAGGACAATGTGACCGTACACTGCAGTAAATGCCAAATATGATCAAATAGCCATAGCTTCGATATTAAAAGCACTAACCATACAGTATATACTGTATATATATACTGTAGCCTTTTAACACTGCCACAGCTGATGGGGAAAGCCACAAAACTTTTTAAATCAATCAAATTATGGAAAAAAAACATGAAAATGGACGGAAGAGACTTTATACTTTTATATATTTATTATTTTCAGCCCTTTCTATTTTAGAATTTTCTGGCTTTCTTCCTCACACCATGAAAAACATCTAATTATCAAATTGGTTTAAAGTATTATTGAATGCAAATTTATAGCTACTTAATTAATCAAAATAAAAAGATGTTTGTTTAAGGATTATGTGCATATTTTTCATTTTAATCTTCTCTTTTCTGTTGTTAAATGTTGTGGAATTATTACATTAATAGCGTTAAATAATTCAAGAAAATCATATATTAATGTGCACATCTGTTTTTATTAAAGTTTAATTTCCCTGAGTCGCCGATAAAAGTAATTTACTTTGAGCGGCAGCCCTGTCAGCTGTTTACACTATTCCGCAGATGTCTTCTGCCTCTTAATTCTAGCAGTGTTCCAGAAGTTTCGCAAGCAATTCCTCCCGAATCACTACATCGAATTGAGGACTGTTTAGAACGATAAAATAACACCCAAGGAGTTCATGTATGCTCACATCCACAGCTCGGGACGCCCTGCTGGGAATTAACCACGGCCAAGAGGAGAGGTAAGACCATTGGCAACTCTCAAGATGATGGATGTTGATTCTCCATTTTCCGTATTTCCACAGGAGTCTGCGGCAGTTGAACGACGACCAGTTCTTGGATAACTGTATGCGCATTGGCCACGTGCGGATCGATCCGGTATACCAGACATGGCGCTGGATGGGTTTCAATTTCGGTAGGGGTCTTACACTCATCGTGGACTCGCGCAGACTGAAACTCATGCACCATTACCATGGTGCACCAGTCCAACAGCCTATAGCGATTTAGCAGTAGCCGTACAGATGTGCATCCACCAGTAGTACTAGAACTACCATAAGCACTACAGCCAACATGGACTCGGGCAGAAGACCCATGGCCCATGTCGAGCTTCTCTGCCGTTGTCTCATGCTTGGGCTAAGCCCAATTTGATTTCTGTTCTGAATTTTGTAAGGCCTACAATAAGCGTTGCTATCAAATGTATGATTTATGTATTTATCAGCTGTTGCGCGCTATCGTTATTTGTGTACATTTCTTATATGTAGTTCTTGTAGCACTGTCGGATATCCCACTTCTCCAGATATGCGCTGGGTCGCTGTTTATACTTAGTGCTTCATGTTCTCCTTTGACTGATTAGGCTCGTCGTCAGCCCAACTCTGCAAGCGAGCGCCTTGGTTGTCGTTAGAGTAAAGCTTTTCCAGATATTGGCCCGTCAACGGTCCGGGTTGCAGGCTAAAGCCAGCCAGCTGCTGTTCAGTCAGCGGACGAAGCACGTGACCAAAAGTAGGCGGATTGATCACCACGCTTTCCAGGGTACTGTTATCGACGGTTTTTGGCAGAAAAGAGGCTAGCGATGCCTCAGATAAATTCTCGACGGTCTTCATTAAGGTGTGCTCCGTGTGTGCTGGCTCCGGCAGTGGTTTAATGGAAACGTATCGCACTTTTCGTGGCGGCTCATCCTCCGAATCGTCGGAGTCTACCACTGGCGAGTGGTTGGAAAAAGATGCTGGTGGGGGCTACATTGAAAAAAGATGAAATTTGTGTATTACGGCCAAGATTTCGACCACTAGAGCGCTTGCATGCAACATTACCAACAAATCCTTAATCTCCTGAATAAGAGGAAACCATTCTCTCGATGAGTTCATTACTAATTTTTTTACGGCGGCAAGCGATTGCAAATAACTTCAATATGCTATTTCTGTTCTGCTCTTATGCCAGCTGTTCTTAGGCTTTATGGTATTTTTTTTCCAGACTTATGGTCTGGCAGCTCTGTGTACAAAATAGTAGGGGCACCCTTTACGCTATTTGTAATTCAAATTGAGTTGATGATATAATCAAATCAAAAACATTTCGCTATTATTATTATTATTACAGATCCCTGTGTAGTCCCTAAAATCAGGTGCGAGATTCACGGAGCTCGAAAAAAAATCTCCGAAGTCACTTATATTTATTAGGACAAGAGTAAATTACGGCTTTTGCCGTCTACTTTTTGGTAATGTGCAGGATGAGCAAGGAAGGATATTTTCTGACGCCCAACGGGAGTCCGTTGTCGAGGCTGCTGGGCCGGGAAACATCATTATATGAAGTGTGGCAGTGGGCGTCTGCCCAGAATCTTGGCTTCTACATCGTCGGAAATGCTATGTTTTCCTTCCGTTTCCCTTCAATCACTTCTATTTTGCTTGTTTGTTATTCTGTGGGCCTGAGGGTTCAACCTTTCTTGTTTCCTTAAGCTCTTTTTGGGACGATCGACAACGGGGCAATATGCTACCTGTTGAAGATCTTGTCTGTCCAGTTCGCTCCAATTCTGATCAGCCGATGTGCACTGACCTCTAACCCGAAGAAGGTTCATCAGAGCGAATCAATCGACGGAAACCAGTTCTTGGTCTGCCGCCCCGCTCGACCCACACGGTATCTGGTTTCATCTAACCCGACACAACCAAGCCCCACAGCACCAAGTCAAGCAGTAGACGCGGGTTCAATTCCCCCGATGCTGTCCTTTCTCTTTATTGTTTCGGCTTCTCGCTATTTATGCGTAATTTGCCAATTTTCACAAATTTCTTGCATTGAAAATGAGTATAAGTATTTGCAGAGGGGGGCAAAGTCTGCTGCCCTGAAGAGGCACAAAGGCAGACAAACGAACAATCGGTCCGTGCCAGGGCCACGGCCTGGGACAGGTCCTTTATTTCACTCCTTTCCCTTGAGTGCCATGGCACCTTGGGTCCGGCTCCGCGCCGCGTCACGAGTTCATGAGCGTGCCAGACATCCTTGAACTTGCCACAGCCAGGATATCGTGTTCGCATATTTTGTCTGCCCTTTTCCCCCCTTCTTTGTATATATACTGTATGTATGTATATGTAAGTATATGTATAACGTATATACTTAGAATGCTGCGCCAAGTAGTTGACTTGGCCTAATCCAAACCGTTGCCAGAGCTACATCTCCCTCTGTTTTAACAATTGTTCTTCAAGGAGAAAAGGGATTTTCGGCGTCCGCTGTCTTTTTTCCAGTTCGACGCGAAAACTTTCAGGGTCAACAACATTCTATCTACAGTATTTTTTATATGCATATACATAGACATACTCAAATATTCAAAGTGAAATCTAAAATTTCTTAAACATGACAAGAGTGGATTTAATTTTCCACATGCCTTTTTACCACATGAAAGCCTACATTTTTCAGTGAATTTAAATGTCTTGTATCTAAGGGGTTTTCCCAAAGCCTGTGTCTAAGGAGTTTTTCTCAATGTTTCACAAAAGTCAGATCAGACATCTAATTTCAAATATCAAAGATGAGCAAAACTTTAAGTATCTTTCATAGAATATTCAACATCCTGCTTAACTTAAATCTTCAAAGCTATTAAGAAAGAACAACCTGAAACCTGTTCAAATGCTGCGAGAATTGTGTGTGAAATCGAATCTGTATAAAAATCCCCGGGAGCAGAAACCTGTTTTCTAATTTCTTAGAATAATTGTAAAAAAAACTTCACAACATTTTCTAAGTCCAAAAATTCTATCTAAATTCTCACAAGATATTTTTTATAATTAAAATCATTCAAAAAGTAACAAGAAATTTCTTATTGAAAATTGAATCTTTTAATTGCAAAGAAAAATATATATTTATTTATTTATATATATGATTTCTATTTTCTCTGCTTACACCTATCGATACATCACTTATGCACTAGAAGAAAAAAAAAATATATATTTAGGTATGTTTCAATTGGTGGATTCTTTAGTTGGTCAGCTGCAGACGTCGCCAGATGCGCTGCAAACGCGAGTCGGAGACAGACTGAGTCCCAGCCCCAGGGGAGTGCTCATTGTGGTAGGGCTCGATGAAATTGACTGCCGATTGCCTCTGCTCGTTCCCCGAATTTGAGTTTCTCTGATGCTGGTTCTTTAGATTCTTCTTCTTTAGCTGTCGCTTCAACTTGTTCACCTGCTGGGGCTTGTGGACGTGACGATGATGATGGGTCTTCTTGGAGCGGAGCTGATGCTGCTGCTGTGCCTGAAAGTTCTTCTTTAGCTTGATCTTCTGCTTGTATGTTTTGGGAAGCGATTGCTTTCGCTGTGGCAGAGTTCCGGCTAAATGGGCTTCATCTGGTGGTAAGTCCAAACCATTTTGGACATCTAGTCCGGTCATCGTGGGTACTGGAAGCTCTAAGACTTGCTCATCTTCCGACTTTCTGTTCTGCGATCGATCCAGGGATCTGGCATTATTGTTCGTCGTTGTTGTGGTGGTCGTTGTGGTGGTGGTTGTGGGTGTGGGCGTGGCAGTTGTGGTTGTGGTCGAGCTTGGCTGAGTGATCACTATAACATTGTCGCTGGGCGGCTGCTGGAACATGCCCCGCAAGAGCATGAATTTCTTCAGAAAATCTCGACCACTGCCCACACTCTCTGGAGCTGGGACTGGAGCTAGAGTCGCAGCTGAGGTGGAGCCAGCACTTCGTCCTTGCATTTGGGGCAGGCGATAACCTTTGGGGGGGGAAAAAGGATACAGATTAAGGCGCAAGCTTATGTCTGGACATTGACTCACCGCTTCGTCGAGCATCGCTGCTGGCAGCCAGCATTGTGAGGCCGAACAGCAGGGAAATACCTCTTTGAGGGATCTTCATGCTGCGAGATTTCCTGGCACAATGTTTGCCCCATCTATGGAGACGTCGCCTCTTATAAGTTGGAACCTCAGAGTGCAATTAAAAAATTTCACCCGCCTTGCGTGATGATGATGTCGATGATGATTCTGACATGCAATCATTATAAAAGGTAGAACGGGAAGTCTGTATCAGTGTCTAGGTTGGGCCTGCCTGTCATGTATCTATCGGATGCCGAAGTGAAAGTTCTCTCTGGTAGAATTGTATATGAATATCTATATATGTTTTTGCTTGTGTGTGTGTGTAGTAAATCAAATCTAATAAACTCGACAATAAACATGCGTTTTCACATAAATCTGTGGCGGGCAAATGGAAAAACTCGTGCAAGCGTATCTCAAAGATACTACTCGGCACAGGCAGGGCAGCAGGGAGGAAAACATTGCTCTGTATATTCGTACTGCATAAATAAATAAACGAATTTGTGTTCCAGCCTCCATGGCAGACCCCTGCCAGGCTATAGCCTGGTTGTAGCCTGACAAGAGCTATCTACATATATATTTTTATGCACATATTTATATTACATGACCAGTCTCAGTCTCTGTCCGAGTTTCGGTCTCACAATCTCACTTACTGTATCCGTGGCAGTATCTGTATCTGAGGCCCAGCACCGAGTACGAGAATGAGCATGAGTATCCGTATCTGTGGCAATGTGGCTATGTGGCTATGTGGCTCTCGCATACTGCTGAGTGTGGAGCTGAGTGCGTGAGACGCACAAGGCAAATAACTTTAACATAATTCACTTAAATCTTTTTGTTTTAATCTTGAAAAGTGTTTCCCACAGAACTTACTCTTACTCTCCCACACTTTCTCACACTCAAACTCGCACGCACTCGCACGCACTCGCACTCGCACAAATACAGTTCTGACAAGTACAAAGATCCCTGAGATACTCAGATACTTGGGGGTTCCGACTACGACTACTACTACTACTACTACTACTACTCCTACTACGTGTGTCTGTATCTGTCTGTTCGTGTCGAGCAGCTTTCAACTTTAACACCCAAGTCGCAAAATGTTTTTCTGTAATCATCCAAAGTGTTGTGTCAATAGCTCGACGTTCCTTAAACTCCTCGTCGGATATTTGCTGTTATCATTATTATTATTTTTGCTTTAACACTTGCGGTCTGCCACTGTCGGAAAACGTATACTTACTCGTCCGAGTACGAGTATCTATGGGTCAAGTGCGTCTGTGGGGTACGAGTACGGGGGATTTTCGATTTTCAATTGCCATCGGAAAATGCTTTTATTATTTTACCTAAAAGGCTCCAGTTGTCGCCGCCTTCCGCCTTCCGCTTTCTTCTTTAACTTGTAATTAACTGAAATTAGCATATGTTCCCGGAATGTATTTTGATTTAACGAAAAGGGCATATAGAGGCTCTTTTCAATTATCAGATTAACTTTTGCCTTGGAAGATATTATGCTTATATAACCTATTCGATAGAAACAGTATTTAAAATAAATTTACAAGCAAAAGTAAGCTTAAAAGAAATTTAAAATGCCAATTAAAATTGCACCCAAATGTTTATATATATTTAGCATATTTTCCTTTTGATGTACATAACATACGTATGTATTCTTAAGTCTCTTCACCATATCCCATCCCAAATGTAATCAATAATTTAATATGCTCTGCTCTGTTAAAATGTGTCTTTGTGTCTGTTATTTTTAAGCAATTCAGTTCAATCTTCAGTTATTATCTTGCTTGCATTTCTGATTAAATATATCTACGAGTGTCCTGGTTCTGCTCTGCTTGTGGGTCAGAATATGCTGATGTTTGGCACAAAATTCAATTATAGAATTTTCTATTAACTTAAAAGCTTCTTATATTTATTTAATTTGTTATTGTGTCTCACTTTGGTTTGGTTGTTGCCTGCCGCAGGAGCATAACGACTATAACGGCTGGAGGGAACTATCTGTTTGTATTATTGACACAGGGACAGGGACAGAGACAGAGACAGACAGCTTAGAAACCAGGCATTGCGTAAGAATGTTGCCATCAATTAGACACATCCCCAAAAGGGGGTCAGTCAGGGGGCGACCCAGAGGTACACCCAGGAGTAGAAAACTAAGTGGAAGCAGCCGCCTGCCTTCGTTTGCCATTTTCCCCATTTTCATTTTCATTTCCATTTGCTATTTTCTATTTGATAATTCTTCATTTGCCCAGGCCTCCTCATTCTCCCCGCAAACATTTGCCAGATAATTTGACAGTCTGGCACTCGAATGCACTCGTCCCTCCATCTCCCGCTCCCGATTCCGATCCCGCTCCCTCTCAATCTCCCTTTAGCTTTGTTGAGTGATTGAATTGTTTTTAGAGCAAATTAAAGTTGATCTACTTGACGCATCTTTTTCATTGGACAATCGCTTGGAAGAAGGCTTCCACTTTATCTGAGTCTGAGTCTGAGTCTGAGTCTAGGTCTGGGTCTGGGCTTTGGCGTCTGACTTTGGCTGTTGGCTGAAAGTTTTAGCCTGGGAGCATGTAAAATGTTTATGGCTAATAAGCAAAACTCCTCACAAATTGAAAAGTTTTCCATCCGGGCAATGGAAAAACTTATCAACTTAATATTATTGGGCGCAGGAGTAGAAAAAGACATAGACGTAGCCGAAGATAAAGATGAAGAGTTTCGTTTGTATAAAAAAGTTTTGCATTGCACTTCTTTATTTTTTGCTTGTTCTTTTTTTATTTAAATTAAGACGGAGCTTGTTCGAAAGAGATATAGTTATCTTTAACTGATTATAGATTTTGGCAGCAGTTGTGCTACTAGCTATGATAAATAAACTATTCGTAGAGCTGCTGTAATTCCAATTAAAGTTCTGCTATTAAAAATACCATTTTCTGTGTAGTCCAGAAGAAGATGATCTAGTTTTATTTCGATTACGTATTCTTTTCCATTTGCTTTTAAATTTATAAAAAAAAAGTGCTTAGATAGATAGAAAGACATTTCCATTTGCTAGATCTCCTTTCTCATAGGAGGACAGAGTTCCGGGGTCCGAGTGCCGAGTTCCGAGTTCCGCCTCAAAGATACTGCACTCGACGAATATTCTGGGCAAAGCTCTGCAGCTGCTTCCTCCTCATCATGGGACGCTGCCTCAGCCGCTGGCCCAAGCGGCCAAAGTCCGATGGTGCCATCGATGGGGTGTCACTAGCGCCATTGGTCAGAGTCTCAATGAGGTCCTCGGGCTCGGAATTGTCAGCCATTGGCACGGATAAATCCTCTACGATAGGCCGCTCCTGCTCTCGCTCTCGGTCCTGCTCCCGCTCTCGCTCCTGCTCCCGCTCTCGTTCCTGCTCCCGCTCTCGCTCCTGCTCCCGCTCTCGCTCCCGCTCCTCGTTCTCTCTGATGGGGATGCTGGCCAGCTGGCGGAACATGCGCAGGTTGAGTGGCACGTAGCGTACCTCGTTGCCAATGGTAATGGGCACTAGTGGAACGCCATTGCCAAATCCAGAACCACCGAATCCAGTAGACAAACCGCTGAAACCTCCAGCCAATCCTCCGTCCAAACCTCCTCCTAGACGTCCATCCAAGGCTGACCCATAGAGAGCAGCCTCATTCCATCCATACAGGCCGGCGGAGTATGGCAGAGAGGACGCCTCGTCCTGGCGCGTGCGGAAATACGTGCTTCCCGGATATGCGATCGGGCTGCGAATGAACTCTCCAATACGGGTGCCCGCCGCTGCAGCAGCGGCCGGATTGGTAGCCGTGTTGTTTATGATGTTGTTATTGGTATTGGTGATATTTGGAACACTACCCGCTTGTATTACAACGAATGTGGTGCCACCGCTACTGCCACCGCTGCTGCCACCATTTTTCCCATTAAAGTGGCCCAGCCATGAGCGGCCGCCATTTACGTCGCTCTGACTCCGGGGCTGATAGCGTTGCAGGAACTGGGCTGGACTCAGGCCGGGCGACAGAAGAAGTATCTGTTGCAGCTGTTGATCAGCCACCAAATCATCCTCAAAGCCCACATCCACATTTCCAATGAGTCGGGGCTCCGGGGCTTCGTTGGGATGATCCTGGCTGGTCGGAGGTTTCTCGGGGAACTGGAACTGCCACAGAGGCATGCTGTAGCCATATGCCTGCCTGGGTGCTGCGCTCCTGGCCCATATGCTGTGCGCACTCAGCACAGTCGCCACGAGCAGAAGAAGACTCCTCTGGATATACATATTCGTTGAGGGAACTTTCTGACTGAATTGTCTGTGCTTGAAGTGAAGAGTTTGTCTTTCAAATGACTGTGCACGTTCGGTGGACAGGGTGGCGCTTTTATAGGCTAACAGCGGCTGCTCCAGTTCGACCAGCAACCAGCGGCCAGCGACCAGCGCCCAGCCCTAATGAGCCTCAATTTATCCGTCGGTTATCGCTGACGCTTATCACAGTTTGCAGAAAATTTCGCGCTTTCATCGCGATTAAATCCATTAATCTCGCTTCGCTTCGACTTGTTCTTGGCTTTTTTCGCTTCTGCCTTGACTGTGGGCTGGGCTTCTACTACTTCTGTTTTTTACTGGCCTTCTTCCTTGGCTGACTGGCTGGCTTATTAGTTTGGCTCGAGCTGATGTTAATTACACGTGCCTCGGATAAGCCAAATTAATGGGATCAGTTTGGAGGGGATATTCTCTTTTTCGGTGGGTGTGAGTGGAATCACTTAAGCAGTATTCATTTCATTTATGTATACATACTCGTATGTATGTCCCACCACCAATATGCAAAGTGGAAACCTCCAAACACTATTATTGTTCAAATTCTGCCCAGTTTCTGAGATCCACTGTGACAGTATTTACCGATTGCAAGGATTTTTTAAATCTTAATTTGATGATGTTTTTTTGTTTATTTTTTCCTTAAATAGTTTCCTCTGCAGATTTGACTGGAACTGTATGACACAGTAACAGGAGGCGGTTATTATTTATACATTAATGAAGGGATAATATTTGATTATATCAAAAAAGCGAAGATTTATTGCAGATATCGTATTTACCAGTACCTAATCGGATTTCCTTTTTTTTAATTTAAATTATGTATTCTGCTGGATATTATTCAACTGCTTTTGTGCACCATTATGCAAGCTTGTATTTCAAACGGAAGTATAAATGGGAACTCCACTGTATTCCTCCAAATGATTTGTTGGAGAAATGTTCTGTAGAAAAATTTAACAATAAGTTTTGAAAATATAAGCGAACTTTTCATTTTCCTTGAAGAACCACTAGCAATGAAGCTTGTTGATTCTTCGACTTGGCAAGATAGTCATCATAATTCGAACTGATTGGTGATGTCACGTAGACACGACTCCTCTCTGGTAAAAATATGTATGGTAAATACATACATATCCGGGATATTACGCTAGAAATTAGAAGAATGAATGAGAGACCTACGCTAAATAGATCAAAAAGTCAGGAAGGCTAGAAGATTTTCTAGTTTATCCGATTTGATGCGAAAGAAAGTTCTGATTAATTTGAATATAGCAAAGAAAATAATCAGATATTAAGCTCAACTACCATTTAGTTCATACAGTGTGAAATTTGAGCCGAAAGTGCGTCAAATATTCATCATTTTGTCATTCCCATGTCTCACAGATTCCTCTAGTGTTTTTGTGCAAGTAGCCATGACTTCCACTAAGAAAATATTTTCAAATATTTCTCACTTCTGGCGTTACCATCTCATACTCTCCTGCTCTGCTTCCCACTCTGCAAATATACTCTTTGGCAGTTTGGCCTAAATCGGAGGCAATACTCGTATAAGCCGTATGCATATAGACCCGTTCATATTTCTATGAATTTCTAGAATTTCTTATTCATTTCATTTCATTTTATTTCGTGCAAGACAAATAAGTATTTTGTTGCACTTCTTGCGAGAGTTGGCAATTTTGTTATGCCATTTTCATGGTAGAAGAGTTCAAACTGAGTCTCACTCGATCTCTCTCTCTCTCTCTCTCTCTCTTTCCGTATGACCATGTCCGTCTCCGTCCCCGACTCTGTCTCCACTTCTGTCTCTGTCTTTGTCAGACTGTTTGTGGCTGTCTTAGCCCCCGTGTGTTTGTGTTGGCCCAATGTGTCAAAGTCAACTTGGCAAAAAAGTTAGCTTTTTTATTATTTTGTTGCTGTCTGTCGTTCGTTGCTCGTTCGGTTCGTCGTCGTCGTCGTCGTCGTTGTTGGGCTCTTTTTGAACTTGCCGCTTGCCGCTTTTTGGCTTTTCTCTGTCTCTACACGTATGTATGTGTGTATCTATCTTTCTAGCCTTTGATTCTGCTTCTTTATTTTCGCTATCTCCATGTTTTTTCTCCACTTCTTTGTGCAGCTTTTAGAATGAGGGGGAAACGGTTGAGAGTAGAGCCAGCAAAAATATTATAGAAAATATTTTAGAACTGCATACTTTCCGGCGCTAGGCCAATAAAGAAACAAACGGGTGTTTTGGGCAGCGACAGATGCAACAATCTTCGAGACACTCAGCCTTTGATACGCTATTGTTACTATGGAGCGTAGCTCTCTAGTCTATTTTATAAAAAAGTGTTTCGTAGTCGTCCGATATTTTACTCATATCGACGCGAGCGAAGAGAGTGAGCGGGGGTTGGTTCACGAGCGAAGAGAGTCCTATAGTAGGAGAATCTTTGGAAAGTCTTCTATGAAGACTTTCTTTTGATGAGGTTTACTCTATAAAAACATTGATATAGTGATCCGACCTAAACCTATGTGGTTCTTATATTTCGTGGAACCAGAGGTATGGTCTGGACGCACAGGCAACTCTTTGGAGGTATATATTGCAAGCATTTCATCATAATTTAAACAACTTTTGCAAGGGTATACAAAAAATGTATATTACACGAAACAAATGGAACGATTTTCAGGAAAGATGAGATAAAAAACCAACGTATGTATAGTACATAGATAGAGAGTGAGAGCAAATAGCGAATATGGCGGAAAAAATGTTATGCCATAATGCGATTTCGCCGCTTTCGACTTCGACTGCACTTAGAAACCGCTGAACCACCGCCCTAACCCCTGACACCACTTCCGCACTCCAGTGCTTCCCATCCCCCATCCAGTGACTGCACTTTGGCCCTGACGATTTTCTTTTCACTTTTCGCCCGAAGAGTTCTTTGTCGCAATAAAAATTTAAGTCGATTTTATGGGGCTGAAGGGACATGAATGGGTGAGTGGGTGGTTATAGTGGTAAGAAGGGGGTAGGGCTAGGGGTAGGGATATATTTCTCAATTTTTTCTTCAGTCTCTCACCGACTTTCTTTCGAAAAGGGATAGAGCCGGAAAAGTTTGCTTCTTCTCTGGCGATTTTGTTGTCTAAACTTGGCTTTCATACCGTGGAATGAGAAGTGCAGGATGTAGGCAGGAGGAAGGGTAGGAAAGTTTCTGGGCTAATGGCATCGTCAAAAAATTGGAAAGGTTTATTTAAATTTCAACTTGTTTCGAAAACGTTTAAAAAGTTTTTCGCTACTAACTGACTTCTGATAAAACAAAAGTCCCCTTGCTTCCTGGCTGCTTGCCACATCGACTGATGCTGCGACGTCTCTTCTTGCCCCACGGCCATGTTAAAACAACTGACAAAAAGTTGCTTGCCTCCCAGTGGCAGGGGATGCTTGAATCATGAATCCGAACGGTGGCGAGGTCGTGACAAAATTAGCACAAGATATTTTATTTCCGGTCCGCAGTCAGCCACGACCCTCAACTCCCTCTAAAAAGCCAATTTTAGGGCTTGACAAGCCCGCAGTAAGATTGAAAGATTCACCTGAGAAAGAAATAGGCCGTCCACTGATGGTGGACAGAGCTGGGGACAAGAGGGTCAAAGATTATGATGGTTGAGTGTGTTTGCATGGGAGGCGGAAAGTGAATAAGGAATAAGAATGTGAATGTGAATGTGAACAAGAATGGGAACTTATTCCAATTAAACGAATAACATATTGCAATTGTGAGAATACCTGAAAAATATGGATGCACTTACTGAGTTGGCAAAGCAAATAGTTTTGTTATTTTTGGAAAGATGCAGCTAGTCTCAATTCTAATTGGCCCTCGGGTTCAAAGAATCGTTTGAACAGCGGAACAATGGGAGAGACATAATTGAAAAATGAAAAGCACAATTAATGAACATTGGTCTTATAAAAATTAACTAGAAATGGATCGAGGCACAATCGAGGCATCGCGGCCTGAAAGGGATGCATTCCATAGCTCATCTTGTCCCTCCTGTTCTATCAAATGAATCTGTCAGTTTTTCAAATATACCCAGCCATTGTATAAAGTTTCGAGTGGCATCCACCAATATTGACAGCGCACAAATGTAGAACACTGGGCAAGTGGGATGCGACTTGGGCTGGCACTGGGACTGGCACTAGCACTGGCACTGGGACTACGGTGGGGGTGTGGAACGTGCCTGAGCACGTCTTCTACTTAACTTTGTTAAACACAAATCCTTTGGGCAAAGAGTTGGTCGTTCGTTACCCCTCGCTGAGGCACGGCCACGCATTAGATTCGAGGGCGGAGATGAGGCCGTAGAGTGAGATTCGGGAGCCGGGAGTCGGGGACAAGCAGACATAATCGCATAAAGATAAAACTGTTTAACAGTCGCAATGAACAAAAGGAACTTGCGGCTGATGGTTTTCGGCTGGGCAGGACAGGGCTGGGCAGGGCTGGGCAGGGCAGGGCAGAAGCACATCTGGCACAGAGGAGTATCATTCAATTGACCTCCTGCAGATGCTGCGGGGATGCTGCGGGGATGCTGCTATGTACACAAAGACACCCAACGGCGCTCGACGCAAAAATCTGTCAATTATTTAAATCACCACGCAAAAATCTTACCAAGTGCCAGGTCTCGGGTCAGGCCTGAGCCTGAGCCAAAAACCCGCTGGCGGCTCAACGGGGGGTGTCTCAAAAAAATATATATATCTATATAGGGATACATATACTTTGATAAGTCGGGTCCTGGTCCTGGTCTGTGTCTGCTGGTAATTAACATGAAAATAAGCGCATTAATGTCATTAATGCCAGGGGTCTCGAGCCAGAGGAGAGGAGCTGGGTTGCCACTGGCAACTTGCAAATTTAAAATGTGCGCCAAGGTCGAAGGTCGCTTGGTCCGTAGGCCCCTCTAATTATGGAATCGAAATCGAAATTCATCCGGCTCTTCGTCAGAAAAGATACGAAACGGAATGAAACGAAACGTGAAATGTGCGCAAATTAAAATAATAAATCCGCCAAATTAAACACGGAACTCGTTAAAGATGCTCCTCCTCCTCCTCCTCCTCCTCTTCGTCCTGCTTCTTCTCGCCGAAAATGGATGGGAATGAAAATGTGGGAGCGGGTCTCAAGGAAGTCTTTTGTATCTCCTGCTTATGGCGGCTTCTTTTGACGTCGTCATTAGCAGCATTTACACGTCGCTCAAGGATAATAAGTAACGGGGAAAGTGTGAAAAGAACCAAGAAGAAGCAGCAGAAGCAGCAAGGAAGCAGCAGCAAGGAAGCGGGAGACTGACACAAATTAAACTGAAATTAGTTGCAACTCACTTTGCCATAGCCTCCCTTGAAAGTAGATGAGGGTCAACGGGAAGTGCTCGAGTTTCCCCAAATCCCACTAACACTATCACTACCACTACCACTACCACTACCACTGCCACTCCCATTCTCATTCCCATTCCCATTTGGCTTCCCCAAAATGTCGAGACAGACCCCAAGAAGGGGCAAGAAGCTGCATTGGCTAATGAGAAATGTCAGCTACATGAATGTTAGGTAAAAGAAATGCACTCAAACATGCAGATGGAAGCCCTGGAGAATGTCAGAGAGATTGTTTGTAAGTGCTGTCAATTTATTAATGCCCGAAGTGTTTGGCAAAGCATTGCTGGAACTCCTCTATACATTCTATGCATGTCTTCCACACACATTTGTAGTTTGGAATCCTTAGAAATATGCTTACCAGTCATACCATATTTATATATATACCTAAGATTTATATTAAATATTTATTTTGCACATCAACCAGGAGCTGGGTGGTCTGACCCACTATTGAATTTTATCGAACTCTTTTGTGCAGTTTTAGAAGAGATGACTTACAAATTAGAGACAATTTTGATTAGGATTTCTTATGAAACAACCAAGGGAATAGCCTTGCACGAGGAGTGCTATTCTCTCTCTCTCCGTCACACACTTCCCCGATCAGTGAGCGCTCCCAGCGGAGTGAGCGAGATGTAACATCCGGATGCTAATTCGCTGGTGCCAAGAGAGACGGAAAGAGAGCTAGAATATTTGTCATACTTGCGATTCCTTTGTTTTTCTCTCATCACCATTTTGTTTTTTCTCTTGACAAGTGCGACAACAAAATATTAATATAAATATAATAGATAGTCGTTCATTCGGTAAGCCCTTTTGGTCTTTTTTTCCGTCCAGTCCAGAACTACCAGCCCTTTTGCAAACTATTATACATACTCCCCTGTGAAAACTTGGAACAGTGAATAGGACAGCCACGATAAATGGTACTTATTTAAACTCTGATTGGACACATTGATCGATTTTTCAGCATAGCTTTCAAAAAAGGGGTCTGCACTTCCACTTAATGTTAATCAATGCTAATTGACCGAAAATTGTTTCGCTGTTAACCAGGTTCTCTGGTGCTCCATACCAATTCTCTCGCAGCTCTCATTCCAGTTGATTCAGCGGTAACAGTTTATGAGTTGGCCATTGTCCTGGGCCACCGCAAGCATTTCCTCTACCCTGACTGCTCCCTGTAAGAGAGTGGCTTCGAAGGGTCCCGTGGCATCCTGCGGCGGTGAATACTGCTCCGGTTCGAAATCCTATTGCTGATGTTGTTGCAGTTAATGCTGCAGTGTCAGCTGCGGTTCCCTCTCTCAGCATGGGCACAGTCAGCGATAAAACCACAAAACAGCAACAGCAAAAGTGGAAGAAGGTTGAATAGCAGTAGCAGAAGCAGGATGAAGACGAAGAGCTGCAGTAGGAGCAGGAGCAGGAGCTGGACTAGGTACAGGATGTGGGATCTGGGATGTGGGGTATGGGGTATGGGGCCGTAGCTACAGCGACGACAGGGAGAATCTTGGCGTGCAAGAACAATGAGGTGATAAACTTGCAGGCTCAACGCATGACAACGATACCCAACAACGACGACGACGTCACATTTTGATGGCTCCTTGGAGAGTCGAAGCCCACTGGTTGGGGTCACCCCCTACCACCCACCACCCACCATCCACGGCCACTCCCACTGCGGCGGATAGGGGGAGAAAGTGCAGCCATCCGCTTGCTGCTCGTTGTGTGCATGCAAACAACAAAGGAAAATCAGCAGCGTCTTTGGTTGGGGGCGATGTCACAGTCCTCCGTGGTCCCTTATGCACTGTGCCCCGCTTTCAACCCTTAGCCCACTGTGCCCCTCCTACTCCCGTTCGCTGCCCTTCCCCTTCCACTTCCCCTTCCTCTTCCCGCCAACATCCCTGTACATCTATACGTATACGTTTTTTTTGTTGCTTCCAGCTCTTTAACGTGTTTCAAAAGAAAGTTGGTTGACTTTTGAATGACTTTCTTGGCGCGCGCTTGGCTCGCAGGCACCCTATTCCTATTCCGCCTCAAGCTTTTGCCCCATCTGCCCCATCCCCAAACCCCTTCGGCCCCTGCTGGCCCCAACTCTGTCCCACCCCCCTGCCCTGCCCCTGCCTCTGCTCTGCTCGGGTCTGGTCTGCTCTACTGCTGCTGTTGTTGTTTGTTTTATGTGTTAAGTGCGCTGGGCCCAAGCGCGCAAATTTCTTCTTGTAACTGATGCTGACGTTGACATCGCACCCCCAAGCGACCTCCTCAGCAGCATCTTGCCCAGTCCAGGCTCCCAAAAAAGTATATGTGTGTGTGTGTGTGTGTGTGTGCACAGACGAGTCGAAAATCTAGTTACAATTAAAGTGACAGGCCGGCAACAGCAACAGACCAAAATCATAGAAATTGCATTCCCTTTGAACTTTGCTCCTTTTTCCAAGATAAGAATGGAGCAGCGGACGCTTTGGAGTGATTAAAAAATGCACAATAGATGGACTGGATGTAGCGGAAAGGGGATCAAGAGTTGCTGGAAAACAAAACCTTACAGTTCTATACCAAGTAACCTGAATGGAAATTATTGGATTTTAAGTATAGATGTGTACCATTTATGCTCGTATAATAGAGGCCAAGCTGAAGCATAGACTGCAAGCTGAATAAATTCTTTCAAGGCATATTAAAGCTGCTCATATAGAAAATACTGGCGTTTAATCTATAGCCCATCTATCTCCCTACATTAGTTTGTATCTATGTTTTCAAACTCAAATATTTTTAATCTTTTCTATAAGATTGCAGTGAAAATGTTGAATGGAAATTCCTTTCTTACCGAACTTTAAGAGTGTTCATAAAATATTCGGTTTCTTTAGGGCATTCAAGAGTCGCGTAAGCACTACCTTCGAGTATTTTTCTCGAGCCCTGCCCTGGCCTGTCCGGCCCTGCCTGTCCTCCGTGAACTGCACTTGTTTTAATTACTGTTCCGTGTTGATTCCCCAGGACCAAAACGACCGACATAAAGTGAATTTTCAATTTTTCCATGCAACCCCCCTGACTGGCAGACCTCTGACTGGACCCCAACCCGGATCCGGATCCGTACCCGGACCCGAACACTGGCCATAGATGGAAGTCGTCGACTTGGCTTGGTTTCGTTCTGTTTATTTGCTCGCTTGCTCTTTATTCGACTACTGTGTCACTGGTAAGATCTGGGTCTGGATGGAGTGCGTTTAGTGGGGAATACTTCCCCCTGCCTCCCTAGACCTCGTTGTTTTCCTCGCGAACGCGAAGACGCTGCTGCTGCGGACGCTGCCTTTTGGGCTGCTGGCGACGTCGACGCTGCTGCTTCTGCTTCTGCTGCTGCTGACGACGACGCTGCTGCTGACGGCGGCGCTTCTGCTGCTGCTGCTTCTGTCTGTTGCCGTTGCTGTTGCCGCTGCCACGGCGCTGGTTGGGGCGACGTCGCTGTTGCTGAACGCCACGACGCGTGTTCTGATTGCCATTGCCGTTGCGTATGCGGCGGCGGCGCACCACGTTGCCGCCTTGGCCGCGGCGGCGCTTCTGCTGCTGCTGGGGACGACGGCGACGACGACGATTCGCCCCCTGATTCTGCTGACCGCGCGGATGGTTGCTCTCCTGTTCCTGCTCCTTCTCCCCATCCTCCTGCTCCTGCTCCTGCTCCTGCTTTTCGGGGGCCTGCTCCTCCTCTTGCGACTGCGACTGTGACTGCGATTGAGGCTTCTCGGTGCTGACCTCCGCGGGCTGCTCGCCGCCGCTGCCGCCTGCCCTGATGGGCTTGATCTCGCCAACCCGGACATTGGTCACCTGGTCACAGGGCACATCACTGTAGATGACCACATTGCCGTAGTTACACACGATCTGGTCCTGGCTATCATCCGCCTGTCGCCCCTCGATGGACCCCATGCCGCGCTTGTCCTCGATCTCGTAGATGTTCCCAGACTTCGTGATGAATCCAGTCACCTGCAGCGGCTTGGTGTCCTTCACCTGCATTCCCGACTTCAGCTGCATCGGCTCGGCCGGCATCTCCACCTGGACCGGGACCGGAACCGGAACGGGAACGAGATGCTTCTGCTTGTTGGGCGGGGCATTCACAATCATCATGGGCTTGGTGGGCCTCACATCCAGCTTGGGGGCACTGGTGGGCTTCACCGTGGAGCTCGTTCGGGGCGCAACCGTTTGGCCTTTGTGGTGGAAACAAAAACAATACAAAAAAAAAAGAATAGTCACGTTCATTTCTGATCAAATGCGGGGGCAAGGATTAAAAAAAATTTACCGCTCACCAGCGAGAGGTCGCTGGAAAGGGCGATGGCCCAGACCAGGACCAGGATCGTCCAGAATCCCTTATTGCATAGCATATCAACGTCTTCGTTTGCCTCAACTATCTCAACTGAGTCGCGTTCCGTTCCCCAACTGAAACTTATATCAACTTCTTGGCCAACTTGCGCATAAATCATTCCCTAACGGCATTTCTCCAGCCAATTTAGATGGTTGTTCTTTTTAATTTTTCTTTTTGCCAGCCCAGAGATCTAGCATAATTAACTATCGGGGCTCGGAGCGTGTCGAAAAGGCAGGAAAAAACAAAAAGAAACGGCCAAGGGGCGACCCATTTACCAATAGAGTAGCGTCCATCCTCCACCTCCACCATCTCCCGCTCGTTCTACCCCCATACCAGGCAGAGTTCAACGTCTCAGCGACGAACTCTGGACATATGGACAACTGGACAACCGGACAGCTCATTAACATTCATATTTCTTCGATACGAGTATACGTATACGTATACGTATACGCACACGATTTTTGCCGCTGTCTGAATTCTCTTTTCGCTTCATTTTCTCACATGTTGATTATGCAAATTGCTTTCAATCGATAGCTGTTCTTGGCACCCAGTGGGCATTTTCAAATTTGACCTTAGGCCAGTCGTAGCCCAAAGAAAAAACTAAACTCGCCAACCAATGCCCACTACCACTCGAAGAAGGTCGACGAATTTACAATGTGTGTAAGAGTAGTTGCTGTTGGCTCTCCAATGATTTCCAAATCAAATAATAAACATCTTTTCTGTATTGTAGATACATTTGAAAATGATTAGCTTTTTTCTACAATCATTATTGCTTATTCTATTTATTCTATTATTATTATTACATATACAAATAAAAAAAAAAAATTGTTGCGCGCCCAAAAACGGGTTTGGATCTTCGATTTTGTTTGATATTGTTGTTGTATTCGAAATACGTATGAACAGCGGAAGTATTTATAGAAAAATCATAAATCAAAGATAGAGGTGTAAAATATCAAAAAGTGATAACGTTTTATATCGTTTTTTTAATATCGTAGTAAAACACAAAAAAAAAAAAAAAAATCCCAAAGTAGAAAACATAAATTTTGGTTTCGCCATATCTTCAGGTGTGAAAGGTCATGCAATTCTCTTTTTTCTATTCATCAATTTTTGTTTTTATCCGGGTTGAAGTTGTTGAAAAAAATTAATGAAGGAGTGCAAGGTACAAAATTATGGGAAGCGATCTATCTACTTTTCAGGCCCACATACAACTCTATTATTGTCTCGTTTGCACGAAATGTATGTATGAAAAATATCGCATATCATCTCATTGCTTTCGGAGAATGCTAACTTTATGTGGACCATCCAGTGGAACATTTTCTCCGGAAGCTAAGAAAACTTTGCGTACTTTTGTACTGTTCTTATTAACATATGTATAATAAGTGAAGAGAAAAAAAATTATACCAATTGTTGATCCAAAAAACAAATACCGCCATCCTGAGATATTTGCACTTTCTCCCACAAACAGAAATGGCATGACTTTTTTCTCGTTTTTTTCCAATCAAAAACTTTCACAAATAAAAATAATAGATACACACATATATTAAAAAAATAACTGCCTTTAGGTGTGGAAATGGAGATGATCCATCAAGACTTTTTAATCTTTTTAGTGCCTGCGCTGGCCGTGGCGCTGAGCATAGGACCGCAAGGCCTGGGACAGCTCTGAGAGGGATCCCTTCTGGGGCTTCTCCTGCTTGCGCTCCTGCTGCCTCTTGAGCTCCTTGCACAGCTTCTTCAGATGCTTGCGCTCCTTCCTGGCCGACTTGAAGGACCTTCTCTCGCCGCTGTCCTCCTCGGAGGAGGAGGATCCGTCGCGCTTCTTGCGTCTGCTCAGCTCGGCGCACTGCTGCAGCAGCTTCTCGGCCTCCTCATCGTCAGCGTCCTTGGGCTTGGGGGTGGTTGTTGTGGTTGTAGTGGTGCTGGTGGTACTGGGAGTAGTACTAGAGGTAGCTGTACTGGTACTGGGTGTTGTAGTGCTGGTGGTTGTGCTCGGAGTAGTGCTGGTGGTTGTGCTCGGAGTAGTGCTGGTGGTTGTGCTCGGAGTAGTGCTGGTGGTTGTCGTACTGGGAGATGGAGTTGTGGACTCTGGTTTCGGAGTCGTCGTCGTCGTCGTTGTCGTTGTGGTTGTGCTGGTTGTCGTTGTCGTGGAACTCGCCCTATCCTCCACGGGCCTGGGAGTGGTTGTGGTGCTTGTCGTCGTCGTCGTCGCCGGGGAGCTATCCTGGGGACGGGCCAGACAGCAGCCGACCATCAGCAGGCCAAATATTACCAACTTTGCCGCACGCATTTTCTAGCAAGTAAAAACTCGTATTTCCCCCGGTCCAAGTAGCGCACAGTAGTCGACCACAACTAAATAGAGATCAAGTCTAGGCATTTGCTTATATATGCGGCACTTAGCGGGTCTCCCTCCACCCTGCCACGCCATGCTAGGGGGGCCTTACCTTCGCGCAGAGAGCATTAGATGCCGAGAGACGTACGCACCGCGCCGTCCGACTGGTTTTTGGGATACGATTAGAAAAGCGTCTATAAATTGTCATTATACATTGAAATTTTATGAACAATTTTTTTATACTTCGGGGATTTTTTCTTTGCTATCAGCACCCTACAGATGAATTAGCCAAGTCCATAGGAGTTGGCCATAAGCTGTGGCAGCTGGCAAAATGTTGGCAGTGCTGTCCGTGCCTCTCCCCACCCTTCAACACATATCGGATGATATACATTGTGTTTACAAACACATTTGTGAGTACATATGTACAGCGTCCAAAAATAATGTCAATACATCAGATATTGGTTTTGCCTCCACGGCAGCTTTTCTGTTTTCAGTTTGCGTTGGTCATTAACGCTTCTGAGAATTGTCTGCTGCCATAAATAAATCGTTCCCGCCTTCTTATCCCTCTCGCCATCGTTGCTTATCAGCCATATACTCGTGTATATATGTATGTACATACATATGTACACTGCTTTACTACATACTCGAGCTATTTATGTATGTTTTGCATAATTATACCCTTACACGATGACAATACATCTTTCTGAGTCGGATGTAGGCTGAACGTCGGTACATATTACTTTCAAGTCGAAGATAAATATTGAGAATTTCAATAACAAATATCTTAAGGTAACATCAATAATGCTTTTTTCTATTTCACATACAATGACATGGTCTTCTACCCTGGGGCTACAAGATGTAGGTATATTTAAGGCCCTAATCACAAAATTATTTGAATATTACACTAAACACTTTATTAATCTCTACTAATTTATTTTATTACAAAATGGTATAATTGCACATATAATAGAATATAAAATAGAATTAAAAACGATCAAATATGAATTGAAATTTGTTGGGTATTGCCATCTGCGGTCTTGAGTCTTTTTTTCTTCGGCTTCAGTTTTCTTTTGTTTTATATGAACGTACGTACATATTGGATGGGTCTTCTCTTTTTTATTATTACTGGTTTTTTTTTTGTAGTATTCGTTTTTGCGGCTCGCTCATAATGCCACTAATTGTTTATCAATTACACTTGTTAATTGTTTAATTCGACTGAAAAGTGACGATTCGCGACTGGGATGGATACTGGAAGCGGCATATGCGGGGGGGCAGGTTGTGACTGGAATATAACACAAACTGCCACATTTATTCAGAGTTTGCACAGATGGGTCCATGGATATCATGACCCCTTTCCCTTTGCCAACAAACAACCAGCTCCCACGATTACTTGCTCTTTTTTTGTGCGCTGCACATTTGTTGTCTGTTTGCAATTTGTACAAGTAATTGAATAAAAAACGTGCCACAAAAAAAAACAAGTAATTAAAAAGCGCAAAAAGACAAAGAACGAAAAATTAAATCCCCGCGCGCACTGCGACGCAGCTGAGAGCAGGAGAAATCGTGGTTCCAGTGGGTGGGATCAGGCAGTACCACGTAATCCATATGGAACCGTTTTCAGCATTTCAGCGGAGTAGAGAGAATATGTTAATTGCGTGTGAAACCGCTTCAGCGAGTCCGTCCCTGCCACTCCGCCACTCGCGATATTTACTCTTATTTATTACTTATTATAATTATAATTTATTTTTATTTGCATTCTCTTTCCAGGAAGCCATGCCATGCCGTACGTACGAGTCTAGGCTACTGTTCCGCTTGTCCTGGGGTCCCAGACTGCAGTTGTTCGTCGGGGAAAGTTCCGAGTTGTGCTATGAATTGGAATTCAAATGTTTCTCTTACGAAAAGAAATGTTGTCCAATCTAGTTGGCGCTTACTTTGTTTTCTTGCCCTTATCCAGACACAAATTCTCTCCAGTCAGTCGTTGGGGAGGAGTCGATTCGGAAACTAAATTACGAATTTCGACTTTTTTATTTTTACTTTTTTTTTCTTACGTTTTTTATCGAAATTCGAAGCAGTCAAAATTGAATTATGCCCAATAAGCAGAGCCATGACGTGGCACCGATGTCCACCGAATCTTCGGGAGGGGGGAAAATGGCTTGTCACGATTTGACCGAGATGGTAATGCAGCTGAAGGCGTCAATCTTGTCGCTGCCACTGCCTCCGCCACCCCGGGAGAAGTCACTGATGACATTGGAGGAGCAAATGCAAGCATTTACCCAGGAGGCGGCTCCTCTTGCCACTGTGATGCCTGAACCAAAGCCGCTAAAACTGCTCTGTATGCGACCTGCAGGGCGCAGAGAGAACCTGGGGAACCTCGCACTCGCAGAACCAATGTCGGAGGATCCACCAAATCCTTCGCTGGATCTGGGACTGAAAAGGGAAGAGAGTGCAGGACAAAGCCTTAGCCAGAACTCAATGACGCTGGACCATCTGCCCAGGGAAGCTCTGAATTAATTTACAACATACAACATATGCTACAACTGGATCCGAACTCTGCTCAGCGACTGCAACTCTTTATTTCGAATATTCATAAATATATGCAAAATTCAAGACAGTTACATAATTATAAATTATCTCCCGGGGGTTGGCGCTCGAACGCAGCGGGTGTGCGGGTGAAGTGGGGGCTTGCGCCCTAGCTATTAATTATAATAATTATGTATTATTGTTAATTATAAATTAAATGATTATATCAGACCGACATGCGGTGAGTACTTTTTTATATTTCATATTATTATTATTTTCCATACAAAATTTGAAAAGTTCAAATCTTTATATCTGTACTATACCATAGAGAATTGCTTTGTAATTGCTTTAAATTAGCAACATCCTTAAATTTGTATATTGAAAACTGGGCTTATATTTATGTTCTTCAGTTCTGAATGACTCTCCCATTCCCATATAGCTGCAGCTATATGAAACGAATTTCTATTCATTCGAGGATTTTAGTAATGGCTCTTCAATGCTAGATGCATTTCATTCTTGGCTGCTGGAATATTCTGCCCTTTCAGTTGTATAATCCCCACTTGCAGAAGCTTCGTTCCTGTTAAATGTCCGTCATTCAAATTGGGGATAACTTCGGTGCTGCTCCTTGTTGAATGTTTACAATGGCCAAAACTGCAGTTGCATGTCAAACCTCTTTCCGAGCCCCGGAGAGACCCTCTTCCCGTTGCTCTATTTCGCTCAAATTTGTTCAAATTCAGATACACAGATCAGGCTCACAGAGGGACCCCGCTCACAGCCCGCTCGGGCAAAAAGCATCATCATAAGCGGTTCAGTAATGAGCGCCCAGAAGAACTTTCCTACGGCGATGATGGGCAAAAGAAAGTTGACACGGCCCAAACGAACCGAATCCGACTCGCAGCCGCCCAGTCAAGTCAACTTCTTCAAGTGCATTTCCATCTTATCCCTCAGATCTATTCTCACCCCCAATCCCTCCCATCCCCCTCGGCGTACCTTGACTTGCGGAAAATTTTCGCTGACAAGTGCATTTTCATAAAGATAATATTTCAGGGCTCTTCAAGTGAGAATGAGAGGAGCGGAGCGGAGCACCAGTAGTTCACCAAAGTTCTCGTAAAACTTGAGTGCTCTGTCAGGCCGGGCAAATATCGCGCATACGCCACGTCGCACAGAACCGCTCCTGGGCAGTGCAGGTCGCTGAATGGCCGCCACATGAACTAAAACCGAAGGACAGTTGGGCCATGGCCTAAAAAGCGAGCCGAAGACGATCTAAATTTAGACGGTGACGAGGCTGAGGGAGCCGAACGGAGACGAACCACATCCGAAGTGCCTCGGAAGGCAGGCGCAGGCGCTGGGAGCGGGCAGCAACGTCGACCCGGACAGCGGCAGAGCTGTTAACAGAGGCCTAACAGCAGCTTGTCAGAGTGGGAACAGTTTTGCTCAGGCCTCAGGTCTTTGTGCGGCGTTGTGTGCCGGAAAAAGCCCGACCCAGAGGGAGCGAAGGAGGCATAAAGACCTGGCTCTAACTTTAGTTGTTTTTCTTTCATTCCACCTTTTTTTGGGGGATTTTGCGGCATTTTCACTTTGATGCGTGTGGCATGTTTAACGGCACTTGATGATGCAACAACAGCAGTACAGGTGCACCCAAGCCCCCACTCTCTCCTGCCTGTCCCCCTGTCCAAAAGCATCCAACATGGCAAATGCATTTCAATTGCTTCCAATTCTCGTTGCACTTCATTAAACTCAATGTCGACATTCGACAGCAGCCGAAAAAGGACCATGTGGAGCGTGTGGCGCATGTGGATCGGGACGGGGCACTTGCGCCTGGCGGCCTGGGGACTGGGGACCGGGGACCGGGGACCAAGAGGCAGGCCTGACCTGCCTTGTCAGTGCTATGCCACGTGACCTTCACACAGAGAAAGAGGAAGCGATGGAGCCAGAGACGCACTGCCTGTGGCACGAGAGGGACCGACGCCGCTCCATCGAGAGGCCGCATCACGTAGCCAAAAGAATGAAGACCACAAAAACAGCACAATTTTCGCTAAAACTTCGAGTATATCATCTTTTGTTGTTGTTAATATTCCAGGAAATGCTTTCGCTTGATTTTCAGATGGCCATATGGCAGTGGGGCCGCATATGGGCAAGTGAACGCCGAGAAATACTATAACTGATTTTTTTCGACATAGCCTCAGTCCGAGAACACACAAAACCCAATCACAAGGAGTCCCAAAACTTTCTTCCACTCAACAAATTATTCAAATGATGCTCGAAATACTCCATTCCCACTGACGATTTCCGAGCGAATTTCCCCTAATGGAACATTTTTCAAAATTTTTTCCTAATGTTAACGAAGCGTCGCATTGGTAAAATCGTTTTCTGTTTCGGTTTTTCGTGACGAGTCGCTCTGCATTTGTCCATTTTAATCAGCACCGCAGGCAGACAGGAAAATGTGCCTAAAAAAAAACAAAAAGAATCTGATTAGATAATGTAATTTTGCAAAGAATTCGCCTTCCTCTCAGTCCACAATACACTTTTCCCCCTGCGTATTGCCGTGGGCATTCCGACATTTGTACTGTCCATTGGTTTGTCACTTAAATGGCAAATGGCAAGAGGAAAGGCCTCACCTGACTGCTCCAGAAGATCCATTTTCCATGCCAACGCCTGTAGCTGTGCCTCTTTGTGGCCTTCTGGTTCTGGGTCTGGTCATGGTTCTAGGCCCTGCCTGCATCAACTGCCTGAAACACGTTTTTTCGACAAAATCCGGAGGCATTCGGATGGATGGCCTGATGAGCTGCAGTCTGAGCCACTTAAACGAGCTAAAGGGGTGGGTAGAAAGCTTGCTTTGAGTTTAGTTTGAAAAGTAATCGAATGCTATAATTTCCATTAAACTGATTTCCCACGGGTAAGTGCAAGTCAAGCCAGCAAAT